>NC_138999.1:73845750-75085250 GCF_964374135.1 Grampus griseus | reverse complement strand
CTCTATATCTGTGAGTCTGCTTCTTTTTTTATTATATTCTCTAGTGTGTTGTATTTTTTAGATTCCATGTATAAATGATATCATACAGTATTTTTCTTTCTCTGTCTGACTTATTTCACTTAGCATAACTCTCCCAAGTCCATCCATGTTGTTGTAACATGGCTGAGTAGTATGCCATTGCGCAACCACATCCTCTTTATCCATTTACTCTGTTGATGGACACTTAGGTTGCTTCTATGTCCTGGCTATTGTAAATAGTTCAGCAATGAACACTGGGGTGCATGTATATTTTCGAATTATGGTTTTCTCCAGATATATGTCCAGGAGTGGGATTGCTGGATCATATGGTAGCTCTAATTTTAGTTTTTTAAAGAACCTCCATACTGTTCTCCATAGTGGCTGAGGAATGAAGTTAGCTTTTTGATTTGACATCCTGTATCTTTTTTAATGTAAGCATGTATAGCTAAAAATTATCTGCTTAGCACTGCTTTTGCTGCTTATGATAAGTTTTGGTATTTTGATACATCTTTTCAACTTGAAGGACTCCCTTTAACATATCTTGTTGTGAAGGTCTAGTTGTAATAAACTTTCTCAATATTTGCTTATTTGCAAATATATTAATTTATCCCTCATTTTTGAAGGACTGTTTTTACAGATATAGAATTCTCATTTGATATTTTTTTTCTTTCAGTACTTTTTTCTTTTTATTTTTTTGGTATGCGGGCCTCTCACTGTTGTGGCCTCTCCTGTTGCAGAGCACAGGCTCTGGATGTGCAGGCTCGGCAGCCATGGCTCACAGGCCCAGCCACTCCACGGCATGTGGGATCTTCCCAGACTGGGGCATGAACCCGCGTCCCCTGAATCAGCAGGCGGACTCTCAACCACTGTGCCACCAGGGAAGCCCTCTTTCAGTACTTTAAATAGAGTCAGCCCTCCATACCCCTGGGTTCCACATGTTGAACCCATCCACAGATTTTTGTATCTGTGGTGGGTCCTGGAACGAATTCCCAATGGATACTGAAGGACAAATGTATATCATCCTACTGCCTTCTGTCTTGCAAGGTTTCTGATCAGAAAATTATTGATAATTTTATTGATGATTCCTTGTATGTGTTGAGTCATTTCTTTTCTGCTGCTTTCAAAACTGATCTATCTTTTACTTTCAACAGTTTCATTACAATGTGTCTGGGTCTCTTTGAGTTTATCCTATTTGAAGTTCATTTAGCTACCTGTATTTTAAATTTATGTCCCTCCTCAAATTTGGGGACTTCTTTACCATGATTTCTTCAAAGAAGGTGTCTGCTCTTTTTCTCTCTCTTCTCTTTCTGGGATTTCAGTTATGCATATATTGGTCTGTTTGATGATGGCTCTTAAGTCTCTAAGGCTCCATTCACTGTTTTACATTCTTTTTTCTTTGTGTTCTAGATTTGAAAATTTCATATAACTTGTCTTCAAATTCACAGGTTTTTTCCTGCTGGTTCAAGTCTGCTATTGAAACCCTCTAGTAAATTCTTCAATTTAGTATTGTATTTTTCATGTCCAGAATTTCTGTTTGCTTCTTTTTTGTAATTTCTCTCTTTCTTGATATTCTTATTTTGTTCATATGTTGCTTTCCTGATTTCTTTTAGTTCTTTTTCTGTGTTTTCCTTTAGCTCTTTGAGGATATCTAAGAAAGTTGTTTAAGTTATTTATCTAGAAATTTTAAAATCTGTTGTTCTTTAGGGTCAGTTTCCTGATATTTATTTTGTCCCTTTTGAATGAGCCATGTTTCCTTGTTTCCTTGTGATCTTTTGCTAAAATTGGGTATTTGGAAAAACAGTCACTTTTCCTAATCTTTGCATACTGGCTCTGTGTGGGGGAAGTATTTCACTAATCAGCCCAACATGAAAGTTGAGTTCTCAGGACTTTTCTGAGAATGCATCTCTGTGGACTTGCATGTGTGCTTTTTTATTCCAATCTCACATATACACACTTGCTTATACAGATCTTAATTTCTCTATGTCTCACCTCTGCTTCTTTGTCAGACCTTAGATATTCTTTTGTATACCTTTGCCTATAATTGCTTGCCCCCATGTATCCATGGGTCTGTAGTCCTGCAATTTTCATGTGCTATTGTACCTGCCACTACTTTTTGTGGCTTCCAACTTGGCATCCAAACCATACTGCTATTCTCATCTGATCATTGAGTTAGGCAAAACTGAAATTAGTTTGTTGCATAGCCTACAGATAGACCAGAATGTGGCCAAAATTTCCACTCATTTCTTGTATCTTGAGGGGGAAATCAAGAAATAAGTTGCCTTCTTCCAATTATGCTGTTCTACCCTGGTATAAGAGCAAGCATAAATGCCATGAAATTTCTGTTGATTTGAATGTGACCTTTTCTTGATCAGACATTTACTTGGCTGCTGTATATCCTTTATTTGCTTGCAGAGCTCCCATGAATCTTTTTAAATCAATCTGTAGTTGCTTACTTGATATTTCCATAGAGGACAAGGATCTGGAACTTCTTAATCCACCATTGCGCTGAAATCACAGAAGTTACTGCAGTCTGATTTTAGTTAATTTTAAGGAGAATACTTGAGTTTCTTATGTTTTTCTGAGTAGTAGTGAAACAGATATCAGAACAATAAGCCTTTAATATTGCTTTTGCTGCAAAACTCTTTTGTAAAAAATTTACTTTGAGAAAAAATGGAGGGAATTATCTTAAAAAATTGGTGTCGTTAATTTTGGAGGTCACTTTGGAAGGCAATTTGGAAATATACTTAAAAAATTAAAATATAAATACTTTGTAAAGATATTCTTGGCAAGCCTCTGAGTTTGAAGTTGAAAATCTAAATGCAGTTATTTTAGAGAATGTGCCTTTTAACTTAGTTCAAATGTTGTAAAGACACAGAACCACATGCTGCTAACATAGAGAGCATAACTTCTTATTTAGACATTTCTCAAATAGCTTCATATTTTTTTCTGTTGTAAATTCCAGTTTTCAAGTGAGTCATGGAGGTTAAATGGAAACTTAGCCTTCTTCTAATGGTGTTAACTTAGTTCCCAAAACTCATTATAGAAAAGAGCATTTTCTTACTGAGGGAATGTAAAACTACACAGAAAATTAATTTCTATTTTTTTGTATATGGTGATGCTGGACCATATGAAAGATTGCTCTCTTCAATCCAAGGGAAAAGCTTATGGCTTAAATAAAATTTTTGTAGTGACTCTCCTTTGGAGAGCTGTTAAAGCTTCATCCATGTGCTTTTCCTGGCAAATAGAAGGCACTCAGTAAATGTCTGATTAAGGTATTAATTTATGCACATTTTTAATGCTGTTGTAGCTTGAACTTTATTACATTTGGAGTCCTGGAAGTGTATGAATTAAATCTCAGAAGCAAATCACAAACTTAGAGCTTCTTCTTGCTAAGATAGCTCTTCAGATAATATAAACTTGCAATCATGCAGATAATATAATGATCTGAGTGGCATAAATTAAGCCAACATTCTAAACCTATAGTAGGTATAAATTTTTCTCTGAAGAAATGATGTATTCTTTTGTGTGAAATAAATATTTTAATATATCATATGGGATTATATATTAAGATATCATCTGTTGTAAATGACTGAAATTGTTATTTGAAAGGAAATATTATATATGGATAATACAAAGCAAATGCCTGCAATGTTTCCATTAAAACCAAAACATTTTGCCATTTATGAAGGCTTATCAGTTATTAATGTTGGGGATAATATATTTTAAAATTTTGTTGTTACTTAATTATGATAAATGATGATGGCATCAAAGTTGAAATCACTTTCATCTAGGACTCTAAAATTTATTTGCTCTTGGAATTTTAGCCTCCAGAATTGTTAGAAAGTACGTTTATATTGTTTAAGTAATCAAGTCTGTGCTATTTCATTATGGCAGTCCTAGAAAACTAATGTAAGCTATATATAAAATTAAATATGATAAGGTCAGGTAATTTTTTCCATTAGTTTTATAAACATTTACTGAAAGCAACTATATGTATTTAACAATAATAAATGACAAAATCTCGAGATGTCAAAAACATTAAATATTGCATTAATTGCATTTTTAAAATTAATAAAATTTGAGAGGAGACAGTGTGGTGTAGTTATTAAGAACTTAGGCTTTTTACTCAAATGCTTAATTTCCATTCTGACACTTAATTAAGTGACTTTAAAAAATTTGCTTATCTTCCCTAATACTTAAATCCTCTCATCAGTAAACTTGTGCCAATTCCAAAGAGGTTTTTCTGAACACAACAGGAAATACTCATTAACTATTAGCTATCCTAGTCACTAAAAACACCAGCACAAACACCACTGTCATCATTGTAATCTCATCATCATAATCACCATTTTGGGTTGCCACAATCAGTGAAAGTGGCAGAAAAAAATACAGGGTAGCCTTAGAAGTATACAAAAAGAATACAGGTGAGCTTAGCTTTGAAGGATGGACATGGCCTGGATGAGCAGAAAAGAGTGAAAAAGGTATTTGAAGAATGGAGAACAAGATGAACAAAAGTTTGTAATTGTTATAACTGCTGTTATTTTTCCCCAGCTAGATTTCTCATAACATGTTAGATGGAATGTAGAAGTAGCAAAGTAAAATTTAGACTAGGAACAGAGATTAAACACCAGGAAAATCATAGATCTTTTATGAAACCTGGTGTGGGTTTCTCAGTGAAAACTGAGAAAAGGGAAATCTGCAGTCAGGAACTGAGTCAATAGGAAGGAGTTGCTCCGAATGAGTTAGTCTGAAGGGCAGTCCTAGATTACACCTGATAGTGACTTGACAAAGAAGCAAAGAGAGTAAAAGTATTTAGCATTTGGTTGCAGTGAGACTCCATTTGAAGGTCTTCCCTGAGTGAAATAATGGCAATTCTGAGCCAGATGCCTGGCAGCAGAAAAGTACACAGCATGTTCAGCATCTGCATTTGACTATCTTCATTGGGGTATACAGATTACATGTGGAACAAAAGTGAAAGCAATAAGTAGCATTCACAGATTTAATGAACTACAGCAAGGACAAGAAAGAATAATATAGAATTGTGATTTAAACAGCAGCAGGGTCAAGAGAAGTTGGTGGTCTTTTTACTTCTTTGGTGTGTGTTATTTGGGGGAAAGTTATTTAACTGAAGGGAACCTAATGGTTTTTTTTTTTTTTATATTTTTTTTGGTTACACCATGCTGGACAAAAAGTACCTGAAAAGAGGTTGACAAACGAGAATGATGAGACATTCACACAATCTATGCATACATGATAGTCCCTTAGATGTGAAGATTGATGTGTGAAGTTTGTTTGAGGCTGGTGAAAGACTTTTATGTAGCAATTGCTAATGCTTTGGGGTTTCCAATGGGAACAGTGGGTGAGGCAAGGGAAAGTAGTCTCCCAACCAGTTCTTAATATGATATTAAAATGTTTGCTTATTTATTGTTTTAATATGGTTTTCTAAAGACTGTTGATAGTATTTTGTTACAATGTTACTGTAACAGAGAAGAAAAAACCTGAAATATATATAATAGCCGATTCTCAAGGCTCCGCCTTCCAGGCTTGACCTTTAAATCTATAACACATTTCATTCATATAGAGGTAAAAAGTTGTGGAACAGAGAATAACATTTGTCTTATTGGAGGTTTACAGGAACATTGTGACCTGACCTACACGGGGGACAGCTGCAAGAACAAAGGATTCTGACAACAAGAAGTTTGCAACAACCAGCCACCTCCGCCCCACCCCTTTTCGTATTAATAAGGAAGTCTGAGTTCTAACTTGGGGAAGATGGTTCTTTGGGACACTAGTCCACCATCTTTTCAGTCTGCTGGCTTTCTGAATAAAGTCGATATTCCTTGCCCCAAAACTTCGTCTCTCGATTTACTGGCCTGCTGTGAGGGAGCAATACGAGCTTGGACTTAGTAACATTACTATTCTTCATTTGTTTTATAAGATTCATGAAATTTGTGAGTGACTTATGTTAAATACAGAGGTCAGATTTCTGCATCAATGATAGAATTCTTTTAATAAGGCATATTTTTTAAAATATAAAAATATTTTATCATGAATGATCCTATCTTGGAAAATATATTAATTTTCTTATAGGAATTACATTTGTAGTTCTACCTAAGTTTTTTATATTGTAAATGAATATATTTCTATTCAAAATAACAATTTCAATCTACTAATGGAAAATGAACGATTATAGAATGCTGAATAATAAGTTATGAAATCTGGTATAATCATTTGCAAGTAAAGCAGCCAAGTCACTCACTAAGTATTGGTACATGTTGACTCAAGATTCCTTTTGGATAAGTTATTGTAATTAAGTCACATTTTCCATAATATATTGAATCTGTGATGTCTATCAAGTGTTTCCTTTAACATAAGCAAAAAGCTGTTAGAGTTGATAATAAAACATATCACAGTGTTTTTAATGTGAAGAGCTATACTTGTTTCCAATATGTTTATGTCTTCCAGTAGTGCATGTAGTTTTTTCCTTTTGGGAATCATCATGGAAGGCTATTTGTTATATATAAAAAAACTCATTAACACCCTCATTTTCCAAGCTTTCTTGGTAAGACCTTAATGTTGTTTTACAAAAATTGTCTGAATTTATGTCTGTGCAGATACACACATCACAGTTCTACTCACCTTAGTGAAAATGTGCTACCTAGTGTAAGTCAATTTCAAGATCAAGTCCTAGACCTAGATTAAAAAGAAAAATGTATATTCTCATCTATACACCAAACAAAAATTAGATAGAGACTGTAATATAGATAAATATGTGGAATATAAAACCAAGGCTTTGCATATCATCATATAAAGACAAAATAATATATTTTAAAAGGTATTCTCAGGAGAATGCTGTAAACTGAAGTGTTACTACTTAGAGTGCCCTATACTCCAAATGCTATTTGATTTTGCTGTTGTCTTTCTTAGTTTTGAAATAAAATTTAATGAAAGAGAGAAATAATCCAAAGGACAAAGTAAATAAAACTAATGGTAGTGAATTTTAATGATAATCTTTATAGAAAAATGTTAGCTCTTAAATAATTGTTTTACTTGTTGTACTTGTGACCTTCCTCTCTTCATTCTAAAATACAGTTAAAGAATTTCTATCTATTTTACATATCTAAGTGAACTATAATTAAATTAGTAATAGGGAGAGACTGACGATCATGCTAATATATTTACTGTGGGTAATGTTCAAATGTCTTCCAAATATTCATTCTTCAAGCAGAGTAAAATAAATATTAACATGATAACCAAGTGAAAATATTTATTTATAAAAATAACTTTAGCTCTTTTAGATCCAAAAGAGCTTTTGTGAAAATAACAACAAAATTTCTTCATGAGGCTGAAGTGGGAGCTGACAAAACTGACACTTGCCTTATGGATACCTGTTATGACCTATTTCCCTTCAGAGTTGCTATATAGTAGGAGACACAATTTGAACAACAATATAACTAAATTATTTTTTAAATGAGCTATGTAATTTATAATTTTAACTATGGAGAAAATTCCCACATAAATATAAAACAGTCTTTTATGTTGGTCTTCACTATCAGAAAAGGAAGACTTACATATCCTCACACATTAACAGTATAATAATAATCATAATCATAATTACAGACTAATGAGTGTCAGTTATGAGTCAGGCAATATGCTATATATTTTCTTATATATTAAGTCTTTTAATATTCACTGTCTGTAAGTTAAAAATTTATCTCTATTTTTCAGATATGGAAACTCAGGCTCAGAAAGATTTAAAAATTGCCTAATATTATGTAAGCTAGTAAATGAAGAGTTAGGTTTCAAGCCAAACCAAGATCTGTCTGATCCTAAGGCTGATTTATTTCTAGTACTCCACAATACCATTTAACTACTTACATTACATTGCACATTTAAGTTACAGAAGGTTGGAATCTTTGTATTGTATTCTAAATAGTTGGTACAGATAAAGTACACATTTATTCTAAAGAAAATCTCAGAAAAGATAAATTTGTTGACAGCAGTTTTATAATTTATGAACTAAAAATTCAGAAATTATAATAACTTCTGAAAGCTTCTTAAATCATTTATGATACTGATAAAATGTAAGCATTACAAGTTAGTGACCTGGAAATCACATTTTTAACTCAAGATATTTTAAGGTAGGAAGATAAGGGACCTGGGGATTGCTTGACTTAGAAGTCATTTGAGAATGTTAATTACCTGGGCTGACCTACTAACTTCAGCATTTTAGAGTCTTTACTTTTAGAACTTGTTTCAGAAAGACAGGGCTCTTGAAGCTGTGTCATTTATTGTCCTCTAAAAAAAATCTTATCTATGGATATTTTAAAAGATAAAAACTATGTTCTTCACTACCAGATTTTAGAGGAGACACATGAAAAAGGGAATGATATTTCTCTTTGAAAAAATATTTCCAGGTTGAAAATGAAGTGTTTTGCTTTTGATTTATATTTTTTAGATTCTTGTGCCAAATATTTGATTTGTAGCATAGTTGGAAAACAGGAAATACAAGAATAAACAAAAGCAGAATAATGAGTTGCATCTTAATCTAATAGAGTTGGATGGCTTTATTGCAATTTGCATATATGTTTTATCTGAATACTTAGGCCACACACAGTGTTCTTGCTTCTTTTTTCAGAGTGATGTTATTCCCAAACCCAAAGTAGAACTACTGATGACATAGTGACAGAAGTAGAAATGATGAACTGAAATAATCCCTCCCTCTCAGTGATTTAAGAATACTCTATTGAAAGCAGTACAGTACAATCCTCTAAACCTATGTTTGGCATTCTCTGAGAATCACATCACTGTTTTGTTTGCTACTTATATTTTTCTTATTTCTAAACCATTCATAGGATCAAATGAATCTGATCATATGTTTACATCAGATGTTTAAAGTATTCAGGGCCTGTGATTGTATTAATAGAAAAAGAACACAGTGGTATTTTTCAGAGTGTTGTTGTAAAGGCAGAATTAAAATATAAATGTAATTCACACATGGTACATAAGTTCTTGAAAAAAACATTATAATAGGTTGTTCAGTTCTCAAAGCTTGATTAAATTTGAATGTAAAAAGCAAAATATATTTTTTAGACTGAGTTTAATGTTTCTGGGAAACATTTTTATTTTGTTTTGTCTTTCATAGTACTTGTGAATTTGGCATCTAGATGTCTAGGTAAGGAAATTTGTCAGGATCTAGTCAGTCATTAGGAACTACTGGAGAACAAATGAAATGCAAGTCTCAGAAAGCAAAAAGCCAGCAATACAGGCAGACAGATGAGGATGAAGTGGGCTGAGAATTATGGAAAGACAAGACACAGGATTAAAAGTATGAACTATATTCAGGAGGAGCCAATGGAAAAGAAAAAAGTCACAATAAAAACATTATATACCATATCATATTATAAATTATCTTAATTGCAATAATCATTAGAGCAAAGGAAACCACCTAAAAACATAATAATGAAATATGGCTGTCTTATTCAAAATATGGGAGTCTTATTTCCCATGATTTAGCCATAACAAAGTTATTATTTCTGGTTGCCACACAGGTTATAAAATATTCTACTCTACATATACATTTTTTGGAGGTTTTAGTTTTCCATATTTACTATGCATAAAATATCTCAAGGCCCCTTAGTGGTCACCAGGGAAGTATAGAATGAGCTAGCATTTTACTAGTCTTTGGATGGAAAAAAAATATCAAAATTAAAGTATCAGAATCTATTATGTTAAGATCGTATATATATATTTTAAAATTATTGCAGTATAGTTTCTTTATAATGTTGTCTTAGTTTCAGGTGTACAGCAAAGTGAATCATTATACATATACATATATCAATTCTTTTTTAGATTGTTTTCCCATATAGGCCATTGCAGAGTACTGAGTTCCATGTGCTATACAGTAGGTCCTTATTAGTAATCTATTTTATATATAGTAGTGTGTATATGTCAATCTCAATCTCCCAATTAGTATCTCCCCCCCTTACCCCATGGTAACCATAAGTTTGTTTTTTACATCTGTAGGAATCATACATGTTTTAGTATTTCCATAAGAGTGGGAATTTAAATTTTGTCATCCCTCATTTGATTGGGTTAAAAACTAAGCTCAAAGTTTGGTTAATCCTCAAAATGACATCTAATTTTTCTAATATGATTAGTGGTTTTATGCACTTCTGTCTTTCCCCTAGATCAGTAAATTATCCCCTTTCTAATTATTTGTGGAAATTAAATTATCTGAATTTTAATGAAGTAGAAAGTAAACTCTTCTATTCTTTCCATTAAATTGCAGGATTGCTTTACATAATTAAACTATTAATGATTAATTCATGAACATATCACCATTTGTTTTTACTAAATGGAATTCTAAAGTATCAATATATTCTATATTCACATTAACTATTATAATGGTCTCTTAGAACTTCTTAATTTGGACTTCACTAATTCAAAATTTGTAATAATTCAAACAAATGGTAAGATGTAGTGGTGAAGCCTGGAGCAAATCCTCACTCATCATGGAGTTGAGGAGGCAAAGGCATTTTCCCAAGATTTTTCTGGGCACCTCAGGGTCTTGGTGCTCTGGCCTGGTGTCAGGCCTGAGCCACTGAGGCTGGAAAGCCAAGTCCAGGACATTTGGCCACCAGAGACCTCCTGGTCCCAAGTAATATCAAATGGCATAGGCTCTCCCAGAGATTTCTGTCTCAATGCTAACACCCGGCCCTACCCAATGGCCAGCAAGCTCCAGTGCTGGAGGCCCCAACTTAAACAACTAGCAAGAAAGGATCACAACCACACCCATTAGCAGAGAGGCTGCCTAAAATCATAATAAGTTCAGAGACACCCCAAAATACACCACCAGAAGCAGCCCTGCCCACCAGAAAGACAAGATCCAGTCCCACCCACCAGAACACAGGCACCAGTCCCCTCTACCAGGAAGGCTACACAAGCCACTGAACAATCCTTACCCACTGGTGGCAGACACCAAAAAGAATGGGAACTATGAACCTGCAGCATGCGAAAATGAGACCCCAAACACAGTAAGTTAAGCAAAATAAAAATAAAGAAAAATATGCAGCAGATGAAGGATCAAGGTAAAAACCCACCAGACCAAACAAATGAAGAGGAAATAAGCAGTCTACCTGAAAAAGAATTCAGAGTAATGATAAGAAAGATGATCTAAATCTTGTAAATAGAATGCAGAAAATACAAGAAACATTTAACAAGGACATCGAAGAACTAAAGAGCAAACAAACAATGATGAACAATACAATAAATGAAATTAAAAATTCTCTAGAGGGAATCAATAGCAGAATAACTGAGACAGAAGACCGGAAAACTGAGCTGGAATATAAAAGAGTGGAAATAATTATCACAGAACAGAATAAGGAATAAAGAATGAAAAGCATTGAGGACAGTCTCAGAGACGTCTGGGAAAATATTAAACACACCAACATTCAAATTATAGGGGTCCCAGAAGAAGAAGAGTAAAAGAAATGGTCTGAGAAAATATTAGAAGGTATTAGAGTTGAAAACTTTCCTAACATGGGAAAGGAAATAGTCAATCAAGTCCAGGAAGGGCAGAGAGTCCCATACAGGATAAATCCAAGGAGAAACACGCCAAGAAACATATTAATCAAACCACCAAAAATGAAATACAAAGAAAAAATATTAAAAGCAGCAAGGGAAAAGAAACAAATAACATACAAGGGATTCCCCATAAGGTTAACAGCTGATCTTTCAGCAGAAACTCTGCAAGCCAGAAAGGAGTGACACAACATATTTAAAGTGATGAAAGGGGAAAACCTATAACCAAGATTACTATACCCAGCAAGGATCTCATTCAGATTTGACACAAAGTTAAAACCTTTACAGACAAGCAAAAGCTAAGAGAATTCAGCACCACCAAACCAGCTTTACAAAAAATGCTAAAGTAACTTCTGTAGGCAGGAAACACAAAAGAAGGAAAAGACCTACAAAAACAAACCCAAAACAATTAAGAAAATGGTAATAGGAACATACATATCAATAATTACCTTTAATGTAAATGGATTAAATACTCCAACCAAAAGACAGACTGGTTGAATGGATGCAAAAACAAGACTTGTATATATGCTGTTCTCAAGAGACCCACTTCAGACCTAGGGACACATACAGACTGAAAGTGAGGGCATGGAAAAAGATATTCCATGCAAATGCAAAGCAAAAGAAAGCTGGAGTAACCATTCTCATATCAGACAAAATAGACTTCAAAAATAAAGAGTATTACAAGAGACAAAGAAGGACATTACATAATGAACAAGGGATCAATCCAAGAAGAAGACACAACAATTGTAAATATTTATGCACCCAACATAGGAGCATCTCAATACATAAGGCAAATGCTAACAGCCATAAAAGGGCAAATCAACAGTAACACAATTATAGTGCAGGACTTTTTTTAACACCCCATTTCCACCAATGGAGAGATCATCCAAAATGAACATAAATAAGGAAACAGAAGCTTTAAATGACACATTAAGCAAGATGGACTTAATTGATATTTATAGGACATTCCATCCAAAAACAACAGAATACACGTTCTTCCCAAGTTCTCATGGAACATTCTCCTGGATAGATCATATCTTGGGTCACAAATCAAGCCTTGGTAAATTTAAGAAAATTGAAACCATATCAAGTATCTTTTCCGACCACAAAACTATGAGACTAGATATCAATTACAGGAAAAAAAATTTGTAAAAAACACAAATACATGGAGGCTAAACAATACACTACTAAATAACCAAGAGATCACTGAAGAACTCAAAGAGGAAATTAAAAATACCTAGAAACAAATGACAATGAAAACATGATGGCCCAAAACCTATGGGGTTCAGCAAAAGCAGTTCTAAAAGGGAAGTTTATGGCAATAAAATCTTACCTCATGAAACCAGAAAAATCTCAAGTAAATAACCTAACCTTACACCTAATGCAATTAGAGAAAGAAGAACAAAGAAAACCCCAAAGTTAGCAGAAGGAAAGGAATCATAAATATCAGATCAGAAATAAATGAAAAAGAAACAAAGGAAACAGTAGCAAAGATCAATAAAAAACTAAAAGTCATTTACTCAGCTATAAAAAGAAACAAAATTGAGTTATTTGTAGTGAGCTGGGTGGACCTAAGGCCTGCCATACAGAGTGAAGTAAGTCAGAAAGAGAAAAACAAATACTGTATGCTAACACATATATATGGAATCTAAAAGTGAAAAAAAAATGGTTCTAATGATCCTAGGGGCAGGACAGGAATAAAGACGCAGATGTAGAAAATCTGCTTGAGGACATGGGGAGGGGGAAGTGTAAGCTGGGATGAAGTGAGAGAGTAGCATTGACATATATTCACTACCAAATGTAAAATAGATAGCTAGTGGGAAGCAGCTGCATAGCACAGGGAGAACAGCTCGGTGCTTTGTGACCACTTGTATGGGTGGGATATGGAGGGTGGGAGGGAGACACAAGAAGACGGGGATATGGGGATATATGTATACATATAGCTGATTAACTCTGTTATACAGCAGAAACTAACACAACATTGTAAAGCAATTTTACTCCAATGAAGATGTTAAAAAAAAACAAAAACAAATGGTAGACTGATACTGTTGAAAAGAGTTTACCAAGCCAAACGCAAATATATATCATTTAAAGAGAAGACACACTCTTAAGATATATGAGAAACAATTATTTATTAATACAATCCAAAAATATAACCCTCATATAAACAGAGAAGAACCATTTGTTTTTTGATGTACTCATTACAGATAATTTTTGAATAGATATAGAATTAATAGCCCTAAGAGGGCATATGCATTTAAAACAATTTTATTCCTTTTCCAAACAGAATCTGAATCCCATTTGTATAATACCCTACCAGCTAAGAGTGATTAGGGAAAATAAATCAAATTTGAATGAACAGACTTTTCTACACAGAAGTATTCAGAATGATTCCTCTTTACCTAATGTCAAATGATGAAAAGATGGCACTTTCTCAATTCTTGTGGAAAATAATATGGATAATGCAGATTCATTCAATTCAGCAAGTTTTATTGAGATCCTACTATGTACAAGTGCTGATTAATCATGCTGTGTAACACTTCTGAATAGCCTACCACTTTCTTTAGAAGGTCTTTTGGTCCGATTCTCAAGAGACAATATTTACAGCCTAGTGTTGTCCTATGTTTCTACATACATTAAAACAAATATGAAATATGAACCAAAAGGGAATACTATTGCCTTGAAGTAACCATTATCTTATCCCCTCTCCACATGTATTCTGTATGCCTAAAACTTACCATAATTCATTTTCTTCACTGAATTTCAGTTAAACTAACTTTGAATATTGAGAAGAAATTCAAGCAGAATAAGGTTAGATAAAACCTAAGCTTGGAATTGTCACGGCATCTTTGAGCAGGTTTTATACCAGAAGGTCTGTGCTAATATCTGTAACACCTAGAAATATAAGCAGACTTAGACAAATCTTGATTTTATTATTCTTCCTATTTATAGAAATGTGAGGAGAAGGTATGAGAATTTCAATTCCTTATGTTAAAGCAATCTTTATGTTCTGGAATGAATTCAAGCTACAGTGTCAATATCAATAACAATCATAGCTAACACTGAATAATCAATTTCTATATGACAGGTATTTCTCATAGCTCATGTAAAGTAACTCATTTCATCCCATCAACAACTCTATTCTTATACTAATTACATTGATAAGGAAATAGGCTGTGCAGATTGATAAAGTAAACTGCTGGTCATAAAGCTGCTAAACAACACAATCAGAATTTGAATCCAGACAGTCTTTCCTTAAAGAGCCAGAATATTAACTACTAAATAACACCACCTCTCTTTCTAAAACATCTTGTCTCATTTGTCTCTCTCATGATTAATTTTGGAGATTAAATGCAGACTAATAATGTCTAACCATATATTAAATCTTATCAGGATCTGGTTAATTATAACAGCTGTAATGCATCAGAATTTTTCAGGCATCTCAGAAGTTGGAAGTTTCAAATATATATATATTTGAAATAATAGTTGCAGAAACTTAAGAGAGAAGCAAAACTTCAAAAACCCCACTGAGTTCTGCCTTGAGAAGTAGGAATGGCTTTCTTGACATAACAGAATCCATTTTTGCCTAAGCCATTTTGTGATCTAAGGCTAGCCACAACCACAATGCTTGCCCTTGAACAGGTCTTAATAATTAATGATCATTTTTTGGTGGGAGGGATGTGCATACGGCATGCGGGATCTTAGTTCCCTGACCAAGGATTGAACCTGTGCCCCCTGCAGTGGACCGCCAAGGAAGTTCCAGTAACTTATGATCTTAAAGGAACAAAGGAATGCAGGAGCAGAGATAGTGCAGTGATAAAGCAGTGTCCTAGTTCCTCCTCAAGGAATATACATAATATATCTTGGAGTTCTGCAGGAGCTAAGGCCCCCAACCAGGTGTAGGATGGAATGATGATGTTGACTCTCCTAACTTAAATCTACTAAAGCTTGGACTCTGTAGACCTTTGCCCCAATTCTATGCTGAATTCTCCTCTGCTTAAGCCCCTTCATGAATATGCACATACCCTTAGCTTAAAACTTCCCCAGTTTTTGCTATTCAGGGAGACACTGCTTTAGGAAAGACCCCTGGTGCTCTTACTTGCTGCAGGTAATAATAAATACTTCCTTCTGCAGATCTTTGGCTTGGTCATGTCTATTGGCTTGACACCCACCAAGAGGTGAAACCACTTTTCAGGTAACATCCTCACAGCCATATTTTAACTCATAGCTGTAAAGAAATTGGTAGTATCTGTACTATATATTGCATCTATACTATATTTGGAGGTAAACTACCCTTTCCATTCTTATGTAATTGATTTTTCTAAACACCTTTGAGACACATTTAGGTAATTTTGTTATTGAAGGCTTTTTTAGTACCTAGCTAACTGAAATATTTTATAAAAAGAGTACAAGAGTTTATTCATCCACTTAAACATTTATTGAATGCCTACTCAAAAAGGAAGGAATACATGGAGGGCCTTCTCCATTCATGGCTTCATGAGAGGAATTATTATGTACTGTGTAACTAAACTGGGAAAAAGGACCAAAATCCATATTATCATGAGTAACCAGTAACTTTAGATTCACAACATTATAGTTTCTGTAAAAATATTTTTGAAAAACATAGTATAACATTGTACTTTATATCTATATTTAATATAATTAGTTTGCATTATTATATTTTAATTACTATTATTCTACAGCAATCTAATTGGACACTAATCTACATCATATTTTTAATTTCTTATATATTTATTAAAATATAGTTGATGTATAATATTATGTTAATTTCAGATGTACTACATAATGATATGACATTTGCATACATTATGAAATGATCGCCATGAAAAGAATAACCTTAACCAAGGTGGTGAAAGATATATACTGTGAAAACTATAAAACAATGATGATGGAATTTGATAAGGATACACATAAATTGGAAGATATCACATGATCTTGAATTAGAAGAATTAATATTGTTAAAGTGGCAATAGTACTCAAAGCAATCTACAGATTTATTGTAATCCCTATAAAAATACCTGTGATATTTTTCACAGAACTAAAAAGTAATCCTAAAATTCATATGGTACCACAAAATAACCAAAATTGCCAAAGAAATCTTGAGAAAAAAGAGGCTGGAATTATCACCCTCCCAGACTTCAGACTATACTATTGGGGTTGCCAAAAATTCATTCAGGTTTTTCTGTAACATCTTATGGAAACAAACAAATGAACTTTTTGGCCAACCCAATACAATGCCACAGTAATCAAAACAGTATGGTACTGGCAAAAAAACAGATACATAGATCACTGGAACAGGATAGAGAGCCAGAAATGAAGCCACACTTATATGGTCAATTAATCTATGACAAAGGAGACATGAATATACAATGTGAAAAAAACAGCATTTTCAATAAATGGTGCTGAGAAAACTGGACAGTGCCATGTGAAAGAATCAAACTGGAATACTTTTTCACACCATAACAAAAGTAAACTAAAAATGTATTAAAGGCTTAAATGTAACACCTGAAACCATAAAACTCCTAGAAGAAAAGAGCCAGTATGTTCTTTGACATTGATCTTTGCATTATTGTTTTTTGTATATATCTCCTCAAAGAGTGGAAATAAAAGCAAAAATAAACAAATGAGACTACATCAAACTAAAGTTTTTGCATAGTGGCAGAAACTATCAAGAAGACAAAAAGGCAGCTTACTGAATGGGAGAAAATATTTGTAACCAATATATCCATAGGGGTTATTATCCAAAATATACAAAGATTTCATACAACTCAGCACTAAAAAAAATCAACACAATTAAAAAATGGGCAGAGAACCTCAACAGACCTTTTTCCAAAGAACACATACATATGGCAAACAGACACATGAAAAGATGATTGACATCACTAATCATCAGGGAAATGCAAATCAAAATCACAATGAGATACCACCTCACACTTGTAAAAATGGCTATTAACAAAAAACAAGAAATAACAATTGTTGGTGAGGATGTAATCTAATATTCTAAATCAACCTTCAATTAAAAAAAAACACCCACAAAGTAAAGGCTAGGACAATGGCTTCATTTGTAAATTGTAACACACATTTTAAGAAGAATTAACATTATTCCTTCTCAAACTCTTCCAAAAATTATAAAAGAGGGGGGCAATTTACAACTATTTTATGATACCAGCATTGCTGTATTAATAAGGAAAAGTTATCACAAGAAAACAGGAAAACATCTGTCATGAATATAGATATAAACATCATCAACAAAATACTAGCAAACTAAACCCCACAGCATTTTTAAAAGGATTATATCCAATGATCAAGTGGGATTTATCCCAGGAAGCTTGAGACAACAATCAAATGTCAATCAATATAATAAAGCATATTAGTAGAATGAAGGGAAAAAATACATGACAATCTCAATTGATACAGAGAAAAACACTGAACAAAAGCCAAAAATTTTTCATGATTAAAATAAGACACTAAGAGTTGAAGGGACCTTCGTCAACCTGATAAAGGACATTTATGAAAACCTGATGGCTAACATAATACTTAAAGCTGAAATAAACCACAGTGGGTTACCACCTCATAGCCATTAGAATGACTATTAAAAAAACAAATGAACAAACACAATCAGAAAATAACAAATATTGGTGAGGATGTGGAGAATTGGAACACCCGTACATAGTATGTAAAATGATACCACTGGGGATAACTGCATGACATTTCCTCAAAAAGTAAAACAAAGAAGTACTGTATATTTCAGCAACTCCAATTCTGGGTATATACCCAAAGAATTGAAAGCAGAAACTGAAGCAAATATTTGTTCAACAATGTTCACAGCAGACTTATTCCACAGTCAAAGGGTGGGAAGAACCCAAATATCCATCAACTGATGAATGCATAAACAAAATGTGATATATACGTATAGTAGAATATTATTCAGCCTTAGAAAGATTGAAATTCTGATATATGCTGCAACATGGATGAATCTTGAAGATATTATGCTAATGAAATAAGCCAGAATAAAGGATGAATATAGTGTGGTTCCACTTATACTATGTGCCTAGAATAGTTAAATTCATAGACATGGAATATAGGATAGTGGTTATCAGGGGCTGAGGGAGTTATTTTCAGTGAGTACAGACTTTCATTTTGGGATTAAGAAAATGTTCTTGAGATGGACAGAAGTAATGATATGAGTGTTCTAAATGCTGCTGAACCAGACAGTTGAAAATTGTTAAAACGGTAAATTTTGTTATGTATATTTTATCATAATGATAAAAAAGAAGTATTGCTGAAAGAAGTTAGAACAGGTATAAATAAATGGAAATATATCCTGTGTTCAGGGATTAGAAAACAATGTTTATACGATGGCAATACTTCTCAAAGCAATCTACAGATTCAATGCAATCCCTATCAAAATTGATATTCAAATGAGTACGTAATAACAAGGGGCACTGCATAGCCAAAATAATCCTGTAAAAGAATGAAGTTCAAGTACTCATACATCCTGATTTCAAATCTTAGTACAAAGCTACAGTAATCATGAGAGTGTGTAACTCCCATAAGGAGAGACTTATAGACCAATAGAATATAACTGAGAGTTCAAAAATAAACCCATATATCTTTGGTCAATTGATTTTGGACAAAAGTGTCAAGACCATTTAAAAGGGGGAGAATATTCTCTTCAACAAATGGTACAGACAAAACTGGATGTCCACATGCAAAAGAATGAATTTGGACACTTACTTCAAATCACATTAAAAAAAAAACTCAAAATGAATCAAAGATCTTAATGTAAGAGCTAAAACTATAAAACTATTGAAAAAAATGGGGTATATCTTCATTACCTCAGATTTCAAAATGGTTTCTTAGATATGACACCAAAAGTAGAGGCAAAAAAATAAATTAATACATTGGACTTCACCAAAGTTAAAATATTCTGTTCCAGAGGATATGATCAAGAAAGTAAAATGAAAACCCACAAAATGAGAAAAAAACATTTTCAAACCATGAACCTGATACAGAACTTGTGTCTATAACATATACAACTAAACACCAAAAGACAAACAACCCAGCTAATACATGAGCAAAAGATTTGAATAGAGAGTTCTCCAATGGAGATATACAAATGGCCAACAAAAACAGGAAAATATGCTAAACATCATTAGCAATTAGGGAAATGCTAACCAACACCACGAGATACCATTTCATACCCGTTTGGATTTTGGAAACCAGGTGTGGGAAGGCAGAGTGTGGCACACTGTCTATCATGATAATATGTATGTTCCAATTTTGTGTTTAAGTTAGTAGAAAATTGGGATTCATTGACAGTTTTCTAAAAGGGCAGTACCATAATCAGAATTCAATAATCTTATTATTAGGGATAAGTTATCTAGTAATTCATGTAAACCCTTACAACGTAATTTATTTTTAATTTGTATCAAATTTCATGGCACATACTTTATAACTTTAGAACTAATCTCTCTTGGAAATGTATTCTATTTTTCATGTATTATACTTCTGTGAGCTTCAGGGGTTAAACTGTAGTTTATGAATAAATCTGTAATCAACTATTTGTGCATTTAATAGTTTTATAATAAGGAAATTATTCTCCATCAATTTTATTAAATTTGTAAAGGATCCCTTTTTAAACTATTTTTACCTTGCTACACAATAAAAAATGCCCTTTTAAACCCCTCTTTAGGTGATTTAAGCACAATGATTAACATTCTCCTATCACTAGTCAAAACTCAAAGGATAAACTTTGATTAAAAATCTTCTAACAAACAAAAGCCCAGGACCAGAAGCCTTCACAGGTGAAATCTATCAAACATTTAGAGAAGAGCTAACAACTATCTTCCTCAAACTCCTCCAAAATATATCAGAGGGAGGAACACTCCCAAACTTATTCTATGAAGCCACAATAACCCTGATACCAAAACCAAAGATGTCACAAAAATAAAATTACAGGCCAATATCACTAATGAACATAGATGTAAAAATACTCAACTAAATACTAGCAAACGGAATTCAACAGCACATTAAAAAGATCATACACCATGATCAAGTGGGGTTTATTCCTGGAATTCAAGGATTCTTCAATATATGCAAATCAGTCAATGTGATACACCATATTAACAACCTGAAGTATAAAAACCATATGATCATCTCAATAGATGCAGAAAAAGCTTTTGACAAAATTCAATACACATTTATGATAAAAACTCTCCAGAAAGTGCACGCAGAGGGAACCTACCTCAACATTATAAAGGCCATATATGACAAACTGACAGTCAACGTCATTCTCAATGGTGAAAAACTGAAAGCATTTCCTCTAAGATCAGGAAAAAGACAAGGGTGTCCAATCTCACCACTATTATTCAATATAATTTTGGAATTTTTAGCCACAGCAATCAGAGAAGAAAAATAAATAAAAGGAATCCAAACTGGAAAAGAAGTAGTAAAACTGTACCTGTTTGCAGATGACATGATACTAAACATAGAAAACCCTAAAGGTGCCACAAGAAAACAGCCAGAGCTAATCAATGCACTCGGTAAAGTTGCAGGATACAAAATTAATGCAGAGAAATCTTTTGCACTAACAATGAAAGATCAGAAAGAGAAATTAAGGGAACACTCCCATTTACCACTGCAACAAAAAGAATAAAATACCTAGAACTAAACCTACCTAAGGAGACAAAAGGCCTGTATGCAGAAAAGTATAAGACACTGAACAAAAAAATCAAAGACAATACAAACAGATGGAAAGATATAACATGTTCTTGGATTGGAAGAATCAATATTGTGAAAATGACTATACTACCCAAAGCAATCTACAGATTCAATGCAATGCCTATCAAATTACCATGGACATTTTTCACAGAACTCGAACAAAATAATTTTACAATTTGTATGGAAACATAAAAGACCCTGAATAGCCAAAGCAATCTTGAGAAAGAAAAACGGAGCTGGAGGAATCAGACTCCCTGACTTCAGACTATACTACAAAGCTACAGTAATCAAGGCAGTATGGTACTGGCACAAAGACAGAAATATAGATCAAGGGAAGAAGATACAAAGCCCAGAGATAAACCCACGCACATACGGTCACCTTATCTTTGACAAAGGAGGCAAGAATATACAATGGAGAAAAGACAGCCTCTTCAATAAGTGGTGCAGGGAAAACTGGACAGCTACATGTAAAAGAATGAAATTAGAACACTTCCTAACACCATACACAAAATAAACCCAGAAAGGATTAAAGACCTAAATGTAAGGCCAGACACTATCAAACTCTTAGAGGAAAACATAGGCAGAACACTCTATGACATAAATCACAGCAAGATCCTTTTGGAACAACCTCCTAGAGAAATGGAAATAAAAACAAAAATAAACAAATGGGACCTAATGAAACTTAACTTAAGACTTTTGCACAGCTAAGGAAACCATAAAGATGAAAAGACAACCTTCAGAATGGGAGAAAATATTTGCAAACGAAGCAACAGACAAAGGATTAATCTCCAAAATATACAAGCAGCTCATGCAGCTCAATATCAAAAAAACAAACAACTCAATCTAAAAATGGGCAGAAGACCTAAATAGACATTTCTCCAAAGAAGACATACAGATGGCCAACAACCACATGAAAAGATGCTCAACATCACTAAACATTAGAGAAATGCAAATGAAAACCACAATGAGATATCACCTCACACCGGTCAGATGGCCATCATCAAAAAAATCTAGAAAAAATAAATGCTGGAGGGGCTTGGAGAAAAGCGAACCTTCCTGCTCTGTTGGTGGGAATGTAAATCAATACAGCCACTATGGAGAACAGTATGGAGGTTCCTTAAAAAACTAAAAATAGAACTACCATACGACCCAGCAATCCCACTACTGGGCATATACCCTGAGAAAACCATAATTCAAAAGTATGCATGTACCAAAATGTTCATTGCAGCAGTATTTACAAAAGCCAGTACATAGAAGCAACCTAAATGTCCATGGACAGATGAATAGATAAAGAAGATGTGACTCATATATACAATGTAGTATTGTTCAGCCATAAAAAGAAATGAAATTGAGTTATTTGTAATGAGGTTGATAGACCTAGAATCTGTGATACAGAGTGAAGTAAATCAGAAAGAGAAAAGCAAATACCGTATGCTAATGCACATATATGGAATCTAAAACAACAGTACTGATGAAACTAGTCGCAGGGCAGGAATAAAGACGTAGGCATAGAGAATTGACTTGAGGACACGGTGACGGAGGAGGGGAAGCTGGGATGAAGTAGAGAGTGGCATTGACATGTATACACTACCAAATGTAAAGTGGGTCCTAGTGGGAAGAAGCTGCATAGCACAGGGAGATCAGCTCGAGGTTTTGTAATGACCTAGAGGGGTGAGATAAGGAGGGTGGGAGGGAGGCTGAAGAGGGAGGGCATATGGGGATATATGTATACATATAGCTGATTCACTTTTTTGTACAGCAGAAATTAACCCAACACTGTAAAGCAATTATACTCCTATAAAGATATTAAACAAAAAACTCATGGTGACAGGTCATAAATATTCTCCAATTTATGTATTCAGTAAATAGACAATCTGATCTATTTCATAGTTTCATAAATTTTGGTACTGGCCAAATAATTTAACATTATGGAGAAATATTTGGTCTCAGTCTTGTGAAAAATGTGGTGGTTCACAGATTTGATTTCGGCAAGAAATCACCGCATGAAATAAAATCATGAAAGTAATAAAAAATATTTCTAATTTTAACAATGCTTAAGTGCTTCAGAAATATGGTTTTCTTTAGTTTTTTTTACAGCACATATATTTTTTATCTTCATCCTTTAATTTTACTTTTTTACTACAGCTTAGCCATTCTTTGCCAAACATTGGTGGTTGTTATTTATTTTCTCAAATAAATCAACCTTTATAGAAGTATTTTCTTATGAGTGTCTTTATCCCCATTAGAGTTGTTGATTTATGTTTGTTTATGTCTGTGTGATGTGTTGATTATTTTAATGAAGCTATCTTTTCACACTGACTACTATATGTTTCCTAGAATTCAAAAACAGATATGCCAAAATAACTCCATGAAAGATACTGTAGAAAATGTTACACTTTGCTTGGAGAAGGGTCAAGTAAATGTACTAAGGAAGAAACACTTGCTGTAACTGCAGCAGAAAATAACAGCTAAGCAGTAAGTTGAATTTGTATTTCTATTTCCAAGGATAACAGTTTTAAAGTGAAGATCTGTGGTTCTTGGTAAACAAAAGTGTATTTGAATTAACCCTTTTTGCATTTCATACCTGAGACCCAGGTTCTGCAAAAGCTTTCACAGGCACACATTTCTAAATAAGGCATAAAATATTATGCAAAGCTATTGGAAACTAAAGCACATACAGAGATAAAATTCACAAATTGTCTGCTTGTTCTTTGCCTCCTCAGGTATAAATTGCAATTTGATCATTAGTTTGCACATGTAGTCACTCATTTAACAAAATAAGTACCGATATTGAAGGCTCTATGCAAAGTGTTTGGTGGCTATCTCTCTCTCTCTACAAGGAAATTGTTGCTTTTCATTGAGCCAATACACAGGCACATGTATACTTACAAAGAGACATGAGAAAATATACATTTAATATTTCTACATCAACAGTTCTGTACTTATCATTTATATTCAACTTTTCCCAGAAAGGATTGTGGTGCCTAGAAACATTAAAATATATACTAAAGAACCATTGCAATCAGACATAAACTATAAAAGATAGCTTTCAAAACAAGCAAAAAACTGAAACTAACAGCAAATTACCAAGCATCTAGTGTAAATTAGTTATTATAGTTGAGCAGTAATGTTTTTTCTGTGTTTGTTGTAAGCCAAATCAAAAGGAAGCCATGTTCTGTCATATAAATTTTTGAAAAACAGAAGCATTCAAGTTAATTGGGAGAAACAGGCTTCTTTTTCTTGACATAAAGCTAAAAAGAAACCTTTTTGTTGACATTAAATAATGAACATTTTGTTACTCAAAGACACTGAAATATTTCACAAGCCAAGTTTCCTCTTAATGCCTTTCTGTAAAAACTGAAGGCATTACATTATAAATTCAGAAAAGTTGGGTTTACCCAAACTTTGGGTTTGTTTTACCATATCATAACATTCATGATTGTTGCTTTTGGATGAGCTAACATAATAGAGAGCATTTACAAAATCTGATGAATGGAAAGTTAGCATGTGGCCTAGTCCAATGGTTCTCAAACACCAATCAGATGTATTCAGTAGAGCTGTTACATCAGTATCACTTGGTGACTTTTAGGTCACACAATATAGGTCCTTGAGGCATGCCTCCCACAGATTCTGATTCAGTATGCCTGGGGCAAAGCCCAGGTATCCTCCTTTTCAAAATGGTACTTAGGTGATTTTGATACTTTATATTGTCTCTCTCAAATATCACTGGTTTCAATTGAACATGTAAAGTACTGGAAGATAATTAATTAATAATTGAATTCCCTGATAAAGTACAATTCAACAAATATTCATTGAGCACCTTCTATGTACCAAGCACTCGGATACCTAGGTGAGCAAGATAGAATTTCAGCTCTTGTAGAACTGGTATTCTGGAGTGAGGGAGGTTATCAATGAATAAGATAATTTCAACAGTGAGTAGTGTTATGAATAAAATAGAACAAGGCAATGTAAGGTAGACAATTAATGAAAAGATGGGAATTGATTAGTTGATGGAGGGAAGATAAGTACCTAAAGTACTAATAGTGTTTACTGTTGATTAAATTATAAAGACCAGTATTGGATTTAATTTCTGTAGTGAAGACTGAAAGACTGATATTTTATTTTTGTTTACTGTGAGACCAATCATAATCTGTATAGAAATGGACTGCATAAACACCTGCAGGTTTTGTAAAAATTTGGGCTCAATAAAAATCCTTCAATATACCTGATAATTTTAGTACATCCTTGGCTGAGACCCCAGAGTACTAAGTCATAAAAATATTTTGGGTCTAAATATTGTAAAGTCCTAAAAGAATCTGAATATGTCTCCATATTCATGGAAATAACATGGTAAGCTAACAACCTCAAGGGACTGAATGATTTGAGCAATTAGATGGGGGTCATTTAATATTATCTATTAAAGTACTGAAGAATGTACTCTAAATGCAACAATATAATTAAAAAATAGTTAATGTAAGCTACTCTTTGTGACAACAGATAACTAACAGATTAATCTGATTCTTAAAGTCGGGCCTAATTCACAAGTTGAAAAACTCATTATCATCATGGAGGTTAATACTTAACTCTTACTTGTGTATATATCCAGTTCATTGAATACAATTAGAATTTTTATGATATATTAAAACAACTCCTTAAAAGAGAAATCTTTTTGGTCCAGCTAATAACCTAAGCCATAATGATTCTAGAAGTCTTATTTTATTTTATAGACTTTTAAGAACTAGTAATACTCATGTATATGGAAAGTATACAATTGGTCCATGAATAAATCTAGACTATAGAATCCAAGGCCAACAAGAGTTCAAATCATGCTTTAAAAAATCAAATGCTGTTATTAATAAGTTTTCCATGTAAAATAAAACAGCAGAGATGGCTAAACTAATAGTTGTTTTCCAAATACATATTATATTAAGAGATCCAATTTCTTAAGAAGAAAACCGGCAATAAGGTTTTCCTAAAAATCTGTATTGAATTATAATTCACATACCATAAAAGTCACCTATTTAAAGTGTGCATGCAGTTCAGTGTGCACATGCAAACTTACTTCAACTCTTTTTTGGAATAAGACATAACTAAATAAATTCATAAATAAATAAATTTACATTTGTGGCAAGCACAAAAATAAGATTGGATAATTAATCTCTGTGTGTGTGTGTGTTTGCAAAGTGGTTGGCATCAGCTGGAGAGGTTGCATGGCTCAGGCAGAGAATATTGGATTTAAAGTCAGAAGAATTCAGAGAGAATATCAGACCTGCCGTTTGTTATTAACTCATTAACTTAAAAGGGGTAACAATCACAACCTTCTTCACAGTGTTGAGATCAAATGAAGTAAATGTGTGCCACCGTTCTGTAAACTGTAAAGCACTCCCATGCATGGAGAAACAATTATCATTTGAAATTATTTATAATCTAGAATGCTATGTCAGGACCAACAAAATGTGATATAAAAGGAATTAATATAAAGCCTTAGGTTTAGGTCCAAAATATATGAAAGAAGAGAATTGGCTTGCCATTAGTAGCTCAAAGTTAAAAAGCCCTACTGGATTAGTTGACCACATCACATTATGAACCAATAGAGTGTAATATACCTGACAAAATAGGCCAATACACTGTTTGGATACTTTACTACAGAAGTTTCCTGATACAGGGGTGGGTGGGGGCAGGGTACAGGTGATAGCAGACTTATCGGACTCATTGGTCAGATTACATGTGCAGATTTAGGTCTAATTATAGTTACCATCCTCTAAATGAGGTATATTGAAATTGAAGTATATCCAGAAGAGAATATCTAAGATAGTCAGGACCCTGGAAAAATAGGTGATATGAAGAGGAACAGTTGAAGAAAGTAAGATACATATATTATGTTCTGTAGGTGCAGAAAAGGAAGAGATCATCGTGGCTGGAGTGGTCAGGGAAAGCTTTAGGTGACGGGTAGAATCTAATTTGGTATGAAAATGGAATCTGAAAAAGACGTGTGTACTGGTGAGAGCTAATTATATAGTCATCAAATCTTGGATTTCACTTCTATTAAACTGAATTTGAAGGACTGAAAAGCAAATACAAAGCTGAGTCAATATAAGCTATTGAAAACACTTGCTCCAGCAATAGGGAAAAGGAGAAATTTCTTCCTAAACAAGTTCATGGATTAAAATGTTTGTACGAAAATTTAGAAAACAATGTCTCAACACAGAAACATTCATTAATAAAGGCGGAAGGTGATATATGCCATAATGATAATCATCAGAGTCTGCCCTTTAAGTGAGATTACTACAATTCTGTGATATTACAAAGTAACTGGAATCTTTTGTTTTCATAGAAACAATGACAGCTGAGAGCTAACCTTTATGATGAGGTTGGTGATCACTCTCACACTTTACCCCTGATGGCAAAAAGAGAGATTGTATAGTGTTACTTGCTGGAGTTTTGGATATTTGAGGTAAAAAGTGGAAACTGAAATAAAATGTTTGTGTATCTGTATTTTAAATTAATAATAATAAAGGAGAAGAAAAAAAAAGTTCATGCCAGGTAAGAGAGTTTTAAAAACAAAATAACCTTAAACAGTTTACTTTAAATAAAATATTATTTAAAATAAACTATAATTGATTATTTATGGGAAATCTATTCCATTCTAAAATTATTTTCTTAGATGTATTTCTAAAGTAACCTAAACCATGGTTCTTGTGAAATGGTTATCATCTGTCATGACATCATTAGAGTTGTGATAATTTTATGTAGTCCTCTGCTAGTTAATATATAACATTGATCAACTGCATGGCAGTAACATTCAGGACCTCTTGAGTAAATAAGTAAATATTTCCTATGTAGTCTTTCTCTCTCTCACTCTGTGTGTGTGTGTGTGTGTGTGTGTGTGTGTGTGTGTGTATGTAAAATATTCACCAAATATGTAGATACCAATTAGTTCAACACTACAGTTTGAAATGAAAGCTCATATATTTAACAATGCATTTTCATTAAAATAACAAAACAGTAAATGTAGTTCATGAGAAAACAATAATAACTAGCCTTTAAGTATGATATTGATTGAATCCTCATGTGAAATGAAAAGCTTTTTAAATGTCATCTTCTTAATTAGTGCACCCTTTAAATAGTGTTATAAAGTTATACACTAGGGACTTTCAGCTATACTGCATTAGATTACTACAGATAGGTGTATGCTAAAATGCTAAAATGTACAGGGTATGCTAAAACATTAAATAAATTTACCATTCCTTTTTTCAGCTTTATTGAAGTATAATGGATAAATAATATTGTAAGATATTAAAGTACACATATGATGATGTGAAATACTTATACATTGTGAAAGGATTCACCCCATCTAGTTGATGAGCACAACCATCACTTCAAATTTAATTGATTAATTAACTTTTCGTGAGAACATTTAAGTTCTACTATCTTGGCAAATTTCAATTATACAATATGGTGTTATCAACTATAGTCACCACATTAAATTAGATCCTTAGACCGTATTCATCTTATAGTTGAAAATTTGTACGCTTTTACCAACCTATCCCTATTTCCTCCACGCCCCAGCCTCTGTCAACCACTTTTCTATTCTGTCTCTATTACTTTTTCAAAAAATTTACACTCAACAACTCTAGCTATTTTTGAATAATAGAGTTATACCTTGCTTCATCGTACAACTTCCTTCATCATTCTAGCTTATATCTTTATATTTTATTCTTTTTTGCACCTTTACCTCCAGCTATATTGAGATATAATTGATATGTAACATTGTGAGAGTTTAAGGTGTACAACATGATGGTGTGATATTCATATATCATATATATTGCAAAATGATTACCACAGTAAGGTTAGTTACCACCTCTATCACCTCAGGTAATTTTCATTTATTTTTTGTGATGAGACCATTTACGTTCTACTCTCTTAGCAACTTTTAGGTATATAATACAATATTGTTAACTATAGTCACCATGCTATACATTAGATTCCCCAGAACTTATTCATCTTATAACTGGAAATTTGTACGCTTTTACCAACATCTCCGTATTTCCACCACTCCTCAGCCCCTGACAACCAACAATCCACTCTCTGTTTCTATGAATTTAGCTTTTTTAGATTCTGCATATAAGTGAGATCATATAGTATTTTTTGTTCCCTGCCTGACTTATTTCACTTAGCACAATACGTTCGAGGTTCATTGCTGTTTCAAATGGCAGATTTCTTTCTTTTTCATTGTTGTATAATATTCCATTGTGTATGTTTATGTATATACATATATAGATTTAGACAGTGTATACAACTATGTATACGTATACACATGCACACACACATATATACATGCATACATATCACATTTTCTTAATTCATTCATCCCTCAACGGACACTTAGGTTATTTCCATGCCTTGGCTTATGTGACTAACACTACTATGAACATGGGAGTGCAGATATGTCTTCAAGATACAGATTTCATTTCCTTAGTATATATATCTATAAGTGGAATTGCTAGATCACATGGTAGTTCTATTTTTAATTTTTTGAGGAAGCTCGAAACTGAGTTCTATAGCAGATGCACCATTTTACATTCCTACCAAGAGTGTACAAGCGTTCCCTTTTCTCAACATCTTCACCAACACTTGATATTTCTTGTATTTTTTAATAAAAACCATTCCAACAGGTGTGAGGTGATATCTCCTTGTGATTTTGATCTGCATTTCCCTGATGATTAGTGATGTTGAGAACCTTTTCATGAACCTGTTGGCCATTCGTAAGTGTTCTTGGAAAAAGGTCTATTCAATTCCTCTGCCCATTTTTTAATCTAATAATAATAATATTTTACTATTTAGTTCTTTATATATTTTGGATATAAATCTCTTATCAGATAAATGGTTTGCAAACATTTTCTGCCATTCTGTAGGTTGATTTTTTTTTAATTTTGCTTTTCAGTTTTAATTCTTTTAAACATACAATAGAATTTATTGTGTTTTTTCCAGATTTCATTGTTTTCCTTTTTTTCTTTTCTTTATTTATTTATTATTTTTTAATTTTTTACTTTTAACATCTTTATTGGAGTATAATTGCTTTACAATGGTGTGTTAGTTTCAGCTTTATAACAAAGTGAATCACTTATACATATACATATGTTTCCATATCTCTTCCCTCCTGTGTCTCCCTCCCTCCCACACTCACTATCCCACCCCTCTAGGTGGTCAAAAAGCACTGAGCTGATCTCCCTGTGCTATGCGGTTCCTTCCCACTAGCTATCTATTTTACATTTGGTAGTGTATATATGTCCATGCCACTCTCTCACTTTGTCACAGCTTACCCTTCCCCCTCCGCGTATCCTCAAATCCATTCTCTCATAGTTCTGTGTCGTTATTCCCATCTTGCCCCTAGGTTCTTCATGACCATTTTTTTTTTTTTAGATTCCATATATATGTGTTAGCATACGGTATTTGTTTTTCTCTTTCTGACTTTCTTCACTCTGTATGACAGACTCTAGGTCCATCACCACACTACAAAAAACTCAAATTTGTTTCTTTTTATGGCTGAGTAATATTCCATTGTATATATGTGCCACATCTTTATCCATTCATCTGTTGATGGACACTTATGTTTCTTCCATGTCCTGGCTATTGTAAATAGAGCTGCAATGAACATTTTCGTACATGATTCTTTTTGAATTATGGTTGTCTCAGGGTATATGCCCAGTAGTGAGGTTGCTGGGTCATATGGTAGTTCTGTTTGTAGTTTTTAAGGAACCTCCATACTGTTCTCCATAGTGGCTGTACCAATTTACATTCCAACCAACAGTGCAAGAGGGTTCCCTTTTCTCCACACCCTCTCCGGCATTTACTGTTTGTAGATTTTTTCGTGATGGCCATTCTGAATGGTGTGAGATGATATCTCATTGTAGTTTTGATGTGCATTTCTCTAATGCTTAATGATGTTGAGGATTCTTTCATGTGTTTGTTGGAAATCTGTATATCTTCTTTGGAGAAATGTCTATTTAGGTCTTCAGCCCACTTTTGGATTGGGTTGTTTGTTATCTTGATATTGAGCTGCATGACCTGCTTGTAAATTTTGGCGATTAATACTTTGTCAGTTGCTTCATTTGCAAATATTTAATCCCATTCTGAGGGTTGTCTTTTCATCTTCTTTATGGTTTCCTTTGCTGTGCAAAAGCTTTTCAGTTTCATTAGGTCCCATTTGTTTATTTTTGTTTTTATTTCCATTTCCCTAGGAGGTGGGTCAAAAAGGATCTTGCTGTGGTTTATGTCATAGAGTGTTCTGCCTATGTTTTCCTCTAAAAGATTGATAGTGTCTGGCCTTACGTTTACGTCTTTAATCCATTTTGAGTTTATTTTTGTGTATGGTATTAGAGAGTGTTCTAATTTCATACTTTTACATGCAGATGTCCAGTTTTCCCAGCACCACTTATTGAAGAGTCTGTCTTTTTTCCCACTGCATATTCTTGCCTCCTTTATCAAATATAAGGTGACCATATGTGCGTGGGTTTATCTCTGGAATTTCTATCCTGTTCCATTGATCTATATTTCTGTTTTTGTGCCAGTACCATACTGTCTTGATTACTATCGCTTTGTGGTGTAGTCTGAAATCAGGGAGGCTGATTCTTCCAGCTCCGTTTTTCTTTCTCAAGATTATGCTGGCTATTAGCGGTCTTTTGTGTTTCCATACAAGTTGTGAAATTTTTTGTTCTAGTTCTGTGAAAAATGCCAGTGGTAGTTTGATAGGGATTGCATTGACTCTGTAGATTGCTTTGGGTAGTAGAGTCACTTTCACAATGTTGATTCTTCCAATCCAAGAACATGGTATATCTCTACATTTTTCGTATCATCTTTAATTTCTTTCATCAGTGTTTTATAACTTTTTGCATACAGGTCTTTTGTCTCCTTAGGTAGGTTTATTCCTAGATATTTTATTATTTTTGTTGCAATGTAAATGGGAGTGTTTTCTTAATTTCATTTTCAGATTTTTCATCATTAGTATATAGGAATGCTAGAGATTTCTGTGCAATAATATTGTATCCTGCTACTTTACCAAATTAATTGTTTAGCTGTAGTAGTTTCCTGGTAGCATCTTTAGGATTCTGTATGTATAGTATCATGTCATCTGCAAACAGTGACAGCTTTACTTCTTCTTTTCTGATTTGGAATTCTTTTATTTCTTTGTCTTCTCTAATTGCAGTGGCTAAAACTTGCAAAATTATGTTGAATAGTAGTGGTGAGAGTTTGCAACCTTGTCTTTTTCCTGATCTTAGTGGAAATGTTTTCCATTTTTCACCATTGAGGACGATGTTGGCTGTGGGTTTGTCATATATGGCCTTTATTAGGTTGAGGAAAGTTCCCTCTATGTCTACTTTCTGCAGGGTTTTTATCATAAATCTGTGTTGAATTTTGTCAAATGGTTTCTCTGCATCTATTGAGATGATTATTTGGTTTTTCTGCTTCAATTTGTTAATATGGTGTATCACATTGATTGATTTGCATATACGGAAGAATCTTGTATACCTGGGATAAACCCCACATGATCATGGTGTGTGATCCTTTTCATGTGCTGTTGGATTCTGTTTGCTTGTAGTTTGTTGAGGATTTTTGCATCTATGTTCATCAGTGATATTGGCCTGCTGTTTTCTTTCTTTGTGACATCCTTGTCTGGTTTTGGTATCAGGGTGATGGTGCCCTCATAGAATGAATTTGGCAGTGTTCCTCCCTCTGCTATATTTTGGAAGATTATGAGAAGAATAGGCTTTAGCTCTTCTCTAAATGTTTGATAGAATTCGTCTGTGAAGCCATCTGGTCCTGGGCTTTTGTTTGTTGGAAGATTTTTAATCACAGTTTCAATTTCAGTGCTTGTGATTGGTCTGTTCATATTTTCTATTTCTTCCTGGTTCACTCTCGGAAGGTTGTGCATTTCTAAGAATTTGTCCATTTCTTCTCAGTTGTCCATTGTATTGGCCTAGAGTTGCTTCTAGTAATCTCTCATGATCCTTTGTATTTCTGCAGTGTCAGTTGTTACTTCTCCTTTTTCTTTTCTAATTCTATTTATTTGAGTCTTCTCCATTTTTTCTTGATGAGTCTGGCTAATGGTTTATCAATTTTGTTTATCTTCTCAAAGAACCAGCTGTTAGTCTTATTGATCTTTGCTATCATTTCCTTCATTTCTTTTTCATTTATTTCTGATCTGATCTTTATGATTTCTTTCCTTCTGCTAACTTTGGGGATTTTTCTTCTTCTTTCTCTAATTGCTTTAGGTGTAAGTCTGGGTTGTTTTTTGAGACGTTTCTTGTTTCTTAAGGTAGGATTGTACTGCTACAATCTTCCCTTTTAGAACTGATTTTGCTGCATCCCATAGGTTTTGGGTCATCGTGTTTTCATTGCCATTTGTTTCTAGGTATTTCTTGATTTCCTCTTTGATTTCTTTAGTGATCTCTTGGTTAGTTTGTAGTGTATTGTTTGGCCTCCATGTGTTTGTATTTTTACAGATTTTTTCCTGTAATTGATACCTAGTCTCATAGCCTTGTGTTGGAAAAGATACTTGATATGTTTTCAACTTTCTTAAATTTACCAAGGCTTGTTTTGTGATCCAAGATATGATCTATCCAGGAGAATGTGCCATGAGCGCTTGAGAACAATGTGTATTCTGTTGTCTTTAGATGGTATATCCTATACATATCAATTATGTCCATCTTGTTTAATGTATCATTTAAAGCTTGTGTTTCCTTATTTATTTTCATTTTGGATGAGCTGTCCATTGGTGAAATTGGGGTGTTAATGTCCCCAACTCTGATTGTGTTACTGTTGATTTCCCCTTTTATGGCTGTTAGTATTTGCCTTATGTATTGAGGTTCTACTATCTTGGGTGTATAAGTATTTACAATTGTTATATCTTTTTCTTCGATTGATGCCTTGATCATTATGCAGTGTCCTTCTTTGTCTCTTGTAATACTCTTTATTTTAAAGTCTATTTTGTCTGATATGAGAATTGCTACTCCAGCTTTCTTTTGATTTCCGTTTGCATGGAATATCATTTTCCATCCCCTCCCTTTCAGTCTCTATGTGTCCCTAGATCTGAAGTGGGTCTCATGTAGACAGCATTTATATGGGACTTGTTTGTGTATCCATTCAGCCAGTATATGTCTTTTGGTGGGAGCATTTAATCCATTTACATTTAAGGTAATTATCAATATGTATTTTCCTATTACCAGTTTCTTAATTGTTTTTTATTTGTTATTGTAGATCTTTTCCTTCTCTTGTATTTCCATCTTAGAGAAGTGCCTTTAACATTTGTTGTAAAGCTGGTTTGGTGGTGATGAATTCTCTTAGCTTTTGTTTGTCTGTAATGGTTTTAATTTCTCCATCAAATCTGAATGAGATCCTGCTGGGTAGAATAATCTTGGTTGTAGGTTCTTCTCCTTCATCACTTTAAATATGTCCTGCCATGCCCTTCTGGTTTGCAGAGTTTCTGCTGAAAGATCAGCTGTGAACCTTATGGGGATTCTGTTTTGTGTTATTTGTTGTTTTTCCCTTCCTGCTTTTAATATTTGTTCTTTGTATATAATTGTTGATAGTTTTATTAATATGTGTCTTGTTGTGTTTCTCCTTGGATTTTTCCTGTATGGGATTCTTTGTGCTTCCTGGACTTGATTAACTATTTCCTTTCCCATATTAAGGAAGTTTTCAACTATAATCTCTTCAAATATTTTCTCAGTCCCTTTCTTTTTCTCTTCTTCTTCTGGGACCCCTATAATTCGAATGTTGCTGCGTTTAATGTTGTCCCAGAGGAGTCTGAGACTGTCCTCAATTATTTCCATTCTTTTTTCTTTATTCTGCTCTACAGTCATTATTTCCACTATTTTATCTTCCAGGTCACTTATCCATTCTTCTCCCTCAGTTATTCTGCTATTGATCCCTTCTAGAGAATTTTTTTTATTTCATTTATTGTTTTGTTCATCACAGTTTGTTTGCTCTTTAGTTCTTTTAGTTCTTTATTAAACGTTTCTTGTATTGTCTCTATTCTATTTCCAAGATTTTGGATCACCTTTACTGTCATTATTCTGAATTCTTCTTCAGGTAGACTGCCTATTTTCTCTTCATTTGTTAAGTCTCATTGATTTTGTCTTGCTCCTTCATCTGCTGTGTGTTTTTCTGTCTTCTCATTTCGCTTAACTTACTATGTTTGTGATCTCCTTTCGCAGGCTGCAGGTTCATAGTTCCCGTTGTTTTTGGTGTCTTCCCCCAGTGGCTGAGGTTGGTTCATTAGGTTGTGTAGGCTTCCTGGTGGAGGGGACTAGTGCCTGTGTTCTGTTGGATAAGGCTGGATCTTGTTTTTCTGGTGGGCAGTTCCAAGTCTGGTGGTGTGTTTTGGGGTGTCTGTGGCCTTATTATGATTTTATGCACCCTGTCTGCTAATGGATGTGGTTGTGCTCCTGTCTTGCTAGTTGTTTGGCATAGGGTGTCTTGCACTGTAGCTTGCTGGTTGTTGAGTGAAGCTTGGTCTTGGCATTGAAATGGAGATCTCTGGGAGACTTTCACCATTTTATATTACATGGAGACACAGCCCTGATGACTGAACTTGGCTCTCCCACCTCAGAGGCACAGCCCTTACACCTGGCTGGAGAACCAAGAGCCTTTCATCCACACGGCTCAGAATAAAAGGGAGAAAAATTAGAAAGGAAGAAAGAAGATAAAATAAAATATAATAAAATAATGTTATTAAAATAAAAATAAGTATTAAGAAAAAAATGTTTTAAGTAATAAAAAACAAATACAAAAGATGGACAGACAGAAACCTAGGACAAATAGTAAAAGCAAAGCTATACAGACAAAATCACACACAGAAGCCTACACATACACACAAAAAGAGAAAAAGGGGAAAGAAAATATATATCTTTGCTCTCAAAGTCCACCTCCTCAATTTGGGACAATTCATTGTCTATTCAGGTATTCCACAGATGCAGGGTACATCAAGTTGATTATGGAGATTTAATCCTTTTCTCTTGAGGCTTCTGGGAGAAATTTCCCTTTCTCTTCTTTGTTCGCACAGCTCCTGGAGTTCAGCTTTGGATTTGACGCCGCCTCTGCCTGTAGGTCGCCTGAGGGCGTCTGTTCTTTGCTCAGAGAGGACAGGGTTAAAGGAGTGGCTGAATCGGGGGCTCTGGGTCACTCAGGACAGGGAGAGGGATGGGTACGGATTTGAGGCAAGCCTGCGGTGGCAGAGGCTGGCATGACGTTGCACCAGCCTGAGGCGCACTGTGTGTTCTCCCGGGGAAGTTGTCCCTGGATCACAGGACCCTGGCAGTGACAGGCTGCACAGGCTCCCGGGAGGGGAGGTGTGGATAGTGACCTGTGCTTGCACACAGGCTTCTTGGTGGCAGCAGCAGCAGCCTTAGCATCTCATGCCCATCTCTGGGGCTCGCGCCTGTCTCTGGAGGTCATTTAAGCAGTGCTCTTAATCCCCTCTCCTCGCGCACCAGGAAACAAAGAGGGAAGAAGAAGTCTCTTTTCTCTTCGGCAGCTCCAGACTTTTCCTGGACTCCATCCTGGCTAGCTGTGGCACACTAACCCCTTCAGGCTGTGTTCACACCGCCAACCCAAGTCCTCTCCCTGGGATCTAAGCTCAGAAGCCCTAGCCTCAGCTCCCAGCCCCTGCCTGTCCTGGTGGGTGAGCAGAGAAGCCTCTCGGGCTGGTGAGTGCTGGTTGGCACCGATCCTCTGTGCAGGAATCTCTCCACTTTGCCCTCTGCACCCCTGTGGCTGTGCTCTCCTCCGCAGCTCCAACGCTTCCACGCCTCCGCCACCCACAGTCTCAGCATGCAAAGGGGCTTCCTAGTGTGTGGAAACCTTTCCTCCTTCACAGCTCCCTCCCACTGGTGCAGATCCTGTCCCTATTCTTTTGTCTCTGTTTTTTCTTTTGCCCTACCCAGGTACGTGGGGGAGTTTCTTGCCTTTTGCAAGGTCTGAGGTGTTCTGCCAGTGTTCAGTAGGTGTTCTGTAGGAGTTGTTCCACGTGTTGATGTAATTCTGATGTATCAGTGGGGAGGAAGGTGATCTCCACGTCTTACTCTTCTGCCATCTTCCGTAGGTTGATTTTTCATTTTGTTGATTGTTTTTCTTTTTGCTGTTTCCTGTACATTTTTAAATGTAAATAAAGGCTTTCTTTTAAACAAGTGACCACTACATTAACAGTAGTATTACATAAGATTTACATGGATCTTGAGTAAAAGCCCAGTTGATCTTACTCTGATGGTGTGATTATAAAAAATTCTGTTAGAAAAATCATACAAAAATGCATATTCATGTCTCTGTAATTTGGTTGTCAGTGCATTATAGGTAAATAACTTTGTCAAGATACCTAGGCACAATATCCACATTTCAATACCAGCACCATGTTAAGTGTTTCTTAATACAGGCTTCTAATTTTCAAAATGTAGTGGTCATTTCTAGAATTTGTTCTTCTTGATTAAGTTTCTTTTCTGTCTTTTCGATTGTATTTCCAAATACATCCCTATCTCAGGTTTAAATTAAATTAAAATATTCTCTTATTTGCTAAAATGGATTTCTGGGATGATATTGTTTACAAGTAACATGTTCTAGTAATTTAAGCTGTGGATGGAATATGATAAATTTAAGCATTCATTTTGATACATGATTGACTTATTTGGATTATGATAAAATTAACCTAACAACATATGGAAAACAGGATCAGAGACCTGCCAATAAATATGATCCTTATAAAACCAGTAGCAGAAAAGCCAGGACTATTTACAATGACTGCCTTGAAAAAGAGGAAGTAATCTCCCCCAGAATGTGGAAATTAGCAAGATGGATAAGGGCAGAATATTTCAAGCTTGAGGTATTTTCTAGTACTCCTCAAATTACACAGTGCCTACTTATGGGACTGCCATTAGGAGTCCAGAAGCAAGACTGAAAGATTATCGTCACTGGGCTCTTAAAAGCAAAATCTGGTCAACAACACTCCATTTAGGTATCTGGCTTTACCTTAACACGAACATTTTCCTAATGTAGAGAAATAACCTGCTTTTTATGAAACTACTAGTCACCTAATTATTGTCCAAAGGGATAAATATGTCACACACACACACCACACACAATGCATCAGTAGTTGACATACCGGGACTAAGGATATAGCTGTTGTTGTTGTTTTTTAATACTAAGGGTACAGTTTTGTAAGGAATTTTTTTTCTTATTTACTTCACAAAATACTAATGTTACCTATGGCTTATTGGATATGCTACTATTATAGCACATATTACATTTCATCTTACATTACAGTTATTGGTATACATATTTATGTTCTCTACTAGAATGTAAGCAACTGGAAAGCAGTTGTTTTATACCTCATTTTCTGTGTCAAGGTACTTGGATACATTATGCATTCTAAATGTCTATTGACATATGAATGAAGTAGTAGTGTAAAGAGAAGTTTTATTTTTATGTGACTTTTGTTTTCCAGACATGAGAGGAATTTACAGTAAATACACCTTCTTGAGTTTCATTTACCATTTTGTATCAGTGTAACAAACATGCAGTCTGGATCATTTTAGCTTGTTTAATAGTAGTGAGAGCATCTTGACATACAAAACTGAATCTAAATAGAGTGTCAAATCAAAACACTTCTGAAAAAAGAGCAAGACTCAGTTAGTGGGAAGGTCCAAGGCTTAAAGTATCTCTGCTAAGGCTGTCAACATGACAGAATTTTCATGGTTATCTGTTGTGGACAACATTCCCTTCATGTCTCACAAAGTGCTTCTTGAACAAGGGTTGACAAACTATAGCCCATGGTACCAAATCCAACCAGCCATCTGTTTTGTATGGTCTGTGAGCTAAAAATGGATTTTACATTTTCTTACTGGTTAACAGAATCAAAAGGATGCAAGAAAATTGAATACAATTCCAAATTCAATGTTCATAAATATGTTCTTATTGGAACACTGTTGCACTCATTCATTAACATATTTTCTAAGGCTGCTTTTGAGCTAAAGTCAGAGTTAAGTGGTAGCAACAGAGACTGGATGGCCTGCAAAATCCAAAATATTTACCCTGTTTCTTTACAGAGAGTTTGCCTACCCTTGTAAAACATTCATTGCTTTCATGTCCCACAATGCGTTTCTAGAATATCAACAGACATAAAAGTTTTTATTATCTTATATTTTTAGTTTGATTTTACCACAATCCAAATAATACAATGATGCATTAAAGTGGATCTTTAAATTTCTTTAATTCCATCCACTGCTTGGATTACTAGATAATGTTACCTGCTAAACATTACCATTCCAGATATCCACTTTAGTGAATGCGAGAAGGTTGTTTGTAATTGACTAGATTATATGTGGAAATCTCCTCAAATGAGAAATTAAAGGAAAGAATTGGTAAAATAGCAATGACTTTTTATACCTATTATAAAATAATTAAGTGAATGATTAAGCAATGGCTAAATAATTAGGAGGCAGTTTCTATCACCTATAAGAAACTATAGTATGCTTAACAATTAGCATTATCACATAAGATGAATGAGGCATGATGAAACTTGTTCAAAATGTAAAATGATAATGTTAACATTAATTGAATACTTACATGTAAGACACTGTTTAATGACTTTATATTTATTGCCTCAATTAATCTTCCACACAACCATATGAAATAGGTGCATATACTTTCCTCATTTTAAACACAAAGAGAAACTGAGAGGTTAAATAATTCACTTGAGGTCATAACACAAAAAAGTTGCAGAACTAGCCTTTGAATTTTGATACTTTAACTCCAGGGTGAATCTGATCATGCTTTTCTATATAGGATGTGGAAGGAAAATGTCCCTGGACACAAGCACACTTGGGTTGGTTATGGAGCCATACTTTTTTTTTGCATAAAACAATGAGCATTGTAGGTTTGTTAACATGAGTTGAAGATAAATTCCATTGCTCATAACAATTAACTTTTTCTTCACCGTATTAGCCATTTTGTTAGCGTGCTTTTTCATTTCCATTGGTTTTACAAAATAAGTGATGCCTGATATTTTGAGCAAATCAAATACAAACTGTGGTAGACTATGAAAATAATGATTCTTCTAAGGAGAACAAACAATAAATACAAAGTCACACTTTGTCTGCTGTCCATAACAATTAACAATTATTCTCTATGTTTGCAACCAGCAGCATAGAGAATATCAAGAGACAGGAGGAAAACTCGTTTGCATTTGGCACAGCAGCGAGAGAGTATTATTATGTACAAGCTCAGGTCTGACCTTTCAATGATGCCTGCTTAAAATTCATAGATATTGATTAAAGAAACTAATATTTTCAAATTTATATTGGTGCTTTTCAGTCACAGTTCACTTTGAAAATCAACTAGGTATATTTTTATAATCACATATTATTTTGGATGTTTTGCAGAGAAATGGCAAATTATGAAAAAAAATCATAAACACAGGGCATTTAGTACTGCTGAATCCCAGAAAAATAATCATTGAGTGTAAAAATCAGACACTTCAAGCAAAACATAAATTGCCATGAATATGATGTTTTAGCAGAAGGAATCAAGCTATTTTCCAGACAGGCAGGAGACATAAAGGGAACTGGAAATACTGGGGAGAAATTTATATTTAAATAAAAATGATGACAAAAAGTTTTAATTGAGAAAAAATAGTTTTATGTCCTCTTTATTACTTTCTGTTAAATGCAGCAGATATTGGATAATGATAAGTCCTCAATAGAAGATTCCATAGAAACCAGCATGAAAACAGTCTAAACCCAAAATGACTCAAAGTTTTAACACTTCTAAGAATATATGAACATATATATATATATATATATATATATACACACTGTATATTATACTGCATATATGATATGCAGATTATAACCTACATATTCTTGGTCCTTTTTGAATTATCTAATCTCATTAAAATGGCAACTTTTTGTATCTACTGTGCAGTACTCTCTTCTCAAATGTTAATGCATATTTTAGCCATAATTATTTATAAAATAGGGAAGTAAAATGAACATCTCATGTGATTTGTTTTATTTTAGTACTTAAAGAGTCTATGCTCTTTAATGAAACCTGAGAAAGTCAAAGGTTTGGGCAACAATGTCCAGCAAGAGAAGCAGCTCAAATACAAGATTAGGTGCAGCTTTGGGATCCGTAGTGTTATCTCTCTTCTTTCCAAGTTTTCTCACATAACTCCTTGTAATTTAAGTAGAGAAAGACAAACGAATGGGGATGAAGGATGTAGAGCTAGGTGAAGCTCATACTCAAAATCGCATGAGTGATATACTGTGGCAGAATTTAAGGCTTTCCCTTCTATTTCACCCTGAGACTCTGGAAAGTGTCCACAAAATAAACATCTAAATAAATAAAATAAAATGAGTTCAGATTATTAATTCCCAAGGTGATCAGTATGAGTAGAATTTACTAAGTAGAATTTTCTAAAAATCATTTTATCTTTTAGCTAGATGTTCTAACTATAGTAATAGTCCTCTAAAAGTTTAATTGCCACTTTTTTTCAATGGCAATTCTGTCACTTTAACTTATGTTTTTGCTCTGCTAATTAAATTACCATACCTAGTAAACTTTAGTGAGATATAGTCGTTTCCAGAAATAAGTATCAATAATACTCATGGTTCATACCCAGTTATGTAGGCATGATATTTTGGCATGGTTGGTTCCTGATACAACCCTGACATAATCAGCCAGAACATGTTTGAGGCTCAAATTAGAATCGCCTAATTCATGTTGAATTCTGTAGCACTCTGTAATCCCTTCTTAGAATACCTGAATTAATTTTAAAAACCAAATAATTATAAAAGTTCCCCATGTCCCCCCTTTTCTGGCCATGTGCTCTTAGTTTCCATTAAATGAGAAGAATGAACTTATAGCTATCAACAAAAATAATTAAATAGATATTGAACAATTTTTTTAAAATACTTGAGTAAAATCTGAAGGTCATGTATGATATTTAAGCTAGTTAAGATTTATTTAAGCATTTCATGAGTAAAACAAATCATATTTATTTAATTGTACCTTGAGAAGAGGGCATGGTTTTTGAAAGCTTGACCTTTTCTAGGAAGTGTGTGTGTGTGTGTGTGTGTATGTGTGTGTATGAGAAAGAGAGAGAAAAGAGAGAGAGAGAGAGAGATTGTATGTGTGTGTGTGTGTGTGTGTGTGTGTGTGTGTGTGTGTGTGTGTGTAGGCTGGATACTATTTTGGGACCTCTGAGATGAAAGTCACAGAGTCATTCCAGAATTTCCATTTAAAGTTGAAAAACTAGAAAACTATGTAAAATATAAAAAAATAAAATCATTGGAGAACATATTATTGAGAATTCAAATTAATATTATAAACAAAAATTATCTTATCTTTTATTACATCTTCTTGATGTACTCAAAGAGATGTGTTTTTGAAGGACAACTTGTACCAAGTCAATGATCTCTTGGTTCCAACATATCAACTAAAGCAAAAAAGCTGGGAAAATGTCTTGAAATCTTTAGTTTATTCTTTTACACATATATTCACTTGGTTATTTTTCAGCAGTGTAGGTATGACCTTGACCTTAATGGCTCTCTTAGTGATCTGAACACTTATTATAAATTCAAGAGCCATTCTTCTTTCTAGGGTGATGGAGGTAGGGAGGAGAAGAGATATTATTGTACTAGATATAATGAGTTTTATTTATTTTGATTGCACACAAAGGTCAAAGCAAGCCTTCTGGGAAATAACACTGTAACAGTGGTAGCATAGATGAGTGATTAAGATGTTTCTCAACATAAATATAATTTACAAATCAAAAAATTAAATAACAGGCTTGAATTCAATAAATAGAGTATGTTCTGATGTCACAGTGTATACCATTCTCACTACTATTAATAAACCATTTCATGTATCCTGTGATTTAAAGCCTTCAGTGTACTTCACTAATGGTACTGCATACATCAGTAAAAAATAAGAAAAACCTTAACAATAATAAAGATGCAAATGGTTTAATCATTAAAAATGTTTAATAGTCCATTAGCTTATAAGTGCTTCTTAGGTACATTTTCAGAATTAAGCAATCATCATTCAACAAACAAAAGAAATTCTGTTTCTATTTACCTATAAATTAATATATGTGATTTAGTGTAAAATTTAAAAAAATACATATACATGTTCAAATTCTAACTTTTGCAAATAACTTTAAATTATATTTTAACAGTATGTGATGACCAAGCTATTTAAGAATGACTTAATCAGATATCCTCTACTGTTTTACTTTAATAGAACCTTAGAAAGACTATCAGTTTATTCATTCAAAATGAAAGACAATGAAACACTACTTATTAATTTTGCCAAATATATCCCCCACATATAAGCCTTTTCCACACTTTTTGGCAGATTGATATTTTAGCTAAACAATGACTAGACTTCTCATGCACCTGTAAAAATCTATGCTATGCTGGAAGGATAAAAGGAAATAATTTTATGCAAGGGGAAATAACTATTATTTAAACTTGACTGGAAGCAATAACAGATGTTTCATGAATTTTCATGTTTTTGCCAGTATTTTCTTCTCTTTTTTTTTTTTTTTTGTGGTACATGGGCCTCTCACTGTTGTGGCCTCTCCCGTTGCAGAGCACAGGCTCTGGACGCGCAGACTCAGTGGCCATGGCTCACAGGTCCAGCTGCTCCACGGCATGTGGGATCTTCCCGGACCGGGGCACGAACCCGTGTCCCCTGCATTGGCAGGCGGACTCTCAACCACTGCACCACCAGGGAAGCCCCCTTTCTTCCCATTTCAATGGCAAAGAACTTTGAGTACCACCAGCAATTTTTATCCATTTATTTTTACAAGCCTCTCTCAACACAAAAGTAAAAAAAATTCTGTGATAGTCAGACCCTTACTAGATGTATAGCTGTCAACAGAAGACTAACTAAATTATCTAGAGGGAAGAAAGGGGATTTTAAGACTTTTTGGGCTTGAAGAAGAAAAAGTTGCAGGATAACTTTAAAGGTTATCCTAAATGTTTTACATAGATATATTTATCACCAGTTTTATATTGCTGAGAGGAAAATAAGCAAATAAGGCCTAATTGTTTTAGTATATTTGTTGGTTAGCTTACAGAGAAACTGTCAGTGTTATTTGAATTATCTCCTCATCTTTGAATAAAGTTGCAACATTGATCTACTTAAGAATAACAGCATAAATATGATCTCATTCAGTTCTTGATTACCCATACCACTTATGGGCAGAAGCCAAAAAAGTAGATGATTCCTTGACCAGAGATAGTCATTGTGTTGTTCTTGAACTCCTGAGTGTATGGAGAAGCCCCTGTGTGGTGACAGACAATTTACAAAGCAAAACATCTATTCTCAAAATGACTGAATATTTTAGATATTTTCTGCAAATAGTAGAATGAATAAGATGATTTAACTATTTTTTATGGTAAAAAAGGTATGTAAAATGTCCTAGTTTATGTCTTTGATGTGGCAGTTATCTGATGTGAAGTGTAAAAATTATTGCATGTAGTTATTTGTAAGAAATTCTGTAAACAGGCTAACATAGGCACTTTTAGACATCAGCTATAATGATGATTGCACACCCATAAATTTATCTAAAGGAAGTAGCTGAATATGCTATTAAGAGAAGAGCACGGTTAAAGTCCAAGATTTAGGAAATTTGGCTTATAGTTACAGTTTTGCCACTAATTAGCTATAGTTATTCTATGTTTTAACCTTTTCTCACACCTGTCTATTTCTTTAAAAGTCCTTTCTAACCAAAATCCTAAGATATTTATAAATGTGCAATTTTTATAAACTTCAGTCAAATGAAACGGGATAAAAAATTCAGAGCATAAATTTCCTTTTTCTTCATATGTATAGTAGTTATGAAAATAATTATAGCATATATACTTGCTTTGATCACATGTGGCAAGTTCAAATGTATGTACTTTTATTTCTTTAATATAGAAATAAAAATCATCTCAATCTTGATACATTATCAAGATGTACACTAATTGCTATCAAACTTGCTTTATCCTTAAGCAAGACAAGTTATTTAGATCAGCCAGGGCTTCCCTGGTGGCACAGTGGTTGAGAGTCTGCCTGCCAATGCAGGGGACACGGGTTCGTGTCCCAGTCTGGGAAGATCCCACGTGCCGCGGAGCGGCTGGGCATGTGAGACTTGGCCGCTGAGCCTGCGCGTCCAGAGCCTGTGCTCCGCAACGGGAGAGGCCATAACAGTGAGAGGCCCGCATGCCGCAAAAAAATAAATAAATAAAAAATAAGTATCTATAGTATATATAGCATTATATTAGTAATCGTTGTCCAACCTTCAAAATACCTCACCTGAGAGTTGACGGACCACAATGATGGTAAAGTGTCATTGGTTATTTTGTTTCTGAGTTGAAAAATTAACCATAATGAACATTTTCCATGTGGTTGAAATTTGTTGCTATTCTTGGATTAAACTTTCTATGTTTGCATTTCAACACGTCTTGAGTCATTAACCCTACTTCCATCTTAATTATCCTGGGTAGCTTCTATATTAAACACTAGGAGAGCTGAACTGAGTTGCTACCTTGTAACTGCTTTTAAAACTTTTATTGCGAGGGTGTGCTCTTCCATTCCAACTGGAAACTCCATAAGGGTAAGATATATGTTTTTATTCCTTTGTCATCCTTTCACAGAACTTAATAAAGTTCATTACACATGGAAGAATGAAAGGCTAAATTAATGCTGCTGACTATTTTTAAAGCATTTTCTTGGTCAATATTTGAGAACTTAATGTAAATCATAGATTCAAGTGTATTTACTATTCTGTATATAAAGTACAATCAATTATTATGCTTTATAACCTATTATACTTTATATGAGACCTTGCTGTTTTATTTATTGCATGTTTACAAATATATCAAGTATTAGGATCCTGTAGGAATCCTGACAAATTAGGCTTGCAGGAGCTGACGAAGTGTTTTTTAAAGTTTGGTTCAGAAGTTTGTTAAAAATTCAGATTCCTAAATCTCACCTCAAAACTAATAAGTTAAATTCTCTGGTAGTGGATACTGAGTAACTACATTTTTAACAAGCTCCCCAGATTATTTTTGGGCACAGTGAAGTCCAAGATCCTATTTGCACTAACAAGAAAGAGAATTGCCCCAGGTATAGCTCATTAAACTAGCATCTCTGAAAATTATCTGCCTCCCACACTCCATTACAACCAACATAATACTGGAAGTCCTAGCCAGAGCATTTAAGAAGATAAATAAAAGTTATCCCAATCAGAAAGGAAGAAGAAAAATTATCTGTGTTTGCAGACAACATGCTCTTATATGTAGATAACCCTAAAGACTCCTCAAAAAAGCTGGTAGAACTAATCAACAAATTCAGTAAAGTTGCAGGATACAAAATAAACATTTAAAATCCTTTCTGTTTCTACACCAACAACGACCTACCTAAAAAGGAAATTAAGAAAACTATTCCATTTACAAAAGTGTCAAGAAGAATAAAACACTTAGGAATAATGAAATTGAACCTTATGGCATATACAAAAATCAACTCACAATGGATTAAAGATTTTAATGAAAACCTGAAACCATAAAACTCCTAGCAGAAAACATGGGGAAAAAGCTTCAAGACATTGGTCTTGGCAATAATTTCTTGGATATAATACCAAAGCACAAGCAACAAAAATGAAAATAGACTAGTGGGAATACATCAAACTAAAAGTACATAAAATAGCAAAGGAAACAATCAATACTCAAAAGGAAAATAACAAAGGAAACAATCAATACTCAAAAGGCAACCTATGGAATGGAAGAAAATATTTATAAACCATCTATCTGATAAGGGTTAATATCTAAAATATGTAAGGGACTCACACAAGTCAATAGCAAAGAAACAAATAATCTGATTTAAAAATGGGCAAAGAAATAGACACTTCTTCAAAGAAGACATACAAATGGCCAACAGGTATATAAAAAGGTGCTCAACATCACTAATCATCAGGGAAATACAAATCAAACCCACAGTGAGATATCATCTCAAATCTGTTAAAAATACTATTATAAACACAACAATAACAAAAAAACAAATGATAACAAGTGCTGGCGAGGATGTGGAGAAATCAGAACCTTTGTTATATGTTGATGGGAATGTAAAATGGTGCAGCTGCGAAGGAAATCAGTTTGGAACATCCCCAAAAACTTAAAAATAGAACTACCACAGGATTCAGCAATCACACTTCTTGATATATATCATTAAAAAAATTGAAATCAGTTTCTTGAGGAGATATTTTCACTGCCATGTTCATTGCATCATTAGTCACAGTATCCAAGACATGGAAACAGCCTAAGTTTCCATTAACAGATGGATGCATAAAGACAATGTGGTATATACATACAATAGAGTATTATTCGCCTTAGAGAAATCCTGCCTTATACGACAACATCGGTGAACCTGGAGGGCATCATGCTAAGTGAAATAAGCCAGTCACAGAAGGACAAAAGCTGTATTATTTCATTTATATAAAGTACATAAAATAATCCAACTCATAAAAACAGAGAGTAGAATGGTGGTTTCCGGTGACTGGGGGGGAGTGGGAAATGGAGAGTTGTTGTTGAATGGATGGAGTTTCAATTATACAACTTGAATAGGTTCTAGAGATCTGCTCTACAACTTTGTGTCTATACTCTATTGTGTACTTAAAATTTTGTTGAGAGGATAGAACTCAATTTAAGTATTCTTGCCACAATAAAACTAAAGCTAAAAAGATATTTTTGAAAATTAAAAATCACTTATTCAAATGTTTAGTGAACTGCTCAGAGTCCTGGAATACCATTCAACTAGACCTTGAAAAAAAAAAAAGCATCATGCTTTTTAAAATCTAAACATCCTAAATGGATATTCCACATGTCAAGTCCTATATTTTCTATTTTTTCTCACCACATTTTTTTCCCTTAAAGCATTATATATATTAACATGCTTTCTTTGCTACCATTCATTACTTTGTTTTTCCTGTGTAATGGAATGTTGGAGAATCTGAGGAAAGCAAGTGGAACTTCTCCCTAAAATTACTCACAGACACAAAATATTTTTCTTTTTTTCGGTACGCGGGCCTCTCACTGTTGTGGCCTCTTCCGTTGTGGAGCACAGGCTCCGGACGCGCAGGCTCAGCGGCCATGGCTCACGGGCCCAGCCGCTCCGCGGCATGTGGGATCTTCCCAGACCGGGGCATGAACCCATGTCCCCTGCATCGGCAGGCGGACTCTCAACCACTGCGCCACCAGGGAAGCCCGTAGACACAAAATATTTGAATAACTTCTTGGACGTTAAAAAACCCAGACCTCTAAGATAAAGTCCAGATAGTCCTTATCTGTCTTTTAAGATCTTCCATGATCTATGCCTGACCTTCCTTTTTTGCTTAACTTTGTACTATTCTCCAATGTATATCATTCACTTCTGCCAAACTGAAATCTGTCATTTGAGCACACCTTAAATTTCTATGTTTCAGTGCCTTTTTCAAGGTACTGTGTTTGTCCTCCTACCTAGAATTCATTCTTCCTCATATCTGTATCAAAACGCTATCCATCCTTAAAATTGGTCTCAAATCATGCTCCTCCATGAAACATTCTAAGATTGCTCTGGTCAGAAGAATTATTTCTTGTCTTTGAATGCCTAGCAGTTTCAATGACCAAGCAACTTAAACTGTTTTTGCAATACACTCTTTTTTTTATTGCCATAAACCTTCCAAGTAGATGCACTTTAGCTCCCCAACAGTATTTTAAGTCTCAAGTGGGAATCAACATCTATTATTTATCTTTCATCTTTAAAGTGCCTAAGAAAACATAATGCATACAATTGGAATTCAATAAACACTTGTTGAATGGCAGAAACAAATGAATATCAACATCTTATTTAAGCAATTGGCTTGTTGAATGTTACAACAGAATTCAGACTAAATTAAAGAGTCGCCTAAAGTGTTATGTGACAGTCTGTTACACATGCAATTGTTTATTAGTATTGTTATAGACAATGCAATCAACATTAGCCAGAAAAGGACATCTAAATGCCACTGTGGTGAAGCAATCTAGTTATACAGGGAAAATGTGGACAAAAGACTTAACAGTTAGCTTCTATTGAGTGAGCTGAAAGTGAAATAACCAAGAACCCATCACATGTTAAAGACCTGCCAAAAACACTTGTAAGGTGTATAGTATGGCTCCTGAAGAAGCAATAGCAATACACAGTGTGTAAGAAGGGCAACAAGTTTACATTCTGTACAATAGCATTTGAAAGCATGAAAAGGACAAGCCACTTCGACTAACAGTAACAGATTAAGAAAAGTTAACCAGGAGTAAAAAAGCATTCACTTCTGATAGTTTCAATAAACATAATTGCTAGTATTGCTCTCCTCCAGTGCAAATGCTAGTGATATGTAAGTATTATATCTATATATTGATTTGGGAAATAATTATTTTACAATGTTTTCAGAGTAAAAACATATGTTGAATAAAATTTCAGTAATACTTTTTCCATCCTAAAACATCAGATAATGAAAACTATTTGATTTTGATTTTCTCACTTTTAGTTACATTCTCTTAGTTATTTTTAAGTCTATTTACAAAATCTTATTTCTCAACCACTGGGATACATATTGTCCATTCTCTTTAGTGAAATTGTAATCTTAATGGAATGGAATCACCATGAATAAAATATACTCAATGGCTGTATTTTTCATTTTAGCATGGAGTAATACAGATTTTTATATAAAGAAGCTTGTTTTATATGTGCCATTGTTTCCTCCTAAGAGATAAACCACAGACAGTAATATGAAGAAATAGAAAAAATGTGGCAGGCCATATTTTCATTTGAAAGCTCCGATAAATATATACCACTTCATTAGTAACCATGGTGTTCTGGAGTGATTAAATAAAAATGAGTTTATTTATACCCAACTATGACTTTATTAATTGCTATGCCCTTAAAAGTTGGTCCAAGCCAAATGATAGAATCAATATCATGGGGATAAGAATTGAAATTGCATGTAATGTTTAGTTGTTAACAGAACTTTAACTGATTTCCCTAAGATTGCCCTTAGGATAAAATCTTGTTGCTAATGTATAAAATTTTTGCATGGAGGAGATAACAGCCCACTAATTTTTTTTTCAGCCCACTGATTTTGATTTGGTATCCTTCTATTCAGCTGCCAAAGAAAAAAAATAAACAAAACTAACAAATAACAACATGTACTCAATTCTTAAAATTGGGTGGTCTTCCAGCATTGATTTACTAAATCTATTTACTAAGATAGTCTTTGCTAAAATATTGTACATTTTTAAAGAAAAATTGTGATAGTGTAATGATAGTATAGGGAGTTCCTATAAACCCCACATCCAATTTTCCCTATTATCAATATCTTACACTAGTCTGGCACAGTTGTTACCATTAATTGACCAGTTTTGATACATCATTATTAATTAAAGTCCATTCTTTATTCAGATGTCCTCAGTTTTTACCTAAAGTCCTTTTTCTTTTCCATATCACATTTATTCATCATGTATTCTTAGGCACTTCTTGGTTGTGACAGTTTCTCAGATTTTCATTGTTTTTGATGACATTTACAGCTTGAAGATTAAACACCAAGCATTTTGAAAAATGTCCTCCTATTTGGATTTGTCTGATGTTTTTCTCATGATTAGATTGGGATGGGGACGATGGGTTTTATGGAGGTAGAAGACAGAAGTAAAGTGCCATTCTCATCACACCATACCAAGTATATATACTGTCAACACTGCTGAGCAGTTTTGATGTTAACCTTGATTACCTGGCTGAGAGTATTCTTCATGTTTCTCCACTGTAAATGTACTCTTCCCCCACCATGCTTCCATGCTATACTCACTCTCCGAAAAGAAGTCACTATGTGCAACCCACACTTAAGGTACAGTGTTCAGCTCCACCTCCTTGAGGACAGAGTATGTACATAAATTATTTGGAATTCTTCTGCACCAGAGATTTGTTTTTTCTGTCTTATTTATTTAAACATTGATTTATATCAATACAGACTTAAATTTTTATTTTTTACTTAGGTTTATAATACTTTTTTTTGTTTGTTTGCTAATATTGTTCCAGCTTTGGCCATTAGGAGCTTTTTCAGTTGGCTTCTGTGTCCCTTTGACATACCCCCATGATTACTTTTTTGAGGACTTTCTACTTTATGGCACAAGATATTCCAGAGTCATCTTGCAGAATACTGACTTATGTTTCTTTATTAAGGATCCAGTGTTCCCCAGTCCTCCACCTCAATTTTAGTTTTTCATCTCCTTCAAATATAAGAATTTCACACTGATATACATATACACATACACACATATACATGTATACATATGTGTGTATGTATGTGCATGTGTGTATATATATAGCATTGAAACTATTTTTACTTACAAGGTCATAGGAAAGAAATCAAAAAGATTAGTATTAAGGGGCAGATGTCTTACAAAAATCAGAAAGGAGATATACAAGTTTAAAAAATAAATTTTAATGTACTAAGTGATTGAATATTTAAGCAACGTGTAACAGGTCAATGCAATTAATATGCTGCTCCTGAAGTCACATATTAAGTAGTACCACATACTTTAAGTTCTTTATTTATATTTCCAAATGCAGAAGAAAAATGATTCTTGTCTTTCAAATACCAGAAATAACTATAGGTGCTTAATCATAATACTTAAAGAAACATGACCCTAACATATTGCCAGATGCCTAGATGGAAAGGAGTCCCAATTTTCTCAAATATTAAATATATTTTAATTAATGTTAGCTTAAATATATATGCAATACCACAATGTTAAGAATGAGTCGTGAGGACCATGGTACCTCACTCTCAGGAAAGAGGCTGTGAGTAGCAAGGATTTAAAATCAACCAACATAAGTTCATTAGGAATTAGGAATGTTAGGAATCATTGCACTAAGTTTAAATTATGTGTTAAAATATTCTAAATTTAGTAAAGCAATTGAATAACTTATGTAGTTTTATATGGTACATTTTAACCCATCGACAAAAGGATTTAACCTTAAATTTTCTATAAACAACAATAAACCTGTAGTTAGCTCCTTATTCTTTCCTTTGAAGTAACAGTTTCTACTGAATAATGCAGTGTGAAATTAAGTAACACAGGCCTAGTTCTGAACTTTAGAAGGCCACATTATTTTTGCCTTGTAAGAAGATAAGCAAAAACCACAACAGATATCCAACAAAATAATACCCAGAGAAAGATGTGAATGTTACCTTTACATTCAAAAATTTTCCTTGGGAACATGCGAAAATATATGTAAAATATTTAGTGCCTGGAACATGGTAAAGGTTTACAAAAGGTACTTATTATTTTTAACGTTGTATTATTACTGTTACTTTTCCAAAATCATCTGCTACCACTTTCCAAAATCATCTGCTACCACTCTCCCCTTTAAAAACCCTACTCCAGCTGCACTAGCCTCCTTGTGTTTAAACATATCAAGCACACTCCCATCTCAGGGCTCTTGAAATTGCTGTTCTGTCTTCCTGGAAAGTGCTCCCTGTAAATAACCAGGTACCTTACTTCCTACTTTATGAGAAAAGATATTACAATAAACTTCATTATTTAAGATTTCTCTTATGCATAAATATTTCCCAAGCATATTCCATATCACAGATGGATCTGTGTTGAGGATGAAGACGCACAATACATTTGGCCTTATCTGAATTGTTTTGTTAAGAAAGCAAATACACCATCATGTGTCCATTTTCACAAAGGACACAGGGGCCACTGTACATGAGGCATATGGTCTGCTGGCTGCATAGCCAGAACCTCAGAGGACAAAATGACACCATGGTTAACAGGATGGCTGGAAAGTCTCCTCTGTGACCATGGAATATGCATGTGATCTTAAAGTCACTATAGTAAACAACAAGTCTGGACATATTTTTGAATTCACCAGTTAAGGGTGTTTGGAACATTAATCAATGGACTGTGTGGGGACATGTGCCATTGATGTAAATAGAAAAAATATGGATGGAGGTTAGGGGCTCCCCTGTAGCACAGCAGCAGTAACCTCTCATTTGTTTGAATTTTTGAGTCAGACACCCTCATGGCTTTCTCTTCATTTAGATGGCTTCACTTCATTTAGATCTCTGCTCAAATGTTACCTCATCAGAAAGGCCTTCCCTATCTGAAGGAGTATCCCTTCTTCACTCTATTCCCTCTAATTATTTTTTCTTCATAGTACTTACAACCATTTAAGTACTACATTTTGGTTTATTTTTATTATCTCTCTCTCCCCATTAGAATGTATACTCTATGAAAACAGGTTCTCTGTTTTGATCCTGTTTTATCCCCAGTGCCTAGAAGTGTGCCTGACACCCAATGGTGCTCAATATTTGTGGAATGAATTATTAATTAATTCTAGGTCTTATTCATCCAATCCCCCCTTCTTTGGGATATCAAAGTATATAGTGCCAGCTGCTCTTTTTTTTTTTTTCTAGGCAAGCTCACTTGAAAACTGAAAAGGTCTCAAATGGAGGGAATTTGGAGTCTTGTCTAACACTGCAATACTGGAAAAGATACACAAAATCATATATCATACAATTAGTAATTTATGCAAAAACCAAAAGCCCCAACAGGTAGTATGAGGATATTATCCCCATTCCTGCTAATTCCTTAAAACTAAACACCCCTGTGAATCTCCAGCTTTGCACTGGGGCATGTTGTTCTGGGCCCATACACATATCATCAGCATTTTATTTAATGTTCTCAAGCGCAATGAGGAGATAACCGCATTTGTCTTGGCAAATGCAGTTTACCAATTTATACACCTGGGTACTTAGGCATCATCTCTTTATGAGCAGTTAAAATATATATTATATATATATACATATATATATAATCTTATAACTAAATATTCTGTAATATAAAGGCATAATCATAATACACTTAAAATATTCTGATTTTTGGAATTCTAGGGATGAAATAAAGAAAATAAAGGACATTGAGCAAGGTCATTATGGGGAAGCAAAGATGCAGAGTTCGTAGATAACTAGGACAAAAAGAAAATGATAATTGAGCCCAGGCATACTGATATGTGCATACTCACGGTGTGGGATCGTGATACAGAGTTGCTCATAAATGAAGTACATACTATACTTCAATTACATAGGAATGTATTGAGGTTTTTAAATTCCACAAAAACATATTAATATAACTTAATACCTTGGCTTTACTATCTGTTTTAGTAGTAATGGTAGTTTATTCAACTATATTACATGTTAGTAATTTAGTCCATTCTCTATTAATCCCCTGCAATATTTGTAGGAAGCAGGATGGCTTAAAGACCTTTATTTTGCCCCAAGTGTTAGAGCCCATCTTGTGTTCTCCACACTGACTGCCATTTTTGTTTGTTTGTTTGTTTTTTAACCACAAGACTTCTATTGAGGGGATAACAGGTTGCTGCCAACTTCGCAGGATTTTTTTCTCCTGCTTCTCAATTTTGTTGAAAAAGAGAGGCATTAGGAAAATGGGGCATAAAAGAGTTCCGTATCAAACTCTCTTTACCCAAGATGAAACAATTCAGAATGGGTAATGATAGATTAATAAACCATCATATTTCAATTAATAAGGTCCTCAATTTACCCCTTCTCTTCTGCTTAAAATATCCTTGGCACATCTATAAAACCACTTCCTGTATTTATTTTAAGAAAATATTAACTTTCCACTGTAACCATATGATATTTAAGAGAAAATTTTTTAGAACATGAACACTATCAAGAATAAAATAAAAAGAAAATATATTAAAAAATATTACTTGGTGACAATTTATATTCGACATTTTATCTGGCATTTTCATTTAGCAACTAATTTATTGTAAATATATTCTCATGCTGGAAAATCAGTTTAGGGATCCTCAAAGAATTTTGTCAGGAAGTCACAGTGGATAATTTAAATTATTCTACAACAGAGTCAAATGTGCTTAATATTAACTTCCAAATTCAGCAGTTTTTAAAATTGTTGTCCATGGTGAGGGGAAATAATTTGAAAACCTGCTGAATCTAAAGCATAGATTATATATTACTTTGAAATCCAAGTATTTGTACTAAATACAACCTGCAATCCCAAAAGTTATACAGTATTTTCTGGAGTAATCACAAAAATATTTAGGAAAATTCTTACATACACATTTTATTTCTTAAGACATCTGTATCACAATCTATTATTATACTTAAATTCATTTCAAAACATCATTTCATTATTTACATTTCATACAGAAAGACTGAGTTCGTATAAAGGTATCATTTTGCACAGTTGCTTTGTCTTTTGCCATAATGTTGTTATGCTGTTTTTTCTATTGATTATGTTTTAAAATTATGGAAGCAAGGAACTGTCAGGTAGATATATTACAAAAACATATCTAGAAGCAAATTTGCCAGTCCTTCTCCTCTAAACTTATGTAGAGACACAGTATACCAAATACCCAGATTTCTAAATAAGTTAGCATACCTTCATGTTGAACTGCTATAAAATTTAAGACATTTCAAAAATACCTTTTTCTGTAGCTCTTTTACACTTTAATTACATTACCAAAATTAATTGTGTTAATTGTGTCTACAACATGTTGGGGAAATAAAATGTGATAATGAAACAAGAAAAAAAAAAGTAAAGATCTACTAGATTAAGTTATGTTAGACAATATTAGAGGAGGGAACATAATTTCCTTCCACTCAAATAATTCTGGTGGACAGAAAAATAAAGTCAAATATTTTATGAGCTATACTTAAACTATACTTTATTATCACTTCTTATTCAATTTTAATATTCTGAAACACCTGACATGTTCCATTTCCTACTTTAAGATCTCACTGCTGTAAGCAACATTTCATTACTTGCTTTATGCAAAATATTTTCATAATTGCAAGCTAGCTATGAAACTAACACAACTTGAAAGAAATCTCAAATGCCAAAGGAAACTGTTCTGTACTCTCACATAAAGATAACATTTATCAAGCGTCAGTATAGCAACCACGTACTAAGGAATAGATAAGGATGTGCTGAGCAGTCAGAGCTTTTATTTTGTCAGAGTTGGCCTGACAAAGTCAGAAAGAGTTCTATATAATTCATCACACTTGTACAAAAAATCATAACTATTTGAACATTCAAGCCATAGAGGATATATACAGAAAATTAGCAATTATAATAAACATCTCTTAGAACTGAAACAGTATTCTTAATGGAATTGGAATGGAATAGGAAAAGTAAACTCACAACTGTAAAGCATATATCCCATTAATTATCAAAATGAATGTATTATTACTATTTTCCTTTATAGACCTAGAGGAGGGGGTTACTTGGAGACCCTGATTGGCTGCATACAAATTCAGAGATTATTATAACACTTTTATTTAAACATTAAATGAGAGTTTTAGAGGATAAGTTAACCTAAGCTATGACTTTGTTGTTATGTTTTCGAAAACTCCTACCTTGCTGTTGAATCTTCTGTATTGTCATCAGCCATCATCTCCAAATCTTGTGAGTGTTTCTCACAAGCTTCTTTGAACAAATTCTCCTCTGGAACTGCTTTAGGAGTATCTTCATTTGCTCGAAGATGTTCTATCAGGTTTTGTGGGTGCCAATTCTGAAGGGCTCTTTGATGGGAAGGGGCCGATCCTGGCACTGGTGTCAGTATGTTGTGGTGGACAGGACTATTGCTTTTCTTCAGTCCATTTCTGTCCCGAGAGTGGTTCTTCAACCTGCCCTGAACCGGGGTCCCTCTATGCTCATATCCTTCCTGCTGAAGGCAGTTTCCAGTGTTGGGCGAACCTTGAGAAGGATGACTAAACCACCTCCAGCGTAGTCTTAGGATCTGTTTCACATCAAACTCTTTCTTGCCAGACACTGACATCGTTGCAGGAGGAAAGACAAAAGCCTTCTCTCACAGAAAGGAAACAGCCTTTGTTATCTCTTGTTTCTCTGCCTCTTCTGTAGGACTAACAAAAGCGTAAGTGCCGAGAGCAGTCTTTCTTGCTCTCCCCTCCCCCGCTGTCTGTGGTATACTGTGAATACTTCTAGCTTTCCAGCTGAAGCAGAAAGCTGCAGCTAACAGTGTAGGTGGGAACCCATACAGACAGGATGATGAGGTCAGACCTTAAACAAGTAAATCAGCTTAGCACAGGAAAGCAGCTACCACAACACACTCCAGCTGCTAGATTTGTACACTCCCAACCCTCCTGCCTGGACTTGCAAATATCTAACCCAGCTCCTTCCTAACTGAAGTACAGTAGCTTCAGCCTTTAAATCCAAGCAAGTGAGCAAAAGCAAAGTGTTTAAATTCACTTCCTTCCAGATCCCACTCACCCCATCCCCTGCCAGATTTCATTTCCTGGCAACCCACTTTTAAAATGTGCCACTTTGTCCTAGGAGAATTTGTAACAGGGAATTCATTATGATCTATTTTGGGGTTCTTATGGAAAATTTGATGGTGGTTCATTAAGGGAAAACATCTTGTCATCTGTCCCCTCATGCACGTTTGTAGTTATTTTTATAAAATAACTGAAAATATGAGTGTCTTTATAGAAATATTTGCTTGAAAACTTGAACAATTCCAGAAACATAAGAAACTGTTGCTTACCCATGACTAAAAACACACACTCCACTAGGGAATGTAGTAACAGTATTTTAAGTTTACAGCTGAAGGAAGAGAGCAGTGTTTTTCTAAGCTCATTAGGTTAGAAGACATATCTTCTCTCAGGAACCAAAACTTGAAAACGAATACTTCATCCTGGCTCCATGCCAGTATAAACACTTCCTTATCATGCTCTTTACTTTCACAGGCAGTGTTAAAGGTCTATTTTCTTTGTTCAAAAGTCCGTATGAGAGGATGCAAAAGCATGTTTTGAAGTAACTCCAAATTGTCACATAACTCAGCAATAACTGTGCACAAAGTACTTTGAGGTATGAATCAGAATCACTACTGTGTACAGGGATAAATGTTTCTATAACAGTATTGTATCAGGAATGTATTCACCAATGCCATTTTGAAATTTAGTTTGAACTTTATAACTTCCATGTCATGCATACATGTGATAAGGGGGAATTGTACCATTGGATCCTTAGAAAGAATATTGAAATTGTAAGGCTTTGATTTTAGTTCTGGCTTTACAGTCAATGAGCTGTATGATCTTGGACAAGTCATTTTACTTCTTTACATCAGTTATGAAGAACTGATATGGAGGCTGAACAAATTTCCAAGTTTATACTTGCAATGGATTTTAAAAAATTTGGAAATAGAGAATAAAATGAATATCTTTTTGTAAGTTTTGGTAGATATTTTACCTATTTTTTACCTATATTTACCTATTTTATCTATAAATCTAATTATACCTTTTCCTTTCCCCTCTTGTTTTTGTAGGTGTAATGGGAAATTTATGTGTCAACTTAAATGGCCTACAGGGTACCCAGATATTTAGTCAAACATTGTTTTGGGTGTTTCTGTGAAGGTGTTTTTGGATGAGCTTAACATTTAAATCAACAGACTAATAGATTGTCTTCCCTAGTGTGGGTGGGCCTCTTCTAATCAGTTGAAAGCCTGAATAAGCAGAATACTGACACTCTAAGAGGAAATTTCTCCTGCCTGACAGCCATCAAGCTGGGACCTCATTTTTTTTGTTTTGTTTTCCTGACTTCAGGCTCAGACTGAAATATTGACTCTTCTTGGATCTCAAGCCTGCTGGCCTTTGGATTAAAACTATACCATCAGCCCTCCTGGGTCTCCAACTTGCTGACTACAGATCTTGGGACTTGTCAGCCTCCATAATTATGTGAGCCAATTCCTTGTAATAAATCAATTTCTGTCTATCTACCTATCTACATCTCTATCTATCAATATTTTTCTAATACTAAGCAATTAGTAAATACACACTGATAGATATATAGTTGATTTTTATACCAATTATAAGCAGGTTACTCCCATCTTCAATTTTCCAAACTATTTTCCAATAAGCTCCTTAAGCCTCAGTGTTTGCATGTATCATCCTTCCACCTTGGTGAATGTGCTGTCTGCTGCTGTTACTTAGCATATATATAATTGAAGAGAATCTCAAATAGTTCTTTTGAGGAGCCCCAGACACAGTGAGTCCTGACAACTAAACATGAATTACCTTTCTGTTACCTGGGTAGATAACATTCCAAGTAAATGCCTAGTCAAGATTTGTATTTTAGGCCTTTGTATTCCCCACTGTGCCTAAAACACGGTGTTGGACATAGAGTAAGCGAACTGTAAATACCAGGCAGAATGAATAAAATATTATAATAGAAGTGTAAATAGTATGTGGTAGGCACAAGAAGAATTACTGATTTGGCCACCTAAGTAGCTCTAAATAATACCTTATTGGATACTAAGAATCTGCAACCTTATTTTCCTAATATGTTCCCTGAGCTTGTTAATGATTCAGATATAATTGTATATTTCCCTGTGTACCTTTTATAAGATGAATAGTAACTAATACCTGTCAAAATCTAAACACTGATAGTACAGTACTCTATATGATTCTATTGAGAATGTGCTTTATTAAAGTACGCAGATTATGGCCATTTTCCTAGATCTTGCACACAGAATTGTAGAATGACTAAGAAAGTATTGTCTAGAAAATAAAGAGAATAATATTTTATGAAGCATGAGGGTTCCTTTTAAGTTTCTTATTATAAAGGAAAGATTTAAGCATACTAAAGCAAAAATAAAGATGTCTGTGAGGATAGGAACCATATTTTATGAATCATCTCCTACCCATTGCTTTACTGTCTACTTGGTATCTAATAACTATTTAATATAGGTAGAATTAATGAATGAAAAATTCTAAATGATTTTATTATCACAGAACTTACTATCTCAATAAGTGCTGGAATTTTAAAATGAAAATGCCAAAATGGTTATGGGCTAAAATACCCTTCTAAATAATTAATAATTATACAAGTAGGGGGACAAGCCTGCAAACCAGTTGAAGTCTCCCAGCAACTTAGCAGCCATACACTCTCTTGATGTTGCATTCTGAGTAAAATCCTGGCCAGTAAATTAAATTAGTCAGCTGCTGGGACACTTCAGAAGTTAATATTATTCAAATGTACTTAGGAATACTTAGTTTTATTTCTTTCCCATAATTATATGTTTATACAACTTAAAGAAAAATAACATGGTTATAGATTTCTGTGTAGCAAAGGCTGTACATAACAACTTATCATGGTCCTGATGTGGAACTATTCACTTGGCACAAACCACAACAGGTAGTGCTATGGTGAAAAGAAAAGCAATATCAGATTTAGAAAGCTTGGATGCTAAACACATGGGTCTTAACCAATCCTGTCTTAAGTTACTGCACCCCAAATCACTACAAAATGTTTAAGGAGGCTAAAAAACATTAACATTGACTCATAGTCCCTGTCAGTTTCCTGACCCTGCAAAAGGAGATCAAAGAATTGAATGATACTACCATGACAAAACTTCCTCAATTTATATCTACTTATTTAGGTGAACTAACTTTTTTCAGTGCTCATATCTGTAAAACCAAACAAATAAACAAAAATAACTTTTGCTCATACCTGTCTCATTCCAACAAAAAGTAATATCCATTGTTGTTACTTGAACTTAGCACAAAAGCAAGGTCATTTGTCCTTACTAACAGTACATTCCCAGTAAAATTTTAATGTGTTTAATATCTTTTATAAATATAAAATGCACCTATGTTGTTTTGTTTAATTATTAGACTAATAGTTATAATGCTCCTTAAAGGAAAAAAATATACTTAGAGTCAAAGGAAATTAAAAGAAAAAAATCAATTTATGTATATATTTTTGTTGTAGGAATTATAAAGTAATCAATAAAATACTTTTTGACAAAATATATTATGTTAGAAAATGATTATTTTAGGAAAGTGGGATGAAAATATAGGTTCAAGGAGAAAGTGAACCATTTAAAATTTTTGCTTCTAAAGAAAGTTTTTCCATGTATTATTAAATTAATGATAGAGGTATCAAATCACCACAGTATTTACTACATTCCGTTGGATATATTTGAACGAGTGATTTAAAAGATTTATTTTGAAATATCAATATTTTCAAATATGCTGGAAATTACACTCCTTGCAGCTATTTAAATGTATGATACAATATTTTAAATGTGAGCTTTGTAATGTATCAGGCTGTACAATGTTTTTCAAACTTTTTGTAGCGGTTATGTGGAACAAAAATGTTTGAAGACAACATTTTGCTAAATGCTAACATTTGCTCAAGGCTAACTCAAATTTTGAAGATCATAACTTGCTTTTAATCCCCTTTTTGTTCCATTTCATAGGCAAGTTAATTAGGGATGTTTTACAGTAGCTTTCTACAAATGCTCCCCATTTATCCCTCACTTAGTTCCCTTGAAATTTGACTGCTGCCCCTTTCTCTATATTGAAACTGTTCATTCCAATGCAACTGTTCTCAGACTTTAGTGAATCAAGATGTTACATATGTTACTTATTAAAACTATAGATTCTGATTACTTTTGAGGTAGGGTACAGAAATCTGCCTTTTTAACAGTCACTCTAGATGATTCCCTTTGTAGATGGCCCACAGATCACAATTTAAGAAATAGTGTTTTAAAGTAATCAATGGAAATTGTAAGACAGGGATGATTATCTTCATTAAATAATGTTCAAAGAACAGTGGGAGTGAAAAATAAACTTGTGCTTTGGTCACAACCCACGTATCACCTTTGTTCAACATAACAACTCATACACTTTAAACATTTTTTATTCATTTGGAGCCTCAGTTTACTGTCTGAAGATAAACTTCAAGCTGTGTACAAATATTTTCTTTTTCATATTTTGTATTGGAAGCTAAAATCACTCACTGCTGAGTTACCAAATCAACAGTAATTAAGTCACCTAAAAAAGCAATATATACACATCTATAGGAATATAAACGTGACAATTTCCCAGCCACATGACTATTGAATTGGACCCAGATAGGTAATAGGGTAAAAGGGAGAGAGATGTTTTGTGTTTCTTCTTTATTACCTACAGTGGGTATCAGAGTGCTGAACAGAGAAACAAGTAAGTTCTATCATTTTGTAATACTGTGATGATGAGCAAACTGATTAACTCTCATTCATTTATTCAACAAACAAGTGATGGAGAAACAAGAAGTCGAGAAGGAACATTCAAGTTGGAGGAGGTTGACAGCTGAAGTCTAGGGATAAAGCTGATTGAGATCAAAAGAGAGCAGCCAGAGCACGTGGGAGATAATATATAAGGATATAGCCATTGAGACCCCCACCAAATATTGAATTAATGCCTCATTAAACCCTGTGGAACGGCATCCCTGTTCTGGGAAGACTTGCATTATCTTCATCTTGGATTGCTAGGTATGCCACCTGCTCTCTCAGTCCCTATCTCCTTTTTATGCTACCCATAAAATGGTGGCCAAAAAAATAAAATAAAATAACCGATGATTTGTCCCTAGTTGAATACAACTATTCTCATTGCTTATTTCCTTAACGGCTTTTTTAAAAAAATTATGACTTCATTCATTCATTCACCCAAAAGAAACTTATTGAGTGCATACTATAAGCCAGGCTTTGAGGTTGCAAATATGATTGCATTGTTCTTGCTCATAGAACTTACCTTTTGCACTATTGACCATCCCATCTTTTTTGAAGCCTCCTCCTCCTTACCTTACTTTTTAATTTTTTTAACATCTTTATTGGAGTATAATTGCTTTAAAATGGTGTGTTAGTTTCTGCTTAATAACAAAGTGAATCAGTTATACATACACATATGTTCCCATATCTCTTCCCTCTTGCATCTCCCTCCCTCCCACTCTCCCTATCCCACCCCTCTAGGTGGTCACAAAGCACCGAGCTGATCTCCCTGTGATATGCGGCTGCTTCCCACTAGCTATCTATTTTACCTTTGGTAGTGTATATATGTCCATGCCACTCTCTCACTTTGTCACAGCTTACCCTTCCCCCTCCCCATAGTCTCAAGTCCATTCTCTAGTAGGTCTGTGTCTTTATTCCCGTCTTACCCCTAGGTTCTTCATGACCTTTTTTTTTCCCCTTAGATTCCATATATACGTGTTAGCATACGGTATTTGTTTTTCTCTTTCTGACTTACTTCACTCTGTATGACAGACTCTAGGTCCATCCACCTTACTACAAATAACTCAATTTTGTTTCCTTTTATGGCTGAGTAATATTCCATTGTATATATGTGCCACATCTTCTTTATCCATTCATCCAATGATGGACACTTAGGTTGCTTCCATCTCCTGGCTATTGTAAATAGAGCTGCAATGAACATCTTATCTTTCTTAATATACTGTCTTTCCCTACCCTCTGTGCCCTGGTTTTCATTATTATTTCCTCTTCCCCTGACATCTACCAGTGAGCAAGTCCTAAATTTCAGGTTTGTATCACTGCTTTTACTAATTTACACTAGTTGTCTTGTGAAGTGTATTCACCTTCAGATTTGAGCTATGATCTCTATGTCAGTGATTCCTAAATCTTTCTTTTAAGACGCACTATGATCTATATTTTGGATCCAGTTCTCTAGCTGCCTACAAGAACCTACTATATAAAAAATGTTTACCTCTATTTCATGACTATTGAACCCTCAAGAATCTTATGCTGAGGTAACAGTGTATAACAGAAAATGAATATCAGTTATTCCATAGGATGATTACCTTGGATTAAAATTTTACTGAATTTGGATTAAACAGAAGTGGTTTTAGAAACAAGATTTTACTCTAAAATATTTTTTGAAATTATCTTGGAACTAAGCAATGTGAACCTGACTGTAAATATAAACATGGACATTGGTCTTTAATTATATGAAATTATGATATATTTTAATATTAGCTACCATAAATAAATACATGTTCAGTATCACAAATATGTTCAGATGTAGTCATAACCTATTTTAATATTTAGTAAAATATAATCCTTTATCTTTAATTTTATTGAATAGATGAAAAGTTATTCTTATTCATTGTTTACCTTCAGTCATGAAGAAATGAAATGAAAATATGATTTGTTGAGACAAATTAAAATCATAAATTTTCACATTAAAACTATTTAGATTCATTTCCAAGACCATGTGAAGTGGGAAATTGAGAACATAATCCAGAAATATTACACTACCAAACATACTAGGGAGGAAAGAATATCTAAATTACCCCAAATTGCTTACCCATATGATGGAATCCATTAAAAGATTAATTGTATACATTATATTTAATCATGAGTAATAAAAATAAGATCAATTTTACTATTTTAAACTGAATCTCTTTTCCTCATTTCAGAATGGAAACTTGAAAAGAGTAAAGTAATATACAGTGGCAGAACAGAGTGTTTTTTGCAACTGTGTACATGTGTATGTATGTGTGCATTTAATAGAGCCTTTTATTTTGGAGGCTGTTTTTGGACTTTTTAGAAGCCTCATGCCAGATATCTCATATATAATGAAGAAACAGCATAAGATACAACTGAAGCAGGCAAAGGATGGATCTGAATTATCTATAATAGCTTGTATTAGTAAGTCCACAGTTATAGATGAAGTCAAAATCTAAATTCCACAAGGATTTTAATTATATTTGTTTTCCAAACATTTTGTAAAATGAGAAAAGAGCTTCTGGGAAAAACTTGAAAGAGAATTTAGAAATTTCAACATAACAACCTCCCCCAAATTTCTGTGTACAGAACAGTATAATATTTCATAAATACAAATCCTGCAATGCAGCCTTCGTGTGATGTGTATGTGTGTTTGTAAAAACACAGAAAAAATAGATAGATAGATAACCTGAACTAAATCATGTCCTGTAGATTAAAAAAAAAACAACCCCCAAAACAAACTTCAAGCAGTACATTCTATGTCAAAAGGTCAATAATACAATTTTTCTTCTTCGATCACTACACAAGTACACAGATAGGCAAACAGCCCCTGTCAAAGGCACACAGGTATAGTTATATGCTGGTAAGCACACATATATGCAAACATACATTGAATTCAGGTAGTTAGAAATTTAAGAAAGTAAAGAACTTTAATCTCTACTAAATTCTAACTCAAGTGTATGAACATACAAGTCAGACCTACAAAATCACAGTTATCTGGTTAGCAACACACTTTGGCTTTAAGAAATTCATTCAAAATAATACACATACATGCATATGTATTATGTACATTCTCATAGTCATTACATAGAGAAGAAATTTACATTAATATAATGTCACTTCATCTTGGTAACCTGTCTTTCACAAGTAATTCCTCTATATGTTGATTATCAATACCTCATTTAGAATTGACAGTTGAAGTATAAAAATTAACTGTAGTTTCAGAAAATTATTGAGTATATATTTGTGGTATAAATATATTCACTATAGATATTTGCATTCAATGGATTATGAGAAGTAAGTTCATATATTGAGGGTTGTACTGATAATTCAATTCAGGCACTATTTACTAACTACTTATTATGAACAAAGCATTGCTAGGTAATGGGAAATATTTACAGTCCAGTAAAAAATAAGAATTTTAGGAAGATAAATAGAGCAATATTGTGAAGGATGGATTACAGCAAAAAGAGAGGGAAACTGAAAATCAGGAGGCTGCTGCAACAGCATAGATAGAAGATTAAAAGAGCCTGAATCATAATGATTGAAATGGGAAGTTGGGGAAAATCATGAATGAAATAATGAAGTAGCATGAACAGTATCTGATGACTGATTATATATGGATGTAGATATGAAGACATGAATCACTAGTAACTATTTAGTTTCTGCCCTTGGTAACTTAAAAGTAGATGATGCAACAGGAAATAAAAAGTAAATAGGAACAGCTTATCAGGTGGAATGTGAAAGTACAAGATGCAGAATGATGTAGGTTGAGTTTGATATCCCACTGGCATGGATCTGTTCATTTGGTATTTGGAAATTTAGATCTGGATCTCAATACAGAGCTCAAGGGTGGAGATGAAGATTTAGGAATTTTCCACCTAAGAGTTGATTATTAAAAGCTTATGAGTGGATCAGTTCACACAGAGATGTCTGTGAGGGTGGAGGGCAGAGCAAAAGGAAAAGACAGAGGAAACAATTTAGGATATGTTTTTAGTGAGAGCCCAAGGTTCTCAATATTCTAAAGAAATACAGAATGAGAAAGAAAGTAGACTAAAATTGTTACACCAAAACCTAAGTGAATTAGGCGTAATAAATAAGACTCAAAGTAATTTCAATACACTTTAAGTTATACTGTTATATAATATAGCACAGAAAACAGAGCTCATGTTCACAAGGTCAGAAATTTTAAGGATAATTCTGTGCTTGATATCTGCTTAGATATTACAATGTTTCACCTAAACAGTAACAGTAGAGCAAATTTCATGAGTCATTTTTTTATATTAACTACCTACTAGAATACTGAGGTGCAGGCTGAAGAATTTCACATAATATACATTATGTAAACCATATTTCTAGCTGTCTTGGAGGTATGAATTGTGAGAACAGATGAAACTGTGTACACAAATGTAAAATCTTACCTGAAGCTTTCCGTAGGCAATTGGAAATCTCAATTAATATCAAGCCTGAGTGAACATTTATATATTGAAGTTAATAATAATTTAAGGGCTCCATTTACCAGTTTTATTTCTTTAAAATCTGATTAATGTCTCCTTGGTTATGCAGAAATGATGAGTTCCATGAAAAGGTTATACTTAGCTTACAGTTAAAATGTTTTGAACAAAATGCCATTTGAAAAGAATGGCCTAGGTTTATCAGGGCATGTGGTTTCAAAGACATCTCTGGATTAAATAGAGACATAAAATGGATGTAGCATAGTCATCAAGGGATGACTAGAGAGATATGACTGAAGATTTTACAGAGAAATCTTTGAACTGATCCTATTTTCAGTTCCCTTACTTACGTGTTCTGTGAACAAAATCATAAAAACTGCCTTGTGTCTCAGGTCGTTTTTGTAAAAGAAAGTAAAGAACAACATGCCCTTTCCCTAGCTTGTGAGATATTATGAGGATAAGAAGAGCAATTTAATCTATAAGGTGTTTATAGTCATCTAGAAACAGTCAAAGTAAAAATACAATTTCTCATTATAAAACCATTATTTCAGAGGATTTTACTGTTGGAAAAAATTTATTTGAGCACATCCCTATGTTTTATGGAATATCATAAAAAATAAAGAAAATTCATAGCACTTAATACTGAGTAAACTGCTAGCTAATGGGATAAGCAGAACATATTGGGATGATTGGAAGTGTGGTTAAGAACTGTAAGAGTAAAAGAAGTTACTGTTATCTCATAAAGAAGGTAAATGAAGTATTCTTCTTAGAGTTAACAGTTCACTTTAATGATGCCATTTTTCTCTTCTAAGTAAGCTTATAAACATGGCTGTCAGTTTTGAATGATCAAAGCAAAGTAATAAGGAAATGTGGAGAAGTGCATTATTTGTGCTATCCAAGGAGAGAGAGAGAAAAAAAAATGCTAGCCTCTTTCGGTACAAAATATATGAAAGCTAACATTTTAGTCTTGATTTTAAAAACTGTGTTAGTTTACATTACAAAAAAGCTATGTTCTACCAAAACATTTTACTGAATTTTGTTTTAGTATGTAAACTCTGTTCTCATAAATCTGCTGTTTGTACACACACACACACACACACACACACACACAAACACACAGAGTTTCCTGTGTAGGAAATTTATACTATCCACAACTATTTTGCAAAAATATGTTAAATTTAGCCAAAAAATATAGAAAGAGGGCAATGTATGTGAACAACCAATTCAGAAGTGAAGTAAAAAACTTCATGTCCCCCAAAAATGTGAAGGAAAGCTCAGAATCATGTGTGATCAGAAAAGTGCAAATGAAAAATAAAAGTGAAATTATATTTCATGTCCATCGAATTGGCACAAATTTAAGTCTTAAAATACCAAGAATTGACAAGGACATGAAGTTATGTCAGAACAGTTACATTTAAATGATTAGTAAAGTCATTTGGGGTTTCCATACAAATTTTAGAATTATCTGTTCTAGTTCTGTGAAAAATACCATTACTATTTTGATAGGGATTACATTGAATCTGTAGATTTACTTGAGGGATATGGTCATTTTAACAATATTAATTCTTCCAATAGATGAGCATGGTGTAACTTTCCATTTGCTTGTGTCATTTTCAATTTCTTTCATCAGTGTCTTATAGTTTTCTTTTACCTCCTTGATTCAGTTTATTCTTAGGTATGTTATTCTTTTTGATGCAACTGTATATGGGATTATTTTTCTTCCTTTCTCTTTCTGATAGTTTGTTGATAATATATAGAAACACAACAGAATTTTGTACATTAATTTCATATCCTACAACTTTACCAAAGTCATTGATGATTTACAGTAGTTTTTGGTGGTGTCTTTAGGATTTTCTATATATAGTATCATGCCATTTACAAACGGTGACAGTTTTACTTTTTCCTTTCCTGTTTGTATTCCTTTTATTTCTTTTTCTTGTCTGATTGCTGTCACTAAGACTTCCAATACTATGTTGAATAAAAGTGGTGAGAGTGGATCTTCTTGTCTTGTTCCTGATCTTAGAGTAAATGCTTTCAGCATTTCATCACTGAGTATGAAGTTGGCTGTAGGTTTTAGTTGTGAGATAATGATTTGGAATTCAGGGCTAGTCAACTCAGTGTCATGAAAAATGTTAGTGGTACAATAGTCATGCACAACATGACTAGAGAATACAAAATAAAATATAAACATGTATTACATAGTATAGTGAGCATTAGAAGCAGAAATGGAGAGGGACTTCCCTTAAAAAGAGAAGTCAATGGGGATTAAAGTCATCCAGGAAATCTACATGGAGAAGGTCTGGGAATTAAAGGATAAAGAAGTCTTAATAGATGAGTGAAGTTATTCCAAGCCAAGCAAATAGAATGTGCAATCACACTGAGTTGAAGGTACTGTCTTGTGGAATACAGTGACGAGATTAGCCTGCTTGATGGAACAGCATGCATAAGCAAGCTAATGAGACAGGTAAGTATTTGTAACTAGTTGAATAACTAGAAAAATAATTAATTTATCAAGGTCTTACTAAAGGAACATATTCTATGGTGTGGCAACGCTGTCTTCTGCCCTATTCTGCTTTATAGTTATTGTGAAAGACTTGACTGGGGGAAGAGACAGTTATTCAGCTATGCAGTGAAGCTCAGAGGATGGTCAAATACATTGTTTGACATATTTAACATGCAAAACTCTCTTAACAGGCTGGAAAAAAATGGCCAGATCTACCAAGAAGAAATTTAATATATACTTCTAATCAAATAAATACAAAATACAGTAAGATATTTGTAGCAGTATGAAAATTACTTCAGGCTTTTATTATAAATTCATTCACTGAGTTTTGGTTTCTTTATCTGAAAAATGAGGTGATTAGATTAAGATATTTTGGTGCTTCCATGAGATTCTAAATTTCTATGATTTTTCACATCAGTAGTTGAATATCACTGCAAAAATAACCAATGTCATCTTAGGTGAATTAATAAGAGTTTGAAGTACAGAAAAGGAGCATGATACTCCAAATCTACTCTGTGATGGTCAGACCACACTTGAGCACATTTCTCTTAAGAACATGATGAACTTGAGCTTGTCCAAAGGGAATGGATTATATGGTAAAAAAACCAGGAATTATGCTAAGTGAGATACCTGGGAATATTTATCATCATATTTCAAAGGCTCTCCATTGAATGTAGGATAAAATTTTAAAAATATAAAAACTTACTATGGCCTACAAAGTCCTACCTGATATGGTTCATACCTATCAAGGCCAAACCTAGAAATGCATCCATGGAACAACTCAACCAGTGAAGGACCATTCAAGATAATCTTTCATAGGCATGTCATTAAAGACAGAAATTTTGAAACTGACTCTAATCATGCTCAGAAAAGAGAAGTAATGTGCACCCTCAGTTGCCCTGCCTGATGTATGTTACTCTGTAGCATCATCTTGATTGACTAACTCTAACTTACTGAATTTCAGCCACATGACTACATCCCCTTAAATAAACCAAATGCTTTCCTGTCTCAGAGCTTTCACAAATTTGGTTTCTTCTTCTTGGACTACCCTATTGGCAATTTTCACTTGGCAATCCTAAGTATCTTTCAGGTTTCAGTTTAGAAGTCACTTCATAAAAGAAAGCGTCTAAGATATACCATATTAAATCAGATCAGATCAGCCTGTTATAATCTCTTTAATGAGTCACATAATTCTCTTCTCATACTATTTAATATTCTTCCATATCAGTTTATCATGAGTTATAATTATATACTTATTTGATACTTTATGAGGTCAGGAACTTTATTTTTTGGTAGAGAGTTTATATCTGAAACCTTCTGTTCTTTGTTTATTGTAGCAACTTAACTGAGTTTTCATCCTGGAGCAGAAGCCCATAGAGAGAGAAAAGGAGACTGTTGGAGAGGTGAATTGCTTTGAATAATAAATTTATAAGGAAGGTTCTGAATTTTTGGCATGCCCTGAGAGAGTGAGAATGAGGTGTCAGAAAAGAGGAGAGAAGAAATGTAAAAAATGAGATGAGGTAGACAAAGAGATAGGATCCATCTCAACAGTGGAAGAAATGGGCAGTTATAAATTTCCAGTGATGGCAATGGCCAAGGGATTTTAAGAAGTGATGTATAATACTGTAAATTTTTCTGCTGTGCTGCAAATTGATGACCCTAGTAATACAGGATATATTGGTTTGCTAGGGGTTCTATAACAAAATACCACGTATTGGGTGCCTTAAACAACAGAAATCTATTTTTTCATAGCTCTAGAGGCAAGAAGTCCAAGATCGAGATGTCAGCAGGTTTAACTTTGGAAGTCTCTCTTCTTAGTTTCCAGATGAACACCTTCTTGTTGTGTCTTCTCATAGCCTTTGGTGTGTGCATCCCTGTTGTCTTGTGTCCAAATTTTCTCTTCTTATAAAGGCACCAGCCAGATTAGATTAGGGCCCACTTTAGTGGCCTCGTTTTAATTTAATTACCTCTTTAATGACATTATCTCTAAACACAGTCACATTCTGAGATACTGAGATTTAGGACTTCAACATATAAATTTGGGAGGACAATTCAGCCCATAATATTGGGGAAGAAGGTGAAACAGGCTTTTTTTCCTACTAAATATTGAATGAGGGATAGAGCAAGGTCATTTAAATATCAAGGGGAGGTGTAACTCCACAAAGATTGGGTATCTTTTAGGTAACTGGCTGTTTTGTTCCATTAGTTATTCTCACTTGTGAATATTTACAGAAAGTTAATAGAACAGCACAACTTTCTTTAATCCCAATAACATACTTATTATCCATATTTTGTCATATTTCCTATCATTTTTATAAAGTTGAACCTTGTGAGATTATTTCATTTGAATGAACAAACATAAGAAGAAGAGAGAAATAGTTGTTTCCACAATTCACAAATTGTGTATTACAGTATAAAATATAAAAAAGTTATATAGGCTTTTTGAGAATAAGCAAGAAAACCAAAGGACATGAAACTAAAACTTTGGCACATTATTTGGGGAGGAGTTAATCCTAAGGATCATGTTAATAAACCACTAAAATTCTCAGTGAATCACCAAGAAGCTTATAAAAATTAAACTTATTTAATAAGCTTGATTTCTTCTTTGATGCTGACTATACAAAATTAAATGATTTATAAAGATTTTTAAAGTTTCTAAAATGTATTTTTTTATCTTAAGCTTACTCTCTAAAGTCATATTTCTCTTTCCAGTAATTTAAATTTTTTATTAATTGAGTAATATAAGCAATCTGTACTGAGTTCAGGTGTATAAACGTAAAAACTACTTGGGAAAATTATATTATCTATAACTACTCTGGGCTCTGCCAGTCACCAGTTGATTAAGCTCCTTTTTATTCATCTTCATTATGTATAATATGATTCTTTCATCCTTTCAAAGCACTTTGTTACTGATATACATAGAAGAAGTTGTAGCATTTGTTTAGTTGCTCCTTTGGTCACAACATTTCATTATTTAGTATAAAATATTTCTGTATATGAGGGGAGGGACATTTAATTATGACTTTACACACTTTTTCACTATTTGAAAAATTTATAATGTACATATATAACTAATAATAAAAATATTATGTACCTGATAACATTTCCAGACTAGCTGACAATCCCTTCAATTAATTTAAATCTGTGGTCATATATGTGCAAAGATAGTTAGTATTTTCTAAATGGGATCCATGTCAAAATGATAATAATGGATTAAAAATTGATGCTGAGTAAGATAAAAGATCAATGCAGTAATATCATTTTTGCCAACTCTTAGTGTACTTCTATGGTAAAGCTATACTTAATTGCCAATAACAGTGAACTAATTAAACAATAGAAATTTATTAAATGTATAATTTCTAAGAGATATGTGACTATATCCAAAAAGGGTTATTTAGATTTAATCAAATATCTATTTTTTTATTAACCAAGTATATGGCCAGGAGATAAAATATTTTCTTAATGAAAAAATAATTCATTGTTGGCTTTCATTTGCCTTGATGTTAACCTCTCCCCAATATATAATGCAAAATATGTAAAGAAAAATGATTGAATTTACTACAAATTTAGAAATTGCATTGTAATATATGCTAAATGATGGAGGAGAAGTGTACCATCAATACAAATGTATTTTTTAAAAGCAAAAATAAGATTTATCTATCTATTCCTGGCTAAAGTCTACCAATTATCCAGTTTTCTACTTCAGTGTCACTTCTTCAGGGAAGCAATCCATAGCACCATAGACAATGGGAGGCTCACTTTTCTGGTCTTCTTACACATGGTATTTTTCCTTCATAACACTTAGCATAAATTATTATTACATAAATTTATAATTATTTGCTTAATGGACCTCCATTTCAATTAACAGGGACCCTGTTTATTCTGTTCATCATTGTGTCCCTAACAGTCATCAAAATGCCTTGTGGATAGTAAAAAATCTAAAAATACTTGTCGATGAGTGATTAAAGATATTAATGTCATTCTAATACACCATCATCAATCATCTTGACCCAATTTCTTACTTTCTTAAGGTTATTTTAATAAGTGATGCTCAGTTGAAGTATTGTCCTCCATCAAGGGGACATTTGACAGTGTCAACACATTTAGTAGCCACAAATGGTGAAGAGTTGCTACTTGCAATTACAAGATAGAGGTCAGTTATGCTGATAAACACCTTACAATGCACAGGACAGCCCCCACAACAGCCCCTAGGCCAAAATATCAATAGTGCTAAGGTTGAGAAACCCTGGATGACATTAAGAGATTTCTTGTTTTTTTTTCAATTGAGTTCAGGTTCAGGAAATAGGATACAAATATCAATAAGTTTAATTGAAGGATTATTAAACTTACTTGTTTCTTGAAAAATATTTCATTTCTATTATCATTGTATATATATATAATATATACTATAAATATCATGTATTGATTTTGGAATGAAGACAACATATAGCGAATATCTTTTATTTCATGAAGATTAACTATGAAATATACTTTCAAAATTCATAAACAGAATTAATGGGTCACAAGCACAATAGCCAGTATCTTAACTCTTAAAGAATTTATTTCTAAGAGTTTATGACAGCTCATAGGAAGGAGAAATATGAAGGTTAATTTACCTAAAGAAAAATCACTAAGTAATGATACCTTTTTCGTTGACTTAATCCAAGACATCAAAGCAATACATTTTTTTCAAAAGTTACCCTCAGTGGGTAATAGTTTAGTTTAATTTTTTTTAATTACTTCAATCATCTATTCTCAGCCCAAATGAAAGAAACAATATGATTATTTCATTTGGTTCCTTGCAAATATTGGGGTATACAAGGCTGTTTATTTAGAGAAGCAATTTGTAAAAGTTATTAAACTGGTTATTGGACAAATCTATATATGTATAACTAAAATATTCCATTGGTGTAATTATTCAAGGTTAGCTATTATAATGACAAAGCTGCAGGATGTGTTTTCCACATTTCTCCTCTGCAGAACAGAGTCCCTTATAAAGATATGTGTCAGAAATGAGCTCTACCTACCATTATAAGCCTTATTAAATTCAGGTATACTTGGATAGGCAAAGTCTGGAAATTGTGTAATGTCTATTTATTGAAGAATATTGGGTGAGAAGTCTGACAAAATATTTAAAAATATCCAACTAGGAAAATTGACTATTTCATTATAGATTGAGAACACTTGCTAGCCATACAAAATTAACCCCAGTTTTCACTAAAAAGGGCTGTGGCTGAATTTATCACAATTTCTATTTCCCTACTCCTCATTCTCTTTTTTCTCATCAATGTAAAATTCCCAGTCCGTTTTGACTTCCAATATTTTCTAATGGTTTATAGGAATTAGCATAATAGGTATAATATCCAGTACACTAATAATATTTTTCCTTATAAAGCATGAGCTAAGCTTATATCAGTACTAAATTTATATTTGCAAGGAGAGGTAATAGAACATGTCCTGACAGTGTGTGTTTTCTGAGATACTATCAGATATTATATTTAGTATTATTAAAAAAGGTTTAGGGGCTTCCCTGGTGGCGCAGTGGTTGGGAGTCCGCCTGCCGGTGTGGGGGACGCGGGTTCGTGCCCCGGTCCGGGAGGGTCCCGCATGCCGCGGAGTGGCTGGCCCGTGGGCCGTGGCCGCTGGGCCTGCGCGTCCGGAGCCTGTGCTCCGCAACGGGAGAGGCCGCAGCGGTGAGAGGCCCGCGTACCGCAAAAAAAAAAAAAAAAAAAAAAAAAAAAAAAGGTTTAGGTATTTTTATTACTCCAATCTATCTCCATACTAAGAAACTTTGTTGACATAAGTGGGATTATAATTAATTGAAGAATATTAAATTGAACTCTTTTTTGTTCTATTTGACACAGATGATGTGGGGATGGAAGAGAGAGACAGACAGGTGTTTCCAAACACATTTGAACTAAGTTATACCATTTATCCCAGTGCTGGGTTTATTTTTTATTTTCTTTTTATTGAGTTATAGTTGATGTGTAACATTATGTAAGTTATAGGTGTACAATATAGTGATTCATGATTTGTAAAGGTTATACTCCATTTACAGTTATTATAAAGTATTGGCTATATTCCCTGTGGTGTACAACATATCCTTGTAGCTTATTTGATACATAATAATTTTTACTTCTTAATCCCATAACTCTATTTTACCCCTCTGTCCTTCCCTCTCCCCACTGGTAACCGCTAGTTTGTTCTCTATATCTGTGAATTTGCTTTTTTTTTTTTTTTGGTTATATTCACTAGTTTGTTGTGTTTTTAAGAGTCCACATATAAGTGATATCATACAGTATTTGTCTTTCTCTTTCTGACTTATTTCACTTAGCATAATACGCTCCATGTCCATCCATGTTGTTGCAAATGGCAAAATTTCATTATGTTTTTATGGCTGACTAGTATCCCACTGCATGTGTGTGTGTGTGTGTGTATATATATATATATATATATATATATATATATATATACCACATCATTTTTATCTAGACATCTGTTGATGGAAACTTAGGTTGCTTCCATATCTTGGCAATTGTAAATAATGCTGCTATGAACATTGGTGTGCATGTATCTTCTTGAATTAATGTTTTTGTTTTTTTCAGAAATATACACAGGAGCAGAATTGCTGGGTCATATGGGTAGTCTTATGAATTCAGTAAAGTTGCAGGATACGAACATAAAATGCAGTAATCTGTTGCATTTCTATACACTAAAAATGAACTGTCAGAAAGAGAAATTAAGGAAACAACCCCATTTAACATATCATGAAAAGAATAAAACACCTTGGGATAAACCTATCTAAGTATATAAAAGACCTGTACTCAGAAAACTATAAGACACTGATAAAAGAAATTGAAAACCACACAAACAGATGGAAAGATATACCATGTTCTTGAATTGGAAGAAATGACATTGTTAAAATGACCATACTACCCAAAGCAATCTACAGATTCAATGCAATCCCTGTCAAAATACCAATGACATTTTTCACAGAATTAGAAAAAATAATTTTAAAATTTGTATGGAAACACAAAGACCCCAGATAACCAATACAAACTTAAAAAAGACAGAGAAGGAAAAATCACACACGTTGACTGCATACTACACTATGAAGTTACAATAATCAAAACAGTATGGTACTCTATTTTAGTTTCTGGGCATATATCTGGAAAAGACAAAAACTCTAATTCGAAAAGGTACATGCACTACAATGTTCATAGAAACACTATTTACAATAGCCAAGACATAGAAGCAACTTAAATATCCATTGACAGATGAATGAATAAAGAAGATGTGGTATATATATATATATATATATATGGTCACTCAGCCATAAAAAAGAATGAAATAATATCATTTGCAGCAACGTGGATGGACCTAGAGATTATCATACTAAGTGAAGTAAGTCAGATAGAAAAAGACAAATATATGATTTGACTTATATGTGGAATCTAAAAAAAATGATACAAATGAACTTATTTACAAAACAGAAATAGACTGACATACATAGAAAACAAACTTATGGTTACCAAAGGGAAATGGGAGGGAGGGATAAATTAGGAGTTTGGGATTAACAGATACACACTACTATATATAAAATGGATAAACAACAAGAACCTACTGTATAGCTGTATAGCACAGGGAACTGTATTCAATATGTTGTAATAACCTATACTGGAAAAGAATATATATATATATATATTTCAATAAAAAAACAGGATGGTACTGGCCTGAAAACAGACACATAGATAAATAGAAAAGAATACAGAGCCCAGAGATAAACCCACATACTTATGATCAATTAATCTACAACAAAGGAGACAAGAATATACAATGGAGAAAAGAAAGTCCCTTCAATAAGTGGTGCTGGAAAAACTGGACAGCTACATGTAAAAGAATGAAATTAAAACATTCTCTAACACCATATACAAAAATAAAATCAAAATGGATTAAAGACCTAAATGCAAGACTGGAAACCATAAAATACCTAGAGGAAAACATAAGCAGAACACACTTTGACATAGATTGCAGCAAGATCTTTTTGAATCTGTCTCCTAAAGCAAAAGAAATAAAAGAAAAATAAACAGAGCTTAATTAAACTTAAAATCTTTTACACAGCAAAGGAAACCATCAACAAAACAAAAAGACAACCTACTGAATGGGAGAAGATGTTTGCAAATGATATGACCAATAAGGAGTTAATATCCAACATATACAAACAGTTCATAGAACTCAACATCAAAAAAAAAAAAAGAAAACAAACATCTGATTAAAAAATGGGCAGAAGGACTGAGTAGACATTTTTCTGAAGAGGAAATGCAGATGGCTAACAGGCACATTAAAAGATGCTCAACATCGCTAATCATCAGGGAAGCACAATTCAAAGCCACAATGAGATATCACTTCACACCTGTCATAATGGCTATCATCAAAAAGAACACAAATAACAAATGTTGGTGAAGATGTGGAGAAAAGGTAACCCTTACACCCTGTTGGTGGGAATGTAAATTGGTACAGAACTATGGAAAACAGTATGGAGGTTTCTCAAAAAACTAAAAATAGAGATAGGGTTTCTTTGTAGTATATTCCACAATGTAAGTCTCAATTCTACTCTTACCCTCCCTCCATCAGCACCACTACGTATCTTTTATTTTATTTTATTTTATTTTATTTTTTTGCGGTACACAGGCCTCTCACCGTTGTGGCCTCTCCCATTGCTGAGCACAGGCTCCGGACGTGCAGGCTCAGTGGCCATGGCTCACAGGTCCAGCCGCTCCATGGCATATGGGACCTTCCTGGACCAGGGCACGAACCCGTGTCCCCTGCATCGGCAGGTGGACTCCCAACCACTGCGCCACCAGGGAAGCCCTACTACGTATCTTTTAAAAGTATCTTCCATATTTTTCTACACTCCAACTTATTTCAATGGCATTTATTCCCAGTTTTCAAGAAACAATTCGCTCCTTGACAATGCATTTGATAATCTGAAACATCTCCATCCTTGACAAAAAAAAAAAAAAGAAAAGAAAGAAAAGAAAAGTTTGTTAAAGACCAATCTTAAAAGTTTAAAATATTTTACAGCTGGAGCTTCTAAAGAAAATTATCATATTAGATTAATAATAGTAATAATACTTGTGAAAATAAAAGTAAGACTAACACTTTTAGTAAGACATCTTAGAAAAAATAGATGTACATGCTCATGTGAATAAATGTAACAATTCATTTTAGATATCAGCATATGAAATTACTACTTTCTTACAATACTTTCCTGAGGTAATACCTACTACATGTAGGTTTTAGTACAGACCATTGTCTATGTGTTCTTGTTTGATTATTTGGCCTAGAAATAGCCTTAAGGTGAAACATTTTTTTTACTACCCTTACACTAGTGAGTGTGCTACTTAAATATGACATTGTTTTCACCTTTGTTGTGATTATGTTATGCTTTCTCCCTTATTGCACTGTGTCCCTAATCACAAGGTTTATGAAAATTTCCCTCTGATATAACATTTTTAAATTTAAGTTTTCTTTCTGACATTATAAAAAGAAGATGTGCTTATTGTATGTGTGTGTATGTACTTATTATTGAGGCATCACCAAACCCTGAACAAATATCATGAAGATATGATGATACACAGTTCAAGGGAAAACTTTTATAAAAGAGAAAAAGTAAAATTAAATGCTCTCATTATGTCTAGGAAATGATGACATAACCTAATTTGTACATTTTATAGTGGCAAAGAAAATATTTGAAATCAATATTATATCAAAAGTTATACTTTTATAAACCATTACTGAAGAGCTACCATTTGGAAAGATACTATTTTAAATTTCCCAGCCCCACTCTCAGACACACAATTTGATTTGAAATAATGATATGTTATTTTCTGATTTTTCTCAAGGTATGTACTGACGTTCTCAAAGTGAATTTGCATTTTCTGTCACCTAAAAATTAACACATATATAGTACAGCACTTCTTAGGGGGAGGCAGGGAACATTGAAGAATTAGAGATAGGATAGGATAACTCCAAAAATGTTGGAATTGCCGATTTACTAGTAAATCATGTTGGATGATAGGTCCTTCAGAAATGAATATGGCATTAACCAAATAATTCTTTGGCCATTGCAAGTATATAGGGAAATAAATGATCCAGAGACTTGGTGGTGGGCTCCTAAGCCTGCTGGTTCTCTAGGTCACTGGACCAAATTAGGTTTGAGTTAGGTATTCAATAGTAAGTTTCTACTATTAGAGAGCTGTTGATTCCCTGATGTAAAATAAGCACCTTAGTAAAGAATTAGATGGAAAAATCAGGGGGAAGAAGAACTGTATTTATATAACAGATATATCTTAAGTCAGTACCTCTCAAACTTGAGCATTCATCAGAGTCACTGTGTTTAAATAAACCAGGTTTATTTATTTAACCTAGTTTAAATAAAAATTGTTGGACCCAACTCCCAGAGTTTATGATTCAGTAGATCCGAGGTGGGGCCCAAGAATTTTCATTTCTAACAAGTTCCTATGTGATCTCCTTCTGGAGATAGTCAATATATGTTAAGCTCATACTACATAAACTTAAGAGTCAGCATAAAATGGTAAAGGGCCACCAGTGTTGTTCTAGAAACAAAACAAAGCATAATGGCCTTATTTGGCAATATGCATGAAGCAGATTAAGAAGTCAAAGCATGCCAAAATAGAAGTTCAATCTGACTATCTAGAAGTATGCCACATGCTATAGGTGGAATAAAGGGTGAAGTGATAGGAAAATATTCAGGACTAAGATAAGGAAGGCAAAGAACTGGACCATGTGCCCAGGAAAATTGGCTATGGTAAGAATGAACAGCTTCCTATATCATCAAAACAGAGAATGTATAGAAGTAAGAAAGAGGTAGCAAAAACAGACTTTAAAAAATGTTTTCCTATTCTTCCATCTAATTTTTTACTAAGGCACTATTTAGGTCCATTTATACCTGAATTTAAAAAATGAGATATATAGGAGTAGGACTGAATTGGAACTAACATTTACTGAAATATAAATATATGCCAAGTGTCTTGTATAAGTGATTTCATTTGTATATATGTGTATACTTTTGTATATATGAGCCCTCATGATAATCTTATTAAGTTGTTATTATCCCTACTGAGAGATGCATAGGGCTTCCCTGGTGGAGCAGTGGTTGAGAGTCTGCCTGCCGATGCAGGGGACACGGGTTCATGCCCTGGTCCAGGAAGATCCCACATGCCATGGAGCGGCTGGGCCCGTGAGCCATGGCCACTGAGCCTGCGTGTCCGGAGCCTGTGCTCTGCAATGGGAGAGGCCACAACAGTGAGAGGCCCGCGTACCGCAAAAAAAAAGAATGAAATTAGAACACTCCCTAACACCATACACAAAAATAAACTCAAAATGGATTAAACACCTAAATGTAAGGTCAGATACTATAAAACTATTAGAGGAAAACATAGGCAGAACACTCTTTGATATATATTGCAGCAAGATCATTTTTGATCTACCTCCTAGAGTAATAAAAATAAAAACAAACATAAACAAATGGGATCTAATTAAACTTAAAAACTTTTGAACCGCAAAGAGAACCATAAACAAAACAAAAACACAACGCTCAGAATGGGAGAAACTATTTTCAAACAAATCAACCAACAAGGGATTAATCTCCATAATATACAAACAGCTCATGCAGCTCATATCAAAAAAACCCCAAACAACCCAATCAAAAATAGGCAGAAGATCTAAATAGACATTTCTCCAAAGAAGACATACAGATGGCTAAAAAGTACATGAAAAGATGCTCAACATCACTAATTATCAGAGAAATGCAAATCAAAACTACGAGGTACCACCTCACGCCAGTCAAAACGGCCATAATTAAAAAGTCTATAAATAACTAATGCTGAGTAGGGTATGGAGAAAAGGGAACCCTCATACTTTTGGTAGGAATGTAAGTTGGTGCAACCCCTATGGAAAACAGTATGGAGGCTCCTCAGAAAACTAAAAATAGAATTACCATATGATCCAGCAATCCCACTCCTGGGCATAAATATGGACAAAACTATAATTCAAAAAGACACATGCACCCTTATATTCATAGCAATATTATTCACAATAGCTGAGACATGGAAACAACCTGTATGTCCATCGACAGATGAATGGATAAAGAAGGTGTGTTACATATATACAATGGAATATTGTATTCCATATCCCTTTTATGGCTGAGCATTACTCAGCTATAAAAGAGAATGAAATAATGGAATCTGCAACAACATGGGTGCAACTAGAGATTATAATACTGCATGAAGTAAGTCAGAAAGAGAAAGACAAATACCATGCAACAGGACTTAAATGTGGAATCTAAAATATGACATAAATGAACCTATCTATGAAAAAGAAACAGCCTCATAGACATAGAGAACAGACTTGTGGTCACAAAGGGGGGGATGGGTGGTGGAGGGATTGACTGGGAGTTTGCATATAGAATGGATAAACAACAAGGTCCTACTGTATAGCACAGGAAACAATATTCAATATCCAGAGATAAACCATAATGGAAAAAAATATAAAAAACAATGTATATATGTGTAGAAAATAAAAGACCCTTATACCCTGGTCCCTTTCCAAACAGGCTAATTTACAAAAGAAAGTTATATATTACTAAGAATAATTTATTTTATATTAATAGAAATGATACATATAAATAAAAAATTAAATTATGTGTTGAACACAGAAATAAATCCTTTTGAGAAATTCATTTGTTTCATATCAGAAAATGTTGTTTTAACTTTTTTGCTTTTCACACAAATAAGACAAGAAAACATTTAAAATATTTAAGGACTTCAATTAATTTTTTTACTTCCTATTAAGATATAATATATAGGAGATACCTTCAAGATGACAGAGGTGTAAGATGTTGAGATCACCTTCCTCCACACACATACAACAGAAACACATCTACATGTAGAACAACTCCTACAGAACACTACTGAACCTTGGCAGAAGACCTCAGACTTCCCAAAAGGCAAGAAACTCCCCACGTACCTGGGTAGGGCAAAAGAAAAAAAAAAACAGAGGCAAAAGAATAAGGACAGGACCTGCACCTCTGGGAGGGAGCAGTGAAGGAGGAAGTTTCCACACACTAGGAAACCCTTCACTGGTGGAGATGAGGGGTGGCGGGGGGGAATCTTTGGAGCCACGGAGGAGAGCACAGCAATAGGGGTACAGAGGGTAAAGCAGAGAGATTCCTGCACAGAAGATAGGTGCTGACCAGCACTCACCGGCCTGAGAAGTTTGTTTGCTCACCTGCTGGAGTGTGTGAGGGCTAGGAGCTGAGGCTCTGGCTTCGGAGGTCAGACCCCAGGGAGAGGACTGGGGTTGGCTGCATGAACACAGCCTGAAGGGGGCTAGTGTGCCACAGCTAACAGGGAGGGAGTACGGGAAAATGTCTGTAACTGCCTAAAAGGCAAGAGACCATTGTTTTGGGGTGTGTGAGGTGAGGGGATTCAGAGCACCGCCTAAATGAGCTCCAGAGGTGGGCACAAGCTATGGCTATCAGCACGGACAACAGAGATGGGCATGAAACAATAAGGCTGCTGCTAGAGCCACCAAGAAGCCTGTGTGAAAGCACAGACCACTATCCACACCTCCCCTCCTGAGACCCTGTGCAGCACACCACTACCAGGGGCTCGTGATGCAGGGACAACTTCCCTGGGAGAACACAGGGCATGCCTCAGGCTGTTGCAATGTTATGTTGGCCTCTGCTGCAGCAGGGTAGCCCTGGACTCCGTACCCCTCCCTCACCCCTGTCTGAGTGAGCCAGAGTCCGCTAATCAGCCACTCCTTTAACCCTGTCCTGTATGGGTGAGAAAAAAACACCCTCAGGTGACATACATGCAGAGATGGGGCCAAATCCAAAGCTGAAAACCAGGAGATGTGTGAAAAAAGAAGAGAAAGGGAATTTTATCCCAGCAGCCTCAGGAGCAGTGGATTAAATCTCTGCAATCAACTTGAGGTACCCTTCAAATGTGGAATACCTGAATAGACACTGAATCATCCCAAAATTGAGGCGGTGGACTTTGAGAGCAACTGTAGACTTGGAGTTTGATTTCTGCATCTAATTTGTTTCGGGTTTTATGTCTACCACAGTTTAGTATTTAGAGTTTATTATCATTGGTAGATTGGTTTATTGATTTGTTTGCTCTCTTCCTTTCTGTTTTTTAATAAATAGATGTATATTTTTTTCCTGTTTCTCTTTTTGTGAGTGTGCATGTGTATGCTTCTTTTTGTGATATTGTCTGTATAGTTTGCTTTTACCAGTTGTCCTAGGGTTCTCTCTGTCCGTTTTTTGTTTGTTTGTTTTAGTATAGTTTTTAGTGTGTGGTATCATTGGTGGATTTGTCTTTTGGTTTGGTTGCTCTATTCTTTCTTTCTTTTATTACTTTAATTTTTTTATTTTTAATATTTTTTTAAAAAAATATTTCAATAACTATTTTATTTTACTTTATTTTATTCTTTCCTTCTTTCTTTTTTTCTCCCTTTTCTTCTGAGCTGTGCGGCAGACAGGGTCTTGGTGCTCTGGCCGGGTGCCAGGCCTATGCCTCTGAGGTAGGAGAGCTGAGTTCAGAACATTGGTCTACCAGAGACCTCCTGGCTCCATGTAATATCAAATGGCAAAAGCTCTTCCAGAGATCTCTATCTCAACACTAAGACCCAGCTCCACTCAACGACCAGCTCTCTACAGTGCTTGACACCCTATGCCAAAAAACTAGCAAGACAGGAACACAACCCCACCCAGTAGCAGAGAGGCTGTCTAAAATAATAATAAGGTCACAGTCACCCCAAATCACACCAGCAGACATGGTCCTGCCCATCAGAAAGACAAGGTTCAGCCTCATCCACCAGAACACGGGTACCAGTCCCCTCCACCAGGAAGCCTACACAACCCACTAAATCAAACTTAGTCAATGGGGTCAGACACCAAAAACAACGGGAACCAGGAACGTGCAACCTGCAAAACGGATACCCCAAACATAGTAAGTTAAGCTAAATGAGTAGTCAGAGAAACACACAGCAGATGAAGAAGCAAAGTAAAAACCCAACAAACCAAACAAATGAAGAGGAAATAGGCAGTCTACCTGAAAAACAATTCAGAGTAATGATAGTAAAGATGATCCAAAATCTTGGAAATAGAATGGAGAAAATACAAAAAATATTTAGCAAGGACCTAGAAGAACTAAAGAGCAAACAAACAGTGATGAACAACACAATAAATGAAATTAAAAATTCTCTAGAAGGAATCAAGAGCAGAAAAACTCAGGCAGAAGAACAGATAAGTGACCTGGAAGATAAAATAGTGGAAATAACTACTGTGGAGCAGAACAAAGAAAAAAGAATGAAAAGAACTGAGGACCATCTGAGAGACCTCTGGGACAACATTAAACAAACCAACATTTGAATTATAGGGGTCCCAAAAGAAAAAGAGAAAAAGAAAGGGACTGAGAAAATATTTGCAGAGATTATAGTTGAAAACTTCCCTAATATGAGAAAGGAAATAGTCAATCAGGTCCAAGAAGCACAGAGAGTCCCATACAGGATAAATCCAAGGAGAAAAACATCAAGACACATATTAATCAAACTAACAAAAATTGAATACAAAGAAAAAATGTTAAAAGCATCAAGGGAAAAAAAATAACATACAAGGGAATCCCCATAAGGCTAACAGGTGAACATTCAGCAGAAACTCTGCAGGACAGAAGGGAGTGGCCAGACATATTTACAGTAATGAAAGGGAAAATCCTAAAACCAAGATTACTCTACCCAGCAAGGATCTCATTCATATTCAATGGAGAAATTAAAGCCTTTAGAGAGAAGCAAAAGCTTAGAGAACTCAGGAACACCCAACCAGTTTTACAGTAAATGCAAAAGGAAATTTTCTAGGTGGGAGACACAAGAGAAGGAAAAGACCTACAATAACAAACTGAAAACAGTTAAGAAAATGGTAATAGGAACATATATATCAATAACTACCTTAATTGTAAATAGATTAAATGCTCCAACCAAAAGACAGAGACTGGCTGAATGGGTACAAAAACAAGACCCGTATGTATGTGGTCTTCAAGAGACACACTTTAGATATCAGGACACATACAGACTGAAAATGAAGGGATGAAACAAGATATTCCATGCAAATGGAAATCAAAAGAAACCTGGAATAGCAATTCTTATATCAGAAAAATAGACTTTAAAGTAAAGACAATTACAAGAGACAAAGAAAGACACTACATAATGATCAAGGGATCAATCCAAGGAGAAGATATAACAATTGTAAATATTTATGCACCCAACATAGGAACACCTCAATACATAAGGCAAATTGTAACAACAAAAAAGGGGAAATTGAAAGTAACAGAATCATAGGAGGAGACTTTAACACTCCACTTTCACCAATGATCAGATCATCCAAAATGAAAATAGATAAGGAAACATAAGCTTTAAATGATACATTAAACAAAATGGACTTAATTGATATTTATAGGACATTCCATCCAAAAACAACAGAATACACTTTTTTTCTCAAGTACTTATGGAACATTCTCCAGGATAGATCATATATTAGGTCACAAAACAAGCCTTGGTAAATTTAAGAAAATTGAAACCTTATCAAGTATGTTTTCCAACCACAACTCTATGACACTAGATATCAGTTACAGGAAAAAATCTGTACAAAATACAAACACTTGGGGGCTAAACAATACACTATTAAATAATGAAGAGATTACTGAACAAATCAAACTGGAAACTAAAAAATACTTAGAAACAAAGGAAAATGAAAACATGATGACCAAAACCTATGGGATGCAACAAAAGCAGTTCTAAGAAGGAAGTTTATAGCATTACAATCCTACCTCAAGACACAAGAAACATCTCAAATAAACAATGTAACCATACACCTAAAGCAATTGGAGAAAGAAGAACAAAAAACCCCAGAGTTAGCAGAAGGAAAGAAATCATAAAGATTAGATGAGAAACAAATGAAGGAAACAATAGCAAAAATCACTAAAACTAAAAGCTGTTTCTTTGAGAAGATAAACAAAATTGACAAACCATTACCCAGACTCATTAAAAAAATGGGAGAAGACTCCAATCAATAGAATTAGAATTGAAAAAGGAGAAGTAACAACTGACACTGCAGAAATACAACAGATCATGAGAGATTACTACAAGCAACTATATGCCAATAAAATGGGCAACCTGGTAGAAATGGACAAATGTTTAGAAAAACACCACCTTCCGAGACTGAACCAGGAAGAAATAGAAAATATAACCAGACCAATCACAAACACTGAAATTGAGACTGTGATTAAAAATCTCTCAACAAACAAAAGCCCAGAGCCAGGTGGCTTCACAGGCGAATTCTATCAAAAATTAGGGAAGAGCTAGCACCTATCCTTCTCAAACTCTTCCAAAATATAGCAGAGGGAGGAAGACTCCCAAACTCATTCTATGAGGCCACCATCACCCTGATACCAAAACCAGACAAAGATGACACAAAGAAAGACAGCTTCAGGCCAATATCACTGCTGAACACAGAGGCAAAAATCCTCAACAAATTACTAACAAACAGAATCCAACAGCATATTAAAAAGATCATACACTATGATCAAGTGGGATTTATCCCAGGAATGCAAGAATACTTCAGTAGACAAAAATCAATCAATGTGATAAACCACATTAACAAATTGAAGGGGAAAATCTATATTATCATCTCAATATATGCAGAAAAAGATTTTGACAATATTCAACACCCATTAATAATAAAAACCCTCCAGAAAGTAGTCATAGAGAGAACCTAAACTCAACATAATATAGGCCATTATGACAAACCCACAGGCAACATCATTGGCAATGGGGAAAAATTGAAACATTTCCATTTAAGATAAGACACAATACAAGGTTGCCCACTCTCACCACTATTACTCAATATAGTTTTGGAAGTTTTAGCCAAAGCAATCAGAGAAGAAAAATAAATAAAAGGAATCCAAAATGGAAAAGAAGAAGTAAAACTGTCACTGTTTGCAAATCACATGATACTATACATAGAGAATCCTAAAGATGCTACCAGAAAACTACTAGAGCTAATCAATGAATTTTGTAAAGTAGCAGGATATAAAATTAATGCACAGAAATCTCTTTGATTCCTATACACTAACAATGAAAAGACAGAAAGAGAAATTATGGTAACAATCCAATTTACCATTGCAAATAGAAGAATAAAATGCATAGGAATAAACCTACCTATGGAGGGAAAAGACCTGTATGCAGAAAACTATAAGACACTCTTAAAAGAAATTGAAGATGACACAAATAGGTGGAGAGATATAAAATGTTCCTGGATGGAAGAATCAACATTGTGAAAATTACTATACTACCCAAAGCAATTACAAATTCAGTGCAATCCCTATCAAACTAACGATGGCATTCTTCACAGAATTTGAACAATAAGTTTTACAATTTGTATGGAAACACAAAAGAGCTTGAATAGCCAGAGCAATATTGAGAAAGAAAAACGGAGCTGAGAAATCAGGCTCCTAGACTTCAGGCTACACTACAAAGCTACAATAATCAAGACAGTATGGTACTGGCACAAAAACAGAAATATATATCAATGGAACAGAATAGAAAGCCCAGAGATAAACTCACGCACATATAGTCATCTTATTTTTGATAAAGGAGGCAAGAATATACAATGGAGAAAAGACAGCCTCTTCAATAAGTGGTGTTGGGAAAACTGGACAGCTACATGCAAAATAATGAAATTAGAACACTCCCTAACACCTTACACAAAAATAAACTCAAAATGGATTAAAGACCTAAGCATAAGGCCAGACACTGTAAAACTCTTAGAGGAAAACATAAGCAGAACACTCTACGACATAAATCAGAGCAAGATCCCTTTTGACCCACCTCCTAGAGAAATGGAAATAAAACCAAAAATAAACAAATAGGGCCTAATGAAACTTAAAATATTTTTCACAGCAAAGGAAACCATAAATAAGATGAAAAGACAACCCTCAGAATGGAAGAAAATATTTGTAAATGAATCAACGGACAAAGGATTAATCTCCAAAATTTGCAACCAGCTCATACAGCTCAATACCAAAAAGCAAAGAGCCCTATCCAAAAATGGGCAGAAGACCTAAATAGACATTTCTCCAAGGAAGATATACAGATTGCTGACAAACACATGAAAGGATGCTCAACATCATTAATCATTAGAGAAATGCAAATCAAAACTACAATGAGATATCATGTCACACCAGTCAGAATGGCCATCATGAAAAATTCTACAAACAATAAATGCTGGAGAGGGTGTGGAGAAAAGGGAACCCTCTTGCACTGTTGGTGGGAATGTAAATTGATACAGCCACTATGGAGAACAGCATGGAGGTTCCTTAAAAAACTAAAAATAGAACTATCATACGACCCAGCAATCTCACTACTGGGCATATAACCTGAGAAAACCATAATTCAAAAAGTCATGTACCACAATGTTCATTGCAGCTCTATTTACAATAGCCAGGACATGGAAGCAATCTAAGTGTCCATTGACAGATGAATGGGTAAAGAAGATGTGGCACATATATACAATGGAATATTACTCAGCCATAAAAAGCAACAAAATTTAGTTATTTGTAATGAGGTAGATGGACCTAGAGTCTGTCATACCGAGTGAAGTAATTCAGAAAGAGAAAAACAAATACCGTATGCTAACACATATATATGGAATTTAAAGGGGAAAAAATGGTTCTGAAGAACCTAGGGGCAGGACAAGAATAAAGACGCAGACATAGAGAATGGACTTCAGGACATGGGGAGGAGGAAGGGTAAGCTGGGACAAAGTGAGAGAGTGGCATGGACATATATACACTACCAAATGTAAAATATATAGCTAGTGGGAAGCAGCTGCATAGCACAGGGAGATCAGCTTGGTGCTTTGTGACCACCTAGAAGGGTGGGATAGGGATGGTGGGAGGGAGACACAAGAGGGAGGAGATATGCCGATATATGTATATGTATAGCTGGTTCACTTTGTTATAAAGCAGAAACTAACACACCAGTGTAAAGCAATTATATTACAATAAAGATGTTTAAGAAAAGTTATAATATACTTACATAACTATATAAGTTTAAGGTGTACAGCATAATGATTTGACTTACATACATAATAAAATGATTACCACAACATGTTTTGTGAACATCCATCATCTCATATCAATACCAAATAGAAAAAAAGATAATTTTTTTTTGTGATGAAAACTCTTAAGATTTACTGTTAATGACATTCATATATAACATACAGCATTTTAAATTAAATCTATCATTTTTTTTTTGTACATTACATCCCTAGTACTTATTTATCTTATGAATGGAAGTTTGTACCCCTTGAATACCTTCAACAAATTCCCCCTCTCCCACCCTTCACCTTTGGTAACAACAAATCTGAACTCTTTTTCTATGAGTGTATTTGTCTTGTTTGTTTCTGAAGTAAAATTGACCAACCACACTATGTTAGTTCCTGGTTCATGACATAGTGATTTGATATTTCTATACATTACAAAATGACCATCATGATAAACCTAGTTACCATATGTCACCATACAAAAATATTACATTATTATTGACTATATTCTCCACACTACATTTCATACTTTTAACTCATTTATTTTGTCATGGAAGTTTTTACCTCTTAGTATCTCTCATCCATTTCTCCCTTCCTGCAACCCATTCCCCACCCTTTCAGCAACTACCTGTTTGTTCTCTGCATCTATGACTCTGTTTCTGTTATGTTGCTCATTTGTTTTGTTTTTTAGGTTCTACATATAAGTGAAATAATACCATGCTTGTCTTTATCTGTCGGACTTATTTCACTTAGTATAATACCTTCCAGCTCCATCCACGTTGTCACAAATGGCAGGATTTCATTCTTTATTATGGCCATGGTATATGTATACCAAATTTTCTTTATCCATTTATCTATGGATGAGCACTTAAATTGCTTCTATATCTTGGCTTTTGTAAATAATGCTGCACTGAACATAGGGGTGCATATCTTTTCTAATTAATGTTTTCATTTTCTTTGGATAAATACCCAGGAGTGGAACTACTGGATTATATGGTAGTTCTAATTTTAATTTTTTAGGAACCCCCATACTGTTTTCCACAGTGGCTGAAGCCATTTATATTCCCACTAATAGTGCACATCCCTTTTCTTCATATCCTCACCAACACTTATTTGTTGTCTTTTTGATAACATTGTGGCTTTTAATTTCTGGCATTTCTGTAACATTAATGTAGCTTTTAATTTCTGATATTTCTGTAACATTATTATAGAATATCAACATTTTTTGTGGTGAAAATATAGTCAATAATGCATAAAATAATATAAAATATATTATATATAGCATTTTATATATAGTATACATAAAGCTTGTGTGTGTGTGTATATGTGTATATATACATAATGTATGTATATAAATTACAGTATATATAGCATTATAGGTAGGGTTTATGTGCAAAAAGACATATCTGTATGTATATAATGAGGATCAACTGTGTATATATATATATATATATATATATATATATATATATCTTTTAACATATATACAGTTGATCTTCACTTTTCACAAATTCCATATTAACTTACTGGCTAAAATGTATTTGTAACCCCAAAACCAATATTCTCAGTGAATTTGTGGTCATTTGCAAACATGAACAGAGCAGCAAAATTTTGAGTCATTTGATGTGCAAGCATAATGCCAACTGAGGTCAAAGAAAGCAATGCTTTGGGTTTCCCTGGTGGCGCAGTGGTTGAGAGTCTGCCTGCCGATGCAGGGTACACGGGTTCATGCCCCGGTCCAGGAAGATCCCACATGCTGCGGAGCAGCTAGGCCCGTGAGCCATGGCGGCTGAGCCTGCATGTCCAGAGCCTGTGCTCTGCAACAGGAGAGGCCACAACAGTGAGAGGCCCATGTACTGCAAAAAAAAAAAAAGAAAAGAAAAGAAAAGAAAAGAAAGCAATGCTTTGACTTTTTGTTTTGGTTCTCATACTGCAAATGGGTGCCCCTTCTGTAATCTGTTTAGAACCACTTCTTTTTGTTTGTTTGTTTGTTTGCATTTTTGTGCTATTTATTCATATCTCACTGTCTATAATGGTCTTTGAGCATAGTTCTGAATTGTCTGGTTTTACTAACAACAAGAAGGCTATGATGTACATTAGAGAAAAATATGTGTATGTTGGATAAGTTTACTTCAAGCATGAGTTGTAGTGCTGTTGACTATGAATTCAATGTTTACAAACCAACAATAGGTATTAAATAAGGTGTCTTTAAATAGAAACACAAATAAAATAAGATTATTTATTGAAAAGTTGGTGAAAACGTAACCAGCGTTTCACTGGAACCTAGCCCTAAATTTCACCAAGGAGCTATGTTTTAGTATTTACTAATATAGTGTTCATGATGACTTTGTAGAACATAACTACTGTAAATAATGAGAATTGGTTCTGTGTGTGTGTCTGTGTCTTGCAAAAATGGCATATTGAAAATGATAGCAATAATGCAAATGCAAGCAACCAACAAGAAAATAGAGTTGAAAATACTGTTGGTCAGCCATATTAGAAGGTTAAGGGAAAATACTAATACATATCTAATCAGATATAACAGGATGTCTGCCAGAAAATTCTAAATTGTTAAGATTATTTGAAGTATGAATTTATGCTCAATCATAAACAAGTCTTGCCTCAAGTGCATATTGTACCTTGACATATATACTAACAAAAGTGTGGAATCATCAAAACTGTCAATACATTCAAAATATTTCTTATTTCATCTTTATCTTATTTTTCTTAAATGTCCAATTATGTATGTATATTTTATGACTGTGTAAAAAAAACAAATATACATGTTTTGTGGGTGTATGTTTAAAATATTTTACTAATTTAAATTATTCTAAAACCTTTCCAGACTATTCTTTGATCACATAGTTCCTAATATATAGGAGCCACAGATCTGCTTACATAGTCTAAGCACATTGAAATTAATTCCATTCAAGTGTCTTATAAGATGACAAAGACCATTATAATTTTAATTATCCTAGATAGAGGTTCTGTATTACATACAATTTTCATATTTGAAATTTGCTCTTTTTACTCCCACCCATTTGCCAACAGTTTTTATTATCACTATTGAAGCTCAATTGTAGATTATAAAACAGTGTGCACTTTCTCTGTGGAAGTCAGTTCCAGATTCACTGAAGTCCAAACTGAAAAACTAAGCCAGCATAATTCTAGTTATGCATGTCAGCCCAAGAATTTTGGTTATAAAATTCACTGTCAGTAAGACAATGAAGTCTCATTTTCATATTACAGAATTTATGAGGTATGAATCTACAACAAATAATATATATTAAACCACAAATAAGGAAGGGTAAGTCTTGTATATACCCTTGAAATGTTTTTCTCTCTTCCATATTTTGTGACACAATATTTGTCTGGACACCCAAGGAAAAGAAGAAAAAAGCTATGGGTATTGTTCTCTACCAGAAGCAAATATGGATATGGTCTTTGGTAGTCATAGACTTCTTTCAGGTAGAGCTAGCTATAACCAGTAGTTTGAATGAGAATGTTTACATTAGTAAATTATATATTTGGTGCCTTCCCTTCCTTTGCCTTTTGGTAATAACTTCATATATAGAACCCTCCTCTCACACTGCCCTAGGTTTCACAGATCCACTCAATCTGTCTTCCCTCTCTTCCTATGAACTATATTCAAAACCTACATTATTTTTCCTTCACTGCCTGTATTAACCTGTCCTCAGGCTGTCATTACTCCCAATGGTTGTTGCATTTGAATAGAAGATGAATAATGAAATAACGTTAATGATAACATGAGGGTCATGTGGGAGGAGGTGTATGTATGTGCATGTACACACGTGAGGAGGATCTCCCAGGCATCACTAAGATTTCTAAACAGATAGATATTCTAACAGGGAAGGCTGCTTATATCTAATCTACAGTAATTTATAAGAAATTTATCTTTAAAGAATACTCCAGGATTTTTTAAAAGAAGTCAAAGGATAACATAATCTAGAATTTATTAATTTTATAGACAGTAATTTTTAACTTAATTTAAGCCCTCATGTTAGAGTTTAGTTTCATTTATTCTCTTCATTGCTCATTGGAAATATGACATGGTTGTATCTTTTATATACCTGATGATCCTTATTAAATAATTCTCTAATCAACTAATATAAAGAATATGTCATATGTTTTCATAACATGAACACATACAAACAAATTGAAAGTAACTTAAATAATTTTATTTTCTTTAGCATAATAATGTTACCATTCTTCCCCAAATCAGAAAAACTATGGCATCCTGATCTCTTTTCCTTACCTATACTGCATCCCTAACATGGACTACTGTATCAGCCTTTTAACTAATGTCCTGTTTCCACTCTTCCTTGAATCCTTCAACCTGATATTAGATCTACCTTCCTAAAACACAGATTAAATCATATCATTGTTTTCCTCCCAAACCTGTGATGATTTTCCAGTGCCTTTGTCATACAGTCTGTTCTTCTTAGCATGAGATTCATGATGTACTTTTCAAGCTCATTTTAATAAATTTACTTTTAAAAAATATTATAGTCTTATTGGGAAGACAAGTCCCATATACAAATCACTATAGTACAAAATTATAAGCTTAGATATGTAACAATAAGTAAAATTCAATTCATTTCCCCAAATACATTTAGAATCTGGTTCCTGCCTATCTCTCTTGAAGATCCTGTAACCTAGTTGTAGGTTAAACAAAGAGGTGTACACCAAACTAGAATATAAGACAGAATATGATATGTACAAAATTTTATAAAGTCTTTCAAAGAAAATAGATATTAATAAAAAAGGAAAAAGAATAATCTTGGAAAATAGAGCATTTGAACTGGGCCTTAAGAAATGAGAAGGGTGGAGGAGGAACCAAGGTGGTGTAGTAGAAGGACGTGCTCTCACTCCCCCTTGTGAGAACACGAGAATCACAAGTAGCTGCTGGACAATCATTGACAAGAAGACACTAGAACTCACCAAGAAAGATACACCACATCCAAAGACAAAGGAGAAGACACAATGAGATGGTAGGAGGGGTGCAATCACAGTAAAATCAAATCACGTAACTGGTGGGTGGGTGACTCACAGACTGGCGTGAACACTTATACCACAGAAGTCCATCCACTAGAGTGAAGGTTCTGAGCCCCATGTCAGGTTTCCCAATCTGCGGCTCTGGCAACGGGAGGTGGGATTCCTAGATAATCAGACTTAGAAGCCTAGTAGGAATTGATTGCAGGACTTTGACAGGATTGGAAGAAACAGAGACTCCACTCTTGGAGGGCACACACAAAGTAGTGTGCACATTGGGACCCGGGGGAAGGAGCAGTGACCCCGGGGGGATGGAACCAGACCTGTCTGCTAGTGTTGGAGGGGATCCTGCAGAGGCGGGGAGCAGATCTGTTTCACCGTGGGGACAAGGACACTGGCAGCAGAAGTTCTGGGAAGTACTCCTTGGCATGAGTCCTCCCAGAGTCTGTCATTAGCCCCACCAAAGAGCCCAGGTAGGCTCCAGTGTTGGGTTGCCTCAGACCAAACAACCAACAGGGAGGGAACACAGATCCACCCATCAACAGTCAAGTGGATTAGAGTTTTACAGAGCTCTGCCCACCAGAGCAACAGTCAGCTCTACCCACCACCAGTTGCTCCTATCAAGCCTCTTAGATAGCCTCATCCACCAGAGGGCAGACAGCAGAAGCAAGAAGAACTACAATCCTGCAGCCTGTGGAACAGAAACCACATTCACAGAAAGATAGACAAGATGAAAAGGGAGAGGGCTATATACCAGATGAAGGAACAAGATAAAACCCCAGAAAAACAACTAAATGAAGTGGAGATAGGCAAACTCCCAGAAAAAGAATTCAGAATAATGATAGTGAAGATGATTCAGGACCTCGGAAAAAGAATGGAGTCAAAGACCGAGAGATGCAAGAAATGTTTAACAAAGACCTAGAAGAATTAAAGAACAAACAAACAGAGATGAAAAATACAATAACTGAAATGAAAACTACACTAGAAGGAATCAATTGCTTAATAACTGAGGCAGAAGAATGGGTAAGTGATGTGGAAGACAGAATGGTGGAATTCACTGCTATGGAACAGAATAAAGAAAAAGGATGGAAAAGAAATGAAGACATCCTAAAAAACCTCTGGGACAACATTAAATGCAACAACATTCGCATTATAGGGGTCCCAGAAGGAGAAGAGAGGGAGAAAGGACCAGAGAAAATATTTGAAGAGATTATAGTCGAAAACCTCCCTATCATGGGAAAGGAAATAGCCACCCAAGTCCAGGAAGAGCGGTGAGTCCCATACAGGATAAATCCAAGGAGAAACACGCCAAGGCACATAGTAATCAAACTGGCAAAAATTAAAGACAAAGAAAAATTATTCAAAGGAGCAAGGGAAAAATGACAAATAACATACAAGGGAACTTCCATAAGGTGAACAGCTGATTTCTCAGCAGAAACTCTACAAGCCAGAAGGGAGTGGCATGATATAGTTAAAGTGATGAAAGGGAATAACCTACAACCAAGATTACTCTATGTGGCAAGGATCTCATTCAGATTCAATGAAGAAATCAAAAGCTTTTCAGACAAGCAAAAGCTAAGAGAATTCAGCACCACCAAACCAGCTGTACACCAAATGCTAAAGGAACTTCTGTAAGTGGGAAACACAAAAGAAGAAAAGAACCTACAAAAACAAACCCAAAACAATTAAGAAAATGATCATACAAACATACATATCGATAATTACCTTAGACGTGAATGGATTAAATGCTCCAACCCAAAGAAATAGGCTTGCTGAATGGATACAAAAATAAGAACCATATATATGCCATCTACAAGAGACCAATTTCTGACCTAGGGACACATACAGACTGAAAGTGAGGGGATGGAAAAAGATATACCATGCAAAAGGAAATCAAAAGAAAGCTGGAGTAGCTATACTCACATCATAATAGAATTTAAAATAGACTTTAAAATAACAAATAGACTCATAATAGACTCACATCATAATAGACACATAAAATAGACTTTAAAATAACTAATGTTACAAGAGACAAGGAAGGACATTACATAATGATCAAGGGATCAATCCAAGAAGAAGATATAACAATTATAAATATATATGCACCCAACATAGGAGCACCTCAATACATAAGGCAACTGCTAACAGCTCTAAAAGAGGAAATCGAGAGTAACACAATAATAGTGGGAGAATTTGACACTTCAATTTCACCAATGGACAGATCATCCAAAATGAAAATAAATAAGGAAACAGAAGCTTTAAATGACACAATAGACCAGATAGATTTAATTGATATTTATGAGACATTCCATCCAAAAACAGCAGATTACACTTTCTTCTCAAGTGCCCAGAGAACATTCTCCAGGATAGATCACATCTTGGGTCACAAATCAAGCCTCAGTAAATTGAAGAAAGCTGAAATCATATCAAGCATCTTTTCTGACCACAATGCTATGATATTATAAATGAATTACAGGGAAAAAATGTAAAAAACACAAACACATGGAGGCTAAACAATACATTACTAAATAACTAAGAGATCACTGAAGAAATCAAAGAGGAAATCAAAAAATACCTACAGACAAATGACAATGAAAACACAATGATCCAAAACTTATGGGATACAGCAAAAGCAGTTCTAAGAGGGAAGTTTATAGCTTTACAAGCCTACCTCAAGAAACAAGAAAAATCTCAAGCAAACAATCTAACCTTACATCTAAAGGAACTAGAGAAAGAAGAACAAAGCCCAAAGTGAGCAGAAGGAAAGAAACCATAAAGATGAGAGCAGAAAGAAATGAAATAAAAACAAAGAAAACAATAGCAAAGATCAATAAAATGAAAAGCTGGTTCTTTGAGAAGATAAACAAAATTGATAAACCATTAGGCAGACTCATCAAGAAAAAGAGGGAGAGGACTCAAATCAGTAAAATTAGAAATGAAAAAGGAGAAGTTACAACAGATAACACAGAAGTATAAAGCATCCTAAGAGACTAATATCAGCAAATCTATGCCAATAAAATGGAAATCCTGGGAGAAATGGACAAATTCTTATAGAGGCATAACCTTCCAAGACTGAACCAGGAAGAAATAGCCAATATGAGCAGACCAATCACAAGTAATGAAATTGAAACTGTGATTAAAAATCTTCCAACAAACAAAAGTCCAGGACCACATGGCTTCACAGGTGAATTCTATCAAACATTTGGAGAAGAGTTAACACCCATCCTTCTCAAACTCTTCAAAAAAATTGCAGAGGAAGGAACACGACCAAACTCATTCTATGAGGCCACCATCACGCTGATACCAAAACCAGGCAAAGATACTACAAAAAAAGAGAATTACAGACCAATATCACTGATGAATATAGATGCAAAAATCCTCAACAAAATACTAGCAACCACAATCCAACAACACATTAAAAGGATAATACACCATGATCAAGTGGGATTTATCCAAGGGATGCAAGGATTCTTCAATATAGACAAATCAATCAATGTGATACACCATATTAACAAATTGAAGAATAAAAATGATATTATCATCTCAATAGATGCAGAAAAAGCCATTGACAGAAGTCAACACTCATTTATGATAAAAACTATCCAGAAAGTGGGCATAGAGGGAACCTACCTCAACATAATAAAGGCCATATAAGACAAACCCACTGCAAACATCATTCTATGATAAAAAACTGAAAGCATTTCCTCTAAGATGAAGAAGGAGACAAGGATGTCCACTCTCACCACTATTATTCAACATAGTTTTGGAAGTCCTAGCCATGGCAATCAGAGATGAAAAAGAAATTAAAGGAATACAAGTTGGAAAAGAGGTAGCAAAACTGTCACCGGTTGCAACTGTCATGATACAATACATAGAGAATCCTAAAAATGCCACCAGAAAACTACTAGAGCTAATCAATTAATTTGGTAAAGTTGCAGAATACAAGATTAATGCACAGAAATCTCTTGCATTCCTGTACACTAATGGTGAAAAATATGAAGGAGAAATTATAGAAACACTTCAATTTACCATTGCAACACAAAGAATAAAATACCTAGGAATAAACCTACCTAGGGAGACAAAAACACCTGTATGCAGAAAACTATAAGACACTGCTGAAAGAAATTAAAGATGATACCAACAGATGGAGAGATATACCATGTTCTTGGATTGGAAGAATCAATATTGTGAAAATGACTGTACTACCCAAAGCAATCTACACATTCAATGCAATTCCTATGAAATTACCAATGACATTTTTTACAGAACTAAAACAAATCATCTTAAAATTTGTATGGAGACAAAAAAAGACCCCGAATAGCCAAAGCAATCTTAAGGGAAAAAAACGGAGCTAAAGGAATCAGACTCCCTGACTTCAGACTATACTACAAAGATACAGTAATCAAGACAATATGGTACTGGCACAAAAACAGAAACATAGATCAATGGAACAAGATAGAAAGCCTATAGATAAACCCACACACCTATGGTCAACTAATCTATGACAAAGGAGGCAAAGATATACTATGGAGAAAAGAGTCTTTTCAATAAGTGGTGCTGGGAAAACTGGACAGGTACATATAAAAGAATGAAATTAGAGCACTCCCTAACACCATATACAAAAAGTAACTCAAAATGGATTCAAGACCTAAATGTAAGATGGAAAACTATAATACTCATAGAAGAAAACATAGGAAGAAAACTCTGACATAAATCACAGCAAGATCTTTTTTGATCCACCTCCTAGAGTAATGGAAATAAAAACAAAAATAAACAAATGGGACCCAATGAAACTTCAAAGCTTTTGCACAGCAAAGGAAACTATAAACAAGATGAAAAGACAACCCTCAGAATTGGGGAAAATATTTGCAAACGAATCAAGGGACAAAGGATTAATCTCCAAAATATATAAAGAGCTCATGCAGCTCAATTTTAAAGAAACAAACAACCCAATCCAAAAATGGGCAGAAGACCTAAATAGAAATTTCTCCAAAGAAGACATATGGATAGCCAAGAAGCACATGAAAATCTGCTCCACATCACTAATTATTAGAGAATGCAAATCAAAACTACAATGAGGAATCACCTCACACCAGTTAGAATAGGCATCATCAGAAAATCTACAAACAACAAATTCTGGAAAGGCTGTGGAGAAAAGGGAACACTGTTGCACTGTTGGTGGGAATGTAAATTGATACAGCAACTATGGAGAACAGTATGGAGTTTCCTTAAAAAAACTAAAAATAGAATTACCGTATGATCCAGCCATCCCACTACTGGGTATATACCCAGAGAAAACCAGAATTCAGAAAGACACATGCGGAGAGTAGGGAGAAAATGGCAGAACAGTAAGACGCGGAGATCACCTTCCTCCCCACAGATACATCAGAAATACATCTACATGTTGAAAAATTCCTACATAACACCCACTGAAATATGTCAGAAGACCTCAGACCTCCCAAAACGCAAGAAACTCCCCACATACCTTCATAGGGCAACAGAAAAAAGAAAAAACAGAGACAAAAGAATAAGGACGAGACCTGCACCCGTGGGAGGGAGCTGTGAAGGAGGAAAGGTTTCCACACAGTAGAAATCCCTTCGTGGGTGGAGTCTGAAGGTGGTGTGGGGGGGAATTTTTGGAGCCGCAGCAACAGGAGTGTGGAGGGCAAAGGGGAGAGATTCCCGCACAGAGGATCGGTGCCAACCAGCACGCACCAGCCCGAGAGGCTTGTCTGCTCACACGTGGGGCAGCTGGGGGCTGGGAACTGAGGCTCGGGCTTCGGTCGGATCACAGGGAGAGCACTGGGGTTGGCAAACACAGCCTGAAGGGGTTAGTGGGCCATGGCTAGTTGGGAGGGAGTCCAGAAAAAGTCTGGAGCTGCTGAAGAGACAGGAGACTTTTTCTTCCCTCATTTTTTCATGGTGCACGAGGAGACGGGATTAAGAACGCTGCTTAAAGGAGATCCAGAGACAGACATGAGCCCCGGCCCAGAGACGGGCATGAGACGCTAAGGCTGCTGCTACCGCCACCAAGAAGTCTGTGTGCAAGCACAGGTCACTATCTCCACCACCCCTCCTGGCAGCCTGTGCAGCCTGCCACTGCCAGGATCCCAGGATCCAGGGACAACTTCCCCAGGAGAATGCACCGGGTGCCTCAGGCTGGTGCAACGTCACACCAGGCTCTGCTGCCACAGGCTTGCCCCACATCCATACCCATACTTCCCCCTGGCCTGAGTGAGCCAGAGACCCCGAATCAGCTGCTACTTTAACCCTGTCCTGTCTGAGCGAAGAAAAGACTCCCTCAGGTGACCTACATGCAGAGGCAGGTCCAAATCCAAAGTTGAACCCCAGGAGCTGGGGGAACAAAGAAGAGAAAGGGAAATTTCTCCCAACAGCCTCAGGAGCAGCGGATTAAAGCTCCACAATCAACTTGAGGTACCCTGCATCTCTGGAATACCTGAATAGACAACGAATCATCTCAAATTGAGGAGGCAGGCGTTGGGAGCAAGACAGACTATTTTTTCCCCTTTTCCCCTTTTTGCGAGTGTGTATCTGTATGCTTCTGTGTGAGATTCTGTCAGTAAAGCTTTGCTTTCAAAACTTGTCCTAGGGTTCAGTCCGTCTGTTTTTGTTTCTTTTACTTAATTTTTTTCTTACTAATTATTATTTATTTTTTATTTTAATAACTCTATTATATTTTATCTTTGTTTTATTTTATCCTCTTTCTTTCTAATTTTTCTCCCTTTTATTCTGAGCCGTGTGATGACAGGCTCTTGTTCCTCCATCCAGGAGTCACTGCTGTGCCTCTGAGGTGGGAGAGCCAACTTCAGGACACTGGTCCACAAGAGACCTCCCAGCTCCATGTAATATCAAATGGAAAAATCTCCCAGAGATCTCCATCTCAATACCAACACCCAGCTTCACTCAATGACCAGCAAGCTACAGTGCTGGACACCCTATGCCAAACAACTAGCAAGACAGGAACACAACCCCACCCATTAGCAGAGAGGCTGCCTAAAATCACAATAAGGCCACAGACATCCCAAAACACACCACAAGATGTGGACCTGCCTACCAGAAAGAAAAGATCCAGCTTCATCCAACAGAAAACGGGCACTAGTCACCTCCACCAGGAAGCCTACACAACACTTTGAACCAACCTTAGCCACTGGGGACAGACACCAAAAACAACGGGAACTACGAACCTACAGCCTGCAAACAGGAGACCCCAAACACAGTAAGAAAAACAAAATGAAAAGAGAGAAAAACACAGCAGATGAAGGAGCAAGGTAATAATGCACCAGACCTAACAAATGAAGAGGAAATAGACAATCTACCTGAAAGAGTATTCAGAATAATGATAGTAAAGATGATCCAAAATCTTGGAAATAGAATAGACAAAATGCAAGAAACGTTTAACAAGGACTTAGAAGAACTAAAGAAGGAAAAAGAAACAATGAACAACACAATAAATGAAATTAAAAATACTCTAGAAGGGATCAATAGCAGAATAACTGAGGCAGAAGAATGGATAAGTGACCTGGAAGATAAAATAGTGGAAATAAAAATTGCAGAGCAGAATAAAGAAAAAAGAATGAAAAGAACTGAGGACAATCTCAGAGACATCTGGCACAACATTAAACACACCAACATTCAATTTATAGGGATTCCAGAAGAAGAAGAGAAAAAGAAAGGAACTGAGAAAATATTTGAAGAGATTATAGTTGAAAACTTCCCTAATTAAGGAAAGGAAATAGTTAATCAAGTCCAGGAAGCACAGAGAATCCAATACAGGATAAATCCAAGGAGAAACAGGCCAAGACACATATTAATCAAACTGTCAAAAATTAAATACAAAGAAAACATATTAAAAACAGCAAGGGAAAAACTACAAATAACACACAAGGGAATCCCCATAAAGTTAACAGCTGATCTTTCAGCAGAAACTCTGCAAACCAGAAGGGAGTGGCAGGACATATTTAAAGTGATGAAGGAGAAAAACCTACAACCAATATTACTCTACCAGCAAGGATCTCATTCAGATTTGATGGAGAAATTAAAACCTTTACAGAAAAGCAAAAGCTGAGAGAGTTCAGCATCACCAAACTAGCTTTACAACAAAAGGTAAAGGGACTTCTCTAGGCATAAACACAAAAGAAGGAACAAACCTACAATGACGAACCCAAAACAATTAAGAAAATGGGAATAGGAACATACATATCGATAATTACCTTAAATGTAAATGGATTAAATGCTCCCACCAAAACACACAGACTAGCTGAATGGATACAAAAACAAGACCCATATATATGCTGTCTACAAGAGACCCACATCAGACCGAGGGACACATACAGACTGAAAGTGGAGGGATGGTAAAAGATATTCCATGCAAATGGAAATCAAAAGAAAGTTGGAATAGCAATTCTCATATCAGATATAATAGTCTTTAAAATAAAGACTATTACAAGAGACAAAGAAGGACACTACATAATGATCAATGGATCGATCCAAGCAGAAGATATAACAATTGTAAATATTTATGCACCCAACATAGGAGCAGCTCAATACATAAAGCAAATACTAACAGCCATAAAAAGGGAAATCGACAGTAACACAATCATAGTAGGGGACTTTTACACCCCACATTCACCAATGGACTGATCATCCAAAATGAAAAAATATACGGAAACCCAAGCTTTACATAATACATTAAACAAGATGGGCTTAACTGATATTTATAGGACATTCCATCCAAAAAGAACAGAATACACATTTTTCTCACGTGCTTATGCAACATTCTCCAGGATAGATCATATACTGGGTCACAAATCAAGCCTTGGTAAATTTAAGAATATTGACATTGTATCAAGTATCTTTTCCGAACACAACGCTATGAGACTAGATATCAATTACAGGAAAAGATGTGTAAAAAATTCAAACACATGGAGGCTAAACAATACACTACTTAATAATGAAATGATCACTGAAGAAATCAAAGAGGAAATCAATAAATACCTAGAAACAAATGACAATAGAGACACAACGACCCAAAAACCTATGGGATGCAGCAAAAGCCTTTCTAAGAGGGAAGATTATAGCAATACAATCTTACCTTAAGAAACAGGAAACATCTCAAATTAACAACGTAAACTTGCACCTAAAGCAACTAAAGAAAGAAGAACAAAACCCCTAAACTTAGCAGAAGGAAGGAAATCATAAAGATTAGATCAGAAATGAATGAAAAAGAAATGAAGGAAATGATAGCAAAGATCGATAAAACTAAAAGCTTGTTCTTTGAGAAGATAAACAAAATTGATAAACCATTAGCCATACTCATCAAGAAAAAAAGGGAGAAGACTCAAATCAATAGAAATAGAAATGAAAAAGGAGAAGTAACAACTGATACTGCAGAAATACAAAGGATCATGAGAGATTACTACAGCAACACTACGCGAATACAATGGACAATCTGGAAGATATGGACAAATTCTTAGAAAAGCACAATCTGCTGAGAGTGAACCAGGAAGAAATAGAAACTATAAACAGACCAATCACAAGCACTGAAGTTAAAACTGATTAAGATTCTTCCATACTGGGCTTTCCTGGTGGCGCAGTGGTTGAGAGTCTGCCTGCCAATGCAGGGGATACGGGTTCGTACCCCCGTTTGGCAAGATCCCACATGCCGTGAAGCGGCTAAGCCCGTGAGCCATGGCCACTGAGCCTGTGTGTCCGGAGCCTGTGCTCTGCAATGGGAGAGGCCACAATAGTGAGAGGTCCACGTACCGAAAAAAAAATAAAAATCTTCAAAACAAACAAAAGCCCGGGACCAGATGGCTTCACAGGCGAATCCTATCAAACATTTAGAGAAGAGCTAACACCTATCCTTCTCAAATTCTTCCAAAATATAGCAGAGGGAGGAACACTCCCAAACTCATTCTATGAGGCCACCATCAGCCTGATACCAAAACCACAAAAAGATGTAACAATGAAAGAAAACTACAGGCCAATATCAATGATGAACATAGATGCAACAATCCTCAGCAAAATGCTAGCAAACAGAATCCAACAGCACATAAAAGGATCATACACCATGATCAAGTGGGCTTTATTCCAGGAATGCAAAGATTCTTCAATATACGCAAATCAATCAACGTGATACACCATATTAACAAATTGAAGGAGAAAAATCATATGTTCTTCTCAATAGATGCAGAGAAAACTTTCAACAATATTCAAAACTCATTTATGATAAAGACCCTGCAGTATATAGGATTAGAGGGAACTTTCCTCAACATAATGAAGGCCATATATGAAAAACCCACAGGCAACATCATCCTCAATGGTGAAAAACTGAAACCATTTCCACTAAGATCAGGAACAAGACAATGTTGCCTACTCTCACCCTATTATTCAACATAGTTTTGCAGGTTTTATCCACAGAAATCAGAGAAGAAAGAGAAATAAAAGGAATCCAAATTAGAAAAGAATAAATAAAGATGTCACTGTTTGCAGATGACATGATACTCTACAAAGAGAATCCTAAAGGTACAACCAGAAAACTACTAGAGCTAATCAATGAATTTGGTACAGTAGCAGGATACAAAATTAATGCACAGAATTCTCTGGCATTCCTATACACTAATGATGAAAATTATGAAAATGAAATTAAGAAAACACTCCCATTTACCATTGCAAGAAAAAGAATAAAATATCTAGGAATAAAACTACCTAAGAAGACAAAAGAACTGTATGCAGAAAATTATAAGACACTGATGAAAGAAATTAAAGATGATACAAATAGATGGAGAGATATACCATGTTCTTGGATTGGAAGAACAATCAACATTGTGAAAATGACTCTACTTCCCAAAGCAATCTGCAGATTAAATGCAATCCCTATAAAACTACCACTGGCATTTTTCACAGAACTAGAACAAAATTTTCACAGTTTGTATGGAAACACAAAAGACCCCGAATAGCCAAAGCAATCTTGAGAATGAAAAATGGAGCTGGCGGAATCAGGCTCCCAGACTTCAGACTATACTACAAAGCTTCAGTAATCAAGACAATACGGTACTGGCACAAAACCAGAAGCAGATCAATGGAACAAGATAGAAAGCCCAGATATAAACCTACTCAAATATGGTCACCTTACCTTTGATAAGGGAGGCAAGAATATATGGTGGAGAAAAGACAGCCTCTTCAATAAATGTTGCTGGGAGAACTGGACAGCTACATGTAAAAGTATGAAATTAGAACACTTCCTAACACCATACACAAAAATAAACTCAAAATGGATTAAAGACCTAAATGTAAGGTCAGACGCTATCAAACTCTTAGAGGAAAATATAGGCAGAACACTCTATGACATAAGTCACAGCAAGATCCTTTTTGACCCACCTCCTAGAGAAATGGAAATAAAAACAAAAATAAACAAATGGGACCTAATGACACCTCAAAGTTTTTGCACTGCAAAGGAAACCATAAACAAGACCAAAAGACAACCCTCAGAATGGGAGAATATATTTGCAAATGAAGCAACTGACAAAGGATTAATCTCCAAAATTTACATGCAGCTCATGCAGCTCAATAACAAAAAAAACAAACGACCCAATCCAAAAATGTGCAGAAGACCTGAATAAACATTTCTTCAAAGAAGATAAACAGATTGCCAACAAACACATGAAAGAATGCTCAACATCATTAATCATTAGAGAAATGCAAATCAAAACTGCAATGAGATATCATCTCACACCAGTCAGAATGGCCATCATCAAAAAACCTAGAAACAATAAATACTGGAGAGGGTATGGAGGAAAGGGAACATTCTTGCACTGTTTGTGGGAATGTAAATTGATACAGCCACTGTGGAGAACAGTATGGAGATTCCTTAAAAAACTACTAATAGAACTACCATATGACCCAGCGATCCCACTACTGGGCATATACCCTGAGAAAACCATAATTCAAAGGATCATGTACCAAAATGTCATTGCAGCTCTATTTACAATAGCCAGGACACGGAAGCAACCTAAGTGTTCATCATCAGATGAATGGATAAAGAAGATGTGGCACATATATACAGTGGAATATTAGTCGGCCATAAAAAGAAACAAAATTGAGATATTTGTAGTGAGGTGGATGGACCTAGAGTCTGTCATACAGAGTGAAGTAATTCAGAGAGAGAAAAATAAATACTGTTTGCTAACACATATATATGGAATCTAAGAAAAAAAAAGGGTCATGAAGAACCTAGGTGTAAGATGGGAATAACAACACAGACCTACTAGAGAATGGACTTGAGGATGGGAGGGGGAAGGGTAAGCTGTGACAAAGTGAGAGAGTGGCATGGACATATATACAATACCAAATGTAAAATAGATACCTATTGGGAAGCAGCTGCATAGCACAAGATCAGCTAGGTGGTTTGTGACCACCTAGAGGGGTGGGATAGGGAGATGCAAGAGGGAAGAGATATGGGAACATATGTATATGTATAACTGATTCACTTTGTTATAAAGCAGAAACTAACACACCATTGTAAAGCAATTATACTCCAATAAAGATGTTAAAATTAACATATAGTATGATTTCATACTGCCCCTGTATTATTACATATATTTTTTTAGCTCTCTGCATGCATAAAATTTAATATGTATAAAATTCTTTGGACTGATATTTTTACCTTGTCCAAAAGAATCCAAGAATCTAAAAATAGCTTTACATACAAAACTATAGGCAATATCCTTTGATAAACCATAATAGAAAAGATTATTTTAAAAAAGAATATATATATGTATAACTGAATCACTTTGTTTTATTAATTTCACAGCAGAAATTAACACAACATTGTAAATAAACTATATTTCAATTTAAAAAATATTAAAATAGCTTTAAAATAAACAAACAAAAAAGAGGTCTTCCTCAAAAAACAAGAAAAATCTCACATAAACAACCTAACCTAGCACCTAAATACACTAGAAAAAGTAGAACAAAGCCCAATATCAGCAGAATGAAGGAAATAATAAAGTTCAAAGAGGAAATTAATAAAATAGATATACAAAACAACAGAAAAAAGTCAATGAAATTGAGCTTTTTTTGAAAAGATAAACAAATTAATAAACCTTTAACCAAGCTCACCAAGAAGAGAGGATACAGATAAACAAAATGAGAAATGAAAGAGAAGAAATAACAACTGATACCACAGAGATTCAAAAACTCGTAAGACAGTACTACAAACCGTTATATGCCAACAAATTGGACAACCTAGAAGAAATGGACAAATTTCTAGAAATATACATTTTACCAAGATTGAATCAAGAAAAAAGACAATTTGACTAGATCAATCATTAGCAGTGAAATTGAAGTTGTAATAAAAAAAAACCACCTCCCAGCAAACAAAAGTCCAGGACAGACAGCTTCACAGATGAATTCAACCAAACATATAAAGAAGAGCTAACACCTATCTTCTCAAACTATTCAAAAAAAAAATGAAGAGGACAGAACACTCCCAAATTCATTCTATGAAACCACCAATAACCTGATACCAAAACCAGACAAAGACATTACAATAAAAAAAGAAAATTACAGACCAATATTCTTGATGGATATAGATGAAACATATTCAATAACATATTAGCAAACTGAATTCAACAATATATAAAAAAGATCATACACCATGATCAAGTGACGCAATGATAGTTCAATATTCACAAAACAATCAGCATGATACACCACATAAACAAAAGGAAAGATGAAAGTCAATAGATGCAAATAAAAATCATTTGACAAAATTCAATATACATTCATGACAAAAACTCTCATCAATGTTTGTACAAAGGGAACATATCTCAACATAATAAAGGCCATTTTTGATAAACTTGCAGCTAACTTCATACTTAATGGTGAAAAGCTCAAAGACTTCCTTCTAAATTCAGAAACAAGACAAGCATGTCCACTCCACTTCTACATATCATATTATTGGCAGTCTAGCCACAGCAATCAGAGAAGGAAATGAAATGACAGTCATCCAAATTGGAAGAGAAGATTTAGAACTGTTACTATTTGCAGATGATGTGATACTTTATATAGAAAACCATAAAGTCTAAACCAAAAACCTATTATAACTAATAAATGAATTCAGCAATGTTGCAAGATATGACTAATATACAGAAATATTTTCCATTTATATACACCAATAATGAAATATCAGAAAGATATATTTAAAAAAAACAAATCCCATTTAAAATCTCATCAAAAAGAATAAAGTACCTAGGAATAAACTTAACCAAGGAGGTGAAAGCCCTATACTCTGAAAACTATAAAACACTGATTAAGGAAATTGAAGATGATACAGAGGAAGGGAAAGATATCCTGTGCTCTTGGATTGGAAGAATTAATATTGTTAAAATGGCCATACTACCCAAAGCAAACTACAGATTTAATGCAATCCTTATCAAAATACACATGACATTTTTCACATAACTAGAACAAATAATACTAAAATTCATATGGAACCAAAATAGACCTAAATTTTCAAAGCAATCCTGAGATACAGAACAAAGCTGGAGTATCACCCTCCCAGACTTCAGGCTATACTACAAAGATACAGTCACCTAAACAGCATGATACTGGCACAAAAATAGACACATAGATCAATGGAACAAAATAGAGAGCTCAGAAATAAGCCCATGCCCCTATGGTTAATTAATCTGGAACAAAGGAAGCAAGAATTTACATTGGAGAAAAGACAGTCTCTTCAATAACTAGTGCTGGAAAAACTGGATGGATATATGTGAAACAATGAGACTAGAACACTTCCTCACATAATATACAAAAACAAACTCAAAATGGATTAAAAACCTAAATTAAAGAACTGAAACCAAAAAGCTCATAGATGAGAACATAGGCAGAATACTCTTTGACATAAATCATAGCAATTTTTTAACATCTTTATTGGAGTATAATTGCTATACAATGGTGTGTTAGTTTCAGCTTTATAACAAAGTGAAACAGTTATACATATGTTCCCATATCTCTTCCCTCTTGCATTTCCCTCCCTCCCATCCTCCCTATCCCACCCCTCTGGGTGGTCACAAACCACCTAGCTGATTTCCCTGTGGTATGTGGCTGCTTCCAACTAGCTATCTATTTTGCGTTTGGTATTGTATATATGTCCATGCCACTCTCTCACTTTGTCCCAGCTTACCCTTCCCCCTCCCCATATCCTCAAGTCCATGCTCTAGTAGGTCTGTGTCTTTATTCCCGTCTTACCCCTAGGTTCTTCAGGACCTAGAGTCTGTCATACAGAGTGAAGTAAGTCAGAAAGAGAAAAACAAATACCGTATGCTAACACATATATATGGAATCTAAGGGAAAAAAAGGTCATAGCAATTATTTTGGATATGTCACCCAAGTCAAAACAAATAAAAGCAAAAATAAACAGATGAGATATAATCAGACTTAAAAGCTTTTGCACAGCAAAGGAAACCATCAACAAAGTGAAACAAGAACCTACAGAATGGGAGAAAATATTTGCAAATGATGTGACAGACAAAATGTTAATATATAAAATATATAAAGAGTTCATACAACTCAATATCAAAAAAACAAACAACCCAATCAAAAAATGGGCAGAAGACCTGAATAGACATTTTTCCAAAGATGACATATACATGGCTAACAGGCAAATCAAAAGATGCTCAACAGCACTAATTATGAGAGAAATGCAAATCAAAATCATAATAAGATATCACCTCACACCTGTTAGAATAGCTGTCATCAAAAATTCTACAAGTAATTTTGGCGATGATGTGAAGAAAAGGGAACCCTTTTACACTGTTGCTGGAAACGTTAATTGGTGCAGCCACTATAGAAAACAGTATGGAGGTCCCTCAAAAATTTAAAAATAGAGCTACCATATGATCCAGCAGTTCCAGTCCTGTGTATATACTTGAAGAAAATCAAAACACTATATGCACCCAAATGTTCATAGCAGTGCAGTTACAATAGCCGAGATACAGAAGCACCTCAAGTGTCATTCAAAAGAAGAATGGCTAAAAAAATGTGATATACATACATACATATATATATATATATATATACACAATGGAATATTACTTAGCCATAACAAAGAATGAAATTCTGCCATTTGCAGCAATGTGGATAGACCTAGGGAACATTATGCTTAATGAAATAAGCCAGAGAATGACAAATACTATATGATTATCACTTCAATATAAAATCTAAAAAATAAAACAAACAAATGCATATAGCAAAACAGAAACAAACTCACAGATATAGAAAACAAATGTGTTTACTAGTGGGGAGAAGGAAGAAGGGAAGGGCAAGACAGGGCTATGGTTTTAAGAGATACAAGCTACTATGTATAAAATAGATAAGCAACTGGATATATTGGATAGCACAAGGAATTATAACCATTATCTTGTAACAACTTTTAATGGAATATCTGTAAAAATAATCACTATATTGTATACCTGAAACAAATACAATGTTTTAAATCAACAATATTCCAATAAAAATATAAAATGAAATTATAAAAATAAAGTAGGAAGCTAAATCTCTATTTTTTTTAATTGAATCATGGTTGATTTACAATATTATATTAGTTTCAATTGTCACATAGTGAGTCAGTATTTTTTACTCTCTCTTAAATTTACTTGTTCTCCAACTCTGACTATAATCTATGAAGTCTCACATGATTTAAACCTGGTTACTTATGGAGCTTCATGATAGCTAAAGTATGCTCATGTCCTTCCTACAAAAGTTCCCAGATTTACACTGCCAACATGGAAGTCATGTGTTTCCAGGGGAAGGTTAACATCTGTGACATTTCCTGCCTGCTATGTTTTGACAACTATTCACTTTTGTTTGTTGTTTTAAGAAAATTTTGAAGCAAAATCTCTTTTGAAATAGCTGGCTTACCTCAATGAGGCTGCAAGATGAGCCTTTTTTAATGTTGCTTTATTTTAATTTATTCATTCTTTTGATCACTACATTTTTTTCTCATTCTGTAGATGTGTTTAACTCATATTACTTTGTCCATCCCAATAAGCTTTCACATCAGTTATCTCAGCATGACGTAATGTAAAGAACAAGGGCTTTGGACACATTAGACCTGGTTCTCTATGAAGTACTAATGTCATATTCATTATACAGATGAGGAAACAGAAGGACAAAGAAGTGAGTTTTCCAAAGTAGCACTATGTGTTAATGGCAGAGCCAGGACTTCAAGCAAGGCTGTCTGACTTTGGAGTCAATGTTATTTACAGTTATGCTCTACTGCCTCCTTTTGGCTGTTATGATTTTCTCTGATAGGTCCTGAAGTAGATAGCTCTTGCTCAAAGTCACATAACATCTCAGAAGACAAAATCATGACTAGATCCTGTGTTCAAAGATGCATGATCCTTGGTATCATTACACCATATTAATATGCTCCTCATGGAAGTAGAAACACATATATGCAAACTACAATTTTTTAAAAAACTTTTAGAGTAAAAAAGAGGTTACATTAAATAGTCTAACCCCTAGAATATAATGGAAGAGGCTTATGTCCTTACAGATGAAAACGTGGCTACCTTAATTGCTTTTGTGAAATCGCCTGAGATCAACAACTCCAAAGTTAACTATTAAAGCAACAACACTACTCAATGTCAGGTTGCCATAATGGGGCTAGAAACATAGATATGAAGGTGATAATGGAATGAGGTGGAGAGTGATCCAAGTTGGCAAATAGAAAATAAGGTCTGGATATAAACCTCTAGTTGGGAACAGAGGCCTTCAGGCCTTCACATACCTAAAGTTATCTGAGTTCTCCTTTACTCCTCCTTCTAGGAATGCAGGTGTATTTTTTCCTGAATCCTAACAGAGAGAGAAAGACAACTGACAATCATCTCTATGTTTACCCCAGTACCTTTTACACACACACACACACACACACACATGCACACACACACATACCCCACCCTTTAAAAAGGTATATTCTTCCTATAATTCTGCTCTGAAAAAATAGCAAACACTTTAAACTTTCTAAGAGTCTCCATGGTCATTTTCACACTTGTTTTTTCAGTAGTTTTAAAGCCTTTCAGACTTTTCTGAATATTTTTTATCTTGCTTCATTCATCATGCTAAAATGTAAGCTTCCGATAAACTCAACTCAAAAATACATGCAATGAATGCCGAAATGAAAGACATTGAAACGAGGAAAGTAAAAAATAAAATTTCCATAAGTCTCATATAATTTGGTGCTCAAAGATCAGTAAGAAATATCTACACCTTTAAGCTCTCCATGCAACTGCTGAGTAATTTGTGTGAAGGGAAAGCATTTAAAAATATCTAAAATAAATTTTACAGTCTATAAACATTATCTAACATGAACTATATACCTCAACTATCAATCTACCATGCCAATATTACTGTTAATTGTTTTAGTAATTCATCTCACTCTTCTTCCATTTTCTTGATTCTAAATTCAATTACAATATTATTTTTTTTGATTTTAAAAACTCTAAACCCTAACCTTATAGTAAAACATACTTCTCCCAATTCCTCTTTTTCTCTACATCGCTGTGTGTGTGCATGTGTGTACATATGTGTGTTTATCTCTGTGTGTGTGTCTGTGTTTTCAAGTGTCCCTAAATACTAGTTTCCATTTCAAATGCCAATTTTTAAGTATTGAAAAATATGAAAATATTCCCCGTGTTGTGGAGTGTTATTGTCCTGAAAAAGAATGCAGCTTCGTGCGTGAATGGGATTTTTAAAAGACTTCGAGTTGGTGTCTAATTGCTACCTACCCTAATCAGGTATTATTAACTGTCAGAAAGTAAAGAAAATATAAGCTTCTGTCATACTTCCGTTTGTCTGAAACAGGAAAAGCAAACCATGGTAACAAGTACAAAAAGTGATCCACTCAAAATAAAGCATTGACAATGTATGGGCCTAGTGTATTTTTTTATTTTCTTCAAGAATGTGTGAAAATGGAGATACCAGATGTGCCATTCTGACTAGGTGAATGTGCACAGCCCAAGTGTATATTTATGACACAGATTACACATGTTCCACAGAGTTTTGGATCTTAATAAAAAAACATTTCCTTCATGAAAATATACTGTGGATTCCATTAAATGTGATTGCTCAGTGTAAATTTGCAAGTGGTGCAATTTGATACTTCTACATCCTCTATGAATTAAAGTTTTAATTTTCATATATGTTATCTATAAATGAGAATTAAGAAATATGCAACACCCTATGTCATGCCCATGCCCTTCAACTATTTAAACATATGTATATGTATAACTGATTCACTTTTTTATAAAGCAAAAGTAACACACCATTGTAAAGCAATTATACTCCAATAAAAATGTTAAAATAAATAAATAAATAAATTGCTATATTGGAATGCAGGTATATTAATTTGCTTTAAGAAAAGAGAAAGTAAAAAAGTGTTATTAAGGCATACATATTTACAAACCTCAAACCACTTCTAGACTTTCTAAGCAGGGAATGCTGACAAGATGTTTCACTGATAACCTTGTAACTCACACTTTTGAGAATACTTTCAGGAAGAGCAGTTATCTGTGAGCTTTTGAGCAAATTAATTTTCAGAATTTCATTATTTTTCCTTTTCTATAGTGAGGTAGATGACAGAAGTTGTATAAGACCCAAATGGGAGAATACATATGAAAATATTTGGTAACTCCAAGGCCCCAAATACAATGTCCTAAACCCTTGAATCGATAATACTAGGAGATATTACCATAGAATGAATTAGAATATATAGGTGATGCCTAAAATGTAAAACAATTTAAAAGTCATTAAACTGATTGTCCTTTATTGGTTTCAGTTAAGAATAAACTTAAAACTAAGTAATTTGATACAGCCACTATGGAGAACAGCATGGAGATGCCTCAAAAAACTAAAAATAGAACTACCATATGACCCAGCAATCCCACTACTGGGCATATACTCTGAGAAGACCATAATTCAGAAAGAGCCATGTACCACAATGTTCATTGCAGCTCTATTTACAAGAGCCAGGACATGGAAGCAAGCTAAGTGTCCATCAACAGATGAATGGATAAAGAAGATGTGGCACATATATACAATGGAATATTACTCAGCCATAAAAATAAACGGAACTGAGTTATTTGTAGTGAGGTGGATGGACCTAGACCCTGTCATACAGAGTGAAGTAAGTCAGAAAGAGAAAAACAAATACCATATGCTAACACATATATATGGAATCTAAAAAAGAAAAAAAAAAGGAAAAAGATGGTTCTGAAGAACCTAGGGGCAGGACAGGAATAAAGACGCAGACCCAGAGAATAGACTCGAGGACACAGGGAGAGGGAAGGGTAAGCTGGGACGAAGTGAGAGAGTGGCATGGACATATATACACTACCAAATGTAAAATAGATAGCTAATGGGAAGCAGCCACATGGCACAGGGAGATCAGCTCGGTGCTTAGTGTCCACCTAGAGGGGTGGGATAGGGAGGGTGGGAGGGAGATGCAAGAGGGAGGAGATATGGGGATGTATGTACATGTATAGCTGATTCAATTTGTTATACAGCAAAAATTAACACACCATTGTAAAACAATTATACTCCAATAAAGTTGTTTAAAAAAAGAGAATAAACTTAAAATTAGGATCATACTTGCTGTAGTTGTTACTCATTCATCAGATGATTAGTATATACTACTATGCTTATCAGCTAGGATTTTATACATCTGAAGAAGGTGAGACAGGACATTTGAGAGATATAGAAACAGGTTCAGAATTCATAAATTGGTCAAAATTATTGCCAGAGCTATGACTATAACAATGACATATTTTAAAGGTACTTAATGGCCTATAAAACACTAAGAAACAATTTGTATTACAAAAGTCTTGTATACCCTTATGACTATTTAAACTTTGATTTTTTATTTGTTTAAAAATATTTATTTATGGGCACTGGATATATAGTAGTGAATAAGATATATAAGCCTTTGTCTTCATGGAGCTGACATTCAAAGTCCTAAAAGGTCAGAAGTGTCTAAAGTAAAATCAACAGTTTCCTTTTCATCCTGTCATCACAGCCTGCAAAATAACTATTGTCAAAAACTTGATGACTCTCCTTTTATACCTCTTCTTTCCTTACACAAATATATGCGTACATGTAGATGCTTGTTTCTGTTTTGTAAAAATGTAGGACGATACTACTATACATGTTATTATTTACTGGTTTTATTCACTTAACAAAACATCACGGACATTCTTTCAAGTAGTTACATATAGATTTACCTTATTTTTAGTAGGTTCTTCATATTCCATTGCCACAATACATTGCTGTCTTATTTCCCTATTGATAGATCTCAAAGTTACTTAAAGTTTTATTATTGAAACAAACAACATGGAAATAAATATTTTGATCAAGTTTCCTTCATAGAGATAATTTTTATTTCTTCAGATAAATTCTCCAATATGGGATTCAAAGTGTATGTGAATTTACATAAAACACTGCTGGATTACTTTCCAAAAATGTTGAGTAATATATGTCCTGGTAACATAGTTATCAACAATAATAATACAATAATAATAATAGCTAACATTTATTAGCTACTATTAAGACTTATAATGTGCCAGAAACTAATGTAAGGGCATATTCAATACCAAAGTACTTCTTCAATGAAAGAAGCATCATCATCTCCATTTCTATAGATGAAGAAACTGAATCAGAGATGTTTGTTAACTGGTCTAAGATCACAAAGCTAGCCAGAGATGGAGGTATTATTTAAACCCATGCAATTTTGCTCAAGTCATTTAACATTTTAGTCATTCATCAATTATTTATCATTTTTACATATCTGATGGATGAAGAATATATTGTATTGTTTTAATTTTCTTGTCTCATTACTAGAGCTGTTTAGCATTTTTAATATGTTTATTTTCTTAATTCCCTCTACTATGAATTGTTTATTTATATTCCCCCCACCTCATTTTACATTGGACTGGTTGTTTTATTCATGGTATTTTGTAGGTGTTTTTTATTTATTTATTGAGAAAAATATTTGTTTTTGTGCTGCAATGAATTCCTTGTTGAAATGAAAACCCTTGTTTTGTGCTGCAATCAATCTCTCAGACTGTCATTTACCTTTCAATTTGACTGATGTTGCCTTTTGCCATACAGAAATATTTGTAAAATCAATTATTTTCATTTATAGCTTTTGGTATTATTGTCTTACTTAAGAAGGCCTCTTCTACCTAAAGAATACAAAAAACATTATTCTATATTTTCTTGTAATATTTTATATGATTTAAAAATTCTCTTTAATTTACCTGCAATTATAGGATAAATACAATTATAACATAAATAGAAATGAGGTTATGTTCTACGTTTATTTTCTGCCATTATATAATCATTCATCCCCAAACAATTTTTTAATGCTCCACAATTTTATATATGCTCTTTAAATAAATATGTAACTCTCTTTTTCACCTATTTTCTGAGATCCTGATATGGTGTTGCCCATTCACTCCCACAATGGGTCTGGTTGAATATTACGCTTTTAATACAAATGAAAGACAACATTATAATGATTGTAATTTCTAGTACCATAGCCAATGGGAGAGGAAAGGTATGTTAGGTTCAGAGATTATATTACCTCTTTTTCAACCACAAAGGAAGCACTTTTTCTTCACCTTCTTCTTAACCGGCCAGGCTTGGGATTAAATGGGTTCATTTTGAAGTTCATTCTAATGATACTCCAATGCCAACTGAAGAATACTGAAAATCTGCCTTAAGAAACATAAGAACCAAAGATATCTCTCTGAATATCATAAATCTCCTAAAGTTTCTAAATATATCTGTTAAAGAAACTAAAAGATATATGTCTTCTAAGTAGAAAAACTTTCTTAACATAATTTATTAAAATAGCAGGAGAAATATGTTACGTTTGTTGGTAAGCTTCACACATTGTGTAGTCAAAAACAGTGATTAAAACTTTCTCCACACTGTGGTGTCTGCAAAGTCAGCTGCCTTTGTTTTAAATTCTACTCTCTAGCACTTCTCTTTATCAAGCACAACAAATATCAGCAATTGTTGACACATTTTTTATAGTATAACGTATAAGGTCTTATGGTATAACATATAAGGCCTCAGGAAAAAAATGAGAGCCACTAAAACAGCTTAGGTCTAAATATATTTTATATATCATTAAAGAGAGAACCAAACAAACCACAACACTTAGGAAAAAGCTTTGCCAAAAGACTGACACAATCAAGCAGCACAGGCTTACATCTGCATTTGAGAATTTGTCTTAACTATAAGTACTTTTAATTGATTTTAAGGAAACCATTATACAAACTAAATAATTATGAACTTTATAATTTAACTCACCAATATGCTTTGTCTTATATAAGTAGAGTTTTACATAGATTTAATTTTCTACATTTAGGAGAACAATATAAGAAAATCTAAAATGCATTCACTCATCTACTGAGGCCACTTACAGCCACGTTTAAAAATATTTGTAAGATCACTATATCTTGGCCTAGGAATATTTAGTATAGCAATATCATTGTGTATAGAAATAGATTCAGGGTAAGGCAAAGTGATATTCTTCCCAGAATTCTCAACTCTTCTTGCTGGAACTGTTTCAGCATTTTAAAATCTAACCTTAGAAGAGATTTTGTGAAATTCCTAAAATCAATGTTTTTCAGAGGAAAATTTTCTAAGAAACCATAGAAACACAAAAGGTAATTATAGGGGAAAAATGTAAAAATCAGGTCACATATTTAGGAGATCTTTTTTCTCTGAGGAATATAGCTAAACAGTACTTACATTTCTTGCTTAATACCATTACCAAGAACAGCAATTTTTTAGGGAATGTTGAGTTTAAATTTTATGTATAACCCAGTTCATCTTCAATGTTTAGTCTCCAAAAAATTCTCCTCAGATATTTCTGTCTATCTTTGCCTGGTGTCTACACCCTACATAATTTTTTTTTTAATTTGGTCCTAAGATTCCAGCCTAGGCTACAAAGAGCACATAAAGGCTTGGTCTGCATTGCTTTACCCCTCACTAAAAACTTTAAGCCCATCAATCTTTTCAGCAACTTATTCTCGCTTGTGCCACTTCCTTTTCTTGGTCTATGAAGGTTTACACTAAACAAGTGGTAAATAATAGCCTCACTTCTTTATTAAATATCAGTTCGTTCACCTAGTATCATCAGTTATTGTCAAGATAGTAAGTATTATATACTAGTTAAACCGGTAGATTATAATGTTTTCACACTCCCTGTCCTCTTACCAAATGGCAGAATCTTCTTTCAACTGTCACCAGCGTAATAGGAATAGCCCCTTCAGAACGTTTCCTGGCCTAATCATACTCTCACTTGTCAGTAAAATTTGATGGGCATGTACTAAATCCAATGAAGGTTAATACTGGGTTTTGAACAGTGCCCTCTTCTGGAAAATTCTTTACTTCATAGATTGCTGGTAGAAATACCAGATGAAATACAGACTGCTGATTAAATTTGTACTTCAGATAAATAGTGTATAATCTTTTAGTCATGAGTACATCTCATGAAATATTTTAGATATGCTTAGACTAAAAATATTATTCACTGTTTATCTGCAATTCAAATTTAACTGAACACCCCACATTATTATTCACTAAATGTGGTAACACTATTTGCAGAGGTTCTGTCTACAAATTCTGTACTTAGATTTACAATTTCCTAATACTCCAGCAATGAGTGTGTATTATTACTGTGAAAATATTCAGCAAGAGGGACTTCACTATCTCAAGGTGAGTTTACCTGCCATCTTACCCTTTCCACTATCCCCTCCCCATCACAGCAACTACTTTTATCACAATAAAGAATGAAAAAAGAGAGAGTTGGAGATAAGTGGTGAAAAGCTCTGGCCTGGTCTAAAAGCTTGTATTGAAATCACCTTTACTAAACATAGAGAATGATAAAAATAATATCTTTGAAGATGTCTTAAACCCATTGAGAGATTTTCCTTTTCATTTCTAACAACAAAGACTTTGAGGAAAAAGAGATGCAGGCATAGAGTGGGGAAGGAATCTTAGAGCAAAATTCCTGGACAAAATTCACGCAGGATCTAGAAAATAGTAAACCTAAATATAATTAAAATTTTATTTTGGTTGTAGTGAATTTATTAATTATAAAGGGAGAAAGAAATCAGTTTCTGTAGCTATTTTAAAGTAACTTCTCAACCTGACCTATCTATTTACTCTATTTAAATTTATACAGAAAAATTTTAGTTACAAATTTGTTGTCACATATATATGATCTTACAATAATGCTATGAGGTAGGCACAGACTATTAAGTCAGTTTTTACAGATTCAGAAAACTAAGAATTAGGTTAATTGATTTAATTTAGAAAATGTTACTAATAGATGGCTGAGCCAGAATGTCAAATCAGGTGCTCTTTTCAGTATAGCATTTTTATCTTGATAACTAACCGGTGTGCATCATTTGGATCACAGTACATTTTATTCAGTAGCAGTACTAAAGACTGGCTTGGGGAGTTCTCCCCATAAACACAATAGTTCTTCCATACTTATTCAAAATAAATAATATCAATAGAAACAGTCTTCTTGCCCTGCAAGTGTAGTTTCAATAAAAAATTTCTTAGCTCCCTTCCTGTCGGAGTGCTTCATACCTACCTAAGCACCTTCTATACAGAAATCCTTTAACAGCCAATAACTTATCATTTGTTTTGTTTTTCTTCTCCCCCAATATAGCCCAGATATATCAAAATACAGTTACAATTCTTTGACAAATTCTTGACTTGAAGCAATTGTAGACAGATATCCTGAAAATACTCTGTGATTAATATAAAACCCCAGATGCAAGGTCATGATCATTTTAACATTATGGAACTTGGAATGAATTGGGGCACAGAAGATGATAAGTGAACACCACAAAGCCAGGATCTCAAAAGGAGAATCCACAGAAAACCAGTATAAAACCATGTCCCTGGGCTTCCCTGGTGGCACAGTGGCTAAGAGTCCGCCTGCCGATGCAGGGGACACAGGTTCGTACTCCGGTCCGGGAAGATCCCACATGCCTCAGAGCGGCTAGGCCCGTGAGCCATGGCCGCTGAGCCTGCGCGTCCAGAGCCTGTGCTCCTCAAAGGGAGAGGCCACAACAGTGAGAGGCCCACGTACCGCAAAAAAAAAAAAAAAAAAGTCCTTTAACCATATTTAAAACACTCGAAGTTATATTTATTTAAAATTTGTCATGAATATAGTTGGATAAATAAGTTAATTATTAAATATATTTTATACAAAATTGTTTTGTTCCTGTACCATGTACTTAGACATTCTTTTATAATTCTTTTTGGATTTTATATAAACAACAAGTAAAAGAATCACGTTAGTCATTTTTAAATAGATATCACGACTGAAAGGACTCAACTGGCAATTACACTTATGATTCTGATGGAAAGAATGAACAGACCAGGAAAGCACCACTCCATACAGAATAGTGCCTGAGTGAGACCATTCCATTCAGTATATGTTTTATATATCTGCTAAAGTACAGTTTTCAGAAATTTGAAGACAACTCATATGCAAGTGTAAAATGAACATTTGTCAAAAATTGTTATTTAATACTTTAGTTAATTAGATAACCAGTAATATATTAAAACTGGTTCAAAGAAACACTTAAAGGCATATAATCTGTAGGAATACTGAAATAAATTTGCTAATACATGCAAATTGGTTTATATCATATAGGACAATAAAATGTATTTTCCTTCCAAGTGACAATTGAATGTATTTTTACTGAGCAAAATCCATTTGCATAGCTTAGATAAAAAATTATATGTATTACTATTAGTTGTCTACAAGATAACTTCTACCCCTACAAAATAGGAAATAATGTAGTGAATACAAAAATCAATCAAAAACTTAAAACTCTGCTTAAGTTAAATAATCCCCAGAGGATTTGCTAGGCAATGCCTTGGACACCCAAGAATAACTTCTGTCCAATTTTAAGTGTAAGGCAATATTTTCAACATATCATATGCTCAAATTTAATCAGTCTTTTCTATATATATATGATTATAATAATACAATATAAATGGATCTGCTTATTTTATATCTGTTAACATATTGATAATATTGATAATTGCTATGGACTGAATGTTTTTGTCCCCTCAGTATTCATGTTGAAGCCCTAAACCTCAATGTAACAATATTTGGAGGTGGGGCCTTTAGGAGGTAATTAGGTTTAGATGAGGTCATGAGGGTGGAACCCACATGATAAGATTAGTCACCTTGTAAGCAGAGGAACAGACCAGAACCCATTCTCTATGTGAGTATACAGCAAGAAGAAGGATGTCTGCCAACCAAGAAGAGGGTTTTCATCAGACACCAAATCAGCTAGCACTTTGCTCTCGGACTTCCCAGACACAAGAATTGTGAGAAATAAATGTTCGTTGTTTTAGCCACCCAGTCTACGGTAACATGTTATAGTGACTCCATATGACTAAGAAAATAATTCAGCTCAAAAATACCTAAAATATAAACATCATTATTTAGTATTTATATCCATAGCATGTAAATATTTTCTTTTTTCTAAGGGAGTGGGAACATGCCTTAGGAAATGATTCATCTGTTTTGAAATTAATAGTCCACAAATATAAAAATAAACTGAAAACAAATTAACACATACACAGTTAAGTTGGTGAACAAAAAGAAGACAACAGTCTTGTCTTCACTCAATATTGCTGATACTCTCTCTAGCGTGGATTTTCCTTTTGGTGCACTCTGTTTAAGGTCAGGATACTGGTAGATTTTGTGCTTAACTGCAAACTGGCCATCCTATTACACTCTGGCATAAATATAGCCTTCCTATAACACTGTGGCATAAAACTGCTAATATGGATATTTTTCAAGTGAATTTGTGAGTATTGGTAGTGTCCATCAGTTGCCATGACTCCTTATAAAATAGTTTCTACAAAAGTTCCCCACTTGAAAGAAACACGTCAAAAAGGGAGCTATACTTATTGAAATATGCTATTATGACAATGTTTCCTTTTCATTTTACTTTATAAGGCACATTATGACCTTCACCATAGAGAACTTACAAAATAAGTACATTAGCAGCAAATAGTTGAGGCTTTCAAATACAAGTCATTAAGAGACATTATACATGATAAATCCATTTAGGAGAAACAGCTAAAAGCATAGAGTTTAAAGAGGGAAATTTTACTTCCAGAAAGAGAAAGCCAAAAAATAAATTTAAAGGGATGGGCATAGATTTTCTCATAGAGGTGCAAAGTATCTCAGGAGTATGGTTTAAGATCTTGTATTTAATATTATGGTACAATATATACACTTTTAAATAATCAATGTTAGTACACATGATGAAAGAAAGGTAAATATTTTTTTTTTTTCCGGTATGCAGGCCTCTCACTGTTGTGGCATCTTCCATTGTGGAGCACAGGCTCCAAACGCGCAGGCTCAGCGGCCATGGCTCATGGGCCTAGCCACTCCGCAGCATGTGGGATCTTCCCAAACTGGGGCACAAACCCGTGTCCCCTGCATCGGCAGGCGGACTCTCAACAACAGCGCCACCAGGGAAGCCCCAAGAAAGGTAAATTTTCATTTAACATTTGCTAATTATTCACAACCACACTCTCTTAGGTTAAATTTTGCAGAAAAGAACTGAAACCATGAAGTTAAGAAAATAAGATTTACTTTGTTAAAAGAGAAGATCATTAAGGTTGAGGGGGGCAGACAGACAATTTTTTTTTCTTTTAAGATTATATTCTCCTCCTCTTCAACTCTCAAGAGTTTTGGTCTTAAAAAACCTTTTTGAGGGCTTCCCTGGTGGCACAGTGTTTGAGAGTCTGCCTGCTGATGCAGGGGACATGGGTTCATGCCCTGGTCCAGGAAGATCCCACATGCCCTGGAGTGGCTAGGCCCGTGAGCCATGGCTGCTGAGCCTGCGCGTCTGGAGCCTGTGCTCTGCAACAGGAGAGGCCACAACAGTGAGAGGCCCGTGTACTGTAAAAAAATATATATATATATATTTTCGAATTATTGAGTACTCCTTCTATTCACCATAGTACTGTAAGTCCTAGCCAGAGCAATTATGCAAGAAAAATAAATACAATACATCTAAATTTGGAAAGAAGACATAAAATGTTCACAAACAATAGAAATCTTATATGTATAAAACTCTAAAGATTCCACAAAACTAGTAGAACTAATATATTCAGAAAAGTTGAAGGATACAAAATCAATATTCAAATATCTATGCACTAACAATGACTAATCCAAAAAAATTAAGAAAAAATTCCATTAACAATAGCATCAAAAATAATAAAATAGTTAGGAGTAAACTTAACCAGAGGTGAAAACCTTGTACACTGAAAACTATAAAATGTTACTTAAAAAATTAAAACAAAATTATTAAATGGAAATATCATTAAGTGGAAAGACATGTCCTGTTCATGAATTGGAAGACTTAATACTGTTACAATGTAAATACTACATAAAGCAATCTACAGATTCAATGCAATCCCTATCAAAGTTCAAAAGACATTTTTTCAGAAATAGAAAAATTCATCCTAAAATTCATATAAAATCTCAAGGACCCTAAGGGATAAAACAGTACTGAAAAAAACAAAAAGTTGGAGATCTCACACTTTACGATTTCCAAGCTTACTCCTGCGAAGGAAAAACTTTTCTTGTACCTTCTTATGCTCAATCAGTTGGGGTCTGTGTATTGAACTGTCAAAAGATAGATTAACAGAAGAAAAGATAAAATTTATTATATTCATATAGGAGTACACAAAAGAAGTATCTTGATCAATAATTAGAGATAGGGATAAAACTCTCCAGAGAGGCTTTATGGCAGCCTCTCATTCAGAACTTTCTGTCTCTAGTAAAATAAGGGAAGCTCCAGAAAATCTTTCTGCACCTGTTGAATCTCAAATGTCTTCATTTTAAAATATTTCTTTTATATTTGACACAGTAAACAGTAGTATATTCTGGATACCTTCACTCTTAAATTTCAGTAATCAAAGGAGTGGGATACTGGCTTAAAGAGAGACAATGGAATAGAATAGAGATCCCATTAACCCTTACATATATCATCAAATGATTTTGGACAAGGGTGTCAAGGCCATTCAGTAGGTGAAATTTCTGTCTTTTTACAAATTGTTCTGGGAAAACTAGATATTTAAATGAAATGATTAATTTGGACTATTGCCTTGCACCATATACAAAAATTAAATCAAAATGGATCAAAAACATAAATATAAGACTACAAAGTGGAAAACTCTTAGAAGAAAACAGAGGAAAAAATTCATGACATTGGATTTAACAATAATTTCTTGGATATGACACCAAAAGCATAGGCAACAAAACAAAAAAATGATGAACTGTACTACATCAACTTTTTAAATCTATGTATCAAAAGACACAGTGAACAGAGTGAAAAGGCAACCCACAGAATGGGAGAAAATATTTAAAAACAATATATCTGATAAGGGGTTGATATCTGGGATATACAAAGAACTACTACAAATCAACAACAAAAAACAAACAACCCTGTGGGGGGAAATTCATTTTTCTAAAGAAGATGTATAAATCACCTATAAGCCATCAAAAGATGCTCAAAATCACTAATCATCAGGGAAATACAAATCAAAACCACAGTGAAATACAACTTCACACTCATTAAAATTGCTACTTAAAAAAAAATAATAATAACAAGTGTTGGCAAGGATGTGGCGAAATTGAAACCCTGTACACTTTTTACTGGGAATGTAAAATGGTGTAGACAATATGAAAAACAGTATGACATTTCTTTAAATATTAAAAATAAATTTGTCATGTAATCCAGTAATTCCACTCTGGGTATATATCCAAAAGAATTAGAAGAAGAGCCTCAGGACAATGACAGCTCTGCAGACTGTGGACACAGTCCAACTACCAACAAGCCAGCACCTGGGCTGGGACCGGCTGAGCTCTGGCCACACTCACCAGTGAGCCTGCTCTAGCTTTGGGACCAACGTCACCCACCAGCAGGCAGACATCAGCCACAGGAAAACCTCAGTGCTGTAGCCCAAAGACCTATCCCACCCATCAGCAGGCCAGCACCAGCTCTGGGACAAGATAAGCCATGGCCTTGTCACCAGCAGGTCAACACAAGCTTTGGGACACCATGGAGCCTGCAGCCACCTGTGTCAAGAACTGGCCTCATTCATTAGAATTCTGATAACAGCTTTGGGACCCCTGGGCCCTGTAGTCAGACCCCAGGACATGGCTCTGTCTGTCAGTGGGCCAGCACTAGCCCCAGGACCTGGTTTCCTCCACCAGTGGGTGGGAACCAACCCTGGGATCTTCTGGACCCTGATTCCACCCAACAGTGAGCCAGCACCAGCCCTGGGGACCCCAGGGTTCTTCAGCCAGCCACCTCCAGACCCAGTCAAGCCAACCAGTGACTGGCAGTCTCTGCACAAGGAAGGGCCTGGCAACCAACAAGACTGGGATCCAACCAAGCCTACCAGACTGCCTACAGTAGTCTGCTCACCACAACAGAAGTACACAGGTAGCCCACAGAGGGGGTACCCTTAAAACATATAGCTCTGGTGACAAGAGGGGAGTGTACTGCTGGGAGACAAAGGATGTTTCCTACAAAAGGCCACTTCTCCAATATCAGGAAATGTAACCTACCTATCAGATTCATAGAAATAAAATAGGCAAAATGAAGCAATAGGCGAACATGTTCCAAATGAAGGAACAAGATAAAACCCCAGAACTAAGTGAAGTGGAGATAGGCAATCTGCCAAAGAAAGAGATTAAGGTAATGATTGTAAAGATAATAAAAGAACTTGGGAGAAGAATGGATGCACAGAGAGAGAAGTTAGATATTTTTAACAAAGAGTTGGAAAATATCAAGAACAATGAAACAGAGATGAAGAATATAGTAACTGAAATGAAAAATACAGTAGAAGGAGTCAACCATAGGCTAAATGATACAAAGGAATGGATGAGAGAGAAGGATGACAGAGTAATAGAAATCACTGACACTAAACAGAAAAAAAGAAAGAAGAATGAAAATAAATAAGGACAGTTTAAGAGACTTCTGTGATAACATTAATGATACTAACATTCACATTATATGGGTCCCAGAAAAAGAAAAGAGAGAGAAAGGGGCTCAGAACATATTTGAATGCATAATACCTGAAAACCTCCCTAACTTGGGAAAGGAAACTGATATCTAAGTCCAGGAAGCACAGACAGTCCCAAACAGGATTAACCCAAAGAGGAACAGACCAAGACACATTTTAATTAAAATGGCAAAAATTAAAGATGGAGAATATCAAAAGCAGGAAGGGAAAAGCAACAAATAACATCCAAGGGAATTCCCATAAGGCTATGCACTGACTTTTCAGCAGAAACTCTTCAGGCCAGAAGATAGGGCCACAATACATTTAAAGTGATGAAAAGGAAAGACCTACAACCCAAAATACTCTACCCAGCAAGACTCTCATTCAGATTTGATGGAGAGATCAAAAGTTTTACAGAAAGGCAAAAGCTAATAGAGTTCAGCACCACCAAACCAACTTTATAGGAAATGTTAAATGAACTTCTCTAAGTGAAAAAGAAAAGGCCACAACTACAGACATGAAAATTATGTAAGGAAAAAATCATCAAAAAAGGCAAGTATATAGTAAAGGTAGAAACCCAAAAGCATACAAAGCTAGTAGGAAAGTTAAAAGACAAAAGTAGTAAAATCATCAACATTCACAATAAGTAGTTAAAGGATACACAAAGCAATTAGATGTAAAATATGATGTCAAAATAGTAATTGTGAGGAGGACAGAGCACAAATGCAGGGCTGTTAAAATGCATTTGAAGTTAAGAGATAAGGGTGCTTCCCTGGCGGTGCAGTGGTTGAGAATCTGCCTGTCAATGCAGGGGACACAGGTTCGATCCCAAGTCCAGGAAGATTCCACATGCCACAGAGCAACTAAGCCTGTGTGCCACAACTACTAAGCCTGCACTCTAGAGCCCGTGAGCCACAACTATTGAGCCCATGTGCCATAACTACTGAAGCCATGCGCCTAGAGCCAGTGTTCCACAGCAAAAGAAGCCACCGCAATGAGAAGACTGCGCACTGCAACAAAGACCCAACACAGCCTAAAATAAATAAGTAAATAAATATTTAAAAAAAGAGATAAGAAACTTAAAACACGCATATATATAACTATATATAAACTTCATGGTATCCACAAACCAAAATTCTATGAGAGACACACAAAAAAGAGAAAGGAATCCAAATATAACACTAAAGATCAACATCTAATCACAAGAGAGGAGAAAAAAAGAAGAAATGAATTGAAAATAGCTACCAAAGTAACCCAAAACATTTAACAAAATGGCAAAAAGGACATACATATCAATAATTAAATGTAAATGGATTAATGTTACAATTAAAAGACAGAGAATGGCTGAATGAACACAAAAACAAAAGCTATATACATGCTACCTACAAGCAACTCACTTCAGATCTAAATGCACACACAGACTGAAAGTGAGGGGATGGAAAACAGTATTCCATGCAAATGGAAATCCAAAGAAAGTCAGGATAACAATACCTATGGCAGACAAAATAAACCATGAAACAAAGACTCAAACAAGAGACAAAGACGGATATTACATAATGATCAAGGGATCAATCCAAAAAGATATAACAATTGTGAATATATATGCACACAACAAAGGAGAACCTAAGTACCTAAACACATAAAGCAAATATTAAGAGACATAAAGGGAAAAACTGACAGTAACACAATAACAGTAGGGGAATTTAACACCCCACTTACATCATTGGACAGATCATACAGATAGAAAATCAACAAGGAAACATTGGCCTTAAATAACACATTAGAGAAAATAGGCTTTATATATATATATATATATATATATATATATATATATATATATATATATATATATAACATTCCATTCAAAAGCAGAAGAATACACATACTTTTCCAGTGTGCATGGAACATTCTCCAGGATAGGTTACATGCTAGGTCATGAAGCAAGCCTTGATAAATTTAAGAAAATTAAAATCTAGCAAGCATCTTTTCAAACCACAATGCTATGAGACTTGAAATCACCTACAAGAAAAAAAATGCAGAAAACACAAACACCTGGAGGCTGTTTGCTACTAAACAGCAAATGGATCACTGAAGAAATAAAGAGGAAATAAAAAAATACCCGGAGACAAATGAAAATGAAAACACAAAATCCAAAATCTGTAGGATGCAGCAAAAGACGTTCTAAGAGAGAAGTTTGCAGTGGTACAAGCTTACCTCAGGAAACATGAAAATCTCAAAAAAAAAAAAAACTTTACACCTAAAGGAACTAGAAAAAGAAGAACAAACAAAGCCCAAGTTAGTTGAAGGAAAGAAATCATAAAGATCAGAGCAGAAATCAATGAAATGGAATACATAGAGACTAAAAAAAAAAAAAGGAAAAGATCAATGAAACTGAGCCAGTTCTTTAAAAAGATAAACAAAATCTATAAACCTCTAGCCAGACTCAACAAGAAAACAAGTGTCCACATCAATAAAATCAGAATGAAAAAGGAGAATTTACAACTGAAACACAGAAATACAAAGAATCATAAAAGATTACTGTGAATAACTTATGAAAGTCAAATGAACAAACAGGAAGAAATGGAAAATTTCCTAGAAATGAACAAATTTCTAGCAAATACAGTATGACTTTGCTAATAAAAAATACCTAGATTAGTCAAATTTATAGAGACAGAAAGTAGAATGTTGGTTGCCAGAGTCTGGAAGGAGGTGGAATGGGGAATTATTGTTTAATTGGTAGAGAGTTTCAGTTTTGCAAGATGAAATGTGTTATGGAGATAGATGATGATGGTTTTACAATGATGTGAATGTACTTAAGGCCCCTGAACTGTACACTTAAAAATAGTTAGATGGTAAATTTTATGTAATCTGTACTTTACCACAATTAAAAAGTAATAATAAATTATTGAAGACCTCAAAGACCTTCTGTCTATTTACAGGTTACAATTATTTCTATATACCATATTTAAAATTAGAGCTGAGAAATAGGAAGTTCAAATCTGAAAATAAAAATCTTAAAATAATAATATTAAAATGAAATATTTTTAAACTCCATAAGTGTTAACATAAATAACATATACTTATAAAGACTGTATTTTCCAAAACAAAATTCTTATTAAGAACAGTGGCACTGTTTTATGTTTTTGCAAATCTCTACAACATCTGGCTTAATAGAGGACAGCTGAGTTCTCACAGCCTCTTTTGACTTCTATCTATTCCAATATGCTATCCTGGAATATATAACAAAAATTCGGCCTTACAAACTTATGTATTTAGAAAATATAGTAATATTTTACAGACTTTTCAAATAATTGTTGATACTTTTCTTTGATAGTAATTTTACCAGAACTTGACAAATGGCAGTTTCTTAAAGATTAGTTCTGAAGCAGAGTCTGAAACTGTATTAACTTTTTTGTACCTTGTTACATTAAAACACATTTGTCTGTTTTGTACTTTGAGAGTATTGTTTACACCTGCATAATTTTGTAACACAAAGCATTTGGTCATTTGAAAAATATTGACTCATTGACTTATGCAGACCTTCCAAATGTTGACATATAAAGTACAAAATATCAAAAACACAACATTTGTTGTTAATTATCAACAGTGGTCTCATCAGAAAAATTATTATGTATTGAGAAGTTGTCAGGCTCATGGTGGCAGATACAAGTTTTTCAAAATTATTGAATCTGGGCTGACCTTAGTGTAATGGAATTGACTTTTTGAGTCTTCAGAGGTTAGGTCATAAATAGCCTTGTGGTTTCTGCCTGAGTCCCTGGGATCACATGATCTGGGGAGGTCAGTTGAATGATGGAAGTCGACTACATTGAAACAGTGATGCTATGAGGAAGACCAAACAAAACACATAGAGTGGTCACTTGACTCTAGCCTCAGCTGCAATCTGATTGTCACTATATGGAAGTCCAAAGGAAAAGTGCCAGATGAGCTCAGTCAACTTACAGAACTGTCAAAGAGAAATTGTTGTTTTATAGTCACAATATTTTGTGATGCTGTGTTACACAGAGTAAAATAACCAAAAATGTACTTTCAGGTCTAACATACTCTCATTTCTAAACATGTGGTTCCAGGGTTTTCTACAGTATTATTTGTGATGATCTATTATATATTATGGTACTCCCTCAGTGTTTTTCACAGGGAACACTAAATTTCCTAATGAAAGTTAGTGAATAATATGATCTGATTTACATAAATTCTTCTTTCAACCAACTTCACAGAATCACCTTTGTTCCATAAGGTGAGACATAACAGTAGTAGCAGTAGTGGTAGCAGTAATAATAATAAATTAGATAGTGATACATATATAATATATATACATGCATGTTTTATACATATATTTATATATAAGTATATACATAATGCATATAGTGATATATGTATAATATATAAACATATATAGAGTATATATAATATTTATAAATATACATTTTAGATTATATACTCACTATATTAGTTATTATAATATTATATTAAGTATATTATTATAAGTATATATTAAGTATATATATTTATAAATATATATATTAAACATTTAATCTCCCTGATAGCAATGTGAAGTACTATCTTATTCAATTTTACAAATGAGAAACCAAAGCATAGAGAATTTAAGTAAATTGTCCAAGATAACACAGATGGGAATGCTAGAGTTAAAACCCAAGAGTCTATCTCTAAAGTTGGTGCCCCATGGCCAATAAACTGGCAAAATCCTTCAATAACCAATTAATTAATTGGTTCTCATGTTTGCCTCTGTATATAATTATTGCAGTGTTTCCAAAACCCTATTGATCATAAGAATCATTAGGGGAACCTTTTAAAACTAGAGCTCCTGGAGCTTCAGCTGAGAAATGATAAATAAAAATCCCCAGTGGGGAAAGCTTAAATATCTGTTGTTGCTGTTGTTGTTATCATATGCCCAGGGTATTTCTTATAATTTGTTAGATTTGAGAACCACAGCCTTAAGGTACTGAGTTGTATTTTCCATTTTCTTTCACTCTGCCAGATGGATTCTAAAGAGTGCCTATACTAAGCATTTTACATATATTGTACACAAGGACCCTACCTGAAGAGTGGGTTTTATTATCTCCATTTGCAGGTAAGAATATTAAGGTCCTGTAAAGTTAAATAATATAAACAAACCCACAGATTGTAAGTAACAGAGTGAGTCTCTCTGGCTCCAAAGTCCTTCTTTTTTTAACCTTCTCCCTCATTTGACTTTAATTCACACTAAGATAAGTGGCTTGTCTGTGTGGTATTCATTTATGACTTGAGTTGACCATAAATGAAATTCAATTTGAACTTTAAAACATTGTTTACTTGGAAATATTGGAAATATTCTTGTTCTACAATAAATGTGTATTTCTATTATAATCTGTAAAAACAGCTTAATTCTTCACAAAGTCTGGACAGTGAAAATGATGCATATCATTCATGTTCCTTAATATGCCTGACATTCTCCAAGATATCTACCTTGCTGGCTCCCTTACATTTTTCTCAGGTCCTTACCCAGTTATCACCATTTTAACAAGTTCTTTCTGTCCACCTTATTTTAAAATGATGCCCCTTCTTTCCACCACTGGGTCCCCACCACCAATGTTGCCTTTATTTTTCTTCATGACATTTATCACTAGCTTTTACATAGTTCACTGCTGCATTTTCAGCACCTGGAATAGTACCAGGCATATAGTGGGCTCAATACATGTTTATTAGATAAATGAATGAGTGAATTAATGAAATTGAGTCATGTGCATGAATACTTTGTCTTCTTTCTCCTTTATTGAGATATAATTGACATATAACATTGTGTACATTGAAAGTTTACAATGTGATGATTTGATACGCGCACACACACACACACACACACACACATATATATATATATATATATATTGCAAACTGTTTACCAGTGTAAGGCTAGTTAAACATCCTTCATTTCATATAATTGCCATTTTGTTGTTGGTGGTATTATGTTGAAACATTAAAATTCTACTCTCACAGCAACTTTCAAGGATACAATACAGTATTGTGAACTGTACTCACCACAATTTATATTAGACTCCCATAATTTATTCATCCTATAACTGAAAATTTATATGCTTTGACCAACATCTCCCCATTTCTCCCATCCCTCAGCCCCTAGCAACAACTATTCTACTTTCAGTTTCTATGAGTTTGATAATTTTAGAGTGTATGTATAAGTGAAATTATAATATTTGTCTTTCAGTGTGTGTGGATTGCTGGATCATATGGAAGTTCTATTTTTAACTTTCTGAGCCTTCATATTGTTTTCCATTGTGTCTGTACCTGTTTACATTTCCACTAACAGTGTGCCAGGTTTCCTTTTCCACATCAGAGCCAGCCAGCATATGTTATCTCTTCTTTTTTGGATAGCAGCCATTCTAACAGGTGTGAAGTGATATCTCATTGTGGTTTTGACTTCCATTTCCTTGATGGTAAGTAAAGTTGAGCACCTTTTCATGTACTCATTGGTCACTTGAATGTCTTTGGAAAAATGTCAATTCAAGTCCTCTGGCTATTTTTAATTGGATTGTTTTCTTGAGGTTTAGTCGTATTCCTTAAATATTTTGAATATTAACTCCTTATCAAATAGATGGTGTGCAAATATTTTCTCCCATTCCATAGGCTGCCTTTTCATTTGGTTGATTGTGTCTCTTGCTGTGCAGAAGCCTTTTAGTTTGATGTATTCTCACTTACCTATTTTTGCTTTCATTGCTTGTGCTTTTGGCATCATGTCCAAAAAAATTACCAAGACCCATGTCAAAGTTTCCACCTTATTTTATTCTAGAATTTTACAGTTTCAGGTCTTAGATTTAGGTCCTTAATCCACTTTGAGTTAATTTTTGTGAGTGGTGTAAGATAAGGGTCCATTTTCATTCTTCTGCATGTGAATTTAAAAATTTCCAAAAACTAATTATTGAAGAGACTATCCCTTCCCCATTTAATATTTTTGACTCACTTGTCAAGTATTACTTGAAAATAGATGCATGGATTTATTTCTGGGCTCTCAATTCTGTTTCATTGGTCTATATATCTTTTTTATATCAGTATGATAGTGTTTGATACTATAGCTTTGTAATGTAATTTGAAATCAGGAAGTGTGATGCCTCCAGGTTTGTTTATTCTCAAGATCACTTTGAATATTCAGAGACTTTTGTGGTCCCATATGAATTTAAGGATTGATTTTTTTCTATCTTTGTGAAAAATGCCATTGGAATTTTGATAGGAGTTGCATTGAATTGATAAATGCCTTTGGGTAGTATACATATTTTAACAATATCAAATCTTTTGCTCCGTGAACATAAGATATTTTCCCATTTATTTGTGTCTTCAACTTCTTTCATCAATGTCCTATTGTGTTTGGTATATAGATCTTTCACTTACTTGGGTAAATTGATTCCTAATTATTTTATTGTTCCTGATGCTCTTGTAAATTGGATTGCTTAAGTTTTTCAGATAGTTCATTGTTAGTGTATAGAAATGCAAGTAATTTTTGTATGTTGATTTTGTATCCTGAAACTTTACTTCATTAGGTCTAAGAGGTTTTTTGGGTTTGTTTTAAGACTTTCTATATACAAGATCATGTCATCAACAAAAAGAGATAATTTTATATCTTTCTGATACACATAAATTTTGTTTAATTTTTGTGCTAAATTGCTCTACCTAGGACTTCCATTACTATGTTGGAAAGGAGTGGTGAGAGATGGGCACACTTGTCCTGTTCATGATCTTAAAGGAAAAGTTTTCAAAGTTTTACCATTGAGTATGATGTTATCTGTGGTTTTGTCATATATGGTCTTTATTATGTTGAAGTATGTTTCTTCTATACCCATTTTTTGAGAGTTTTTATCATAAATGGATATTGAATTTTGACAAATGCTTTTTCTGCATCTACTGAGATGAGTGTATATTTTGTCTTTCATTCTATTAATGTATTCTATCATATTTATTGATGTGCATATGTTGAAACTCCTTACATTCCAGGGATAAATCCCACTTGATCATGATGCATCATCCTTTTGATGTGCTTTTTTTTAATTTACTCTGATTGCATTTTGTTGAGTTTTGTGCATCTATTTTCATCAGTGATATTGGCCTGTAGCTTTCATTCATTGTAGTGTCATTATCTGGTTTCAGTGTCAGGGTAATGCTGGCCTCAAAATAATTTGGTAGTGTTCCAACCTCTTCAAAGTTTTGGAAAAGGTTGAGAAGCGTTAGAGTTAATTCTTCTTTAAAAGTTTGGCAGAATTCTCCAGTGAAGCCATCTGATCATGAGCTTTTCTTTGTTGGGAGGTGTTTGGTTACTGATTTCAACCTTTCTTGTTATTGCTTTGTTTATATTTTCTATTTCTTCATGATTCAGACTTGGTAAGTTGTAAGTTGCTAGGAATTTATTAATTTCTTCTAGGTTGTCAAATTTTTTGGCATGTAATTGTTTATAGTAGCGTCCTACAATTCTTTATATTTTGGCAGTATCAGTTATAAGATTTAGTATTTTATTTGAGTCTTTTCTCTTTTTTCTTTGTAAGTTTAGCTAAATGTTTGTCAATTTTGTTTATGTTGTCAAAAAACAACTTTTAGTTTCATTGATCTTTTCTACTGTTTCTTTCATTTACTTAAGCTCTGATCTTTGTTACTTCCTCATCCTGTTAACTTTGGCCTTAGTTTGTTCTTGTTTTTTAGTTCATGGAGGTGTAAAGTTAGCTTATTAAGATTTTTCTTTTTTCTTAATGCAGGCATTTATTATTATTAATTTTTCTCTTACACTGTTTTTGCTGTATCCCATAAGTTTTGTTATATTTTGCTTCCATTTTTGTTTCTTTTAGGAATTTTTAAAATTCCCTTTTGATTTCATCTTTGACCCATTGGTTGTTCAGAAGTATGTTGCTTCATTTCTACATATTTACACATTTTCTGGTTTTCCTCCTGTTACTGATTTCCAGCTTTATATCACCATGGTCAGAAAAAAATATTTAGCATCTGGTCTTACATTTAGGTCTTTAATCCACTTTGAGTTTACTTTTGTATATTGTATTAGGTGATGCATTAATTTCATTCTTTTACATTTAGCTTTACAGTTTTAAGAGCATCACTTGTTGAAGGGATTCTCTTTTCTCCTTTGTATATTTTTGTTTCTTTCATTGTAGATTAATTTACTGTAAGTATATGGATTTATTTCTGGGCTTTATGTCCTATTCCATTGATCTATGTGTCTGTTTTTAAGCCAGTATCATACTGTTTTGATGACTGAAGCTTTGTAGTATAATCTGAGGTCAGGGAGCCTAATCCCTCCAGGTTTGTTTTTCTTTCTCAAAATTACTTTGGCTATTTGAGGCCTTTTGTGTTTCCATACAAATTTTAAAATGTAGAACTGTATACTCTAAAACTCCTAGAGAAAAACATATGCAGAGCACTCTTTGACATAAATCTCAGCAAAAATGTTTTGGACTTGTCTCCTAGACTAATGGAATTTAAAAAAAATAAAACACAAATGGGACCTAATTAAATTTAAAATCTCTTGCACAACAAAGGAAACCATAAACAAAATGAAGACAACCTACAGAATGAGAGAAAATATTTACAAACAAGGCTATAAACAAGGTATTAATTTCCAAAATTAAAAAATAAAGTTTATACAGTTCAATCTCAAAAAAAACCTAAAAAAAGGCTGAAGATCTAAATAGACATTTCTTCAAAGAAAATATACAGATGGCCAACAGGCACATGAAAAGATGTTTAACATCGCTAATTATTAGAGAAATACAAATCAAAATTACAATGAGGTATCACTTCACACCAATCAGTATGGCCATCATCAAAAGTCTACAAATAATAAATACTTGAGAGGGTTGGAGAAAATGGAACCCTCCTACACTGTTGATGAGAATGTAAGTTGTTACAGTCACTATAGAGAACAGTACGGGAGTTCCTTAAAAATTTAACCATAGAGTTACTGCATGATACAGTGATACCACTTCTGGAGGCATATATCTGCAGAAAACTATAATTTGAAAAGGATACATGTGCCCCAATATTTATAGCAGAACATTTTACAGCAGCCAAGACATGGAAGCAACCTAAATGTCCACTGACAGATAAATGGATAAAAAGATGTGATGTATATACACAATGGAGTATTACTCAGCCATAAAAAGAATGAAATAATGCCATTTGCAGCAACATGGATGGGCCCAGAGATGATCATACTAAGTGAAGTAAGTCAAAGAAAAATATCATATGATATTGCTTATATGTGGAATCTAAAAAAATGATACAAATGAACCTATTTACAAAGCAGAAATAGACTCACAGACATAGACAACAAACTTATGCTTACCAAAGGGAAAAGGAGTGGAGGGTTAAATTAGGAGATTAGGATTATACACACTACTATATATAAAATAGATAACCAATAAGGACCTACTGTATAGCACAGGGGACTACACTCAATATTTTATAATAACCTATAATGAAAAAGAATCTAAAAAGAATATATATATACACATATTATATATATATATATATAACTTATCACTTTATTGTACACCTGAAGCTAACACAATATTGTAAATCAACTATATTTCAAAGAAATTTAAAGAGAAAATATATTTGTTATGATTTTTATCTTTTAAAATTTGCTGAGACTTGCTTTGTGGCCTAATATTTGATCTATCCTGTAGAATGTTTCACTTGCACTTGAGACAAATATATACTCTGCAGCTGTTGGCTGGAATGTTCTGTATTGTCTGTTAGTCTAACATACAGTTCTAAAGTATATTTTGGTCTAAAGTATTGTTCAAGTCCAAGATTTCCGTATTGATTTTCCATCTTTATGATATATCTATTGTTGAAAACAGGGTATCAAAGTGCCATGCTGTTATTGTATTGTTGTCTATTGCTCCCTGCAGGTCTGTTAGTTTTTGCTTAAGGTGCTCCAATTATGGGTGCATATATATTTACAATTGATATATTCTCTTGATTGTTGACTCTTTTATTATTATATAATGACTTATTTGTGTCTTATTACTGTTGTTCACCTACAGTCTACTTGTTTTCTGATACAATATAGCTATCCCTGCTCTTTGGACTTTAATTTTCATAGAATATCTATTTCTATCCCTTCATTATAAGCCTATTTGTGTCTGTGAAGCTGAAGTTAGTCTCTTAAAGGCAGTATATAGTTGAGCATTGTTTCTTATCCATTCAGACACTCTGCCTTTTGATTAAAGAATATAATTCATTTACATATGTAGTAACTATTTACATGAAACAACTTAATTTTGCTATCTTGTTTATTGTTTTCTGGCTGTTTTTTAGTTTCATTGTTTCTTTCTTCCTCTATTGATATCTTCTATGAATTCTTGATTTTTCATAGTGATATAAATTGATTCTCTTTCTTTATGTTTTGTTTATCTACTAATTTTGTGAGTGTGGTAACTCTTTAACTTCCTTGAAATATCATATAGATATAAGTGTACTTTAAGCTGATAAGAACTTAAATTTTATTGTGTACAGAAACTCTACCCTTTTACTCCCACCCCCCACATTTTATGTTTTTTATGTCACAATTTACATCTTTTTATATTGTTTATCCATTAACAATTATTTTAGCCATAGCTATTTTAGTACTTTCGTCCTGTAACTTTTATACTACAATTAAGTGGTTAACACACCATAATATTACAATATTAGAGTATTCTGTATCTGACTATATATACTTACCTTTACTAGTGTACTGTATAATTTCATATGCTTTCATGTTACTAGTTACTGTTCCTTTGTTTCAGCTTGAAAATCTCCTTTCAGCATTTCTTATAAGGCATGTCTAGTGTTGATGAACTCTTTCAGCTTCTTTTGGTTAGGGAAAGTCTTTATCTTGCTTTCATTTCTGAAGATACCTTTGCTGGGTAAAGTGTTCTTGATTAGGACTTTATTTTTTCTGCACTTTTAGTATACCATCCCATTCCTTCCTAGCCCTTAAGGTTTTGCTGAGAAATCTGCTGATAACCTTATGGGAGTTCCCTCATATGAGAGAATATTTTTTTCTCTTGCTGTTTTTAAGCAGCTTTATTATAAAGTGTCTTGGAGAAGATCATTTAGGATTGAAACTTTGGGGTGACCTAGTAGATTTATAAACTTGGTTTACCAAATCTTCAAGTTTGGGACGTTTCAGCCATTATTTCATTAAACATGACTTCTACCCTTTTCTCCCTCTCTTCTCCTCTGGGACTCCAATTATGCACAGATTGTTTCTTTTAATTGTGTCTCATAATTACTGTAAACATTTTTCATTCCTTTTCATTATTTTTTTTTTCTTTTTGCTCCTCTGACTGGATAATTTCAAATGATTTGTCTTTGATCTCACTGGTTCTTTCTTTTGTTTGATCTAGTCTGCTCTTGGAGCTCTCTATTGAATTCTTCAGTTCAATCTACATTTTTCAGCTCCAAAATTTGTTTGGTTCTTTTTCATTTTCTATCTCTTTGCTTAACGTCTCATTTTGTTCTTGTATTATTTTCCTCATATCATCAAAGTGTTTATCTGTGCTCTCTGGTAGTTCTCTGAACGTCATTTACACAGTTATTTCTAACTCTGTGTCAGGCAATTCCTGTACCTCTATTTCTTTGGAGTCAGTTATTGAAAGTTACTGTGCTTCTTTGGTGGAGTCATGTTTATCTGATTTTTTGTGTTCTCTGAAGTTTGTGTAGGTGTCTGAATATTTGAAGAACAATCACCTCTTCCAGACTTTAGGGACTGACTTTATAAAAGAAGTCCTTCACCCTTTAGGAGGAAACACACTGGAACATGCTGTGACTCCAGATCCAGTGGTGCAGGGCACTGTGTATGTGTGTGTGTGTTGGCTCTGGATCCATAGTGACTTTTCAGTTCAGTTTGCTGGAGTCGACAGCTTCAAGAGCTATCTGGCTCTTGGAAAACTCTTTGGAGGTTCTGCAGTGGATGCAAGGACTGTTGAGATCTTCAGTGGCACCTCCATGTCTAGAGGCTATGGACCATGGCAGTCAGGAGTGGTGGCTGGAGCAAATGGTGTGCACACACTTGGTTGTGAGGGCCAGTCATAAGTGCCTGTGCAGTGGCAGGGGACAAATAATAGAGTACTAAGTAGTGGAGGCCAGAGTGAGCAAAATGGGTTGTGGCTGACTGTGGATTCACTGTCAGCTGTAGGGGCCTTGGATGTTGGCATGCATTACTATGGATGCTGGTTTTTGTCATGGGCACACAGCAGTGGAGGCCAGTGTTGGGAGTTGCCATGAGTATACAGGTAAATAACTCGAGGGGTTAGCTGCAAGTGATCCCAGAGGTGCAGACCAGTAAGCTGAGACAGGGTTGGAGTCAGGATCACAAACAGCTACATGGGGCCTGTAGGTCTGTGTTGCACTCCTGTGGCTATAAGGTCTCCCTATGGGTGTGTATATGGCAGTAAAACTGGTAATGGTTATCAAGTTGGGTGTATGTGGATGGAGAGTTTGGAGGGGACTAGTTGCAGGTGTATCTAATAGTGCAGGCTAATGATACAAGATAGGCCCTAATCTGGACCCACAACCAGCTGTGGGAGCTGTGGCTATCCGCATATACTTCCTAGACTGAAAGATAATGCCATGGGTGTGTACATAGCAATGGAGATCAATGATAGGCATCAAGCTGGTGGTGTGCAAGTGCACAGCTGGAAGAGCTAGCCCTGAGAACACATATGGTGGTGGGAATTTAAGATGGTGTATTGCACTTGCTCAGCTGCAGAGGACTGGGCTGGTTGCCAGGGTGAGTCCTAGATTTTGTTGGGAGTAAGAGGGGAAGGACGGAGGAGGGACTCAGGTGGCTGGTGCCAGAAAGTACAAATAATTGTGGGGCAAAAGCAGATGAAATCCTCAGAGTATACACAGCGGTTTTGTTGGCCACTGGCTTCTTCAGTGTTGAAAGCTGCTGGGTTTGTTTGCATAGCAAAAGACTGGGAACTGTGGTCACTCCCAATAAGCGTCTGATACTGATGGTCCCTGCTTCTCTCCTATGTTCATAGCCATCTCTTAAGTCTTAGGTATGCCAGCCTCTGGGTGGAGTGAAATCAAAGTAGGTCCTTTGTGACGCCCCAAAAAACTAGGGAAGTGGTCATTCACCCTGCTACCCCTTTTCTAGTGAGGTAACAATTTCTAGCTTGGGAGTTCCCCATTGGTGCTGAGCAATACTGGTTTGGGGGAGGCAAAATGAAGCTGCTCTTCCTTCCTTTTTTGTGTGGTTATTCTCAAGTTTTTTATTGTTCTACTGTATTGCTGAAGTTCCTTAAGTAGACTCCAAAGCTTTCCCAGAGCTGTTTTTGTTCATGAATAACTATCTAATTATTGATCTTTGGTGAAGGAGAGCAAAGGCTGGGGTCTCCTACACTGCTATCTTTGTGACACTCTTTTTTATTCTTTTTGTGGAATTTTATCCAGCTCTTTCTTTCTGAACTTTTGGAATTATTATTATCTTTTCAGATTTTATGGTAAATATTTCTCAGACTAACATATTTTTGTCTTGCTCTTAGAAATTTTTTGAATAAAAGAAGACAACTGCTGAAACAAACAAATGACAGAATGAGTTATTCAATTTGAAATAAGGGGAAAATTCTCTGTAATGATGGAGAAAGCATAGCTCATAACACTATGTAAACTTTCTTCAGTTTTGCAAATTATTTCCAGAGAGAAATAATACTTTGACTGGAAAGTATCAAAGTAAACAGGCTTTAGGTAATAAGTGCACTGATTTTTATTTTTCATTTATCTATCTATCTATCTATTTATCTATCTATCTACCTACCTACCTGGCTGTGCCACGGGGCTAACAGTATCTTAGTTTCCCGAACATAGATTGAACCTGGGACGCAGCAGTGAAAGCGCCAAGTCTTAACCACTGGTCCACTAGGGAATTAACTGATTTTTATAATATATGAATATCATTTACTTTTATGCCATCTGAGGGCAATCATTTAGTTACATAACTACTTTAAACTGCAAGGCATTCAGGACCAGTTTCCTACTATACGTTTTCATGAGACATACTGAAAGGAATTGATGAACATCATGTTCATTGATGTTCATGACATACTGAAAGGAACTCAATGATAGCTATAATTATAAAATATAAATGTGTTGCAAATCAAATAGCTTATTTAATGTTTTATTTCCTCAAGGTTAGTCTCTACTCAAACTTATGGAAAATTAGATTCTGCAAAAGATTTTAGTAATTTTAGAAAATTACTAATTTAACCTAAAGTGATGAAACACTATCCTTTTGGTTAATGAAACTGCACAGGACTCCTTCTTTTAGTCATCCCAAGTTCTTTCCTTGTCCTTGCAACAGGTAAATAATGAATTCTGTTTGGCTTTAATATACTGTATTTCCTTCAGTCTATAATTTTGATAGGGTTTCAACATAAATGCTATTTCAAACTTTGATGCCAGTAGCTAGTTATTATAGTCCAATATTAGCTATTGACCTTATATATCAAAGTCTTTTGCAGGTTTTATTTAATTTCTAATGAGTCTATGGTGGTTTTGATGACATTATTTGCTGCATCTGTGATATAAAATAACATAAATTACATATATAAAATAGGATTCATTAAACTGAGATAAGGAATAATGTATAAAGGTACTTCCTATAAGGAAAATATTACTGTTATCAGGAAAAAATATTTTTCTTTTTTTTTTTAACTTTTTTTATACAGCAGGTTCTTATTATTTATCTATGTTATACATATTAGTGTATATATATCAATCCCACACTCCCAATTCATCCTGCCACCACCATCCCCATCCCCACTTTCCCCTTTTGGTGTCCATACGTTTGTTCTTTACATCTCTGTCTCTATTATTGCCTTCAGGCATAGATTAATATTTTAGTTGCCATAACTAAAATTGTAATCAATGTTTGGATGTTGTCATTTATATTTCTAATGACAATTTTAGAAAGTATGTAATTAACAACATGAAGTCAAATGTATACTCCATAATATTCACATATCACACAATATATAGTCTACATTTACACAGACTTGATACTAGCTGTTTCTTAAGGAATACGAAAGCTTTCAAACAGAAGCAAATGTACTTTTCTTGAACAATTAAAAATATGATGGTATATTGTTAATTGTAATTTAATTGTTTGCTCATTGTCCATTACTTGCACAGTTTTCCTGACCCTATAAGAAGGAAAATCAGAACTTAATTATTACAGCAGAGTGAGCTATTCACCTTGGAATAGCTTTGTGAGATCCACTATGAAATGCAATTAAACACAAATTGATGTTCATGTGCTTTGATGAACTGAATTTATTGAGCCTTGACACATTATTCCCTTTATAAATGAAAAACCAGAAGTATATACTCCTGAGGAATCAAGGTTGGACCCCCAAATTTAATAGGTTTATGTATCAATGTTGCCATGGAGCTTTATTAAACACTAAAATCTGCTTCTGTGTCATAATGACCTCTGGAAAGAAGTTGGCTTTCTTTCTTCAACAATCTGAACAGGACTTTACTTGGGAGAGTCAAAGGTTTGTTTCAGTTATTCTGACCTTTAAAATTAAATCATGCTCTTCTCAACCTTTGCTACTTCAGTGTGGCTATCCTTCTCTTACTGTTTTCCTTTCAGCTCCATATAAAAAGGGTCATACCGGGGAGCATCCTGCTGAAGAAGCCAGCCACAAGCTAGAATTGATCTAGGGTGATTGAGAGACCCAGAATAACAATGAGATTAAGCACACTAACCATACCCTTTTAATTTTTCTTAAAAACATGTTTATCTTCACCAATAAAAAACATTCTAAAGAGTTTATAATCTGTTTGAACAGGTATCTTATATTTTGTCTTTTTTACATATAAAATTATAATATTAAGCATATATTTTCAAACTACACAAATGCACACAGATTCTAATAACTCAGTGAGAATATTTTGTCCTGTAGCAAAGGGAAAACAAGGTCAAGGGCATATGTGATTATAATACAAATAAGGTAAAGTAAGTGAATAACAGTGTATAAACCAAGGTCCATGGTGGTTCAGAGGAGGACAGATCCTATCTGGTTCAGAATAGGTAAGGTTTATGAGAAGGACTTTGCAGGATGGATGTGGTTTCAGCAATTAGAGGGGTAAAACCATAAAGTTACTGAGGCAGAGATTTGCAAGGTGTGTTTGGGGTACAGTCAGAAATTCAATCTGGCTTGAAGGCAGAGTGCTTATGGTTGGAGGGAGGGATGGGGTGAAATGTATAAAAGTACATTGTCTCATGTGGAAGGCATAAATGTTAAACTGAAGAGTTTATAATTCAGAAGGTGGTCGAGAATAATTAAGGGTTTTGAGCAGGAGAGTTCCAGAGAAAGTGGAAGTCAATAATTCTGCATTTCAGAATTGCTAGCTGCATTTCAGAATTGTCTGAAGTAACTTTTAAGAAACTGATCATGCAAGAACACTACCCACAGAGATTTTATTTAACTGGGCTAGGGTTAGACCCAGTTGTTTGCTATATTGTAAAATTCCACGGGGGATTATAATATGCATCCAGTATTAATAATCACAGATATGTGTTAAAGTATTCTCAACATGGCTATACATAATTGAACCAAATCCATCTTAATTTCCTTGACTATCTCTTCTTCCATAGTATATTATATAACAAAATCCAAAACCTGATTAATGTTCACAGAGCTTTTAAAAAACACAGTTGGACAGCTGCAACCCAAGAGATTTTGATTCACTTAGTCTGGGGTGGGATCTAGTCATCTGTCTGGCTATGTAGATCCATATGTCAACATTGTTGAGAACCACTGGTCTAAGGAATAAAGTATAGGACCTGAATAATACTAAAGCTTATTTGATTTTTGAAATAAAGTTTAAATAAAGTACATAAAGCTCATTCACTGAACTTTTTAGTTTTAACAGTTTCCTCATCTGGTATTTAATTACAGTAGTAATCACATTTTTGATACTTTAAAATTGAAATAGTAATAATATCTACCTCACAGTACTTTCTTGACTGCTAAGTCAGATTGGTTAGGCTTGGAATGATTTAAGAATAGTCCTAGGGGACCTTGAAGATGGCAGAGGAGTAAAATGTGGAGATCACCTTCCTCCCCACAAATACATCAAAAATGTATCTACATGTGGAACAACTCCTACAGAACACTTACTGAACATTAGCAGAAGACTTCAGACTTCCCAAAGGGCAAGGAAATCCCCATGTACCTGGCTAGGGCAAACTAAAAAAAGAAAAAAGCAGAGACAAAAGAAGAGGGATGGGACCTGCACCTCTGGGAGGGAGCTGTGAAGGAGGAAAAGTTTCCATGCACTAGGAAGCCTCTTCACTGACAGAGATGGGGTGGGACGTGGGTAAGTTTCGGAGCCACAGAGGAGAGCACAGCAACAGGATTGCAGAGGGCAAAGCAGAAAGATTCGGGCACAGAGGATAGGTGCCGATGAGCACTCACCAGCATGAGAGGCTTGTCTGCTCACCTGTTGGGGCGGGTGGGGGCTGGGAGCTGAGACTCAGGCTTTGGAGTTCAGATCCCAGGGAGAGGACTGGGGTTTGCTGCGTGAAGACAGCCTAAAGGGGGCTAGTGAGCCACAGCAAGCCTGGAGGGAGTTTGGGAAAAACTCTGGACCTGCCTAAGAGGCAAGAGACCATTGTTTCAGGGGGCATGAAGAGAGGGGATTCCTTCCCTGTCTGCCAACAGAAGGCAGAGCATGGCCTAAATGAGCTCCAGAGACTGGAGTGAGCCGTGACTATCAGCTTGGACACCAGAGACGGGCATGCAGGCTCACCCCGCATTCCAATTATGGCAACTGTACCCCTCACTCTCCCAGCGTAACTGAGCTACAGCCCCCTAATCAACTGGTGCTTTAACCCCATCCTGTCTGGGTGGGAACAGAAGCCTAAGGGCAACCAACACACAGAGGTGGGGCCAACACCAAAGCTCAACCCGAGGATCTGTGTGAACAAAGAAGAGAAAGGGAAATTACTCGGTACAGCCTGAAGAACAGCAGATTAAACCCCCACAATCATCTTGAGGTACGCTACATGTGCAGAATACCTGAATAGACAATGAATCAACCGAAAGTTGAAGCAGTGGATTTTAGAAGCAACTGTAGACTTGGGGTTTGCTGTCTGTGACTGACTTGATTCTGATTTTTAAGTGTATCTTTTAGTTTAGTTTTTAGTGCTTTTTACCATTGGTGGATTTGTTTATTGGTTTGGTTACCCTCTTCTTATTTTATTACTTTTTATTTTTTTTATTTTAATAATTTTTAAGTTTCATTTTATTTTATTACAAAATGTTTTTCCTCTTTCTTTTTTTCTCCATTTTCTTCTGAGCTGGGTGGCTGACAGGATCTCAGTGGTCTGGTCTGGTGTCAGGCCTGAGCCTCTGAGGTTGGAGAGCTGAGTTCAGGACACTGGACCACCAGAGACCTCCTTGCCTCACGTAATATCAATCTCTGAGAGCTCTCCCAAAGATCTCCATCTCAACGTGAAGACCCAGTTCCACCCAATGGCCAGCAAGCTCCAGTGCTGGATGCCCCACGCCAAACAACTAACAAGACAGGAACACATTAGCATAAGCCCACCCATTAGCAGAGAGGCTGCCTAAAATCATAATAAGTTCACAGAAACCCAAAAACACACCACCGGATGTGGTCCTGCCCACCAGAAAGACAAGATCTAGCCTCATCCACCAGAATACAGGCACCACTCCCCTCTACCAGGAAGCCTACACAACCCACTGAACCAAACTTAACCACTGGGTGCAGACACCAAAATCAACAGGAACTATGAACCAGTAGCCTGCAAAAAGGAGACCCCAAACACAGTAAGTTAAGCAAAATGAGAAGACAGAGAAATACAAAGCAGGAGAAGGAGCAAGGTAAAAAGCCAATGGACCAAACAAATGAAGAGGAAACAGGCAGTTTACCTGAAAAAGAATTCAGAGAAAAGATAGTAAAGATGATCCAAAATCTTGGAAATAGAATGGAGAAAATACAAGAAACGTTTAACAAGGACCTAGAAGAACTAAAGAGAAAACAAACAATGATGAACAGCACAATAAATGAAATTTAAAATTCTCTAGAAGGAATCAATAGCAGAATAACTGAGGCAGAAGAACGGAAAAGTGACCTGGAAGATAAAATAGTGGAAATAACTACCGCAGAGAAGAATAAAGAAAAAGAATAAAAGGAATTGAGGAGAGTCTCAGAGACATCTGGGACAACATTAAATGAACCTAAATTCGAATTATAGTGGTCCCAGAAAAAGAAGAGAAAAAGAAATGGTTTGAGAAAATATTTGAAGAGATTATAGTTGACAACTTCCCTATTGTGGGAAAGGAAATAGTAAATCAAGTCCAGTAAGCACAAAGAGACCCATACTTGATAAATCCAAGGAGAAACACACCAAGACACATATTAATCAAACTATCAAAACTTAAATACAAAGAAAAAATATTAAAACCAGGAATGGAAAAGCAACAAATAATATACAAGGGAATCCCCATAAGGTTAACAGCTGATCTTTCAGCAGAAACTCTGCAAGCCAGAAGGGAGTGGCAGGACATATTTAAAGTGATGAAAGGGAAAAACCTACAACCAAGATTACTCTACCAAGCAAGGATCTCATTCAGATTCGACAGATAAATTAAAAACTTTACAGTCAAGCAAAAGCTAAGAGAATTCAGCACCACCCAACCACCTTTACAAGAAATGCTAAAGGCACTTCTCTTGGCAGGAAACATAAGAGAAGGAAAAGACCTACAATAACAAACACAAAACTATAAATAAAATGGTAATAGGAATATACATATTGCTAATCACCTTAATGAAATGGATTAAATGCTCAAACTGAAAGACATAGACTGGCTGAATGGATAAAAACCAAGACATGTCTATATGCTGTCTACAAGAGACCCACTCCAGACTTAGGGTCACATACAGACTGAAAGTGAGCGGATGGAAAAAGATATTCCATGCAAATGGAAATCAAAAGAAAGCTGGAGTAGCAATTCTCATATCAGACAAAATAGACTTTAAAATAAAGACTATTACAAGAGACAAAGAAGGACACTACATAATGATCAAGGGATCGATACAAGAAGAAGATATAGCCATTGTAAATATTTATGCACCCAAAATAGGAGCCTTCAATACATAAGGGAAATGCTAACAGCCATAAAAGGGGAAGTTGACTGTAACACAATAATAGCAAGGGACTTTAACAACCCACTTCCACCAATGGACCAATCTTCCAAAATGAAAATACATAAGGAAATGCAAGCTTTAAATGACACATTATAAAAGATGAACTTAACTGATATTTACAGGACATGCCATACAAAAACAACAGAGTACACTTTCTTCTCAAGTGCTCATAGAATATTCTCCAGGATAGATCATATCTTGGGTCACAAATCAAGCCTTGGTAAATTTAAGAAAATTGAAATCGTATCAAGTATCTTTTCTGAACACGATGCTCTGAGACTAGATACCAATTACAGGAAAAAATCTGTAAAAAATACAAACACATGGAGGCTAAACAATACACTACTAAATGACCAAGAGATCACTGAATAAATCAAACAGGAAATCCAAAAATACCTAGAAACAAGTGACAATGAAAACACAATACCCAAAACCTATTGGATGCAGCAAAAACAGTTCTACGAGGGAAGTTTATAGCAATACAATCCTACCTCAAGAAGCAGTAACATCTCAAATAAACAACCTAAGCTTACATCTAAGGCAATTAGAGAAAGAAGAACAAAAAAAGCCCAAAGTTAGCAGAAGGAAAGAAATCATAAAATCCGATGAGAAATAAATGAAAAAGAAGTGAAGGAAAAAGTAGAAAAGATCAGTAAAACTAAAAGCTGGTTCTTTGAGAAGATAAACAAAATTGATAAACCATTAGCCACACTCATCAAGAAAATAAGGGCCAAGATTCAAATCAACAGAAATAGAAATGAAAAAGGTGAAATAATAACTGACCCTGCAGAAATACAAAGAATCATGAGGGATTACGACAAGCAACTATATGCCAATAAAATGCACAACCTGGAAGAAATGGATAAATTCTTAGAAAAACACCACCTTCCTAAGACTGAGCCAGGAAGAAATAGAAAATATAAACAGACCAATCACAAACACTGAAATTGAAACTGTGATTAAAAGTCTTCCAGCAAAAAAAAAAAACCCAGGACCAGATGGCTCCACAGGTGAAATATATCAAATACTTAGAGAAGAGCTACCACCTATTCTTCTCAAACTCCTCCAAAATATAGCAGAGGGAGGAACACTCCCAAACTCATTCTACGAGGCCACCATCACCCTGATACCAAAACCAGACAAACATGTCATAAAAAAAGAAACCTCAGACCAATATCACTGATGAACATAGATGCAAAAATCCTCAACAAAATACTAGCAACCACAATCCAACAACACATTAAAAGGATCATACACCATGATCAAGTGGGGTTTATCCCAGGAATGCAAATATTCTTCAATATACGCAAATAAATCAATGTGATGCACCATATTAACAAACTGAAAGATAGAAAACATATGATCATCTCAATAGATTCAGAAATAGCTTTCAAAAATTTCAACTCCCACTTAAGATAAAAACTCTCCAGAAAGTGAGCAAAGAGGGAACTTACCTTAAAAAAATTAAGGGTATATATGACAAACCCACAACCAACATTGTTCTCAATGGTGAAAAAATTGAAACCATTTCCTCTGAGATCAGGGACAGGACAAGGTTGCCCACTCTCAACACTGTTATTGAATATAGTGAATCATATCATACAGAGTGAAGTAAGTCAGAAATAGAAAATCAAATACTGTATGCTAACACATATATATGATATCTAAAGAAAAAGAAAAGGGTCTGAAGAACCTAGGGGTAAGACAGGAATAAAGACGCTGATGTAGAGAATGGACTTGAGGACACGGGGAGGGGGAAGTGTAAGCTGGGATGAAGTGAGAGGTTAACATTGACATATATATACTACCAAATGTGAAATAGATAGCTAGTGTGAGGCAGCTGCATAGCACAGGGAGATCAGCTTAGTTCTTTGTGACTACCTAGAAGGGTGGGGTATGGAGTGTGGGAGGGAAATGCAAGAGGGAGCGGATATGATGATATATGTATACATATAGCTGATTCACTTTATTATACAGTAGAAACTAACACAACATTGTAAAGCAATTATACTCTAATAAAGATGTTAAAAAATTAAAAAAACACCACTAAAGAATTTAAAAGGCAACCATAGTCTCAAGTTATTGCGTGTTCTGGATATCTGTGACTGAAATAGAAATGTAGTTAAAAGTCCCATAAATTATAAAAAATGACTGTCGGGACTTTTTGTCTACTCTTTTTGGGGAGAGAATGAAAGCATTTTCATTAGCCTTAAATATAGCCATATATTGATAGGCAGAAGCATAATGTTATGCTACTTCATAAATGTTCATGTATATGTACATGGGTATGTATGGATGCTGAGTAACTAAAAATGAGCTGGATATTAAACTCGACACACAGCTGAAAAATAAAAGAATAGTCGTAGTATGTAATGTTTCCAATGAACACTCACTCATTACTATTATTACTTTCGAGGTAATAATTTCTAATTTGGGGAACTATAATGATTATATTAGTGAATAAAGTACCTAACAACTCCTGGTATATATTATATGTTTAATACATGTTGGTTTTCTTAATGAGATATTATTGTTTTAAATTTTTGAATCATTTGTATCATAATTAATGGTCTTTTAATCTTCAGTATTTTTATTCTGAGGGCACATTTACATTCAAATCTGAGAAACGTATGTACAACCCAGCTAAGACTACTGAGTGATGTCCTTGCCATTTAACAACAATATTACCAATTGCATTTTATTGTTTAGTACTACGTACAGTCACTTCCTTCCTGAATTAATAACATTTTTTTCTAGATTAAGCACAGTAATAGAACTAAAATAATGAATCTAAATGATATGTTCATCTTCCCAGGTCACATTAAATATTTATCTTAAAAATTAAAGAATAATACATTTTAAAATTAAGACTACCAGGAGAAGTTGATATTACTCCATAAGAGTGATCATTTTTTTCCATATCATCAGAAAAGTCTTTCAAAACTTGGAAAAAAAGACAAAATTTTGGGCAACATAGCCTTTCAATGTCATATAGAGGCAAAGGCAGACTAAGATTTTCTAGGGGAACATACTTAGTTTGACTTGCTATTTACTGTTGATAAATTTTCAGACTTAGTAAAGTTACATGCTAACATAGATTTTTGTTCCATAAAGATACAAATAATTTATATATGGTGGAAAAGATTACATTTTATAGCCTGTTGGATATTCACAAATTTTTATCAACTCAAAAATCTTATCCTAATATTACCTGTGAATTTTCCAGCATTTGAAATAGAGACTGAAATGTTTTTAACCTCATACTTGCCCTCTAACCAAAGGGTTAAATAAAATATTTGATATATATTCATTTTATATTTGTAGAAGAGTCATTTTTTAACCTTTTTGAAAATTATCCTTTAGCAAAATTTCTTACCCCGTTTTGCTTTTTTTTTGGATTTTTGTGTTTTATTTATTTTATTTTAACATCTTTAATGGAATATAATTGTTTTACAATGGTGTGTTAATTTCTTCTGTATAATAAAGAGAATCAGCTACACATATACATATATCCTCATATCTCCTCCCTTTTGCATCTCCCTCCCACCCTCCTTATCCCAACCCTCTAGGTGGACAAAAAACATTGAGCTGATCTCCCTATGCTATGCGGCTTCTTCCCACTATCTATCTATTTTATATTTGGTAGTGTATATATGTCCATGCCACTCTCTCACTTCATCCCAGATTACCCTTCCACCTCCCTTTGTCCTCAAGTCCATTCTGTGTGTCTGCGTCTTTATTCCTGTCCTGCCCCTAGGTTCTTCAGAAACTTTTTTTTTTTAGATTCCATATATATGTGTTAGCATATGGTATTTGTTTTTCACTTTCTGACCTACTTCACTCTGTATGACAATCTCTAGGTCCATCCACCTCACTACAAATAACTGAGTTTCATTTCTTTTTATGGCTGAGTAATATTCCAGTGAAAATATGTGGCACATCTTTATCTATGCATCTGTCGATGGACACTTAGGTTGCTTCAATGTCCTGGTTAATGTAAATAGTGCTGCAATGAACATTGTGGTACATGACTCTTTTTGAACTATGGTTTTCTCAGTGCATATGTCCAGTAGTGGTATTGCTGGGTCATATGGTAGTTCTATTTTTAATCTTTTTAAGGAACCTCCATAAAGTTCTCCATAGTAGCTGTATCAAGTTACTTTCCCAGCAACAGTGCAAGAGGGTTCCCTTAACTCCACACCCTCCTCAGCATTTATTGCTTGTAGATTTTTTGATGATGGTCACTCTGGCTTGTGTGAGGTGATACCTCATGGTAGTTTTGATTTGCATTTCTCTAATGATTAGTGATGTTGAGCATCCTTTCATCTGTTTGTTGGCAATCTGTATATCTTCTTTGGAGAAATGTCTCTTTAAGTCTTCTGCCCACTTTTGGGTTGGGATTTTTGGGTTTTTGATACTGAGTTGCATGAGCTAATTGTATATTTTGGAGATTAATCCTTTGCCTGTTGCTTCATTTGCAAATATTTTCTCCCATTCGGAGGGTTTTCTTTTCGTCTTGTTTATGGTTTCCTTTGCTGTGCAAAAGCTTTTAAGTTTCATAGGTCCCACCTGCTTATTTTTGTTTTTATTTCCATTTCTCTAGGAGGTGGGTCAACAAGGATCTTGCTGTTCTTCATGTCACAGAGTGTTCTTCCTATGTTATCATCCAAGAGTTTTAGAGTGTCTGGCCTTACATTAAGTCTTTATTCCATTTTGAGTTTATTTTTGTGTATGGTGTTAGGGAGTGTTCTAGTTTCATTCTTTTACTAGTTTTCCCAGCACCATTTATTGAAGAAGCTGTCTTTTCTCCATTGTATATTCTTGCCTCCTTTATGAAAGTTAAGGTGACCATAGGTGCGTGGGTTTATCTCTGGGCTTTCTATTCTGTTCCATTGATCTATATTTCTGTTTTTGGCCAGTACCATACTATCTTGATTACTGTAGGTTTGTAGTATAATCTGAAGTCATGGAGCCTGCTTCCTCCAGCTCCATTTTTCTTTTTCAAGATTGCTTTGGCTATTCAGGGTCTTTTGTGTTTCTATACAAATTCTAAAGATTTTTGTTCTAATTCTGTGAAGAATGCCATTGGTAGTTTGATAGGGATTGCATTGAAACTGTAATTGCTTTGCATAGTAATTTTCACAATAATGATTCTTCCAATCCAAGAACACTGTATATCTCTCCATATGTTTGTGTTATCTTTGATTTCTTTCAAGAGTGTCTTACAGTTTTCTGCATACAGGTCTTTTGCCTCCATAAGTAGGTTTATTCCTATGTATTTTATTCTTTTGGTTGTAATGGTAAATGGAATGGTTTCCATAATTTCTCTTTCTGCCCTTTCATTGTTAGTGTATAGGAATGTAAGAGATTTCTGTGCATTAATTCTGTATCCTGCTACTTTACAAAATTCATTGATTAGCTCTAGTAGTTTTATGGTAGCATATTTAGGATTCTCTATGTATAGTATCATGTAGTGACAGTTTTACTTCTTTTCCAGTTTGGATTCCTTTTATTTCTTTTTCTTCTTTGATTGCTGTGGCTAAAGCTTCCAAAACTATGTTGCATAATAGTGGTGAGAGTGGGCAACCTTGTCTTGTTCATGATCTTAGTGGAAATGGTTTCAGTTTTACACAGTTGAGAACAATCTTGGCTGTGGTTTTGTCATAAATGGTCTTTATTATGTTGAGGTAAGTTCCCTCAATGCCTACTTTCTGGAAGGTTTTTGTCATAAATGTGTGTTGAATCTTGTCAAGGCCTTTTTCTGCATCTGTAGAGATGATCATATGTTTTTTCTCCTTCAGTTTTTTAATATGGTATATCATATTGATTGATTTGCATATATTGATGAATCTTGCCTTCCAGAGATAAACCCCACTTGATCACGGTGTGTTATCTTTTTAATGTGCTACTGGATTCTGTTTGCTTGTATTTTGTTGAGGATTTTTACATCTATGTTCATCACTGATATTGGCCTGTAGTTTTCTTTTCTTGTGACTTTTTTTTTTTGTTTTTTATCAGGGTGATGTTGGCCTCATCGAATGAGTTTAGGAGTGTTCCTCCCTCTGTTATATTTTGGAACAGTTTGAGAAGGATAAGCGTTAGCTCTTCTCTAAATATTTGATAGAATTCTCCTGTGAAGCCATCTGGTCCTGGGTTTTTGTTTGTTGGAAAATTTTTAATCACAGTTTCAATTTTAGTGCTTCGGATTGGTCCCTGTTTTTTTTTGAAGGAACATGTGAGATCCCTCCATTTTCTACTGAAGCCATTTTTCCTTTTTCTCCCATTACTGGAGCTTGGACACAGAATGTCATTCTCTTTTTTTAAAAGGCTGATTCAAAATTCTACAGCTTTCTTGGCAAACAACTGAATAAATCTGGGTCTTTCTTGTTTTCCCTTTCTTTTTTTCTTTTTTTCTTTTGGCTTTTTATATTAATACTACCCTTTAGGGATATGGGCTAGAACTACAAATACAGTTTTGCTAAGGAGCCAAACTCTTAGGCATAATGGGAGATTACCACACTTTTCTTACTAATTGTTTTCTTTATTTGTTTTTAAAATCAAGTAATAGGTTATTACCATATTCTGTTTAGCTTGGCCTCCACCCATTTCGTGTTTCTTTATTTTTGTGAAATTGTGAGTATTCTGCCTTTTTGAATTTGCAATTCATCAATTTTTGCATAACTATTCACATCAAAGAAAGAAAAAGAATTATTTAAAAGGAGTTCATTATCTTAGAAACCTCCAAAACACATTTTGCACTGTCTGAAATTGTTCTGTTTTATTCCTCTCACAATTGTGTATTTTAAAACCTTTATTTTATTAAAGTATAATTGATGTACAATGTTATATATGTTATAGGTATAAAATATATTGATTTTTAAAGGTTATACGCCATTTATTGTTATTATAAAATATTCGCTATATTGCCTGTATTGTACAATATATCCCTGTAGCTTCTTTTATGCATAATTGTTTGTCTGTTTGTCCCCTACCCCTGTATAAAGAAGATTAACTTGTTTTTTTGTGTCATTTGTTTTACTCCCCTTGCAAGTATATATTTTTTGATAGAAAAGATTAACTCCTTATATTTTATGGCATTTTTCTGTTTTAATCTAAATTTCAATCATCCATTTAGATGGAATTTGAATTTTTCACCTCCTTTTCTGATTACAAAAGAATATAAGCAATTTATCTTTTTAAAATATTTACAGATTGTTAATCCTATACCTCTATCTTTTCCCTCCCTCCTTTCCTTTCCCCAGTGGTGACCACTGGTTTGGTCTATATAACTTTGTGTCTGTTTCTGTTTTGTTATATAGAAACTACTATGTATAAAATAAATAAGCAACTAGGATATATTGTACAGAACGCATATAACCATTATTTTGTAACTACTTTAAATAGAGTAAAATCGATAAAAATATTGAATCATTATATATACACCTTAAAAGAATATAATATTGTCAATCAACTATACTTCAAAAAAATTAAGAATCTCTAAATGTTTTTATTAAAACAACTTAATGATATGATATTTATTGATATTGATTGCTGCCTGATTAACCTTCATCTCCATTAACACATGACTCCTAGAAAGTGCATTTGATTACATTAATAAACACATATTTGTTCTGGGATTTTAAGGTTCTTATTTTGCATAGAGAACTATTTGTTTTGTTAGCTTAATTTTGTGATTTTACCTCACACGTTACTTTGCATTGTAATTTGAAGTAATATATTTCTCTTTTTTTTCACTGTTTTTCTCAATTCATTTAACAGACACTATGTTTGAATTGAAAACGAAGAGAAGAGATAATATTAATATACCAAGCATTGTGCTAAACTTTTAAAAAAAATATCAGTTAATGTTTAACATAACCTTTTGAAGTCAGCACTGATATCCCCATTTTGGAGATGAAGGAACTGAGGCTTAGAGAAGGCTGCATAATACAATAGATAGAGGAATAGTTTTGCTGAGTCAAAAGATAATTTTTGCCCTTGAACTGATTATAGCTTAATAATGGATATTAAAATACAAAATTTAACTGAGTAAATTTGAAGATCTAAAAGATTTTATTCAACAATTCATGAATCAGGCAGCATCTCACCTACAAATAGGAGTTCCAAAGAGCTACAGAAAAGGAAAAGTTTTCAAAGGTAGGACGAGGAAGTGATAAAGAACTATTTCATGCAAGGTCATCTTCCTTTGGAGTAAGGCAGGGGTTCAACACGTGGATTACCTCACTAGTGCTGGCTCAGAAATTCCAGACTGACTGGTTAAGATTACATTCCTAAGAGAGGCTGAACCTGCAAATAGGTTAGGTATTAAATTTTGGTTTCCTAATGTGGGTCTTAGCACAGTGACTCCACTTTGGGCCTGTTATCTCCTTTAACATGGATTAGAGGTGAAGAGAACAGTATTTTAGAAACCTTGACTTTGGCAATGTGACCATGAAATTGAAGGAAGAAGTAACTAGAGACAAATGAGTCATTTAATTTTTAATTAATTTAATTTCATTACCAATGAGGTAATGAAAATAAAGAAGAGGTTATAGATTTAAGAAACATTAAAGATTTTGACATGACTGGATGAACTAGGGAATATGAGATTAAAGATTGCCTTATGAGAGCTAACTAAAGTGTTGCTAACTAAATCATGTGCAAAATAATGTTAACTCTCACTATTCAAAGGTGATCTGCACCTATAGCATTAACATCATCTTGTTAAAAATGCAAACTTCAAGGCTCCATCCCTGAGCCATCTTAGTGATTTGAAATAGTTCTACAAATTCTTTGATACTCTCTGCTTCTCCCAGTTTTAAATATGGGATAATTTGGTGACTTGCTTCTAAAAAATAAACAAAAAACATAAGTGATGGTGCTTGACTTTAGAGCCTATGTCATCAAAAGCTGTGCAATTTCCCTCTTGCTTTCCTTTGGATTGCTTGCTTGGAGGAATGCCAGGTGATGTTATGAAGACATTTAAACCAATGGAAAGCCCCATTTTGTAAAATACTGAGACTTTCTGCCAAAAATCATGTGAGTAAACCATTTGCCAACATACTCTCCAGTCCAGTAACTATTTAGATGACTGTATCCCCTGTCAACAGCTGGACTGCAACCTCATGCGATACATAAACACCCAACCAACCTACTCTTGAATTCCTGATCTACAAAAAATCATTGAGGACAATAAATTCTTGTTGTCTTAAGCTGGTACATTTTGAGGTAATTTTTTATGCAATAGATAATTAATATTCACACTGAATTTGAATTTCTGGGGATGGTGCCCTCCAGGTGATTTAATGAGCTCTCCAGGTGATTCTGATACATACCAAAGTTTGAAAATCATTATTGAAAGAAGACAGAATAGTAACCATTTTGAATATATTAACATTATCTAAAGAAAGACAGTGCAAAGCATGAAGAAAGGTTAGTCACAGAGATCCAGCATGGCAATTAGCATTCAAATATTTCTAGGGAAGAGAGAGCCTTTTTTATCAGACATTGAATATTTCTACTTCCAATGGTACAGTTACCCTTAAAATGATACAGAAAACTATTTAACAAATGATGCTGGGGCATGGAAACATCCATACACAAAAATAGAAAATAACACGTCATATTATAAATATAAACACATTTCCACATGGACTAAACCCCAATATGAAGGCAGTATCATATATCTATCTATTTATCTATCAATTATCTATCTATGTATCTATCTATATATCTATATATATATCATAGACCATCCCTGTGTCATTTAAAATAGGGAAAGATTTAATAAACAAATCATAGAAAATGTAAACCATAACAAAAAGGATTCATGAATGCAACAACATTAAAAATAAAAAACTCTGAAAACAAAATCACCATGAACAAAGGGAAGGCCAAACTATGGAGTAGGAGAAGCTGTTTGTGAACTATTTATCAACAAAAACAATTAATCTGGAAAATATATCAAAGTGACTTACAAATTCATGAGAAAAGACAAAACAATCCAGTAGAAAAAAATGTACAAAGTCAAGAAAGAAATAATTAAAATATGGAAATCCAAATGATCAATGAACGCATAATAATCTTTGAAATGGAGAATTTTTAAAATATATACTATTTCACACCCACCAGACAGACAAATTTAAAGCCTGGTAATATCAAGTGTTGTTGAAATTGTGGAGAAATAGGAAATATTATTTGTTGCTAATGGAATTATAAATCAGAGAATTTGACAATGTGTTGTATTAATGAAGATACCCATAAATTTTATCCAACAGTAACACCTGAGGGCTATAACACTTGCAAATGTACAAAGAAGACATGTATAAAGGTGTACATGCTGTGCTGTTTGTATTAGTGTAAAAGTAGAAACTGCTCTCAATAGAATGGGTAAACAATAGTTTATTCTTATAGTAGAATATCATACAACCAATAAAATGAGTAGATTATAAGTATCAATGTAATTAGATAACATAATTTTGAAGGAAAAATAAAAAAGGTTGAATGATAGTACTGTAATCACTGAGATTTATTGATTGACTACTAATTCCAGATACTTTTCTAAAGACTTTACATATATTAACTCATTTAACCCTTAAAACCTTATGAGGTAGACAGTATTATTGTCTATTCACATATGGGAGAATGGTCACATAAACTTAAGAAAATTATCCAAAATTATACAAATAGTAAGTATTGAATCAGATATCTAATAAATTCCTTGGATATATATATATATATATATATAATGTGCAAAATGATACACATAATACAAATAATTTATACAATTTTTAAGTACAGAAAAGTACCATCTGCTATTTATAGTATATATAACATACATAAAAATATACTTGAAAATGACACATAGCAACATCAAGATCATGGTTTTACTATAAGGAAAGGAAGTGGGAATGGTGCATGTGTGTGTGAGGCTTTGAATGTGTCTCCATCACTTTCTTGAAGAGAAAATTAAGCAGAACTTGCAAAATCTGTTTAAATATAGTGGTTATATGGATGTTATATAATTGTTATACATTTTTGAATGTTTTCGATTTGAGGCAGAAGAGTGGATTATGTCACTGTTACAGCTTTTTGGAGGGCTGCCAAAAGAAAAGTGACTTGTTATATACAAGGGAGCTCCTGTAACATTATCAGCATATTTGTCAGCAGAAACCTTACATTCCAGAAGGGAGAAGGATAAAGTATTTAAAGTGCTGAATGAAAAAAACTGCCAGCCAAGAATATTATGTCTGGCAAAATTATCCTTCAAAAATAAAGGAGAAATAAAGAATTTCACAGATAAACAAAACCTGCTGGAGTTCATCAGCACCAGAACTTCCTTACAAGAAATAGTAGTTAGTCCTGCATATGGGAAAAATAGTATGCTAGAGGGCTTCCCTGGTGGCACAGTTGTTGAGAGTCTGCCTGCCGATGCAGGGGACATGGATTCATGCCCCGGTCCGGGAAGATCCCACATGCAACAGAGCAGATGGGCCCGTGAGCCATGGTCGCTGAGCCTGCTCGTCCGGAGCCTGTGCTCCACAACAGGAAAGGCCACAACAATGAGAGACCTGTGTACTGAAAAAAAAAAAAAAAGAGAACAACACAAAAGTATATGAAAACATAAAACTTGCCAGTAAAGGTAAAGTATAGGATAATACAGAATATTACAGTACTCTAATAGTAGTAAATAGAGCAATTTTAATTCCAGTGTTGGAATTAAACCTACCTTGCTAGAAATCCTAAATCGAGTTCTTTGGAAGTAGAATAAAACTAATTAACATCATAAAAACATAAAAGTTACTGTAAATCTCATTGGTAATGGTAACTATATAGTCATAGTTAGATTCTGCAATATAGTAATAATGGTGTATAATTCACTTACAACTCTAATTTAGAAGTTAAAAAATAGGAAAATAGGGGCTTCCCTGGTGGCGCAGTGGTTGAGAGTCCACCTGCCGATGCAGGGGACGTGGGTTCATGCCCCAGTCCGGGAAGATCCCACATGCCGCGGAGCGGCTGGGCCCGTGAGCCATGGCCGCTGAGCCTGCGCGTCTGGAGCCGTGCTCCACAACGAGAGAGGCCACAACAGTGAGAGGCCCGTGTACCGCAAAAAAAAAAAAAAAAAAAAAAAAAGGAAAATAACCATAACCATAATAATCTGTAATTACATAATAAAAAAGCATAAATTTTAACAGCAATAACCTAAATTGTAAAGAGGAAATAAAATGTGACGTTTACAAACTCCATTGAAGTTAAGTAGTAATCAGTTTAAAATGGGGTTTTGTAAGTTTAAGATATTTTACATAAGCCTTATAGTAACTCAAAGAAAAATCCTGTAGTAATTACACAAAAGAATATGATAAAGAAGTCAAAGCATACTAATACAAAAGATGTCAAAACACACATAAAAGATCTCAGGACAAAAATGAGGAGCAATGGTTCTACAAAACAACTAGAAAACAATTAACAAAATGGGAAGAGTGAGTCCTTATATATCAGTAAGTACTTTAATCTTAAATGAATTTTCACCTTCAATTTAACAACATAGAATGACTGAATGGATTAAAAGGAAACAATACAATGCCTATAGGACTCTCACTTTAGCTTTAAAGACACACATACATTGACAGTGAAAAGATAGAAAAAGACATTTCAAGCAAGTAGTAATCAAAAGAAAAATCAGGGGTAGCTGTATGTATGTCACACAATAGACTTTAAAAGTGGTAAAAAGAGACAGAGAATGTCATAATATAATGAAAAAAGGGTCGATATATCAAGAAGACATAACAATTGTAAGTATTTATGCACCCAACATTGGAGAACCTAAATATATAAAGCAAAAACTAAAAGAGCAAAAGGGAGAAGCAGTAATACAATACTAGTTGGGAACTTTGAAACCCCACTCCCCAAAATGGATAGAATGTCCAGACAGAGAATCAATTAGAAAACAACAGATTTGAGCAAAAAAGTGAACCTAACAGTCATACATAGAACGTTTTATCCATCAATAGCAGAATACATATTCTTCCCAAGTGCACATGGAATATTTTCTAGGATGGACCATATGTTATGCCACAAAACAAGTCTTAGCAAAGCGAAGAAGATTGAAATCATACCATGCATCTTCTGTGATTACAATGACATGAAATTAAAAATCAATAATAAGGGGAAATTAGAAAATTCATGAAAACATGAAAATTAAACAATACTCTCTTGAACAACAAATGAATCAAGAAGAAATTAAAGGGAAAATAAAAAAGTTTATTGAGACAAATGAAAATGGAATCACAAAATACAAGAACTTGTGGGATGCAGCAAAAGCAGTCCTAACAGGGAAGTTCACAGCAATACACACCTACATTAACAAGCAACTAAAATCCCAAACAAACCATCTAACTCTATACCTTAAGAAACTAGAAAAAGAAGAACAAACTGAGCCCAAAGTTAACAGAGGAAGTGACATAATAAAGACAAAAGCAGAAATTAATGAAATAAAGAACAGAAAACAATAAAAAAAGATTAACCAAACTATGACTTGGTTCTTTGAAAAGATAAACAAAATTGACAAGCCCTTAGCTAAATTAACCAAGGAAGAGGAGAAAGGATAGCAATCAATTAAATTATAAATGAAAAAGAAGACATTACCAGATTTCACTGAAAATAAAAGGATCATAGGAGACAACAAACTGCACCACCTGGAAGAAATGGAAAAATTATTAGAAATATACAACTTATCTAGACAGAATAAGGAAGAAATGGAAAATCTGAATACACCAATTACCAGTAAAGAGATTGAATCAGTAATCAAAAATCTTTCAGGCTAGAAAAGCCCAGGGCTGAATTGCTTCACTGGTGAATTTTACAAAACGTTTAAAGAAGAATTAACATGAATCCTTCTCAAAATATTTCAAAAAATAAAAAAGGAAAGAACACTCCCAAGCTCATTCTACAAAGCCAAGACTATCTTGGTACAAAAACCACAAAAGGACACTACTACAAACAAAAACTACAGGACAATATCTGATAAATATAGATGGAAATATTCTCAACAAAATACTAGCAAGCCTAATTCAGCAACACATTAAAAGGATCATTCACCATGATCAAGTGAGATTTATCCCTGGAATGCAGTATGGTTCAACATACACAAATCAATGTGATATATCACATTAATAGAATAAAAGAAAAGAATCATATAATCATCTCAATAGATGCAGAAAAACATTTCACAAAATTCAACATCCATTCATAATAAAAACTCATAACAATTTAGCCCATAGAAGGAACATATTTCAACATAATCAAGGTCATAAATGAGAAGCCCACACCTAACATCATGCACAACAGTGAAAGGTTGAAAGTTTTTCTTTAAAATCAGACAGGAGTGCCCACTGTCACCACTCCTATTCAATATAGTACTGGTAGTCCTACTATATAAGGCAAGAAAAAGAAATAAAAGTTATCAGAATTGGAAAGGAAGAAGTAAAATTGTATTTGCAGATGACATGAGCTTATGTATATAAAATCCTAGAGAATCTTTTAGATATAATCAATGTATTCAGCAGTGTTGAAGGATACAAAATTAACATGAAAAATTAGTAGCATTTCTATACACTAACAAAATTTTTTGAAAAAGTAATAAAGAAATTAATCCCATTTACAATACCATCAAAAACAATGAAATACTTAGAAATAAGTTCAATTAAATAGTGAAAGATTTTTACTCTGAAAACTACAAGGCATAGTAAAAAGAAATGGAAGAAGACACAAATAAATAGAAAGTAACCTTTGAACATGGATTGGAAGAGTTAATATTGTTAAAATGTTGAAACAACTGAAAACCATCTACAGATTAAATGTAGCCTGTATCAAGATTCCAATGGAGTCTTTTGTTTGCTTATTTGTTTGTTTGCTTGGCTTTGCTTTTATCTTTTGTCTTGAGTTTTGTTTGTCTCTTGGTTTCTTCTTCTTCATTTTTTTTCTGGAATGCCATGTAGTTTGCAGGGTCTTGGTTCCCCAGCCAGTGGTTGGGCCTGAGACTCTGGGATAAGAGTGACAAGTCAATGCGGCTGGACCCACAGAGAATTCCCAGGCCCAGGGAATGTTAATTGGTGTGAGATTACGCAGACGTCTCCATCTCGACACCAAGACCTGGCTCCACCCCCCTGCCTGCAGGCTCCAGTGCAAGACACCTCACACGAAACAACAAGCAAGACAGGTGCACAGCCCCACCCATCAGCAGAGTCTGCCTAAAGTAGTACTAGGCTCACAAACACGCCAAAACACACCACCTGACGTAGCCCTGTCCATCAAAGGGATAAGACTCAGCTCCACATACCAGAGTGCAGCACCAGTCCCTCCCACCATGAAGCCTAAAAAGAACATGGACAAAACTCACCCAACAGGGTGTAAGCACCAGAAGCAAGAGAAGCTATGACATTGCAGCCTATGGACAGGAGATCACAAACATAGTAAGTTAGACAAAATGAGATGACAGAGAAATTTTTCACAGATGAAGGAGCAAGGTAAAAACTGAGAAGACCAAATAAATGAAGAGGAACTAGGTAATCTACCTGAAAAAGAATTGAGACTAATCATAGTAAAGATGATCCAGGATCTCAGAAGTACAGTGGAGGCACAGAATGAGAAGATACAAGAAATGTTTAACAAGGACCTAGAAGGACTAAAGAGCAAAGAGTGATGAACAACACGATAACTGAAATGAAAAATACACTAGAAAGAATCAACAGCAGAATAACTGAGGCAGAAGAATGAGTAAGAACGCTGGAAGATAGAATGGTGGAAGCAGAATAAAGAAAAAAAATGAAAAGAGGGACCTCCCTGGTGGCCCAGTGGTAAGGAATCCACCTTCCAATGCAGGAGACCAGGGTTCAATCACTGGTCAGAGAAATAAGATGCCACATGCCTCAGGACAACTAAGCCTGGACACCAAAACTAGAGAGCCCACATGCCACAAACTACAGAGTCCACATGCTCTGGAGCCTGCATACCACTAGAGAAGAGAAAACCTGCATGCCACAACTAGAGAGAAACTGGGGCTCCACAAGAGACCACACACTGCAATGAAGAGACAACATGCTGCAACAAAGAGCCCGCTCACTGCAACCAAAGATCCTGCATGCCTCAACAAAGATGCCACATACCGCAAATAAGAACTGCTGCAGCTAAAACATAAATAAAATTTTAAGAATTTTAAAAAGAATGAAAAGAAATGAGGACAGACTCAGAGACATCTGGGACTACATTAAGTGCACCAACATTCAAATTATAGGGGTCCCAGAAGAAGTGAAAGAGAAAGTGTCTGAGAAAATATTTGAAGAGATTATAGTTGAAAACTTCCCTAACATGGGAAAGGAAATAGTCACCCAATTCCAGGAAGTACAGAGAGTCCCATACAGGATAAACCCAAGGAGAAACATGCCAAGACACTTACTAAGCAAATTTAAAAAATTAAATACAAAGAAAAATATTAAAAGCAGCAAGGGAAATGCAACAAATAACATACAAGGGAACCCTCATAAGGTTATCAACTGATTTTTCAGCAGAAATTCTGCAGGTCACAAGGAAGTGGCATGATTTATTTAAAGGGATGAAAAGGAAAAACCTACAACCAAGATTACTCTCCCCAGAAAGGATGTCATTCAGATTCGATGGAGAATTCAAAAGTTTTACAGACAAACAAAACCTAAGAGAATATGGCACCACCAAAACAGCTTTACAACAAAGGATAAAGGAAATTCTCTAGGCGAGAAACACAAGAGAAGTAAAAGACTTTTACAAAACAAATCCAAAACAATTAAGAAAATGACAATAGGGGCATACATACTGATAATCACCTTAAATATAAATGGATTAAATGCTCGAACCAAAAGACATAGACTGGCTGAATGGATATAACAATAAGACCCATATATGTGATACCTAAAAGAGACCCACCTCAGACCTAGGGACACATACAGTCTGAAATTGAGAGGATGGACAAAGATATACCATGCAAATGGAAATCACAAGAAAGCTGGAGTAGCAAAAATCATATCAGATAAAATAGACTTTAAAATAAAGACTGTTAAAAGAGACAAAGAAGGACACTACATAATTATCAATGAAAAATCCAAGAAGATGAAATAACAATTGTAAGTATTTATGCACCCAACATAGAAGCACCTCAATACATAAGACAAACACTAACAGCCATAAAAGAGGAATCAACAGTAACACATTAATAGTCGAGGCCTTTAACACTCCACTTACAACAATTGTTAGTTCATCGTGACAGAAAATTAATAAGGAAACACAAGCCTTACATAACACATTAGACCAGAAAGATTTAAATGATATTTTTAGGATATCCTATCTGAAAGCGGCAGGATACATTTTCTTCTCAAGTGCTCACAGAACATTCTCCAGGATAGATCACATCTTGGGTCAGAAATCAAGCCTTGGTAAATTTAAGAAAATTGATATCATATCAAGCATCTTTTCTGACCACAAGTCAATGATATTAGCAATCAATTACAGGAAAAAGAAATACTGTTAAAAAAAGCACAAGGAGGCTAAACACTATGTTACTAAATAACCAATTTATCACTGAAGAAGTCAAAGAAGAAATAAAAAAATACCTAAAAACAATGACAATGATAATGATGACTCAAAACCTATGATATGCAGCAAAAGCAGTTCTAAACAGGAAGTTTATAGAAATCCATCCCCATTTCAAGGAAAAAGAAAAATCTGAAATAAACAACCTAACCTTACACCTAATGCAACCAGAGAAAGAAGAACAAACAAAACCCAAAATTAGTAGAAGGAAAGTAATCATAAAGATCAAAGCTGAAATAAATGAAATAGAGACAAAGAAAACAATAGCAAAGATCAATGAAACTAAAAGCTGGCTCTTTGAGAAGATAAACAAAATCGATGAGCCTTAGCCTGACTCATCAAGAAAAAAAGGGAGAGGAATTAAATCAATAAAATTGGTAATGAAAAAGGAGAAGATACAACTAACACTGCAGAAGTACAAAGGATCATAAGAGAGTAGTACAATCAACTATTGCCAATAAAGTGGACAGCTTGGAAGAAATGGACAAGTTCTGAGAAGAGTACAATCTTCCAAACTGAACCAGGAAGAAAGAGAAAATATAAACAGATCAATCACAAGCAATGAAGTTGAAACTGGGATTAAAAATCTTCCAACAAAAAGAAGTCCAGGACCAGATGTCTTCACAGGCAAACTCTATCAAACACTTAGAGAAGAACTAATACCTATCCTTCTTAAACTCTTTCAAAAAAGTGCAGAGGGAGGAACACTACCAAACTCATTCTCTGAGGCCACCATCACCCTGACACCAAAACCAGACAAAGGTATCAGAAAAATATCAAACACTTAGAGAAGAACTAACATCTATCCTTCTTAAACTCTTTCAAAAAAGTGCAGAGGGAGGAACACTTGCAAACTCATTCTCTGAGGCCACCATCACCCTGACACCAAAACCAGACAAAGATATCAGAAAAATATAAAACTACAGGCCAATGTTACTGATGAATATAGATGCCAATATCCTCAACAAAATATCAGCAAAGTGAATCCGACAACACATTAAAAGGAATATACACCATAATCAAGTGGGATTTATCCTAGCTATGCAAGGATTCTTCAATATATGCAAATCAATCAAAGTGATGCATGATTTTAACAAATTAAAGGATAAAAACCAAATGGTCATCTTAATAGATGTAGAGAAAACTTTGGACAAAATTCCACACCCATTTATGATAAAAACTCTCCAAAAAATGGGCGTAGAGAGAACCTACCTCAATGTAATTAAGGCTATATACAACAAACCCACAGAACACATCATTCTCAATTGTGAAAAACTGAAAACATTTCCTCTAAGATCAGGAGCAAGACAAAAATGTCCATTCTTACCACTTTTATGCAACGTAGTTTTGGAAGTCCTAGGCCCAGGAATCAGAGAAGAAAAAGAAATAAGAGGAATCTAATTTGGAAAAGAAACAGTAAAACTGTCACTGTTCCCAGATGGCATGATACAATACATAGAAAATCCTAAAGATGCCACCAGAAAAATACTAGAGCTAATCAATTAATTTAGCAAAGATGCAGGATACAAATTTAATACACAGAAATCTCTTGCATTTCTATACACTAACAACGAAAGAACAGAAATAGAATTTAAGGAAACCATTCAATTTACCATTGCAACAAAAAGAATAAAATACCTAGGAATAAACCTACTTAAGGAGGCAGAAGACCTGTACTCAGAAAACTACAAGATACTGATGAAGGAAATCAAAGACGACACAAACAGATGCAGAGATATACCATGTTCTTGCATTGGAAGAATGAATATTGTGAAAATGACTATACTACCCAAAGCATTCTAGAGATTCAATGCAATCCCTATCAAATTACCAATGGTATTTTTCACAGAACTAGAACAAAATATTTTACAATTTATATGGAAACACAAAAGAACCTGAATAGTAAAAGCAATCTTGAGGGAAAAAATGGAGTTGGAGGAATCAAGCACCCTGACATCAGACAATACTACAAAGTTACAGTAATCAATACAGAATGGTACTTGCACAAAATCAGAAATATAGGTCAGTGGGACAGGATAGAAAGCCCAGTGATAAACCCAGGCACCTATGGTCACCCAATCTATGACAAAAGAGGCAATATATAATGGAGAAAAGACAGTCTCTTCAACAAGTTGTGTTAGGAAAATTGGACAGCTACATGTAAAAGAGTGAAATTAGAACACTCCCTAACACCACACACAAAAATTAACTCAAAATGGATTAAAGACATAAAAGTAAAGCCAGACACAGTAAAACTCATAGAGGAAAACATAGACAGAACACTCTTTGACATAAAGCACAGAAACATCTTTTTTGACCCACCTCCTACCATAATGAAAATAAAAACAAAAATTAACAAATAGGACCTAATTAAACCTAAAAGCTTTTGGACAGCAAAGGAAACCATAAACAAAACCAAAAGACAACCCTCAGAATGGGAGAAAATATTTGCAAATGAAGCAAGTGACAAAGGATTAATCTCCAAAATATACAAGCAGCTGATGCAGCTCAATTTAAAAAAAAAATGAAAAAATGGGCAGAAGATCTAAAGAGACATTTATTCAAAGAAGACATACAGATGGTCAAAAGACACATGAAAAAATGCTCAACATCACTAATTAGTAGAGAAATGCAAATCAAAACTACAGTGAGGTATCACCTCACACTGGTCAGAATGTCCTTCATCAAAAAATCTACAAAAAAATAAATGCTGGTGAGGGTGTGGAGAAAAGGGAACCCTCTTACACTGTTGGTAGGAATGTAAATTGTTACAGCCTCTATAGAGAACAGTAGGGAAGTTCCTTAAAAAAGTAAATATAGAGCTACTATATGACCCAGCAATCTCTTTGGCATATAGATGGAGGAAACCATAATTCAAAAGATACATGCACCCCAGTATTCATTGCAACACTATTTACAAGAGACAGGACATGGAAGCAACCTAAATGTCCATCAACAGATGAATGAATTAAGGAGATGTGGTAAATATATACAATGGAATATTACTCAGCCATAAGAAGGAACAAAATTGTGCCATTTGCAGAGACGTGGATGGACCTAGAGACTGTCATACAGACTTAAGTAAGTCAGAAAGAGAAAAACAGATATCATCTAAGTTTGCTTATATGTGGAATATAGAAAAATGATATATATGAACATATTTGCAAAGCAGAAATAGAGAGACAGATATAGAGAAAGGATGTATGAGTACCAAGAGGAAAAAGGTGGCTGGGGTGAATTGGGAGATTAGAATTGACATATTTACACTACTATGTATAAAATAGTTAGCCAATGAGAACCTACTGTATAGCACATGGAACTCTACTTAATGCTCTGTGGTGGCCTAAATGGGAAGGAAATCCAAAAAATAGGTGATATATGTATACATATAGCTGATTCACTTTGCTGTACAGCAGAAACTAACACAACATTGTAAAACAACTATACTCCAATGAAAATTAAGTAAAATAAAGATAAGAGATAACACATGCTGTCATGGATATAGACTAAAGGAAATCCTTAAGCACTGTTTGTGTGTTTTTGAATTGGCATAGCCACTATGAAACACGGTATAAAAGATTCTCAAACAATTAAAAATGACCTTCCATGTAATCCAGCAATTCCATTTCTGGGAATGTATCCAAAGGAAGTGAAAAAGTAACTTAACAAGATATCTGCACCCCCACGTTCATAGCAGCATTATTTACAATAGCCAAGACATGGAAACAAAGTAAGTGTCTACTGATGGATGAATGGATAAGTAAGGTCTGACAGATATTATATATATATGGAATATTATTTAGCCATAAAAATGAGGAAATCCTGTCATTTGTGACAACATAGATGAACCTTGCAGGCATTATGCTAAAGTAAATGTCTGACAGAGAAAGACAAATACTGTATGATCTCACTTTTATGTGGAATCTAAAAACAAACATACAAACTCATATAAAAAGAGATCAAACTTGTGGTTACCAGAGGTGGATAGTGGAGAGAAGGAGAATTTGAGGAAGGTGTTAAAAAGATGCAAACTTCTTGTTTTAAGATATACAAGTAGTAGGGATGTAATGTGCAACAGGATGACTATAACTGACACTTCTGTATAATATATAGGACTGTTAAGAAAGTAAAGCCTAGGAGCTCTCATCACAAGGAGAGTTTTTTTCTCCTTTTCTTTTATTTTATTGTATATGTATGAGAAGATAGATGTTAGCTCAACCTTTTGTGGTAATCATTTCACAATTGATTAAATCGTATCATCATTATGAATGCCTTAAACTTGTACAGTGGTGTATGTCAATTATTTCTTAATAATACTGGAAACAATTTTAAAAAGAAAAGTAAATAAGAAAGGAACCAAATCATGTCAATGCAAAAAATTCAATGAAACACAAAGGAAGAGAGAGAGGAAGGAGAGATGAAATAAGTACAAGATATACATAAAAAATAACACACTGACAATAATACTTTTCTATCTGATTACTTTAAATGTAAATGGATTAAATTCCCCATTCTAAAGATATAAAGTGGTTTGAATGGATAGAACTATATGCTATAGACAAGATTTAACTATATGTGGTTTACAAGAGATATACCTTAGATTTAAAGACACACATAGGCTGAAAGTGAAAGGATGGAAAAAGATATTATATGATAATGATAACCAAAAGAAAGCAGGAGTGACCATAGTTTTATCAGATAAAGTAAACTTTAGGACAAAAACTCTCACAAAAGATAAAAAAAACAATATTATACAATAATAAAAGGGTAAATTCACTTGTAGGACATAAAAATTATGAAAACATAATTTGCACACAACATCATAGCACCCAAATATGTGAAGGAATCATTGATAGAAGCAAAGTGAAAAGTAGACAATTACCAAATTATAGTAAAAGAAATTAATACTCTACTTTCCATAAGTGATAGAAAAACCAGATGGAAAACCAACAGGAAACAGAAGACTTGAATAACACTATAAACCAACTAGAACTAACAGATATATAGAGAATACACCACCCAGTAGCATCTGAATACACATTCTTCTAAAATGCACATAGAACATTCTCCATAATAGATTACATATTATGTTACAAAATGAACCTCAGTCAATTTAAGAATACTGAAATCATGCCACGTATCTTTTCTGATCACTATGGAATGAAACTAGTAATCAATATTGGTAGGAAAACTGGAAAATTCACAATATGTTGAAATTAGCACATTCTTGAACAACCAGTGATGCATAGAAGAAATCAAAACAGAAATTAGAAAATATTGAAGAGGGAGATCGAGATGGCAGAGTAAGATGTCTTGGAGCTCAACTACCCCAAGAACAGATCAAAAATACATCTACTTGTGGAAAAATTTTCATGGAAAACTAACTAGAGCTGGCAGAAGGATCCTGTATAAACAAGGCTGTAAGAGAGATACACTCAATTCGTAGTCCAGTAGGATGGAAAGAAAAGCATCAGATGGGATCTGTGACCCTGGGAGAGGACCCAAAGGAAAAGGGAAATAATGCAGGGGATACTAGCCCTGGGGAGAGAGTGGGCTGACCTACAGACTGGGCATTTCAGTCCTGGGATCCTACACATAGGAGACAAGACTACTTGGCTGTTTGGTGAACTTCTTGGGCAGATAGAAAGGCTGGAGAAGCCTAGACTCCACTCCTGAGGAGTGTATGGGTGATGGCTTGCCCCTAGGCAGGGCAGAGAGAAGTCTGTGCTAGCGACTACTGTCTCAGCTTGTTCCCCAGTCCTAGCCAAATGAATGCCATGGTCCCACTCACTCCACCCCACAGCTTTGCACTGGATGCAAGACATGTAGGACCTGGGAAAAGACTCGATCTAGGGATGCAGAGGCAACCCAGGGACCCAGGGCATATCCCAAATGGAGTGGCCATTATTGGTCCTTGTACAAGCAGTGCTCTAGAAGTAGCCCAGACTGCTGATGTTAGTGTGGCTGCCAGAATTCCCATGACCACTTTGCTGCAATACTCAGCCCAATCCAAATGAATTCCCTGCCTCCCACTCACTCTATACCACAGTCTAGCACTAGATCTGGGGCAGCCACAACAAGGAAAAATATGTGAACATGGGCTGCAAAGCCAAAGACGTCTACACAGACAGAGCATTGGACCTTTGTAAGTACATGAGCCCCACTTGCTTTAGCACTTCCCTCCATTGGGACAAAGTTCCGAGTGTAGAGAAATGGGAAAACACACATTTAAAGGGAACAGGGCCAGCTTGAGCCTGACCCTCAGGGCTTCCACTCCAGCAACTTGGGAGCAGACCCCACCCATGAAAGGGCAGTGACAGCCACTGAGCAGAGAGGAAGTCCAGCCTTAAACACATAACAGACTCTAGCTCCTCCATCAATAGTCACACCCCCTACCAAGATGAAAGATGCCAGCACATGCTGAGGAAAGAGGTGAGTGGTGTCCACGTCAAATCCAGCCATCCCAAAAATGGCATTGGGCACACACAGTCTGCATAGGGACACTCCCACATAAGAACACCATTTCAAAACGAATAAAGGTAACTGTTTCAACTAAATTCATAGAGACAGAAAAAGGTAAATAAAATGAAAATGCAGAACTACTCAATTGAAAGAGCATGTGAAAACCCCTGAAAAAAATAAGGAACAGAAATAACAGAAATAAAGTTACCAGATAAAGAATTCAAAAAATGGGTAACAAAAATGCTAACAGAATTAAGCAATAGAATTGAGCTAATACATATCATTTTAACAAGGAACTAGAAAATATAAAAAAGACACAATAAAGAATAGATAATTCAATATCTGAGGTAAAAACACTTTAGAAGCAATGAAGAGAAGACAAAATGACACAGAAGAATACATAAGTGATCTGGAACATACAATAATGGATGAAAATCACACAATCAGAACAGAAGAGAGTAAGAAAAAAATACGACTATTACATGAGATCTCTGGGATAATATCAAGCATGCCAATAATCTCATTATAAGGGTTGTAGAAGGAGAAGAGAGAGAGAAGGGGATGGAAAATGTATTTTAAGAAATTATGGATGAAAACTTCCCAAATCTGAAGATGGAAACAGATAGCAAGGTACGGGAAGCACAGAGGGTCCCAAAGAAAATGAACTCAAACAGACCCACACTGAAACACATCATAATTAAAATAACAAAATTTAAATATAAGTAGATAATTCTAAAGGCAGCAAGAGAAAAACAAAGAGTTATATAAAGGAGAATTACCATAGGCTATTGGCTGATTTCTCTATAGAAATTTTGCAGGCCAGAAGAGAGTGGCATGATATATTCAAAGTGCTGTGAGGAAAAAACCTGTGTAACCTGGGATAACCTACCCTGCAAGATTATAATTTATAATAGAAGGAGAGATAAAGAATTTCTCAGACAAGCAAAAGCAAAGAATTCAGCAATACTAAACCTTCCCTAAATGAAATGTTGAAGAGTCTTCTCAAAATGGAAAAGAAAATATATATATATAGGAAAGGGAAAATCCCAACAGAAAAGGCAAATGGATAGTAAGGATTGAAGATCACTTAAATAAGCCAGCATGTATTTAGATTAAAAGACAAAAGTTTGTAAACGCAATTATAACTACAATAAACAGTAAAGGGATAAGGATGAAGATGTAAAATATAACATCAAAAATGAAAAAAATTGGGGGAGGGAAGTAAAAATTGTAGAACTTTTAGAATGTATCTGAACCAAAATGACTATCAGTTTAAATAAAATAGATATAATTATGGGTCAACATATATAAACACCACAGTAATCACAAATCAATAGATTCAGAGAAAACAAAAATAAAAGAACCCAAGCTACTAAAAAATGAAGTCATCAATCCACAATAGGAGAAACAAAAAAGAAGAAATGAAGAGAGAATAAATGCAAAAACAACTAGAAAACAAGTAATTAAACAGCAATATGTACATATGTATCAATAATTACTTTAAATGTAGATGGACTAAATGCCCTGATCAAAAGATATAGATGTGCTCTGATTTATGTCAGAGTGTTCTGCCTATGTTTTCCTCTAGGAGTTTTATAGTCTCTGTTCTTACATTTAGGTCTTTTGATTTTATTTTTTCATATGGTGTTAGAGAATATTCTAATTTCATTCTATTATATATAACTGTCCAGTTTCCTCAATACCACTTATTGAAGAGATTGTCTTCTCTCCATTTTATATTCTTGCCTCCTTTGTCATAGATTAATTGACCATAAGTGCATGGGCTTATTTATTTATTCCATTGATCTATGTGTTAATTTTTGTGCCAGCACCATACTGTTTTGATTAATATAGCTTTCTAATAGAGTCTAAAGTCAGGGAGCATGATCCTTTAGCTCCATTCTTTCTCAAGACTGTTTTGGCTATTCAGGGTTTTTTGTATCTCCATATAAATTTTAAAGTTATTTGTTCTACTTCTATGAAAACTGCCATTGGTATTTTGATAGGGGTTGCATTGAATCTTTAGATTGCCTTGGGTAGTATGGTCATTTTAATGATATTAATTCTTCCAATCCAAAAACACAGTATACCTTTCTGTTTGTGTCTCTTTCAATCTCTTTCATAAGTGACTTACAGTTTTCTGACTACAGGTCTTTTGCCTCCTTAGGTAGGTTTATTCCTAGGTATATTATTCTTTTTGATGCAATGGTAAATGGATTCTTTTTTTTTTAAATTTCTCTTTTTGATACCTGGTTGTTAGTTTATACAAATGCAACAGATTTCTGTATATTTATTTTGTATCTGGCAACATTACTGAATTCATTGATGAGCTCTAGTAGTTTTCTGGTGGTGACTTTAGGATTTTCTATGTATAGTATCATGTCATCTGCAAACAGTGGCAGTTTTACTTATATCTTTCCAACATGGATTCCATCTATTTCCTTTCTTCTCTGATTGCTGTGGCTAGGTCTCATGGGTTTATATTAGAATAAAATGAAACACTAATTAGAAAAGATACATGCACCCCAATGTATATAGCAGTATTATTTACAACTGCCAAGATATGGAAGCAACCTAAGTGTATATCAACAGACAAATGGATAAAGAAGATGTGGCATGTATATACAATGGAATACTACCTGGCATTTAAAAAGAACAAAATTTTGCCATTTGCTGCAACATGGATAGACTTGGAAGGCATTATGTTCAGTGAAATAACAAAAAAATAAGACACAGATATAGACAACAAACTAGCAGTTACCTGTAGGGAGGGTGAGAGGGGCAACATAAGGGTGGGGGAGTGGGAGTTACAAACTATTGGGTGTAAGTTAGGCTACAAGGATGTATTGTACAACATGGGGAATATAGCCAAAATTTGTAATAACTGTAAATAAAATGTAAACATTGTATAAAAAAACACTATAAAATATAAAAAGAAAACATAGACAAAATCTTAGGCACATAGGAGGAGCTTCAAGATGTCAGAAGAGTAAGACACAGAGATCACCTTCCTCCCCACAAATACATAAGAAATACATCTACATGTGGAAGAACTCCTACAGGACATCCACTGAACACTGGCAGAAGACCTCAGACATCAAAAAGGCAAGAAACTCCCCCATGTACCTAGGTAGGGCAAAAGAAAAAAGAAAAAACAGAGACAAAAGAATAGGGACAGGACCTGCACCAGTGAGAGGGAGCTGTGAAGGAGGAAAGGTTTCCACACACTAGGAAGCCCCTTTGCAAGCAGAGACTGTGAGTGGCGGAGGGGGGGAGCTTTGGAGCCATGGAGGAGAGCGCAGAAACAGCGGTGTGGAGGGCAAATGGGAGAGACTCCTGCACAGTGGAACTGTGCCAACCGGCACTCACCAGCTCAAGAGGTTGGCCTGCTCACCCGCCAGGGCAGGTGGGGGCTAGGAGCTTAGGCTCGGGCTTCAGAGGTTAGATCCCAGGGAGAGGACTTGAGCTGGCTGTGTGAACACAGACTAAAGTGGGCTAGTGCTCCACAGCTAACTGGGAAGGGGTCCAGGAAAATGTCTGGACCTGCTGAAGAGGCAAGAGACTTTTTCTTCCCTCTTTGTCTCCTGGTGCACGAGGAGAGGGGATTAAGAGCACTGCTTATAGGAGCTCCAGAGATGGGCGTGAGCTGTGGCTATCAGTGTGGACCCCAGAAATGGGTATGGGATGCTAAGGCTGCTGCTGCCACCACCAAGAAGCCTGTGTGCAAGCACAGGTCACTATCCACAATGCCCATCCCTGAAGCCTGTGCAGCCCTTCAGTGCCAGGGTCCCGTAATCCAGGGACAACTTGCCTGGGAGAACACATGGTGCGCCTGAGGCTGTTGCAACATAGTGCCGGCCTCTGCCGCCACAGGCTCAACACACATCCATGCCCCTCCCTCTCCCCGGCCTGAGTGAGCCAGAGCCCCCGAGTCAACTGCTCCTTTAATCCCTTCCTGTCTGAGAGAAAAACCGATGGCTTCAAGCGACCTATGCACAGAGGCGGGTGCAAATCCAAAGCTGAACACCGGGAGCTGTGAAAACAAAGAAGAGAAACAGAAATTTCTCCCAGCAGATTCAGGAGCAGTGGATTAAATCGCCACAAACAACTTTATGTACCCTGCATCAGTGGAATACCTGAATAGACAACGAAACATCCCAAACTGAGGAGGTGAACTTTGGGAGCAAAGATATATATTTTTCCCCTTTTTCACTTTTTGTGAGTGTGTATGTGTATGCTTCTGTGTGTGATTTTGTCTGTATAGCTTTGCTTTTACCATTTGTCCCAAGGTTATATCTGTCTGGGTTTTTTGTTTGTTTGTTTCTTTTTTACTTTTTAAAATTTTTTTCATAATAATTAATTTTTATTTTAATAACTTTATTTTATTTTATGTTATCTTCTTTCTTTCTTTCTTTCTTTCTTTCTTTCTTTCTTTCTTTCTTTCTTTCTTTCTTTCTTTCTTTTTATTTTTTCTCACTTTTATTCTGAGCCGAGTGGATGAAAGGCTCTTGATGCTCCAGCCAGGAGTCAGTGCTGTGCCTCTGAGGTAGGAGAGCCAACTTCAGGACACTGGTCTACAAGAGACCTCCCAGCTCCATGTAATATCAAATGGCAAAAATCTCCCAGAGAGCTCCATCTCAATGCCAAGACCCAGCTTCATTCAACGACCAGCAAGCTACTGTACTGGAAACCCTATGTCAAACAACTAGCAAGAGAGGAACACAAACCCATCCATTAGCAGTAAGGCTGCCTAAAATCATAATAAGGCCACAGACACCCCAAAACACACCACCAGATGTGGACTTTCCCAACAAAAAGACAAGATCCATCCTCATCCACCAGAAAACAGGCACTAGACACCTACAACAGGAAGACTACATAACCCACTGAACCAATCTTAGCCACTAGGGACAGACACCAAAAAAAAAAAAAAAAAAGGGGGGGAACTGCAAACCTGCAGCCTGCAAAAAAAAGACCCCAAACACAGTAAGTTATGCAAAATGAGAAGACACAGGAACACACAGCAGATGAAGGAGAAAGGTAAAAACCCACCAGACCTAACAAATGAAGAAGAAATAGGCAGTCTACCTGAAAAAGTATTCAGAATAATGATAGTACAGATGATCCAAAATCTTGGAAATAGAATACAGAAAATACAAGAAACATTTAACAAGGACCCAGTAGAATGAAAGAGCAAACAAACAATGATGAACAACACAAAAAATGAAATTACAGATTCTCTAGAAGGGATCAATAGCAGAATAACAGACGGAGAAGAACGGATAAGTGACCTGGAAGGTAAAAGAGTGGAAATAGCTACTACAGAGCAGAATAAAGAAAAAGGAATGAAAACAACTGAGGACAGTCTCAGAGACCTCTAGGCAACATTAAGCACACCAACATGCGAAATACAGGGTTCCCAGAAGAAGAAGAGAAAAAGAAAGGGAATGAGAAAATATTTGAAGAGATTATAGTTGAAAACTTCCCTAATATGGGAAAGGAAATAGTTAATCAAGTCAAGGAAGCACAGAGAGTCCCTTACAGGATAAATCCAAGGAGAAACACACCAAGACATATATTAATCAAACTATCAAAAAATACATACAAAGAAAACATATTAAAAGCAGGAAGGGAAAAACAACAAATAACACACAAGGCAATCCCCATAAGGTTAACAGCTGATCTCTCAGCAGAAACTCAGTAACCCAGAAGGAAGTGGCAGGACATATTTAAAGTGATGAAACAGAAAAACCTGCAACCAAGACTACTCTACCCAGCAAGGATCTCATTCAGATTTGATGGAGAAATTAAAGCCCTTACAGACAAGCAAAAGCTGAGAGAGTTCAGCACCACCAAGCCAGCTTTACAACAAGTGCTAAAGGAACATCTCTAGGCAGGAAACACAAGAAAAGGAAAAGGCCTACAATAACAAACCAAAAACAATTAAGAAAATGGTAATAAGAACATGCATATCAATAATTACCTTAAATGTAAATGCCTTAGATGCTCCAACCAAAAGACTTAGACTGGCTGAATGGATACAAAAACAAGAAGTGGATATATGCTGTCTACAAGAGACCCACTTAAGACCTAGGGACACATACAGACTGAAAGTGAGGGGATGGAAAAGGATATTCCATGCAAATGGAAATAAAAAGAACGTTGAAGTAGCAATTTTCAAATCAGCAAAATTCACTTTAAAATAAAGACTATTAGAAGAGACAAAGAAGTACACTACATAATGATCAACGGATTGATCTAAGAAGAAGATATAATAATTGTAAATATATATGCACCCAACATAGGAGCACCTCAATACATAAGGGAAATGCTAACAGCCATAAAAGGAGATATCAACAGTAACACAATCATGGTAGGGCACTTAACAACTCACTTTCACCAATGGACAGATCACCCAAAATTAAAATAAATAAGGAAACAGAGCTTTAACAGATACATTAAACAAGATGGACTTAATTGATATTTATAGGACATTCCATCCAAAAACAACAGAATATACATTCTTCTCAAGTTCTCATGGAACATTCTCCAGGCTAGATAATATCTTGGGTCACATATCAAGCTTTGGTAAATTTAGGAAAATTGAAATCGTATCAAGTATATTTTCTGACCACAATGCTATGAGACTAGATATCAATTACAGGAAAAACTCTGTAAAAAATACAAACTCATGGAGGCTAAACAATAGACAATTTAATAACCCAGTGATCACTGAAGAAAAAACACCTACAAACAAATGACAACAAAAACACGACTACCCAAAACCTATGGGATGCAGCAAAAGCAGTTCTATGAGGGAAGATTAGAGCAATACAATCCTACTTTAAGTAACAAGAAACATCCCAAATAAAAAACTTAAACTTACACCTAAACAATTAGAGAAAGAAAAACAAAAAAAAAAAAACTGCCAAAGTTAGCAGAAGGAAAGAAATCATAAAGATCAGATAAGAAATAAATGAAAAAGAAGTGAATGAAACAATAACCAAGATCAATAAAACTAAAAGCAAGTTCTTTGAGAAGATAAGCAAAATTCATAAACCCTTAGCCAGACTTATCCAGAAAAAAAGGGAGAAGACTCAAAACAATAGAATTAGAAATGAAAAAGGAGAAGTAACAACTGACACTGCAGAAATACAAAGGATCATGAGAGAATACTACAAGCAACTCTATGCCAATAAAATGGACAACCTAGAAGAAATGGACAAATTCTTAGAAAAGCACAACCTTCCGAGAATGAACCAGGAGAAATAGAAAATATGAACAGACCAACCACAAGCACTGAAATTGAAACTGTGATTGAAAATCTTCCAACAAACAAAAGAACAGGACCACATGTCTTCACAGGGGAATTCTATCAAACATTTAGAGAAGAGCTAACACCTATCCGTCTCAAACTCTTCCAAAATAACAGAAGGAGGAACACTCCCAAACTCATTCTATGAGGCCACCATCACCCTGATACCAAAACCAGACAAAGATGTCACAAAGAAAGAAAACTACAGGCCAATATCACTGATGAATATAGATGCAAAAATCCTCAACAAAATGCTATCAAACAGAATCCAACAGCACATTAAAAGGATCATACATTATGATCAAGTGGGGTTTATCTCAGAAATGCAAGGATTCCTCAATATGCACAAATCAATCAATGTGATACACTATAGTACCAAATTGGAAGAGAAAATCCATATGATCATCTCAATTGATGCAGAGAAGTCTTTCGACAAAATTCAACACCGATTTATGATAAAAACCCTGTAGAAAGTAGGCATAGAGGGAACTTTCCTCAACATAATAAAGGCCATATATGACAAACCCACAGCCAATATTGTCCTCAATGGTGAAAAACTGAAACCATTTCCACTAAGATCAGGAACAAGACAATGTTGCCCAGGCTCACCACTTTTATTCAACATAGTTTTGGAAGTTTTAGCCACAGCAATCAGAGAAGAAAAAGAAATAAAAGTAATCCAAATCAGAAAAGAAGAAGTAAAGCTGTCACTGTTTGCAGATTACATGATACTATACATAGAGAATCCTAAAAAAATGCCACCAGAAAACTACTAGAGCTATTCAATGAATTTGGTAAAGATGCAGGATATAAAATTAATGCACAGAAATATCTGGCATTCCTATACACTAATGATGAAGAATATGAATTTGAAATTAAGAAAAGACTCCCATTTATGATTGCAACAAAAAGAATAAAATATCTAGAAATAAAACTACCTAAGGAGACAAAAGACCTGTATGCAGAAATTATAAGACACTGATGAAATAAATTAAAAATATTACAATTAGATGGAGAGATATACCATATTCTTGGATTGGAAGAATCAACATTGTGAAAATGACTCTACTACCCAAAGCAATCTACTGATTCAATGCAGTACCTATCAAACTACCTCTGGCTGTTTTCCCAGAGGTAGAAAAAAAAATTCACTATTTGTATGGAAACACAAAATACCCCGAATACACAAAGTAATCTTGAGAACGAAAAATGGAGGTGGAATAATCAGGGTCCCTGACTTCATACTATACTACAGAGCTACAGTAATCAAGACAGTATAGTACTGGCACAAACACAGAAATATAGATCAATGGAATAGGATAGAAAGCCCAGAGATAAACCCACACACATATGGTCACCTTATCTTTGATAAAGGAGGCAAGAATAAACAGTGGAGAAAAGACAGCCTCTTCAATAAGTGGTGCTGGGAAAACTGGTCAGGAACATATAAAATATGAAATTAGAACACTCTCTAACACCATACAGAAAAATAATATCAAAATGGATTAAAGACCTAAATGTAAGGCCAGACACAATCAAACTCTTAGAGGAAAACATAGGCAGAACACTCTATGACATAAATCACAGCAAGATCCATTTTGACCCACCTCCTAGAGAAATGGAAACAAAAAAAATAAACAAATGGGACCTAATCAAAGTTAAAACCTTTTGCACTGCAAAGGAAACCATAAACAAGACCAAAAGACAACCCTCAGAATGGGAGAAAATATTTGCAAATGAAGCAACTGACAAAGGATTAATCTCCAAAATTTAGAAACAGGTCATGCAGCTCAATATCAAGAAAACATACAACCCAATCTAAAGATGGGCAGAAGAGCTAAATAGATATTTATCCAAAGAAGATATACAGATTGCCAACAAACACATGAAAGAATGCTCAACATCATTAATCATTAGAGAAATGAAAATCAAAACTACAATGAGATATCTTCTCACACTGGTCAGAATGGCCGTCATCAAAAAATCTAGAAACAATAAATGCTGGAGAGAGTGTTGAGAAAAGGGAACACTCTTGCACTGTTGGTGGGAATGTAAATTGATACAGCCACTATGGAGAACAGTATGGAGGTTCCTTAGAAAACTACAAATAGAACTACCATATGAACCAGCAATCCCACTACTGGGCATATACCCTGAGAAAATCATAATTCAAAAAGTGTCAGGTACCAAAATGTTCATTTCAGCTCTATTTACAATAGCCAGGACATGGAAGCAACCTACGTGTCCATCAACAGATGAATGGATAAAGAAGTTGTGACATATATATACAATGAAATATTACTCAGCCATAAAAAGAAATGAAATTGAGCTATTTGTAATGAGGTGGATGGACCTAGAGTCTGTTATACAGAGTGAAGTAAGTCAGAAAAAGGAAAACAAATACCATATGCTAACATTTATATATGGAATCTAAGGGGGAAAAAAGGAGGACCTAGGGTTATGACGGTAATAAAGTCACAGACCTACTAGAGAATGCACTTGAGGATATGGGGAAGGGGAAGGGTAAGCTGTGACAAAGTGCGAAAATCATATGGACCTATATACACTACCAGACGTAAAATATATAGCTAGTGGGAAGCAGCTGCATAGCACAGGGAGATCAGCTCGGTGTTTTGTGACCACCTAGAGGGGTGGCATAGGGAGGGTTGGAGGGAGGGTGATGCAAGCAGGAAGAGATATGGGAACATATGTATATATGTAACTGATTCACTTTGTTATAAAGCAGAAACTAATACACCATTGTAAAGCAATTATACTACAATAAAGATGTTAAAAAAATTTAGGCATATAAATGCAGATTGTACATGTCACCACCCAGTGGAGAGAAATGTAAACAAATGTAAATATGTAGTCTTAAACTATAATTGCATAAAATTAACTCTAGTATATACTGTACTACTTTAATAATTTTTTAGTCACCTCCTGTTTCCATTGCAGTGGCTCAAGTGTTTCAAATATCTGCTAAAATCATGTCATATTAATCATCTCCCATGAGTAGTTCAACTCTCCAGTAAATTGTCATTTACAGTAAAAAGTGATCTCTTATGGTTCTCACGTATTTTTCATTGTGTTTATTGCAATACTCATTGTGTTTTGTGTAATACTGTAAGCCTTGAATAACATGATGCAAGCCATATGAAGTGCCACTAATGATGCTGGAATTGCCCATAAGAACAATAGAACAGTCATAATGTTACAAGGAAAACGTTGAATTGCTGGAGATTGTCATACTGAGTGAAGTAAGTCAAACAGAGAAAGGCAAATATCATATGATATTGCTTATATGTGGAATCAAAAAAAAAATGGTACAAATGAACTTATTTACAAAACAGAAATATAGTCACAGATATAGAAAACAAACTTATCTTTAACAAGGGGGAAATGGGGGGAGGGATAAATTGGGAGATTGGTATTGACATGTACACACTACTATATATAAAATAGATAACTAATAAGGACCTACTGTACAGCACAAGAAACTCAATACTCTGTAATGACCTATAGGGAATAGAATCTAAAAAAGAGTGGATATATGTATACGTATAATTGATCCACTTTGCTGTACAGCAGAAACTAACAAAACATTTTAAGTCAACTATACTTAAATAAAAATTAATTTAAAAAGAACCAGTTGACAGCACACCAGAAGAATTAAAAGAAGACTAGTTGATTAGGATGAGTGCTTCTGAACCAGTGCCAGACAATGAGGAAGAAGACTTAGAAAAAGTAGTGCCAGAAAAAATACTGATGTAGACAATCTGGCAGAAGGGTTCCAAATATTCAAGACTGCTTTTGACTTCTTTTAGGACATGGATCCTTCTACGATATGGTCACTGAAACTGCTTTAGCAACAAATAGTGGAAGAAGGATCAGTACCATATAGAAACAGTTTTAGAGAAATAAAAAAGCAAAAGTCAGAGAGAAATTACAATGTGTTTCTGTAAAGTTTCACCAAGTATGCCTGTCTCTTCTGCCTCCCTTCCTTCTCCTCCAACTGTTCCACCTTTGCCACTTCTGAGACAGCAAGGCAAACCCCTCCTCTCCCTCCTCCTTAGCCTACTCAATGTGGAGATGAAGAGGATAAAGACCTTTATGATGATCCACACCCACCTAATGAATAGTAACTAATCATTGTGCTGTACTGTTAATAACTTATCTGTTGTGTATGTGTGAGTCTTCAAGTGAAAATCTAATAATTGTATGACAAGAACTGGATGAGACATTTTTGTTTCATCATCATCAACATCATGGCCTAAGTATTCATAGTGTGGAACATCATGTAGAAGACTTGTATTGAAGTGGATAGTCTATCCTTAAATAGGCATAAGGTGAGTTCTATTTAATGTAAAATTAACACCATGTTAGTTTTCTTACTGTTTTACAACACTGCTTTCAAAACTACTGTATAGCACAGGGAACTCTACTCAATGCTCTGTGGTGACCTAAATGGGAAGGAAATCTAAAAAAGAGTGGATACATATATACGTATGACTGATTCACTTTGCTGTACAGCAAGAAAAGAATACAACGTTGTAAAGCAACTGTACTCTTATATAATTGGAGAAACTACATATCAACCTATCATCCCAGGTAAGTTGAGTTTTAAAACTATATAATCATATTTCCATTATATTATGAATATGAGTATAATACTGTATGTCATAAAAATTTTATAATGATTCATCATTAGTGTACAGGCTAGACTATTGTGAAGCAATCATATATATTACACTAGGCTACTATGGAGCAATCATATTGCTGCTTCTTTGTTATCAATGCATAACTCATTATTATCTGTAAATAAATATGAATTTACTTTTCACATTATCTTTTCATTTTGATATCTAGTGTTAATAATACATATCACATTAAAGAGTTTTGTATCATATGAGACAATATTGATGTGGGTACTGACAAGACAGACAATTCATCTTGTAAACAGATGATGTAAACTTATGGTATCAATAAATACAGTATAGCACTATAAATATATTTTCTCTTCCTTATGATTTTCTTAATAACCTTTACTTTTCTCTAGCTTACTTTATTGTAAGAATACTGTATATAATACACATAAACATACAAAATATATGTTAATTGGCTATTTATGTTATTAGTAAGGTTTCTGGCCAACAGTAGGCTACTAGTAGTTAAGTTTCAGAGGAGTCTAAAGCTACACTCAGATTTTTGACTGTGCAGGGTGTTGATGTCCCTAAGCCCCACATTGTTCAAAGTACTACTCTGGAATTAGATGTTGATAGTGAGGAAAACTTTATGTGTGGGGGTAGGGGGTATAGGGGAACACTCTTTATGCTCAATTTTGCCATGAACCTAAAACTCCTCTAAAAAGTAAAGTCTATTAAAAACATTGTTTCAACCATTTTAACAAATGTACCACATTAATGCAATATATTAATAATAGGGAAAAGTCTGTTCAGAGAGCAAGGGATATGGGAACTCTTTGTACTTTCTGCTCAAAACTTCTGTAAATCTAAAACTGCTATATAAAATAAAGTCTATTAAATGCATATGTGTGGGTGAATATATATAAGCATTATGCTGTGATAGGAAAATAACCATCCACTTGGACCCTTTATAACATAAATCTAAATCCAGACTCAGGCCCTGTGAGGTATTGCATATATAAGCATATATTGCATATATAAGCAGCCTTTATCCTTACAGGAGCTAGAAAATAGAATTATTTCTTCATACATATAAAATAACTCATTTTGAAATTATTCCCTATGCTACACACATCATGATAAGCTAAACTTCTTTTTCTCGAGGTGCATGTGAAGCATAGCAATATCACATATGAAAAGATGTGTATGTGGGTGGAGTGAAAATAGCTAGCAAAAAAAAAAAAGAAAACTGTTTTGCACTTCTCCAATGCCAGTGTTATAAATTATAGCAAAGAAAGGATATCCTATCTTTTTCATTATAGCTTCTCCATTTTGTCTTCTCCTACTGGTTGCTTGTTGTACATCAGTGTTTCTCATTCCTGTGAACTTCTGGGAAAAATTTCTAACTGGGCCATAAAGAACACCATATTTCTTTGATTCTAAGATCCATGCTTTTTCACATATCAATGTTTCTGGAATAAGAATGCATGCATATATGGATGCATTTAATATGGTGTTTTTTTCTTCCATTAATGCTGTAATTAAGCAACAATAAACTTTAAAACTAAAAGTTTCTTTTTTAAATTAACTTTTATTGGAGTAATAGTTGATTTACAACATTGTGTCAGTTTCTGCTGTACAGCAAATTGAACCAGCTATACATACACAGACATCCATTCTTTTTAGATTATTTTCCCATATAGGTCATTACAGAGTATTGAGTAGAGTTCCCTGTACCATACAGTAGGTTCTTATTAGTTATCTATCTTATATATAGTAGTATGTATATGTCAATCCCAATCTCCCAGTCTATCCCTCCCCCTCTTTCTCCCCTGGTAACCACAAGTTTGTTCTCCACATCTGTGGCTCCATTTCTGTTCTGCAAAAGAGTTCATTTGTACCATTCTTTTAGATTCCACAAATAAGGGATATCATATGGTAATTGTCTTAAGTTTCTTAAAGTAAAGCAAATATGGCGGTCATTAAGAAAGCATTATCTGCTTTTCTTAAATACTATTGTTATTCTTCTGACCCAAATTGTGTCTCTGAATACCTTTTTCTTTGAGAATCTATTTTCTAACATTTACTTTCTAGTATAAAAACAAAAATAAAAGTTTTAATGCATTTTTCTATAACATCAGAATAAACTTTGTTGTGGTAAAACAAACATAAAACACAAATGAAGCATAAAATTGAGTCCAAAAATATTGAAAATCTGTGTTGCCTTCTCATCTTTATTAAGAACCAAATATCAGTGAACACTTAGTAAAAGTAGAAATCATGACCCTTTTGAGTTTTTATACTGACAAATCCTCTAGAAGTGCTACGTAACAATATACTACTGAAATTGGTGGTTTTGCTAGCTGCTTAGTCATTTTCGTTCTGTACATTTTGAATGATTGCTGATGGTTTGCATAATATTTTCAAAATGAAAATAAAGTAGGCCATTGGAAAAGTCTGATAAATATCAGAACTTGCAATCTGATCAGCAGTAAAACAGATGTCTGTCAGTTGTTTAATCAAGATGACCTATTTTTAAAGATACATAGTATCACTAGAAATCCAAGTACATATTATATCTACCACAGTAGGAATTTAAGTAGGTCACTGATAACAATTAGGTTGAATTATATGAACGCTATTTTTGTAGGTCAAAAGCAGTCAAAAATTGACAGATTCATATGGTTCAAATGAGTATAATAATTCATTAATTATACTTGAATTGCTGTCAGAATTTTTTGTTTTGAAGCAAGAGTAAGTCTCTCTTGTTTTATCAACTAGTGCACAGGGTTGATAAGCAATGCATGATTAACCAAGTAAAGGTAATTTGTTCCACTAATTAAGGTTTTCTTATCATAGACTTTTCAATATGCAGAGAAGTGAGGAAACAGACTTAATACTAATTGCAAGAATTTAATGAGTTATAGGAATGATAATCCCAATGTTTGGTTTTGCATTTTTATTTTTTTCTATTGTACAATCTTGTGCCTTATTTCAAATAGTAAAATTAACTAGAATTGTGACTTGGTTATTCAACTATCCTTAATTGGCTATGATAATGGCACCTAATTGCTCCTTCCACCATATAACAAAAATGGTGATGTTAGGTCAGTACTAGCATGAGTAGCCTTCCATCTGAATGTTATGGGAATCTATTGCAGCCTTACATGATGTTTCTAATCCTCTTTCTATATATCTACTAATGTTATTTTTTTCTTCTAGTGGCCCAAGCTATGAGCTTTATTCATCCTCAAATCCTCTCTCTTCTCACCTCTATGCATGTTATTCAACAAGTTCCATCAACTCTACTTCAAAAGTAGCCCTCAAATCAATGTTTATCTCTTCACTACAACTTTCATTTTTTTATTGTGCAATCCTATCAGATTTAGATTTCTAGAATCTGAAAGATATGACTCCCTTACCTGAAAACTTTAATTGGTCTTCTTGTTTATAGAATCAAATCTAAATTACTTAGTATATTATAAAGAATATTAAACAAGTCTTTAGAATTCCTTTTCAGCCTCATTTCCTGACTCTTCACAGCCCATCATTACCACAAACAATAATTAAGACTTCAGTCACATCAAACTCTTTTGCATTACCTGAACACATACATATATTCATCATCATGCACTTGTATGGCTATTCTTGTTGAATGAATAAAAGTATATCAAGTGACATAAAACATGGGTATTAATTGGCACTCTAACAATTATATCCCTTATGCCAAAACAAAGTTTGAAACTATTCATAGATCCTTTGAAATATATTCAAATGTTTAATGCACTTAAGATATTCATTGCCTTGATTCATAGTACTATACGTGTCTTGCACTGGCCGGCAGATTTGTCACTGGACGTGGTCTAGGCCTGTAATTGTACTAAAAAATACTGAATTTGGATTTTTATCTTCCAAGGTGGCCTTCCAAATTCCACAATAATTTGTGGGATTGTATGTTTTTTCTTTTTTTAATTATTAGATTTATTGGAAGAACCAAGTGAAAACATAGGTGAACAAACAGTACCATACATATTATGCTATATAAATATGAGGTGCTATTATAATAAATCCTTGGCAGCTGATGTTATCATTTTCTCAGAGGAAAGTGTGCAGAAAAATATATTACACTTCAAAAAATAAATGACTGAATTTAAGTTAGTGCATATTATCAGCCAGATACTTAGAGATCATTGGAGTTAAAAGATATTTTTTAAAAAAAACATAAAGACCTAAAAAAATCCAAAATGTAGTCAGAGAAAGCAAAAATAATTTTGACTAAGCTTGATAAATATTTTATACAAGTGTAAGTAAAACATCACATGAACAGAAATAGAAGACAAATTATTCTGCTGGGAAGAAAAATGAGGAAACTGGCATTCAAGGAGTCCATACCATCTCTTAGTATCACCATAGCTGCAAAATAACTTGTAAGCTTGGATGAAGTGAGAGAGTGGCATTGACATATATACACTGCCACATGTAAAATAGATAGCTAGTGGGAAGCAGCCTCATAGCACAGGGAGAGCAGCTTGGTGCTTTGTGACCACCTAGAGGGTGGGATAGGGATGGTGGGAGAGAGATGCAAGAGGGAGAGTGTATGGGGATATATGTATATATACAGCTGGCTCACTTTGTTATACAGCAGAAACAAACACAACATTGTAAAGCAATTATACTCCAATAAAGATGTTAAAAAGAAAAAAGAAAGGAATTTTGACACACTAGCTTCCATGGTTTATTCCAGATATTATACATTCTGATGCTTTTGCAGTGAAACAATCTTTTCTATGACTAAGCAAATAACACTGGGGTAATGCCCATACATTAGCCCAGGCAAGGTAACTAAAAAGTTAAGGAAGTTCAGATGCCATTAAAACTTGAAAGTATATTTGTTGAACATTCCTAAACTAGCTGCTGCAGAATGTTATTTTGTTTTCAGCTATATGTAAGTGCATGTCTGTTGACAAACGTGTGTGTGTGTGAATATAAAAAGTTACTTTGTTGAAAAGTTCAAAAATACTTTTAAAATGGATATGATAGAGTTACTACCAAACCTATGTTCACATTGCCAAATGCTCAAGTTTGAGGACGCTCAGCAAAAGATCCTGTTATGATCAGAAACAGGAGCCAGAATGCTAAGAGAAGCACAACCAAAGGAAGAAGAGCATGAAGTTATTTTTTTATCTAAACTGTCCCAATTTGAATCACAGCTTTTCCATTTATAACCTTGGGTGTACTACTTATACCTCAGTTTTCTCATCTGTAAAATGAAAGTAATAATAGTACCTACCTCATTAAGTTGTGAAGGTAAAGTAAATTAATATATGCAAAACCTAAAAGCAGGGCCTGGGACACACTAACACTTAAATGAGTGTTCATATGGTTTTTATTCATCAATTTGTTAATGTGGTGTATCACATTGATTTATTTGCATATATTAAAGAATACTTGCATCTATGGGATAAATCCCACTTGATCAGGGTGCATGATCCTTTTAAAGTATTGTTGGATTTGGTTTAGAAGTATTTCATTGAGGATTTTTGGATCTACATTCATTAGAAATATTGGCCTATAATATTCTTTTTTTGTGATATATTTGTCTGGTTTTGCTATCAGGGTGATGGTGGACTCGTAGAATGAGTTTGGGAGTGTTCCACCCTCTGCAGCTTTTGGAAGAGATTCAGAAGGGTAGGTGTTAACTCCTCTCTAAATGTTTGACAGAATTTGCCTGTGAAGCCATCTGGTCCTAGACTATTGCTTATTGGGAGTATTTTAATCACACATTCAATTTCTTTATTTTTTTTACATCTTTATTGGAGTATAATTGCTTTACAATGGTGTGTTAGTTTCTGCTTTATAATAAAATGAATCAGTTATACATATACATATATTCCCATATCTCTTCCCTCTTGCATCTCCCTCCCTCCCACCGTCCCTATCCCACCCCTCTAGGTGGTCACAAAGCACCGAGCTGATCTCCCTGTGCTATGCGGCTGCTTCCCAGTAGCTATCTATTTTACGTTTGGTAGTGTATATATGTCCATGCCACTCTCGCGATTTGTCACAGCTTACCGTTCCCCATGCCCATATCCTTAAGTCCATTCTCTAGTAGGTCTGTGTCTTTATTCATGTCTTACTCCTAGGTTCTTCATTACATTTTTTTCTTAAATTCCATACATATGTGTTAGCATATGGTATTTGTCTTTCTCTTTTTGACTTACTTCACTCTGTATGACAGACTCTAGGTCCATCCACCTCATTACAAATAGCTCCATTTCGTTTCTTTTTATGGCTGAATAATATTCCATTGTATATATGTGCCACATCTTCTTTATCCATTCATCCGATGATGGACACTTAGGTTGTTTCCAGCTCCGGGCTATTGTAAATAGAGCAGCAATGTACATTTTGGTACATGACTATTTTTGATTTATGGTTTTCCCAGAGTATATGCCCAGTAGTGGGATGGCTGGGTCATATGGCAGTTCTATTTCTAGTTTTTTAAGGAACCTCGATACTGTTCTCCATAGTGGCTGTACCAATTCACATTACGACCAGCAGTGCAAGAGTGGTCCCTTTCCTCCACACCCTCTCCAGAATTTATTGTTTCTAGATTTTTTGATGATGGCCATTCTGAATGGTGTTAGATGATATCACATTGTACTTTTGATTTGCATTTCTCTAATGATTAATGATGTTGAACATTCTTTCATGTGTTTGTTGGCAGTCTGTATATCTTCTTTGGAGAAATGTCTATTTAGGTCTTCTGCCCAATTTTGGACTGGGTGGGTTTTTTGTTGTTGTTGTCGTTATTGAGCTGCATGAGCTGCTTATAAATTTTGGAGATTAATCCTTTATCAGTTGTTTCATTTGCAAATATATTTTCCCATTCTGAGGGTTGTCTTTTGGTCTTGTTTATGGTTTCCTTTGCTGTGCAAAAGCTTTGAAGTTTCATTAGGTCCCATTTGCTAATTTTTGTTTTTATTTCAAATTCTCTACGAGGTGGGTCAAAAAGGAAAGTGCTATGAATTATGTCATAGAGTGTTCTGCCTATGCTTTCCTCTAAGAGTTTGATAGTTTCTGACCTTACATTTAGGTCTTTAATCCATTTTGAGCTTATTTTTGTGTATGGGGTTAGGGAGTGATCGAATCTCATACTTTTACATATATATGTCCAGTTTTCCAAGTACCACTTATTGAAGGGGCTGTCCTTTCTCCACTGTGTATTCCTGCCTCCTTTATCAAAGATAAGGTGACCATATGTGCGTGGGTTTATCTCTGGGCTTTCTATCCTTTTCCATTGATCTATCTTTCTGTTTTTGTGCCAGTACCATACTGTCTTGATTACCCTACCTTTGTAGTATAGTCTGAAGTCAGGGAGCCTGATTCTTTCAGCTCCATTTTTTGATCTCAATATTGCTTTGGCTATTTGGGGTATTTTGTGTTTCCATAAAACTTGTGAATTTTTTTGTTCTAGTTCTGTGAAAAATGCCAGTGGTAGTTTGATAGGGATTGCATTGAATCTGTAGATTGCTTTGGGTTGTAGAGTCATTTTCACAATGTTGATTCTTCCAATCTTAGAACATGGTATATCTCTCCATCTATTTGTATCATCTTTAATTTCTTTCATCAGTGTCATAATTTGCTGCCTAGAGTCCTTTTGTCTACTTAGGTAGGTTTATAGCTAGATATTTTATTCTTTTTGTTGCAATGGTAAATGGGAGTGTTTTCTTGATTTCACTTTCAGATTGTTCATCATTAGTGTATAGGAATGCCAGAGATTTCTGTGCATTAATTTTGTATCCTGCTACTTTACCAAATTCATTGATTAGCTCTAGTAGTTTTCTGGTAACATCTTTAGGATTCTCTATCTTGTCATCTGCAAACAGTGACAGCTTTACTTCTTCTTTTCTGATTTGGATTCCTTTTATTTCATTTTCTTCTCTGATTGCTGTGGCTATAACTTCCAAAACTATGTTGAATAAAAGTGGGAGAGGGGGTAACCTTGTCTTTTTCCTAATCTTAGTGGAAATGCTTTCAGTTTTTCACCATTGAGGTTGATGATGGCTGTGGATTTGTTTTATATGGCTTTATTTTGTTGAGGAAAGTTCTCTCTATGCCTACTTTCTGCAGGGTTTTTATCATAAATGGGTGTTGAATTTTCTCGAAAGATTCCTCTGCATCTATTGAGATGATGATACGGTTTTGCTCCTTCAATTTGTTAATATGGTGTATCAAGTTGATTGATTTGTGTATATTGAAGAATCCTTGCATTCTTGGAGTAAATCCCACTTCATCATGGTGTATGATCCTTTTAATGTGCTCTTGGATTCTGTTTGCTAGTATTTTGTTCAGGATTTTTTCATCTATGTTCATCAGTGATATGGGCCTGTAGTTTTCTTTCTTTGTGACATCCTTGTCTGGTTTCGGTATCAATGTGATGGTGGACTTGTAGAATGAGTTTGGAAGTGTTCCTCCCTCTGCTATATTTTGGAAGAGTTTGAGAAGGATAGGTGTTAGTTCTTCTCTAAATGTTTGGTAGAATTCTCCTGTGAAGCCATCTGGACCTGGGCTTTTGTTTGTTGAAAGATTTTTAATCACAGTTACAATTTCAGTGCTTGTGATTGGTCTGTTCATATTTTCTAGTTCTTCCTGATTCAGGCTTGGCAGGTTGTGCATTTCTAAGAATTTGTCCATTTCTTTCAGGTTGTCCATTTTATTGGCATAGAGTTGCTTGTAATAATCTCTCATGATCTTTTGTGTTTCTGCAGTGTCAGTTGTTACCTGTTTTTCATCTCTAATTCTATTGAGTTGAGTCTTCTCCCTTTTTTTCTTGATGAGTCTGGCTAATGGTTTATCAATTTTGTTTATCTTCTCAAAGAAGCAGCTTTTAGTTTTATTGATCTTTGCTATCGTTTCCTTCATTTCTTTTTCATTTATTTATGATCTGATTTTTATGATTTCTTTCCTTCTACTAACTGTGGGGATATTTTGTTCTTCTCCCTCTAATTGCTTTAGGTGCAAGGTTAGGTTATTTTCTCAAAATGTTTCCTGTTTCTTAAGGTAGGTTTGTATTGCTATAAACTTCCCTCTTAGAACTGCTTTTGTTGAATCCCAAAGGTTTTCAGTCGTCTTGTCTCCTTTGTCATTTTTTTCTAGGTATTTTTTAATTTCCTCTTTGATTTCTTCAGTGATAACTTCCTTATTAAGTAGTGTATTGTTTAGCGAGAATGTGCTTTAAATTTTGCATTTCTTTTCCTGTATTTGATATCTAATCTCATAGCATTGTGGTCACAACAGGTACTTGATACAATTTCAATTTTCCTAAATTTACCAAGGCTCGATTTGTGACCCAGGATATGGCCTATCCTGGAGAATGTTACATGAGCACTTGAGAAAAATATGTATTCTGCTGTTTTTGGATGGAATGTCCTATAAAGATCAGTTAAGTCCATCTTGTTTAATGTATCATTTAAAACTTGTGTTTCCTTATTTATTTTCATTTTGGATGATCAGTCCATTGGTGAAAGTGTGGTGTTAATGTTCCCTACTATGAATGTGCTACTGTCTATTACCCCTTTTATGGCTCTTAGTATTTGTCTTATGTATTGAGGTGCTCCTATGTTGGGTGCATAAAAATTTACAATCGTTATATCTTCTTCTTAGATTGATCCCTTGATCATTATGTAGTGTCCTCCTTTGTGTCTTCTAATAGTCTTTATTTCAAAATCCATTTGGTCAGATATGAGAATTGCTACTCCAGCTTTCTTTTGGTTTCCACTTGCATGGAATATCTTTTTCCATCCCCTCACTTTCAGTCTGTATGTGTTTCTAGGTCTGAAGTGGATCTCTTGTAGACAGCATATATATGGGTCTTGTTTTTGTATCCATTCAGCTAATCTGTGTCTTTTGGTGGGAGCATTTATTCCATTTACTTTTAAGGTAATTATCGATATGTATGTTCCTATTCCCATTTTCTAAATTGTTTTGGGTTCGTTATTGTAGGTCTTTTCCTTCTCTTGTGTTTCCTGCCTAGAGAAGTTCCTTTAGCATTTGTTGTAAAGCTGGTTTGTTGGTGCTGAACTCTCTCAGCTTTTGCTTGTCTGTAAAGTTTTTAATTTCTCCATCAAATCTGAATGAGATCCTTGCTGTGTAGAGTAATCTTGGTTGCAGGTTTTTCTGCTTCATCCCTTTAGATATGTCCTGCCAGTCCCTTCTGGCTTGCAGAGTTTCTGCTGAAATATCAGCTGTTAACATTATGGGGATACTCTTGTGTGTTATTTGTTGTTTTCCCTTGCTGCTTTTAATGTTTTCTTTGCATTTAATTTTTGACAGTTTGATTATTTTGTGTCTTGGCATATTTCTCCTTTTATTTACCCTGTATGGGACTCTCTGTGCTTCCTGGATTTGATTAACTATTTCCTTTCCCATATTAGGGAAGTTTTCAACGATTATCTCTTCAAATATTTTCTCCGTCCATTTTTTTTTTAACATCTTTATTGGGGTATAATTGCTTTACAATGGTGTGTTAGTTTCTACCCCATAACAAATGGAATCAGTTATACATATACATATGTTCCCATATCTCTTCCCTCTTGCATCTCCCTCCCTCCCACCCTCCCTATTCCACCCCTCCAGGTGGTCACAAAGCACCGAGCCGATATCCCTGTGCCATGCGGCTGCTTCCCACTAGCTATCTACCTTACGTTTGTTAGTGTGTATATGTCCATGACTCTCTCGCCCTATCACAGCTCACCCTTCCCCCTTCCCACGTCCCTTTCTTTTTTTCTTTTTCTTCTGGAACCCCTATAATTCGAATGTTGGTGCATTTAATGTTGTCCCAGATGTCTCTGAGACTGTCCTCAGTTTTTTTTTCTTTATTTTGCTCTGCAGTAGTTATTTCCAATATTTTATCTTCCAGGTCACTTATCCATTCTTCTGCCTCAGTTATTCTGCTATTGATCCCATCTAGAGTACTTTTAATTTGATTTATTGTGTGGTTCGTCATTGCTTGTCTCAACTTTAGTTCTTCTAGGTCCTTGTTAAATGTTTCTTGCATTTTGTTTATTCTATTTCCAAGATTTTGTATCATCTTTACTATCATTATTCTGAATTCTTTTCTAGGTAGACGGCCTATTGCCTCTTCATTTGTTAGGTCTGGTGGGTTTTTATCTTGCTCCTTCATCAGTGGTGTGTTTTTCTATCTTCTCTTTTTGCTTATCTTACTGTGTTTGGGGTCTCCTTTTTGCAAGCTGCAGGTTTGTAGTTTCCGTTGTTTTTGGTGTCTGTCCCCAGTGGCTAAGGTTGGTTCAGTGGGTTGTTTATGCTTCCTGGTGGAGGGCACTAGTGCTTGTGTTCTGGTGGATGAGGCTGGATCTTGTCTTTTGGGTGGGCAGGTCCACATCTGCTGGTGTGTTTTGGGGTTTCTTTTGACTTATTATGATTTTAGGCTGCCTCTCTGATAATGGGTGGCATTGTGTTCCTGCCTTGCTAGTTGTTTGGCATAGGGTGTCCAGCACTGTAGCTTGCTCGTCGCTGAGTGAAGCTGGGTGCTGGTGTTGAGATGGAGATCTTTGGGAGATTTTCGCCGTTTGATGTTATATGGAGCTGGGAGGTCTCTTTTGGATCAGTGTCCTGAAGTTGGCTCTCCCACCTCAGAGGTACAGCACTGACTCCTGGCTGCAGCACCAAGAGCCTTTCATCCACACAGCTCAGAATAAAAGGGAGAAAATGTAGAAAGAAAGATAGAAAGAAAGAAAGAAAGAAAGAAAGGATAAAAGAAATAAAGTAGGGAGGGAGGGAAGGAGGAGTGATGGAAGGAAAGAAAGAAAGAAGATAAAATAAACTCAAATAAAGTAAGATAAAATAAAATAAAGTTATTAAAATAAAAAATATAACTATTAAGAAAAAAATATTTTTAAAGAAAAAAAAATGTATGGATAGAACCCTTGGACAAATCGTAGAAGCAAAGCTATACAGACAAAATCTCACACAGAAGCATACATATACATACTCACAATAAGTGAAAAAGGGGAAAAAATCATAAATCTTGTTCTCAAAGTCCACCTCCTCAATTTGGGATGATTCGTTTTCTATTCATGTATTCCACAGATACAGGGTACATCAAGTTGATTGTGAAGCTTTAATCCGTTGCTTCTGAGGCTGCTGGGAGAGATTTCCCTTTCTCTTCTTTGTTCTCACAGTTTGCAGGGTCTCAGCCTTGGATTTGGCCCTGCCTCTGCGTGTAGGTCGCCAGAAGGCATCTGTTCTTCCCTCAGAAAGGGCGGGGTTAAAGAAGCAGCTGCTTTGGGAACTCTGGCTCACTCAGGTCGGGGAGAGGGAGGAGTACGGAGTGCAGGGTGAGCCTGCGGAAGCAGAGGCAGGCATGACGTTGCACCAGCCTGAGGCATGCCATGCGTTCTCCTGGGGAAGTTGCCCCTGGATCCCGGGACCCTGGCAGTGGCGGGCTTCACCGGCTCCCCGGAAGGGTGTGTGGATAGTTACCTGTGCTCGCACACAGGCTTCTTGGTGGTGGAAGCAGCAGCCTTAGTGGCTCATGCCCGTCTCTAGGGTCCACACTTTTAGCCACAGGTTGCAGCTCGCGCCTGTCTCTGGAGCTCCATTAAGCAGCGCTCTTAATCCCCTCTCCTCACACACTAGGAAACAAAAAGGGAAGAAAATGTCTCTTGTCTCTTTGGCAGGTGCAGACTTTTCCCCGGACTCCCTTCTGGCTAGCCGTGGTGCACTAACCCCTTGTAGGCTGTATTCACGCCACCAACCCCAGTCCTCTCCCTGTGCTGCGACTGAAGCCCAAGCCTCAGCTCCCAGCCCCGCCCACCCCAGCAGGTGAGCAGACAAGCCTCTTGGGGTGGTGGGTGCCAGTCGGCACCGATCCTCTGTGCAGGAACCTCTCCACTTTACCCTCCGCATCCCTGTTGTTGTGCTCTCCTCCACGGCTCCGAAGCTTTCGCCCTCCGCCACCTGCAATCTCCACTCATGAAGGGACTTCCTAGTGTGTGGAAACATTTCCTCCTTCACAGCTCCCTGACACTGGTGCAGGTCCCATCCCTATCCTTTTGTCTCTGTTTATTCTATTTTTATTTTGCCCTACCCAGGTACATGGGGACTTTCTTGCCTTTGGGGAGGTCTGAGGTCTTCTGCCAGCATTCAGTAGGTGTTCTGTAGTTGTTCCACGTGTTGATGTATTTCTGGTGTATCTGTGGGGAGGAAGTTTATCTCCGCGTCTTACTCTTCCACCATCTTCCCCTCATCCCACACTTTCAATTTCTGTACTTGTGATTGGTCTGTTCATATTGTCTATTTCTTCTTGGTTCATTCTGGGAAGGCTGTACCTTTCTGGGAGTTTGTCCATTTCTTCTACGTTGTCCATTTTATTGCCATATAGTTGCTTGTAGCTGTGTTTTATAATCCTTTGTTTTTCTCCAGTGTTAGTTGTAACTTCTTTCTCCTTTCTAATTTTATTGATTTGTGCTCTCTCCCTTTTTTTCTTGATTAGTCTGTCTAAAGATTTATCAGTTTTATGTTCTCAAAGCACAAGCTTTTTGTGTTATTTATTTTTCCTATTATTTTCTTAATCTCTGTTTCATTTATTTCTAATCTGATCTTTATGATATCTTTCCTTCTACTAATTTTAGGCTTTGTTCTTTCTCTAGTTGCTTTAGGTGTAAGGATAGGTTGTTTATTTGACATTTTTCTTGTTTCCTGAAGTAAGATTGTATTTCTCTAAACTTCCCTCTTAGCACTGCTCTTGCTGTGTCCCATGGGTTTTGGATTGACGTGTTTTCATTGTCATTTGTTTCTAGGTATTTTATTGATTTCCTGTTTGATTTGTTCATTGACCCATTGGTTATTTAATAACATATTGTTTAGCTTCCATGTGTTTGTGATTATACGTTTTTTTCCCTATGTAATTGATTTCTAATCTCATATCATTGTGGTCAGAAAAGATGCTTGATATGATTTCATTTTTTTAAAATTTACCAAGGTTTCATTTGTGATCCAAGATGTGATCTATCCTGGAGAATGTTCTGTGTGCACTTGAAAAGAATGTGTATTTTGTTGCTTTCAAAATGAATGTCCTATAAATATCAACTAAGTCTATTTGGTCTAATGTGTCCTTTAAGGCTTGTGTTTCCTTATTAATTTTCCGTCTGGATGATCTGTCCATTGGTGTAAGTGAAGTGTTAAAGTCCAACACTATTCTAAATCACAGTAAGATCTTTTTTTGATCCACCACCTAAAATAATGAAAATATAAGAAAAAATGAACATATAGGACCTAATTAAACTAAAAAGCTTTTGCACAGCAAAGGAAGCCATAAACAAAATGAAAAGACAACCTTCAGATTAGGAGAAAATATTTTCAAATGAAGCAACTGATAAGAGATTAATCTCCAAAATATACAAATAGCTCACACAGCTAAATATCAAAGAAACAAACAACCCAATCTTATAATGGGCAGAAGACCTAAATAGACATTTATCCAAAGACATACAGATAGCCAAAAAACACATGAAAATATGTTCAACATCACTAATTAGTAGAGAAATGCAAATCAAAACTACAATGAGGTATCACCTCAAATGAGTCAGAATGGCCATCATCAAAAGTCTACAATCAATAAATTCTGGAGAGGCTGTGGAGAAAAGGGAACCCTCTTACACTGTTGGTGGGAATGTAAATTTGTACAACCACTATGGAGAACAGTATGGTGGTTCCTTAAAAAACTAAAAATAGAACTACCATTGACACAGGAATCCCACTCTTGGGCATATGTCTGGAAAAAACATAATTCAAAAAGATACATGCACCCCAATTTTCACTGCAGCACTATTTACCATAGCCAGGACATAGAAGAAACCTAAATGTCCATTGACAGATGAATAGACAAGGAAGATGTAGCACATATATACAATGGAATATTACTCTGCCATAAAAAGGAAAGAAAAATGCCATTTTCAGTGACATGGATGGACCTAGAGATTGTCATACAGGGTGAAGTAAGTCAGAAAGAGAAAGACAAATATTGTATAATATTGCTTATATGTGGAATTTAGAAAAATGTTAAAGGGGAACTTATTTGCAAATCAGACATAGAGTCACAGATGTAGAAAACAATCTTATGGTTACCAAGGCAGGAAGTGGGGGTGGGAAAAATTGGGATATTGGGATTGACATATATACACTACTATATATAAAATAGAAAACTAATGAGAACCTACTATCTAGCACAGGGAACTCTACTCAGTACTCTGTGGTGAACTTAATGGGAAGGAAATCTAAAAAAGGTTGGATATATGTATATGTATAACTGATTCACTTTGCTGGACAGCAGAAACTAACACAGCATTGTAAAGCAACTATACTCCAATAAAAATTAATTTAAAAAATGAGTGTTTTCAAGGACTTGTGAAAATACATGAAAGCTACCAAATATATGTTGGAGACCCCTATCAGATTTTTTAAATTAAAAGTAAGAAATATTCAATTAAAATTTTAATATATAAAATTCATTAAAATTTAGTTAAAAAGTCTAAAACTTATATTAGTACAACACCAAGAATGAACCCTAATACAAACTATGGGCTTTGGGTGATAATAAGTTGTCAATGTTGTTCATTGATTGTAAAGGTACCACTCAGGTGTGGGATGTTGATGGTGGGGGAGGCTGTGCCTGTGTGTGAAGAGAGTGCATATGTGAACTCTTCACTTTCTGCTAAATTCTGCTGTGAAAATAAAATTCTATAAAATAAAGTCTATTTGTAAAATATTGTATTATACTTGAAAATAGTTTATTGGTTACAATTTCTCACTTTAAAAGAATTCACATATGTAGCAACTGTAGTCAACTAAGTTAAATTTGTTTCCTGTATCAAAATTCAAAAGTTAATAATAAAATCATCTCAAAGGTTTTACAGATATAAATAATATTTAAAACAGCATGGGATAGTTGTCTAATATTCTGTGAGAGATGGGCTCTCTAAAAAAATGTGGGTTTAAGGCCTATTAAATTCTTCATATGCCTGAATAGAGGCTTCTTGATATAATTACCCTGTAAGTAAACTGGAATGAGACACATAAACTCTGCTTCTCAGAATAAAACAGAGCTGGATTGTTGCTAGGCAGTCAGCCTCCTTTCCCAGTGCAACAATAATGTCTGCACTAACACGTGAAAATGTGAAATCAGCTGTGTCTACTTTCAAAATAAATAATTTTACTTTCAACATCTTACTATACAGCAAAATTAATTTCAGGTGTCCTAAGGAGTAAAATGTATCAAATTAAACTGCAGGTGACTAATTAATCTTCCAGTGGTAAAGGACTTCCTAAGTTTAAGCACTGCAAAATAATTGAAAAGAAAATATCTATATATATTAATGAGCAAGAAATATTAAAATTTAAAGCTTTGCTATATTATTTTGAAGTATTAACTTGTTAAAATTGTTTTCTAAAATAAACAACTCAATTGAAATTAGCTAAAGTCTTTCCTTGTTGAAAAACTATTTGGCTGTATGTGTGAAGATACTTAAGAATTACATAAACTTGGACCAAGTAATTTTCTTTTTTTGGATCAAGTAATTTTACTTCCAGAAATTTATCCTAAGAAAATATCAGAGGTGGATGCAAAGAGTTATGTTTAAAGGATTTATGGCCATATTATTTCCCATGAGCAATTTTTAAAACAACATATATTCAATATCAGGAAAATTATTAAATATATTATGGTATAGCCACATTATAAAATATCATGAAGTTATTTTAAAAATCATATTTTGAAGATTGTTTGGTGTCATACAAAAATTAGGCATTGTGCAAAATCAGAAAAGGAAAATGGGAAACAAATGGATAAACTCAATTCTGTAAATTATACATATAAGTGTAGTAAAAAGGCTCAAATGTATAACCCAGAAAAATTTTTAGAAAGGTTATCTGTGAATGATAAAATTATAGGTAATTTTGCCATTGTTATTCTTTTGTTCATATTTTAAGTTTCCTGCAATGAGTACATATGGCTTATAGCATCAGAAATACAAATGTGTAAAAATTTCCAAGCTATATATAAAATCTATATATTATTGCAACAAAAAATTAGCTCTGATTTTGCTTTGGTTACTTTTTTGTGGTTACTAACAAAATGAGATTTGAGTTGGAGCAAGCAAGAGCAAAAGCTTTTCTTACTTTGATAATTTATCAAATGTAGGTAAATATCAATTTACCTTTCCCTGTGTCCTTTAAGGTGCTTTATGCCACTTCAGTTCCATCTGGCTACAAAACTAAATGGTCTATACAAATAAGAATATTATCCTATTTGAGAAGACACATTGTTGCTCTGATTAAAATGCAGAGCTGGTACCATGCATAAGAAGTTTATAGAAGAGGGTCAGATCAAGATGGTAGAGGAGCAGGAGTGGAGCTCACCTTCTGCCACAAATATATCAAAAATACATCTACATGTGGAACAATTGTCACAGGACATCTACTGAACACTGGCAGAAGACCTCAGACTTCCAAAATGGCAAGAAAGCCTCCACATAACTGGGTAGGACAAAACAAAAAGAAAAGAAAAAGAGAGATGAATCTGGATGGGACTTGTGCTCCTGGGAGGGAGCTATGAAAAAGGAAAAGTTTCCGCACTCTGGGAAGTCCCGTCACTGGTGAGGATATCAGCCAGGACAGAAGGGGAGCTTCAAAGCCTCAGAGGAGAGCACAGCAACTGGTTTACAGAGGGTGAAGTGCAGAGAGACCTGCATAGATGGTAAGTGCCACCCAGCACTCCCCAGCCTGAGACTCCCATCCACTAGGGTGGACAGCGGCTGCATGCTGAGGCTTGGGCTTTGTAGGTTAGACATGGGAGGGAGGACTGAGGTTTGCTGCGTGGAGACAGCTTGAGGAGGGTAGGTGCAGTGCACCACAACCAAGGGAGTACAGAAGGAGGCCTGGGTCCACCAGAGAGGCAGGGCACCATCATTGAGCAGCATGCAAGGAGAGGTGTGGGCCTGCTGTGGGAGCTTCTTTCTCAGTGTGTGCTCTTAGGCAGCAAGGTACCACATACACAAACTCCCCGGGTGGGTGTGAGCTGCCACTGACAGCTCGGACTCCAGAAGGGGGCACAGACTGCTGCTGCTACTGAGGGTCCTGAGACTGGGAGCCAACCACTGTCCCTGCCTCCCTGGGAGTGTGTGTGGGCTATGCATCTGCATAACCCCTATCAAGGGGATAACAGCCAGCACATGCTGAGGAAAAGAGGACAAGCATCCAAAACCAAAACAGCCCTCATGCCAAAAACCATTAAACCCACACAAGTTATTCAAGGACATTCCTGCATACAAATAGACCACCAAGAATACCGTAGATGACTCTTTCTCCTAAATTCACAGAGTAAGGGAAATATAAGCAAAATAAAGAAGCAGAGGAACCACTCCCAGTTAAAAGACCAAGAGAATTCCCCTGAAGAAACAAACATTGAAACAGACCTCTTCACTCGAATAGACCCTGAGTTCAAAAAGGAGGTAATGAAAATACTGAAGGAATTAGGAAAGGCTATTGACAGAAGTGCATATTAATGTGAAAAAGAAATAGAAACTATAAGGAGGAGCCAAGAAAAATTAGAAAATTTATTTGGTGAGATGAAAGCTAAGCTAAAGGTAATGAATAGCAAAATTAATAATGCAGAAGATAGAATAAGTAATCTTAAGACAGAAAAATGGAAATTACCCAATCAAAACAGCAGACAGGAAGCCAAATTGAAAAAAAAAAGAAAGCAATATAAGAAACCTATGGGATAATGTAAAGCATCACAATCTATGTATAATAGAGATTCCAGAAGGTGAAGAAAGAGAAAAGAGAATTGAAATGCATTTGAAGATATTATGGCTGAAAACTTTGCTAACCTAAAGAAGGAAACAGATATACAGATACAGGAAACACAGAGGGTCTCAAACAAGATGAACCCAAACACACCTACACCAAGACATATTATAATAAAAATGGCAAAAGTTAAAGATAAAGAGAGGATTTTAAAGGCAGCAAGAGAAAAACAGAGTTAATTGCAAGGGAACCACCATAAGGCTATCTGCTGATTTCTCTACAGAAACAATGCAGGCCAGAAGGGAGTGGCAAAATATATTCAAAGTCTTGAAAGGGAAAAATCTGCAGTCTACAATACTCTACCCAGCAAGATTATCATTTAGAAGAGGAAGTGAAATAAAGAATTTCTCAGACAAGCAAAAACCAAAAGAATACAGAAATAATAAACATATCTTAAAGGAAATATTGAAAGATCTTCTCTAAATAGAAAAGAAGCATGAAGATATAGGAAGGAAGGAGTCATAATTGGAAAGTGAATCACTTAAACTAACCAGTATAGAGATGAAAAAGAGGGGAAAAAACCTTATTTCTGAAAGTGGAGATAAATACAAGGAACAGCAAAAGCATGAACATGAAGATGTAAAAAAGGACATAAAAATCATAAAATGTGGAGAAGGAGAGTAAGAAAGTGCACATTTTTTTTTAGAATGCATTTGAACCTATATGACTATCAGTCTAAGGCAAGTAGATATAGGAAGGGGTTAACATAATTGAAAAACAGGACAACCAGAATCAAAAACATACAATAGATTCACAAAAATCAAAAAGAAGAGAACACAAGAATAAAATAAAAGGAAATCATCAAAACACAAAAAGGAAAACAAAAAGAAAAGAAAGGAACAGAGAAGAAACAAAGAATCAACTGGAAAACAAGGTTTAATATTGCAATAAACACATACATATCAATAATTACATTAAATGTCAATGGACTGAATGCTCCAATCAAAAGACATAGAGTGGGAGACTGGATAAAAAAAAGAAAAGAGCCTACAATATGCTGCCTACAAGAGATCCACCTTAGGGCAAAGGACACACATAGATTTAAAGTGAGGGGATGGAAAATGATATTTCATGCAAACGGAAATGAAAAGAAAGCAGGAGTTGAAATACTCAGACAAAATAGACTGTAAAGCAAAGGCTATACAGAAAGATAAAGAAGGACGCTATATAATAATAAAAGGATCAATACAAGAAGAGAATTTTACACTTGTCAACATATATGCACCTAACATAGGAGCACCCAAATACATAAAACAAATACTAATGAACATGAAGGGAGAAATTGATGGGAATACAATAATAGTAGGAGAATTTAACACCCCATTCACATCAGTGGACAGATCTAGACAGAAAATCAATAAGGCAACAGTGATCCTAAATTACACAATAGAACAATTAGACTTAATTGATATTTTTTCAGGGCGTTATATATTAAAAAAAATCCAGAATACACATCATTTTCAAGTGAACATGGAATATTTTCTTGGATTGACCACATACTAGGACACAAAACTAACCTCAACAAATTTAAGAATAGAGAAATTATTTCAAGCATCCTTGGACCACAACCGCATGAAACTAGAAATCAACCACAGGAAAAGAAATGAGGAAAAAAAAAAAAACGATTACATGGAGACTAAACATGCTACTAAAACTCCAATGGGTCAACAAAGAAAGCAAAATGGAAGTTAAAAAATACCTTGAAAAAACGACAATGAAAACACAGCCATACAAAATCTATGAGATGTAGTAAAAGCAGTCCTTAGAGGGAAGTTCATAGTGATACAGGCCTTCCTCAAAAACAAGAAAAATCTCAAATAAACAACATAACCTACCACCTAAAAGAATTATAAAAAAGAGGAACAAACAAAACCTAAAGTCAGCAGAATGAAGGAAATAATGAAGATCACAGAGGAAATAAATAAAATAGGGATTTAAAAAAACACATGAAATATCAATAAAACCAAGAGCTGGTTCTTTGAGTAAACAAAATTGACAAACCTCTGTCCAGGCTCACCAAGAAGAAAAGAGAGAAAACCCAAATAAATAAAATAAGAAATGAAAAAGAAGAAATCTCAACTGATACCACAGAAATACAAAAAAAAAAAAAAAAAAAAAAACCATAAGAGAATACTATGAACAATTATATGCCAACATATTTGACAATCTAGAAGAAATGGAAAACTTTCTAGAAACATACAGCCCACCAAAACTGAATCGAGAAGAAATAGGGGCTTCCTGGTGGTGCAGTGGTTGAGTCTGACTGCCGATGCAGGGGACACGGGTTTGTGCCCTGGTCCAGGAAGATCCCACATGCTGCAGAGCGGCTGGGCCCATGAGCCGTGGCTGCTGAGCCTGCACGTCCGGAGCCTGTGCTCCGCAATGGGAGAGGCCACAGCAGTGAGAGGCCCATGTACGGCAAAAAAAAAAAAAAAAAAAAAGAAGAAATAGATAATTTGAACAGACTGATCACTAGAAATGAAATACAATCTGTAAAAAAGAAAAACAAACTCCCTACAAACAAAAGTCCAGGACCAGATGGCTTCACAGGCAAATTCTACCAAGCATACAAAGAAGAACTTATATCAATACTTCTCAAAATCTTCCAAAAGGTTAAAAAGGAGGGAACTCGCCCAAAGAGATTCTATTAAGCCACCATCACCCTGATACACAAATCAGACAAAGATAACACAAAAAAAGAAAGCTTCAGGCCAATATCATTGATGAATATAGATATAAAAAAATTTCAACAAAATATTAGCAAACTGAATCTAACGACACATGGAAAAGATCATACACCATGACCAAGTGGGATTAATCCCAAGTTCACAAGGATGGTTCAACGTTCACAGATCGATCAATGTAATACACCACATTAACAAAAGAAAAGTCAAAAACCACATGATCCTCTCAATAGATGTACAAAAAGCATTTGACAAAATTCAACATCAATTCTTGATAAAAACTCTTACTAAAGTGGGTATACAGGGAACATATCTCAACATAATAAAATCCATCTATGAAAAACCCACAGCTAATATAATACTCAACAGTGAAAATCCGAAAGCCTTCCTGCTAAAATCTGGAGCAAGACAAGGATGCCCACTCTCACCACTTCTATTCAACGTAGTATTGGAAGTCCTAGCCTTAGCAATCAGACAAGAAAAAGAAATAAAGGATATCCAAACTGGAAGGGAAGAGGTAAAATTGTCACTATATGCAGATGTCTTGATACTATATGTAGAAAAACTTAAGGACTCTACACAACAACTACTAGATCTAATAAATGAATTCAGCAAAGTACCAGGATAAAAGATTAACATTCAGAAATAAGTTGCAAAAAAAAAAAAAAAAAAAGAAAGAAAAAAGAATGCTGTTGCATTTCTTTACACTAAGAATGAAATATCAGACAGGGAGTGTTAAAAATATATATATATATCAAAAAATCACCTTTTAAATTGCAGCAAAAAAACAAAAATCCTAGGAATAAACCTGACCAAGGATGTAAAAGACTTAGACACTGAGAAATATAAAACATTAATAAAGGAAATTAGAGAGGACTCAAAGAAATGGAAAGATATCCCATGCTCTTGGATTGGAAGAATTAATATTGTTAAAATGGCAATATTACCCAAAGCAATCTACAGATTTAATATGATCCCTATCAAATTACTCATGACGTTTTTCACAGAGCTAGAACAAATAAACCAAAAAATTACATGGAACCCTAAAAGACCCAGGATTGCCAAAACAACTCTGAGGGAAAAAAAACAAACCAGGAGACATAACTTTCCCAGACGTCAGACAATACTACAAAGCTACAAGAATCAAAACAGAGTGGTATTGGTACAAAAACAGACATATGGATCAATGGAAGAGAATAGAGAGCCCAGAAGTAAATCCACACATCTATGGTCAGTTAATCTTTGGCAAAGGTGGCAGGCATATAAAATGGGAAAAAGACAGTCTCTTCAGCTAGTGGTGCTGGGAAAGTTGGACAGCTGCATGTAAATCAATGAAGTTAGATCACATCGTCATTCCATGCATGAAAATAAACTCAAAATGGCTAAAAGACTTAAACGTAATACAATACACCATAAAACTCCTAGAAGAGGGCATAGGCAAAACATTCTGTGACATAAATCATACAAATGTTTTCTTAGAGTCTCCCAAGGCAATAGAAATAAAAACAAAAATGAGCAAATGGGACCTAATGAAACTTACAAGCTTTTGCACAGCAATGGAAACCATTAAAAAAAATGAAAGTATTACCTACAGAATGGGAGAAAATATTTTCAAATGATGAGACCAACAAACACTTAATCTCCAAAATATACAAAAGACACATACAACTCAACAACAAAAAAACATACAACCCAGTCAGAGTGAAGGGAGAGGACTGGGGTTGGCAGCTTGAACATAGCCTGAAGGGGTTAGTGCACCACGCCTAGCCAGGAGGGAGTCTGGGGAAAAGTCTGCACCTGCCGAAGAGGCAAGAGACGTTTTCTTCCCTCTTTGTTTCCTGGTGCGCAAGGAGAGGGGTTTAAGAGCACTGCTTAAAGGAACTCCAGAGATGGACGTGAGCCATGGCTAAAAGCATGAACCCCAGAGATGGGCGGGAGATGCTAAGGCTGCTGCCGCCACCAAGGGGCCTGTGTGCGAGCACAGGTCACTATCCACACACCTCTTCCATGGAGCCTGTGCAGCCAGCCACTGCCAGGTTCCCGGGATCCAGGGACAACTTCCCCGGGAGAATGCACGGCGGGCCTCAGGTTGGTGCAATGTCACGCCAGCCTCTACCGCTGCAGGCCCGCACCGCACGCAGTGCCCTTCCCTCCCCCCCGGCCTGAGTGCACCAGAGTCCCTGAATCAGTGGCTCCTTTAACCCCGTCCTGTCTGAGCAAAAAACAGACGCCCTTCAGCGACCTACATGCAGAGGCAGGGCCAAATCCAAAGCTGAGCCCCTGTGAGCTGTGAGAACAAAGAAGAGAAAGGGAAATCTCTCCCAGCAGCCTCAGAAACAGCGGATTAAAGCTCCACAATCAACTTGATGTACCCTGCATCTGGGGAATACATGAATAGGCAACGAGTCATCCCAAATTGAGGAGGTGGGCTTCGAGAGCAAGATCTATGATTTTTTCCCCTTTTCTTCTTTTTGTGAATGTGTCTGTGTATGCTTCTGTGTGAGATCTTGTCTGTATAATTTTGCTTCCACCATTTGTCCTAGGGTTCTATCCGTCCATGGTTTTTTAAAAATTTTTTTCTTAATAATTAATTTTAATTTTAATAACTTTATTACACTTTACCTTTGCTCTTTCTTTCTTTCTTTCCTTCCTTCCTTCCCTCCTTTAGACAAAGAATCATCCCAAATTGAGGAGGTGGTCTCTGAGAGCAAGATTTATGAGTTTTTCCCCTTTAACTCTTTTTGTGAGGGTGTATGTGTATGCTTCTGTGTAAGATTTTGTCTGTATAGCTTTGCTTCCAACATTTGTCCTAAGGTTCTATCCGTCCCCTTTTTTTTTTTCTAAATAAGTATTTTTAATTCAATAACTTTATTATATTTTATTTTACTGTATCTTCTTTCTTTCTGTCTTTTTTCCTTCTTTTCCTCCTTCCTTCCTTCCTCCCTCCCTCCCTCCTTTCTTTCCTTCTCGCCTTCTTTCCTTGTTTCTTTCTTTCTTTCTTTCTTTCTTTCTTTCTTTCTTTCTTTCTTTCTTTCTTTCTTTCTTTCTTTCTTTCTTTCTTCCTTCCTTCCTTCCTTCCTTCCTTCCCTCCTTTCTTTCTTTCTTCATACTTCTACTAATTCTCTCTACTTTTTCTTCCTTTAATTCTGAGCCGTGTGGATGAAAGGCTCTTGGTGAACCAACCAGGAGTCAGGGTTCTGCCTCTGAGGTAGCAGAGCCAAGTTCAGGACACTGGTCAACAAGAGAGCTCCCAGCACCACATAATATGAAACAGCGAAAATCTCCCAGAGACCTCCATCTTAACACCAGTACCCAGCTTCACTCAATGACCAGCAACCTACAGTGCTGGACAACCTATGCCAAACAACTAGCAAAACAGGAACACAGCCCCACCCATTAGCAGAGAGGCTGCCTAAGATCATAATAAGGCCACAGACACACCAAAACACACCACCAGATGTGAACCTGCCCACTAGAGAGACAAGATCCAGCCTCATCCACCACAACACAGGCACGAGTCCCCTCCACCAGGAAGCCTACACAACCCACTGAACCAACCTTAGCCACTGGAGACAGACATCAAAAACAGCGGGAACTAAGAACCTGCAGGCTGCAAAAAGGAGACCCCAAACACAGTAAGATAAGCAAAATGAGAAGACAGAAAAACACACAGCAGATAAAGGAGCAAGGTAAAAATGCACCAGACCTAAATAATGAAGAGGAAATAGGCAGTCTACCTGAAAAAGAATTCAGAATAATGATAGTACGGATGATCAGAAATCTTGGAAGTAGAATGGACAAAATGCAAGAAACAGTTAACAAGGACCTAGAAGAAATAAAGATGAAACAAGCAATGACGAACAACACAATAAATGAAATTAAAAGTACTCTAGATCGGATCAATAGCAGAATAACTGAGGCAGAATACCGGATAAGTGACCTGGAAGATAAAATACTGGAAATAACTACTGCAGAGCAGAATAAAGAAAAAAAGAATGAAAAGAACTGAGGGCAGTCTCAGAGACCTCTGTGACAACATTAAACACACCAACATTCGAATTATAGGGGTTCCAGAAGAAGAAGAGAAAAAGAAAGGGACTGAGAAAATATTTGAAGAGATTATAGTTGAAAACTTCCCTAATATGGGAAAGGAAATAGTTAATCAAGTCCAGGAAGCACAGAGAGTCCCATACAAGATAAATCCAAGGAGAAATACGCCAAGACACATATTAATCAAACTGTCAAAAATTAAATACAAAGAAAGCATATTAAAAGCAGCAAGGGAAAAACAACAAATAACACACAAGGGAAACCCCATAAGGTTAACAGCTGATCTCTCAGCAGAAACCTTACAAGCCAGAAGGGAGTGGCAGGACATACTGAAAGTGATGAAGGAGAAAAACCTGCAACCAAGACTACTCTACCCAGCAAGGATCTCATTCAGATTTGATGGAGAAATTAAAAACTTTACAGACAAGCAAATGCTGAGAGAGTTCAGCACCACCAAACAAGCTTTACAACAAATGCTAAAGGAACTTCTCTAGACAAGAAACACAAGAGAAGGAAAAGACCTATAATAACGAACCCAAAACAATTTAGAAAATGGGAATAGGAACATACATATCGATAATTACCTTAAAAGTAAATGGAATAAATGCTCCCACCAAAAGACACAGATTGGCTGAATGGATACAAAAAACAAGACCCTTATATATGCTGTCTACAAGAGACCCACTTCAGACCTAGAGACACATACAGACTGAAAGTAAGGGGATGGAAAAAGATATTCCATGCAAATGGAAACCAAAAGAAAGCTGGAGTAGCAATTCTCATATCAGACAAAATAGACTTTAAAATAAGGACTATTAGAAGAGACAAAGAAGAACACTACATAATGATCAAGGGATCGATCCAAGAAGAAGATATAACAATTGTAAATATTTAGGCACCCAACATAGGAGCACCTCAATACATAAGGGAAATACTAACAGCCATAAAAGGGGAAATTGACAGTAACACATTCATAGTAGGGGACTTTAACACCCCACTTTCACCCATGGACAGATCATCCAAAATGAAAATAAAAAAGGAAACACAAGCTTTAAATGATACATTAAATGAGATGGACTTAATTGATATTTATAGGACATTCCATCCAAAAACAACAGAATACACATTTTTCTCAAGTGCTCACGGAACATTCTCCAGGACAGATCATATCTTGGATCACAAATCAAGCCCTGGTAAATTTAAGAATATTGAAATTGTATCAAGTATCTTTTCCGACCACAACGCCATGAGACTAGATATCAATTACAGGAAAGATCTGTAAAAAATACAAACACATGGAGGCTAAACAATACACTAGTTAATAATGAAGTGATCACTGAAGAAATCAAAGAGGAAATAAAAAATACCTAGAAACAAATGACAATGGAGACACAACGACCCAAAACCTATGGGATGCAGCAAAAGCAGTTCTAAGGGGGAAGTTTATAGCAATACAAGCCCACCTTAAGAAACAGGAAACATCTCGAATAAACAACCTAACCTTGCACCTAAAGCAATTAGAGAAAGAAGAACAAAAATACCCCAAAGCTAGCAGAGGGAAAGAAATCATAAAAATCAGATCAGAAATAAATGAAAAAGAAATGAAGGAAACAATACCAAAGATCAATAAAATTGAAAGCTGGTTCTTTGAGAAGGTAAACAAAATAGATAAACCACTAGGCAGACTCATCAAGAAAAAAAGGGAGAAGACTCAAATCAATAGAATTAGAAATGAAAAAGGAGAAGTAACAACTGACACTGCAGAAATAAAAAAGATCATGAGAGATTACTACAAGCAACACTATGCCAATAAAATGGACAATCTGGAAGAAGAGGACAAATTCTTAGAAATGCACAACCTGCCAAGACTGAATCAGGAAGAAATAGAAAATATGAACAGGCCAATCACAAGCACTGAAATTGAAACTGTGATTAAAAATCTTCCAACAAACAAAAGCCCAGGACCAGATGGCTTCACAGGCGAATTCTATCAAACATTTAGAGAAGAGCTAACACCTATCCTTCTCAAACTCTTCCAAAATATAGCAGAGGGAGGAACACTCCCAAATTCCTTTTATGAGGCCACCATCACCTTGATACCAAAACCAGACAAAGACGTCACAAAGAAAGAAAACTACAGGCCAATATCACTGATGAACATAGATGCAAAAATCCTCAACAAAATACTAGCAAACAGAATCCAACAGCACATTAAAAGGATCATACACCATGATCAAGTGGGGTTTATTCCAGGAATGCAAGGATTCTTCAATATACGCAAATCTATCAAAGTGATAAGCCATGTTAAAAAATTGAAGGAGAAAAACCATATGATCATCTCAATAGATGCAGAAAAAAGCTTTTGACAAAATTCAACACGCATTTATGATAAAACCCTGCAGAAAGTAGGCATAGAGGGAACTTCCTCAACATAATAAAGGCCATATAGGACAAGGCCACAGCCAACATCATCCTCAATGGTGAAAAAATGAAACCATTTCCACTAAGATCAGGAACAAGACAAGGTTGCCCACTCTTACTGCTCTTATTCAACATAGTTTTGGAAGTTTTAGCCACAGCAAACAGAGAAGAAAAGGAAATAAAAGGAATCCAAATCGGAAAAGAAGAAGTAAAGCTGTCACTGTTTGCAGATGACATGATAGTATACATAGAGAATCCTAAAGATGCTACCAGAAAACTACTAGAGCTAATCAATGAATTTGGTAAAGTAGCAGGATACAAAATTAATGCACAGAAATGTCTGGCATTCCTATATACTAATGATGAATAATCTGAAAGTGAAATCAAGAAATCACTCTCATTTACCATTGCAACAAAAAGAATAAAATAAAATAAAATATCTAGGACAGCCTTTTCAATATGTGGTACTGGGAAAACTGGACAGATACATGTAAAAGTATGAGATTAGATCACTCCCTAACACCATACACAAAAATAAGCTCAAAATGGATTAAAGACCTAAATGTAAGGTGCTGGGAAAACTGGACAGATACATGTAAAAGTATGAGATTAGATCACTCCCTAACACCATACACAAAAATAAGCTCAAAATGGATTAAAGACCTAAATGTAAGACCTAAATGTAAATCAAACTCTTAGAGGAAAACATAGGCAGAACACTCTATGACATAAATCACAGCAAGATCCTTTCTGACCCACCTCCTAGAGTAATGGAAATAAAAACAAAAATAAACAAATGGGACCTAATGAAACTTCAAAGCTTTTGCACAGCAAAGGAAACCATAAAGAAGACCAAAAGACAACCCTCAGAATGGGAGAACATATTTGCAAATGAAGCAACTGACAAAGGATTAATCTCCAAAATTTACAAGCAGCTCATGCAGCTCAATAACAAAAAAACAAACAACCCAATCCAAAAATGGGCAGAAGACCTAAACAGACATTTCTCCAAAGAAGATATACAGACTGCCAACAAACACGTGAAAGAATGCTCAACATCATTAATCATTAGAGAAATGCAAATCAAAACTACAATGAGATATCATCTCACACTAGTCAGAATGGCCATCATCAAAATATCTAGAAACAATAAATGCTGGAGAGGGTGTGGAGAAAAGGGAACACTCTTGCACTGCTGGTGGGAATGTGAATTGGTTCCACCACTATGGAGAACAGTATGGAGGTTCCTTAAAAAACTACAAATAGAACTACCATATGACCCAGCAATCCCACTACTGGGCATATACCCTGAGAAAACCAAAATTCAAAAAGAGTCATGTACCAAAATGTTCATTGCAGCTCTATTTACAATAGCCCGGAGATGGCAAAAACCTAAGTGCTTCTTTCTCCATTCATTATCGGATGAATGGATAAAGAAGATGTGGCACATATATACAATGGAATATTACTCAGCCATAAAAAGAAATGAAATTGAGCTATTTGTCATGAGGTGGATAGACCTAGAGTCTGTCATACAGAGTGAAGTAAGTCAGAAAGAAAAAGACAAATACCGTATGCTTACACACATATATGGAATTTAAGCAGAAAGAAAAATGTCATGAAGAAACTAGGCGTGAGACAAGAATAAAGACACAGACCTAGTGGAGAACGGACTTGAGGATATGGGGAAGGGGAAGGGTGAGCTGTGACAGGGCGAGGGAGAGTCATGGACATATACACACTAACAAATGTAAGGTAGGTAGCTAGTGAGAAGCAGCCGCATGGCACAGGGATATCGGCTCGGTGCTTTGTGACCGCCTGGAGGGTTGGGATAGGGAGGGTGGGAGGGAGGGAGACGCAAGAGGGAAGAGATATGGGAACATATGTATATGTATAACTGATTCACTTTGTTATAAAGCAGAAACTAACACACCATTGTAAACCAATTATACCCCAATAAAGGTGTTAAAAAAAAAAACAGCATACAAGCCAATCAGAAAATTGGCAGAAGGCCTTAATACACATTTCTCCAAAGAAGACATACAGATGGCTGTAGGCACAGGAAAATATGCTCAACATCACTAATTAATAGAGGTCAGAATGGCCATCAATAAAATGTCTACAAATAACAAATGTTAGAGAGGGTGTGGAGAAAAGGAACACTGCTACACTGTTCGTGGGAAGCGAAGTTGGTGCAGCCACTAGGGAGAACAGTATGGAGGTTCCTCAGAAAACTAAAAATAGAATTACCATATATCCAGCAATTCCACTCCTGGGCATATACTGGGATAAAGCTATCATTCAAAAAGATACATGCTTAAAATGGATAACCAACAAGGACCTACCCTATAGCATAGAGAACTCTGCTCAATCTTATGTAACAACCTAAATGGTAAAACAATTTTAAAAAGAATAGATACATGTGTGTGTGTATATATATATATATATATATATATATATATATATATGAATCACTTTGCTGTACACCTGAAACTAACACAACATTGTTAATCAACTGTACTCTAATATAAAATAAAAAGCTATAAAAATAAAAGATTGACCTTTGAAAAAGATACATGCACCCCTATGTTCATAGCAATAGTATTCACAGTAGCCAAAACATGGAAACAACTTAAATATCCACTGACAGAGGAATGGATAAAGAAGATGTGGTACATATCTGCAATGGATACTACTCAGCCATAAAAAGAATTAAATAATGCCATTGGTGGCAACATGGATGCAACTAGAGATTATCATACTGAGTGAAGTAAGGCAGAAAGAGAAAGACAAATACAATATGATATCACATGCCAGATGCAGAATCTAAAATATGGCACAAATGAGCATATCTATAAAACAGAAATAGACTCACAGACATAGAGATCAGACTTGTCATTGCCAAAGGGAAGGAGGGAAGGGAGAGGGATGGACTGGGAGTTTGGGGTTGGTAAATGCAAACTATTACATTTAGAATGGATAAACAACAAGGTCCTACTGTATAGAACAGAGAACTATATCCAATCTCCTGGGATAATCCATAATGGAAAACAATATTAAAAAAATAAGGTATATATGTGTGTTAGTGAGTCACTTTGTTGTACAGCAGAGATGGGCACAACATTGTAAATCAACTATACTTCAATAAAAATGAATAGATGAATAAATAGATAATTGAAAAAGGAAATTTATAGAAAATACAATCTTTGAAGATATGTGTGTACAAAAATGGTATGTACAAACACTGCTTACAAACACATAATAATATCAATTTGTTAATACACCATGCAAATATGTGTATGTTGCATATGCATGCACATACGTGTACATGGGTTCAGTATTTTTAAGCTAGGTTTCATATCAGAGCCGTCTATAGGCCTTCTGAAAAATATTCATGCCTAGGTCTCAACATTCCTGATAATTACTTAAAAAGCTAAAAAAATGGACTCAGCTATAACAAAGGTCAAGTTCATTTTATGATATTTCCAATATATATTTAATAAGCCAATTTACTCCATGCTTTAAAACTAGGAAGAAAAAATAATTGTCATTATTATCAGGGTTTGGCACACATGATATTAGGAAGTATTGGTCTCTATTTTATCTTCCAGGCAGGGACAATCAACTATATAAGCTCATTGTGAGAACTATTAGGGGAAAAAACTTACCATGAATAGAAATTTTAATGGCCATACACTATGTCTAGGCACTGTACTAAAATCTCTACATGTATAATATTGTTTAAGCTTTATTGAAAACCTGCAACATATTTACTATTATGCACAGTTTACAGATAAAGCAATCAAGGATCTGCAAATTTAATTAATCTGTTGAAATTCAGGTGATGACTGGCAGAACTCAAGAGAACAAGGTCAACACTATATAGCTTCCTGCGCGTATTCTTCAAGGCAGGGACAATACAAAAGAATGGTATTAGGAGGCCTTAACCTCCAATCAGCTGTCCCAGTGAGCATACTAAGTCAAAGTAGAGGAATTTTTATGCAAAATTGGCTCCAGGACAAATATTTTAGCCTTCCCTTTCTAACCAAATTGTCAGATTTCCTGTGAAACAATTCTGACACCATCATTTCCTGCAAGAGAAGTGATTTTTATATCACACTGATTTTGTATAATACCTTACCCTTATAAGCAGCACTATATTATTTATCTTATTTGGTAATTTAACCAGAATTTACTCAGCAACTATATCGTTTTTTAAAATATTGATTTCCTAGAAAAAAAAAAAACAAAACTCTCCTTTATTTACAGCAGTCAATGGAGAACAGGACTGGCAATTCTAAGACCTGGTATCTAGTGTTAATTTACTGGTTACCTGGCCCTTAGAAATCAGGCATTGTCAAGACTGCTATGGTAGAACTCAGAATTATAGTAAGAGTCCACAGGTTAGTGCCTTAGGCTTTGTCACTGTGGGGGCCAACCAATCTCCCCCTGTGCTAGTCAAACATGGCTGCCGAGGCACACTGCTTTGACATTTCAGATTGAAAGATGAGGCTGACTTATTTATTAGTTTCCTATAATGTGATCTACTTCTGAAAATAAACTGATTTCCCTTAAGTGATCAAATATGTAAATCAAAATTACTACTCCACAAGACACATTTGGATACTATTATTTTATACATACCATTGAAAATGCAGGATAAGTGTTTATTCTCTGTTGAAGCTCAACTAGCCTAATAACATTCTATACTTCTTATTCAATTAGCACTGTATTAACTTACCTAATAAAATTCTATGCACACAGTGGGTACTTGGTACATATTTAATAGATAAATATTTTTAAAATATCAAATAAAAGCTTTGAGACACTGAGTAATACATTAATATACTTAATCATCCTCATCTGTAACTCAAAACAATTATAATATGCAAATATGACCTTGTACTGTTCTTGATTATTAATATGCTATTACACAGACTGAATATACTGCTTCCCTCTCTGGGATCGTTTCCCCTCTATGGATTTCTCTATTCATATAAGGTTTTGAAAATTTTGATCTGTAAAGCAAATATTTTCTCAGACGCTGTTATCACCCTGATCACACATAGCATTATGTGTCTATTAAACAATCTGTACAAGTTTCTCATTGAATAGGCAAGAATATATCAAAGAAATTTAAATACTAAAGATAGAGCTCTCTTAAATAAATGAGCCCCCCCAAAAATTGCTCCATGGAGATGAGTTACATCCCACAGGTAAACTAGTGATCTGTATCCCACTGGCATAGCTCTTTACATGTATAACTAGCTTTCATGGTTTTTGTCTTAAATAGTACTGAAATACAAAAGTGGAAAGGAGATCTGATATATATGCACTGTTTATTTGAGGGACAGAAGCTTAATATTAAAAATATCTTTGTTTCTTTGTTGTACAGTTATGTTCTTTGAAAAGACCTATGTTCAATATTTTTCTTAAATATAATAAATCAAAAATTTATTTATTTTTTAAAATTTATTATTTTAAATGTATTTTTAAATTTATTATTCACCAGCAATTTAAACAATATTATCTCATATTCAAATTAAATCTACAAAGTAGCTATATAATTATGCTGAGAAACTGAGGCCCAGAGGTTAATTTTTTGCCCAAAATTACACAGCTAGTCAATAGCATAGGTAAGATTCAAACTCATGACTATCTAACTGCAAAGTCCATACTATCTGCATCATTTCATACTGTTGTAGGTTAATAAATTAAGTGCAATGAATAATTGTGCTGTAAAGAATTAAATCTGGAAAGAAAGGGAAAGAGCCTCAACTATAATATAGAACCTTCATACATTTAGTGCAGTTGTTCAAATGTATTCATATTCTCAGAATAAAAATTATTTTAAAGTATTCTTACAAAAATCAGCATTAAAAACAAGATTAACTCGCATATCATCAATAATTTTGTATACTTACTATTTCTCCTAATTCTTCACTCTTCCAAACCATTAGCAATTGTAAATGATGTGTCCAGGCAATAAATTATAGTTGAAACTATATGACTTCACCTATTATGTATTTAAAACTTATACTAAATAATAAATAGAATAAAATATTAAAATAAAATATCATTCTAGAAAAAACTAAATTGTCTGTATACTGCTCTAAGTAAGGTTATTTGGCAGCATATAATTAGTAAGGTATAACATATAGATTGATGAGAAACCAGGTGTAGAACACATGAAATTCTAAGGTACTGGGATATTTACTTATCTGCCTCATTCAGTTGACAGAGAATAACAAAACTGTATATATTACATATATATAACTATATATAGTTAGAAATAGGACATATAAGCTTTGTTAAGCAATTCTAATACATGAAAACTCACATTTATGACATCTATAAGGGAGAAGATTTCCTTCAAATGGAATGATTTTTATCCCAGTATTTTGGTAAAATTTTTTTTAACATCTTTATTGGAGTATAATTGCTTTACAATGGTGTGTTAGTTTCTGCTTTACAACAAAGTGAATCAGTTATACATATACATACATACCCATATATCTCTCCTCTTGCATCTCCCTCCCTCCCACCCTCCCTATCCCACCTCACTAGGTGGTCACAAACCACCCAGCTGATCTCCCTATGCTATGCAGCTGCTTCCCACCAGCTATCTATTTTAAGTTTGGTAGTGTATATATATATCCATGCCACTCTCTCACTTTGTCACAGCTTACCATTCCCCCTCCCCATATCCTCAAGTTCATGCTCTAGTAGGTCTGTGTATTTATTCCTAACTTACCCCCAGGCACTACATGATATATTTTTTTCTTACATTCCATATATATGTGTTAGCATACGGTATTTCTTTTACTCTTTCTGACCCACTTCACTCTGTATGACAGGCTCTATGTCCATCCATCTCAACACAAACAACTCAATTTCATTTATTTTCATGGCTGAGTAATATTCCATTGTATATATGTGCCATATCTTCCTTATCCATTTGTCTGTTGATGGACACCCAGGCTGCTTCCATGTGCTGGATATTACAAATAGAGCTACAATGAACATTTTGGCACATAACTATTTTTGAATTATGGTTTTCTCAGGGTATATGCCCAGTAGTGGGATTGCTGGGTTGTATGGTAGTTCTATTTTTAGTTTTTTAAGGAATCTCCATACTATTCTCCATAGTGGCGATAACAATTTAAATTCCCACCAACAGTGCAAGAGGGTTCCCTTTTCTCCACACACTTGCCAGCATTTATTGTTTCTAGATATTTTGGTGTGTGTGTGTGTGTTTATTTTATTTTATTGTGGTACGAGGGCCTCTCACTGTTGTGACCTCTCCCATTGCAGTGCACAGGCTCCGGACATGCAGGCTTAGCAGCCATGATCATGGGCCCAGCTGCTCCACGGCACGTGGGATCTTCCTGGACCAGGTCACGAACCCTTGTCCCCTGCATCGACAGGCAGCTTCTCATCCACTGCACCACCAGGGAAGCCCTGTTTCTATATTTTTTGATGATGGACATTCTGACCAGTGTGAGATGATATCTCATTGTAGTTATGATTTGCATTTCTCTAATGATTAATGATGCTTAGCATTTTTTCATGTGTTTGTGGGCAATCTGTATATCTTCTTTGGTGAAATGTCTAAAAAGGTCTTCTGCCCACTTTTGGACTGAGTTCTTTCTTTCTTTGATATTGAGCTGCATGAGTTGCTTGTAAATTTTGGAGATTAAACTTTTGTCAGTTGCTTCATTTGCAAATATTTTCTCTCATTCTAAGGGTTGTCTTTTGGTCTTGTTTATGGTTTCCTTTGCTGTGCAAAAGCTTTGAAGTTTCATTAGGTCCCATTTGTTTATTTTTGTTTTTATTTCCATTTCTCTAGGAGGTGGGTCAAAAGTGATCTTGCTGTGATTTATGTCATAGAGTGTTCTGCCTATGTTTTACTCTAACAGTTTCATAGTGTGTGGCATTATATTTGTCTCTTTAATCCATTTTGAGTTTATTTTTGTATATGGTGTTAGGGACTGTTCTAAATTCATACTTTTAGATGTAGTTGTCCAGTTTTCCCAGCATCACTTACTGAAGAGGCTGTCTTTTCTTCACTGTAAATTCTTGCCTCTTTTATCAAAGATAAGGTGACCATATGTGTGTGGGTTTATCTCTGGGCTTTCTTTCCTGTTCCATTGATCTATCTTTCTGTTTTTGTGCCAATACCATACTGTCCTGATTACTGTAGCTTTGTAGTATAGTCTGAAGTCAGGGAGCCTGATTCCTCCAGCTCCATTTTTCGTTCTCATGATTCCTTTTTCTATTTGGGGTCTTTTGTGTTTCCATACAAATTTTGAAATTCTTTGTTCTAGTTCTGTGAAAAATGCCAGGGGTAGTTTGATAGGGATTGCGTTGAATCTGTAGCTTGCTCTGGGTACTAGAGTCACTTTCACAAGGTTGATTCTTCCAATCCAAGAACATGGTATATCTCTCCATCTATTTGTATCATCTTTAATTTCTTTCATCAGTGTCTTATAATTTTCTGCCTACAGGTCTTTTGTCTCCTTAGGTAGGTTTATTCCTAGATATTTTATTGTTTTTGTTTCAGTGGTAAATGGGAATGTTTTCTTAATTTCACTTTCAGATATTTCATCATTAATGTATAAGACTGCCAGAGATTTCTGTGCATTAATTTTGTAATCTGCTACTTTATCAAATTCATTGATTAGCTCTAGCAGTTTTCTGGTAGCATGTTTTGGATCCTCTATGTATAGTATCATATCATCTGCCAACAGTGACAGATTTACTTCTTCTTTTCCAAATTGGATTCCATTCATTTCTTTTTCTTCTCTGAATGCTGTGGCTAAAATTCCAAAACTATGTTGAATAAGAGTGGTGAATATTTTTTTTTTTATTGAGCTGCATGAGCTGCTTGTAAATTTTGGAGATTAATCCTTTGACAGTTAATTCATTTGCAAATGTTTTCTCCCATTCTGAGTGTTGTCTTTTGGCCTTGTTTATTGTTTCCTTAGCTGTGCAAAATATTTGAAGTTTCATTAAGTCCCATTTGTTTATTTTTGTTTTTATTTCCATTTCTCTAGGAGGTGGGTCAAAAAGCATCTTGCTGTGATTTATGTCATAGAGTGTTCTTCCTATGTTTTCCTCTAACAGTTTGGTAGTTTCTGGCCTTACATTTAGGTCTTTAATCCATTTTGAGCCTATTTTTGTGTATGGTGTTAGGGAGTGTTCTAACCTCACACTTTAACATGTATCTGTCCAGTTTTCCCCGCACCACATATTGAAGAGGCTGTCCATTCTCCACTGTACATTCCTGCCTCCTTTATCAAAGATAATGTGACCATATGTGCATGGGTTTATCTCTGGGCTTTCTATCCTGTTCCATTGAGCTATATTTCGGGTTGTGCACCAGTACAATGCTTTCTTGCTTACTGTAACTTTGTAGTATAGGCTGAAGTCAGGGAGCCTGATTCCTCCAGCTCCATTTTTCGTTTTCAAGATTGGTTTAGCTATTCTGGGTCTTTGTGTTGCCACAAAAATTGTGATTTTTTTTGTTCTAGTTCTATGAAAAAGGCCAGTGGTAATTTGATAGGGATTGCATTGAATCTGTAGATTGCTTTGGATAATAGAGTCATTTTCACAATGCTGACTCTTCCAATCCAAGAACATGGTATATCTTTCCATTTATTTGTATCATCTTTAATTTCTTTCATCAGTGTCTTATAATTTTCTGCCTACAGGTCTTTTGTCTCCTTAGGTAGGTTTATTCCTAGATATTTTATTATTTTTGTTTCAGTGGTAAATGGGAATGTTTTCTTAATTTCACTTTCAGATATTTCATCATTAGTGTATAGAAATACCAGAGATTTCTGTGCATTAATTATGCATCCTGCTACCTTACCAAATTCATTGATTAGCTCTAGTAGTTTTCTAGTGGCATCTTTAGGATTCTCTATGTATAGTATCATGTCATCTGCAAACAGTGACATCTTTACTTCTTGTTTTCTGATTTGGATTCCTTTCATTTCCTTTTCTTCACTGATTACTGTGACAAAAATTCCAAAACTATGTTGAATAAGAGTGGTGAGAGTGGGAAACCTTCTCTTTTTCCTGATGTTAGAGGAAATTCTTAGGTTTCACAAAATTGAGGATGATGTTCACTGTGGGTTTGTCATATATGGCCTTTATTATGTTGAAGAAAGTTTCCTCTATGCCTACCTTCTGGAGGGTTTTTTATCATAAATCAGTGTTCAATTTTGTCAAAAGCTTTCTCTGCTTCTATTGAGATGACCATATGGTTTTTCTCCTTCAATTTTTTAATATAGTGTATCACATTGATTGACTTGCGTATATTGAAGAATTCTTGAATTCCTGGAATAAATCCCACTTGATCATGGTGTATGATCCTCTTAATGTGCTGTTGGATTCTGTTTGCTAGTATTTTTTTGTGGATTTTTGCATCTATGTTCATCAGTGATATTGGCCTGTAGTTTTCTTTCTTTGTGACATCCTTGTCTGGTTTTGGTGTAAGGGTGATGTTGGCCTCGTAGAATGAAAAGATTTTAGTAGACATTTCTCCAAAGAAGATATAGAGAGTGCCAACAAACACATGAAAGAATGCTCAACATCATTGATCATTAGAAAAATATAAATCAAAACTACAATGAGATATCATCTCACACCGGTCAGAATGGCCGTCATCAAAAAATCTAGAAACAATAAATGCTGGAGAGAGTGTGGAGAAAAGGGAACACTCTTGCACTGCTGGTGGGAATGTGAATTAGTACAGCCACTATGGAGAACAGTATGGAGTTTCCTTATAAAACTACAAATAGAACTACCATATGACCCAGCAATCCCACTACTGGCCATATACCCTGAGAAAACCATAATTCTAAAAGAGTCATGTACCAAAATGTTCATTGCAGCTCTATTTACAATAGCCCAGAGATGTAAACAACCTAAGTGTCCATCATCAGATGAATGGATAAAGAAGATGTGGCACATATATACAATGGAATATTACTCAGCCATAAAAAGAAACAAAATTGAGTTATTTGTGGTGAGGTGGATGGACTTAGAGTCTGTCATACAGAGTGAAGTAAGTCAGAAAGAGAAAGACAAATACTGTATGCTAACACATATATATGGAATCTAAGAAAAAAATGTCATGAAGAACCTAGGGGTAAGACAGGAATAAAGACACAGACCTACTAGAGAATGGATATGTGGATATGGGGAGGGGGAAGGGTAAGATGTGACAAAGTGAGAGAGTGGCATGGACATATATACACTACCGAACATAAGTTAGATAGCCAGTGGGAAGGAGCTGCATAGCACAGGGGTTCAACCCGGTGCTTTGTGACCACATAGTGGGGTGGGATAGGGAGTGTGGGAGGGAGGTAGATGCAACGGGGAAGGGATATGGGAATATATGTATATGTTTAACTGATTCAGTTTGTTATAAAACAGAACCTCACAAAAAAAAAAAAAAAAGAGTGGTGAGAGTGGGCAACCTTGCCTTGTTCCTGATCTTAGTGGAAATGGTTTCAGTTTTTCAAAATTGAAAACGATGTTTGCTGTGTGTTTGTCATTTATGGCCTTTATTATGTTGAGAAAAGTTCCCTCTATGCTGACTTTCTGCAGGGTTTTTACCATAAATTGGTGTTGAATTTTATTGAAGGCTTCGTCTGCATCTATTGAGATGACCATATGGTTTTTCTCCTTAAATTTGTTAATGTGGTGTATCACGTTGATTGATTTGCATATATTGAAGAATTCTTGCATTCCTGGAATAAACCCAACTTGATCATGGTGTATGATCCTTTTAAAATGCTGTTGGATTCTGTTTTCTAGTATTTTGTTGAGGACTTTTGTGTCTATGTTCATAAGTGTTATTGGCCTGTACTTTTCTTTCTTTTTGACATCTTTTTCTGGTTTTGATATCAAGGTGATGGTGGCCTCGTAGAATGAGTTTGGGAGTGTTCCTCCCTCTTCTATATTTTGGAAGAGTTTGAGAAGTATAAGTGTTATCTCTTCTCTAAATATTTGATAGAATTCGCCTTTGAAGCATTCTGGTCCTGGGCTTTTGTTTGTTGGAAGATTTTTACTCACAGTTTTAATTTCAGTGCTTGTGATTGGTCTGTTCATATTTTCTATTTCTTCCTGGTTCAGTCTCAGCAGGTTGTGCATTTTTAAGAATTCGTCCATTTCTCCCAGGTTGCCCATTTTATTGGCAGAGAGTTGCTTGTAGTAATCTCTCACGATCCTATGTATTTCTGCAGTGTCAGTTGTAACTTCTCCTTTTCCATTCCGAATTCTATTGATTTGAGTCTTCTCCCTTTTTTGCTTGATGAGTCTGGCTAATGGTTTATCAATTTCCTTTATCTTTGAAAAGAAGCAGCTTTTAGTTTTATTGATCTTTGCTATCGTTTCCTTCATTTCTTTTTCATTTATTTCTGATCTGACCTTTATAATTTCTTTCCTCCTGCTAAATTTGTTTTTTTTGTTGTTGTTGTTGTTGTTCTTATTTCTCTAACAGCTTTCCGTGCAAGGTTAGGTTGTTTATTTAAGATGTTTCCTGTTTCTTAAGGTAGGATTGTATTGCTATAAACTTCCCTCTTAGAACTGCTTTTGCTGAATCCCATAAGTTTTGGGTCATCATGTCTCCATTGTCATTTGTTTCTAGATAGTTTTGATTTCCTCTTTGATTTCCTCAGTGATCACTTCGTTATTAAGTAGTGTATTGTTTAGCCTTCATGTGTTTGTATTTTTTACAGATCTTTTCCTGTAGTTGATATCTAGTCTCATAGCGTTGTGGTTGGAAAAGATACCTGATAAAGTTTCAATTTTCTTAAATTTACCAAGGCTTGATTTGTGACCCAAGATATGACCTATCCTGGAGAATGTTCCATGAGCACTTGAGAAGAATGTGTATTCTGTTGTTTTTGAATGGAATGTCCTATAAATATCCATTAACTCCATCTAGTTTAATGTATCATTTAAACCTTGTGCTTCCTTATTTATTTTCATTTTGGATGATCTGTCCTTTGGTGAAAGTGGAGTGTTAAAATCCCCTACTATGATTGTGTTACTGTTGATTTCCCCTTTTATGGCTGTTAGTATTTGCCTTATGTATTGAGGGGCTCCTATGGTAGGTGTATATATAGTTACAATTGTTATATCTTCTTTGTGGATCGATCCCTTGATCATTACATAGTGTCCTTCTTTTTCTCTTCTAATAGTTTTTATTTTAAAGTCTAATTTTTCTGATATGAGTATTGTTACTCCAGCTTTCTTTTGATTTCCATTTGCATTGAATATCTTTTTCCATCCCCTCACTTTCAGTCTGTATGTGTCCCTATGTCTGAAGTGGGTCTCTTGTAGACAGCCTATATATGGGTCTTGTTTTGGTATCCATTCAGCCAATCTGTGTCTTTTGGTGGGAGCATTTAATCCATTTACATTTAAGGTAATAATTGATATGTGTGTTCCTATTCCCAATTTCTTAATTGTTTTGGGTTTGTTATGGAAGGTTTTTTCCTTCTCTTGTGTTTTTTGCCTAGAGAAGTTCCTTTAGCATTTGTTGTAAAGCTGTTTTGGTGGTGCTGAACTCTCTTAGCTTTTGCTTGTCTGTAAAGTTTTAATTTCTCCATCAAATCTGAATGAGATCCTTGCTGGGTAGCATAATTTTAGTTGTAGGTTTTTCTCCTTCATCACTTTAAATACGTCCTGCCACTCCCTTCTGGCTTGCAGAGTTTCTGCTGAAAGATCAGCTATTAACATTATGGGGATACTCTTGTGTGTTATTTGTTGTTTTTCCCTTGCTGCTTTTAATATGTTTTCTTTGTATTTAATTTTTGATAGTTTGATTAATACATGTTTCTTGTTTCTCCTTGGATTTACCTTGTATGGGACTCTCTGTGCTTCCTGCACTTGATTCACTATTTCCTTTCCCATATTAGTTAAGTTTTCAACTATAATCTCTTCAAATATTTTCTCAGTCCCTTTCTTTTTCTCTTCTTCTTCTGGGACCCCTATGATTCAAATGTTGTCCCAGTGGTCTCTGAGACTGTCCTCACTTCTTTTTATTCTTTTTTCTTTATTCTGCTCTGCAGTCGTTATTTCCATTATTTTATCTTCCAGGTCACTAATCCTATCTACTGCCCCAGTTATTCTTCTATTGTTCCCTTCTAGAGTCCTTTTAATTTCGTTTATTATGTTGTTCATCGTTGTTTGTTTTCTCTTTACTTCTTCTAGGTCCTTGTTAAATATGTCTTGCATTTTCTCTATTCTATTTCCAAGATTTTGGTCATCTTTATTATAATTATTCTGAATTCATTTTCAGGTAGACTGCCTATTTCCTCTTCATATGTTATGTCTGGTCGGTTTTTACCTTGCTCCTTCATCTGCTGTGTGTTTTTCTGTCTTCTCATTTTGCTTATCTTACTGTGTTTGGGGTCTCCTTTTTGCAGGCTGCAGGTTTGTAGTTCCCGTTGTTTTTGTCTTGTGTTCTGAGTGGCTAAGATTATTTCAGTGGGTTGTGTAGGCTTGCTGGTATACTGTACTAGTGCCTGTGTTCTGGTGGATGAGGCTGTATCTTTTCCTACTGGTGGGCAGGTCCACGTCTTGTGGTGTGTTTTGGGGTGTCTGTGGCCTTATGATTTTAGACAGCCTCTCTGCTAATGGTTGTGGTTGTGTTCCTGTCTTGCTAGTTGTTTGGCATAGGTTGTCCAGCACTGTAGCTTGCTGGTCGTTGAGTGAAGTTGGGTCTTGGTGTTGAGACAGAGATCTCTGGGATATTTTTGCCATTTGATATTACATCGAGCTGGGAGGTTTCTTGTGGACCAGTGTCCTGAACTTGTCTCTCTCACCTCAGAGGCACTGCACTGACTCCTGGCTGGAGCATGAACAGCCTTTCATCCACATGGCTCAGAATAAAAGTGAGAAAAATTAGGAAGAAAGAAAGAAAGAAAGAAAGAAAGAAAGAAAGAAAGAAAGAAAGAAAGAAAGAAAGAGAATAAAAGAAAGATAAAAAGGTAAAGTTATTAAAGTAAAAAAATTATTAAGAAAATATTTTTTAAGTAAAAAAGAACAGAAAAAACAAAAAAACGGATGGACAGAACCGTAGGACAAATGTTGGAAGCAAAGCTTTACAGACAAGATCTCACACAGAAGCATGCACATGCACACTCACAAAAAGAGGAAAATGGGAAACAATAATATACCTTTGCTCCCAAATTCCACCTCCTCAATTTGGGGTGATTCATTGTCTATTCAGTTATTCCACCCATGCAGGTACATCAAGTTGACTCTGGAGATTTAATCCGCTTCTCGTGAGGTTTCTGGAAGAGATTTTCCTTTCTCTTCTTTTTCCTCACAGCTCTCAGCGTTCAGCTTTGGATTTGGATCCGCCTCTGTGTTTAGGTCACCTAAGGGCGTCTGTTATTCACTCAGAGAGGGTGGGGTTAAAGGAGCAGCTGATTCAGTGGCTCTTGCTCACTCAGGCCAGGGGAGGGAGGGGTATAGATGTGGGGTGAGCCTGTATCAGGAGCGGTCAGTGTGATGTTGCACCAGTCTGAGGCACACTGTTCCTTCTCTCAGGGAAATTGTCCCTGGATCACGGGACCCTGGCAGTGGCAGGCTGCACAGGGTCCAGGGAGAGGATGTGTGGACAGTGAGCTGTACTTGCTCACAGGCTTCTTGTAGGTGCAACAGCAGCCTTCGTGTCTCATGCCCATCTCTGGGATCTGCGCTGATAGCTGAGGCTCACGCCCGACTCTGAAGCTCAGTTAAGCAGTGCTCTTAATACCCTCTCCTCGCGCACCAGGAAAGAAAGAGGCAAGAAAAAGTCTCTTGCCTCTTCGGCCCCTACAGACTTTCTCCTGGACTCCCTCCTGGCTAGCCGTGGTGCTCTAGCCCCCTTCAGGCTGTGTTCATGCCACCAACCTCAGTCCTCTCCCTGCGATCCGACCGAAGCCCCAACCTCAACTCCCAGACCCCGCCCACCCCGGCAGGTGAGCAGACAAGCCTCTTGGGCTGGTGAGTGCCGGTCGGCACTGATCCTCTGTGCGAGAATCTCTCCACTTTGCCCTCAGCACCCCCGTTGCTGCGCTCTCCTCCGCCACCCGCAGTATCCCCCTGCAAAGGGGCTTCTAGTGTGTGGAAACCTTTCCTCCTTCACAGCTCCCTCTCACTGGTGCAGGTCCCATCCCTATTCTTCTGTCTTTGTTTTTTCTTTTGCCCTACCCAGGTATGTGGGGAGTTCCTTTCCTTTTGGGGTGTCTGAGGTCTTCTGTCAACGTTTAGTATGTGTTCTGTAGGAGTTGTTCCACGTGTAGATGTATTTCTGATGTATCTGTGGGGTGGAAAGCTGATCTCCATGTCTTACTCTTCCACCACCTTCCTCAACGCCACTTGGTAAACATTTAATTCCATTGACATATCTAAAATAATTTTATTGACAAATTTTCACGTTTCACTTGCTACTTTTCAGTTACATATACATATAGATACTCCATTTTCTTATCCAGAGGTTGCCAGATGGCAATGTGTTAAGCCCAGTCGACTCCATGTGTTTCATTTCCTTGAGCAGATTTTAAAAGCCTACATTCCTTGACTTTACCACTTGAAATTGTTTTTTCATAAGTCAGGAGTACAGTCTCCCTGCATTTCACAGGGATGTAACTGAGATGATGACTGGTAACATGATATGGCCAAGATCACAGTAAAATCACTGACAATATTCAGATTTAATCCTGTGTTCTGATTCTTCTTCTATTTTTTGAATTTATCTTTTTTAAAATTTTTATTATTTTTTTTAACATCTCCACTGGAGTATAATTGCTTCACAATGGTAGGCCAGCCTCTGCTCCACAACAAAGTGAATCAGCTATACACATACATATGCTCCCATATCTCTCCCCTCCCATGCTTCCCTCCCTCCCACCCTCCCTATCCCACCCCTCCAGGTGGTCACAAAGCACAGAGCTCATAACCCTGTGCTATGTGGCTGCTTCCCACTAGCAATCTACCTTACGTTTTTTAGTGCATATATGTCCATGCCTCTCTCTTGCTTTGTCACAGCTCACACTTCCCCCACCCCATATCCTCAAGTCCGTTCTCCAGTAGGTCTGTGTTTTTATTCCTGTCTTACACCTAGGTTCTTCATGACATTTTTTTCCTTAAATTCCATATATATGTGTTAGCATATGGTATTTGTCTTTAGCTTTCTGACTTACTTCACTCTGTATGACAGACTCTAGGTCTATCCACCTCATGACAAATAGCTCAGTATCATTTCTTTTTATGGCTGAGAAATATTCCATTGTATATATGTGCCATATCTTCTTTATCCATTCATCCAATGATGGGCACTTAGGTTGTTTCCATCACCAGGCTATTGTAAATAGAGCTGCAATGAACATTTTGGTACATGACTCTTCTTGAATTTTGGTTTTCTCAGGGTATATGCCCAGTAGTGGGATTGCTGGGTCATATGGTAGTTCTATTTGCAGGTTATTAAGGAACCTCCATACTGTTCTCCATAGTGGCTGAACCAATGCACATTCCCACCAGCAGTGCAAGAGTCTTTCCATTTCTCCACACCCTCTCCAGCATTTATTGTTTCTAGATTTTTTGATAATGGCCATTCTGACTGGTGTGAGATGATATCTCATTGTAGTTTTGATTTGCATTTCTATAATGATTAATGATGTTGAGCATTCTTTCATGTGTTTGTTGGCAGTCTGTATATCTTCTTTGGAGAAATGTCTATTTAGGTCTTCTGCCCATTTTTGGATTGGGTTGTTTGTTTTATTGATATTGAGCTGCATGAGCTGCTTGTAAATTTTGGAGATGAATCCTTTGTCAGTTGTTTCATTTGCAAATATGTTCTCCCATTCTGAGGGTTGTCTATTGGTCTTCTTTATGGTTTCCTTTGCTGTGCAAAAGCTTTGAAGTTTCATTAGGTCCCATTTGTTTATTTTTGTTTTTATTTCCATTACTCTAGGTGGTGGGTCAGAAAGGATCTTGCTGTGATTTGTGTCATAGAGAGTTCTGCCTATGTTTTCCTCTAACAGTTTGATAGTTTCTGGCCTTACATTTAGGTCTTTAATCCATTTTGAGCTTATTTTTGTGTATGGTATTAGGGAGTGATGTAAGCTCATTCTTTTACATGTACCTGTCCAGTTTTTCCAGCATCACTTATTGAAGAGGCTGTCCTTTCTCCACTGTACATTCCTGCCACCTTTATCAAAGATAAGGTATCAATATGTGCATGGATTTATCACTGGGCTTTCTGTCGTGTTCCATTGATCTGTCTTTCTGTCTGTTTTTGTGCCAGTGCCATTCTCTCTTGATTACTGTAGCTTTGTAGTATAGCGTGAAGTCAGGGAGCCTGATTCCTCCAGCTCCTTTTTTTGTTCTCAAGGTTGTTATGGCTCTTCGGGGTCTTTTGTGTTTCTGTACAAATTGCGAAATTTTTTGTTCTAGTTCTGTGAAAAATGCCAGTGGTAGTTTGATAGGGATTGCATTGAATCTATAGATTGCTTTAGGTAGTAGAGTCATTTTCACAATGTTGATTCTTCCAACCCTAGAACATGGTATATCTCTCCATCTACTTGTATCATCTTTAATTTCTTTCATCAGTGTCTTATAATTTTCTGCATACAGGTCTTTTGTCTCCTTAGGTAGGTTTATTGCTACATATTTTATTCTTTTTGTTGCAATCGTAAATGGGAGCCTTTTCTTGATTTCACTTTCAGATTTTTCATCATTCGTATATAGGAATGCCAGAGATTTCTGTGCATTAATTTTGTATCCTGCTACTTTACCAAATTAACTGATTAGCTCTAGTAGTTTTTTGGTAGCATCTTTAGGATTCTCTATGTATTGCATCATGTCATCTGAAAGCAGTGACAGCTTTACTTCTTCTTTTCCGATTTGGATTCCTTTTATTTCCTTTTCTTCTCTGATTGCTGTGGCTAAAACTTCCAAAACTATGTTGAATAAGAGTGGTGAGACTGGGCAACCTTGTCTTTTTCCTGATCTTAGTGGAAATGCTTTCAGTTTTTCACCATTGAGGATGATGTTTGCTGTGAGCTTGTCATATATGGCCTTTATTATGTTGAGGAAAGTTCCCTCTATGCCTACTTTCTACAGGGTTTTATCATAAATGGGTGTTGAATTTTCTCGAAAGATTTCTCTGCATCTATTGAGATGATCATATGGTTTCTCTCCTTGAATTTGTTAATATGGTTTATCATCTTGACAGATTTGCGTATATTGAAGAATCCTTGCATTCCTGGAATAAACCCCACTTGATCATGGTGGATGATCCTTTTAATGTGCGGTTGGATTCTGTTTGCTAGTATTTTGTTGAGGATTTTTGCATCTATGTTCATCAGTGATATTGGCCTGTAGTTTTCTTTCTTTGTGACATCCTAGTCTGGTTTTGGTATCAAGGTGATGGTGGCCTCGTAGAAGGAGTTTGGGAGTGTTCCTCCCTCTGCTATATTTTGGAAGAGTTTGAGAAGGATAGGTGTTAGCTCTTCTCTAAATGTTTGATAGAATTCGCCTGTGAAGCCATCTGCTCCTGGGCTTTTCTTTGTTGGAAGATTTTTAATCACAGTTTCAATTTCAGTGCTTGTGATTGGTCTGTTTATATTTTCTATTTCTTCCTGATTCAGTCTTGGCAGGTTGTGCATTTCTAAGAATTTGTCCATTTCTTCCAGATTGTCCATTTTATTGGCATAGAGTTGCTTGTAGTAATCTCTCATGATCTCTTTTATTTCTGCAGTGTCAGTTGTTACCTCTCCTTTTTCATTTCTAATTCTATTGATTTGAGTCTTCTCCCTTTTTTTCTTGATGAGTCTGGCTAGTGGTTTATCTATTTTGTTTATCTTCTCAAAGAACCAGCTTTTAGTTTTATTGATCTTTGCTATTGTTTCCTTCATTTCTTTTTCATTTATTTCTGATCTGATTTTTATGATTTCTTTCCTTCTGCTAGCTTTGGGTTTTTTTTTTTTTTCTTCTTTCTGTAATTGCTTTAGGTGCAAGGTTAGGTTGTTTATTCGAGATGTTTACTGTTTCTTAAGGTGGGCTTGTATTGCTATAAACTTCCCTCTTAGAACTGCTTTTGCTGCATCCCATAGGTTTTGGGTCGTTGTGTCTCCATTGTCATTTGTTTCTAGGTATTTTTTTTTATTTTCTCTTTGATTTCTTCAGTGATCACTTCGTTATTAAGTAGTGTATTGTTTAGCCTCCATGTGTTTGTATTTTTTACAGATCTTTTCCTGTAATTGATATCTAGTCTCATGGCGTTGTGGTTGGAAAACATACTTGACATGATTTCAATTTTCTTATATTTACCAAGGCTTGATTTGTGACCCAAGATATGATCTATCCTGGAGAATGTTCCGTGAGCACTGGAGAAACCTTACTGCTTTTAATATGCTTTCTTTGTATTTAATTTTTGACAGTTTGATTAATATATGTCTTGGCGAATTTCTCCTTCGATTTATCCTGTATGGGAATCTCTGTGTATCCTGGACTAGATTAACTGTTTCCTTTCCCATATTAGGAAGTTGTCAACTGTAATCTCTTCAAATATTTTCTCAGTCCCTTTCTTTTTCTCTTCTTCTTCTGGAACCCCTATAATGTGAATATTGGTGTGTTTAATGTTTTCCCAGATGTCTCTGAGACTGTCCTCAGTTCTTTTCATTCTTTTTTATTTATTCTTCTCTGCAGTAGTTATTTCCACTATTTTATCTTCCAGGTCACTTATACGTTCTTCTGACTCAGTTATTCTGCTACTGATCCCATCTAGAGTCTTTTTCATTTCATTTATTGTGTTGTTCATCATTGTTTGTTTCATGTTTAGTTCTTCTATGTCCTTGTTAAATGTTTCTTGCATTTTTTTCTATTCCATTTCCAAGATTCTGGATCAACTTTACTATCATTATTCTGAATTGTTTTTTCAGGTAGACTGCCTATTTCCTCTTCATTATTTAGGTCTGGTGCATTTTTACCTTGCTCCTTCATCTGCTGTGTGTTTTTCTATCTTCTCATTTTGCTTATCTTACTGTGTTTGAGCTCTCCTTTTTGCAGGCTGCAGGTTCACAATTCCCGTTGTTTTTGATGTCTGTCCCCAGTGGCTAAGGTTGGTTCAGTGGGTTGTCTAGGCTTCCTGCTGGAGGGGACTAGTGCCTGTGTTCTGGTGGATGAGGCTGGATCTTGTCTCTCTAGTGGGCAGTTCTACGTCTGGTGGTGTGTTTTGGGGTGTCTGTTGACATTATGATTTTTGACAGCATCTCTGCTAATGGGTGGGGTTGTGTTCCTGTTTTGCTAGTTGTTTGGCATAGGTTTTCCAGCACTGTAGCTTGCTTGTCATTGAGTGAAGCTGGGTGTTGGTGTTGCGATGGAGATTTCTGGGACATTTTCGTCGTTTGATATTATGTGGAGCTGGGAAGTCTCTTGTTGACTAGTGTCCTGAAGTTGGCTCTCCCACTTCAGAGGCACAGCACTGATTCCTGGACGCAGGACCAAGAGCCTTTCATCCACACGGCTCAGAATAAAAGGGAGAAAAAGTAGAGAGAAAGAATTTTTACAAGTAGGAAAAAAGAAAGAAAGAAGGAAAGAAGGAAAGAATGAAAGAAAGGAGGGAGGGAGGGAGTGAGGGATGGAGGGAGGAAGGAAGGAAGGAAGGAGGGAAGGGAGGAAGAAAGAAAGAATGAAAGAAGAAAAGAAGGAAAGAAGGAAAGAAAGGAGGGAGGGAGGGAGGAAGGGAGGAAGGAAGGAAAAAAAAGAAAGAAAGAAGATACAGTAGAATAAAATAAAGTAAAATATAATAAAGTTATTAAATTTAAAAATAATTATTAAAAACATAATGACAGAACCTTAGGACAAATGGTGGAAGCAAAGCTATACAGACAAAATCTTACACAGAAGCATACCGATACACCCTCACAAAAAGAGGTAAAGGGAAAAAAATCATTAATCTTGCTCTCAAAATACACCTCCTCAATTTGGGATGATTCTTTGTCTAAAGGAGAGAAGGAAGGAAAGAAAGAAAGAAAGAAAGAAGGAAAGAAACAAAGAAACAAAGAAAGAAAGAAAGAAAGAAAGAAAGAAAGAAAGAAAGAAAGAAAGAAAGAAAAAAGAAAGAAGAAAGAAAGAAAGAAAGAAAGAAAAGTATAATAAAGTTATTAAAATTAAAATTAATTATTAAGAAAAAAAATTTAAGAAAAAAACGGGCATATAGAACCGTAGGACAAATGGTGGAAGCAAAGCTATACAGACAAAATCTTACACAGAAGCATACACATCCACACTCACAAAAAGAGGAAAAGGGGAAAAAATCATAAATCTTGCTCTCAAAGTCCACCTCCTCAATTTGGGTTGATTCGTTGTCTATTCATGAATTCCACAGATGCAGGGTACATCAAGTTGATTGTGCAGCTTTAATCCGCTGCTTCTGAGGCTTCTGGGAGTGATTTCCCTTTCTCTTCTTTGTTCTCACAGCTCACAGGGGCTCAGTTTTGGATTTGGCCCTGCCTCTGCGTGTAGGTCGCTGGAGGGCGTCTGTTTTTTGCTCAGACAGGACGGGGTTAAAGGAGCTGCTGTTTCAGGGGCTCTGTCTCATTCAGGCTGGGTGGAGGGAGGGGTGCGGAGTGCGGGGCGAGTCTGTGGTGGCAGAGGCCGGCGTGACATTGCACCAGCCTAAGGCCTGCCATGTATTGTCCCAGGGAAGTTTTCACTGGATCCCAGGAACCAGACAGTGGCAGGCTGCACAGGCTCCCCGGAAGAGGGGTGTGGATAGTGTCCTGTGCTCTCACAGAGGCCCCTTGTTGGTGGTAGCAGCAGCCTTAGCATCTCCCGCCCATCTCTGGCGTCTGCGCTTTTAGCTCGTGCCCGTCTCTGGGGTTCGCGCTTTTAACCGCAGCTCTCACCTGTCTCTGGGGTCCGCGTTTTTAGCTGCAGCTCGCGCCCGTCTCTGGAATTCCTTTAATCAGTGCTCTTAAACCCCTCTCCTCACACACCTGGAAACATAGAGGGAAGAAAAAGTCTCTTGCCTCTTCGGCAACTCCAGACCTTTTCCTGGACTCCCTCCCGGCTAGCCGTGTTGCACTAACCCCTTCAGGCTGTGTTCACGCAGCCAACCACAGTCCTCTCCCTGCGCTCCAACCAAAGCCGGAGCCTCAGCTTGCAGCCCTGCCCACCCTGGCGGTTGAGCATACAAGCCTCTCCGGCTGGTGAGTGCCAGTTTGCACTGATCCTCTGTGCTGGAATCTCCCTGCTTTGCCCTCCGCACCCCTGTTGCTGTGCTCTCCTCCGTGGCCCCGAAGCTCCCCCTCCACCTCCCACAGTCTCCACCCGCAAAGGGGCTTCCTAGTGTGTGGAAACCTTTCCTCCTTCACAGCTCCCTCCCACTGGTGCAGGTCCCATCCCTATTCTTTTGTCTCTGTTTATTATTTTTTCTTTTGCCCTACCCAGGTACGTGGGGAGTTTCTTGCCTTTTGGGAGGTCTGAGGTCTTCTGCCAGCATTCAGCAGGTGTTCTGTAGGAGTTGCCCCACGTGTAGATGTATTTCTTGTGTATCTATGGGGAGGAAGGTGATCTCCGCGTCTTACTCTTCCGCCATCTTCCCCTCCCGCAAGATCTTGAATTGTACTTTTTAATTGAAGTATAATTGGTTTAAAATACTATATTACTTTCTAGTGTACAACATTGTGATTCAATATTTTACAGATTGCACCCCATTTAAAGTTATTAAAGAATAATTGCTGTGGGGGCACCTTCAAGATGGCAGAGGAGTAAGACGTGGAGACAACCTTCCTCCACACAAATACATCAAAACTACATCTACATGTGGAACAACTACTACAGAACACCTACTGAACGTTGGCAGAAGACCTCAGACTCCCCAAAAGGTACAAAAAAAACTCTGCAGTACCTGGGTAGGGCAAAAGAAAAAAGGAATAAAAGAGACAAAACAATAGAGGTGGGACCTCTACCTTGGAGAGGGTGCTGTAAAGGAGGAAAAGTTTCCAAAGACTAGGAAGCCCCTTCATTGGAAGTGATGGGGGATGAGCAGTGGGGGGAGCTTCAGAGCCATGGAGGAGAGCACAGAAATACAGGTGCAGAGGACAAAGTGGAGAGATTCCTGCACAAAGGATTGGTGCTGACCAGCACTCACCAGCCTGAGTGGATTGTCTGCTCACCCTCCAGGACATGTGAGGGATGGGAGCTGAGACTTGGGCTTCGGAGTTCAGATCCCAGGGAGAAGACTGGGATAGGCTGCATGAACACAGCCTGAAGGGGGCTAGTGAATGACAGCTAGCTTGGAGGGAGTCCAAGAAAACATCTGGACATGCCTAAGAGGCAAGAGACCATTGTTACAGGGTGTGCAAGGAGAGGGGATTTAGAGCACTGCCTAAACGATCTCCAGAGATGGGCACAAGCGCAGCTATCAGCACGGACTCCAGAGACAAGCATGAAACACTATGGCTGCTGCTACAGCCACCGAGAAGCCTGTGTGCAAGCACAGGTCACTATCCACACCTCCCCTCCCAGGAACCTGTGCAGCCCACCACTGCCAGTGTCCCATGATCCAGGGACAACTTCCCTAGGAGAACACAGGGTGCACCTCAGGCTGTTGCACAGTCATGCTGGCCTCTGCTGCCACAGGCTCACCCCGCATTCTGTACCCTTACCTCCCCCTGGTCTGAGTGAGCAAGAGTCCCTCAATCAGCCACTCCTTTAACCCTGTCCTGTCTGGGTGGGGAATAGACGCCCTCAGATGACACACACACAGAGGCGGGGCCAAATCCAAAGCTGAAAACCAAGAGCTGTATGAAAAAAGAAGAGAAATGGAAATTTCTCCCAGCAGCCTCAGGAGGAGTGGATTAAATCTCCACAGTTAACTTGATGTACACTTCATCTGTTGAATACCTGAATAGACAATGAATCATCCAAAAATTGAGGTGGTGGACTTTGGGAGCAACTGTAGACTTGGGGTTTTCTTTAAAATTTGTTTCTGGTTTTATGTTTATCTTAATTTAGTATTTAGATCTTATTATCATTGGTAGATTTGTTTATTGATTTGGTTGCTCTCTGCCATTTTTAATTTCTTTTGTATATATATACATATTTTTCCTTTTTCTCTTTTTGTGAGTGTGTATGTGTATAATTCTTTGTGTGATTTTGTCTGTATAGCTTTGTTTCTGCCATTTGTCTTAGAGTTCTGTCTGTCTGGGTTGTTTTGTTTTTTCTTTTTTAGTATAGCTTTGTTCTTTGTTTTTTTTTGTTTTTTTGGTATGCGGGTCTCTCACTGTTGTGGCCTCTCCAGTTGTGGAGCATAGGCTCTGGACATGCAGGCCCAGCAGCCATGGCTTACGGGCCCAGCCACTCTGCGGCATGTGGTATCCTCCTGGGCCGGGGCACGAACCCGTGTCCCCTGCTTTGGCAGGTGGACTCTCAAACACTGTGCCACCAGGGAAGCCCTTTTAGTATAGTTCTTAGCACGTTTTATCATTGAAGGATTTGTTTTTTGGTTTGGTTGCTCTCTTCCATCTTTCTCTCCTTTTTTAAAATTAATTCTTTATTTTTAATATTTTTTCTGTTTCAATAACTTTATTTATTTATTCTTTCTTTCTTTTTTATTTTTTTCTCCACTTTTTTCTGAGCTGTGTGCCTGAGAGGGTCTTGGTGCTCTGGCCTGGTGTCAGGCCTGAGCCTCTGTGGCAGGAGAGCTGAATTCAAAACATTGGACCACCAGAGACCTCCCAGCTCCATGTCATATCAAATAGCAAGAGTCTCCCAGAGATCTCCATCTCAACACTAAGAACCAGCTGCACTCAATTAGCAGCAAGATACAGTGATTGACACCTTATGACAAACAATTAACAAGACAGGAACACAAACCCACCCATTAGCATAGAGGCTTCCTAAAATCACAATAAGTTCACAGACACCACCATACACAAAACTGGACATGGTACTGCCCACCAGAAAAAAAAAAGATCCAGCCTGATCGACAGGAACACAGACACTAGTCACTTCCACCAGGAAACAAACACAGCCCACTGAACCAAACCCAAACACTGGGAGAAGACATGAAAACCAATGGGAATTAAGAACCTGCAGCCTGCAAAAGGGAGACGCCAAATACAGTAAGTTAAGCAAAATGAGAAGACAGAGAAATACAAAGCAGATGAAGGAGCAAGGTAAACACTCAACAGACCAAACAAATGAAGAGGAAGTAGGCAGTTTACCTAAAAAAGAATTCAGAGTAAGGATAGTAAAGATGATCCAATTCTTAGAAATAGAATGGAGAAAATACAAGAAACATTTAACAAGGACCTAGAGGAACTAAAGAGCAAACAAACAGGGATGAACAGTGTGATAAATGAAACTAAAAATTCTCTACAAGGACTCAATAGCAGAATAACTGAGACAGAATGAAGGATAACTGATGTGGAAGATAAAATAGTGAAAATAACTAAAGCAGAGCAGAATAAAGAAAAAAGATTGAAAAGAATTGAAGACAATCTCAGAGACATCTTGAACAATATTAAATTCACCAACATTCAAATTATAGGGGTCCCAGAAGAAGAAGAGAGAAGAAAAGCAACTGAGAAAATATTTGAAGAGATTATAATTGAAAACTTCCCTAATATGGGGAAGGAGATAGGCAATCAAATACAGGAAGCACAGAGAGTCCTGTACAGGATAAATCCAAGTAGAAACATGCCAAGAAACATATTAATCAAATTAACAAAAATTATATACAAAGAGAAAATATTAAAAGCAGAAGGGAAAAGGAACAATTAACATACAAGGGAATCCCCATAAGGTTAACAGCTGATCTTTCAGCAGAAACTCTGCAAGCCAGGAGGGAGTGGCAGGACATATTTAAAGTGATGAAAGGGAAAAAGCCACAACCAAGATTAATCTACCCAGCAAAGCTCATATTCAGATTTGATGGAGATATTAAGACCTTTACAGATAAGCAAAATCTAAGACAATTCAGCATACAAAACCAGGTTTACAACAAATGCTAAAGGAACTTCTATAGGCAGGAAACACAAGAGAAGGAAAAGACGTATAGTAACAAACTCAAAACAATTAAGAAAACAGTAATAGGAACATACATATTTATAACAACCTTAAATGTAAATGGATTAAATGCTACAACCAAAAGACAGAGACTGGCTGAATGGATACAAAAACAAGACCCATACATAGGCTGCCTAGAAGAGACCCACTTCAGACCTACGGACACATACAGAATGAAAGTGAGGGGATGGAGAAAAGTTATTCCATGCAAATGGAAATCAAAAGAAAGCTGGGGCAGCCATTCTCATACCAGACAAAATAGACTTTAAAATAAAGACTATTACAAGACACAAAGATGGACACTACATAAAAATCAAGGAATCAATGCAAGAAGAAGATATAACAATTGTAAATATTTATACATGCAACAGAGAAAAACTCAATGTGTATGGCAAATCCAAACAGCCATAAAAGGGGAAATCAACAGTAACACAATAAGAGTAGGGGACTTGACACCCCACGTTCACCAATGGACAGATCATCCAAAATGAAAATAAATAAGGAAACACAAACTTTAAATGATATATTAAACAAGAATGGAATTAATTGATATTTATAGGACATTCCATTGAAAACAGCAGATTACACTTTCTTCTCAAGTGCTCATGGAACATTCTCCAGGATAGATTATTTCTTGCATCACAAATCAGGCCTTGGTAAATTTAAGAAAATTGAAATTGTGTCAAATATTTTTTCTGACCACAACTCTATGAGACTAGATATCAATTACAGGAAAAAAATCTGTAAAAAATACAAACACATAGAGGGTAAACAATACACAACTAAATGACCAAGAGTTCACTGAATAAATCAAACAGGAAATCAAAAAATACCTAGAAACAAATGACAATGAAAACATAATGACCCAAAACCTATGGGATGTAGCAAAAGCAGTTTTAAGAGGGAATATTATAACAATAAAATCCTACTTCAAGAAACAACTCAAACAACCTAAACTTACAAGTAAAGCATTTAGAGAAAGAAGGAAAAAAAGACCCCAAAGTTAGCAGAAGGAAAGAAAACATAAAGATCAGATCATAAATAAAAGAAAAGGAAATGAAGGAAATGATGGTAAAGATCAATAAACCTAAAAGATGGTACATGAGAAGAGAAACAAAATTGATAAAGCATTAACCAAACTCAAGAAAAAAAGGGATTAGACTCTAATGAATAGAATTAGAAATAAAAAAGGGGAAGCAACAACTTTCACTGCAGAAATAAAGGATCATGAGAGATTACTACAGGAAACTATATGCCAAAAAAATAAAATGGACAACTTGAAGAAATGGACAAATTCGTAGAAAAGCACAAACTTCTGAGACTGAATCAGGAAGAAACAGAAAATATAAACAGACCAAAAACAAGCACTGGATTTGAGACTGTGATTAAAATCTTTGAACAAAGCCCAGGACCAGATGGCTTCACTGGAGAATTCTATCAAACATTTAGAGAAGAGCTAACACCTATCCTTCTCAAATTATTCCAAAATATAGCAGAGGGAGGAACACTCCCAAACTCATTCTACAAGGCCACCATCACCATTATACCAATACCAGTTGAAGATGCCACAAAAAGAAAAACTACAGGTCAATATCACTGATGAACATAGATGCAAAAATCCTCAACAAAATACTAGCAAACAGAATCCAACAGCACATTAAAAGGATCACACAACATGATCAAGTGGGGTTTATCCCAGGAATACAAGGATTCTTCAATACATGCAAATCAATCAATGAGATATACCATACTAACAAAGTGAAGGATAAAAGCCATATGATCATCTCAATAGATGCAGAAAAATCTTTCTATAAAATTCAACTCCCATTTATGATAAAATCCCTCCATAAAGTAGGCATAGAGGGAACTTAACATAATAAAGGCCATATATGACAAACCTACAGGCAACATCGTTCTCAATGGTGAAAAACTGAAATGATTTCCTCTAAGATCGGGAACAAGACAAGGTTTCCCACTCTCAACACTATTATTCAACATAGTTTTGGAAGATTAAGACACAGCAATCAGAGAAGATAAAGAAATTAAAGGAATCCAAATTGGAAAGGAAGTAGTAAAACTGTCACTGTTTTGCAGATGACATGATACTATACACAGGGAATCCTAAAGATGCTACCAGAAAACTACTAGAGGTGGTCAATGAATTTGGTAAAGTAGCAGGATACAAAATTAATGCACAGAAATCTCTTGTATTCCTATACACTAATGATGAAAAACCTGAAAGGGAAATTAAGGAAACTCTCCCATTTACCATTGCAACATAAAGAATAAAATACTTAGGAATAAACCTACCTAAAGAGACAAAATACCTGTATGCAGAAACTGTAAGACACTAATGAAAGAAATTGAAGATGATACAAACAGATGGACAGATATACCATGTTCTTGGTTGGAAGAATCAACATTGTGAAAATGACTCTACTACACAAAGCAATCTACAGGTTCAATGTAATCCCAATCAAACTACCACTGGCAGTTTTCACAGAACTAGAAAAAAAAGAATTCACAATTTGTATGGAAACACAAAAGACCCCGAATAGCCAAAGCAATCTTGAGAAGGAAAAACGGAGCTGGAGGAATCAGGCTCCCTGACTTCAGATTATACTACAAAGCTACAGTAATCAAGGCAGTATGGTAATGGCACAAAAACAGAAATATAGATCAATCGAACAGGATAGAAAGCCCAGAGATAAAACCCATGCACATATGGTCACCTTATCTATGATAAAGGAGGCAAGCATATACAGTGGGGAAAAGACAGTCTCCTCAATAACTGTTGCTGAGAATACTGGATAGCTACATGTAAAAGAATGAAGTTAGAACCCTCCCTAACACCATACACAAAAATAAACTCAAAATGGATTAAAAACCTAAATGTAAGCCCAGACACTATAAGACTCTTAGAGGAAAACATAGGAAGAACATTCTTTGACATTAATCACAGCAAGATCCTTTTTGATCCACCTCCAGGTAATTGGAAATAAAAACAAAAATAAACAAATGTGACCTAATGAAACGTAAAAGCTTTTGCACAGGAAAGGAAACCATGAAGAAGACAAAATACAACCCTCAGAATGGGAGAAAATATTTGCAAATGAAGCAACTGACAAAGGATTAATCTCTGAAATATACAAGCAGCTCATGCTGCTCAATATCAAAAAACCAAACAACCCAATTCAAGAATGGGCAGAAGACCTAAATAGACATTTCTCCAATCAACATATACAGATGGCCAACACACACATGAAAGGATGCTCAACATCACTAATCATTAGAGAAATGCAAATCAAAAGTACAATGAGGTATAACCTCCCACTGGTCAGAATGGCCATCATCAAAATATCTTCAAACAAATGCTGGAGAGGGTGTGGAGAAAAGGGGACCCCCATGCTCTGTTGGTGGGAATGTAAATTGATACAGCCACTATGGAGAGCAGTATGGAGGTTTCTCAGAAATCTAAAACTAGAACTACCATACGACCCAGCAATCCCACTACTGGGTATGTACCCTGAGAAAACCATAAATCAAAAAAAGTCATGTACCCCAATATTCATTTCAGCTCTATTTACAATAGCCAGGACATGGAAGCAACCTAATTGTCCATCAGCAGATGAATGGATAAAGATGTGGCACATATATTCAATGGAATATTACTCAGCCATAGAAAGAAACACAAGTGAGTTATTTTTAGTGAGGTCGATGGACCTAGTGACTGTCATACAGTGTGAAGTTAGTCAGAAAGAGAAAATCAAATACCATATACTAACACATATATATGGAATCTAAAAAAAAAAAGGTTCTGAAGAACCTAGGTGCAGGACAGGAATATATATGCAGTCATAGAGAATGGACTTGAGGACACTGGGAGGGGCAAGGGTAAGCTGCGACGAAGTGAGAGCATGGCCTGGAGATATATATATATATATATATATATATATATATATATATATATATATATATATATATATAACAAAATATGAAATAGATATATAATGGGAAGCAGCCGCATAGCACAGGGAGATTGGCTTGGTGGTTTGTGACCACCTAGAAGGGTGGGATAATGAGTGTGAGAGGGAGACGCAAGAGGGAGGAGATATGAGATGTAGGTATATGTGTAGCTGATTCACTTTGTTATACAGCAGAAATGAATACACCATTGTAAAAGAATTATACTCCTAATAAAGATGTTAAAGAAAAAAAAAAAGAAGAAGCAACAGGATCACAGTAATGTAATACCTGCTTCTCGCAACACCCTGTAGGACAAATAGCAGTCAACCAGTTAAAATAGCAGGTGGGAGAAGGAAAATCCAGGCAGGGAACAGCTTTTGTGAGGCATATGAGAAGCAACATAGTATCATGCTTAACCATAGGATTTCTATCTCTGTCTCTTATGAACTGTGAGCCTGGGTACATTATTTAACCTCCAAACCTCAGCATCCTTTTGCAAAAATGGGAACAGTAAAAGAACCTTCAACATAATGTTGATGTGATTATATAAGGTAATGAATTTAAAGTGGTTTGGCATAGTGCTTGAAACACAATTAGCCCTTAATTAATATAAGTATTTGTTAATAACATTACCACGGTGCAGCAGTGTATCAGAGCACAATACATTCACAGTAATGAATAGACCTGAAGTATGAGGTGGGGTGAAGTTACAAAATAGGCAAGCCTGGACAATGAAGATTGTAGTATCTTTTTCCATGAAGGCAGTGGGCAGCCAGTGAAAATGCTAGGCAGAAGAGTGACATGCTCTGGTCTGCATTATAACTGGAAGAAGGGAGAATGATATAGATGGGTGATGTTGTAATCCAAGAGACAGGGGAATATTTTGCTGAAAAGAAGATAAGGTCAGTTTTGGAAATAGGCTGAATGTCTACAGATAACTCTCTAGAACTCAAAAGAAATATCTCAACTATCCAAATTTGGAATCCCTCAGTTAGCAATTGAGTTCATAGAAGTTAATTCAATGATCCAGTGATATTATGTAGAGAGAAAAAGGTCCATACCAATACTTGTAGTGTCAACATTGATACGTGGGAGAGAAAACTCACGAGATATTATCTTAGTAGTTAAGACAGAAGAGTTTCAAGGAGATTCAGTCAGCAATACAGGATACTCCAGAGATCAAGCAAGACAAGGAACATTGAATGACACCTGGATTTAGGACCAGGAGATATAATTTTAAAGTCTGCTTTATCATAGGTGGACTGCATCACAGACATTACATTAAAAAACTATAGATTTGCATATAAATGGTAAAGGGGATAGATAGTAATTAGTCAATGAGCCATATTTTTCAATAAACAAATAAAAACTTTCCTCTTGAAAAAAAAAGAATAATTCCTGTATTTCTCTGTGCTGTACAATATGTCCTTGTTTCTTTCATACATAGTAGTTTGTATCTCCCATACCCCTATCTTGCCCCTACCCCCTTCTCTCTCCCTGCTGGTAACCACTAGTTTTTTCTCTATATTTGTAAGTCTGCTTCTGTTGTGTTACACACATTCATTTGTTTACATTTTTAGATTTCACATATAAGTGATAACAGAGTATTTGTCTTTCTCTGACTTATTTCACTAAACATAATACTATCTAGGTCCATCCATGTTGATGTAAATGGCAGAATTTCATCCTTTTTTATGGCTACTATTCCATTATATATATGATGAAGATATATATATCTCACATTTTCTTCATCCATTCCTCTGTTGATGGACATTTAGGTTGCTTCCATATCTTGGCTATTGTAAATAAAAATAGCTGCTATGAACATTGGGGTGCATGTATCTTTTCAAACTAGTGTTCTCATTTTCTTTGGATCTATACTGAGGAGTGGAACTGCTAGGTCATATGGTAGTTATATTTTTCATGTTTTGAGGAACCTCCATACAGTTTTCCACAGTGACTGCACCAACTTACATTCCCACCAACAGTATACAAGGGCTTTCTTTTTCATTTCTCTTAGAAAATTCACAAATAAGTTGTTTACAAATTTCATTTATTCAATAAATAATTATTGAGAGTTTAGTATCAAATTAGGAAAGTTCTTTGTTAAACAAAACAACAGGAAATCCTACCACAGTGGTTTAAACAGAAAGGGAGAGATAAGTAATACACTGGTACTATCAGTGATGCCATCAGGAATACAGGCTTTATATCTCTTTGTGTTCTTCCCATTCTTAGTATGGGGCTTTTCTCTTCATGATCCCATGATGAATGATGTGCTTCAGGCATCATGTCTGCATTCCAAGAATGAAGAAGCAATGTGATCAGTAGGAAGTATGAGTGAAAGGGGTTCTGAGGATGTAAGTATTTTAACTGACCACATTTCTTCACTCACCGAATTAAAATGAAATTATGTTTTCTAATAAATAAAAAACCATGCTTGCCATACATTTATTATTTGTTGAACAATCACATTTCCTATAGAATTAGGCCTGTCTGTGACTTACAAGAATTTGTTGAGATGTTCCCAAGCTATAGGAAATATTTTTTAACATTTTATTATTAAAAAAATCAAACACATAAAAGTGTAGAGAGATGAGTACAATCAAGTCCCATGTACACATTATCCAGCCCCAATGCATAGACTCTTGCTTCACTGACTCCTCCCATTCTTTATCATATTGAAACAAATCCCATACTTTATAGCATTTCATCCATCCATTTTAATATATATCTCTCTAAAAGATAATATCCTTTTTACGTCACAAGGATCCAAGTAAAAATATATTTATTGCAATTAGTTGAATGTCACTTTTTAATATTTTTTTGCAATTAAATTGTTGAGGAGAATGGGTTATTTGGTCTATGGAGTCTCATTGTCTGGAATTTGATTTGTGCATCCCTATGTGATGTTTTAAAATTATGGTAAAATACATTAACATTTTAACCATTTTAAAGCTCACAATTCAGTGACATTGAATACATTCACAATGTTATGTAAGCATCAATAACATTTATACTCAAAACTTTTTATCATCTTCAACATAAACTCTGTATCCATTAACCAATAATTCTCAGTTCACCCCTTGCCTGTACCCTGGGTTCTTCTACTTTCCCTCTGTATGATTTCGCCTATACTAGGTACCTCATATAAGTGGAATCATATAATATTTGTCCTACTTTACCTCACTTATTTCACTTACCATAATGTTTTCAAGGTCCACAAATGTTGTGGATATTTTTACATAACAAAGTTATAGAAGTAGAAAATGTCATTGAGGATATTAAGTGTCAGAGCCAAGACCAGAGAAGAAAGGTGAGTGTGGCTATAAAAAAAAAAGTAGGACTGTTGCTATTGCAGATGATATGATATTATATATAGAAAACCCTAAAGACTCCACTAAAAAATGTTAGAACTAATAAACTCAGTAAAGTTGTAGGATATAAAATCAATATACAGGGGAGAGGGAGCTTCAAGATGGCGGAAGAGTAAGATGCAGAGATCACCTTCCTCCCCACAGATACATCAGAAATACATCTACATGTGGAACTGCTCCTATAGAACACCTACTGAACACTGGCAGAAGACCTCAGACCTCCCAAAAGGCAAGAAACTCCTGACGTACCTGGGTAAGGTAAAAGAAAAAAGAAAAAACAGAGACAAAGAATATGGTTGGGATCTGCACCAGTGGAAGGGAGCTGTGAAGGAAGAAACGTTTCCACACACTAGGAAGCCATTTGTGGGCGGAGACTCCAGGTGGCAGAGGGGGTAACCTTCGAAGCCATGGAGGACAGCGCAGCAACAGGGGTGCAGAGGGTAAAGCAGAGAAATTCCTGCACAGAGGATTGGTGCCGACCAGCACTCACTGGCCTGAGAAGCTTGGCTGCTCACCCCCTGGGGTTGGAGGGAGCTGGGAGCTGAGATTCGGGCTTCAGTCGGATCCCTGGGAGAGGACTGGGGTTGGCAGCATGAACACAACCTGAAGGGGCTAGAGTGCCACAGCTAGATGGGAGGGAGTCCGGGAGAAAGTCTGGAGTTGCTGAAGAGGCAAGAGACTTTTTCTTGCCTCTTTGTTTCCTGGTGCACGAGGAGAGGGGATTAAGAGCAATGCTTAAAGGAGCTTCAGATTCGGGTGCAAGACTCAGCTCTCAGCGCGGACCCCAGAGATGGGCATGAGACACTAAGGCTGCTGTTGCACCTCCAAGAAACCTGTGAGCAAGCACAGCTCACTGTCCACACATCCCCTCCTGGGAGCCTGTGCAGCCTGCCACTGCCAGGGTCCCATGATCCAGGGAAAACATCCCTAGGAGAAGGAAAGGTGCACCTCAGCCTGATGCAACGTGACACCGACCACTGCCGATGAAGGCTCACCCGCATCCGTACCACACCCTCCCCATGGCCAGGGTGAGCCATAGCCCCCGGATTAGCTGCTCCTTTAACCCCGCCCTGTCTGAGTGAAGAACAGACGCCCTCAGGTGACCTACACACAGAGGCGGGTCCAAATCCAAAGCTGAACCCTGGGAGCTATTTGAACAAAGAAGAAAAATGGAACTCTCATCTAGCAGCCTCAGGAGCAGAGGATTAACTCTCCACAATCAACTTGATGTACCTCCATCTGTGGAATAACGGAATAGACAACGAATCATCCCAAATTGAGGAGATGGACATTAGGAGCAAAGATATATTATTGTTTCCCATTTTTCTGTTTTTGTGAGTGTGTATGTGTATGCTTTTGTGTGGATTGTGTCTGTATAGCTTTGCTTTCACCATTTGTCCTAGGGTTTTGTCCGTCTGATTTTTTTTTTTTACTTAAAAATTTTTTTCTTAATAATTATTTTTTACTTTATTAACTTTATTTTATTTTACTTTATTTTTTTATCCTCTTTCTTTCTTGCTTGCTATTTCTTCTACCTTTTATTCTGAGCCATGTGGATGAAGGGCTCTGGGTGCTCCAAACAGGAGTCAGTGCTGTGCCTCTGAGGGGGATAGCCAACTTCAGGACACTGGTCAACAAGAGACCACCCAGCTCCACATAATATCAAATGGCAAAAAACTCCCAGAGATCTCCATCTCAATGCCAAGAACCAGCTTCACTCAACGACCAGCAAGCTACAGTGATGCCAAAAATCTATAAATTTGCCAAAAATTTATATATGCCAAAAATCTAGCAAATCTATATGCCAAAAATCTAGCAAGCCAGGAATATAGCCCCATCCATTAGCAGAGAGGCTGCCTAGAATCATAAACAGGCCACAGACACCCAAAAATACACCACCAGACGTGGACCTTCCCACCAGAAAGACAAGATCAACCTCATCCTCCAGAACACAGGCACTAGTCCCCTCCACAAGGGAGCCTACACAACCAACTGAAGCAACCTCAGCCAATGGGGACAGACATCAAAGACAATGGGAACTACGAACCTGCAGCCTGTGAAAAGGAGACCCCAAACACAGAAAGTTATGCAAAATGAGAAGACAGAGAATCACACAGCAGATGAAGGAGCAAGGTAAAAACCCAACAGACCTAATAAATGAATAGGAAATAGGCAGTCTACCTGAAAAATAATTAAGAATAATGATAGTCAAGTTGATCCAAAATCTTGGAAATAGAATGGAGAAAATACAAGAAACGTTTAACAAGGACCTAGAACAAGGAAAGAGCAAACAAACCATGATGAGCAGCACAATAAATTAAACTAAAAATTCTCTAGAAAGGATCAATAGCCTAATAATTGAGGCAGAAGAACCGATAAGTGACCTGGAAGATAAAATAGTGGAAACAACAACTGCAGAGCAGAATAAAGAAAAAGGAATGAAAAGAATTGAGGACAGTCAAAGAGACTTCTGAGACAACACTAAATGCACCAAAATTCGAATTATAGGGGTCCGAGAAGAAGAGAAAAAGAAGGGGACTGAGAAAATATTTGAAGAGATTATAGTGGAAAACTTCCTTAATATGGGAAAAGAAAGAGTTAATCATGTCCAGGAAGCACAGAGAGTCCCATACAGGATAAATCCAAGGACAAACACGCCAAGACACATGTTAATCAAACTATCAAAAATTAAATACAAAGAAAACATATTAAAAGCAGCAAAGGAAAAAGAACAAATAACACACAAGGGAATGGCCAAAAGGTTAACAGCTTATCTTTCAACAGAAACTCTGCAAGGCAGAAGGGAGTGGCAGTACATATTTAAAGTGATGAAGGAGAAAAACCTACAACCAAGATTACTCTACCCAGCAAGGATCTCGTTGAGACTTGATGGAGAAATTAAAATCTTTACAGACAAACAAAAGCTGAGAGAGTTCAGCACCACCAAAACAGCTTTACAACAAATGCTAAAGGAACTTCTCTGGACAAGAAACACAAGATAAGGAAAAGACCTACAATAACAAACACAAAACAATTAAGAAAATGGGAATAGGAACATAAATATCGATGATTACCTTAAATGTAAATGGATTAAATGCTCCCACCAAAAGACACAGACTGGCTGAATGGATACAAAAACAAGACCCATATATATGCTGTCTACAAGAGACCCAATTCAGACCTAGGGACACATACAGACTGAAAGTGAGGGGACGGGAAAAGATATTCCATGCAAATGGAAATCAAAAAAATTGGAGTAGCAATGCTCATATCAAACATTATAGACTTTAAAATAAAGACTATCACAAGAGACAAAGAAGGACACAACATAATGATCAAGGGTCAATCCAAGAAGAATGTGTAACAATTGTAAACATTTATGCACCCAACATAGGAGCACCTCAATACATAAGGGAAATACTAACATACAAGGGGAAATCAACAGTAACACAAACGTAGTAGGGGACTTTAACAGCCCACTTTCACCAATGGACGGATCATCCAAAATGAAAATAAACAAACACTAGCTTTAAAGGATATATTAAACAAGATGGACTTAGTTGATATTTACTGGACATTCCATCCGAAAAAAACAGAATACACTTTCATCTAAAGTGCACATAGCACACTCTCCAGGATATATCATATCATGGGTCACAAATCAAGCCTTGGAAAATTTAAGAAAATTGAAATCATATCAAGTGTCTTTTCGGAAAACAATGCTCTGAGACTAAATATCAATTACAGGAAAAGATCTGTAAAAAATACAAGCACAAGGAGGCTAAACAATACACTACATAATAGTAAAGTGATCACTGAAGAAATCAAAGAGGAAATCAAAAACTACCTAGAAACAAATGACTATGCAGACACAATGACTCAAAATCTATGGGATGCAGCAAAAGCAGTTCTAAGAGGGAAGTTTATAGCAATATAATCCTACCTTACAAAACAGGAAACATCTCAAATAAACAACCTAAACTTGCACCTAAAGCAATTAGAGAAAGATGAACAAAAATCCCATAGTTAGCAGAAGGAAAGAATTCATAAAGATCAGAACAGAAATAAGTGAAAATGAAATGAAGGAAACGATAGCAAAGATCAACAAAACTAATAGCTGGTTCTTTGAGAAGATAAGCAAAATGGATAAACCTTAACCAGACTCATCAAGGAAAAAAGGGATAAGACTCAAATCAATAGAATTAGAAATGAAAATGGAGAAGTAATAACTGACACTGCAGAAATACAAAGGATCATGAGAGATTACTAAAAGCAACTAAATAACTGACATGCTGAAATACAAAGGATCATGAGAGATTACTAAAAGCAATGCCAATAAACTGGATGACCTGGAAGAAACAAACAAATTCTTAGAAATGCACAACCTTCCAAGACTGAACCAGGAAGAAATAAAAAATATGAACAGACCAAGCACAAGCACTGAAATTGAATTGTAATTAAAAATCTTCAATCAAACAAAAACCCAGGACCAGATGGCTTCACAGGTGAATTCTATCAAACATATAGAGAAGAGATAACAGGTATCCTTCTCAAAGTCTTCCAAAATATAGCAGAGGAGGGACACTCCCATAGTCATTCTACGAGGTCACCATCATCCTGATACCAAACCCGGACAAAGATGTCACAAAGAAAGAAAACTACAGGCCAATATCACTGATGAACATAGATGCAAAAATCCTCAACAAAATACTAGCAAACAGAATCCAACAGCACATTAAAAGGATGATACACCATGATGAAGTTGGGTTTATTCCACGAATGCAAGGATTCTTCAATATATGCAAATCAATCAATGTGAGGCACCATATTAACAAAGTGAAGGAGAAAAACCATATGATCATCTCCATAGATGCAGAGAAAGCTTTCAACAAAATTCAGCATACATTTATGATAAAAAAACCTCCAGAAAGTTGGCAAAGAGGGAACTTTCCTCAACCTAATAAAGGCCATATATGACAATCCCACAACTAGCATCGTCCTCAATCGTGAAAAACTGAAACCATTTCCACTAAGATACGGAACAGGACAAGATTGCCCACTCTCACCACTATTATTCAGCCTAGTTTTGGAAGTTTTAGCCACAGCAATCAGAGAAGAATAAGAAATAAAAGGAATCCAAATCAGAAAAGAAGAAGTAAAGCTGTCACGGTTTGCAGATGACATACTATACATAGAGAGTTTTAAAGATGCTACCAGAAAACTACCAGAACTAATAAATGAATTTGGTAGAGTATCGGGATACAAAATTAATGCCCAGAAATCTCTGGCATTCCTATACATTAATGATGAAAAATCTGAAAGTGAAATTAAGAAAACATTCCTATTTACATTGCAACAAAAAGAATAAAATATCTAGGAATAAACCTACATAAGGAGACAAAAGACCTGTGTGCAGAAAGTTATAAGACACTGATGAAAGAAATTAAAGATGATACAAATAGATGGAAAGATATACCATGTTCTTGGATTGGGAGAATCAACATTGTGAAAATGACTCTATTACCCAAAGCAATCTACAGATTCAATGCAAACCCTATCAAATTACCACTGGCATTTTTCACAGAACTAGAACAAAAAATTTCACAATTTATATGGAAACAAAAAAGACCCCGAATAGCCAAAGCAATCTGGAGAACGAAAAATGGAGCTGGAAGAATCAGGCTCCCTGACTTCAGACTATACTACAAAGCTACAGTAATCAAGCCAGTATGGTAATGGCACAAAAACAGAAATATGGAACAGAATAGAAAGCCCAGAGATAAATCCATGCACATATGGTCACCTTATCTTTGATAAAACAGGCAAGAATATACAGTGGAGAAAAGACAGCCTCTTCAATAAGTGGTGCTGGGAAAACTGGACAGGTATATGTAAAAGTATGAAATTAGAACACTCCCTAACACCATACACAAAAATAAAATCAAAATGGATTAAGGACCTAAATATAAGGCTAGGCACTATAAAACTCTTATTGGAAAACATAGGCAGAACACTCTATGACATAAATCACAAACTTAATCACCCACCTCTCAGCAAAATGGAACTAAAAATAAACAAATGGGACCTAATGAAACTTACAACTTTTGCACAGCAAAGAAAACCATAAACAAGACCAAAAGACAACCCTCAGAATGGGAGAAAATATTTCCAAATGAAGCAACTGACAAAGGATCAATCTCCAAAATTTACAAGCAGCTCATGAGGCTCAATAACAAAAATATTAAACAACCCAGTTCAAATATGGACAAAAAACCTAAATAGACATTTCTCCAAAGAAGATATACAGATTGCCAGCAAACACATGAAAGAATGCTCAACATCATTAATCATTAGAGAAATACAAATCAGAGCTACAATGAGATATCATCTCACACCAGTCAGAATGGCCATCATCAAAAAATCTAGAAACAATAAATGCTGAAGAGTGTGTGGAGAAAAGGGAACCTTCTTGCACTGTTGGTGGGAATGTAAATTGATACAGCCACTATGGAGATCAGCATGGAGGTTCTTTAAAAAAGTACAAACAGAACTACCATATGACCCAGTAATCCCATTACTGGGCATATACTCTGAGAAAACCATAATTCAAAAAGAGTCATGTTCCACAATGTTCATTGCAGCTCTATTTATAATAGCCAGGATACAGAAGCAACCTAAGTGTCCACCAACAGATGAATGGATAAAGAAGATGTGGCACGTATATACAATGGAATATTACTAGCCATAAAAAGAAACGAAATTGATTTATTTGTAGTGAGGTGGATGGATGTAGAGTCTGTAATACAGAGTGAAGTGAGTCAGAAAGATAAAAATAAATACTGTATGCTAATACATATACATGGAATCTAAGGGAAAAAAATGGTCATGAAGGACCTAGGGGCAAGATGGGAATAAAGACACAGACCTACTAGAAAATGGACTTGAGGATATGGGGAGGGGAAAGTGTAAGCTGGGACAGAGTGAGAGAGTGGCCTGGACATATATACAATACCAAATGTAAAATATATAGCTAGTGGGAAGCAGCCACATAGCACAGGGAGATCAGCTCGGTGCTTTGTGACCACCTAGAAGGGTGGCATATGGTGTGCAGGAGGGAGAGAGACACAAGAGGGAAGAGATATGGGAACATATGTATATGTATAACTGATTCACTTTGTTATAAAGCAGAAATTAACACACCATTGTAAAGCAATTATACTCCAATAAAGACGTTAAAATAAATAAATAAAATCAATACACAGAAATGTGTTGTGTTTGTATACACTATTGATGAACTATCAGAAAAGGAAATTAAGAAAACAATTCCATTAACAATTGCATCAAAAATAATAAAATGCCTTGGAGTAAATTAACTGAGGAGGTGAATACTTGTACACTGAAAACTGTAAGAAGAAGACACAAATAAATGTAAAGATATTCTGTGCTCATGGATTGGAAGAATTTTTATTGTTAAAATGCCCATATTACCCAAAACAATCTTCAGATTCAATTCAATGCCTATTAAAATTCCAATGGCATTTTTCACAGAAATAGAACAAACAATTCTAAAATTTGTATGGAATTATGAAAGACCCTGAGTTGCCAAAGCAATTTTAAGAAAGAAGAACACAGCTTTAGACATTATGCGCCCTGATTTCAAACTATATTACAAAGCTATAGTAAACAAAACAGTATGGTGTGGGCATAAAAAGAGGCACATAGATCAATGGAACAAAATAGAAATAAACCCATGCCTATATGTTCAACTACTTTATGACAAAGAAACCAAGAACATACATTGGGGAAAGGGCAGTCTCTTTGATAATTGGTGTTGGGGAAACTGGACTGCCACATGCAAGAGAATGAAACTTGACCACTATCTTACACCACGTACGAAAATTAACTCAAAGTGGATTAAAGACTTGAAAGTAAGACCTGAAACCATAAAACTCTTAGAAGAAAACAGGAAGCATAAGCTCCTTGACATAAGTCTTAGAGATATATTTTTTAGATCTTACACTAAAAGCAAAAGCAACAAAAGGAAAAATAAACAAGTGGGACTGTATCAAACTAAAAAGCTTCTGCACAACAAAGGAAATGATTAACAAAATGAAAATGCAGCCAACTGAATGGTAGAACATATTTGAAAATCATATATCTTGGAAGGGGTTAATATCGGAAACATATAAGGAACTCACACAACTCAATAGCAGAAACAAAAATCTGATTAAAAATTGGACAGAAGAACTGAATAGACATTTTCCAAAGAGCATATAACAAGGGAACAACAGGTACATGAAAGTACGCTCAGTATCCTTAATCATTAGAGAAATAAAAATCAAAACAACAATTAGATATCACCTTACACTTATTAGAATCGCTATTATCAAAAAGACAAGAGAGAAGTATTGGTGAGAATGTGGAGAAAAGGGAACACTTTTGCCCTGTTGGTGGAAAAGTAAATTGGTGCAGCTTCAATGGAAATCAGTGTGGATGTTCCTCGAAAAGTGAAAAATAGAATATGATACCAAATTCCACTTTTGGGTATTTATCTTTAAAAACAAAAACACTAACTCAAAATGATATCTGCAGTCTGACATTTATTGCAGCATTATTCACAGTAGCCAAATTATGGAAACAATCTAAATGTCCATTGATGGATAAATGCATAAGGAAAATGTTATATGTATGTAACACACACACACACACACACACACACACACACAGAATGAAATACTATTAAGGCATGAAATAATGAAACGTGTCCTTGATGACAACATGGATGGGCATTGATGGCATTATGGTAAGTGATATAAGTCAGACAGAGAAAGACAAATACTATATGATCTCATATGTGAAATCTAAACTATGACAATAACAACAAAACAAGCTCGTAGATAACAGAGAATAGATCAGTGGTTGCCAGAGACAGTGGGTAAGGGGTGAGCAAAATTAGTGAAGGGAATCAAAAGGTAGAAACTTCTAGTTACACAATAAATAAGTCATGGGTATGTAATGTATAATATGGCAATTATAATTAATAATACTGTATTGTATAGTTGAAAGTTGCTAAGAGTAAATCTTAAAAAATTATAGGAAAAAGTCCTATAACTATATATGCTAACATACTTTAACTAGACTTATTGTGGTGATCATTTCTCCATATACACAAACATCAGATCACTATGTTGTACAGCTGAAATGAATAAAATGTTGTATGTCAATTATACCTCAATTAAAAATATAAAATAAGTTGAAAATTTTTAAATTTTTAAAAAAAGGACAATGGAGAGATACTTGTGATAGAACTGCCTTGTATCCTGACTGTACCAATGTCAACATCCAGTTCTGATATTGTCCTATAATTTTTCAAAATATTAATTTCGGAGAAACTGGGAAAACATGTCAACTATAAAAATGAAGAAGGCTGCAAATAATAGAAGAGCTTATTTGCGAGTCTAAAGAATTGCAATTCAGTAGATACATATTTGGATAAAACTGAAAGAGTGTTCCAGGGAAGAGAAAGAGTTAGTAATTTATATAGGCAAAAGCTGCGAGGCTGTACTCTGACACAAGAAAAGAAATATTTGTCTTTAAGGGATGGCTGTCATGACTTGTTTTACTATAAGGGTTAATTCAATAAGTAGCTTGAGTTTCTGCAGATCTCTAGCTGCCTTCTTTAGGACACCAACTGGTCAAAAGGTCAGCTTCCATCCAGGCTGACATGTGCTAACTCCTCAGTGGCCTTCCAGCTCCATTTTATTTTATTTTATTTTATTAACGTTTTTAATTGGAGTATAATTGCTTTACAATGGTGTGTTAGTTTCTGCTTTATAACGAAGAGAATCAGTTATACATATACATATATCCCCATATCTCTTCCCTCTTGTGTCTCCCTCCCTCCCTCCCATCCTCCCTAACCCACCCTTCTAGCTGGTCACAAAGCACCGAGCTGATCTCCCTGTACAATGCAACTGCTTCCCACTATCTATTTTACATTTGGTAGTGTATATATGTCCATACATACACTACCACTCTCTCACTTTGTCCCAGCTTACCCTTCCCCCTCCCCGTGTCCTCAAGTCCATTCTCTAGTAGGTCTGTGTCTTTATTCCAATCTTGCCCCTAGGTCCTTCATGACCTTTTTTATTTTTATTTTTTTAGATTCCATAGATATGTGTTAGCATACGGTATTTGTTTTTCTCTTTATGACTTACTTCACTCTGTATGACAGACTCTAGGTCCATCCCCAGCTCCATTTTAGAAAGCTCTCAGCAATACCAACTTCATTCTGGTTTTACTTTCACAAAATGTATGTGAGATATCTCTACATTATTTCTTACATCTGCATGTGAATCTACAGTATCTCCAACAAAAGAAGTTTAATAAAAAGTATATGTAAAGAGGTCACAATAACGTTTAATTTGAATGGTTACTCCCTTATTATTCCACACATTCCATCTGAGGGCCCATATGGTGAACCCACTGAAAATAGTCCTAAAACTTAACAAGCTCTTTTGAAAAATCTTAACCTATTTATTTTTAAACAGAAGGAATCACCACATTTTGATAGAAGGTGATAAAAACGACTACTTTTTGGATCTATTCTATAACACAGAGAGTCAAACTTTATTTTTTAATTGGATAGAGTTTATTCTAAAGCAGGGTTTATAAATATACTGCATGTAATTGTCACCATTGGACACGAATACATCCTGCTAACTTAACCTGAGAGCTTTCCTTTTTCTGATCCTATGTTCACAAACTACCTTTTCTTTATAACTTGATTTCCTGCATAGGTCTTACCTACCTGAAAAAATATGTTCTTTATACATTCATAAGAATGCATGGCAGTTATGTTTTTCATTTAACATTAATAAATTGACATTATGGTTTAATTCGTCAATCTCACTGAACTTAGTTGATTTCCCTCTTAGAGATTGGATGAGCTTGGTTGATTACTCCATTGTAGATGAAATCCACTCTCAATGGGATGGCAAAATCAGGATTCTGAGTTAATCATTTGACTTTTCAACTGTGGTGAAATAACTTTGGGGGCAATATCCAGTAACCAGTCTATGTTACTGAAAACATCCTGTTCAAATTACTATTGGGATTATATAAAAATTTATATAAGTTATTCTAAACTATAAACTCTTTGAGGAGAGACAATATGTCACATTTTCCCATTACTGTATACCTACATGTAGTATAGTTTCTGGTGCATGTTGTTAAATATGTACCACTCAATATATGTTGTTGGATAAATGAATAAATGAATATAAGTATTCATCAATGTTCCACATTTATTTTATTTTATTTACTTATTTATTTTTGACTGCACTACACAGGCATGCAGAATCTTAGTTCCCTGACCAGGGATTGAATCTGTGTTCCCTGCAGTAGAAGCGTGGAGTCCTATCTACTGGACCACCAAGAAATTCCCAACCAAATTTATTTTAGAGGTAAAATTACACGAGTCATTTGAGTCAAAATTTGAATTCCTGGTCATTTAGTATAGACACATAGCTCTACTTGCCAAAAATCTCTCAACAAAGTGTTATATCACCCCAGGAACTTACTGTCATTATTTCAGCATACGCATTCAGCTTTGTGTCACAGATGTGTTTAGTTCAATGAAAGAATGGTGAGAAATTTTATCATTAGATAACATTATGCCAAAGACTGGAAAATCTCATGACACTGTTTTGTTTCCACTGTCAACAATTCCCCGTACTCCCATTGTTCTTTTGTAACCAGCTTTGTTATTTCAGGGAACAGGCAATCAAAGACTAGTTCCCCAGTATATATCCTATGGTCATAAATCTTTGTCTAAAATGTCATTCTTAGGTTTGAAATTATTTTTTCCCATGGCTTTTTAAATATGTTGTCCAATTCTTAATGTTTCCAATGACTTTTCACCTTGGAATTGTAGTCAGGATGACATCAGAAACTGCTGATTGTATCATTTCTTTAATATTGCCTTATTTCCTTACTAACCCCAGGTTTACAGGAGATCATAAGTATAGTGCCAGAAAGTAAGATTTATGTGAATTCTATAAGACTAAAAGTTTGCTTTTGCCTCTTATAGAATTAGAGTCTGCCAAAAATTAGTCTGAAAAAGCAGTTACACAGAAAATTCCTTGGTTAACCATGTGGAAAATAGAATTACATTTCAAAACTTACTCTAAATCCACCCTTCAAATCCATGCTTGATGGTTGAATTATCATAGAGCTTTTCTAATACTTTATATAAAATTTCATGCTGTTAGATTTTAATAATGATATATTTGTACACATTATATTAAAAGCCAATAATATCATTCACGCATAATTCAACTTTTCAAAGAAAATTAAAAGGTTACCAAGGCAAAGATAAGATTATCCCTGAATTTCTCTCTATATGCTAATCTCTGTAGCTCTCATTGTAAATAAAAGACTCAGTGCTAAAAATGTTTGTTTTTAATACATACTACCTTATTAAACATTGCCAGTTTAGTATTTTGGAGAGCAATAAATTTGAAACATTTTATATTTCATCTCTAAATCCACCCTCACAACCTGGGGGAAGAGGAAAAGTGGACACTTGATGTGTGAGAATTGAGGTAGTGTATATATGTCCAATTCTCACATCTTTTGGCATTCACTACTGTCTTCTGCTATAAATTACTCTTTTTTTTAGAAGTGCATGAAGAAGAGGTGGCCACAGGAAAATAGTACATTACTAGAATTTATAAAAGCCTACCTCTATTCATAAATGTTAGAGTCAATATCAGATGTTTGGCAAGCACACCGCCATCTTGTTTCAGTGTCATCAGGCATTACAGTTGGATACTTTTTCCTTATGACTACCCTAAACCTCTCACAAGTAAACATTTTACTTCCTAGTATGCCATCAGAAGAAAGAGATAAAAACTCAACTACTCTACTACTTTTAAAATAATTAAAGATTATATTACCTTTCAGCTCTTCTTTGCATCAACTGATTTAAATTCTTATAATCTTCTTTTTGTAGATTGTTTCTTAATTTCAGACTCACATTTTTTCTTTTCTTGATATATTTAAAGTCTCAGTGCTTTAATAGCATGGATATATTCTTAATATTTTAGGATTTAACTGTCTTGTTAAGAAAAATTTATATTTCTCTTTTAAAAACTCATTTAGGGCTTCCCTGGTGGCACAGTGGTTGAGAGTCCACCTGCTGATGCAGGCGACACGGGTTTGTGCCCCGATCCAGGAAGATCCCACATGCCGTGGAGCGGCTGGGTCTGTGAGCCATGGCCGCTGACCCTGCGTGTCCAGAGTCTGTGCTCCACAACGGAAGAGGCCACAACAGTGAGAGGCCCGTGTACCGCAAAAAAAGAAAAAAGAAAAACAAAAAAAAAACTCAGTCATGAAATCTATTTAAATTTTCTAAAGATTTAGATAGAAACATAAATGTTAATTTTAAGTGAAGACATTGAATGGTCATTTCTATGATTTATTATATAATCTCTTAACATTTATAACCATTGTAAAATTTACTTTTTCTTTTCCTTTCAGTGAAAATAATCTGATGTTTGGCTAACTCACTCACTGCATTGAATTATTAACACTTTAAATGTAGAGATTATTTCAAGCATTTAAAGTGCTTGAAATTCAAGCACTAAACAATTTTTTAAAAATATTAATTCTCCTTCAATGTTTTCAATGAAAATTTTTATACATTTTACAGTTAAAGTTTGTCCATTTTTAACCTGTATATACTGTGACTATATTTCTTAGATGGAAAATAAAATTAACTTTATATCAGATCTGAACTAGGCCATATATATGTTATCAAAATATCAAGTGCTAGCATGTAAGAGTTATGTATTTTGAAGGTCCTCAATATGAATTATTGTTACTTAGCATTTAAATGGAATGTTTTATTTCCAAAATGCTTATGTAAACACTGGCTTCATCATGCAAGTAAACAGTAAAAAAAATACCAGCTATTTGTTACCAGTTTAGTGATCTTTAACTATATTTTTTAATGATAAGGCTCTGGTAGGAAAATGATTATATTCTATGGCATATTGCATCCTTCTTCAGTAAATTAGTGCCTCACCTATATTTACATTTGCAAAGTATATTTTGAGGATACACTGCTGATCTCACTTACTATGGTCACTTTTCTCAGTGCCAGGCAGAAAGATACATGAGTGACATCTAACTTTTCAAGGATGACACTGCAGGGAAATCACTTTTTACAAGCTCACTTTTAGAAATCCAAATCAAAAACCTAAGTGCATACTAAAGCATTGAGATGATCTACAATCACACTCATCATTCCCTGGTTTCCACCAGATTAGTTCCATGGTGATTTTAAGCAATAGGAAAAAGAGTGATTCTAGCTAGAACAGTGATTGAAACAACAGTTGGAATGTTGAAAGAGACAGTCTTCCTTGCAATTCTTGGTTATCTTGCTGAATTACAAAGAAAGGTAGGCTCCAACTGCTTTCTTCCCAAATCATTTCTCAGGATTAAGTTTGCAATGAACAATCTTGAGTGATAAACTTGACTATGCTTGTACACTGTTTGACATAAAAGAAGTGGATTACCCAAGCTCTATATTCCCAACTGTTACACAGATTCCATGTTTGTATCCTTCTGGACCATATAGCATTTCCCCTAGGAAATTTAGAGGCAAGAAAACCTTATGCAAAAATGTCTATGTTCATGATGCCTGCTGTGCCATAAGCAGTAAATTCTTCTCTCTCTGTCCCAGGAGTCATATGTGTTCTGCCAGCATCAATGAATCTGTTATAGGCTAACTGAGCAACCTGTAAATAAAGTAAAATCAAATCCCAGGCCTAACAGAGAGCATATCAGAATCACTTGTTGGGGATCTATAAAATTACGTATTACTTTCTACTACCCACTTCTAGAACGACCTTCCTTATGACCATGAGAATCGCTGCTGATAGATGGTTATTCACCACTTACGATTGGTGAGGGTTATATCACTATGTGCTGAGCATCAAAAAAATTGAGAATCACTAGCCAGCAAGTTAACCTTTGTCCTCTTAATATTTATTTCATTGGTAAACTTTGTTCCTCCTTCCCATCTTTTTAATTATGGAACCCAAGTTTTTCATAGATGAGTGTATTAGACCGGAATGGTCTTTGGAATTTTAAAATTGGAAATAGAAATTCCTTAACCAAAAGTCACAATCAAAAATAGCAAATTGATCTTGAATTGAGGTGCTGTGTGCTGTGCTTCTTCACATGGTCCCCAAGGTGAGGTGTCAGTGCAGTGGTTTCGCACAAGGAACTCTGGTCTGAAGGGCCAGGGACAATTCTTCTGTATGTGGCAAACTATGAGCAAGTGAAACTAGACTCTTTTATTTGCAACTTGTCTGCAGTCATATGGCCTCCTTACAGCTCCAAGAATAAATCTTGCTGTGCCCTTCAGATTGAGGGATCTTGGTTTCCCAGCCAGGGGTCAAATCTGACCCCTGTGTTGGAGCAATGAGACCTGGTCACTGGGCCACCAGATAATTCCCAACCCTAGGGAATATTAATTGACATGAACTCTCCCAGAGGTCACTATCTTAGCACAAAGACCTGGCTCCACACAACACAGTGCAAGCTCCAGTGCTGTAACACCTCAGGCCAAACAACCAGCAAGACAGGAACACAGACCCACCCATAAGGAAACAGGCTGCCTAAAGTCATACTAAGCTCATAGGTACCCCCAAACACACCCCATGACATGGCCTTGCCTCCAGAGGAAAAAGACACACCTTCACACATCAGAGGTCAGGCACCAATCCCTCCTACCAGGAAGCCTGCACAAACTCCTGGACCAACCACACCCACGAGGGGGCCGACACCAGAAGTAAGAGGAACTATGACTCTACAGCCTATGGAAAGGAGGCCACAAACACAGTAATTTAGAAAAAAATGAGATGACAGAGAAATATGTTGCAGAAAATGAGCAAGGTAAAAACCTACAAAACCAACTAAATGAAGAGGAGACAGGCAATTTACCTGATAAAGAATTCAGCGTAATGATAGTAAAGTTGATCCAAGATCTCAGAAAAAGAATGGATGTATGGATCAAGAAGATACAAGAAATGTTTATCAAAGACCAAGGAGAAAAAAAAAAAAATAGTGATGAACAATACAATAACTGAAATGAAAAATACACTAGAAAGAATCAATAGCAGAATACCTAACGCAGAAGAATGGATGAGTAAGATGGAAGACAGAATGGTGGAAATAACTGATGTGAAACAGAATAAAGAAAAAAAACTGAAAACAAGTGAGGACATCCTCAGAGACCTCTGGGACTACATAAAACACAGGAACATTCATGGGTTACAGAAGAAGAAGAGAAAAAGAAAATGTCTGAGAAAATATTTGAAGACATTATAGTTGAAAACTTCCCTAACATAAGAAAGCAAATCGTCACCAAAGTCCAGGAAGAACAGAGAGATACATACAGAATAAACTCTTAGGAAAAACATGCAGAGACACATATTAAGCAAATTAATGAAAATTAAATGCAAAGAAAAAATATTAAAAGAAACAAGGAAAAAGCAACAAATAACCAACAAGGGAATCCCCAGAAGGTTACAGTTGATTTTTCAGCAGAAACACTGCTGGCCAGAAGGGAGTGGCATGATATATTTAAATTGATGAAATGGAAAAATGACAACCAAGATTATTCTACCCAGGAAGGATCTCATTCAGATTTGACAGAGAAATCAACACCTTTACAGACAAGCAAAAGCTAAGTGAATTCAGCACAACCAAACCAGCTTTACAACAAATACTAAAGGAAGTTCTCTAGGTAGGAAACACAAGATAAGAAAAAGACCTACAAAAACAATCCCAAAACAATTAAGAAAATGACAATAGGAACATACATTTTGATAATTACCTTAAATATAAATGGATTAAGTGCTCCAGAAAAAAAGACACAAACTGGCTGAATGGACAAAAAAACAAGACAGTATATATGCTGTCTACAAGAGATCCACTTCAGACCTAGGGACATATACAGACTGAAAGTGAGGGGATGTAAGAAGATATTCCATGCAAATGGAAATCAAAAGAAAGCTGAAGTAGCAATACCCATATCAGAGAAAACAGACTTAAAAATAAAGACTGTTGGGCTTCTCTGGTGGCGCAGTGGTTGAGAGTCCACCTGCCAATGCAGGGGACATGAGTTCGTGCCCCAGTCCAAGAAGATCCCACGTGCCGCAGAGCGGCTGGGCCGGTGAGGCATGGCCGCTGAGCCTGCGCGTCCAGAGCCTGTGTTCCGCAATGGGAGAGGCCACAACAGTGAGAGGCCCGTGTACCGCAAAAAAAAAAAAAAAATGAATAAATAAAGACTGTTAAAAGAGACAAGGAAGGACAATACATAATGATCAAGGGATCAATCCAAGAAGAGGATATAACAGTTATATATATCAATATTTATGCACCCAACATAGAAACAGCTCAATACATAAGGCAAATACAAACAGCCATAAAAGGGAAAATGGAAAGTAACACAATAATAGTGGGGAATGTTAAACCCCACTTACACCAATGGACAGATGGTCCAGACAGAAAATTAATAAGGAAAAACATTCCTTAAATGACACATTAGACCAGAAAGACTTAACTGATACTTATAGGACATTCGATATGAAAGCAGCAGAATACACTTTTTTCTCAAGTGCACACGGAACATTCTCCAGGATAGAACATATCTTGGGTCACAAATCAAGCATTGGTAAATTAAAAATAAAATTGAAACCATATAAAGCATATTTTCTAACAACAATGCTATGAGATTAGAAATCAATTAGAGAGAAAAAAAACCTGCAAAAATCACGAAACATGGAGGGTAAACAACATGTTACTAAATAATCAATGGATCGCTAAAGAAATCAAAGAGGAAATCAAAAAATACCTACAGAAAAAAGACAGTGAAAACATGATGACCCAAAACCTATTAGATGCAGCCAAAGCAGTTCTAAGAGGGAATTTTATATCAATACAATCTTACCTCAAGAAAAAGAAAAATCTCAAATAAACAACCTAACCTTACACCTAAAGCAACTAGAGAAAGAAGAACAAACAAAACCCAAAGTTGATAGAAGGAAAGAAATCATAATGATCAGAGCAGAAATAAATAAAATAGAAACAAAGAAAACAATAAACAAGATAAATGAAATAAAAGCTGGTTGTTTGAGAAGATAAACAAACTTGATAACCCTTTAGCCAGACTCATCAAGAAAAAAAGAGAGAGGAATAAATAAATAAAATTAGAAATTGAAAAGGAGTTAGAATGGACATCGTAGGAATACAAAGCATCATAGAGATTACTACAAGCATATGCCAATAAAATGGACAACCTAGAAGAAATGGACAAATTTGTAGAAAGATACAACCTTAAAAGACTGAAACAGGAAGAAATAGAAAATATGAATAGGCCAATCCCAAGTAAGGAAATTGAAACTGTGATTCAAAAGCTTCCAGCAAACAAAAGTCAAGGATCAGAGGGCTTCACAGGCAAATTTGTACATTTAGAAAAGAGTTAACAACTATACTTCTGAATCTCTTCCAAAAATGTGCAAAGGAGGAAAACTCCCAAGCTCATTCTATGAAGCCAAAATCACCCTGATACACAAACAAGACAAAGACATCACACACAAAAAAGAAAATTACTGGTCAATAACACTGGTGAACATAGATGCAAAAGTCCTCAAAATACTAGCAAACCAAATCCAACAACACACGGATTTATCTCACGGATGCAAGGGTTTTCAAATATCCACAAATAAATCAGTGTGATACACCATGTCAACAAATTGAAGAAGAAAAACAATATGATCATCTCAATAGACACAGAAAAAAATTGACAAAATTCAACATATATTTATGATAAAAACTCTCCAGAGAATAGGCATAGAGGGAATCTACCTCAACCTAACAAAAGCCATATACAACAAACCCACAGCAAATATCATTCTGAATTGTGAAAAACTGAAAGAATTTCCTCTACAATCAGGAACAAAACAAGGATATCCACTAGTGAAACTATTATTCAACGCAGTTTTGTAAGTCCTAGCTATGGTAATCAGAGAAGAAGAAGAAAGAAAAGGAATCCAAATTTGAAAAGAAGAAGTAAAACTGTCACTGTTAGCAACTGACATGATACTATACATAGAAACCCCAAGTGATGATGCCAGAATACTACTAGAGCTCATCAATGAATGTGTTAAAGTTGCAAAATACAAAATTAATACACAGAAATCTCTTGCATTCTTATACACTAACAATACAAGATAAGAAACAGAAATCAAGGAAATAATCCCATCTACCATTGCCTCAAAAAGAGTAAAATACCTAGGAATAAACCTACCTAAGGAGGCAAAAGACATATACTCAGAAAACTATAAGATACTGATGAAACAAATAAAAAATGACACTAACAGATGGAGACACACACAATGTTCTTGGACTGCAAAAATAAATATTAGGAAAATTACCATATACCAAAAGCAATCTACAGATTCACTGCAATTCCTATCAAGTTACCAATGGCTTTTTTCACAGAACTAGAACAAAAAATTTTACAACTTGTATGGAAACACAAAAGACCATGAAAGGTCTACTACTACTGACTCACTCAACTAAACTTCCAGGCCCTAGGCAGTTAACAATATTTTATAAAACATTATATCATATTTAAACAATGTTTGGCAAACGAAGGAATGAAAACCTCCTGCAAAATCCTCTCATTTCATTTCAAATGTTTTCCATGTTCTCTTACAGCCTATTCTTGTGTACGTACATTTTACACATGAAATCACAGTGTACGTTCAATTTTGTACACTACCCCTACACTAAATAAAACATTGTTATTGTGAAACACTTGATATACTGCAAGAATCTCCTAACTATAATCCTAGACCCAGCCTCATAGTCACTCCAATTAGCCTAGCATACTATCACCAGCTTACTATTACCTAAATGCTACATTATATCCATTAGTGCCTTGCTCAAAAGTCTTTGTGAGCCCTCTATAACTTTCAGAATAACGTTCAAGCATGCAAGTAACAGACATATCTACATTCAAATTCCAGCTCTTCTCTTGAAAGTTCTTTAATTTGGGGCAAGTAATTCAGTCTTACTAAGCATCTGTTATCTCCACTATAAAATGGGTATAATAATACCTACCTTGGAAAGCTATTATGAAAAATAATAAGACAATTATCAGTGCTCAAAGAAAGGACAACAAGAGGAGGTACTATTCCATAATCTACCTTAGTGTTTGCAAATGCATGCCATTTGTGCCCCTGTTGTCACACTTCAGAACCCACCACAAACTTCTAATAACTGACTGCAGCACTTTTTACCATTCAGGACTAAATATAACCTCTCCAGTCTCAATCTATTGATAGGATTTATTGTGCAAGATATCATTTGCTCTTCGAGATCTTTCCCCAACCAATATTTCCTAGTTTTTCTTTCAATTTCCCCATGAAGGGAAGCTCTAATGAAATGAATCTACTTGCTAACACAAACATGTCACACAGATTTCAATTACTACGACATTACTTGAAACAATTTCTTCACCAAAAATATTTACTCACTTATTTTTGTGTTCATAAAAATTTTACACATATTTCAGGATCCTAACAAATTCTTCACCTATTTCATGAATCCTTTTTGAACCACCAGCAGATATTTTTTGTCTCCTTATTTTCAGTTTCTTTCGTTAGTCTATATTCTTATCACAGTCAATTTGTTATTCTGTTTTTTATTTAAATTTTATTGGGGTATAGTTGATTTACAATGTGTTAGCTTCTGCTCTACAGCAAAGTGAATAATATATATATATACATATATGTATATATGTGTATATATATATATATATATATATATATATATATATATATATCCACTCTTCTTTACATTCTTTTTCAGTATAAGCCATTACAGAGTACTGAGTAGAGTTACCTGTGCTATACTCTAGGTCCTTATTAGTTATCTATTTTATATATAGTAGTGTGCATGTGTCAATACCAATCTTCCAATTTATCCCTTCTGCTGCTTACCTCCTCATAACGATAAGTTTATTTTTTATAATTGTAACTCTATTACTGCTTTGTAGATAAGCTCATTTGTAGCCTGTTTTAGATTCCACATATAAGTGATATCATATATGTGTCTTTCTCTGTCTGACTTACTTCACTCTGTATGACAATCTCTCCTTCCAACCATGTTGCTGCAAATGGCATTATTCTGTTCTTTATTATGGCTGAGTAATATTCCATTGTATATATGTAGATCTTCTTTATCTATTCCTCTGTTGATGAACATTTATATTGCATCCATGTCCTGGCTATTATAAATAATGCTGCAAAGAACATTGGGGGTGCATGTATCTTTTTGAATTATGGTTTTCTCCAAATATATGCCCAGGAATGGGATTGCTGGATCATGTGGGAGCTCCATTTTTTGCTTCTGAAGGAAGCTTCCTACTGTTCTCCATAGTGGCTGCACCAGTTTACATTCCCACCAACAGTGTAGGGGGCTTCCCTTTACATCACACCTTCTCCAGCATTTATTGTTGGTAGAGTTTTTTGATGGCGGCCATTCTGACCAGTGTGAGGTGATACCTCATTGTAGATTTGATTTGCATTTCTCTAATAACTAGTGATGTTGAACATATTTTCATGTGCTTTATGGCTACCTGTATGGCTTCCTTGGAGAAATGTCTTTTTAGATCTTGCACCAATTTTTTGATTGGGTTGTTTGTGTGTTTTTTGATATGGAGCTGCATGTGTTGTTTGTATATTTTGGAGATTAATCATTTGTTAGTTGCACTATTTGAAAGTGTTCTCTTCCATTCTGAGGGGTTGCCTTTTTGTTTTGTTCATTATTTCCTTGTTGTGCAAGAGCTTTTAAGTTTAATTAGGTCCCATTTCTTTATTTTTGTTTTTATTTTTATTACAATAGGAGATGGATAAAAAAAGATCTTGCTGTGATTTATGTCAGAGACTGTTCTGCCTATGTTTTCTTGTAAGATTTTGTAGTGTCTGGCCTTACATTTAGGCTTTTAATCCATTTTGAGTATATTTTTGTGCATGGTGTTTGGGTGTGTTTTAAATTCATTCTTTTACATGTGGCTGTCCAATTTTCCCAGCACCACTTACTGAAGAGACTGTCTTTCTCCATTGTATATTCTTGCTTCCTTTGTCATAGATTAGATGACCATAGGTGTATGGATTTATCCCTTGAATTTCTATCCTGTCCCATTGATCTATATTTCTGTTTTTATGGCAGTACAATACTCTTTTGATGACTGTAACTTTGTAGTATAGTCTGAAGTCAGGGAGCCTGATTCCTCCAGCTACCTTTTTCTTTATCAAGATTGTTTTGGCTGAGAAAGACCTTCAAGATGGTGGAGGAGTAAGACGTTGAGATCAACTTCCTCCCCACAAACATATCAAAAATACATCTACATGTGGAACAACTCCTACAGAACACTGCTTCCCACTAGCTATCTATTTTACATATGGTAGTGTATATATGTCCATGCTACTCTCTCACTTCATCCCAGCTTACTCTTGGCCCTCCACATGTCTTCAAGTCCATTCTCTACATCTGTGTCTTTATTCTTGTCCTGCCCCTAGGTTCATCAGAATCTCTTTTTTTCTATATTCCATGTATATGTGTTAGCATACAGTATTTGTTTTCATCTTTCTGACTTATTTCACTCTGTATGGCAGACACTAAGTCCATCCACCTCACAACAAATAACTCAGTTTCTTTACTTTTTATGGCTGAGCAATATTCCTTTTTATGGAATAAGTAATATTCCACATCTTCTTTATCCATTCATCTATCAATGCCGCCATGTCCTGGCTATTGTAAATCGTGCTGCAATGAGCACTGTGGTACATGTATCCTTTTTTTTTTTTTTTTTGTGGTACACGGACCTCTCACTGTTGTGGCCTCTCCTGTTGTGGAGCACAGGCTCCGGACCCACAGGCTCAGTGGCCATGGCTCACAGGCCCAGCTGCTCCACGGCATGTGGGATATTCCCAGACCAGGGCATGAACCTGTGTCCCCTGCATCGGCAGGCGGACTCTCAACCACTGTGCCACCAGGGAAGCCCACATGTATCCTTTTGAATTATGGTTTTCTCAGGGTTTATGCCCAGTAGTGGGATTGCTAGGTCATATGGTAGTTCTATTTTTAGCATTTTAAGAAACCTCCATACTGTTGTCCATAGTGGCTGTATAAATTTACATTCCCACCAACAGTACAAGAGGGTCCCCTTTTCTCCATACCCTCTCCAGCATTTATCATTTGTAGATTTTTTGATTATGGCCATTCTGACCCATGTAAGGTGATACCTCATTTTGGTTTTGATAGGCATTTCTCTAATAATTAGTGATGTTGAGCATCTTTTCATGTATTTGTTGGCAATTCATACGACTTCTTTGAAAAAAATGTCTAGTCTTCCACCCATTTTTGTATTGGGTTGTTTGTTTACTTGATATTGAGCTGCGTGAGATGTTTGCATCTTTTGGAGGTTAATCCTTTGTCAGTTGCTTCCTTTGCAAATATTTTCTCCCATTCTGAGGGTGGTATTTTCATCTTGTTTACGGTTTCATTGCTGTGCAAAATCTCTTAAGTTTCATTAGGTCCCATTTATTTATTTCTGTTTTTAGTTCCATTTCTCTAGGAGGTGGTTCATAAAGGATCTTGCTGTGATTTATGTCACAACGTGTTCTGACTATGTTTTCCTCTAAGAATATTATATGTCTGGCTTTACATTTAGGCTTTAAAACATTTTGAGTGTATTTTTGTGTATGGTGTTAGGAAGTGTCCCAATTTCATTCTTTTACATGTAGCTGTCCAGTTTTCCCAGGACCACTTATTGAAGGGACTGTATTTTCTCCATTGTATATTCTTGCCTCCTTTATCAAAGATAAGGTGACCATATTTATGTTGGTTTATCTCTCGGCTTTCTATCCCTTTCCATTGATTTATAGTTCTGTTTTTTGCCAGTATGATACTGTCTTGATTATTGTAGCTTTGTAGTATAGTCTGAGGTCAGGGAGCCTGATTCTTCCAGCTCCGTTTTTCTTTTTCAAGATTGCTTTGGCTATTGAGGGTCTTTTATGTTTCCACACAAATTGGGAAACTGTGTTCTAGTTTTGTGAAAAATGTCATTGGTAATTTGATAGGGTTTGCATTGAATCTGTAGATTGCTTTGGGTAGTATAGTCATTTTCACAACGTGAGATACACAACGTGAGATGCAACGTCAGACCAATGCAAGAACATGGCATATCTCTCCATCTGTTTGTATCATCTTTAGTTTCTTTCATCTGTGTCTTATAGTTTTCTTCATACAGGTCTTTTGTCTTCTTAGTTAGGTTTATTCCTAGGTATTTTATTCCTTTTGTTGCAATGGTAAATGGGAGTGTTTCCTTAATTTCCCTTCTAGATTTTTCATCATTAGTGTATAGGAATACAAGAGATTTCTGTGCATTAATTTTGTGTCCTGCTACTTTACCATATTCATTGATTAGCTCTCAAAATTTTCTCATAACATCTTTAGGATTCTCTATGTATTGTACCATGTCATCTGCAAAAAGTGAAAGTTTTTCTTCTTTTCCGATATGGATTCCTTTAATTTCTTTTTCTTCTCTGATTGCCATGGATAAAACTTCCAAAATTATTTTGAATAATATTGGTGAGAGTGGGCACCCTTGTGTTTTTTTCCTGATCTTAGAAGAAATGGTTCAATTTTCACCATTGAGAGTGATGTTGGCTGTGGGTTTGTCATATATAGCTTTTAATATTTTGGGGTAGGTTCCCTCTATGCTACTTTTGGGAGAATTTTTAACATAAAGGTGTGTTGAATGTTTTTGAAAGCTTTTTCTGCATCTATTGAGATTACCATATGGTTTTTTCCTTCAGTTTGTTAATATGGTTTATCACATTGATTGATTATTGTACATTGAAGAATCCTTGCATTCCTGGGATAAACCTCATTTGATCATGGGGTATGATCCTTTTAATGTGCTGTTGGATTCTGTTTGCTAGTATTTTGTTGAGGATTTTTGAATCTATGTTCATCAGTGATATTGGCCTGTAGCTTTTTTTTGTGTGTGACACCTTTGTCTGTTTTTGGCATCAGGGTGACGGTGTCCTCAGAGAATGAGTTTGGGAGCTTTCCCCCCTCTGCTATATTTTGGAAGAGTTTGAGAAAGATAGGTGTTTTCTCTAACTGTTTGATAGAATTCACCTCTGAAGCCATCTCGTCCTAGGATTTTGTTTGTTGTAAGATTTTTAATCAAAGTTTCGTTTTCATTACTGTGATTTGTCTATTCATATTTTCTATTTCTTCCTGGTTCAGTCTTGGAAGACTGTACTTTTTTAATATTTGTCCATTTCTTCCAGGTTGTCCATTTTATTGGCATATAGTAGCTGGCAGTAGACTCTCATGATCATTTGTATATCTGCAGTGTCAGTTGTTACTTCTCCTTTTTCATTTCTAATTCTTTTGATTTGAGTCTGCTCCCCGTTTTTCTTGATGAGTCTGGCTAATGATTTATCAATTTTGTTTATCTTCTCAAAGAAATTGCTTTTAGTTTTACTCATCTTTGCTATTGTTTCCTTAATTTATTTTTCATTTATTTCTGATCTGATCTTTATGATTTATTTCCTTCTGCTAATTTTTCTTTCTTGTTGTTCTTCTTTCTCTAATTGGTTTAGGTGTAATGTTAGGTTGGTTTTTTTGAGAATTTTCTTGAGTTAGGAATTTTTTCCTATAAACTTCCCTCTTAGAACTGCTTTTGCTATGTCCCATAGTTTTTGGGTTGTCGTGTTTTCATTGTCATTTGTTTCTAGGTATATTTTGAATTCCTCTTTGATTCCTTCAGTGATCTCTTGGTTATTTAGAAGTGTATTGTTTAGCCTCCATATGTTTGTAATTTATACAGTGTTTTTTTTTTTTTCCTCTACTTGATATCTAGTCTCAAAGCATTGTGGTCGGAAAAGATACTTAATAAGATTTCACTTTTCTTAAGTTTTCTGAGGTTTGTTTAGTGATCCAAGATATGATTTATCTTGGAGAATATTCCATGTGCACCTGAGAAGAAAGTGTATTCTGTTGTGTTTGGTTGGAATGTCCTCTATATATCAATTAAGTCCATCTTCTCTAATGTGTCTTTTAAAGCTTGTGTTTCCTTATTTATATTCATTTTGGATGATCTGTCCATTGGTGAAAGTGGGGTGTTAAAGTCCCCTGCTACTTTTGTATTTTGGTCAATTTCCCCTTCTATGTCTCTTTGCATTTGCCTTATATATTGAGGTGCTCCTGTGTTGTGTGAATAAATATTTACAATTGTTATATCTTCTTCATGGATTGATCCCTTGATCATTATGTAGTGTCTTTCTTTATCTCTTGTAATAGTCTTTATTTTAAAGTTAATTTTGTCTGATATGAGAATTGCTACTCCAGCTTTCTTTTTATTTCCATTTGCATGGAACAAATTTTTCCATCCCCTCATTTTCAGTCTGTAGGTGTCCCTTGGTCTGAAGTAGGTCTCTTGTAGACAGCATACATAAGGGTCTTGTTTTTGTATCCATTCAGCCAGTCTGTGTCTTTTGTTGGAGTATTTAATCCATTTACATTTTAGGTAATTTTCAATATGCATGTTCCTATTACCATTTTCTTAGTTGTTTTGGGTGTGTTTTTATAGGTCTTTCCCTTGTCTTGTGTTTCCCACTTAGAGAAGTTCCTTTAGCATTTGTTGTAAAGCTGGTTTGGTGATGCTGAATTCTCTTAGCTTTTGCTTGTCTGTAAAAGTTTTAATTCCTCCATAGAATCTGAATGAGATCCTTGCTGGGTAGAGTAATCTTGGTTGTAGATTTTTCCCTTTCATCACTTTAACTATGTCCTACCACTCCCTTCTGGCTTGCAGAGTTTCTGCTGAAAGATCACCTGTTAACCTTATGGGGATTCCCTTGTATGTTAATTGTTGCTTTTCTGTTGCTGCTTTTAATAGTTTTTCTTTGTATTTAATTTTTATTAGTTTGATTAATATGTGTCTTGGCATGTTTCTCCTTGGATTTATCCTGTATGGGACTCTCTGCTTCCTGAACTTGATTGACTATTTCCTCTCCCATGTTAGGGAAGTTTTTGAATACAATCTCTTCAAATATTCTTTCAGACACTTTCTTTTTCTCTTTTTCTGAGAGCCCTATAATTCAAATGTTTGTTTGTTTAATGTTTTCCCTGAAGTCTCTGAGACTGTCCTCACTTCTTTTCATACTTTTTTCTTTATTCTGCTCTGTGGCAGTTTTTTCCACTATTTTATCTTCCAGGTCACTTATCTGTTCTTCTGCTTCAGTTATTCTGCTATTGGTTCCTTCTGGAATATTTTTAATTTCATTTATTGTGTTGTTCATCATTGTTTGTTTAACCTTTATTTCTTTTAGGTCCTTGTTAGACGTTTGTTATATTTTCTCCATTCTATTTCTGAGAGTTTGGATCATCTTTACTATCATTACTCTGAATTCTTTTTCAGGTAGACTGCCATTTTCCTCTTCATTTGCTTGATCTGTTGGGGTTTTACCTTGCTCCTTCATCTGCTGCATATTTCTCTGTCTTCCCATTTTGTTTAACTTACAGTGTGGGGTCTCCTTTTCACAGGTTGCATGTTTTGTAGTTCTTGTTATTTTTGGTGTTTGCCCCAGTGGGTGAGGTTGATTCAGTGCCTTGTTAAGATTCCTGGTTTGGGGGTCTAGTGTCTGTTTTCTGTTGGGTGGGGCTGGATCTTGTCCTTCTGGTAGGCAGGGCCTCATTTTTTGGTATGTTTTCAGGTGTCTGTGAACTTAGTCTGACTTTATACAGCCTCTCTGTTAATGGATGTGGTTGTGTTCCTGTCTTCCTCTTTGTTTTGCATGGGGAGTCTAGCACTGGAACTTGCTGGCCTTTGGGTGGAGTTGCATCTTAGTGTTGAGGCAGAGATGTGTCAGAGAGCTCTTGCCATTTAATATTACATGGAGCCAGGAAGTTTCTGGTGGTCCAGTGTCCTGGATTTGGCTTTCCACCTCGGAGGCTCAGGCCCAACACCAGGCCAGAGGAACAGGATCCTGCCAGCTACACAGCTCAGAAGAAAAGGAAGAAAAAAACCCTAAGAGATAGAACCGCAAAACACATGGTAAAATCATAACTATACAGCCAAAATCACACAAAGAAACACATACACACAGTCAGAAAAAGAGGAGAAAGATTAAAAAAAAAAAAAGGAAGAGAGCAACCAAACCAATAAACAAATCCACCAATGAAAACAACCACTAAAATCTAAACTGAGATAAACAAAACCAAAAACAAATTGGATGCAGAAAGCAAACACCAAGTCTACAGTTGCTCCCAAAGTCCACCACCTCAATTTTGGGAACATTTGTTTTCTATTCAGGCATTGCACAGCTGCAGAATTTATCAAGTTGATTGAGAGAATTTAATCTGCTGCTCCTGAGGCTGCATGGACAAAGTTCCCTTTCTCTTCTTTGTTCACACAGCTTCTGTAGTTCAACTTTGGTTTTTACCTCACCTCTGCATGTAGGTCACCCTCAGGTAATTTTTACCCACCCAGACAGGAAGCAGTTAAAGCAGTGGCTGACTAGAACTCTCTTGCTCACTCAGGCTGGGGAAAGGGAGGGGTATGGTAGTCATAACTGGAATGCAGGGTGAGCCTGTGGTGGCTAGCTTGATGTTGCAACAGGCTGAGTTGTGCCATGTGTTCTCCTGAGGAAGTTGTCCCTGGATCACAGGACCCTGGCAGTGGCATGCTGCATAGGCTACCGGGGGTGTGTGGGTAGTGACCTCCACTTGCACACAGGATTCTTGGTGGCAGCAGCAGCAGCGTTAGTGGTCCATGCCCACTTCTGTGGTATGAGAGGATATCCGCAGCTTGCCCCCATCTCTGGAGTTTGCTTAGGCAGTGCTCTGCCATTGGTGGGCACATGCAGCAGGAAGCTCCTCTCCTCGCACACCCCGAAACAGTGGTCTCTTCCTCTCTGGGAGGTCCAGACTTTCTCCCAAACTCTCTCCCAGCCAGCTGTGGCACACTAGCCCCCTTCAGGCTGTCTTCACGCAGGCAAACCCAGTCCTCTCCCTGCGATCCGACCTCCAAAGCCAGAGACTCAGCTCCCAGCCCCTACCCACCCTGGTGGGTGAGCAGACAAGCATTTCAGTCTGGTGAGTGCTGGTCAGCACTGATCCTCTGTGTGGGAATCTCTCTGCTCTGACCTCTACACCCCTGTTGCTGTTCTCTCCTCTGTGGCTTCGAAGCTTACCCTCTCCCATCCCCACCAGTGATGGAGTTTCCTAGTGTGTGGAAGCTTTTCCTACTTCACAGCTCCCTCCCAGAGGGGCAGGTCCTGTCCCTATACTTTTGTCTCTACTTTTTCTTTTTTTTCTTTTGCCCTACCGATGTACTATATATAAAATAGATAACTAATAAGGACCTAGAGTATAGCACAGGTAACTCTACTCAGTACTCTGTAATGGCTTATACTGAAAAAGAATGTAAAGAAGAGTGGATATATATATATATATATATATATATATATATATACACATATATACATATATGTATATATATATATTATTCACTTTGCTGTAGAGCAGAAGCTAACACATTGTAAATCAACTATACCCCAATAAAATTTAAATAAAAAACAGAATAACAAATTGACTGTGATAAGAATATAGACTAACGAAAGAAACTGAAAATAAGGAGACAAAAAATATCTGCTGGTGGTTCAAAAAGCATTCATGAAATAGGTGAAGAATTTATTAGGATCCTGAAATATGTGTAAAATTTTTATGAACACAAAAATAAGTGAGTAAATATTTTTGGTGAAGAAATTGTTTCAAGTAATGTCGTAGTAATTGAAATCTGTGTGACATGTTTGTGTTAGCAAGTAGATTCATTTCATTAGAGCTTCCCTTCATGGGGAAATTGAAAGAAAAACTAGGAAATATTGGTTGGGGAAAGATCTCGAAGAGCAAATGATATCTTGCACAATAAATCCTATCAATAGATTGAGACTGGAGAGGTTATATTTAGTCCTGAATGGTAAAAAGTGCTGCAGTCAGTTATTAGAAGTTTGTGGTGGGTTCTGAAGTGTGACAACAGGGGCACAAATGGCATGCATTTGCAAACACTAAGGTAGATTATGGAATAGTACCTCCTCTTGTTGTCCTTTCTTTGAGCACTGATAATTGTCTTATTATTTTTCATAATAGCTTTCCAAGGTAGGTATTATTATACCCATTTTATAGTGGAGATAACAGATGCTTAGTAAGACTGAATTACTTGCCCCAAATTAAAGAACTTTCAAGAGAAGAGCTGGAATTTGAATGTAGATATGTCTGTTACTTGCATGCTTGAACGTTATTCTGAAAGTTATAGAGGGCTCACAAAGACTTTTGAGCAAGGCACTAATGGATATAATATAGCATTTAGGTAATAGTAAGCTGGTGATAGTATGCTAGGCTAATTGGAGTGACTATGAGGCTGGGTCTAGGATTATAGTTAGGAGATTCTTGCAGTATATCAAGTGTTTCACAATAACAATGTTTTATTTAGTGTAGGGGTAGTGTACAAAATTGAACGTACACTGTGATTTCATGTGTAAAATGTACATACACAAGAATAGGCTGTAAGAGAACATGGAAAACATTTGAAATGAAATGAGAGGATTTTGCAGGAGGTTTTCATTCCTTCGTTTGCCAAACATTGTTTAAATATGATATAATGTTTTATAAAATATTGTTAACTGCCTAGGACCTGGAAGTTTAGTTGAGTGAGTCAGTAGTAGTAGGTCATTTTCAAATAAGTTTGTGCCATCTTAGTCTCCACTGATAGATATAAAGTATTGACATTAAAGAATGACTGATGAAGCCAGAAACCTTAAATTTGGAGAGATATAGTCTTTGAACAGGTAGTAGGAGTCATGAGAGTTGAATTCGAGTATTTGATGGTTCATATGTTGATAACAGAATACACTTAGTTTCCTTCCATTTTAGCGGAAATCTCTAAGACTGAAGAGAATAGATACCACAAGCAGATGTGGGCTTATTATAAGGGAGCATTTTATAAAGTATAGTCATTTTGTACAACATATATAAAAATTGACTCAAAATGGATTATAGACATACATGTAAACGTAAAAATTATAAAACTATTAGAAGAAAACATAGGAATAAATCTTCATGGCTTTGGAACAGACAATATTGTCTTATATATAACACCAAAAAAGGAGCAACAAATAGAAAAATGGATAAATTGGACTTCACCAAAATTAAAAACTTTTGTGCTGCAAATAATACCATCCAAAGTGTAAAAAGACAAGATGATGAACAGGACAATATATTTCCAAATCATATTTTATAAGGGATTTGTATCACAATATATGAAGAACTCTTAAAACATGAAAACAAGCTTTACATCTTTACCCATGAGAGAAATATAAATCAAAACCACAGTGAGATACCACAATGACTAGAATGTGTGAGATAAAAGACAAACAATAAGGAAGGATGTTGAGAGACTGGACCCCTCATACAATATTGTTGGGATTGTAAGTGGTACAACTACTTTGGAAAATAGTATGGCTGTTCCCCAAAAAGTTAAACATATAAAGTTACCAGATGAACCAGCAATTCCACTCTTAGGTATACGCCCAAAAGAATCGAAAACATGTGCACTCACAAAACTTATACATAAATATTTATAGGATTACAGTTTTCCCCCCTTATCTGTGGTTTCACTTTCTGCAGTTTCAGTTACCTGCAATCAGCTGTGATTTAAAAAAAAATATGTAATGGAAAAATACCATAAGTAAACAATTCATAGAAGGAGGAGATCAAGATGGCAGATAAAGAGGGCATGGAGCTCACCTTCCCACATGAACACATCAAATATACATCTACATGTGGAATAAATTCTCACTTATAACTAACTGGAAACTGGCAGAAGGACTCTTGTACAACCAAGGCTATAAGAATGATATACTCTTCATCATGTAGGAAGGGAAGGAGAGTGATCTGGTTGGGATCTGTGCACCTGGAAGGGAACTGAGAGGGAAAGGAGATTGAACACTCACAGGTCAACACTCACCCTGGGGAGTGAGTGGTTTGAGCCACAAATGGGTTGCCCATGTCCTGAGTCCTACATGGGGGAGACAAACCCCCTTACCTGGTTGGAGGACAACTGGAACAGACAGAACAGCTATGGGAAGCCTGCACTCCACTTATGAGGAGCACATGGCAGTGGATAGCCCCTGAAGCAGGGAAAATAGTGGTTTGTTCTAAGGGCAGCTGGGTTTCCTGCAACCTTCTCACTGAGTGCCTGAGCCTGAACTGAGTGAACACTTTGGCCTCACTCACTCCACACCACACTGTGGCACTGGATCTGGGGCATCCATAACTGTGAAAAAGACTCAAAAGTAGGATGCAGAGGTGACCAAGTCCTGCAGTGGGGCCTGTGTGAAGTGGTAGAAGCCATTGTTGGTGCTTACTCAAGGGTGCCTCAGAAGCTGCCCAGATCTCTGATGGTGGTTGTTCCATCACAGCTCACATCACAATACATGCCAGGAGTCCACATGAACCCCTACAAGTCTTCTGGAAAAATTCCATAACAGGGCAGGGGTGGCAGAGACTAAGGGCAATGATATGCAGTTAGGAACAAAGGAGACTTGCACCTGAGGCTGTGCCTGAGTAGAGATACTGGTACCTACACAGGCAGCACATTAGACATTTGTCTGTGCACAAGCACCAGTTACCTCAGCACTTCCCTCCTCTGGGGCAAGGGTCACAGTGAGGGAGAAGGAAAAACACGCACTTAAAGGAAGCAGAGCCAAATTGATCCTGACCCTCTGGGCTTCTTCTCCAGCAACATAGGATCAGACCTTGGCTCTGATAGGGCAGTGACAGCCACTGAGCAGAGGGGAATTCCCACCTCACACCCAGAGCCAACTCTAGCCCCTCGATCTCCAGCCCCACCCCCACACCAAGGAGAGGGCAGCCAGGACACTTTGAAAGATGTGACATGTAACCATGTCATATCTAGCTCTCTCACCATTGGACACACACAATCTGTATAGGGATGCTCACTCATAAGAACACCCCTTCAAGACCATTTTTTTCAAAGAAAATTAATCAAAATGGAAAGCCAAAGTAACTACTCTCAGTTGAAATAGCAAGACAAAATCCCTGAAAAATATAAATAATGAAACAGAAATAAACAATTTATCAGATAAATAATTTGAAACTTCGGCAATAAAAATGTTAACTCTTGGGACTTCCCTGGTGGCGCAGTGATTGAGAGTCCGCCTGCTGATTCAGGGGACACGAGTTAGTGCCCCGGTCCGGGAAGATCCCACATGCCGCGGAGCGGCTGGGTCCGTGAGCCATGGCCACTGAGCCTGCGCATCCGGAGCCTGTGCTCCGCAACGGGAGAGGCCACGACAGTAAGAGGCCCGCGTACCTCAAAAAAAAAAGAAAAAAAAATAATGTTAACTCAATTAGGGAAAATAATTGATGTAAACAGTAAACATTTTAACAAGAAACTAAGAAGTATAAAAAATACCCAATCAGAAATAAAGAATTCAATAGGTGACATAAAAAACACACTAGAAGTGATGGATAGTAGACTAAGTAATACAGAAGACTGTATAAATGATCTGGAAAGTAGTATAATGGAAATCACCCAATCAGAACAGCAGAAAGAAAAACAAATTTTAAAAATTGAAAGAAATTTAAGAGATATATGGGATAGCATTAAGTGTACCAACATTCCCATTATAGGGTCCCAGACGGAGAAGAGAAATAGCAGGGGATCAAAAATGTATTTGAGGAAATTATGGCTGAAAATTTCCCAAACCTGAAGAAAGAAAGAAATATCCAGGTATAGGAAGCACTGATAGTTCCAAACAAAATGAATTGAAACAGATCCACATCAAGATATATCACAATTAAAATGGCAAAAGTAAAGAGAATTCTAAAGGCAGCAAGAGAAAAACGAAGAGTCATATAGAAGAGAATCCCCATAAGGCTATCAGCTGTTTTCTCTGCAGAAACTTTGCAGGCCAGAAGGGAGTCACATGATATTTTCAAAGTTCTGAAAGGTAAAATTCATAAACCTAGCATACTCTGCCCATCAAAATTATCATTTAGAATAGAAGAAATTCTCAGACAAGCAAAACCTGAGAGTTCAGCAATACTAAAACTACCGTAAAAAAATATTGAAGTGTCTTCTCTAAATGGAAATTAAGTAAGAATCTATAGTAATGGGAAAATCCCACTAGAAAAGACAAATATATAGTAAGAACTGAGTATCAAGCACTTATATAGGCCAATACATAGATTATAAGACAAAAAATTGTAAAAGCAACTATAACTGCAAGAAACAGTTAAGAGATGAGCATGAAGATGCAAAGTATGAACTCAAAAAACAAAATGTGAGAGAGGGGAATAAAAAATCTAGAACTTTTAGAATGAGTTTTAAATTAAATGATTGTCAGTTTAAAATATGCAGATATAATAATAGGTCAACAAATGTGAACCCCATGGTAGCCACAGAACAAAAACCTAAAACAGATACACAAAAATTACAAATAGAAGAATGCAGGCATACTAATTAAAGAAAATCATCAAACCACAAGGGAAGAAAGAAAAAGAACAAGAAATCAACAGATAAGAACTACAAAAGCACCTGAAAAACAAGTAAAAATATGGCAAATGTACATACTTATTGGTAATTATTTTAAATATCATGAGCAAAGTGCTCCAATCAAAAGACAAAGGTGACAGATTGGATTAACGAAGAAGGCCCTTTAATAAGCTGCATACAAGAGACTCACTTCAGAGCTAAAGACACACAGACTGAAAGTGAGGGACTGGAAAAAGATATTTCATACCAAAGGAAATGACAAGAAAGCCGAGGTAGCAATACTCATATCGCACAAAATAGACTTCAAAAAAAAAGGCTATAGCAAAAGAAAAAGAAGAGCAGTATATAGTGATAAAGGAATCAATACAAGAAGAGGACATTAGACTCATTAACATATATGTAACCAATATAGGAGCACCTATATATATAAAGCAAATAGTAACAGGGCCTAACAGAAAAGTTGACAATAATACAATAATTGTAGGGGACTTTAACACACACATCAATGGACAGATAAACTGAGAAAAAATAAACAAGGCAACCAGTGGTCTTAAATTACACAATAGACCACTAGGACATGATAGGTATCTATAGGACATTCCATCCAAAAACAGCAGAATAAACATTCTTTTCAATTGCACATGGAACACTCTCCAGGATTGATCACATGCTAGACCACAAAATGAGCCTCAAAAAGTTGAAGAGCATGGAAATTTCATTAAGCATTTTTTTTCTGACCATAACTTTATGAAACTAAAAATCCATTACATAAAGACAAATGGAAAAAAACAAGCATGTGCATACTAAACAACATACAACTAAACAACCAATGGGTCAAGAAAGAAATAAAAGAAGAAAGTAGAAAATACCTTGAGACAAATGAAAATGGAAACACAACACTCCAAGATCTATGGGATGCAGCAAAAGCAGTATGAGAGGGACATTTACAGCATTACAGTCCTTCCTCAAGAAACAAGAAAAATCTCAAAAAAATACCTAGCCTACCAGCTAAAATAATTAGAAATAGAAGAACTATTAAAGCCCAAAGTCAGCAGAAGAATGGAAAGAATAAATATCAGAGAAAATAAGATAGAGATAAAAAAATAATAGAAAAGATCAATGAAACCAAGAGCTGTTCTTTTGTTTGTTTGTTTTTAACTCTACTTTATTTTTAATTTTATATTGGAGTATAGTTGATTATCAATGATGTGTTAGTTACAGGGGTACAGCAAAGTGATTCAGTTATATCCATACAAGTATCCATTCTTTTTCAAATTATTTTCCCATTTAGGTTATAACAGAATATTGAGGTGAGTTCCATCTGCTATACAGTAGATTCTTGTTGGTTATCTATTTTAAATATAGTAGTGTGTACATGTCAATTCCAAACTCCCAATCTATCTTCTCCCCCAACCCTTTCCCCGTGGTAGCCATAAGTACATTCTCTAAGTCTGTGAGTGCTTCTGTTTTGTAAATAAGTTCATTTGTGTCATTCTTTTTAGATTCTGCATATAAATGATATCATATGATATTTGTATTTCTCTGTCTGTCTTACTTCACTTAGTATGATAATCTCCAGATCCATCCATGTTGCTGCAAATGGAATTATTTCATTCTTTAATGGCTGAATAATATTCCATTGTATATATGTACCACATCTTTACCCATTCATCTGTCAATGGACATTTAGGTTGTTTTCATGTCTTGGCTATTGTAAACAATGATAATATGAACATCAGGGTGCATGCATCCTTTTGGACCATGGTTTTCTCCAGATATATACCCAGGAGTGGGATTGCTGGATCATATGGTAGCTCTATTCTTAATTTTTTAAGGAACCTCCATACTGTTCTCCATAGTGGATGTACCAATTTATATTTGCAGCAACAGTATAAGAGACTTCCCTTTTCTTCACACCCTCTCCAGCATTTATCATTTGTAGGCATTTTGATGATTGTTATTCTGACTGGAATGAGGTGATATCTCACTGTAGTTTTGATTTGTATTTCCAAGAGCTGATTTTTTAAAAAAGATAAACAAAATTGTTAAACTTCTAGCCTAACTAACCAAGAAGAAAATAGAGATGACTCAAATAAACAAAATATGAAAAGAAAGAGAAGAAATAACAACTGATACCCTAGAGATACAAAGAGTTATATGGCAATGAATTGGACAACAAGGATGAAATGAACAAATTTCTAGAAACATGCAACTGGCCAAGACTGAATCAAGAGGAAACAGACAATTTGAACAGACCAATCACTAGAAGTGAACTTGAATTTATAATGAATAAACTCCAAGAAAATAAAAGTCCAGGACTGGACAACCTCAAAGGAAAATTATGCCAAACATATAAAGAAGAAATAATACCTCTTCTTCACAAACTATTCCAAAAAATTAAAGAGGATGGAAAACTCACAAATTTATTCTATGATGACACTAGTTCCCTGATAACAAAACCAGACAAAGACACTACAAAAAAAAAAAAAAACAGGCCAATATCTTTGATAAATAAATGCAATAATCCTCATCAAAATAATAGCAAAATGAATCCAACAATATATAAAAATTATCATACAGAATTATCAGGTTTGAGTTATTTCATGGCAAAAGGATGGTTCAACATTCTCAAATCAACCAAAATAACAGACCAGAATAAAAAGGAAAGGCAAAAATCACATGATCATTTCAATAGATGCAGAAATAGCATTTGACTAAATTCAACATCCATTCATGATAAAAATTCTCATTAAAGCGAGTAGAGAAGGAACCCCATAAACATAATAAAGGCTATTTATGACAAATCCACAGATAACATCATACTCAACATTGAAAAGCCTTTCCTCTAAATTCAGGATAAAGAGAAGGATGCACACTATGCACTTCCATTTAACACAGTATTGGAAGTCCTAACCACAGCAATCAGCCAATAAAAAAAAAAAAAAGCTATCCAAATGGAAGGGAAGAAGTAAAACTGTCACTATTTTGCAGATGATATGATACCTTTTTTTATAGAAAACCCTAAAGTCTCCACCCAAAAACTATTAGAACTGATAAATGAATTCAGCAAGGTTTCAGAATATAAGATTAATATACAGAAATCTGTTGCATGTCTACACACTAACAATGAACTACCAGTAAGAGAAAGTTAAAAAATAAAAAAGAAAATCCAACCTAAAGTCACAACAAAAGAAAATCCCTAGGAATAAACTTAACCAAAGAGATGAAAGACCTATACTAAGAAAACAATAAAACACTGATGAAGGAAATTGAAGATGATACAAAGAAATGGAAATATATGCCATGCCCTTTGATTGGGAGAAATAATGTTGTTAAAATGGTCATACTACCTAAAGCAATCTACAGATTTAATGCAATCTCTGTCAAAATACTCATGACACTTTTCACAGAGCTAGAACAAATAATTATAAAATTTATATGTAACCACAAAAGCCCCAAATTGCCAATGAACAGTTGAGAAAAAGGAAGAAAGCTGGAGGTATTACCCTTCCAAGCTTCAGACTATACTACAAAGCTACAACAATCAAAACTGCATGGTAGTGGAACAAAAAACAGACACACAGACCATTGGAACAGAATAGACTTCCCAGAAATAAACCCACACATCTATCATCAATTAATCTACAACAAAGAAGGCAAGGATATACAGTGGAGAAAAGATAGTCTCTTCAGTGATTGGTGCTGGCAAAAATGGACAGCTGCATGTAAAACAGTGATTTTAGAACATTCCCTCACACCATATGTGAAAATAAACTCAAAAGTTTGAAGACCTAAATGTAAGACCTGAAATCATAAAACTCCTAGAATAAAACACAAGGACAATCTGCTTTGACATGAATCATAGCAATGTTTTCTTTTTCTTTTTTTTTTTTTGATCTGTCTCCAAAGGCAAAAGAAGTAAAATAAAAAATAAGTAAATGAGATCTAATTAAACTTAAAATGTTTTCCACTGCAAAGGAAACCATGGACAAAACAAAAAGATAATCTATGAAATGAGAGAAAACATTTGCAAGTGATATGACAATAAAGGGTTTAATATCCAAAATACATGCACAACTTACACACCTCAATATCAAAAGGAGAAACAACCTAATCAAAATATGGGCAGAAGACCTGAAAAGACATTTTTCCAAAAAAGACATGCAGATGGTTAACAGTCACATGAAAATATGCTCAGTATCACTAATTATCAGAGAAATATAGATCAAAACATCAATGAGATATTATTTCACACCTGCAAGTTGGTTACCATCAAAAAGTCTACAAGTAACAACATTGTGGAGGATGTGGAGAAAAGGGAACACTTGTGTACTGTTGCTGGGAAAGTAAATTGGTGAAGCCAGCATTGAAAACAGTATAGAATTTACTCATAAACTAAAAATAACTACCATATGACCCAGCAAATCTATTCCTGGGTATATATCTGAACAAGACGAAAAGTTCCATGCACCCTAGTGTTCATAGCTGCACTCTTTACAATTGCTAAGATATGGAAGCAACCCAAGAGCCCTTCAACAGATGAATGGATAAAGAATATATATATATATATATATATATATATATATATATATATATACATATACATACATACATATACACAGTGGAATATTACTCAGACCAAAAAATAATGACATTCTGCCAATTGCAGCAACTTGGATTGGTCTAGAGAATATTATACTTAGTGAAATATCATACAAATACAGTATGATGTCAATTATATGTGGAATCTAAAATATAGTACAAATGAATGTATATAGCAAAACAGAAACAGACACACAGATACAGGTGACAAATTAGTGGCTTTCAGTGGGGAGAGGGGCAAGTTAGGGGTATTAGATTAAGAGATACTAACTGCTATATACAAAATAGTATATGAAATGTCCTTGATGGGAAAATTTATAGAGACAGAGAGTAGATTAGTGACTGCCTAAGAATAAGAAGGAGAAGAAATAGGGGAGTGATTGTTAGTGGATTTTTTGAGGGGTTGATGAAAATGTTCTAAGATTTGATAGTAATTTATGTCATCGAGTGTTCTGCCTATGTTTTCCTCTAAGAGTTTGATAGTTTCTGGCCTTACATATAGATCTTTAATCCATTTTGAGCTTACTTTTGTGTATGGTGTTAGGGAGTGTTCTAATCTCATACTTTTACATGTACCTGTACAGTTTTCCCAGCACCACTTATTGAAGAGGCTGTCTTTTCTCCACTGTATATTCTTGCCTCCTTTATCAAAGAAAAGGTGACCATATGTGTGTGGGTTTATCTCTGGGCTTTCTATCTTATATAGATAGGTCTATATTTCTGTTTTTGTGCCATTATCATACTCTCTTGATTACTGTAGCTTTGTAATATAGTCTGAAGTCACAGAGCCTGATTTCTCCAGCTCCACTTTTCGTTCTCAAGATTGCTTTGGCTATTCAGGGTCTTTTGCGTTTCCATACTCCCACCTCCTAGAGAAAAGGAAATAAAAACAAAAATGAACAAATGGGACCTAATGAAACTTAAAAGCTTGTGCACAGCTAAGGAAACCATAAACAAGAACAAAAGACAACCCTCAGAATGGGAGAAAACATTTGCAAATGAAGCAACTGACAAAGGATTAATCTCCAAAATTTACAAACAGCTCATGCAGCTCAATAACAAAAAAACAAACAACCCAATCCAGAAATGGGCAGAAGACCTAGATAGACATTTCTCCAAAGAAGATACACAGATTGCCAACAAACACATGAAGACTGATCAAAATCATTAATCATTAGAGAAATGCAAATCAAAACTACAATGAGATATCATCTCACACCAGTCAGAATGGCCATCATCAAAATATCTAGAAACAATAAATGCTGGAGAGGGTGTGGGAAAAAGGGAACACTCTTGCACTGCTGGTGGGAATGTGAATTAGGACAGCCACTATGGAGAACAGTATGGATGTTCATTAAAAAACTACAAATAGAACTACCATACGACCCAGCAATCCCACTCCTGGGCATAAATCCTGAGAAAACCATAATTCAAAAAGAGTCATGTAGCAAAATATTCATTGCAGCTCTATTTACAATAGCCAGGAGATGGAAGCAACCTCAGTGTCCATCATTGAATGAATGGATAAAGAAGATGTGGCACATATATACAATGGAATATTACTCAGCCATAAAAAGAAACAAAATTGAGTTTTTTGTAGTGAAGTGGATGGACCTAGAGTTTGTCATACAGAGTGAAGTAAATCAGAAAGAGAAAAACAAATACCCTATGCTAACACATATATATGGAATCTAAGAAGAAAAAATAACAATGTCATGAAGAACCTAGGGGTAAGACGGGAATAAAGGCACAGACCTACTAGAGAATGGACTTGAGGATTGGGGAGGGGAAAGGGTAAGCTGTGAGAAAGTGAGAGAGTGGCATGGACATATATACATTACCAAACGTAAAATAGATAACTAGTGGAAAGCAGCTGCATAGCACAGGGAGATCAGCTCAGCAGTTTTTGACCACCTAGAGGGGTGGGATAGGGAGGCTGGAGGGAGGGAGACACAAGAGGGAAGAGATATGGGAACATATGTATATGTATAACTGGTTCACTTTGTTATAAAGCAGAAACTAACACACCATTGTAACACAATTGTACTCCAATAAAGATGTTTAAAAAAAAAGATTTGATAGTAGTGATGGTTGAACAGCTCTGTGAATATACTAAAGACCACTGAATTTTATATTTTTGAAAAAGGGAATTTTATGTTATATGGATTATATCTCAGTAAATCTGTTATTTAAAAAATAATGTATGTTAGGGCATGGATGGCCTTCCCCAGTCAATGCTGGAAGTTTGCAAGCAGATAGTAAATGACCAGGGATATTGTGGAAAGGATTATTGCTACACTAGGATGGAGGTTTTACCATAGATCTCTAATTGATATTTAAGTTTTAACTTATATGATCTTATGATTCTAAGAAGAAAAAAAAAACTACTGCTCAAAAACAATGGCTGTGGTGAAATATAATTTTCAGTAAATGACTGTGAAAATATTATATTTAAAATAAATCAAATTTTGGATAATTTCTCCAGAACAGTAATTCCAAAACACCAGTCCCTGTATGGCATCAAAATCAATAGGAAGAGGGCTTATTAAAATAGATATTTAGAGCTACGTATCTTGGGCTTCTGACTTCAGTAGGTGTGGGATAAAGTCCTGTAATATATATTTTCAAAAGTTTCCTAACTGATTTTGATACATAACTGAGGAATTTTATTTTGAAAGATCGAGTATTTTTTGAAATTTGCTTATGACTGTGCACGTTCAGATTTGGTGAATTATGCATTACTATTCAGTATTCCTTAGAAATGAGACCGTTATAAATTCTAAACAGCTATTATGCTTCAAATCCTCAACCCTTAGCAAAAAGAAGCAAAACTTTCTATTAATGACAGAGATCCCAAATCACTGCTAAGTCACATATTCAAGTAGCCTGAGTGATTCCATTTTAAAAGAAAATCAGGTGCTTCAGTTTTCTGAATCCTTTAAAACATTTTAATAAGAAAGAACAGGTTTGTGCAGTTGGGAAATTCTAGAATGGAAGATTAGATTTTCAAATTTTATTCCCTCTATACATGTGTAGTTTATCACTTGTTTGAAATAAATTTATATTCTTTGTCCCCAAATTTAAACTGTCCCTAATTTTAAAGTAGTGAGTACTCTTAGATAAAGCATGTTAGTGCCACTTTTCAGAAACTTATAATAGTAACAGCTCTGGCAGGTGTACTAAATGTTAACAGACAATAATAAGGTCTGACTGAAATTTTGGAAGTAAATATTTATGTTACATACAAAGTAAGGTTTCAAGTGTATCTTATAAAGCAAACAAGTAAAGGGGCTGCTGAAGATGCCACAAAATAAGTATGTTTTAAGACGCTATAAAATTGCAAACATAAAATTTATGAAAAAATACATACAATATTTGTATGTTGTGGTTGACTATATATCATCCCTACAAGATCATAGGTTTTCTTGAGGGCAGGGACTATCTTCCATATGAGTATAATGGTTATTACCATAAAGATATATAGCATAAGAAATTTTATATATTTTTATAATTGGATATGTTTGAATTTTGTCATAAATAACATCTCTAACATAATATTCAAGGTCAACCTATCTCTCCAGAGGAAAAAAAAATTTTTCTCATGGTCAAAGGCGTAGACAAAAGGGAATCAAGAATTTGAAAGCTTTGTGATTCTTTTCCAGCACAATGTTGATTTTTTATAGCATCATGATTTCTTAAGTTTCTGATCTTCAATGACTGTTACCTCTACTTCACTTTGACCACCCACAACCAGGCCATATTTTCTACCCTCATTAGTTAGACATATTCTTCTCTGATATCTTAAGTTCTGAAATTCCCTCTTTGCATCCCATTCCCACTGAGCAGTCTTCATTTCTCCACTCTCACTGAGATATTTTGGCTCACGTTTTGATGAAATATTTAGCCCTCTCACAATAGTCCCAAATGAATTTCTATCATCTGATTCACATGAACATGGCCAATTATTTTAGTAATTCTCTTTTTAGTAGTATCCTCTTGATCTTTTATTGTTCATGACATGTCATTTCTTAACCTTGAGTGAACTTCCACTCTGCTTTCTCTGCTCCCACTTCGGAACGGTGAAGCATTGCTACAAAAATTTATGAAACTGTGCCAATTGGATCCACTGCAGATTTATGTTATCTAATGTCACCTGAACCATCCCTGTTCTTTGGCAATCCTTTTATTTATCAGTGTTGACATCCTATTACACTTCACAAAACATATATTCAAACATTTTCCACTCTTCAAACCCCCAAACTCACCATCACATTTTATTTTCAGCAGATGCCTCTCTTTACTGATGAGATCAAAACACTGCAAATCTTCATTTTTCTCTACCTTAAGATTTCCATTTTTACCCATATTTTTCCTGTTATAAAGTAAAATGTATCATCTCCTCTGCTTAAACTCCTACTTGCACCCTTTATTCTATTCTCTACATATTTTCCTTCTGCAACTTTTCTCCAACATTTTTCTTTCCTTTATATCTTAAATCTCTCTCCACTCATTTCTTGCTCTCAATTTCTGAACATGTTCCATCTCATCTGTATCAAGAATATTTTGGTGGATATAGTATTCAAATTTCTTAAACGGTGAGTCAATAGTGCCTATCACCACCACCAACTCATACTTTAATTCTTTAAAATTTGATTTACCCCTATTCTACAAATAAATTCACCAATAATCACCTAATGACTAAACCTGTGGTTTTTGTGCAGTTATTTTTTCATAAGAAGCTTATATTGCATGTGATTCCACTGAAAATTTTCTTCTAATTTTGTATAAACTCTCATAAAATCTATGTTTTATCTTTTCATCCCCTAAAAGTGAACATTTACCAAGATTTACTCTTAGCCTTCCTAAATCCTCCTACTCTGTACTTTCCCTTAGTCATCACAGACACTTATACACTCTGTGGCATCAATTGTTATATTTTTAGATAATTTCTAATTCCAAATCTCTAATATACACCCAAAATTTTAAGATTAATTTTAAAATGTTAAAAAGATAATAGTGCATACTGTCTGCAGATAAGACAAATATTGTGATGATAGTGCACAGGATGATTAAAGCTCTTGAGAAAAAATGGTACAGATGAATATATAAGGGCTTGGAGCCATCCAGATCTAGGTTTAACTCTAATATTAGGAACAAAATAGCTGTTGGACCTCAAATAAGTGCTTTAACCTCTCAAAATCTGTTTTCTCATCTAGAAAATGGAGATCATAAGATGTATCTTGAAGTACGGCTGTGAGAATCAGAAATAATATACGATCTACCAAGGTGCCTAACAAGGTTTTCTCCTCATAATAGACACTAAACAAATTGTAGTTATATTTAATAATTTTATATACATACTTTGAAAAACAGGGACATTCTCTAAATATATAAGAATATGTATTTTTTTAAACAAGAGAAACCTTAGTTCCTATATGAACTGGTTATTTGAATAAGACTAGACATGGAAAGTAATCACCATTTTAAAAAGAAGTATCTCTACTTTCTAATTCAGCATGTTCTTTGCTCAGTTCAGTGAATAACATAGCACTATTCTTTACCACAAAGATAATTTATTAATTTAAGTTTGATAGATAACGATTACAATCCTTACTTCCTTTCCTAATCCAAAGACACAGGAAAACTGCTTACTTGTTGAGAAGTAACAGTAAAACTGCTTGTTTTTCTAGAGTTTACACTTTTATCCAGACCTATCAAATTTATTTTATTGCTCGTGTAAACATAGCCACATCTTACAAGTGCATTTTCTACACTTCATACTTATTACTTGTAAATGCCTGATAGACTTTACTCTGGGTGGAAACCAGATTGGAGATTAGACAGAAATGCTTTCCTATACAAACTGGGAATGAATGTGTGATACCTTTCTTGAGATGCATGCCTATGAAATAAATAGTGTTTTATCATTTGCTTATAGCATTTGTGACTCACTGCATAGTAGACAAATAATTAATTTAGCATAAATGAGCATAAATGAATTTAGCTGTCCCTTGAGAAGGTACTATTGAGCTGTTTGAGATGAGAAAAATCCACAGTGACTTTTTTTAATACTTGAAACATCTGCTTTGGCTGCTAGTTTTAAAGTATGGTGTGTAATATAAAAGCTTCATTAATTTTCTTTAAATGATTTTACTACTATCTGCATGTACCGTGACTCCTCAAATCACAGGAAAATACACCAAAAGGAAGTTGAGTATGATTCTACACTATGTAAAATATTCCCTGTTAAGATTTTTATCATTATTATTATTTTTTAAACTAGGTTTTAAAGCCACAAAACTTTCTCAGTTCATATCTAGTGTACACATAATTAGAGAAGCCTTTTGGTGGTATATGACAATTAATAGCCATGCCATTGTTCTAACAATCAGTGAGGCTTCGTGGGGAGAAACCAAAGGTTAGAATTACATGTGGGCCTTTGCTAAGCTGAAATTACTAATGAACACCTGATTACTTACTGAATTTCTGTTGTGGTCACTAAATGTTTAAACATTGACAAAAGAGTCTATTAACTTATAATTAAGGTGGTAAACTCTCTGTAATAGAGTCATCATGTAAACTTGGCAATTCTCGTTGTTTTATTCATATATTTAAAATGTAAAATAACATTTAATTGCTATGTGCTGGATTTGTAATGAGTACATAAATCAGGGTTAACTACTCTTTTTACTTCACTGACATCTGGTTAGAAGCATTTCTTAGTTTCTCTAACAGACTTAAATTGAATGTGCCCAACAAAGTAAAAAACAAACAGAACTTGATTTAATTTGATAGTTATATTCTCATGGCAAATACTAAGAAAGTTAGTAATTAAGGAAACATGTTAAACCAACTCTTTTGCCCATCAAAAACACAAGTCATAGTACTAACTCAAACTTTATTTAATATTTTATTGTGCATATGATTGAAATTACATTTGATTTTTCTATAAAACTTGTTTTTGAATCCTCCAAAATATAGCCACTTCTGTAACATTGACTTATTTTGTTTGTAAGCTGTCTCAAGATTTTGGAAATTCAAATTATATACATGATAATTATGAAAGATCAATGAAAAAGACTTTTTATTCTTACCTTAAAAATGGTCAGCCTACCACAAGATATTTATTATGGTGTAGATAAATGGTTTGTAGTGAGATACAAAGTTTTAATTTGATTATTGTTAGCAGTAAACATATATTGTTTCTTACTTCCCAGTGATAAAAAGAACTCCCTAATTTGCTTCCTCTTTTCTGCACCCTAGTAGCTGCTGACAAATATTTGCATTTTACATTAAAAAAACAAACAAACAAAAACAAAAAAACAAAACCTTCCTCTCCCGCACAGAAACTCCTGAAAAATGTTTTCCATTGTACTGCCCACAAAAAGGATATTAAACATTTCTGATGCCAGTCATCATTTCCTGAGCTTTATGCTTTCTACTTTTTTCCCAAACAAGTTGAAGTATCATCAAAGATCTTCCATTGCCTTATTATTTTAAAAAGAGATGCTAGTTCCTAGAGCTTTAAATTATTTTTTTAATTATGAAAATTCATAATACTTTAATTATTTGAGAAATGTTAAACTATTTTAATATTTTCTTGTTTACCTTTGGCAGCTTATAGGACTGTAATCTGGGAATTTTCATTTTCTTACTAAAAATAAATATTATCATCTATAAAATTGATAGAGTTGATTAACTAAACTGAAGGGCATCTTCCAATTCCAAACTCTAGCAGATTCCTTTGTTTTGTGAAAAAGAAAAGTTACAAATATATCGAAACTTTTTGCCCTTTTTAGAAAATATATTAAATTACTTTTCCTTCTTAGAAATAATTCTACATCAAACATAAATACATAATTTATCATTATCACAAAAATTTATTCTGGAATAAGAGTGAAAGACAATCTCAAAATTCAGCCATCAATTACCAGGATGTTCCAATGACCAAATCAACCTCATGTTCACCTTGTTCATCTGCATAACTCATTAATATTAATATAGCTAAATTTGCTTCACAACTATATATCTATATATATATTTAAATTGAAGTATAGTTGATTTAAAATGTTTCAGATGGGGCTTCCCTGGTGGCCCAGTGGTTGGGAGTCCGCCTGCCGATGCAGGGGACATGGGTTCGTGCCCCGGTACGGGGGGATCCCATGTGCCATGGAGTGGCTGGGCCCATGGACCATGGCCACTGGGCCTGCGTGTCCAGAGCCTGTGCTCCACAGTGGGAGAGGCCGTAGCGGTGGGGGGGCCCGTGTACCTCAAAAAAAAAGTTTCAGGTGTACAGAAAAGTGATTAAATTATACATATATATTTTTTTCTCAGATTCTTTTCCATTATGTGTTATTACAAGATATTGAATACAGTTTACCTGTGCTATACAGTAAGTCCTTGTTGTTTATATATTTTATATACAGTAGTATGTATCTGGCGTTTTTTCTTTGCATATCAATTTTACTAGGTGCATACCATGTATAATGTTATTATTTTATTTGATCTTATAGATGATAAATATTTCTATTTCCACGGTCATCAGAAAGTCATTTTTAACAACTATATAATGTATCATCATATTGATATACATATAAAATATCATAATTTCTGTGCCCAGTGGGTGTTTTTATTTATTTTTATTTCCTAAAGTTTAAATTCTATGAAATGTGTGCATGCTTTCTGGAATTCAAAATATTTGAATAATTTCAGAACTATTTGGAACTTCCTCTCTGGTTTCTGAAAACATGACTAAATTAATTAATTTATTTTTATTATTTATTTATTTATTTATTTTTGCAGTATGTGGGCCTCTCACTGTCGTGGCCTCTCCCGCTGCGGAGCACAGGCTCCAGACATGCAGGCTCATGGGCCCAGCCGCTCGGCGGCATGTGGGATCTTCCCGGACCAGGGCAGGAACCCATGTCCCCTGCATCAGCAGGCAGACTCTCAACCACTGTGCCACCAGGGAAGCCCTAAATTAATTCTTTTACTTGAAAAGTAGGAGAAAGATGTTTAGAGTAAATGGTATGTGAAAAAATGGCACCTCTTATTAACATTTTATATATAGTGTATCATAGTTTTCATTTGAAAATTTCAAAAATGTTTTCCCAACAGTTAAGTGAACTTCATTTCACTGTAAAAAGTGCTTTATTCTTCCATACCCTGTAGGAATGTGAAAGCTCTATAAATGATACAAGGCTACACAAAATAGAAATCTGCCAATAGAAATCTGCCAATGTTTGTTTAACTTTGTAAATATGAAGACTATGATTATATGACAAATTGCTCTACTCTTACTTTAGAATCCAATATTTAATTTATCATGAAAAAATTTGTCAAAATTTAGGGAAAGTAAATTGAGTTTCCCTTTGTGTAAATCTTTAAAACTTTAAAACAGTTATCTATTTTCCTGTGTAGTAATTCATCATGTCCATTCTCGAATATTTAGCAGAAGGGATAAAAATAGTGTGGTAGTAATAGAATTTCCCTTATGCCCATGTTAACTAGAAATTGCATTAATTTCCTTGGTTAATACTGCTTCCAATATTTCCCTTTCCATGGTACCCATGTGTTTATTAAGCTTTCCTGTAATAGACTAACTATCTTGGGTTAAGTCTATCAAAAAATTTATATTTGGGGAAGTGAATTCCGTTTACACTTAGCCTGGCCAAAGCCCTATAAAATTGACTTTTATCTTGTTGAATAATAATTATTCTTCTTTGAAAATCTATTTATTCTAGTTTATTTGGCCTTTGCAATTTTTTTATGCAAAGGCCAAATAGGAACTTATTAACTCAACTGGAAATGTTGATATCCAAAATCATTCAACCCAAATATACACAGGTATAACTAGTACATGAGAGTTTTCAATGCAAATATTCAGATCCTAGAATCTTTTTCCCTGTAATTATTAGTAGATGATATCTCTTGGTTTTTATATAAGTATTAAAGGCTTACATAGTGTGAATTTCCACTGGTAATGTTCTCAACCATGAGTAGTCACTTAATAACTGTGTGATACTGGCCAAGTTAGTTAAGTTCTTTGTCCTTTAGTTTCCCTCATGCATAAAATGGAAAAACAATGCATCAAGAAGTTGTGGTAAGGATAAGTTGAAGTGAAGGCCAAATACACTAAAGGATATAAGGGACAGATGACCTTAGATATGTGGAATATAATTTTATTCTTAGCACTAACAAGTTTTATAAGTAAATGGAGAAATGCTTATGGTTCCCTGGTAATAAATTATGTAACAAAGATGTTAAATCTCCCTTAATCAAGGAAATTAAATGAATCAATGGATTCAATGGACTCAATGAAAAAATGTCAGTATCTACCCAAACTGAAAATGTAATGCATCTTCTAAGACACAGAAATTGCACTTCTAGGTCTCTAACCTAGAGAAACACACATGAGTACAAGAAAATAAGTGTACATATATATGTGTGTTACCAAAGTCACCAGATATAGATATACAGGCTGTATTCTGTTCAACTCCACAAGGTCTCATTCATATTCAGTATGTAAGTGGTTTTCCCTAGAGTTTTTCAATGGTCAAGGCCCTATTTATTGCAGCATTTGGGTAAGTAAACTATGGCAAATGCATATGATGGTTCCTATATGTCTTTCAGAAAGAATAAACTTGACATATATCCATCAATATAAATAGTTTTCAAAAATAATATATTAAAGGAGGAACATTACAGTAAAACAGGTACAACATGATAACAATTATAAAATTAGAAAACACAGGAGAGAGCACCTTCAACATGGTGGAAGAGCAAGACACAGAGATCACCTTCATCCCCACAAATACATCAGAAATACATCTACATGTGGAACAACCACTACCAAAAATGTACTGAACGCTGGTAGAAGAACTCAAACCTCCCAAAAGGCAAGAAACTCCCCATGTACCTGCGTAGGGCAAAAGAAAAAAGAAAAAACAGAGACAAAAGAATGGCGATGGAACCTGCACCAGTGGGAGGGAGCTGTGAAGGAGGATAGGTTTCCACACACTAGGAAGCCCCTTTGTGGGCAGAGATGTGGGTGGCAGAGGGGGGAAGCTTCAGAGCCATGGAGGAGAGCACAGAAACAGGGGTGCGGTGGGCAGAGCAGACAGGCTTCTGCACAGAGGATCAGTGCCCACCAGCACTCACCAGCCCGAGAGGCTTGTCTGCTCACCCACTGGGGCAGCTGGGGGCTGGGAGCTGAGACTCTGGCTTCAGAGGTCAGATCTCAGGGAGAGGACTGGGTTCAGCTGCATGAACACAGCCTGAAGGGAGCTAGTGCACCATCGCTAGGCGGGAGTGTGTCCCTGAAAAGGTCTGGAGCTGCCGAACAGGCAAGAGACTTTTTCTTACCTCTTTGTTTTGTGGTGCATGAGGAGAGGGGTTTCAGACCATGGCCAGAATGAGCTCCAGAGATGGACGTGAGCCGTGGCTATCAGCACATGCCACAGAGACAGGCAGGAAATGGTAAGGCTGTGGCTACAGCCAACAAGAAGCCTGTGTGCAAGCACAGGTCACTATCCACACCTCCACTCTCAGGAGACTGTGCAGCCCGCCACTGCCAAGGTCCTGTGATCCAGGGACAACTTCCCTGGGAGAACCCATGGTGCGCCTCAGGCTGGTGCAATGTCATGTCAGCCTCTGCCACTGCAGGCTTGCCCCACATTATGTATCCATTCCTCCCCACGGCCTGAGAGAGCCAGAGCTCCGTAATCAGCTGCTACTTTAACCCGGTTCTGCCTGGGGGGGAAGAGACCACCACAGGCAAGCTACATGAAGAGGCGGGGCTAAAGACAAAGATGAACCCCAGGAGCTGTGCGAACAAAGAAGAGAAAGGGAAATTTCTCCCAGCAGCCTCAGGAACAGTGGATTAAATCTCCACAATCAACCTGATGTACCCGGCATCTGTGGAATAACTGAAGAGAAAACAAATCATCCCAAATTGAGTTGGTGGACTTTGGGAGCAATGATATATATATTTTTTTCCCTTTTTCTGTTTCTGTCAGTGTGTATGTGTATAATTCTGAGTGTGATTTTGTCTGTATAGCTCTGCTTTTAGCTGTGCTTTTACCATTCAACCTAGGGTTCTGCCTGTCCATATATATATTTTTTTAGTATAGATTTTTGCCCTTCTGATAATTGGTGGATTTGTTTTTTGGTTTTGTTGCTCTCTCCTTTCTTTCTTTTATTTTATTGCATATTAAATTTTATTAAATTATTTTTAATAATTATTTTTTATTTTAAAACTTTATTTTATATTTTATTTTATTTTTTCATTCTTTCTCTGTTTTTTCTCCTTTTTATTCTGAGCCGTGTGGATGACAAGGTCTTGGAGCTCCGACCAGGTGTCAGGCATGTGCCTCTGAGGTGGGAGAGCTGAGTTCAGGACATTCGTACACCAGAGACCTCCCAGCTCCACGTAATATCAAATGGCCAAAATCGCCCAGAGATCTGCATCTCAACGCCAAGACCCAACTCCACTCAATGACCAGCAAGATACATGCTGAACACCCTTTGACAAACAACTAACAAGACAGGAACACAACCCCACTCAGTAGCAGAGAGGCTGCCTAAAATCATAAGGTCACAGACACACCAAAGCTAAGGTCACAGACACACCAGATGTGGACCGCCCACCAGAAAGATAAGATACAGACTCATCCACGAGAACATAGGCACTAGTCCCCTCCACCAGGAAGCCCACAAACTGACTGAACCAACCTTAGCCACTGGGGGCTGACATCAAACACAACGGGAACTACAAACGTGAAGCCTGCAAAAAGGAGACCCCAAACACAGTAAGCTCAGCAAAATGAGAAGACAGAGAAACACACAGCAGATGAAGGAGCAAGATAAAAATTCACCAAACCAAACAAATGAAGAGGAAATAGGCAGTCTACCTGAAAAAGAATTCAAAATAATGATAGTAAAGGTATCCAAAATCTTGGAAATAGAATGGACAAAATAGAAGAAAAGTTTAACAAGGACTTAGAAGAACTAAAGAGCAAACAAATGATGAACAACAAAATAAATGAAATTTAAAATTCTCTAGAAGGAATCAATAGCAGAATAACTTAGGCAGAAGAACGAATAAGTGACCTGGAAGATAAAATAGTGGAAATAACTACTGCAGAGAAGAATAAAGAAAAAAAGAATGAAAAGAATTGAGGACAGTTTCACAGACGTTTGGGAAAATATTAAATGCACCAACATTCTAATTATATGGGCCTCAGAAGAAGAAGAGAAAAGAAAAGGACTGAGAAAATATTTGAAGAAATTATAGTTGAAAACTTCCCTAATATGGGAAAGGAAATAGTTAATCAAGTCCAGGAAGCACAAAGAGTCCCATATAGGATAAACCCAGGGAGAAACCCAGCAAGACACATATTAATCAAACTATCAAAAATTATATAAAAAGAATAAATATTAAAAGCAGTAAGGGAAAAACAACAAAAAACATACAAGGGAATTGTCCTAAGGTTATCAGCTGATTTTTCAGAAGAAAGTGTGCAAGCGAGAAGCTAGTGGCAGGACATATTTGAAGTGATGAAAGGGAAAAATCTACTACCATGGTTACTCTACACAGCAAGGATCTCATTCAGATTGGATGGAGAAATTAAAACCTTTACAGGCAAGCAAAAGCTAACGGAATTCAGCACCACCAAACCAGCTTTCCAACAAATGCCAAAGGAACTTCTCTAGGCAGGAAATAAAAGAGAAGGAAAAGACCTACATTAACAAACCCAGAACAATTAAGAAAATGATAATAGGAACATACATATCAATAATTACATTAAATGTAAATGGATTAAATGCTCCAATGGAAAGACATAGACTGGCTGAATGGATAAAAAAAAAATAAGACACAAATATATGCTGTCAACAAGAGACACACTTAAGACCTAGGTACACATACAGACTGAAAGTGAGGGGATGCAAAAATGTTCCATGCAAATGAAAATCAAAAGAAAACTGGAGTAGCAATTCTAATATCAGAAAAAATTGACTTTAAAAGAAAGACTATTACAGAGATAAGGAAGGACACTACCTAATGATCAAGGAACCAATTCAAGAATAACATATAACAATTGTAAATATTTATGCACCATACATAGGAGCACTTCAATACATAAGGCCATAAAAGGGGAAATCAACAGTAACACTATCATAATAGGAGACTTTAACATCACACTTTCACTTATGGACAGATAATGCAAAATGAAAATAAGTAAGGAAATAAAGCTTTATGTGATAAATTAAACAAGATAGACTTAATTGTTATTTATAGGACATTCCATCCAAAAACAACAGAATACACTTTCTTCTCAAGTGCTCATAGAACATTCTCCAGGATAGATCATATCTTGGGTCACAAATCAAGCTGTGGTAAATTTAAGAAAATTGAAATCATATCAAGCATCTTTTCCAACCAAAACGCTATGAGACTAGATATCAATTATAGGAAAAAATCTGTAAAAAATACAAGCACAGGGAGGCTAAACAATACCCTACATAATAACCAAGAGATCATGGAGGAAATCAAAGAGGAAATCAAAAACTACCTAGAAACAAATGACAGTGAAAACACAATGACCCAAAACCTATGGGATGCAGCAAAAGCAGTTCCAAGAGGGAAGTTTATAGCAATACAATCCGACCTTAAGAAACAAGAAACATTTCAAATAAACAACCTAACATTACACCTAAAGAAATTAGTGAAAGAAGAGCAAAAACCCCCCAAAGGTAGCAGAACAAAAGAAATCATAAAGATCAGATAAGTAATAAATGAAAAAGAAATAAAGGAAACAATAGCAAAGATCAATAAAGCTAAAAGCTGGTTCCTTGAGAAGATAAACAAAATTGATAACCCATTAGCCAGACTCATCAAGAAAAAAAAGGGAGAAGACACTAATCAATAGAATTAGAAATGAAAAACTGCAACAACTGACACTGCAGAAATACAAACGATCACGAGAGATTACTACAAGCAAACACACGTCAATAATATGGGCAACCTGGAAGAAATAGAAAAATTCTTAGAAAAGCACAACCTTCCAGGACTCAACCAGGGAGAAATAGAAAATATAAACAGATGAATCACAAGCACTGGAACTGAAACTGTGAGGAAAAATCTTCCAACAAACAAAAGCCCAGGAACCGATGGCTTCACAGGTGAAATCTATCAAATATTGAGAGAAATGCTAACACCTATCCTTCTCAAACTCTTCCAAAATATAGCAGAGGGGGGGACACTCACAAATTCATTCTACAAGGTCACAATCACCCTGATTCCAAAACCAGACAAAGATGTCACAAAGAAAGAAAACTACAGGCCAATATCACTGATGAACATAGATCCAAAAATCCTCAATAAAATACTAGCAAACAGAATCCAACAGCACATTAAAAGGATCATACGCCATGGTCAAGTGGGGTTTATCCCAGGAATGCAAGGAATCTTCAGTACATGCAAAACAATCAATGTGATACCCCATATTAACAAATTGAAAAATAAAAACCATATGATAATCTTAATAGATGCAGAAAAAGCTTTTGACAAAATGCAGCATGCATTTCCAATAAAAACCCTCCAGAAAGGAGGTATAGAGGGAAATTACCTCGACATAATAAAGATCATATATAAGAAATCCACAGCCAACATCATCTTTAATGGTGAAAAATTAAAACCATTTCCACTAGGATCAGGAACAATATAAGTTTGCCCACTCTCACCACTATTATTAAACATTGTTTTGGAAGTTTTAGCCACTGCAATCAGAACAGAATAAGAAATAAAAGAATCCAATTTCGAAAACAAGAAATAAAGCTGTCACTCTTTGCACGTGGCATGATACTATACATAGAGAATCCTAAAGATGTTACCAGAAAACTACTAGAGCTAATCAATGAATTTGGTAAAGTAATAGGATACAAAATTAATGGAAACAAATCTCTTGCATTCCTATACACTAATGATGAGAAATCTGAATGTGAAATTAAGGAAAATCTCCCATTTACCATTGCAAGAAAAAGAATGAAATACCTAATAATAAGCCTACTTAGGGAGACAAAAGACCTGTATGCAGACAACTATAAGATACTGATGAAAGAAATTAAAGATGATACAAATAGATGGAGAGATATACCATGTTCTTGGATTGGAAGAATCAACATTGTGAAAATGACTATACTAACCAAAGCAACCTACCAATTCAATGCAATACCTATCAGACTACCACTGGAATTTTTCAAAAAACTATAATAAAAAAATTCACAATTTGTATGGAAAAATAAAAGATCCCGAGTAGCCAACACAATCTTGAGGAGAAAAACTGAGCTGGAGAAATCAGGCTCCCTGACTTCAGACTATACTATATAGCTACAGTAATCAAGACAGTATGGTACTGGCACAAAAACAGAAATATAGATCAATGGTACAAGATATAAAGCCCAGAGGTAAACCCACGCACTTATGGTCACCTTATTTTTCATAAAGGGGACAAGAATATACAATGGAGAAAGGACAGCCTCTTCAATAAGTGGTGCTGGGAAAAGTGGGCAGCTACACATAAAAGATGAAATTAGTACACTTCCTATCACTGTACACAAAATTAAACTCCCAATGGATTAAAGAGCTAAATGTAAGGCCAGACACTATCAAACTCTTAGAGTAAAACATAGACAGAATACTCTATGACATAATTCACAGCACGATCCTTTTTGACCCACATCCTAGAGAAAAATGGAAATAAAAACAAAACTAAACAAATGGGACCTAATGAAACCTAAAAGCTTTTGCACAGCAAAGGAAACCATATACAAAATGAAAAGACAACTCTCAGAATGGGAGAAAATATTTGCAAGTGAAACAAATGACAAAGGATTAATCTCCAAAATTTAGAAGCACGTCATGTAGCAATATCAAAAAAAAACAAACAACCCAATCCATAAATGGGCAGAAGACCTAAATAGACATTTCTCCAAAGAAGATATACAGATTGCCAACAAACACATGAAAGAATGCTCAATATCATTAATCATTAGAGAAATGTAAATCAAAACTACAATGAGGTATCACCTCCCACCAGTCAGAATGGCTATCATCAAAACACCTTCAAACCATAAATGCTGGAGAGGGTGTGGAGAATAGGGAACCTTCTTGCACTGTTGGTGGGAATGTAAATGATACAGCCACTATGGAGAACAGTATGGAGGTTCTTTTAAAAAACTAAAAATAGAACTACCAGGACCCAGCAATCCCACTACTGGGCATATACCCTGAGAAAATCATAATTCAGAAAGAGTCAGGTACCACAATGTTTATTGGAGCTGTATTTACAATAGCCAGGACATTGAAACAACCTAAGTGTCCATCGACAGGTGAATTGATGAAGGAGATTTGGCACATATATACAATGGATTATTTTTCAGCCATAAAAATAAATGAAATTGAGTTATTTGTAGTGAGGTGGATGGACCTAGAGTCTGTCATACAGAGTGAAGTAAGTGAGAAAGAGAAAAACAAATACCGTATGGTAACACATATATATGGAATCTAAGAAAAACAACAACAACGAAAATATGGTCATGAAGAACCTAGGGGCAGGACAGAAATAAAGACTCTGACCTACTAGAGAATGGACTTGAGGACCTGGTGAGGGGGAAGGGTAAGCTGGGACAAAGTGAGAGATTGGCATGGACATATATACACTATCAAATTTGAAACCGATAGTTAGTGGGAAGCAGTCGTATAGCACAGGGAGATCAGCTCGATGATTTGTGAATACCTACAGGGGTGGGATATGGAGTGTGGGAGGGAGGGAGACGCAAGAGGGAAGAGATTTGGGGATATATGTATATGTATAGCTGATTCACTTTGTTATAAAGCAGAATCTATCACACTATTGTATTGCAATTATACTCCAATAAAAATGAAAAATAAATAATTGGAAAAAATAGGTACAATGACCTAAGAACTATGTCCTGATGCCTGTACATGATAATACATCTGGAGAAAAGCTATGTTGTAGAATCAGTAGCAGTTAGATGATCCTGTAATGCAGATATTCCTGGGAGACCAAATTTTTTTTTTTAAGAAAAGTAAAATCTATACAAGACTTAAAAAAAAAAGACGCAAGTATTACATATATTATAGATATGCATATAAACCTATTTTTAAAGATTTGAAGAAGACATCGCTTTATTCAGAATTGTTACATTCAATGAATATAAAAATACATTGAAAATCTAAAGCTAAAAGGAAATTATTGGAAGGTTATTGCAAAGCTCAAAAATTGCTAAGGTCAGTGGAGATTAAGACTTGAAAAACAGGAAGGAAACATCAAGGGAAGAAAGGCAGTAGGAAATAGACAAAACCATGTTATAAAAACAAGTTAGATGTAGTGATACCAGTGACACTACAGCCACAAAACAGTTTATCATATGCATAATTTCTTAGCTGATTCTGGTTTTGGAATCACTCCTTAAACTTCATAATCTTTGGCTGGATCACATTATTGTTTGAGCCAGTTCAAGATTCTGTACTCTGACCACTCTGGCTGATAGAGTGGAGAAGGGAATATCTGGCACTTCAAATCTATAGTCAGGTATAGCTGCAAGCCTTCCATTAAGACTTAAGCAATGCAGGCTATTTCATAAATAAGAAGGGTGGTCAGGTACTTGGTGACATAACAAATACAAGCCCAAAACCTATTAAATGTCCAAAACAAAATCAAATATTTTATAGTTCTTACGGTTATGATAGGAGCTCCAGAATGGGAATAAATATGAGAGACTTAAGCTTTATATGAAATGTCATGACTTTGATAAGAAAATATGTTCTTTTGTCATGTGTGAGGATTTTTTAAAAAGTAAAAACAAAGAAACAAAAGACTGGAAGCATATATGCCAAATGTTAAAGTAGTTATTTCTGGGTAGAAGGAATAAGGATGATTGTTATATTCTTTTTGAAAAAATAGCTTTATTGATATATAATTCACAAGCCAAAAAATTCACCCCCTATAATTCAGTGGTTTTTAATGTACTCACAGAGTTGTGCCACTATCACCACTGTCCAATAACAGAACATTTTCATCATTCCAAAAAGAAACACCATATCAGTGAGCAGTCATTGGTTTTTACCCCTCCATCCAGCCTCTAGTAACCATTAATTTATGTCTCTATGGATTTACCTATTTATGGACAATTCAAATAAATAGAATTATACAAATATGACCTTCTGTATCTGGCTTCTTTCATTTAGTACAATATTTTCAAGTTTTATCCATATTGTAGAATGAATCAGTACTTCATTACTTTCTCATGGCTGAATAATATTGCGTTGTTTAAGTTTAATATATTTTCTTCATCTATTCATCCAATACTGGACATTTCAGTTGCTTTCACAGTTTGGCTATTATGAATAAAGCTGCCATGACCATTAGTGTACTAGTTTTTCTATGAACATAGGTTTTCATTTCTCTTACGTATATAACTAAAAGTGTAATTGCTTGATCACATGATAACACTATGCCAAAATGTCTTCCAAAGAAACGGCACCATTTTATAGTCCCACCAGCAACACAAGAGAGCTCCAATTTTTCCACATCCTCACCAATACTTTTTACAGTTTGTCTTTTTTTAAATTATTATTACAACCATCCTATGGGTGTGAAGTGGTATCTCATGGGTTGGATTTGAATTTTCCTGATGGATAATGATGTTGAGTATCTTTTCATGTGCTCATGGGCCTTTTATATATATATTCTTTGGATAAATGTCTATTCAGACATTTTGTACGTTTTTAATAGATTTATATGTTTATTGTTGCAGGTTTTTAATATCTTTATTGGAATATAATTGCTTTATAAGCGTGTGTTAGTTTCTGCTGTATAACAAAGTGAATCAGTTATACATATACATACATTCCCATATACCCTCCCTCTTGGGTCTCGCTCCCATCCTCCCTATCCCACCCCTCTAGGTGGTCACAAAGCACTAAGCTGATCTCCCTGTGCTACGCAGCTGCTTCCAACTAGCTATCTATTTTATATCTGGTAGTGTATATATGTCGATGCCACTCTCTCACTTTGTCACAGCTTACCATTCTCCCTCCCCATATCCTCAAGTCCATTCTCTAGTAGGTCTGTGTCTTTATTCCCGTCTTACCCCTAGGTTCTTCATGACCTTTTTTTTTTCTTAGATTCCGTATATATGGGTTAGCATACAGTATTTCTTTCTCTATTTCTGACTGCATTCGGTACGATATGATTCACTATGGTGAATAATAATGTTGAGAGTGGGCAACCTTGTTTTGTCCCTGATCTTAGAGGAAATGGTTTCAATTTTTCACCATTCATAATGATGTTGGCTGTGGGTTTGTCATATATAGCCTTTTCTCTGTCGAGGTCAATTCCCTCTATGCTCACTTTCTGGAGAGTTTTTTTTTAATCAAAAATGGGTATTGAATTTTGTCAAAAGATTTTTCTGCATCTATTGGGATGATCATAGGGTTTTATCCTTCAATTTGTTAATATGGTGTACCACATTGATTGAATTACATACATTGAAGAATCCTTGCATTCCTGGGATGAATACTTCATCATGGCGTATGATTCTTTTACGGTGCTATTGGATTCTGTTTGCTAGTATTTTGTTGAGGAATTTTGCCTCTATGTTCATCAGTGATATTGGCCTAGGGTTTTCATGTTTTGTGACATCTTTCTCTGGTTTTGGTATCAGGGAGACGGTAGCCTCATAGAATGAGTTTGCGAGTGTACTCCCCTTTGCTATAATTTGCAAGAGTTTGAGAAGGATATGTATTAGCTCTTCTCTAAATGTTTGATAGAATTCGCCTGTGAAGCAATCTGGACCTGGACTATTGTTTGTTGGAAGATTTTTTTTCTTTTACATCTTTATTTGAGTATAATTGCTTTACAATGGTGTGTTAGTTTCTGCTTTATAACAAAGTGAATCAGTTACACATATACATATGTTCACATACCACTTCCCTCTTGTGACTCCCTCCCTCCCACCCTCCCATCCCACCCCTCTAGGTGGTCACAAACCACCGAGCTGATCTCCCTGTGCTATGCGGTTGCTACCCACTAGCTATCTATTTTACGTTTGGTAGTGTATATATGTCCATGCCACTCTCCCATGCCGTCACAGGTCACCACTCCCCTCCCCATATACCCAAGTCCATTCTCTAGTAGGTCTGTGTCTCTATTCCTGTCTTACCCCTAGGTTCTTCATGACATTTTTTCCCTTAGATTCCATATATAAGTGTTAGCATACGGTTTTTGTTTTTCTCTTTCTGACTTACTTCACTCTGTATTACAGACTCTAGGTCCATCCACCTCACTACAAAAAACTCAATTTCGTTTCTTTTTATGGCTGAATAATATTCCATTGTATATATGTGCTACATTTTCCTTACCATTCATCAGATGATGGACACACAGGTTGTTTCCATCTCCTGGCTATTGCAATTTGAGCTGCAATGAACATTTTGGTACATGACACTTTTTTTTTTACAACTTTATTGGAGTAAAATTGCTTTACAATGGTGTGTTAGTTTCTGCTCTATAACAAAGTGAATCAGTTATACATATACATATGTTCCCATATCTCTTCTCTCTTGCGTCTCCCTCTCTCCAGCCCTCCCTATCCCACCCCTCCAGGTGGTCACAAAGCACCGAGCTGATATCCGTGTGCTATGCGGCTGCTTCCCACTAGCTATCTACCTTATGTTTGGTAGTGTATATATGTCCATGCCTCTCTCTCACTCTGTCACAGCTTACCCTGCCCCCTCCCCATATCCTCAACTCCATTCCCAAGTAGGTCTGTGTCTTTATTCCTGTCTTACCCCTAGGTTATTCATGACATCATTTTTTTCTTAAATTCCATGTATAAGTGTTAGCATATGGTATTTGTCTTTCTCTTTCTGACTTACTTCACTCTGTATGACAGAGTCTAGGCCTATCCACCTCATTACAAATAGCTCAATTTTGTTTCGATTTATGGCTGAGTAATATTCCATTCTATATATGTGCCACATCTTCTTTATCCATTCATCCAATGATGGACACTAAGGTTGTCTCCATGTCTGGGCTATTGTAAATAGAGCTGCAATGAATATTTTGGTACATGACTCTTTTTGAATTATGGTTTTCTCAGGGTATTTGCCCAGTAGAGGGATTGCTGGGTAATATGGTAGTTCTATTTGTAGTTTTTTATGGAACCTCGATACTGTTCTCCACATTGGCTGTATCAATGTACATTCCCACCAACAGTGCAAGAGGGTACCCTTTTCTCCACACCCTCTCCAGCATTTATTGTTTCTAGATTTTTTGTTGATGGCCATTCTGATTGGTGTCAGATGATATCTCATTGCAGTTTTGATTTGCATTTCTCTAATGATTAATGATGGTGAGCATTCTTGCATGCGTTTGTTGGCAGTCTGTATATCTTCTTTGGAGAAATGTCTATTTAGGTCTTCAGTCCATTTTTGGATTGGGTTGTTTGCTTGTTTTTGTTATTGAGCTGCATGAGCTGCTTATAAATTGTGGAGATTAATCCTTTGTCAGTTGCTACATTTGCAAATATTTTCTCCCATTCTGAGGGTTGCCTTTTGGTCTTTTTTATGGTTTCCTTTCCCGTGCAAAAGCTTTTAAGTTTCATTAGGTCCCATTTGTTCATTTTTATTTCCATTTCTATTGGAGGTTGGTCAAAAATGATCTTGCTGTGATTTATGTCATAGAGTGTTATGCCTATGTTTTCCTCTAAGAGTTTGATAATTTCTGACCTTACATTTAGGTCTTTAATCCATTTTGAGCTTATTTTTGTGTATGGTGTTAGGGAGTGATCTAGTGTCATACTTTCACATATACCTGTCCAGTTTTCCCAGCACCATTTATTGAAGAGGCTGTCCTTTCTCCACTGTACATTCCTGCCTCCTTTACCAAAGATAAGGTGACCATATTTGCGTGGGTTTATCTCTGGGCTTTCTATCCTGTTTCATTCATCTATATTTCTGTTTTTGTGCCAGTACCATATTGTCTTCATTACTGTAGCTTTGTAGTATAGTCTGAAGTTGGGGAGCCTGTTTCTTCCAGCTCCATTTTTCGTTCTCAAGATTGCTTTGGCTATTCAGGATCTCTTTTGTTTCCATACAAACTGTGAACGTTTTTGTTCTAATTCTGTGAAAAATGCCAGTGGTAATTTGTTAGGGATTGCATTGAAGCTGTAGATTGCTTTGGGTAGTAGAGTCATTTTCACAATGTTGGTTCTTCCAATCCAAGAACATGGTATATTTCTCCATCTATTTGTATCATCTTTAATTTCTTTCATCAGTGTCATATAATTTTCTGCATACAGGTCTTTTGTCTCCTTAGGTAGGTTTATTCCTAGATATTTTATTCTTTTTGTTGCAATGGTAAATGGGAGTGTTTTCTTGGTTTCACTTTCAGATTTTTCATCATTAGTGTATAGGAATGCCAGAGATTTCTGTGCATTAATTTTGTATCCTGCTATTTTACCAAATTCATTGATTAGCTCTAGTAGTTTTCTGGTAGCATCTTTAGGATTCTCTATGTATAGTATCATGTCATCTGCAAACAGTGACACCTTTACTTCTCCTTTTCCGATTTGGATTCATTTTATTTCCTTTTCTTCTCTGATTTCTGTGGGTAAATCTTCCAGAACTATGTTCAATAAGAGGGGTGAGAGTGGGCAACCTTGTCTCGTTCCTGATCTTAGTGGAAATGTTATCAATTATTCACCATTGAGGACGATGCTGTCTGTAGCTTTGTCATATATGTCCTTTATAACGTTGAGGAAAGTACCTTTTATGCCTACTTTCTGCAGAGTTTTTATCATAATTGGGTGTTGAATTTTGTCGAAACCTTTCTCTGCATCTATTGAGATTATCATAATGTTTATCTCCTTCAATTTGTTAATACGGTGTAACACGTTGATTGATTTGTGTATATTGAAGTATCCTTGCATTCTTGGAATAAAACCCACTGGGTCATGGTGTATGAACATTTTAATGTGCTGTTGGATTCTGTTTGCTAGTATTTTGTTGAGGATTTTTGCATCTATGTTCATCAGTGATATTGGCCTGTAGTTTTCTTTGTTTGTGACATCCTTGTCTGGTTTTGGTGTCAGGGTGATGGTGGCCTTGTAGAATGAGTTTGGGAGTATTCCTCCCTCTGCTATATTTTGGAAGAGTTTGAGAAGGATAGGTGTCAGTTCTTCTCTAAATGTTTCATAGAATTTGGCTGTGGAGCCATCTGGTCCTGGGCTTTTGTTTGTTAGAAGATTTTTAATTGCAGTTTCAATTTCAGTGCTTGTGATTCGTCTGTTCATATTGTGTATTTCTTCCTGATTCAGTCTTGGCAGGTTGTGCATTTCTAAGAATTTGTCCATTTCTTCCACTTGTCCATATTTTTGGCATAGAGTTGCTTCTAGTAATCTCTCATGATCTTTTGTATTTCTGCAGTGTCAGCTGTTACTTCTCCTTTTTCATTTCTAATTCTATTGATTTGAGTCTTCTCCCTTTTTTTCTTTATGAGTCTGGCTAATGGTTTATCCATTTTGTTTATCTTCTCAAAGAACCAGCTTTTAGTTTTATTGATCTTTGCTATCATTTCCTTCATTTATTTCTGATCTGTTCTTTTAGCTTTCTTTCCTTCTGCTAACTGTGGAGTTTCTTTGTTCTTCATTCTCTAATTGCTTTAGGTGCAAGGTTAGGTTGTTTATTTGAGATGTTTCCTGTTTGTTAAGGTAGGATGGTATTGCTATAAACTTCCCTCTTAGAACTGCTCTTGTTACATCCCATAGGTTTGGGTCGTCTTATCTCCATTGTCATTTTTTTAAGGTATTTTGTGATTTACTTTTGATTTCTTCAGTGATCACTTCATTATTAAGTAGTGTATTATTTAGCCTCCATGTGTTTGTATTTTTTACAGATCTTTTCCTGTAATTGATATCTAGTCTTATAGCATTGCTGTGGGAAAAGATACTTGATACAATTTCAATTTTCTTAAATTTACCAATGCTTGATTTGTGACCCAAGATATGATCTATCCTGGAGAATGTTCCATGAGCACTTGAGAAAAAATGTGTATTCTGTTGTTTTTGGATGGAATGTCCTATAAATATCAATTAAGTCCATCTCATTTAATGTATCATTTAAAGCTTGTGTTTCCTTATTTATTTTCATTTTGGTTGATCTGTCCATTGGTTAAAATGAGGTGTTAAAGTCCCCTACTATGAATGTGTTACTGCCAATTTCCCCTTTTATGGCTGTTAGTATTTGCCTTATGTATTGAGGTGCTCCTATGTTGGGTGCATAAATATTTACAGTTGTTATATCTTCTTCATGGATCTATCCCTTGATTATTATGTAGTGTCCTTCTTTGTCTCTTCTTTTTTTTTTTTTTTAACATCTTTATTGGGGTATAATTGCTTTACAATGGTGTGTTAGTTTCTGCTTTATAACAAAGTGAATCAGTCATACATAAACATATGTTCCCATATGTCTTCCCTGTTGCGTCTCCCTCCCTCCCACCCTCCCCATCCCACCCCTCCAGGCTGTCACAAAGCACCGAGCCAATATCCCTGTGCCATGCGGCTGCTTCTCACTAGCTATCTACCTTACTGCGTTTGTTAGTGTGTATATGCCCATGACTCTCTCTCGCCCTGTCACAGCTCACCCTTCCCCCTCCCCATAACCTCAAGTCCGTTCTCTAGGAGGTCTGCATCTTTATTCCTGCTTTACCCCTAGGTTCTTCATGACATTTTTTTCTTAAATTCCATATATATGTGTTAGCATACGGTATTTGTCTTTCTCTTTCTGACTTACTTCACTCTGTATGACAGACTCTAGGTCTATCCACCTCATTACAAATAGCTCAATTTCGTTTCTTTTTATGGCTGAGTAATACTCCATTGTATATATGTGCCACATCTTCTTTATCCATTCATCCGATGACGGGCACTTAGGTTGTTTCCATCTCCGGGCTATTGTAAATAGAGCTGCAATGAACATTTTGGTACATGACTCTTTTTGAATTTTGGTTTTCTCAGGGTATATGCCCAGTAGTGGGATTGCTGGGTCATATGGTAGTTCTATTTGTAGTTTTTTAAGGAACCTCCATACTTTTCTCCATAGTGGCTGAACCAATTCACATTCCCACCAGCAGTGCAAGAGTGTTCCCTTTTCTCCACACCCTCTCCAGCATTTATTGTTTCTAGATTTTTTGATGATGGCCATTCTGACTGGTGTGAGATGATATCTCATTGTAGTTTTGATTTGCATTTCTCTAATGATTAACGATGTTGAGCATTCTTTCATGTGTTTGTTGGCAGTCTGTATATCTTCTTTGGAGAAATGTCTATTTAGGTCTTCTGCCCATTTTTGGATTGGGTTGTTTGTTTTCTTGTTATTGAGCTGCATGAGCTGCTTGTAAATTTTGGAGATGAATCCTTTGTCGGTTGCTTCATTTGCAAATATTTTCTCCCATTCTGAGGGTTGTCTTTTGGTCTTGTTTACGGTTTCCTTTGCTGTGCAAAAGCTTTGAAGTTTCATTAGGTCCCATTTGTTTATTTTTGTTTTTATTTCCATTACTCTAGGAGGTGGGTCAGAAAGGATCTTGCTTTGATTTATGTCATAGAGTGTTCTGCCTATGTTTTCCTCTAAGAGTTTGATAGCTTCTGGCCTTACATTTAGGTCTTTAATCCATTTTGAGCTTATTTTTGTGTATGGTGGTAGGGAGTGATCTAATCTCATACTTTTACATGTACCTGTCCAGTTTTCCCAGCACCACTTATTGAAGAGGGTGTCCTTTCTCCATTGTACATTACTGCCACCTTTATCAAAGATAAGGTGTCCATATGTGCATGGGTTTATCTCTGGGCTTTCTATCCTGTTGCATTGATCTATCTTTCTGTTTTTGTGCCAGTACCATACTGTCTTGATGACTGTAGCTTTGTAGTATAGTCTGAAGTCAGGGAGCCTGATTCCTCCAGTTCCTTCTTTCGTTCTCAAGATTGCTTTGGCTATTCGGGGTCTTTTGTGTTTCCATACAAATTGTGAAAGTTTTTGTTCTAGTTCTGTGAAAAATGCCAGTGGTAGTTTGATAGGGATTGCATTGAATCTATAGATTGCTTTGGGTAGTAGAGTCATTTTCACAATGTTGATTCTTCCAATCCAAGAACATGGTATATGTCTCCATCTATTTGTATCATCTTTAATTTCTTTCATCAGTGTCTTATAATTTTCTGCATACAGGTCTTTTGTCTCCTTAGGTAGGTTTATTCCTAGATATTTTATTCTTTTTGTTGCAAAGGTAAATGGGAGTGTTTTCTTGATTTCACTTTCAGATTTTTCATCATTAGTATATAGGAATGCCAGAGATTTCTGTGCATTAATTTTGTATCCTGCCACTTTACCAAATTCATTGATTAGCTCTAGTAGTTTTCTGGTAGCATCTTTAGGATTCTGTATGTATAGGATCATGTCATCTGCAAACAGTGACAGCTTTACTTCTTCTTTTCCAATTTGGTTTCCTTTTATTTCCTTTTCTTCTCTGATTGCTGTGGCTAAAACTTCCAAAACAATGTTGAATAATAGTGGTGAGAGTGGGCAACCTTGTCTTGTTCCTGATCTTAGTGGAAATGCTTTCAGTTTTTCACCATTGAGGATGATGTTTGCTGTGGGCTTGTCATATATGGCCTTTATTATGTTGAGGAAAGTTCCCTCTATGCCTACTTTCTGCAGGGTTTTTATCATAAATGGGTGTTGAATTTTGTCAAAAGCTTTCTCTGCATCTATTGAGATGATCATATGGTTTTTCTCCTTCAATTTGTTAATATGGTTTATCACATTGATAGATTTGCGTATATTGAAGAATCCTTGCATTCCTGGAATAAACCCCACTTGATCATGGTGTATGATCCTTTTAATGTGCTGTTGGATTCTGTTTGCTAGTATTTTGTTGAGGATTTTTGCATCTATGTTCATCAGTGATATTGGCCTGTAGTTTTCTTTCTTTGTGACATCCTTGTCTGGTTTTGGTATCAAGGTGATGGTGGCCTCGTAGAAGGAGTTAGGGAGTGGTCCTCCCTCTGCTATATTTTGGAAGAGTTTGAGAAGGATAGGTGTTAGCTCTTCTCTAAATGTTTGATAGAATTCGCCTGTGAAGCCATCTGGTCCTGGGCTTTTCTTTGTTGGAAGATTTTTAATCACAGTTTCAATTTCAGTGCTTGTGATTGGCCTGTTCATATTTTCTATTTCTTCCTGATTCAGTCTTGGCAGGTTGTGCATTTCTAAGAATTTGTCCATTTCTTCCAGATTGTCCATTTTATTGGCATAGAGTTGCTTGTAGTAATCTCTCATGATCTCTTTTATCTCTGCAGTGTCAGTTGTTACCTCTCCTTTTTCATTTCTAATTCTATTGATTTGAGTCTTCTCCCTTTTTTTCTTGATGAGTCTGGCTAGTGGTTTATCTATTTTGTTTATCTTCTCAAAGAACCAGCTTTTAGTTTTATTGATCTTTGCTATTGTTTCCTTCATTTCTTTTTCATTTATTTCTGATCTGATTTTTATGATTTCTTTCCTTCTGCTAGCTTTGGGGTTTTTTTGTTCTTCTTTCTCTAATTGCTTGAGGTGCAAGGTTAGGTTGTTTATTCGAGATGTTTCCTGCTTCTTAAGGTGGGCTTGTATTGCTATAAACTTCCCCCTTAGAACTGCATCCCACAGGTTTTGGGTCGTTGTGTCTCCATTGTCATTTGTTTCTAGGTATTTTTTGATTTCCTCTTTGATTTCTTCAGTGATCTCTTCATTATTAAGTAGTGTATTGTTTAGCCTCCATGTGTTTGTATTTTTTACAGATCTTTTCCTGTAATTGATATCTAGTCTCATGGCGTTGTGGTCAGAAAAGATACTTGATACAATTTCAATTTTCTTAAATTTCCCAAGGCTTGATTTGTGACCTAAGATATGATCTATCCTGGAGAATGTTCCATGAGCACTTGAGAAAAATGTGTATTCTGTTGTTTTTGGATGGAGTGTCCTATAAATATCAATTAAGTCCATCTTGTTTAATGTATCATTTAAAGCTTGTGTTTCCTTATTTATTTTCATTTTGGATGATCTGTCCATGGGTGAAAGTGGGGTGTTTAAGTCCCCTACTATGAATTTGTTACTGTCGATTTCCCCTTTTATGGCTGTTAGTATTTGCCTTATGTATTGAGGTGCTCCTATGTTGGGTGCCTAAATATTTACAATTGTTATATCTTCTTCTTGGATCGATCCCTTGATCATTATGTAGTGTCCTTCTTTGTCTCTTTTAATAGTCCTTATTTTAAAGTCTATTTTGTCTGATATGAGAATTGCTACTCCAGCTTTCTTTTGGCTTCCATTTGCATGGAATATCTTTTTCCATCCCCTTACTTTCAGTCTGTATGTGTCTCTAGGTCTGAAGTGGGTCTCTTGTAGACAGCATATATAAGGGTCTTGTTTTTGTATCCATTCAGCCAATCTGTGTCTTTTGGTGGGAGCATTTAGTCCATTTACATTTAAGGTAATTATCGATATGTATGTTCCTATTCCCATTTTCTAAATTGTTTTGGGTTCGTTATTATAGGTCTTTTCCTTGTCTTGTGTTTCTTGCCTAGAGAAGATCCTTTAGCATTTGTTGTAAAGCTGGTTTGGTGGTGCTGAACTCTCTCAGCTTTTGCTTGTCTGTAAAGGTTTTAATTTCTCCATCAAATCTGAATGAGATCCTTGCTGGGTAGAGTAGTCTTGGCTGCATGTTTTTCTCCTTCCTCACTTTCAGTATGTCCTGCCACTCCCTTCTGGCTTGTAGGGTTTCTGCTGAGAGATCAGCTGTTAACCTTATGGGGATTCCCTTATGTGTTATTTGTTGTTTTTCCCTTGCTGCTTTTAATATGCTTTCTTTGTATTTAATTTTTGACAGTTTGATTAATATGTGTCTTGGCGTATTTCTCCTTGTATTTATCTTGTATGGGACTCTCTGTGCTTCCTGGACTTGATTAACTATTTCCTTTCCCATATTAGGGAAGTTTTCAACTATAATCTCTTCAAATATTTTCTCAGTCCCTTTCTTTTTCTCTTCTTCTTCTGGAACCCCTATAATTCGAATGTTGGTGCGTTTAATGTTGTCCCAGAGGTCTCTGAGACTGTCCTCAGTTCTTTTCATTCTTTTTTCTTTATTCTGCTCTGCAGTAGTTATTTCCACTATTTTATCTTCCAGGTCACTTATCCGTTCTTCTGCCTCAGTTATTCTGCTATTGATCCCATCTAGAGTACTTTTAATTTCATTTATTGTGTTGTTCATCGTTGCTTGTTTCATCTTTAGTTCTTCTAGGTCCTTGTTAACTGATTCTTGCATTTTGTCCAATCTATTGTCCATTCTATCTCCAAGATTTCGGATCAACCTTACTATCATTATTCTGAATTCTCTTTCAGGTAGACTGCCTATTTCCTCTTCATTTGTTAGGTCTGGTGCATTTTTATCTTGCTCCTTTATCTGCTGTGTGTTTTTCTGTCTTCTCATTTTGCTTATCTTACTGTGTTTGGGGTCTCCTTTTTGCAGGCTGCAGGTTTGTGGTTCCTCCTGTTTTTGATGTCTGTCTCTAGTGGCTAAGGTTGGTTCAGTGGGTTGTGTAGGCTTCCTGGTGGAGGGGGCTAGTGCCTGTGTTGTGGTGGATGAGGCTGGATCTTGTCTCTCTAGTGGGCAGGTTCACGTCTGGTGGTGTGTTTGGGGGTGTCTGTGGCCTTATTATGATTTTAGGCAGCCTCTCTGCTAATGGGTGGGGTTGTGTTCCTGTTTTGCTAGTTGTTTGGCATAGGTTTTCCAGCACTGTGGCTTGCTGGTCGTTGAGTGAAGCTGGGTGCTGGTGTTAAGATGGAGGTCTCTGGGAGATTTTCACCGTTTGATATTATGTGGAGCTGGGAGGTCTCTTGTTGATCAGTGTCCTGAAGTTGGCTGTCCTACCTCAGAGGCAGAGCCCTGCCTCCTGGCTGGAGCACCAAAAGCTTTTCATCCACAGGCTCAGGATAAAAGGGAGAAAAAGTAGAGGGAATTAGTAGAAGTATGAGGAAAGAAAGAAGGAAAGGAGGGTAGGAAGGAAGGAAGAAAGAAAGAAAGAAGCAAAGAAGGAAAGAAGGCAAGAAGGAAAGAAAGGAGGGAGGGAGGGAGGGAGGAAGGAAGGAAGGAGGGAAAGAAGGAAAAAAGACAGAAAGAAAGAAGATACAGTAAAAATAAAATACAGTATAATAAAGTTATTGAATTAAAAACTTCTTATTTAGAAAAAAAAAAAAAAGGGACGGAAAGAACCTAGGACAAATGTTGGAAGCAAAGCTATACAGACAAAATCTTACACAGAAGCATACACATACACCCTCACTAAAAGAGGTAAATGGGGAAAAATCCTAAATCTTGCTGTCAGAGACCACCTCCTCAATTTGGGATGATTCGTTGTCTAAAGGAGGGAAGGAAGGACGGAAAGAAAGAAAGAAAGAACGAAGGTAAAGTATAATAAGGTTATTAAAATTAATTATTAAGAAAAAAAATAAAAAAAAAACATGGACGGATAGAACCCTAGGACAAATGGTGGAAGCAAGACTATACAGACAAGATCTCACACAGAAGCATACACATACACATTCACAAAAAGAGGAAAGGGGAAAAAATCATAGATCTTGCTCCTAAAGTCCACTTCCTTAATTGGGGATGATTGGTTGTCTATTCAGGTATTCCACAGATGCAGGGTACATCAAGTTGATTGTGGAGCTTTAATCCGCTGCTTCTGAGGCTGCTGGGAGGGATTTCCCTTTCTCTTCTTTGTTCTCACAGCTCCCAGGGCTAAGCTTTGGATTTGGCCCTGCCACTGCGTGTAGATCGCTGGAGGGCGTCTGTTTTTTGCTCAGACAGGATGGGGTTAAAAGAGCCGCTGATTGGGGGCTCTGGCGCACTCAGGCCGGCGGGGACGGAGGGGCACAGAGTGCGGGGCGGGCCTGCGGTGGCAAAGGCCGGCGTGACTTTGCACCAGCCTGAGGCGCGCTGTGCGCTCTCCCGGGGAAGTTGTCCCTGGATCCCGGGAACCCGGCAGTGGCGGGCTGCACAGGCTCCGCGGAAGAGGGGTGTGGAGAGTGACCTGTGCTCGCACACAGGCCCCTTGGTGGCGGCAGCAGCAGCCTTAACGTCTCCCGCCCGCCTCTGGGGTCCGCGCTTTTAGCCGCGGCTTGCGCCCGTCTCTGGAGTCCGCGCCCTCAGCCGCGGCTCGCGCCCGTCTCTGGATTCCGCGCTTTCAGCCGCGGCTCGCGCCCGTCTCTGGATTCCGCGCTTTCAGCCGCGGCTCGCGCCTGTCTCTGGGGTTCGCGCTTTTAGCCGCGGCTCGCGCCCGTCTCTGGAGTTCCTTTAAGCAGTGTTCTTAAACCTCTCTCCTCACACACCAGGAAACAAAGAGGGAAGAAAAAGTCTCTTGCCTCTTCGGCAGGTGCAGGCTTTTCCCCGGACTCCCTCCTGGCTAGCTGTGGTGCACTAACCCCTTCAGGCTATGTTCAAGCCGCCAACCCCAGTCCTCTCCCTGCGCTCCGGCCTCAGCTCTCAGCCCCGCCCGCCCCGGCGGGTGAGCAGACAAGCCTCTTGGGCTGGTGAGTGCCGGTCGGCACCGATCCTCTGTGCGGGAATCTCCCCGCTTTGCCCTCCGCACCCGTTGCTGTGCACTCCGCAGCTTCGAAGCTCCCCCCTCCGCCTCCCGCAGTCTCCGCCCGCGAAGGGGCTTCCTAGAGTGTGGAAACTTTTCCTCCTTCACAGCTCCCTCCCACTGGTGCAGGTGCCGTCCCTATTCTTTTGTCTCTGTTTTTTCTTTTGCCCTACCCAGGTACGTGGGGAGTTTCTTGCCTTTTGGGAGGTCTGAGGTCTTCTGCCAGCCTTCAGTAGGTGTTCTGTAGGAGTTGTTCCACGTGTAGATGTATTTCTGGTGTATCTGTGGGGAGGAAGGTGATCTCCGCGTCTTACTCTTCCGCCATCTTCCGCCTTCTCCTGTCTCTTCTAATAGTCTTTATTTTAAAGTCTATTATTTCTGATATGAGAATTGCTACTCCAGCTTTTTTTGGTTTCCATTTGGATGGAATATCTTTTTCCATCCCCTCACTTTCAGTCTCTATGTGTCCCTAGGTCTGAAGTTGGTCTCCTCTAGACAGCATATATATGGGTCTTGTTTTTGTATCCATTCAGCCAGTTGGTGTCTTTTGGTGGGAGCATTTAATCCATTTACATTTAAGGTAATTATCAATATGTATGTTCCTATTCCCATTTTCTTAATTGTTTTGGGTTTGTTACTGTATGTCTTTTCCTTCTGTTGTGTTTCTTGCCTAGAGAAGTTCCTTTATCATTTGTTGTAAAGCTGGTTTGGTCTTGCTGATCTTTCTCAGCTTTTGCTTGTCTGTAAAGCTTTTAATTTCTCCATCCAATATGAATGAGATCCTTGCCGGTTCGAGTAATCTTGATTGTAGGTTTTTATCCTTCATCAGTTTAAATATGTCCTGCCAGTCCCTTCTGGCTTGCAGACTTTCTGCTGAAAGATCAGCTGTTAACCTTATGGGTATTCCCTTGTGTTTTATTTGTTGTTTTTCCCTTGCTGCTTTTAATATGCTTTCTTTGTATTTAATTTTTGATAGTTTAATTAATATGTGTCTTGGTGTGTTTCTCCTTGGATTTATCCTGTATGGGACTCTCTGTGCTTCCTGGACTTGATTAACTATTTCCTTTCCCATATTAGGGAACCTTTCAACTATAATCTCTTCAAATATTTTCTCAGTCCCTTTCTTTTTCTCTTCTTCTGGAACCCCTATAATTCGAATGTTGGTGTGTTCTATGTTGTCCCAGATGTCTCTGACACTGTCCTCAGTTCTTTTCCTTCTTTTTCCTTTATTCTACTCTGCAGTAGTTATTTCCACTATTATATCTTCCAGGTCACTTATCCATTCTTCTGCCTCAGTTATTCTGCTATTGATCTCTTCTAGAATATTTTTAAATTCAATTATTGTGTTGTTCATTGTTGCTTGTTTCCTCTTTAGTTCTTCTAGGTCCTTGTTAAATATTTCATTCATTTTGTCTATTCTGTTTCCAAGATTTTGGATCATCTTTGCTATCATTATTCTGAATTCTCTTTCAGGAAGACTGCCTATTTCCTCTTAATTTTTTATGTCTGGTGGATTTTTATCTTGCTCCTTCATCTGCTGTGTGTTTTTCTGTCTTCTCATTTTGCTTATCTTACTGTATTTGGGGTCTACTTCTTGCAGGCTGCAGGTCGTACTTCCCTTTGTTTTTGGTGTCTGACCCCAGTGGCTAAATTTGGTTCAGTGGGTTGTGTAGGCTTCCAGTTGGAGGGGAGTAGTGGTTCTGTTCTGGTGGATGAGGCTGGATCTTGTCTTTCTGGTGGGCAGGTCCACGTCTGGTGGTGTGTTTTGGGGTGTCTGTGGACTTACTATGATTTTAGTTAGCCTCTCTGCTAATGGGTGTGGTTGTGTTCCTGTCTTGCTAGTTGTTTGGCTTAGGGTGTCCACCACTCTAGGTTGTTGGTCGTTGACTGAAGCTGGATGATGGTGTTGAGACGGAGATCTCTCGGAGATTTTCATCGTTTGATATTATGCAGAGTGTGGAGGTCTCTTGTGGACCAGTAACCTGAAGTTGGCTCTCCCTCCTCAGAGGCACAGCACTGACTCCTGTCTGTAGCACCCAGAGCCTTGCATCCACACGTCTCAGAATAAACGGGAGAAAAAGTAGAAATATAGAAAGAAAGGATCAAATATAATAAAATAAAGTAAGATAAAATAAAATAAAGTAATTAAAATAAACAATAATTAATAAGAAAAGAAATTTTTTAAAGTAAAAAGAAAAAAAAACCGGAGAGAGAACCCTAGGACAAATGGTGAAAGCAAACCTTTACAGACAAAATCTCACACAGAAGCATACACATACACACTCACAAAAAGCGGAAAAGTGGAAAAATCATAAATCTTGCTCTCAAAGTTCACCTTCTGAATTTGGGATTATTTATTGCCTATTCAGGTATTCCACAGATGCAGGGTAAATCAAGTTGATTGTGGAGATTTAATCCACTGCTCCTAAGGCTGCTGAGAGAGATTTCCCTTTCTCTTCTTTGTTCACACAGCTCCCGGGGTTCAGCTTTGGATTTGGCACCGTCACTGCGTGTAGGTCGCCGGAGGGTTTCTGTTTTTCGCTCAGACAGGACCGGGATAAAGGAGCAGCTGACTGCGGGGCTCTGGCTCCCTGAGGCCGGGGAGTGGGAGGGGTGCGGATGCAGGGCCAGCCTGTGGCGGCAGAGGCCAGCGGGACGTTGCACCAGCATGAGGCATGCCATGCATTCTCCCGGGGAAGTTGTCCCTGGATCCCAGGACCCTGGCAGTGGCGGGCTGCTCAGGCTCCCCAGAAGTGAGGTGTGGATAGTGACTTATGCTTGTACACAGGCTTCTTGTTGGCAGCAGCAGCAGCCTTAGAGTCTCATGCCTGTCTCTGCGGTCCACGCTGTTAGCCGCAGCTCACGCCCGCCTCTGGAACTCCTTTAAGCAGCCTTCTTAATCCCCTCTCCTCATGCACCAGGAAACAAAGAGGGAAGAAAATGTCTCTTGCCTCTTCAGCAGGTCCAGAACTTTCCCCGGACTCCCTCCCGGCTAGCCATGGTGCACTAACCCCCTGCAGGCTGTGTTCACACTGCCAACCCCAGTCCTCTCCCTGTGCTCTGACCAAAGCCCAAGCCTCAGCTCCCAGACTCGCCTTCCCCAGCGGGTGAGCATACAAGCCTCTTGGGCTGGTGAGTGCAGGTCAGCACGGATCCTCTCTGCGGGAATTTTTCTGCTTTGCCCTCTGCACCCCTGTTGCTGTGCTCTCCTCCATGGCTCCAAAGCTTCCCCCCTCCACCACCCCCAGTTTCTGCACCTGAAGGGGCTTCCTACTGTGTGGAAACCTTTCCTCCTTCACAGCTCCCTTCCACTGGTGCAGGTCCCATCCCTATTCTTTTGTCTCTGTTTATTCTTTTTTCTTTTGCCCTACCCAGGTATGTGGGGAGTTTCTTGCCCTTTGGGAGGTCTGAGGTCTTCTGCTAGCATTCAGTAGGTGTTCTATAGGAGTTGTTCCACGTGTAGATGTATTTCTGATGTATCTGTGGGGATGAAGGTGATCTCCCCATCTTACTCTTCGGCCATCTCCCCCCTCTCCCTCTTGGAAGATTTTTAATCACACTTTCAATTTCAGTGCTTGTGATTGGTATGTTCATATTTTCTATTTCTTCCTGGCTCAGTCTTGGAAGGTTGTGCTTTTCTATGAATTTGTCCACTTCTTCCAGGTTGTCCATTTTATTTACATTTAGTTGCTTTTAGTAATCTCTCATGATCCTTTGTATTTCTGAAGTGTCAATTTTAATTTCTCCCTTTTCATTTTGAATTCTGTTGATTAGAGTCTTCTCCCTTATTTTATTGATGAGTCTGGCTAATGTTTATCAATTTTATTTATCTTCTCAAAGAATCAGCTTTTAGTTTTTTTGACCTTTGCTATTGTTTCCTTCATTTCTTTCTAATTTGTTTCTGATCTACCCTTTATGATTTCTTTCCTTCTGCTAACTTTGGGCTTTTTTTGTTCTAGTTTGTGTAATTGCTTTTGGTGTAAGGTTAAGATGTTTGAGTTTTTTTTTTTCTGTTTCTTGAGGTAGGATTGTTATAAACTTCCCTCATAGAACTGCTTTTGCTGCATTGTGTAGGTTTTGGATTGTCCCATTTTCATTGTCATTTGTTTCTAGAAGTTTGTTGATTTCCTCTTTGATTTCTTCAGTAATCTCTTGGTTATTTAGTAGTGTATTGTTTAGCTTCCTTGCGTTTGTATTTTTTTACAGTTTTTTTTCCTGTAAATGATATCTAGTCTCATAGTGTTGTCATTGGAAAAGATGCTTGATACAATTTCAATTTTCTTAAATTTACCAAGGCTTGATTTTCTTTTTTTTACATTTTATTGGAGTATAGTTGCTTTACGATGGTGTGTTAGTTTCTGCTTTATAACAAAGTGAATCAGTTACACATATGTCCCCATATCTCTTCCTTTTTGCATCTCCCTCCCTCCCACCTTCCCTATCTCACCCCTCTAGGTGCTCACAAAGCACCGAGATTATCTCCCTGTGATATGCGGCGGCTTCCCACTAGCTATCCATTTTATGTTTGGTAGTGTATATATGTCCATGCCACTCTCTCACTTTGTCCCACCTTATCCCCCTTCCCCCTCCCCGTATCCTCAATTCCTTTCTCTAGTAGGTCTGCGTCTTTATTCCCATCTTGCCCTTAGGTTATTCATGACCATTTTTTTTTATTCCATATATATGTGTTACCAGTCGGTATTTGTTTTTCTCTTTCTGACTTACTTCACTCTGTATGACATACTGACACAAGATATGATCTACCCTGGAGAATGTTCCATGAGCACTTGAGAAGAAAGTGTATTTTGTTGTTTTTGGATGGAATGTCTTCTAAATATCAATGAAGTCCATCTTGTGCAATGTGCCATTTAAAGCTTGTATTTCCTTATTTATTTTCATTTTGGATGATCTGTCCATTGGTGAAACTGGGGTGTTAAAGTTCCCTACTATTATTGTGCTACTGTCGATTTCCCCTTTTATAGCTGTTAGCATTTGCCTTATGTATTGAAGTGCTCTTATGTTGGGAGACTAAATATTTACAATTGTTGTGTCTTCTTCTTGGATTGATCCCTTGATCATTATGCAGTGTCCCTCTTTGTCTCTTGTAATAGTCTTTATTTTAAAGCCTATTTTGTCTGAATCGAGAATTGCTACTCCAGCTTTCTTTTGATTTCCATTTGCATAGTATATCTTTTTCTATCCCCTCACTTTCAGTCTGCATGTGTCCCTATGTCTGAAGTGGGCCTCTTGTAGACAGCATATATACAGGCCTTGTTTTTTGTATCCATTCAGCCTGTCTATGTCTTTTGGTTGGAGCATTTAATCCATATCTATTTAAGGTAACTATTGATATGTATGTTCTGATTACCATTTTCTTAATTGTTTTCAGTTTTTTTTGTAAGTCATTTCCTCCTCTAGTTTTTCCTTCTTAGAGAAGTTTCTTCAACATTTGTTGTAAAGCTGGCTTGGTGGTGCTGAGTTCTCTTAACTTTTGTTTGTCCATAAAGCTTTTAATTTCTCTTTCAAATCTGAATGAGATCCTTTCTGTGTAGAGTAATCTTGGTTATAGTTTTTTTTTCTTTCCCTTTTGTCACTTTAAGTATGTCCTACCTTTCCCTTCTGGCTTTCAGAATTTCTGCTGAAAGATCAGCTGTTAACTTTATGAGGATTCCCTGATATGTTATTTGTTGCTTTTACCTTCCTGCTTTTAATATTTTTTCTTTGTATTTAATTTTTCATAGTTTGATTAATATGTGTCTTGACATGCTTCTCCTTGGATATATCCTGTATGCGTCTCTCTGTGGTTCCTGGACTTGATTGACTATTTCCTTTCCCATGTTAAGGAAGTTTTCAACTATAATCTCTTCAAATGTTTTCTCAGACCCTTTCTTTTTCTTTCTTCTTCTTGGACCTCTGTAATTCAAATGGTGCATTTAATGTTGTCCCAGAGGTCTCTGATACTGTCCTCAATTCTTTTTAATCTTTTTTTCTTTATTCTGCTCTGTGGTAGTTATTTCCACTATTTTATCTTCCAGGTCACTTCTCCATTCTTCTGACACAGTTATTCTGTTCTTGATTCCTTCTGGAGAATTTTAAATTTCAGTTATTGTGTTGTTCATCATTGTTTGTTTGATCTTTATTTCTTCTAGGTCCTTGTTAAATGTTTCTTGTATTTTCTCCATTCTATTTCCAAGATTTTGGATCATCTTTACTATAATTTCTCTGAGTTATTTTTCAGGTAGACTGCCTATTTCTTCTTCATTTGTTTGGTCTGGTGAGTTTTTACCTTGCACCTTCATCTGCTGCATGTTTCTCTTTATTCTCATTTTGCTTAACTTACTGTGTTTGGGGTTTCCTTTTTTCAGTCTGCAAGTTTGTAGTTCTCATTGTTTTTAGTGTCTGTCCCCAGTGGTTGAGGTTTGTTCTGTGGCTTGTGTACACTTCCTTGTGGATGGGACTGGTGCCTGTTTTCTGGTGGGTGAGGCTGGATCTTGTTTTTCTGGTGGGCAAGTCTACTTCCAGTGGTGTGTTTTGTGGTTTCTGTGAACTTTGTATGATTTTAGGCAGCCTCTCTGCTAATGGGTGTGGTTGTGTTCCTGTCTTGCTAGTTGTTTAGCATGGGGCATCCATCATGGATCTTGCTGGCCATTGTGTGGGGCTAGGTCTTCACACTGAGACGGAGTTCTCTGGGAGACCTCTTGCCCATTGATATTACATGGTTCTGTGAGGTCTCTATTGGTCCAATATCTTGAACTCAGCTCTCCCACCTCAGAGGCTCAGGCCTGACACCAGACCAGAGCATCAATAGACTATGACCCACACGGCTTGGAGCACTTTATCCCAAGCACGATTGCGAAGCCAGGCACCTCAGCCTCAGTTTGTCTGTTGGGAAAAAAAGGTATTGCTTCATTTTACAAGGTGATTTTAAAATGATGTGCAATAGACCCTCATCAGATATATAAATTGGAAATAACTCATTTCATTTTTTTTCACTCTCCTCTCCTGAGAATGTGGCCAGAATTCACAGACATTCAATTTTCATGAAGTACAATTTATCTTTTTTTCTTTTGCTCCTTGTATTTCTGATGTCATATCTAAGTAACAATTGACAAATCTAACATCATGATTATTTACCCTTATGTTTCCTTATAAGGTTTTTCTAGTTTTACCTTTTAAATTAAGTGTTTGATCTATTTTGAGATATTTGTTGTATGGTGTTTAGCAAGGGTTAAATATCAGTGTTTTGCATGTGTATACTTAATTGTCTTAGCACTACCTTTTGAAGAAACTGTTCTTTCCCCATTGAATTGTCTTGGCACCCTTGTTGAAAGTTAGTTAACCATCCATGTAAGTGTATATTTATGAACATTAAATTCTATTCCATGGATTTATAACTCTATTCTATGTCATTATCACAGTGTCTTGATTACTGTAAATTTTCAGTAAGTTTTGAAATTGGAAAATATGAGCCCTTTGACTTTCTTTTTCAATATTGGTTTTGCTATTCTGAGCCCCTTGCATTTACATATGAAGCTCTGGATACACTTGTAAATACCGGCAAAAACAATTGCAGCTTCTGGCAGCCCTAGACCCTGAGTACACACGGAGCTCTGGTGTGTCTATCTCCTTCCTTTGTCATTTCAACCATAGGAATGGTGACTTTCTGAAATTTTTATCCTCTAGTTCACCTAACCTTCTCTTAACTTCAGCTCTCCAAAATCTTTTTAATCAGTTGCTGATATTAAATTCCCTTTTATATACCACCGAGTTTTTTTTTTACATCTTTATTGGAGTATAATTGCTTTGCAATCGTGTGTTACTTTCTGCTGTATAACAAAGTGAATCAGCTATCCATATACATACATCCCCATATACCCTCCCTCTTGTGTCTCCCTACCCCCTCCCTATCCCACCCATCTAAGTGGACACAGAGCACCGAGCTGATCTCCCTGTGCCATGTGACTGCTTCCCACTAGCTATCTATTTTACATTTGGCAGTATATATATGTTCATGCCACTCTCTCACTTCATCCCAGCTTACTCTTCCCCCTTCCCGTGTCCTCAAGTCCATTCTCTATGTCTCCATCTTTATTCCTCTCCTTCCCCTAGGTTCACAGAACCTTTTTTTTGTTGTTAGGTTCCAAATATATGTGGTAACATATGATATTTGTTTTTTTCTTTCTGACTTACTTCATTCTGTATGGCAGTCTCTATGTCCATCCACCTCGCTACAAATAACTCAATTTCATTTCTCTTTATGGCTGAGTAATATTCCATTGTACATATGTGTCACATATTCTTTATCCATTCATCTGTCAATGGATAGTTAGGTTGCTTCCATGTCCTGGCTATTATAAATAGAGTTGCAATGAACATTGTGGTACATGACTCTATTTGAATTATGGTTTTCTCAGGGTATATGTCCACAACCAAGTTTTAGTTCTGTCCTCCTGGGGATACCCGGACTAATACACCAGTGATCAAAAACCTAACCTTCACTAACACAACTGTTGAAAATCTAGTTTTTATTGTCCTCATTAGCATTCTAAAATAAAAAGATTGCATCTAAACAAAGTGAAAATAATTGTTGAATACTTTGTTTGTTCTTATATTTGTTTAACCAAAGAGTAGGATAATAATATATTATTTGTAGATTCACCCATATCACTGTAGGTATAGATATTTTTGATGTATTTTTGTTACATTATTCTCATTAATAATGTTATCATCACTTTACTTTTGCAGCTGAATAACCATAATATAAAATATATGGTACCAGTTTTCTTTAGTTTTTATTGTATTTAAGCTGTCTTTTATTTTAAATGTACTTTTTTATGAACTTTGCTCAATTTTTGACTAGGCTATTGAAGTTGAAATATTTTAAATCTCTAGTAAAACCATGCCATATACTAGTAGCAGACACAGATATAGCAAGGACTACTAGGTTAAAATTGCATATATTTTTCAGTGATGCCAGTGACATAATATCGCATTAGTACAGAGCCATTTTTTTCTGAATATTAGTGTTTGATATATTCATGATTTTTTATGTAACTGAAAATGAACAGAGGCTTACTGTAGATTCAGTTTGCTTAATAAAGACACTTTTGGAGAGTGACACATAGGCAATATGAATGAAAGGTTCTGGAATCTTTAGCAAAAATGTCACAATATTAGGAGAATAAAATAAGGAATGTAAGCATATTTAGAAATGCTCCAGTGAGTTAATCAAGTGTCCACCACATGAAATAGGATCAATCACCTTCATCACATCATCATTTTCGCATGTTTACCATGGTTATTTTAAAGGAAGTAATTTAGGTGTTCCTATTTCTCCAGATATTTGATTTTACCTGACAGTTAATTGTACATAAACATTGTACATATAAATCTGCATTTAATTTTGTGACAGGTTTCATTATCCGTATTTAGCATTTAATTTTCTCTAACAATATTGTATGGATTATTTTAGCATTGCTGGCTGAGGGCAGCAATTCTTGGTAAGTTGAGTAGTATCCCTTGCTTTGCTCATACAAGTTTGTTAGTTAATTGCCAGAGTCTACATAGGGAAGTGTATTGGTTGAAATTTTGTTTTTATAATATTTTTTTCTTTTCATTCATAGATGTGTTAAGATAAATAAACAGTTCTAATCTCATCCATATGTTCTGTTCTTGTTTTTCTCAGTGTAGATGGTTGCCTACCCTTACCACTATTTCATTTTGCATGCTATGCATCATGTTGGGGGAAAATGATGTTAAATCTTTAAAGGATGAAACATTTATGCTGGATGGATACTTAATGATAGTAAGATATTAGTGAGGATACACTAATTAACACACCATAGTCCTTACCCTTGAAAAACATAGACTCTAATAGGGGAGAGAGATACACATAAATAACTATGATGTAAGATCAACTATTTAAATACTCTAAAGGCCATAAGGCAAGTACAGAGAAATAAATTAATGATGATTCCTAAGTGGTTGAATCAGGGGAAGCTTCACAATGTTTGAGTAATTTTTTTAAAGTGGAAAGAAAGGTTAAAAAATACATTTTCAGGGTGCAGTACCAAAATAACCAATACCAAGAAGATTAAAGATATCAATGACTTGTTTAGTAGTGAGTCATACACTATGTTTACAATGTTGTGGCATATGGCTATAATGGATGACAAGTAAAGTGGAATAACATCAAAAGAAGACTATAGAACTGTGTTTCTCAAGTGAAAGCCCATTGTTTGGGCCAGGAACTAATAAAAATGCAAATTATGCATTCAATTCTTATGGGTAAATGACCTTATGTTTTACATGTGACTATCGTTCTTACCAATAATTTACCAGTTGAATTACTAGCAGTTATTAAAATTAAGTAAATTACTAAGGTTAACTGAGGACTCTAATTGAATTTTGTACAAAGTTTGACTCTTAGTGTGTGAAAACAATATATGATTTCTTCCATGCATGCAAACACAAACAGTTGGAATTTTTAATTTTTAGGAAATATGTTTTATTTTCAGCTTGCCATCATGTTATTTTCATTGTTTTCTGGTACAGATTTCTTGTAGTATAGTTTGTACAATTCTGTAAAATTTTACAGTTTTTAAAAATCTTAATAAAGTTCTAACATTTATAGAAATACTGTTAGGTTCTATGTTTTTACGATCTTTTTTGTTATTGTATAATTGCTGCATTGTTATTATGTGACAGATGTTTTATCCCTTAGAGTTTTTTTGTTACCATGGAGTTCTTTTCCCACTGGAAAGGAGTGAGTGAGGTGTGTAGGCTTCAGAGTTATTATCCTACCTAAATGGGCTTATATTTTAAAAACTTGGATCAGCTAATATTTGATAAGGGAGCAAGAACATTCAATGGGGGAAAAGATATTCTCTGCAACAAATAGTGTTGGGAAGATGGTATAACCACACACAGAAAAATGAAATTGGACCCAATTTTTACACTATTTAAAATAATCAACTCCAAATAGATTAAAGACTTTAAGCATAAGACCTGATACCATAAAACTCTGAGAATAAGGCATAGGGAAGAAACTCCTTGACATGGGATAGAACAATTATTTTTATTTGATATGACATCAAAAGCACAACAATAAAAGCAAAAGTCAAAAAGTGGGACTACATCAAAGAATAAAGCTTTTTCATAGCAAAAAACACAATCAACAAAATGAAAAGGCAACCTATGAAATGGGAGAAAATACTTGCAAACCACATATATCATAAGCAATTAACATCCAATATATATAAAGGGACTTCATTGGCAGTCTAGTGGTTAAGATTCTGTGCACCCAATTCAGGGGTCATAGGTTCAATCTCTGCTTGGGGAACTAAAATCCCACAAGCTGCAAGGTGCAGCTTAAAAACAAACAAACAAATAAAATATATTAAGAACTCACACAACTTAACAAAACAAAACAAACGATCCAATTAAACAGTGGACAGAGGAACTAAACAGGCATTTTTCCAGAGAAGATATCCAAATCAAATGGCAAGAAGTGCATGAAAAGATGCTAAACATCACTAATCATCATGGAAGTATAAATCAAAACCAAAATGAGATATCATGTCACAATTGTTAGAATGGCTTTTATCAAGAAGACAAGCAATAACAAGTGTTGTCAAGGATGTGAAGATAAAGGAACACTTGTACACTGTTATTGGAAACATAAATTGGTGCAGGCACTATGGAAAACAATATGAAGGTTCCTCAAGAAATTAAAAATAGAACTACCATATGATTCATCAATTCTACTTCTGGGCATATATCCAAAGGAAATAAAAACTGTACCTTGAAGAGATATCTGCATTTTCATATTCATTGCAGCATTTTCACAATAGTGAAGATATAGAAACAGTCTAAGTGTCCATCGATGGATGCATGGATAAAGAAATTTTCATATATATATAATTATATAAAATTATATAAAATTATATATATATAATTATATAAAATTATATATATATATATAATTCAGCCATAAGCAAAAAAGAAATCCTGCTATTTGAAATAGCATGGATGAATCTTGAGGGCCTTATGATAAGTGAGATAAGTCAGAGAGATAAAAATACTCTTTGATATTGCATATATGTGGAATCTAAAAAAGCTGAACTCATAAAATTAGAGAATTGAATGGTGATTACTAGAGACTGGGGGATCCAGGAATTGGGGATATTTTGTTTAAGGGTACAAACTGGGAACTAATAGATAAATAAGTGCTGGAGAGCTAATCCAGAGCATAATGGTTATAGTCAACAATACTGTATGATAAACTTCAAAGAGATTAGATCTTAATTGTTCTCACCACAAAAAAATGAAATGATAATTATGTGACATTAATTGTTCTCACCACAAAATATGAAATGACAATTATGTGACATAACACATAATAGAGGTGTTAGTTAAGGTAATGGTGGTAATCACATTGCAATACACAAATGTATCAAATCAACACATTGTACACCTTGAAGTTACACAATATGTCAAATATTTCAAAATATTTTTTGTGATTCACTTCCCTGTAGAATTTGAATGCCATATTAAAAGTTTAGACACTATAATGAAGGCTGTGGGAAATCATCAAAGTCTTTTAAGATAGAAAGTGGCCACTATGTTTTAGAAGTTTAAGACACTGTGAAAAGGGAAAGGATGGATTGAAAGCAGATACGTCTATTTAGAAACATGGGAAAGTGGATGAGTACCTGTGCAATTGTGGCAATAGAGACAGTAAATGAGGGTAGATCCTAGAATTACTGAAAAGATATATGAGTTGGTCCAAGCTGAATTTGAGGTACCTATGGAATATCTGAGATTTGTCTTGTGGATCACTACTGTAGATACCATAGAAATGAAATTTAGGGTTATAGAGTTAGATTTGTGTGTTATCAGCATAGAGTCATAGCAGTTGATGAGATTTCCCAGGAAGAGTTATAAAATGGTTAAGGAACTCTGATCAAAAATGAAAATATATTTTTATTTAGGGAAAGACAGTATAAGTTAATAAAGTACACCAAAAAGGAGTATGTAGAGCAGTAGGATGAGAATCAGAGTAGTATGTTGTCACATTAACCAAGTGAATTGAATAAGTTTACCTAAAGGCACATTAACGATAGCAATCCTTAGTTGCAAATGCTGATAATGCATAGTCTCTCTCTCTAGCTTTTGACCTATACCTTTGTGTGTTCAATTTGATCCACAGTCCAAGATTTTCTCATCCTTCATCTAACTCAAGATCATAACTTTAATTGCACCTGAGTGATAGTAGAGCAATGTGGTACACTGTATTATTCACAAATAGTCTGCACAACATAAAATTGAACTTAAGTGTAACTGTGTGAATTGCTTTGACTCATAAAAATTGAGTATACATAATGTTTGTTATTTCTAGAAGTTTTAAGAGGAATACAGTATTCTGGCAGGCTCTCTTTGTTGTCTTCTATAATGACCAAAAATGTTCAATAGAGTCTGCTCTATGTCAAAGAGAAGAGCAGCAGCTGACCTGCAACAGACATATGATATGAAGGAGAAAGAAATCTTCGTTTTTGTAAGCCATTGAGATTATAAGGATACTTGTTACTAAAGCAAAATCTATCTGATTCTGAATGATTTAAGTACTTTTTCCCAGTCTGTCTCATGAGTATAAGGGGTCCATCTCCACACTCATGTTTTCATTGGGTCAGACAGGTATTGGTTAAGAAGAAAACTATTTTTCCACACTATCCTGAAGATTTGATCAAGTCATTGAAAAACTGGAAATTATTTCTACTTTTGTAGCTGCTTCTGTCATAATATAGAATGAGCAAGAAAATAGCTCATCGGATTTCATGGTTGTAGATGTTGAAACTCTATTTATCAATGAAAATTCTCCTTTCTCTCTTGAATTCCACTTACCAAGTTGCTTTGAAAACCTACTCCCATCAGTTTTGTAGACCTGCTAATTGCTCCTGCTTCTCCTTCCTCTTTTTTTTTTCTTTCTTTTTTTTTTTCTTTTGTGGTACACGGGCCTCTCACTGCTGTGGCCTCTTCCATTGTGGAGCACAGGCCCCGGACGCACAGGCTCAGTGGCCATGGCTCACAGGCCCAGCCACTTCATGGCATGTGGGATCCTCCAGGACAGGGGCACGAACCCACTTCCCCTGCATCGGCAGGCAGACCCTCAACCACTGCACCACCAGGGAAGCCCTCCTTCCTCTTTTCTGTAATCAATGACATTTCACGGCTGAGTTTAGAAATCTCTGTTGCCCTGTGTTCTCATCTCAATAAGGAAAATAGCTGAATGTTTGGGAAAGAATTGAATTAATAATCAGATTATCCTATATTAATTCTACTTCTATAAGGAGCTTTGTCACTTTGAACAAGACAGTTAAATTATGTGAGATAGACTATGACTAATATCTACTTTTCAGGGTTGTGGGAATTTTTTTTTTTTTTTTTTTTTTTGCAATACATGGGCCTCTCACTGCTGTGGCCTCTCCCGTTGTGGATCACAGGCTCCAGACGCGCAGGCTCAACGGCCATGTCTCACAGGCCCAGCCACTCCGCGGCATGTGGGATCTTCCCAGACTGGGGCATGAACCCGTGTCCCCTGCATCCGCAGGCAGACTCTCAACCACTGCGCCACCAGGGAAGCCCTGCTGTGGGGATTTTAATGCTTGTGAAGGTACTTAGAATCTGTAGATGCTCAATAACTATTAATCATATTATTTATTTAACAAAAAATTAGTTCTGCTCATAATCACAATGCTATGTTGTTTTCCTAAATTTATGAATAAAATATAACTATACTATTTGATATCTAATCACAAAATATTCATACCTTAAGGATCACAAATTTGAAAGTGATTTCTCACTCTGGTCCACAGAGACAAACAGTCATGGTTCTTATGTGTTTCTAATTCATATTTTAAATTTTTTTATTGGAGTACAGTTTATTTACAATATTTTTTTTATTTTCAGGTGAGCAGCAAAGTCATGAAATATTTTAAAAATTAAATTTAACGCTAAAATTCATGATGAAGGAGGAGCTTCAAGATGGCAGAAGAATAAGATGCAGAGATCACCTTCCTCCCCACAAATATACCATAAATAAATCTACACATGGAACAACTCCTACAGAACACGTACTGGCAGAAGACCTCAGACCTCCCAAAAGGCAAGAAACTCCCCACATACCTGGGTAGGGTAAAAAAAAATAAAAAAAGAAAAGACAGAGACAAAAAATAGGGAAGGGACCTGCAACAGTGGGAGGGAGCTGTGAAGTAGGAATGTTTTCCACACACTAAGAAGCCCCTTGGAGGGCGGAGACTGCTGGTGGTGGATGGGGAGAGTTTCAGAGGCATGGGGGAGAACACAGCAACAGGTTGCACATGGCAAAGTGGAGAGATTCACGCACAGAGGATCAGTGCAGACCAGCACTCACCAGTCCGAGAGGCTTGTCTGCAAACCCGCCAAGACGGGTGGAGGCTGGGAGCTGAGGCTCAGGCTTTGGAGAACGGATCCCAGGGAGATGACTGGAGTTGGCGGCATGATCACAGTCTGAAGGGAGCAAGTGCAACACAGCTAGTTGGGAAGGAGTCCGGGAAAAAGTCTGGACGTGCCGAACAGGCAAGAGACTTTTTATTCCCTCTTTGTATCTGGGTGCTCAAGGAGAGGGGATTAAGAGCTGTGCTTAAAGGAGCTCCAGAGACCGGCGCAAGCCGCGGCTAACAGCGCAGACCCCAGAGACAGGTATGAGATGCTAAGACTGCTGCTGCCGCCAGCAAGAACCCTCTGTGCAAGCACAGGTCATTATCCAGACCTCCCCTCCCAGGAGCCTGTGCAGCCCACCACCGTCAGGGTCCCGTGATCCAGGGACAACTTCCCCGGGAGAACACACAGTGTGCCTCAGCCTGGTGCAACATCATGGCAGCTTCTGCCACTGCAGGTTCGCCCCACATCCGGAACCCTCCCTATCCCCGGCCTGAGTGAGCCAGAGCCCCCAAATAAACTATTCCTTTAACCCCGTACTGTCTGAGTGAAGAACAGATGGCCTCAGCCTACCTACACTCAGAGGTGGGTCCAAATCCAAATCTGAAATGCAGGAGCTGTGAGAACAAAGAAGAGAAAGGGAAATTTCTCAAAGCAGCCTCAGAAGCAGCGGATTAAATCTCCACAATCAACTTGATGTACCCTGCATCTGTGGAATACCTGAATAGACAACAAATCATCCCAAACTGAGGAGGTGGACTTTGGGAGCAACAAAATATATATATTTTCCCCTTTTACTCTTTTTGTGAGTGTGTATGTGTATGATTCTGTGTGTGATTTGTCAGTATAGCTTTCCTTTTATCATTTCTCCCAGGGTTCTGTCTGTCTGTTTTTTTACTTGAAAAACAAATTTTTTATTAATAAATATTTTTGATTTTAATAACTTCATTTTATTTTATTTTATGTTCTTTCTTTCTTTCTTTTTTTTCTCCCTTTTATTCTAAGCCATGTGGAGGACAGTCTCTTGGTGATCCAGTCAGGCATCAGGGCTGTGATACTGAGGTGGGAGAGCCAAGTTCAGGACACTGGTCAAAAAGAGACCCTCAAGCTCCACATAATATCAAACAACAAAAATCTCCAGAGACCTCCATCTCAACACCAAGACCCAGCTCCACTCAATGACCAGCAAGCTATAGAGCAGGACACCCTATGCCAACAACTAGCAAGACAGGAACACAACACCACCCATTAGCACAGAGGCTGCCTAAAATCATAATAAGGCCACAGATATCCCAAAACACACCACCAGACATGGACCTTCCCACAAGAATGACAAGATCTAGTCTCATCCACCAGAACACAGGCACTAGTCCCCTACACCAGGAAGCCTACAAAACCCACAGAAGCAAACTTAGCCACTGGAGACAGAAATCGAAAACAATGGAAAATACAAACCTGCAGCCTGCAAAAAGGAGACTCTAAACACAGTAATTTAAGCAAAATGAGAAGACAGAGAAACACACAGTGGATGATGGAGCAAGACAAAAACCCACCAGACTTAGCAAAGGAAGAGGAAATAGGCAGTATTCCTGAAAAATAATTCAGAATAATGATAGTAAAGATGATCCAAAATCTTGGAAGTAGGATGGAGAAAATACAAGAAAAGTTTAACAAGGACTCGGAAGAACAAAAGTGCAAACAAAGAGAGATGAACAACACAATAAATGCAAATAAAATTCTCTAGAAGGGATCAATAGCAGAATAACTGAGGCAGAAGAACTGATAACTGACCTGGAAGATAAAATAGTGGAAATAACTACTAAAGACCATAATAAAGAAAAAAGAAGGAAAAGAACTGAGGACAGTTTCAGAGACCTCTGGGACAACATTAAACACACCAACCTTCGAATTATAGGAAGAAGAGAAAAAGAAAGGCACTGAGAAAATATTTCAGGAGATTATAGTTGAAAACTTCCCTAAATGGGAATGGAAATAGGTAATCAAGTCCAGGAAGCACAGAGAGTCCCATAAAGGATAAATCCAAGGAGAAACATGTCAAGACACACATTAATCAAACTGTCAGAAAATAAATACGAAGAAAACATATTACAAGCAGCAAGGGGAAAACAACAAACAACACACACAGGAATCCCCATAAAGTTAACAGCTGATCGTTCAGCAGAAACTCTGCAAGCCAGAAGGAAGTGGCAGGCCATATTTAAAGTGATGAAAGAAAAAAACCTACAACCAAGATTACTCTACCCAGCAAGGAACTCATTCAGATTTGATGGAGAAATTAAAAGTTTTAGAGACAAGCAAAAGCTAAGAGAATACAGCACCACCACCCCAGCTTGACAAAAAATTCTAAAGGAACTTCTCTAGGCAGGAAACACAAGAGAAGGAAAAGACCTACAAAAATAAACTCAAAACAATTAAGAAAATGGTAATAGGAACATACATATTGATATTTGCCTTAAATGTAAATGGATTAAAACCTCCAACCAAAAGACATAGACTGGCTGGATGGATACAAAAACGAGTCCCATATACATACAGTCTACAATAGACCCGCTTCAGACCTAGGGACACATACAGACTGAAAGTGAGGGGATGGAAAAAGACATTCCATGCAAATGGAAATCAAAAGAAAGCTGCAGTAGCAATTCTCATAACAGACAAAATAGACTTTAAAATAAAGATTATTACAAGAGACAAAGAAAGACACTACATAATGATCAAGGGATCGATCCAAGAAGAAGATATAACAATCGTAAATATTTATGCACCCAACATAGGAGCACGTCAATACATAAGGCAAATATTAACAGCCATAAAAAGGGAAAGTGACAGTAACACAATCATAGTAGACTACTTTAACATCCCACTTTCACCAATGGACAGATCATACAAAATGCAAATAAATAAGGAAACACAAGATTTAAAGGATACATTAAACAAGATGTACTTGATTGATATTTACAGGACACTCCATCTGAAAACAACAGAATACACTTTCATCTCAAGTGCGCATGGCACATTCTCCAGGATAGATCATATCTTGGGTCGAAATCAAGCCTTCGTAAATTTTAGAAAATTGAAATCATATCAAGCATCTTTTCCAACCAAAACTCTATGAGACTAGATATCAATTACAGGAAAAAATCTGTAAGAAATACAAACACATGGAGGCTAAACAACACACTACTTAATAAACAAGAGATCACTGAAAAAATCAAAGAGTACATCAAAAAATACATAGAAACAAATAACAATGAAAACACAATGATGCAAAGCCTATGCTATGCAGCAAAAGGAGTTCTAAGAGGGAAGTTTGAAGCTATAAAACCCTACCATAAGAAACAAGAAACATCTCAAATAAACAACCTAAACTTACACCTAAAGCAATTAGAGAAAGAAAAAAAAAAAAACCAAGTTAGCAGAAGGAAAGAATCTTAAAGATCTGATCAGAAATAAATGAAAAAGAAATGAAGAAAATAATAGCAAAGATCAATAAAACTAAAAGCTGGTTCTTTGAGAAGATAAACAAAATAGATAAATCATTAGCCAGAATCATCAAGAAAAAAAGGGAGAAGATTCAAATTAATAGAATTAGAAATGACAAGGGAGAAGTAACAACTGACACTGCAGAAATACAAAGGATCATGAGAGATTACTACAGGCAATTCTATGCCAAAAAATTGGACAACCTGGAAGTAATGAATAAATTCTTAGAAATGCACAACCTTCCGAGACTGAACCAGGAAGAAATAGAAAAAATGAACAGAGCAATCACAAGCACTGAAATTGAAACTGTGATTAAAAATCTTCTAACAAAGAAAAGCACAAGACTAGATGGCTTCACAAATGAACTCGATAAAACATTTAGAGAAGAGCTAACACCTATCCTTCTCAAACTCTTCCAAAATATAGCAGAGAGAGGAACACTTCCAAACTCATTCTACGAGGCCACCATACTCTGATACCAAAACCAGACACACATGTCACAAAGAAAGAAAACTACAGGCCAATATCTCTGATGAACCTAGATGCAAAAAACCTCAACAAAATACTAGCAAACAGAATCCAACAGTACATTAAAAGGATCATACATAATGATCAATTTGGGTTTATCCCAGGAATGCAAGGATTCTTCAATATACTCAAATCAGTCAATGTGATACAACATAGCAACCAAATGAAGGAGAAAATGTATATGATCATCTCAATAGATGCAGATAAAGCTTTTGACAAAATTTAATACCATTTACGATAACAACGCTCCAGAAAGTAGGCATAGAGAGAACTTTCTTCAACATAATAAAGGCCATATATGAGAAACCCACAGCTAACATCATCCACAATTGTGAAAAAGTGAAATCATTTCCACTAAGATCAGCAAGAAGACAAGGTTGCCCACTCTCACCACTCTTATTCAACATAATTTTGGAAGTTATAGCCACATAGTGATCAGAGAAGAAAAAGAAATAAAAAGAATCTAAATCTGAAAAGAAGTAGTAAAGCTGTCACTGTTTGCAGATGACATGATATTATATGTAGAGAATCGCAAAGATGCTACCAGAAATCTATTAGAGCTAATCAATGAACTTGGAAAAGTAGCAGGATACAAAAATAATGCACAGAAATCTGTAGCATTCTGATACACTAATGATGAAAAATCTGAAAGTGAAATTAAGAAAACACTCTCATTTATCATTGCAAGAAAAAGAAGAAAATATCTAGGAAAAAACCTATGTAAGGAGACAAAAGACCTGTATGCAGAAAATTAGAAGACACTGATGGAAGAAATTAAGGATGATACAAAGAAATGGAGAGATATACCATGTTCTTGGGTTGGAAGAAGGAACATTGGGAAAATGACTCTACTACCCAAAGCAACCTACAGATTCAATGCAATCCCTATCAAACTGCCACTGGCATTTTTCACAGGACTAGAACAAAATTTCACAATATGTATGGAAACAGAAAAGACCCTGAAGATCCAATGTAATCTTGAGAAAGAAAAACGGAGCTGGAGGAATCAGGCTCCCTGTCTTCAGACAATACTACAAAGCTACAGTAATCAAGACAGTATGGTAACTGGCACAGAAACAGAAATATAGTTCAATGGAACAGAATAGAAAGCCCAGAGATAAACCCACACACATATGGTCACCTTATCTTTGATAAAGGAAGGAAGAATATATAGTGGAGAAAAGGCAGCCTTGTCAGTAAGTGGTGCTGGGAAAACTGGGCAGGTGCATGTAAAAGTATGAAATTAGAACACTCCCTAACACCATACACAAAAATAAACTCAAAATGGATTAAGCACCTAAATGTACGGCCAGACACCATCAAACTCTTAGAGGACAGCATAGGCAAAACCCTCTATAACATAAATCACAGAAAGATATTTTTTGACCCACTTCCTAGAGAAATGGAAACAAAAACAAAAATAAACAAATGGGACCTAATGAAACGTAAAATGTTTTGCACGGCAAAGGAAACCACACCAAGATGAAAAGAAAACCCTCAGAATTGGAGAAAATATTTTCAAATGAAGCAACTGGCAAAGGATTAATCTCCAAAATTTACAAGCAGCTCATGTAGCTCAATATCAAAGAAACAAACAACCAAGTCAAAACATGGGCAGAAGACCTAAATAGACATTGCTCCAAAGAAGATATACAGATTGCCAACAAACACATAAAAGGATGCTCAACATCGTTAAATATTAGAGAAATGCAAATCAAAAGTACAATGAGATATCATCTCACACCGGACAGAATGGCCATCATCAAAAAATCTAGAAACAGGAGGAGCTGAGGAAGACGGCAGAAGAGTAAGACACAGAGATCACCTTCCTCCCCACAGATATATCAGAAATATATCTACACATGGAAGTGCTCCTATAGAACACCCACTGAACGCTGGCAGAAAACCTCAGACCTCCCAAAAGAAAGAAACTCTCCACGTACCTGGATAAGGCCAAAGAAAAAACAAAGACAAAATATTCGGGGTGGGACCTGCACCAGTGGGAGGGAGCTGTGAAGGAGGAAAGGTTTCCACACAGTAGGAAGCCCCTTCAGGGACAGTGACTGTGGGATCTGGAGGGTGGAATCTTCAGAGCAATGGAGGAGATTGCAGCAACAGTGGTGCGGAGGGCAAATCGGAGAGATTCCCGCACAGAAGATCAGTGCTGACTGGCACTCACCAGCCCAAGAGGCTTGTCTGCTCACCCACTGGAGCAGGCGGGGGTTGGGAGCTGAGGCTCCGGCTCTGGTTGGATCACTGGGAGAGGACTGGGGTTGGCGGTGTGAACACAGCCTGAAGGGGTTAGGGCACCATGGCTAGTCGGGAAGGAGTCCGGGAAGAAGTCTGGACCTGCCAAACAGGCAAGAGACTTTTTCTTCCCTCTTTGTATCCTGGTGCGAAAGGAGAGGGGATTAAGAGCTCTGCTTCAAGGAGCTCCAGAGACCAGAGCAAGCTGCAGCTAAATCACAGACCACAGAGACGGGCATGAAATGCTAAGGCTGCTGTTGCCACCACCAAAAAGCCTGTGTGAAAGCACAGGTCACTATCCACACCTCCCCTCCTGGGAGCCTGTGCAGCCTGCCACTGCCAGGGTCCCATGATCCAGGGACAACTTCCCCTGGAGAACGCACGACACACCACAGGCTGGTGCAACATCATGACAGACTCTGCCACCGCAGGTTCGACCTGCATCCGTGCCTCACCCTCCTCCCAGCCACAGTGAACCAGAGCACCCGAATCAGCTTCTCCTTTAACCCCATCCTGTCTAAACGAAGAAGAGTTTCCCTCAAGCGAGCTACATGCGGAGGCAGCACCAAATCCAAAGCTGAACCCCTGGAGCTGTGCAAACAAAGAAGAGAAAGGGAAATTGCTCCCAGCAGCCTCAGGAGCAGTGGATTAAATCTCCACAATCAACTTGATGTCCCCTGCATCTGTGGGAAAATGGAAAATACAACGAATAATCCCAAATTGAGGAGGTGGATTTTGAGAGAAAGATATATTATTTTATTGCTTTTCCTCTTTTTCTGAGTGTGTATGTGTACGCTTCTGTGTGAGATTTTGTTTGTAAAACTTTGCTTTCAACATTTGTCCGAGGGTTTTGTCTGTCTGGTTTATTTTTCTTACTTTAAAAAAATATATTTCTTATATTTTTATTTTAATACCTTTATTGTACTTTCTCTTTATTTTATTTTATTTTAACCTCTTTCTTTCTTTCTTTCTAATTTTTCTCCCTATTATTCTGAGCCATGTGGATGAAAAGCTCTTGGTGCTGCAGCCAGGCGTCAGTGCAGCACCTCTGAAGTGGGAGAACCAACGTCAGGACCCTTGTAACAAGAGACCTCCCAGCTAAATGTAATATCAAATGGCAAAAATCTCCCAGAGATCTCCATCTCAACACCAGCACCCAGGTTCACTCAATGACCAGCAAGCTACAGTGCTGGTCACCCTATGTCAAACAACCAACAAGACAGGAACACAACACCACCCATTAGCAGAGAGGCTACCTAGAATCATAATGAGGCCACACACCCCAAAACAAACTGCTAGACAAGGAACTGCCCACCAGAAAGACAAGATCATGCCTCATCCACCAGAACACAAGCACTAGTCCCCTCCACCACAAAGCAAACACAACCCACTGAACCAACTTTAGCCACTGGGGACAGACACCAAAAACAATGGGAACTGCGAACCTGCAGCCTGCAAAAAGGAGACACCAAACACAGTAAGGTAAGCAAAATGAGAAGACAGAAAAACACACAGCAGATGAAGGAGCAAGGAAAAAACCCACCAGACCTAAGAAATGAAGATGAAATAGGCAGTCTACTGGAAAAAGAATTAAGAATAATGATAGTAAAGATGATCCAAAATATTGAAAATAGAATAAAGAGAATGCAAGAAACATATAAGAAGGACCTAGAAGAACTAAAGAGGAAACAATCAATGATGAAACACAAAATAAATGAAATTAAAAATACTCTAGAAGGGATCAATAGCAGAATAACTGAGGCAGAAGAATGAATAAGTGGCCTGGAAGATAAAATAGTGGAAATAACTACTGCAGAACAGAATAAAGAAAAAATAATGAAAAGAACTGGGGACAGACTCAGAGACATCTGGGACAACATTAAATGCAGCAACATTCGAATTATAGGGGTCCAGAAGAAGAAGAGAAAAAGAAACGGTCTGAGAAAATATGTTAAGAGATTATAGTTGAAAACTTCCCTAATATGGGAATGTAAATAGTTAATTAAGTTGAGGAAGCACAGAGAGTCCCATACAGGACAAATTAAAGGAGAAACAAGCCAATACACATATTAATCAAACTTTCAGAAATTAAATACAAAGAAAGCATATTAAAAGCAGCAAGGGAAAAGCAATAAATAACACACAAGGGAATCCCCATACGGTTAACAGCTGATCTTTCAGCAGAATCTCTGCAAGCCAGAAGGGACTCGCAGGACATATTTAAAGTGATGAAGGAGAAAAACATGTAACCAAGATTACTCTACCCAGCAAGGATCTCATTCAGATTTGATGGAGAAATTAAAATGTTTACAGACAAGCAAAAGCTGTGAGACTTCAGCACCACCACACCAGCTTTACAACAAATGCTAAAGGAACTTCTCTAGGCAAGAAAGACAACAGAAGGAAAAGACCTACAATAACAAACCAAAAACAATTAAGAAAATAGGATTAAGAACATACATATTGATAATTACCTTAAATGTAAATAGAATAATTGTTCCCACCAAAAGACACAGACTGGTTGAATGGATACAAAAACAAGGCCCATATATATGCTGTCTACAAGAGACACACTTCAGACCTAGGGACACATACACACTGAAAGTGTGGGGATGGAAAAATATATTCTATGCAATGGAAATCAAAAGAAAGCTGGAGTAGCAATTCTCATATTAGACAAAATAGACTTTAAAATATAGACTATTACAAGAGACAAAGAAGGACACTACCTAATGATCAAGGGATTGATCTAACAAGAAGATATAACAAATGTAATCATTTATGCACCCAACAGTGGAGCAACTCAATACATAAGGCAAATACTAACAGCCATAATAGGGGAAATTGACAGTAACATAATCATAGTAGAGGACTTTAACACCCCACTTTCACCAATGGACAGATCATACAAAATGAAAATAAATAAGGAAACACAAGCTTTAAAGCATACATTAATAAAGATGGACTTAATTGATATGTACAGGACATTCCACCCGAAAACAACAGAATACACATTCTTCTCAAGTGCTCATGGAATATTCTGCAGGACAGATCATATCTTGGGTCACAAATCAAGCCTTGGTAAATTTAAGAAAATTGAAATCGTATCAAGCATCTTTTCGAACCACAACACTATGAGACTGTATATCAATTACAGGAAAAGATCTGTAAAAAATACAAATACATTGAGGGTAAACAATACAATACTTAATAACGCAGTGATCACTTAAGAAATCAAAGAGGAAATTTAAAAAAATCCTAGAGAGGGCAGAGGGGAAGATGGCGGAAGAGTAAGGTGCAGAGATCACCTTCCTCCCCACAGATACTAGAGAAATACATCTACACGTGGAGCAACTCCTACAGAACACCTACTGAATGCTGGCAGAAGACCTCAGACTTCCCCAAAGGCAGGAAACTCCCCACATACCTGGGTAGGGCAAAAGAAAAAATGAAAAAACAGAGACAAAAGAATAGGGACGGGACCTGCACCAGTGGGAGGGAGCTATGAAGGAGGAAAGGTTTCCACACACTAGGAAGCCTCTTCATGTGCGGAGACTGCATGTGGCAGAGGGGGGAGCTTCAGAGCTGTGGAGGAGAGCACAGCAACAGGGGTGTGGAGGGCAAAGTGGGGAGATTCCCCTCACAGAGGATGGGTGCTGATCGGCACTCACCAGCCCGAGAGGCTTGTCTGCTCAGCTGCCGGGGCACGCGGGGCTGTGAGCTGAGGCTCGGGGTTTGGTCAGAGCATAGGGAGAAGACTAGGGTTGGCTGCGTGAGCACAACTTGAAGGGGTTAGTGCACCACGGCTAGCCGGGAGGGAGTCCAGGAAAATGTCTGGAGCTGCCGAAGAGGCAAGAGACTTTTTCTTCCCTCTATGTTTCCTGGTGCGCGAGGAGAGGGGTTTAAGAGTGCTGCTTAAAGGAACTCCAGATACGGGCACGAGCCGCGGCTAAAAATGTGAACCCCAGAGATGGGCCCAAGACGTGGCTAAAGCATGGACCCCAGAGACGGGTGGGAGACGCTAAGGCTGCTGCTGCCACCACCAAGGGGCCTGTGTGTGAGCACAAGACACTACCCACACCCCTCTTCCGGGGAGCCTGTGAAGCCCGCCACTGCCAGGTTCCTGGGATCCAGGGAAAACTTCCCCAGGAGAATACATGGCGGGCCTCAGGCTGGTACAACGTCACACCTGCTTCTGCCACCGCAGGCTCACCCCGCACTCCATGCCCCTCCCTCCCACCAGCATGAGTGAGCCATAGCCTCCGAATCAGCGGCTCCTTTAACCCCATCCTCTCTGAGCAAAAAACAGATGCCCTCCAGCTACGTGCACGCAGATGCAGGGCAAAATCCAAAGCTGAGCCCCTGGGAGCTGTGAGAACAAAGAAGAGAAAGGGAAATCTCTCCCAGCAGCCTCAGAAGCAGCGGATCAAAGCTCCACAATCAACTTGATGTACCCTGCATCTGTGGAATACATGAATAGACAACGAATCATCTCAAATTGAAGAGGTAGACTTTGAGACCAATATTTATGATTTTTCCCCTTTTCCTCTTTTTGTGAGTGTGTATGTGTATTCTTCTGTGTGAGATTTTGTCTGTATAGCTTTGTTTCCACCATTTGTCCTAGGGTTCTATCAGTTGGGTTTCTTTTAATTTTTTTCTTAATAATTAATTTTAATTTTAATAACTTTATTTTATTTTATTTTATCTTCTTTCTTCCTTCCTTCCTTCCTTCCTTCCTTCCTTCCTTCCTTCCTTCCTTCCTTCCTTCCTTTCTTTCTTTCTTTCTTTCCTTCCTTCCCTCCTTTAGACAACGAATCAACCAAAATTGAGGAGGTGGACTTTGAGAGCAAGATTTATGATTTTTCCTCTTTTTCCTCTTTTCGTAAGTGTGTATTTGTATGCTTCTGTGTGAGACTTTGTCTGTATAGCTTTGCTTCCACCATTTTTCTTAAGGTTCTATCCGTCTGTTTTTTTCTTAATAATTACTTTTTAATTTAATAACTTTATTATATTTTATTGTATATTATCTTCTTTCTTTCTTTCTTTATTCCTTCCTTTCCTCCTTTCTTTATTCCACCATCCCTCCCTCCCTCCCTCCCTCCTTTTTCTTACTTTCCTTCTTTCCTTCTTTAATTCTTTCTTTCTTCCTTCCTTCCTCCCTTCCTTCTTTCCTTCCTTCCTTCCTTCCTTCTTTCCTTCCTTCCTTCCTTCCTTCCCTCATTTCTTTCTTTCTTTCTATCTTTCTTTCTTCCTACTTCTACTAATTCTTTCTCTCTACTTTTTTTCCATTTTATTCTGAGCCATGTGGATGAAAGCCTCTTGGTGCTGCAGCCAGGAGTCAGTGTTGTGCCTCTGAAATGGGAAAGACAACTTCAGGACACTGGCCAACAAGAGAACTCCCAGCTCCACATAATACCAAATGGTGAAAATCTCCCAGAGATCTCCACCTCAACACCAGCACCCAGCTTCACTCAACGACCAGCAAGCTACAGTGCTGGACACCCTATGCCAAACAACTAGCAAAACAGGAATACAACCCCACCCATTAGCAGAGAGGGTGCCTAAAATCACAATAAGTCCACAGACACCCCAAAACACACCACCAGACATGGACCTGCCCACCAGAGAGACAAGATCCAGCCTCATCCACCAGAACACAGGCACTAGTCCCCTTCACCAGGAAGCCTACACAAAGCACTAAACCAAACTTAGCCACTGGGGACAGACATTAAAAACAATGGGAACTACGAACCTGTAGCCTGCAAAAAGGAGACCCCAAACACAGAAAGATAAGCAAAATGAGAAGACAGATAAACACACCGCAGATGAAGGAGCAAGATAAAAACCCACCAGACCAAGCAAATGAAGAGGAAATAGGCTGTCTGCCTGAAAAATAATTCAGAATAATGATAGTAAAGATGAGCCAAAATCTTGGAAATAGAATAGACAAAATGCAAGAAATGCTTAACAAGAACCTAGAAAAACTAAAGATGAAACAAGCAATGATGAACAACACAACAAGTGAAATTAAAAACACTCTAGATGGGATCAATAGCAGAATAACTGAGCAGAAGAATGGATAAGTGACCTGGAAGATGAAATAGTGGAAATAACTACTGCAGAGCAGAATAAAGAAAAAAGAATGAAAAGAACTGGGGACAGACTCAGTGACATCTGGGACAATATTAAACTCACCAACATTCGAATTATAGGGGTTCCAGAAGAAGAAGAGAAAAAGAAAGGGACTGAGAAAATATTTGAAGAGATTATAGTTGAAAACTTCCCAAATATGTGAAAAGAAATAGTTAATCAAGTCCAGGATGCACAGAGAGTCCCATACAGGCTAAATCGAAGGAGAAATATGCCAAGACACATATTAATCAAACTGTCAAAAATTAAATACAAAGAAAGCATATTAATAGCAGCAAGGGAAAAACAACTAATAACACACAAGGGAATCCTTATAAGGATAACAGCTGAAATTTCAGCAGAAGCTCTGCAAGCCAGAAGGGAGTGGAAGGACATACTGAAAGTGATGAAGGAGAAAAACCTGCAACCAAGATTACTCTACCCAGCAAGGATCTCATTCAGATTCGAAGGAGAAATTAAAACTTTTACAGACAAGCAAAAGCTGAGAGAGTTCAGCACCACCAAACCAGCTTTACAACAAATGCTAAAGGAACTTCTCTAAGTAAGAAACACAAGAGAAGGAAAAGACATATAATAAGGAACCCAAAACAATTTAGAAAATGGGAATAGGAACATACATATCGATAATTACCTTAAATGTAAATGGACTAAATGCTCCCACCAAAAGACACAGATAGGATGAATGGATACAAAAACAAGACCCATATATATGCTGTCTACAAGAGACTCACTTCAGACATAGAGACACATACAGACTGAAAGTAAGGGGATGGAAATACATATTCCATGCAAATGGAAACCAAATGAAAGCTGGAGTAGAAATTCTCATATCAGACAAGATAGACTTTACTATTTTTTTTTTCTTTTTAAACATCTTTATTGGAGTATAATTGCTTTACAATGGTATGTTAGTTTCAGCTTCACAACAAAATGAATCAGTTATATATACATAAATGTTCCCATATCTCTTCCCGCTTGCGTCTCCCTCCCTCCCACCCTCCCTATCCCACCCCTCCAGGCGGTCACAAAGCACCGAGCTGATCTCCCTGTGCTATGCGGCTGCTTCTCACTAGCTATCTACCTTACGTTTGGTAGTGTATATATGTCCATGCCTCTTTATCGCTTTGTCACCGTTTACCCTTCCCCCTCCCCATAGCCTCAAGTCCATTCTCTAGTAAGTCTGTGTCTTTATTCCTGTTTCACCCCTAGGTTTTTCATTACATTTTTTTTTCTTAAATTCCATATATATGTGTTAGCATACTGTATTTGTCTCTCTCTTTCTGACTTACTTCACTCTGTATGACAGACTCTAGGTCTATCCACCTCATTACAAATAGCTCAATTTCGTCTCTTTTTATGGCTGAGTAATATTCCATTGTATATATGTGCCACATCTTCTTTATCCATTCATCTGATGATGGACACTTAGGTTGTTTCCATCTCTGGGCTATTGTAAATAGAGCTGCAATGAACATTTTGGTACATGACTCTTTTTGAATTATGGTTTTCTCAGGGTATATGCCCAGTAGTGGGATTGCTGGGTCATATGGTAGTTCTATTTGTAGCTTTTTAAGGAACCTCCATACTGTTCTCCACAGTGGCTGTATCAATTTACATTCCCACCAACAGTGCAAGAGGGTTCCCTTTTCTCCACACCCTCTCCAGCATTTATTGTTTCTAGATTTTTTGATGATGGCCATTCTGACTGGTGTGAGATGATATCTCATTGTAGTTTTGATTTGCATTTCTCTAATGATTAGTGATGTTGAGCATTCTTTCATGTGTTTGTTGGCACTCTGTATATCTTCTTTGGAGAAATGTCTATTTAGGTCTTCTGCCCATTTTTGGATTGGGTTTTTTGTTCTTTTGTTATTAAGCTGCATGAGCTGCTTATAAATTTTGGAGATTAATCCTTTGTCAGTTGCTTCATTTGCAAATATTTTCTCCCATTCTGAGGGTTGTCTTTTGGTCTTCTTTATAGTTTCCTTTGCTGCGCAAAAGCTTTTAAGTTTCATTAGGTCCCATTTGTTTACTTTTGTTTTTATTTCCATTTCTCTAGGAGGTGGGTCAAAAAGGATCTTGCTGTGATTTATGTCATAGAGTGTTCTGCCTATATTTTCCTCTAAGAGTTTGATAGTTTCTGGCCTTACATTTAGGTCTTTAATCCATTTTGAGCTTATTTTTGTGTATGGTGTTAGGGAGTGATCTAATCTCATACTTTTACATGTAGCTGTCCAGTTTTCCCAGCACCACTTATTGAATAGGCTGTCCTTTCTCCACTGTACATTTCTGACTCCTCTGTCAAAGATAAGGTGACCATATGTGCGTGGGTTTATCTCTGGGCTTTCTATCCTGTTCCATTGATCTATATTTCTGTTTTTGTGCCAGTACCATACTGTCTTGATTACTGTACCTTTGTAGTATAGTCTGAAGTCAGGAAGCCTGATTCCTCCAGCTCCATTTTTCGTTCTCAAGATTGCTTTGGCTATTCGGGGTCTTTTGTGTTTCCATACAAATTGTGAGATTTTTTGTTCTAGTTCTGTAAAAAATGCCAGTGGTAATTTCATAGGGATTGCATTGAATCTGTAGATTGCTTTGGGTAGTAGAGTCATTTTCACAATGTTGATTCTTCCAATCCAAGAACATGGTATATCTCTCCATCTATTTGTATCATTTTTAATTTCTTTCATCAGTGTCTTATAATTTTCTGCATACAGGTCTTTTGTCTCCTTAGGTAGGTTTATTCCTAGGTATTTTATTCTTTTTTTTGCAATGGTAAATGGGAGTGTTTTCTTGATTTCACTTTCAGATTTTTCATCATTAGTGTATAGGAATGCCAGAGATTTCTGTGCATTAATTTTGTATCCTGCTACTTTACCAAATTCATTGATTAGCTCTAGTAGTTTTCTGGTAGCATCTTTAGGATTCTGTATGTATAGTATCATGTCATCTGCAAACAGTGACAGCTTTACTTCTTCTTTTCCGATCTGGATTCCTTTTATTTCCTTTTCTTCTCTGATTGCTGTGGCTAAAACTTCCAAAACTATGTTGAATAAGAGTGGTGAGAGTGGGCAACCTTGTCTTGTTCCTGATCTTAGTGGAAATGCTTTCAGTTTTTCACCATTGAGGATGATGTTGGCTGTGGGTTTGTCATATATGGCCTTTATTATGTTGAGGAAAGCTCCCTCTATGCCTACTTTCTGCAGGGTTTTTATCATAAATGGGTGTTGAATTTTGTCAAAAGCTTTCTCTGCATCTATTGAGATGATCATATGGTTTTTCTCCTTCAGTTTGTTAATATGGTGTATCACGTTGATTGATTTGCGTATATTGAAGAATCCTTGCATTCCTGGAATAAACCCCACTTGATCACGGTGTATGATCCGTTTAATGTGCTGTTGGATTCTGTTTGCTAGTATTTTGTTGAGGATCTTTGCATCTATGTTCATCAGTGATATTGGCCTGTAGTTCTCTTTCTTTGTGACATCCTTGTCTGGTTTTGGTATCAGGGTGATGGTGGCCTCGTAGAATGAGTTGGGGAGTGTTCCTCCCTCTGCTATATTTTGGAAGAGTCTGAGAAGGATAGGTGATAGCTCTTCTCTAAATGTTTGATAGAATTCGCCTGTGAAGCCATCTGGTCCTGGGCTTTTGCTTGTTGGAAGATTTTTAATCACAGTTTCAATTTCAGTGCTGGTGATTGGTCTGTTCATATTTTCTATTTCTTCCTGATTCAGTCTTGGCAGGTAGTGCCTTTCTAGGAATTTGTCCATTTCTTCCAGGTTGTCCATTTTATTGGCATAGAGTTGCTTGTAGTAATCTCTCATGATCTTTTGTATTTCTACAGTATCAGTTGTTAGTTCTCCTTTTTCATTTCTAATTCTATTGATTTGAGTCTTCTCCCTTTTTTTCTTGATGAGTCTGACTAATGGTTTATCAATTTTGTTTATCCTTTCAAAGAGCCAGCTTTTAGTTTTATTGATCTTTGCTATCGTTTCCTTCATTTCTTTTTCATTTATTTCTGATCTGATTTTTATGATTTCTTTCCTCCTGCTAACTTTGGGGTTTTTTTGTTCTTCTTTCTCTAATTGCTTTAGGTGCAAGGTTAGGTTGTTTATTCGAGATGTTTCCTGTTTCTTAAGGTAAGATTGTATTGCTATAAACTTCCCTCTTAGAACTGCTTTTGCTGCATCCCATAGATTTTGAGTCGTCGTGTCTCCATTGTCATTTGTTTCTAGGTATTTTTTGATTTCCCCTTTGATTTCTTCAGTGATCACTTCGTTATTAAGTAGTGTATTGTTTAGCCTCCATGTGTTTGTATTTTTTACAGATCTTCTCCTGTAATTGATATCGAGTCTCATAGCGTTGTGGTCGGAAAAGATACTTGATACAATTTCAATTTTCTTAAATTTACCAAGGCTTGATTTCTGACCCAAGATATGATCTATCCTGGAGAATGTTCCATGAGCACTTGAGAAAAATGTGTATTCTGTTGTTTTTGGATGGAATGTCCTATAAATATCAATTAACTCCATCTCGTTTAATGTATCATTTAAAGCTTGTGTTTCCTTATTTATTTTCATTTTGGATGATCTGTCCATTGGTGAAAGTGGGGTGTTAAAGTCCCCTACTATGAATGTGTTACTGTCGATTTCCCCTTTTATGGTTGTCAGTATTTGCCTTATGTATTGAGGTGCACCTATGTTGGGTGCATAAATATTTACAATTGTTATATCTTCCTCTTGGATCGATCCCTTGATCATTATGTAGTGTCCTTCTTTGTCTCTTCTAATAGTCTTTATTTTAAAGTCTATTTTGTCTGATATGAGAATTGCTACTCCAGCTTTCTTTTGGTTTCCATTTGCATGAAATACCTTTTTCCATCCCCTTACTTTCAGTCTGTATGTGTTTCTAGGTCTGAAGTCGGTCTCTTGTAGACAGCAAATATATGGGTCTTGTTTTTGTATCCATTCAGCCAATCTGTGTCTTTTGGTGGGAGCATTTAGTCCATTTACATTTAAGGTAATTATCGATATGTGTGTTCCCATTCCCATTTTCTTAATTGTTTTGGGTTTGTTGTTGTAGGTCTTTTCCTTCTTTTGTGTTTCTTGCCTAGAGAAGTTCCTTTAGCAGTTGTTGTAAAGCTGGTTTGGTGGTGCTGAACTCTCTCAGCTTTTGCTTGTCTGTAAAGCTTTTAATTTCTCCATCAAATCTGAATGAGATCCTTGCTGGGTAGAGTAATCTTGGTTGCAGGTTTTTCTCCTTCAACACTTTCAATATGTCCTGCCACTCCCTTCTGGCTTGCAGAGTTTCTGCTGAAAGATCAGCTGTTAACCTTATGGGGATTCCCTTGTGTGTTATTTGTTGTTTTTCCCTTGCTGCTTTTAATATGTTTTCTTTGTATTTAATTTTTGACATTTTGATTAATATGTGTCTTGGCGTATTTCTCCTTGGATTTATCCTGTATGGGACTCTCTGTGCTTCCTGGACTTGATTAACTATTTCCTTTCCCATATTAGGGAAGTTTTCAACTATAATCTCTTCAAATATTTTCTCAGTCCCTTTCTTTTTCTCTTCTTCTTCTGGAACCCCTATAATTCGAATGTTGGTGCGTTTAATGTTGTCCCAGAGGTCTCTGAGACTGTCCTCAATTCTTTTCATTCTTTTTTCTTTATTCTGCTCTGCAGTAGTTATTTCCACTATTTTATCTTCCAGGTCACTTATCCGTTCTTCTGCCTCAGTTATTCTGCTATTGATCCCATCTAGAGTACTTTTAATTTCATTTATTGTGTTGTTCATCGTTGCTTGTTTCATCTTTAGTTCTTCTAGGTCCTTGTTAACTGATTCTTGCATTTTGTCCATTCTATTGTCCATTCTATCTCCAAGATTTCAGATCAACCTTACTATCATTATTCTGAATTCTTTTTCAGGTAGACTGCCTATTTCCTCTTCATTTGTTAGGTCTGGTGGGTTTTTATCTTGCTCCTTCATCTGCGGTGTGTTTTTCTGTCTTTTCATTTTGCTTATCTTACTGTGTTTGGGGTCTCCTTTTTTGCAGGCTGAAGGTTCGTAGTTCCTGTTGTTTTTTGTGTCTGTCCCCAGTGGCTAAAGTTGGTTCAATGGGTTGTGTAGGCTTCCTGGTGGAAGGTACTAGTGCCTGTGTTCTGGTGGATGAGGCTGGATCTTTTCTTTCTGGTGGACAGGTCCACGTCTGGTGGTGTGTTTTGGGGTGTCTGTAGACTTATTATGATTTCGGGCAGCCTCTCTGCTAATGGGTGGGGTTGTGTTCCTGTCTTGCTAGTTGTTTGGCATAGGATGTCCAGCACTGTAGCTTGCTGGTCGTTGAGTGAAGCTGGGTGCTGGCGTTGAGATGGAGATCTCTCGGAAATTTTTGCTGTTTGATATTATGTGCAGCTGGGAGGCCTCTTGTGGACCAGTGTCCTGAAGTTGGATCTCCCACCTCAGAGGCACAGCACTGAGTCCTGGCTGCAGCACCAAGAGCCTTTCATCCACAGGGCTCCTTAATTTGGGATGATTCGTTGTCTATTCAGGTATTCCACAGATGCAGGGTATATCAAGTTGATTGTGGAGCTTTAATCCGCTGCTTCTGAGGCTGCTGGGAGGGATTTCCCTTTCTCTTCTTTGTTCTCACAGTTCCCAGGGGCTCAGCTTTGGATTTGGCCCCGCCTGTGCGTGTAGGTCGCCGGAGGGCGTCTGTTCTTTGCTCAGACAGGACGGGGTTAAATGAGCCGCTGATTCGGAGGCTCTGGCTCACTCAGGCCCGGGGGTAGGGAGGGTCACGGAGTGTGGGCGGGCCTGCAGCGGCAGAGGCCGGCCTGACGTTGCAGCCTGAGGCGTGCCGTGCGTTCTCCCGGGGGAGTTGTCCCTGGATCCTGCGACCCTGGCAGTGGCGGGCTGCACAGGATCCCCGGAAGGGCATGTGGCTAGTGACCTGTGTTCGCACACAGGCCTCCTGGTGGCGGCAGCAGCGGCCCTAGCGTCTCATGTCTGTCTCTGGGCTCCGCACTTTTAGCCGTGGCTCGCGCCCGTCCCTGGAGCTCTCTCAAGCAGCGTTCTTAATCCCCTCTCCTCTTGCACCAGGAAACAAAGAGGGACGTAAAAGTCTCTTGCCTCTTCGGCAGGTCCAGACTTTTCTAGCAGCGGTGCACTAACGCCCTGCAGGCTGTGTTCACGCCGCCAACCTCAGTCCTCTCCGCTCCGACAAAAGCCGGAGCCTCAGCTTCCAGTCCCACCCGCCCCGGTGGGCGAGCAGACAAGCCTCTCGGCTGGCGAGTTCCGGTCGGCCCGATCCTCTGCGCTGGAATCTGTCCGCTTTGCCCTCCGCACCCCTGTTGCTGTGCTCTCCTCCGCAGCTCCCAAGCTCCCCCACTCCGCCTCCCGAAGTCTCCACCCGCGAAGGGGCTTCCTAGTGTGTGGACACTTTTCCTCCTTCACAGCTCTCTCCCGCTGGTGCAGGACCCGTCCCTATCCTTTTGTCTCTGTTTAGTTTTTTCTTTTGCCCTAACCAGGTACGTGGGGGGTTCCTTGCCTTTTGGGAGGTCTGAGGTCTTCTGCCAGCGTTCAGTAGGTGCTCCGTAGGAGTTGTTCCACGCGTAGATGTATTTCTGGTGTATCTGTGGGGAGGAAGGTGATCTCCGCATCTTACTCTTCCGCCATCTTCCCAGAAGTCCGGGAGTGTTCTGAAGATAGACTTTAAAATAAAGACTATTAGAAGAGACAAAAAGGACACTACGTAACGATCAAGATATTGATCCAAGAAGAAGATATAACAATTGTAAATATTTATGCACCCAACATAGGAGCACCACAATACATAAGGCAAATACTAACAGCCATAAAGAGGGAAATCTTCACTAACACATTCATAGTAGGGGACGTTAACACCTCACTTTCACCAATGGACAGATCATCCAAAATGAAAACAAGGAAACACAAGCTTTAAATGATACAGTAAACAAGATGATTTTAATGGATATTTTAGGCCACTCCATCAAAAAACAACAGAATACATATTTTTCTCAAGTGCTCATGGAACATTCTCCAGGATAGATCGTATCTTGGGTCACAAATCAAGCCCTGGTAAATTTAAGAATATTGAAATTGTATCAAGTATCTTTTCCTACCACAATGCAATGAGACTAGATATCAATTACAGGAAGAAATCTGTAAAATATACAAACACATGGAGGCTAAACAATACACTACTTAATAACGAAGTGATCATTGAAGAAATCAAAGGGGAAATCAAAAAATACCTAGAAACAAATGACAATGGAGACATGATGACCCAAAACCTATAGGATGCAGCAAAAGCAGTTCTAAGAGGGAAGTTTATAACAATACAAGCCCACCATAAGAAACAGTAAACATCTCGAATAAACAACCTAACCTTGCACCTAAAGCAATTAGGGAAAGAAGAACAACCCCCACACACACAAAATTAGCTGAAGGAGAGAAATCATAAAAATCAGATCAGAAATAAATGAAAAAGAATTGAAGGAAACAATAGCAAAGGTCAATAAAACTAAAAGCTGGTTCTTTAACAAGATACCAAAAAAATATAAACCATTAGCTAGACTCATCAAGAAATAAAGGGATAAGACTCAAATCAATAGAATTAGAAATGAAAAAGGAGAACTAACAACTGACACTGCAGAAATACAAAAGATCATGAGAGATTACTACAAGCAACTCTATGCCAATAAAATAGACAACCTGGAAGAAATGGACAAATTCTTAGAAATGCACAACCTGCCAAGACTGAATCAGGAAGAAATAGAAAATATGAACAGACCAATCACAAGCACTGAAATTGAAACTGTGATTAAAAATATTCCCACAAAAAAAGCCCAAGATCAGATGGCTTCACAGGTGAATTTTATCAAACATTTAGTCAACAGCTAACACCTATACTTCTCAAACTCTTCCAAAATATAGCAGAGGGAGGAACACTCCCAAATTCATTCTACGAGGGCCCCATCACCTTGATACCACAACCAGACAAGGATGTCACAAAGAAAGAAAACTACAGGCCAATATCACTGATGAACATAGATGCAAAAATCCTCAACGAAATACTAGCAAACAGAATCCAACAGCACATCAAAAGGATCATACACCATGAACAAGTGGGGATTTTACCAGGAATGCAAGGATTCTTCAATGTATGCAAATCTATCAACGTGATAAACCATATTAACTAATTAAAGAAGAAAAACCATATGATCATCTGCATAGATGAATAGAAATCTTTTGATAAAATTCAACACCCATTTATGATAAAAACCCTGCAGAAAGTAGGCATAGTGGGAACTTTCCTCAACATAATAAAGGCCATATATGACAAACCCACAACCAACATCATCCTCAATGGTGAAAAACTGAAAGCTTTTTTTTTTTTTTTTTTTTTGTGGTATGCGGGACTCTCACTGTTGTGGCCTCTCCCGTTGCGGAGCACAGGCTCCGGACGCGCAGGCTCAGCAGCCATGGCTCACGGGCCCAGCCGCTCCGCGGCATGTGGGACCCTCCCGGACCGGGGCACAAACCCGCGCCCCCTGCATCGGCAGGCGGACTCTCAACCACTGCGCCACCAGGGAAGCCCAAACTGAAAGCTTTTAAACTAATATCAGGAGGAAGACAAGGTTGCCCACTCTCACCACTCTTATTCAATATAGTTTTGGAAGTTTTAGCCAAAGCAACCAGAGAAGAAAAGGAAATAAAAGGAATCCAAATCAGAAAAGAAGAAGTAAAGCTGTCACTATTTGCAGATGATATGATACTATACATAGAGAATCCTAAAGATGCTACCAGAAAACAACTAGAGCTAATCAATGAATTTGGTAAAGTACCAGGATACAAAATTAATGCACAGAAATCTCTTGCATTCCTATACACTAATGATGAAAAACCTGAAAAGGAAATCAAGAAAACACTCCCATTTACCATGGAAAAAAAAGAATAAAATATCTAGGAAAAACCAACCTAAGGAGACAAAAGACCTGTATGCAAAATTATAGGACACTGATGAAAGAAATTAAAGATGATACAAATAAATGGAGAGATATAACATGTTTCTGGATTGGAAGAATCAACATTGTGAAAAATGACTCTACTATCCAAAGCAATCTACCGATTCACTGCAATCCCTATCAAACTATCACTGGCATTTTACACAGAACTAGAACAAAAAATTTCACAATTTGTATGGAAACACAAAAGACCTCGAATAGGCAAAGCAATCTTGAGAATGAACAACGGAGCTGGAGGAATCAGGCACCCTGACTTCAGACTATACTACAAAGCTACAGTAATCAAGACAGTATGGTACTGGCACAAAAATAGAAAGTTAGATAAATGGAACAGGATGGAAAGCCCAGAAATAAACCCACGCACATATGGTCACCTTAACTTTGATAAAGGAGGCAGGAATACACAGTGGAGAAAGGACAGCCTATTCAATAAGTGGTGCTGGGAAAACTGGACAGCTACATGTAAAAGTATGAGATTAGATCACTCCCTAACACCATACACAAAAATAAGCTCAAGATGGATTAAAGACCAAAATGTAAAGCCAGAAAGGATCAAAATCTTAGAGGAAAACTTAGGCATAACACTCTATGACATAAATCAAAGCAAGATCCTTTTTGACCCACTTCCTAGAGAAATGGAAATAAAAACAAAAATAAACAAATGGGACCTAATGAAAGTTCAAAGCTTTTGCACAGCAAAGGAAACCATAAACAAGACCAAAAGACAACCCTCAGAATGGGAGAAAATATTTGCAAATGAAGCAAATGACAAAGGATTAATTTCCAAAATTTGCAAGCAGCTCATGCAGCTCAATAACAAAACAGCAAACAACCAAATCCAAAAATGGGCAGAAGACCTAAATAGACATTTCTCCAAAGATATACAGACTGCCAAAAAATACATGAAAGAGTGCTCAACAGCACTAATCATTTAGGAAATGCAAATCAAAACTACAATGAGATATCATCTCACACCAGTCAGAATGGCCACCATCAAAAAATCTAGAAACAATAAATGCTGGTGTGGGTGTGGAGAAAAGGGCACACTCCTGCACTGCTGGTGGGAATGTGAATTGGTACACCCACTATGGAGAACACTGTGGAGGTTCCTTAAGAAACTACAAATAGAACTACCACGTGACCCAGCAATTCCACTACTGGGCATATATCCTGAGAAAACCATAATTGAAAAAGCGTCTTGTGTCAAAATGTTCACTGCAACTCTATTTAAAATAGCCCGGAGATGGAAACAACCTAATTGCCCATCATCGGATGAATGGATAAAGAAGATATGGCACATATATACAATGGAATATTACTCAGCCATAAAAAGAAACGAAATTGAGCTATTTGTAATGAGGTGGATAGACCTCGAGTCTGTCATACAGAGTGAAGTAAGTCATAAAGAGAAAGACGAATACCGTATGCTAACACATATATATGGAATTTAAGAAAAAAATGTCATGAAGAACCTAGGGGTAAGACAGGAATAAACACACAGACCTACTGGAGAACAGACTTGAGGATATGGGGAGGGGGAAGGGTGAACTGTGACAAAGCAAGAGAGAGGCATGGACATATATACACTACCAAACTTAAGGTAGATAGCTAGTGGGAAGCAGCTGCATAGCACAGGGATATCAGCTCACTGCTTTGTGATTGCCTGGAGGGGTGGGATAGGGAGGGTGGGAGGGAGGGAGATGCAAGAGGGAAGAGATATGGGAACATATGTATATGTATAACTGATTCACTTTGTTATAAAGCAGAAACTAACACACCATTGTAAAGCAATTATACCGCAATAAAGATGTTAAAAAAAAATAACCAATAGGGAGAAGTAACCCAAACATATGTTGATGTATGGATGGATGAATGAACAAAAGGTGTCATATACATACAAATGAATTATTATTTAGCCTTAAAATGGAAGGAAATTCTGACACATACTACAACCTCGGGGACAAACTCTGAGGACATTATGTTAAGTGAAATAATCCAGACACAAAAAGGCAAATACTGTAGGATTCCACTTACATGAGGTACCTACTCAAATTCATAAAAACAGAAAGAACGGTCGTTTCCACTGGAAGAAGGAGAGGATGTGGAGCTAGTGTTTAATGAGTATAGAGTTTCAGTTTTGCAAGATAATACAGTTCTGGAGACGGGTTGCACAACATTGTGAATATATTTAACCCTACTTAACTCTACCCTTAAAAATGTCTAAGATGGTAAATTTTATATTGTGTATTTTATATTTAAAACTAAACAAAGTTTTTAAAAATAAAACCAAGTGAATACATACCTTCAAAGAGAAAGAAGTTTAATAAACTTGTGCTCTATACTAGGGCAGTTATAAAATTTTCAAAAATAAACTATAGTGGGAAGCAGCCACATAGCACAGGGAGATCAGCTCAGTGCTTTTTGACCACCTAGAGGGGTGGGATAGGGAGGGTGGCAGGGAGACGCAAGAAGGAGGAGATATGGGGATATATGTATATGTATAGCTGATTCACTTTGTTATAAAGCAGAAACTAACAGACCATTGTAAAGCAATTATACTCCAAAAAAGATGTTAAAAAAATAAAAAAATAAAGGAAAATATAATAAACTAAAAAAAAAAAATCCTAGAAACAAATGACAATGGAGACACGACAACCCACAACCTATGAGATGCAGCAAAAGCAGTTCTACGAGGGAAGTTTATAGCAACGCAATCTTACCTTAAGAAATAGGAAACACCTCAAATAAACAACCTAGCTTTTCACTTAAATCAATTAGAGAAAGAAGAATAAAGAAAACCCAAAATTAGGATAAGAAAAGAAATCATAAATATCCAATCAGAAATAAATGAAACAGAAATGAAGCAAACAATATCAAATATCAAAAAAAACTAAAACTGGTTCTTTGAGAAGATAAACAAAATTGATAAACCATTAGCCAGACTCATCAAGAAAAAAAGGGAGAAGACTCAAATTAATAGAATTGAAATGAAAAACGAGAAGGAACAACTGACGTGGCAGAAATACAAAGGATCATGAGAGATTAATAAAAGCAACTCTATGCCACTGAAATGGACAACCTTTAGGAAGTGGACAAATTCTTAGAAATGCACAACCTGCTGAGGCTGAACCAGGAAGAAATAGAAAATATGAACAGACCAATCACAAGCACTGAAATTGAAACTGTGATTAAAATTCTTCCAACCAAAAAAAGACCAGGACAAGATGGTTTCACAGGTGAATTTTATCAAACATTTAGAGAAGAGCTAACACCTATCCTTCTCAAACTCTTCCAAAATATAGCAAAGGGAGGAACACTCCCAAACTCATTCTATGAAGCCACCATCACCCTGATACCAAAACCAGACAAAGATGTCACAAAGAAAGGAAACTACAGGTCAATATCACTGATGAATATAGATGCAAAAATCCTCAGCAAAATACTAGCAAACAGAAACCAACAGCACATTAAAAGTATCATACATTATGATCAAGTGGGGTTTATCCCAGGAATGCAAGGATTCTTCAATATATGGAAATCAATCAACATGAAACACCATATTAACAAATTGAAGGATAAAAACCATATGATCATCTCAGTAGATGCAACAAAAGCTTTCGACAAAATTCAACACAAAGTTATGATAAAAACCCTACAGAAATTAGGCATAGAGGGAACATTCCTCAACATAATGAAGGCCATATACGACAAAGCCTCAGCCAACATTGTCCTCATTGGTGAAAAACTGAAATCATTTCCACTAAGATCAGGAACAAGACAAGTTTGCCCACTCTCACCACTCTTACTCAACACAGTTTTGGAAGTTTTAGCCACAGCAATCAGAGAAGAAAAGGAAATGAAAGGAATCCAAATCAGAAAACAAGAAGGAAAGCTGTCACTGTTTGCAGATGATAGGATAGTATACCTAGAGAATCCTAAAGATGCTACCAGAAAATTACTAGATCTAATTAATGAATTTGGTAAAGGATCAGGATACAAAATTAATGCCCAGAAATCTCTGACATTCTTATAAACTAGTAATGAAAAATCTGAAAGTGAAATTAAGAAAACACTCCCATCTACCATTACAGCAGAAAGAATAAAATATCTAGGAAAAAACTTACTTAAAGAGAGAAAAGACCTGTATGCAGAAAATTATAAGAAACTGATGAAAGAAAGTAAAGATGATACAAATAGATGGAGGGGTACACCATGATCTTGGATTGGAAGAATCAACATTGTGAAAATGACTCTACTACCAAAAACAATCTATAGATTCACTGCAATCTCTATCAAATGACCACTGACATTTTTCACAGAACTAGAACAAAAAGTTTCATAATTTATATGGAAACACAAAAGACCCTAAATACCCAAAGCAATCTTGAGAACGAAAAATGGAGGGGGAGGAATCAGGCTCCCTGACTTCAGACTATACTAAAAAGCTACAGTTATCAAGACAGTATGGTACTGCACAAAAGCAGAAATATAGATCAATGGAACAGGATAGAAACCCAGAAATAAATCCACATGCATATGGTCACCTTATCTTTGATAAAGGAGGCAAGAATATACAGTGGAGAAAAGACAGCCTCTTCAATAAGTGATGCTGGGAAAACTGGACAGGTACATGTAAAAGTATGTAATTAGAACACTCTCTAACACCATACAGAAAAATAAAATCAAAATGGATTAAAGACATAAATGTAAGGCCAGACACTATCAAACTCTTAGAGGGAAACATAGGCAGAACACTCTATGTCATATATTACAGCAAGATCCTTTTTGACCCACCTCCTAGAGAAATGGAAATAAAAACAAAAATAAACAAATGAGACTTAATGAAACTTCAAAGCTTTTTCACAGCAAAGGAAACCATAAACAACAGCCAAAGAGAACCCTGAGAATGGGTGAAAATATTTGCAAATGAAGCAACTGACAAAGGATTAATCTCCAAAATTTACAAGCAGCTCATGCAGTGCAAAAACAATAAAGTCAAACAACCCAATCCAAAAAGGGACAGAAGACCTAAATGGACATTTCTTCCAAGAAGATATACAGATTGCCAACAAACACATGAAAGAATGCTCAATATCCTTAATCATTAGAGAAATGCAAATCAAAACTAAAATGAAATATCATCTCACACAGGTCAGAATGACCATCATGAAAAAATCTAGAAACAGTAAAAGCTGGAGAGGGTGTGGAGAAAAGGGAACACTCTTGTACTATTGGTGGGAATGTAAATTGATACAGCCACTATAGAGAACAGTATGGAGGTTCCTTATAAAGCTACAAATAGAACTAACATACGACCCAGCAATCCCACTATTGGGCAAATACCCTGAGAAAACCATAATTCAAAAAGAGTCATGTACCAAAATGTTCATTGCAGCTCTATTTACTATAGCCAGGACATGGAAGCAACCTAAGTGTCCATCAACAGATGAATGGAAAAGAAGCTGTGGCACATATATACAATGCCATATTTCTCAGCCATAAAAAGAAATGAAACTGAGTTATTTGTAGTGAGGTGGTTGGACCTAGAGTCTGTCATACAGAGTGAAGTAAGTAAGAAAGAGAAAAACAAATACCGTATGCTAACACATATACATGGAATCTAAGAAAAAAGAAAGAAAAGGTCATGAATTACCTGGGGATAAGATGGGAATAAAGATAGAGACCTACTAGTGCATGGACTTGAGGATATGGGGAGGGGGAAGGGTAAGCTGGGACAAAGTGAGAGAGTGACATCGATATATATACACTACCAAACGTAAAATAGATAGCTAGTGGGAAGCAGCCACATAGCACAGGGAGATCAGCTAGGCGGTTTGTGACCACCTAAGAGGGGTGGGATAGAGAGGGTTGGAGGGCTGGAGATGCAAGAGGGAAGAGATATGGGCACAAGTGTATATGTATAACTGATTCACTTTGTTACAAAGCAAAAACTAACACACCACTGTAAAGCAATTATACTCCTATAAAGATGTTTAAAAAATCTACTAACAATAAATGCTAAAGAGAGTGTGGGGAAAATGGAACCCTCTTGCACTTTTGGTGGGAATGTAAATTGATACAGCCAATATGGAGAACAGTATGGAGCTTCCTTAAAAAGCTAAAAATAGAACTTCCATATGACCCACCAATCCCACTACTGGGCATATACCCTGAGAAAACCATAATCCAAAGAGTCATGTATCACAATGTTCATTGCAGCTCTACTTACAATATCCAGGTCATGGAAGCAGCCTAAGTGTCCATCGACAGATGAATGGATAAAGTAGATGTGTCACATATATACAATAGGTTAATAGCCATAAAAAGGAACAAAACTGAGCTATTTGTAGTGAGGTGGATGGACCTAGAGACTGTCATACAGAGTGAAGTAAGTCAGAATGAGAAAAACATATATGGTATGCTTACACATATATATGGAATTTAAAAAGAAAATAGTCAGAAGAACAGTGGGGCAAGCTGGGAATAATGATGCAGACCTACTAGAGAATGGACTTGACGATATGGAGAGGGAGAAGGGTAAGCTGGGACAAAGTGAGAGAGTGGCATGGACATATATACACTACCAAACATAAAATAGATAGCTAGTGGGAAGTAGCTGCATAGCATAGAGAGATCAGCTCGGTGCTTTGTGACCACGTAGATGGGTGGGTTAGGGAGTGTGGAAGGAAGGGAGATGCAAGAGGGAAGAGATATGGGGACATATGTATATGTATAACTGATTCACTTTGTTATAAAGTAGAAACTGACACACAATTGTAAAGAAATTGTACTCTAATAAAGATGTGAAAAAATATTAAAAAAAATAAAATTCACAATGAAGAACATAATATTTTAAATAGATACAGGATCCAGGGCTGCAGTTTCAGGACCCTGTCTTACTCTTCTCACTCTGACCCAGACCTTGAGGTCTAGACTATACGTCTTAGAGAAAAAACATGCATTCATTAAGTTCAACTTCTTTGGTTGTTTTAAATTTACAAAAGAACTAATGTAAATAAAGTAAAGGAGTAAAAACATGGTTTATTTAAATTTCAGAATGCATTGACATTAATCAATCCAACCAGAATGAGCTGATTTTTCCTTGATAATCACAGGGAACCACACTGGCACTTCCTGGCTAAAATCCAGAAGTCACCTTTGCTGTCAGCTCTTTCAAATCAAAAGAGTGTGAATATTACCTGTTTTCCATGACAACCAGTGTATTTCACGATGTCTCCAGACATGTGGTCAGCTGAACAGCACTGGCTACACCCCAGGACTTGTGTTGGTGACTTGAACCTCCACTGAACATGACAACTCCAAGAGAGGCAGTTCTTTTCTTTCCCCTTTAATACTTCAGCATTTTCATTACTATTCAGAGTTCAATATTTGTTTACATTTTTTCCTTTTAAACATATAATAAAATGTACAAATATTCGGTCTACCATTGATGATTTTGCCTAACATATATACTTGTGTAATGCAATCCCCTTATGAGATATAGAACATCACTGGGACCCCAAAAATGTTCTCTCAATGCTCTCACTCCCTGTACACATTCCCACCCCATACCAGAAGCAACGACTGATTGTGTTTTTGTTTCTTTGTTTTATAACATAGATTATTTGTCCCATTCTAGAGTTTCATATAAATTGAAGCATATTGTGTGTTCTCTTTTACATTAGATTCCTTCACTCAGCATAATGTTTTGAGATTCAAGTTCTATGCAGTTATTTATTTTTCATTAAATTTTCCACCGAAGCATGTCTGATTTATTATATTAGGTTCAGGTGTACAGCTTACTGATTCAGTATTTCTACAGGTTATACTCCAGTAAGTGTTATTACACAATAATGGCTGTAGTTCCCTGTGCTATACAATATATCCTTGTTGCCTATATATTTTATACATAGTAGTTTTTATCTTTTCTTTTTAACATCGTTATTAGCGTACAATTGCTTTACAGTGTTCTGTTACTTTCTGCTGTGAATCAACTATTGTATACATGTATCACCATATACCCTCCCTCTTGTACCTCTCTCCCAACCTCCCTATCCCACCCCTCTAGGTGGTCATAAAGCACTGAGTTGATCTCTCTGTGCTATGTAGCTGCTTCCCCCTAGCTATCTATTTTATATTTGGTAGTGTACATATGTCAATGCTACTCTCTCACTTCATCCCAGCTTACTCTTGGCCCTCCCCATGTCCTCAAGTCCATTCTGTACATCTGAGGATTATTCCAGTCCTACCCCTAGGTTCATCAGAACCTTTTTTTTTTCTCTTTTAGATTCCATATATATGTGTTAGCATTCAGCATTTGTTTTTCTCTTTTTGACATACTTCACGCTGCATGACACACTAGCTCCATTCACCTCATTACAAATAACTCAGTTTCCTTTCTTTTTATGGCTGAGTAATATTCCATTGTATATATGTGCCAAATCTTCTTTACCCATTCATCTGTTGATGGACACTTAAGTTGCTTCCATGTCCCAGCTATTGTAAATAGGGCTGCAATGAACATTGTGATACATGACTCTTTGGATTATGGTTTTCTCAGGGTATATGCCCAGTAGTGGGATTGGTGGGTCATATGGAAGTTCTATTTTTAGCTTTTTAAGGAAGCTCCATACTGTTCTCCATATTGGCTGTATCAATTTACATTCCCACCAAAAGTGCAAGAGAGTTCCCTTTTCTCCACGCCCTCTCCAGCATTTGCTTGCAGATTTTTTGATGATGGCCATTCTGACTGGTGTGAGGTGATACCTCATTGTGGTTATGATTTACATTTATCTAATAATTAGTGATGTTAGCATCTTTTCATGTGTTTGTTGGATATCTATATGTCTTCCTGGGGGAAATGTCTATTTTGGACTTCTGCCCATTTTACTGTTGGGTTGTTTGTTTTTTGATATTGAGCTGCAGGAGCTGCTTATATATTTTGGAGATTAATCAACTCTCAATTGCTTCATTTGAGAATATTTTCTCCCATTTTGAGGGTTGTCTTTTCATCTTGTTTCTCATTTCCTTTGCTGTGCAAAAGCTTTTAAGTTTCATTAGGTCCCATTTTTTAATTTTTGTTTTTATTTCCATTTCTTTAGGAGGGGGGGTCAAAAAGGATCTTGCTATGATTTATGTCACAGAGTGCTCTGCCTATGTTTTCCTCTAAGAGTTTTATAGTGTCCAGCCTTACTTTTATATTAATTCATTTTGAGTTTATTACTTTGTATGGTGTTAGGGAGTGTTCTAATTTCATTCTTTTATTAGTAGCTGTCCAGTTTCCACAGCACCACTTCTTGAAGAGGCTGTCTTTTCTCCATTGTATATTCTTGACTCCTTTTTCAAAGATAAGGTGACCATATGTGTGTGTGTTTACCTCTGGGCTTCCTCTCCTGTTCCATTGATCTATATTTCTGGATTTGTGCCAGTACTGTTCTGTCTTGATTACTGTGGCTTTGTAGTATAGTCTGAAGTCAGGAGCCTTATTCATCCAGTGACGTTTTTCTTTCTCAAGATTGCTTTGGCTATTCAGGGTCTTTTGTGTTTCCATACAAACTGTGAAACTTTTTGTTCTAGTTCTGTGAAAAATGCCCTTGGTAGATTGACAGGGATTGTATTGAATCTGTAGATTGCTTTGGGTAGTACAGTCATTTTCACAGTGTTGATTCTTCCAATCCAAAAACATGGTATATCTGTCCATCTGTTTGTATCATCTTTTATTTCTTTCATCAGTGTCTTATAGTTTGCTGCATACAGTCTTTTGTCTCCCTAGGTAGGTTTATTTCTAGGTATTTTATTCTTTATGTTGCAATGGTCAATGGGATTATTTCCTTACTTTCTCTTTCAGATTTTTCATCATTAGTGTATAGGAACACAAGTGATTTCTGTGCATTAATTTTGTATCCTGCTAGTTTACCAAATTTATCAATTAGCTGTAGTAGTTTTCTGGTAGCATTTTTAGGATTCTCTATGTATAATATCATGTCATCTGCAAAGAGTGACAATTGTACTTCTTTTCTGATTTGCATTTATTTTATTTCTTTTTCCTCTGATTGTCTTGTCTTAATATTCCAAAACTCTGTTTAATAATAGTGGTGAGAGTGGGCAACCTTGTCCTGTTCCTTATCATATAGGAGATGGTTTCAGTTTTTCAACATTGAGATTGATGTTTGCTGTGGGTTTGTCATATATGGCCTTTATTATGTTGATGTAGGTTCACTCTATGCCTTGTTTCTGGAGAGTTTTTATCATGAATATGTGTTGAATTTTCTCAAAAGATTTTTCTGCATCTATCGAGATTATCATACGGTTTTTATCCTTCACTTTGTTAATATGTTGTATCACATTGTTTGATTTCCATATATTATAGAATCCTTGCATTCCTGGGATAAAGTCCACTTGATCACGGTGTATGATTCTTTTAATGTGCTGTTGGTTTCTGTTTGCTAGCATTTTGTTGATGATTTTTGCATGTAAGTTCATCAGTGATATTGGCCTGTAGTTTTCATTCTTTGTGACATCTTTGTCTGGTTTTGGTGTCAGCGTGTTGGTGGTCTCATAGAATGTGTTTGGGAGTTTTCCTCCCTCTGCTATATTTTGGAAGAGTTTGAGAAGGATAAGTGTTACCTCTTCACTAAATGTTTGATAGAATTTGCCTATGAACCCACCTGGTCCTGGGCTTTTGTTTGTTGAAAAAATTCGAATCACATTTTCAATTTCTGTGGTTGATATTGGTATGCTTATATTTTCTATTTGTTCCTGGTTCAGTCTCGGATGTTTGTGCTTTTGTAGGAATTTTTCCATTTCTTCGAGCTTGTCCATTTTATTGGTATATAATTTCTTTCAGTAATCTCTCATGATCCTATGTACTTCTGCAGTGTCAGTTGTAACTTCTCCTTTTTCATTTCTAATTCTTTTGATTTGAGTCTTCTCTCTTTTTTCCTTGATGTGTCTGGGTAATGGTTTATCACTTTTGCTTACCTTCTTGAAGAACCAGCTTTTCTTTTATTGATCTTTGTTATTGTTTCCTTAATTTAGTTTTCATTGATTTCTTATCTGGTATTTATGATTTCTTTCCTTCTGCTAGCTTTGGCTTTTCTTGTTCTTCTTTCTCTAATTGATTTTAGTGTAAATTTAGATTGTTTATTTGAGGCATTTCTTGTTTCTTGAGGTACGATTGCATTGCTATAAATTTCCCTCTTAGAACTGCTTTTGCTGCATCCCATAGGTTTTTGTTCATCACGTTTTCATTGTCATCTGTTTCTAGGTATTTTTTTTGATTTCCTCTTTGGTTTCTTCAGTGATCTCTTGGTTATTTAGTAGAGAATGGTTTAGCCTCCATTGTTTTTTGTTTTTTTACAGTTCTTTTCCTGTAATTGATATATAGCCTCATATCGTTGTGCTTGGAAAAGGTACGTGAAACAATTGGAATTTTCTTAAATTTACCAAGGCTTGATTTGTGACCCAAGACATAATCTATCCTGGAGAATATTCCATGAGCACTTGAGAAGAAAATGTATCCTGTGGTTTTAGGAAGAAATGCCCTATAAATATCAATTAAGTCTATCTTGTCTAATGTGTCATTTAAGCTTGTGTTTCCTTATTTATTTTCATCTTGGGTGATCTGTCCATCAGTGTAAGTGGGGTGTTAAAGTCTCCTACTCTTATTGTGTTACTCTCAATTTCACTTTTTAGGCTGTTAGCATTTGCCTTATATATTGAAGGTCTCCTAGTTTGGTTGAATATATATTTATAATTGTTATATCCTCTTCCTGAAATGATCTCTTGACAATCATGTAGTGTCCTTCTTTGTCTCTTGTAATTGTCTTTATTTTAAAGCCTATTTTGTCTGATACGAGAATTCCTACTCCAGTTTTCTTTTGATTTCCATTTGCATGGAATATCTTTCTCCATGTCCTTACTTTCAGTCTGTATGTATCCCTAGGTCTGAAGTTGGCCTCGTGTAGACAGCATATATACAGGATTTGTTTTTGAATCCATTCAGCCAGTCTATGTCATTTTTTTGGAGCATTTAATCCATTATATTTAAGGTAATTATTTATATGTATGTTCCTATTATCATGTTCTTAATTGTTTTGGATGTGTTTCCTTCTCTTGTGTTTCTTGCCTAGAGAAGTTCCTTTAGCATTTGTTGAAAGGCTGCTTTGGTGTTGCTAAATTCTCTTAACTTTTGCTTGTCCATAAATATTTTAATTTCTCCATGAAATCTGAATGAGATCCTTGCTGGGTAGAGTAATCTTTTTTGTAGGTTTTTCCCTTTCATCACTTTAAATGTGTCCTGCCCCTCCCTTCCGGCTTGCGGCTTTTCTGCTGAAAGATGTGCTGTTAACCTTATGGGGATTCCCTTGTATGTTATTTGTAGCTTTTCCCTTCCTGCTTTCAATATTTTTTTCCTTGTATTTAATTTTGGTAATTTGATTAATATGTGTCTCAGCATGTTTCTCCATGGATTTATCCTGAATGGGACTCTCTGTGTTTCCTGGACTTGATAGACTATTTCCTTTCCTATGTTAGGAAGTTTTCAACTGTAATCTCTTCAAATATTTTTCTCAGTCCCTTTCTTTTTCTCTCTTCTTCTGGAACCTCTGTAATTCGAATGTTGGTGCATTTAATGTTGTCCCAGAAGTCTCTGAGACTGTCCTCAATTCTTTTCAATCTTTTTTTTTATTCTGCTCTGTGGTAGTTATTTCCACGTGTTTATCTTCTAGATCACTTATCCATCCTTCTGCTGCAGTTATTCTGCTATTGATTCCTTCTAGAGAATTTTTAATTTCATTTATTTTTTTTGGTCATCATTGTTTGTTTGCTCTTTAGGTCTTCTAAGTCCTTGTTAAAAGTTTCTTGTATTTTATCCATTCTATTTCCAAGATTTTGGATCATCTTTACTATCATTACTCTGAATTCTTTTTCAGGTCAACTGCCTATTTCTTCTTCATTTGTTTGGTCAGTTGGATTTTTACCTTACTTATTCATCTGCATGTTTCTCTGTTTTCTCATTTTTTTTTTATCTTACTGTGTTTGTATTCTCCTTTTTGCAGGCTGGACGTTTGTAGTTCCCATTGATTTTGGTGTCTACCCCCAGTGGTTGAGGTTGGTTCAGTGGCTTGTGTAGGCTTTCTGGTGGAGGGGCCTGGTGCCTGTGTTCTGGGTGGGGGAGGGCTGGATTATTTCTTTCTGGTGGGCAGAGTCACCTTGGGTGGTGTGTTTAGTCGTGTCTGTGAACTTAGTATGATTTAGACAGCCTCTCTTCTAATGGGTGGGTATGTGTTCCTTCCCTGCTAGTTGTTTGGCATGGGGCTTCCAGCACTGGAGCTTCCTGGCCTTTGGGTGGAGCCTGGACTTAGCATTCAGATAGAGATCTCTGGGAGATCTCCTGCCATTTGATATTACATGGAGCTGGGAGGTCTCTGGTCATGCAATGTTCTGAACTCAGCTCTCCCACCTCAGAGTCTCAGGCCTGACACCAGGCCAGAGCAACCAGGCCCTGTCAGCCAAATGGCTTAGAAGGAAATTGAGAAAAAAAGAATTAAAATAATAATATTAATAGAAAAATATTAAAATAAAAATTAAATAAATAAGAGAGCAACCAAACCAATAAACACATCCACCAATAATAACAAGAGTTTAAAACTAAACTAAGATATACATAAAAATCAGAACCAAATTAGTCATAGACAGCAAACCCCAAGCTTACAGGGGATCTCAAAGTCCACGACCTGAATTTTGGGAACATTCGTTGTCTATTCAGTTATTCCACAGATGCAGGGTACATCAATTTGATTGTGGGGATTTAATCTGCTGCTCCTGAGGCTACACAGAGAAAATTCTTTACTCTTCTTTGTTTACACAGGTCCTAGGGTTAAGCTTTGGTTCTGGCCCAGCCTCTGTTTGTAGGTCGCCCTCAGGCATCTGTCCCCTGCCCAGACAGGAGGAGTTTAAAGCAGCAGCTGGTTAGAGATCTCTTGCTCACTCATGCGAGGTGAGGGAGGGGTACAGTAGTCATAATTGTAATGTGAGGTGAGCCTGTGGCAGCAGAGACCCATATAACATTGCAATACCCTGAGGTATGCCATGTGTTCTCCCAGGGAATTTATCCCTGGTTCACGGGACCCTGGTTGTGGCAGGCTGCACAGGCTTGTGGGGCAGTTGGGTGGCACATGGATAGTGACCTGTGTTTGCACACAGGATTCTTGGTGGAAGCAGCAACAGTGTTAGCATTTCATGCCCATCTCTGTGGTCCGATCTGATAGTCGTGGCTCATGCCTGCCTCTGGAGCTTGCTTAGGTGGTGTTCTGCCTATTGTGGGCACACTGTAAAAGATTCCCCTCCCCTCGTGCATACTGAAAGAATTGTCTCTTCCTTCTTAGGGAGGTCCAGAGTTTTCCCAGGACTCCCTCCCAGCTAGCTGTGGTGCATTACCCCACTTCATGCTGTGTTCACATAACCAATCCCAGTCCTCTCCCTGGGATGTGACCTCCAAAGCCTGAGCCTCAGCTCCCAGGTCCCACCCACCCTGCTGGGTGAGCAGACAAGCCTCTCAAGCTGGTGAATGCTGGTCACCATGGATCCTCTGTATGGGAATCTCTCTGCTTTGCCCTCTGCACCCTTGTTTCTGTGCTCTCCTCCCTGACTCTGAAGCTTCTCCCTCTCTCACCTCCCCTTTCTGCCAGTGAAGGGTCTTCCTAGTGTGTGGAAGCTTTTCCTACTTCACACCTCCCTCCCAGACCTTCAGGTCCTATCCCTATTCTTTTGTCTCAGTTTTTCCTTTTTCCCTAACCAGGTACATGGGGAGTTTCTTGCCTTTTGCAAAGTCTGAAGCCTTCTGCGAGTGTTCAGTAGGTTTTCTGTAGTTGTTCCACATGTAAATGTATTTTTCATGTATTTTTGGGGAAGAAGATGATCTCCACATCTTATTCCTCCACCATCTTGAAGGTTCTCCCTTTAATTCATTTTTGTTTGTATTAAAGTTTACATGCTGGAAGATAGGGTATAAGGAGGAAGAGATAGAGAAAAGCATATCATAGGCTTGAATACCATGTATGATGTCACTGAATTTTCATAATTTTGAATGAAAGCTATCATTCTGGGAATCTTATACATGTTTGGCAAAGATGTGAATGAAACAAAATATTCTCTGTCTCCTAAAATTCCTTTCATGGCCTGGTCAATCTTAAGAAATCATATAATATAATTGAAAGGGGGTGAATTCCAAGGCCTAAATTTAAATCTCAGCCTTACCCTTTATTATCTGAATAAATTTAGGAAGTTATTGTGACTCTGTTTTGTCATCGATAATATAATCATAGTAAGAGTTCCTGACTCAAAGGGTCCTTGTGAAAATTAAATAATTTAATACATATAAATGAGTTTAGAATATGCCTTGCAGTCATTACATTTTCATTATGATTTAGTATTTAACAGATGAAATTTACCTTACCCTGAAATTCATGACTTTCTTTTTTCTCTCATCATATGTTCTATCTGCTACTTTACAGAAAAAAAAAATTAAAATGATCTTCTAATTCCTGTTGCTAATTATAATATCTGCAACTACACTATTCTCTTCCCTATAATAATTTTATGGGTGGCATCAGTCCTCCCCTCAAAGACCCCTGTGCTTTGAGCCTTATTCTTCTTTTAAAATTAATTTTTATTAAAGTATAATTGATTTACAATGATGTGTTTTTTTCTGCTGTACAGCAAAGTGAATCAGTTATAAGTATACATATATCCACTCTTTCTTAGATTATTTTCCCATAGAGTTCATTACAGAATATTGAGTAGGATTCCCTGTGTTATACAGTAGGTTGTTATTAGTTATATATTTTATATACAGTAGTGTGTATATGTCAATACAAACATCCCAATGTATACCCCACTTTCCCGCTTGGAAATCCTACGTTTGTTTACTACATCTGTGACTCTGTGTTTTATAAATAAGTTCATTTGTACCATTTTGTTTAGATTCCATAAGTAAGTGATATCATATTTGTCTTTCTCTGACTTACTTCACTCAGTATGACAATATCTAGGTCCATACATTTCACTGCAAATGGCATTATTTCATTCTTTTTTATGGGTAAGTAATATTCCTTTGTATATATGTACCACATCTTTTTTTTTTTTTTTTTTTTTGGTACCACAACTTCTTTATCCATTCCTCCATCTATGGACATTTAGGTTGCTTCCATGTACTGGCTATTGTATATAATACTGCAATGAATATTGGGGAACATATATCTTTTCAAATTATGGTTTTCTCCAGTTATATACCCAGGAGTGAGATGGCTGGATCATATGGTAGCTCTGGATCATATGGTAGCTGGATCATATGGTAGCTGGATCATATGGTAGCTCATATTATGAGTTTGGCTGGATCATATGGTAGCTGGATCATATGGTAGCTGGATCATATGGTAGCTCATATTATGAGTTTTTCAAGGAACCTCGATACTGTTCTCCATAGTGGCTGTACCAACTTATGTTCGTACCAACAGCATAAGAGGGTTCCCTTTTCTCCACACCCTCTCCAACATTTACTGTTTGTAGATATTTTGATGATGACCATTCTGACCGGTGTGAGGTGATACTTCATTGTAGTTTTGATTTGCATTTCTCTACTAAGTAGTGATGTTGAGCATCTTTTCATGTGCTTTTTGGCCAACTGTATGTCTTCTTTGGAGAAATGTCTATTTAGATCTTCTGCCCATTTTTTTGATTGGGTTGTTTATTTTTTTGAAATTGAGCTGCATGAAATGTTTGTGTATTCTGGAGATTAATCTCGACAGTTCCTTCATTTTCAAATATTTTCTCCCATTCTGTGGGTTGTCTTTTTGCTTTGTCTAAGGTTTCCTTTGCTAGGCAAAAGCTTTTAAGTTTAATTAGGTCCCATTTGTTTATTTTTGTTTTTATTTTCAGGAGGTGCATCAAAAAAGATCTTGCTGTGATTTATGGCAAATAGTGTTCTGCCTAACTTTTCCTCTAAGAGCTTTATAGTATTTGGTCTTACATTTAGGTCTTTAATCCATTTGAGTTTATTTTTACATATGGTGTTAGAGAATGTTCTAATTCATTACTTTATATGTAGCTCTCCAGTTTCCTCAGCACCACGTACTGTAGAGACTGTCTTCTCCATTGTATATTCTTGCCTCTTTTGTCATAGATTATCTGACCATAGGTGCGTGGATTTATCTCTAGACTTTCTATTCTATTCCACTGATCTGTATTGCTTTTTTGTTCCAGTATGATACTGTTTTGATAACTGTAGCTTTGTAGTACAGTCTGAAACCTGGGAGCCTTATTATTCTGTGTCTGTTGTTTTTCTCATGATTGCTTTTGTTATTTGGGATCTTTTGTTTTTCCATACAAATTGTAAAATTTTTACTTCTAATTCTGTGAAAAATGCTATGGGTAATTTGATAGGGATTGCATTGAATCTGTAGATTGCTTTAGTTAGTATAGTCATTTTCACAATATTGATTCTTCCAATCCAAGAACATGGTATATCTCTTCATCTGTTTATGTCATCTTTAATTTATTTCATCAGTGTCTTCTAGTTTTCTGAGTACAGGTCTGTTACCTCCTCATGTAGGTTTATTCCTAGGTATTTTATTCTTTTTGTTTGCTTTTTGGTCACACCACACAGCTTACAGGATCTTAATTCTCTGACCAGTGATCAAACCTGCACCCTCAGCAGTGGAAGCATGGATTCCTAACCACTGGACCACCAGGCAACTCTCCATATTTGATTCTTGAGATGCAATTATAAATGGGACTGTTTCTTTACTTTCTCTTACTAATCTTTCATTGTTGGTGTATAGGAATGTGTTAGATATCTGTGTATTAACTTTGTATCCTGCAAGTTTACCAAATTCATTGATGAGCTCTAGTGTTTCTGGTAGCATCTTTAGGATTTTCTGTGTATAGTATCATGTCATCTGAAAAGAGTGACAGTTTTACTTCTCCTTTTCCAATTTGAGTTCCTTTTATTTCTTTTTCTTCTCTGATTGCCATGGTTAGAACTACTAAAACTATGTTGAATAAAAGTGGCAAGGGTGGATATCCTTGTCTTTTTCTTGACCTTAGAGGAAACTCTTTCAGTGTTTCACTGAAATGATGATGTTTGAAAGAATGATATTTGTTGAGAATGATGTTTGCTGTGGCTCTGTTGTATATGGCCTTTATTGTGTTGAGGTATGTTCCCTCTTTGCTCACTATCTGGAGAGCTTTTATAATAAATGGGTGTTGAATTTTTTCAAAAGCTTTTTTGCATCTTTTAAGAGGATCATATTATTTTTATTTTTCATTTTGTTAATGTGGTGTATCACATTAATTGATTTACATATATTGAAGAATTCTTGCATCCCTGAGATAAATCCCACTTGATGAAGGTGTATGATCCTTTCAGTGTGTTGGTGGATTCAGTTTGTTAGTTTTTTTTTCTTGTTTTTGTTTTTTTGCGGTATGTGGACCTCTCACTGTTGTGGCCTCTCCCATTGCGGAGCACAGGCTCCAGGCACGCAGGCTCAGCGGCCATGGCTCATGGGCCCAGCTGCTCCATGGCATGTGAGATCTCCTCGGACCGGGGCACAAACCCGTGTCCCCTGCATCGGCGGGCGGACTCTCAACCACCACGCCACCAGGGAAGCCCAGTTTGCTAGTATTTTGTTGAGGACTTTTGCATCTATATTCATCAGGGATACTGTCCTGTAATTTTCTTTTTAGTGATATCTTTGTCTGGTTTTGGTATCAGGGTGATGGTGGCCTCATGAGATGAGCTTGGGAATATTCCTCCCTCTGCAAATTTTTGGAAGAATTTCAGAAGGATATGTGTTAACTCTTCTCTTAGTGTTTGGAAGAACTCACCTGTGAAGCCATCTGGTACTGGACTTTTGTTTGTGGGAAGATTTTTAATCACAGTTTAAATTTCAGTGGTCTCTTCATTTTTTCTATTTCTTTCTGGTTCAGTCCCAGAAGGTTGTACCTTTCTAAGAATTTGTCCATTTCTTCTAGGTTGTCCATTTTATTGGTGTGTAGTTGTTTTTAGTAATCTCTTATGATTCTTTGTATTTCTTTGGTGTCCATTGTAACTTCTTCTTTTCCATTTCTAATTTTATTGATTTGAGTCCTCTTCCTTTATTTCTTGATGAGTCTGGCTAAAGGTTTATCAATTTTGTTTATCTTCCAAAGAACAAGCTTTTAGTTTTATTGATATTTGCTATTGTTTTCATCTCTATTTTATTTATTTCTGCTCTTATCTTTATGATTTCTTTCTTTCTACTATCTTTGGCTTTTGCTTGTTATTCTTTCTCTAGTTGCTTTAGGTGTAAGGTTAGGTTGTTTATTTGAGATTTTTCTTGTTTCTTGAGGTAAGAATGTATTGCTAAAACTTCCCTCTTACAAGTTTTTTGTGGCATCCTACAGGTTTTGGTCATTGTTTTTTTGTTATTTGTCTATGTATTTTTTGATTTCCTCTTTTATTTTTTCAGTGATCCGTTTGTTGTTTAGTAACATACTGCTTAGCCTCAATGTGTTTGTGTGTTTTACAGTTTTTTTTTTCTGTAATTGATTTCTAATCTCAGACCATTGTGGTCAAAAAAGTTGCTTGACATGATTTCAATTTTCTTAAATTTACTGAGGCTTGATTTGTGGCCCAAGATGTGATTTATCCTGGAGAATGTTCCTTGTATAATTGTACTCTCATAGGCAGCATATATATGGGTCTTCTATTTGTATCCATTCAGCCAGTCTATGTCTTTTGTTTGGAGCATTTAACCCATTTACATTTAAGGTGATTATCAATATCTATGTTCCTATTACCATTTTCTTAAGTGTTTTGGGTTTGTTTTTGTAGGTCTTTTTTCTTCCCATTCTCATTTGTTCTCTTCTCTGTGATTTGAGGACCATCTTTAGTGTTGTGTTTGGGTAGCTTTTTCTATTGTTGTGTGTGTAGCTACTGTAGTTGTTGGGTTTGCTGTTCCTATTAGGTTTTGACATAGCAGTCTATATATGTAGAAGATTGTTTTAAGTTGCTCATTTATTTCCCTCCTAGATAAGTTCCTGTAGCATTTGTTGTAAATCTGGTTTAGTGGTGCTGAATTCTCTCAGCTTTTGCATGTCTTTAAAATTTTTGATTTCTCCATCATATCTGAATGAGAGCCTTGCGGGGTAGAGCAGTCTTGGTTGTAGATTTGTCCCTTTCATCACTTGAAATATGTTGTGCCACTCCCTTCTGGCCTGCTGAGTTTCTGCTGAAAAATCAGCTGATAACCTTATAGGTATTCCTTTATGTGTTATTTGTTGCTTCTCCTTGTTGCTTTTAATATATTTACCTTTTCTTTAATTTTTCTCAGTTTGATTAATATGTATTTCAGTGTGTTTCTCCTTGGGCTCATCCTGTATCAGATTCTCTGAGCTTCCTGATTTTGAGTGAGTGTTTCTTTTCTCATATTACGTAACTTTTCAGCTATAATCTCTTCAAATATATTCTCAGGCCCTTTCTCTTTCTCTTCTCCTTCTAGGACCCCTATAATGTGAATGTTGGTGCACTTCCTGTTGTCCCAGTGGTCTCTGAGACTGTCCTCATTTCTTTTCATTCTTTTTTCTTTACTTATTCTGTAGCAGTGATTTCCACCACTCTGTTTTTCAGAACACTTATTCATTCTTCTGCCTCAGTTATTCTGCTATTGATTCCTTCTAGGGTATTTTTCATTTCACTTATTGTATTGTTCATCTATGTTTGTTTGTTCTTTAAATCTTCTAGCTCCTTGTTAAATATTTCTTGTATCTTCTCAATATGTGCCTCCATTCTATTTCCGAGATTTTGGATCATCTTTACTATCATTACTCTGAATTCTTTTTCAGGTAGATTGCTTACTCCACTTCACTTAGTAGTTCTTATGGGGTTTTATCTTTTTCCTTCATTTGCAACATATTTCTCTGTCATCTCTTTTTGTCTAACTTTCTGTGTTTGTGGTTTCCTTTCCACAGGCTGCAGGATCATAGTTCCTCTTGCTTCTGTGTCTTCCCCCTGTTGGGTGAGGTTGGCCCAGGCACTTGTGCAGGCTTCCTGGTGTGAGGTACTGGTGCCTGCCCTCTGGTGGGTAGAGCTGGGTCTTGTCCTTCTGATGAGCAGATGCACATCAAATGGTGTGTTTTGCCATGGCTGTGAGCTCAGTACGACTTTAGGCAGCTTTTTTTCTGATGGGTGGAGCTGTGTTCCTATCTTTTGGTCTTTTGACCTGAAGCTTTGCAGCACTGGAACCCATATGTTATTAGGTGCGGCTGGGTCTTTGTGCCAAAATATGGACCTCTGGGAAAGTTCACTCTGATCAGTATTCCCTCAGGCTTCCACTACCTGTGTCCTTGCCCTCACAGCAAGCTATAGTTGACCTTTGCCTCCCTAGGAGACACTGCAAGACACCTAAGTAGGAGTAGCCCACGTTCCTATGGAGGTACTGCTTTGTGATGGGTCTCAGTACATGTGAGACCTTGTGTTAATCCTCCACAATGGAGTGTCTTTTCCCCCCAGCCCAGTGGAGCTCCTGCACTCAAGCCTCACTAGCCTTCAAGAATAAATGATCTGGGGATTCTTCCTCCTGATGCCAGACCTTCAGACTGTCTTGGAGGGCTCTTTTTATGTGGGAATGTCCCTGTGTAGCCTATGTGGGTTTAATATTTTTTGGTGTGGGTGCTGTTTTTAATATAGATGCCTGCCATGTCTTTCCTCAGTGTATGTTGGTCCTTATCCCCTTGATAGGAGGTGTGACTGATGTTGTGGTGACCAGAGCCTGCACTGGATATTGAGCAGGGCCTTCCCTTTACTTTGTGGTTGTCCCTTCTCTGTCAGAGGTGGGGCCTACTCCTTAGCTGCTTCAGTACAGACCCCCAGGTCTGTTTCTTAGCTGTGTTTCTGACCTGCAGTGTGAGGTAGGCCAGATTGGAGCACTCCCTCTAGGTGGGAAGACACTGAGTATTCCTCTTCTGGAGCTGTTCACCTGTGGGTTTGCTCTGTTGTGTCACTTTCCACCCATTGTGTGAGCTCTCAGATTACACCATTGTTGGCACTGCTCTTGGCCCTGCCTTAACTGTGGGTATGCTGGCAGTTGGCCCTGGTGACTCTCAGATATTGTTTTCACCAGGCCACCAGCATAGATCTATTGAAGTCAGGTCCCAGGATTGCAGTAATCATGGATCTGGACTCACTGTGGGTGCTAGGGGGAAGCTCAGACTCTGGCCTCACCCAACTGCATGTTTATGTGCCCACAGTCTACAGCTCCTAAAGCTAGACCCATCTTGGCTGAATGAACACTAGTTGTCAGTTCAGATGTTCTGTAGGTGGTGAGTTTACAAAGCTGGTCACGGTAGTGTCAATTCATAGTTTGCACAGCTGTGAGGAGAGAGTTCAGGTTTTCTTCCTTAGTTACATGGATCCTGGTTCTCAGCTGTAGTTTCAGCTCCACCTCTGCTTGTGGGCCACCACAGGGGTCTGCTTCTGAGGTTACCCCAGAGCACATGAGTCTGCCTGGTGAGGAGGGGGCACAGAGGCTGTGGTGGCCAGGGTCATGAGTGTGCCCACAGTGAAGACAGGGTGCAGAGGAGGCAGTGACCATAGGGATGGGGTTTTGGTGTAGCTAGTGGCCACAGGCATGAGGAAGCTCACCCCAGTGGGGACAATGCAGGCTGAAGAGTCGGTGGCCACGAGTGCAAGAAATCTGGCCTGGTAGGAGCCCTTTCCAGTGCCTGGGGAGGCAGCAGTCAGAGTGTGGGGAGAGAGGCTGCAATGGCAACTCTGTTTCTTACATGTCACTCAACAATGGCACTTCAATTCTATGGCAGCCCAGGTTTCCTCTACAAGTATTCCTAGTTGTGGATTTCCTTACTCCCGTTCCCCCAGACTATCTCCTCTCAAGTCCTCTCCCTGGGCTTCTTCTCTAAATCCCACATTCCACCATCCAGTCCCCTTCCACCCTGGCAGACACATGTCTCAGGATGGGACTTACAGGGATGTGGCACAGACCATCTATGCAGGTCTCACTCTGTCCTGCTTGCCACAGACCTGTTGCTGAGTTCTCCTCTGATAGCCCCCAAAGATCTCCTTCTGTTCCAACTGATCTCCACACTGGTGATGGTGTTTCCCTGGATAGAGGAACCACTACTCTCCTTAAGCTCCCCTCCAGGGACTCAGGTACCTTCCTGCTTCCTCTCCTCTTCCTTTTCTCTTCTTCATTCTTTCATCCTACCCGGTCACACAGGGAACACTCTTGTCCTTTTAGGTGTCTGAGATCCTCTGCTAGTGTTCAGCTGATGCTCTGTGAGAATTGATCCATCCATAGATGTATTCTTGATGCATTTGTGGGGAGAGAAGAAGTCCATGTCCTGCTACTCCTCTGCCATCTTGACTACTCCAAAAGTTTACTCTTTTTTTTTTTTACATCTTTATTGGAGTATAATTGCTTTACAATGGTGTGTTAGTTTCTGCTTTATAACAAAGTGAATCAGTTATACATATACATATGTTCCCATATCTCTTCCCTCTTGCATCTCCCTCCCTCCAACCCTCCCTATCCCACCCCTCCAGGTGGTGACAAAGCACCAAGCTGATCTCCCTCTGCTATGGGGCTGCTTCCCACTAGCTATCTACCTTACCTTTGGTAATGTATATATGTCCATGCCACTCTCTCACTTTGTCACAGCTTATCCTTCCCCCCGTCTCATAACCTCAAGTCCATTCTCTAGTAGGTCTGTATCTTTATTCCTGTCTTACCACTATGTTCTTCATGACATTTTTTTTTCAAATTCCATATATATATGTTAGCATATGGTATGTGTCTTTCTCTTTCTGACTTACTTCACTCTGTATGACAGACTCCAGGTTTATCCACCTCATTACAAATAGCTTAATTTCGTTTCTTTTAATCTCTGAGTAATATTCCATTGTATATATGTGCCACATCTTCTTTATCCATTCATCCAATGATGGATACTTAGGTTGTTTCCATCTATGGGCTATTGTAAATAGAACTGCAATGAACATTTTGATACATAACTCTTTTTGAATTATGGTTTTCTCAGGATATTTTCTCAATAGTGGGGTTGCTGGGTCATATGGTAGTTCTATTTGTAGTATTTTGAGGAATCTCCATAGTGTTCTCCACAGTGGCTGTATCAATTTACATTCCCACCAACAGTGCAAGAGGGTTCCCTTTTCTCCACACCCTCTGCAACATTTATTGTTTCTAGATTTTTTGATGATGGCCATTCTGACTGGTGTGAGATGATATCTCATTGTAGTTTTGATTTGTATTTCTCTAATGATTAATGATGTTGAGCATTCTTTCATGTGTTTGTTGGCAGTCTATATATCTTCTTTGGAGAAACGTCTATTTAGTTCTTCTGCCCATTTTGGATTGGGTTCTTTGTGTTTCTGTTTTTGAGCTGCATGAGCTGCTTATAAATTTTGGAGAATAATCCTTGGTCAGTTGCTTCATTTGCAAATATTTTCCCCCATTCTGAGGGTTGTCTTTTGGTCTTGTTTACGGATTCCTTTGCTGTGAAAAAGCTTTTAAGTTTCATTAGGTCCCATTTGTTTATTTTTGGTTTTATTTCCATTTCTCTAGGAGGTGGGTCAAAAATGATCTTGCTGTGATATATGTCATAGAGTGTTCTGCCTATGTTTTCCTCTAAGAGTTTGATAGTTTCTGATGTTACATTTAGGTATTTAATTCATTTTCACCTTATTTTTGTGTACAGTGTTAGGAAGTGATCTAATCTCATACTTTTACATGTACCTGTCAAATTTTCCCAGCACCACTTATTGAAGAGGCTATCCTTTCTCCACTGTACATTCCTGCATTCTCTATCAAAGATAAGGTGACCATATGTGCGTGGGTTTATCTCTGGGCTTTCTACCCTGTTCCATTGATCTATATTTCTGTTTTCGTGCCAGTGCCATACTGTATTGATTACTGTAGCTTTGTAGTATACCCTGAAATCATGGAGCCTGATTCCTCCCACTCCGTTTTTCATTTTCAAGATTGCTTTGGCTATTCGGGGTCCTCTGTTTCCATACAAATTGTGAATTTTTTTGTTCTAGTTCTGTGAAAAATGCCAGTGGTAGTTTGATAGGGATTGCATTGAATATGTAGATTGCTTTGGGTAGTAGAGTCATTTTCACAATGTTGATTCTTCCAATCCAAGAACATGGTATATCTTTCCACCTATTTGTATCATCTTTAATATCATTCATCAGTGTCATAATTTTCTGCATACAGGTCTTTTGTCTACTTACATAGGTTTATTCCTAGATATTTTATTCTTTTTGTTGCAGTGGTAAATGGGAGTGTTTTCTTGATTTCACTTTCAGATTTTTCATCATTACTGTACAGGAGCGCCAGAGATTTCTATACATTAATTTTGTATCCTGCAACTTTACCAAATCCACTGATTAGCTCTAGTAGTTTTCTGGTAGCATCTTTAGGAATCTCTATGTATAGTATCATATCATCTGCAAACAGTGACAGCTTTACTTCCTCTTTTCCGATTTGAATTCCTTTTATTTCCTTTTCTTCTCTGATTGCTGTGGCTAAAACTTCCAAAACTATGTTGAATAAGAGTGCTGTGAGTGGGCAACCTTCTTTTCTTCCTGATCTAAGTGGAAATCCTTTCAGTTTTTCACCATTGGGGTCAATGTTGGCTGTGGGTTTGTCATATATGGCCTTTACTATGTTGAGGAAAGTTCCCTCTATGCCTTCTTTCTGCAGGGATTTTATCATAAATGGGTGTTGAATTTTTTTGAAAGCTTTCTCTGCATCTATTGAGATGATCATATGTTTTTTCTCGTTCAATTTCTTAATATGGTGTATCACGTTGATTGATTTGCATTTATTGAAGAATCCTTGCATTCCTCCAATAAACCCTAGTTGATCATGGTGTATGATCCGTTTGATATGCTGAGGGATTCTGTTTGCTAGTATTTGGTTGAGGATTTTTGCATCTATGTTCATCAGTGATATTGGCTTGTAGTTTTCTTTCTTTGTGACATCCTTGTCTGGTTTTGGTATCAGAGTGATGGTGGCCTCATAGAATGAGTTTGGGAGTGTTCCTCCCTCTGCTATATTTTGGAAGAGTTTGAGAAGGATAGGTGTTAGCTCTTCTCTAAACATTTGATAGAATTCTCCTGTGAAGCCATCTGGTCCTGGGCTTTTGTTTGTTGGAAGATTTTTAATCACAGTTTCAATTTCAGTGCTTGTGATTGGTCTGTTCATATTTTCTATTTCTTCCTGATTCAGTCTTGGCAGGTTGTGTATTTCTAAGAATTTGTCCATTTCTTCCAGGTTGTCCATTTTATTGGCATAGATTTGCTTGTATTAATCTCTCATTATCTTTTGTATTTGTACAGTGTCAGTTGTTACTTCTCCTTTTTCATTTCTAATTCTATTGATTTCAGTCTTCTCTCTTTTTTTCTTGATGAGTCTGGCTAATGACTTATCAATTTTGTTTATCTTCTCAAAGAGCCAGCTTTCAATTTTATTGATCTTTGGTATTGTTTCCTTCATTTCTTTTTCATTTATTTCTGATCTGATTTTTATGATTTCTTTCCTTCTGCTAGCTTTGGGGTATTTTTGTTCTTCTTTCTCTAATTGCTTTCGGTGCAAGGTTAGGTTGTTTATTCGAGATGTTTCCTGTTTCTTCAGGTAGGATTTTATTGCTATAAACTTCCCTCTTAGAACTGCTTTTGCTGTATCCCATAGAATTTGCGTTGTCGTTTCTCCATTGTCATTTGTTTCCAGGTATTTTTTGATTTCCTCTTTGATGTCTTCAGTGATCAGTTCATTTTTAAGTAGTGTATTGTTTAGCCTCCATGTGTTTGTATTTTTTACAGATATTTTCTTGTAATTTATAACTTGTCTCATAGCACTGTGGTCAGAAAATATACTTGATACGTTTTCAATTATCGTAAATTTATCAAGCCTTGATTTGTGACCCAAGATAAGACCTATCCTGGAGAATGCTCTATGAGCACTTGAGAAAAATGTGTATTCTGTTGTTTTTGGATGGAATGTCCTATAAATATCAATTACGTCCACCTTGTTTAATGTATCATTTAAAGCTTGTGTTTCCTTATTTATTTTCATTTTGGATGATCTGTCCATTGGTGAAAGTGGGTTGTTGAAGTCCCCTACTATGAATGTGTTACTGTCGATTTCCTTTTTATGGCTGTTATTATTTGCCTTATGTATTGATGTGCTCCTATGTTGGGTTCATAAATATTTACAATTGTTATATCCTCTTCCTGGATCAATTGCTTAATCATTATGTAGTGTCCATCTTTGTCTCTTCTAATTGTCTTTATTTTAAAGTCTATTTTGTCTGATATGAGAATTGCTACTCCAACTTTCTTTTGGTTTCCATTTGCATGAAATATCTTTTTCCATCCCCTTAATTTCAGTCTGTATGCGTCTCTAGGTCTGAAGTGGGTCTCTCGTAGACAGCAAATTTATGGGTCTTGTTCTTGTATCCACTCAGCCAATCTGTGTCTTTTTTTGGGAGCATTTATTGCATTTACATTTAAGGTAACTATCTACATGTATGTTCCTATTCCCATTTTCTTAATTGTTTTGGGTTCGTTATTGTATGTCTGTTCCTTCTCTTGTGTTTCTTGCCTAGAGTAGTTCCTTTAGCAGTTGTTGTAAAGCTGGTTTGGTGGTGCTGAACTCTCTCAGCTTTTGCTTGTCTGTAAAGGTTTTAATTTCTCCATCAAATCTGAATGAGGTCCTTGCTGGGTAGAGTTATCTTGGTTGCAGGTTTTTCTCCTTCATCACTTTAAATATGACCTGCCAGTCTCTTCTGGCTTGCAGAGTTTCTGCTAAAAGTGCAGATGTTAACCTTATGAGGATTCCCTTGTGTGTTATTAGTTTTTTTTTCCCTTGCTGCTTTTAAGATATTTTCTTTGTGTTTAATCTTTGACCGTTTGATTTATATGTGTCTTGGCGTATTTCTCCTTGGATTAATCCTGTATGGGACTCTCTGTGCTTCCTAGACTTGATTAACTATTTCCTTTCCCATTTTAGGGAAGTTTTCAACTATAATCTGTTCAAAATTTTTCTCAGTCCCTTTGTTTTTCTATTCTTCTTCTAGAACCTCTATAATTCGAATGTTGGTGCGTTTAATGTTGTCCCAGAAGTCTCTGAGACTGTCCTTAGTCCTTTTCATTATTTTTTCTTTATTCTGCTCTCCAGTAGTTATTTCCACTATTTTATCTTCCAGGTCACTTATCCGTTCTTCTGCCTCAGTTATTGTGCTATTGATTCCATCTACAGTATTTTTAATTTCCTTTATTGTGTTTTCATCATTGTTTGTTTCATCTTTTGTTCTTCTACGTCCTTGTTAAATGTTTCTTGAATTATGTATATTCTATTTCCAAGATTTTGGATCATCTTTACTATCATTATTCTGAATTCTTTTTCAGGTAGACTGCCTATTTCCTCTTCATTTCTTAGGTCTGGTGGGTTTTTATCTTGCTCCTTCATCTGCTGTCTGTTTTTCTGTCTTCTCATTTTGCTTATCTTACTGTGTTTGTGGTCTCCTTTTTGCAGGCTGCAGGTTCATAGTTCCTGTTGTTTTTGGTGTCTGTCTCCAGTGGCTAAGGTTGTTTTCGTGTGTTGTGTAAGCTTCCAGGTGGAGGGGACAAGTGTCTGTGTTCTGGTGGGAGAGGCTGGATCTTGGCTTTTTGGTGGGCAAGTCCACATGTTGGTGTGTTTTGGGGTGTCTTTTTACTTATTATGATTTTAGGCAGCCTGTCTGCTAATGGGTGGTGTTGTGTTCCTGTCTTGCTAGTTGTTTGGCATAGGGTGTCCATCACTGTAGCTTGCTGGTCATTGAGTGAAGTTGGCTGCTAGTGTTGAGATGGAGATCTCTGGGAGATTTTTGCTGTTTGATATTATGTGGAGATGGGAGGTCTCTTGCTGGCCAGCGTCCTGAAGTTGGCTCTCCCACCTCAGAGGCACAGCACTGACTCCTGGCTGCAGCCCCACAAGCCTTTCATCCACACAGCTCAGAATAAACCGGAGCAAAAGTAGAAAGAAATAATTAGTAGAAGTTGAAAGAAAGAAAGAATGAAAGAAAGAAAGGTGGGAGGGAGGGAGGGAGGGAGGGTGCAAAGAAAGAAGGAAGGAGGGAAGGAAGGAAAAAAGAAAGAAAGAAGGTAAAGTAAAATAAAGTAAGATAAAATATAATAAATTTATGAAAATATAAAAATAATTATTAAGAGAAAAAAAAGAAAAAAAAAATAAAAAAAAATAAACAAAAAAAACCCCAGACAGATAGAAGCCTAGGACAAATGGTGGAAGCCAAGCTATACAGACAAAATCTCACACAGAAGCATTCGCATACACACTCACAAAAAGAGGAAAAGTGTAAAACATCATAAATCCTGGTCTCAAAGTCCACCTCCTCAATTTGGGATGATTTGTTGTCTCAAAGAGGGAAGGAAGGAAAGAAAGAAAGAAAGAAAGAAGATAAAGTAAAACAAAATAAAGTTATTAAGATAAAAAATAATTATTAATAAAAAATATTTTTTAAAAAAAGGATGGATAGAACCCTAGGAATAATGTTGTGGAAACAAAGCTATACAGACAAAATCTCACACAAAACACACACATACACACTCACAAAAAGAGGAAAAGGGTAAAAAATCATACATCTTGCTCTCAAAGTCCACATCCTTAATTTGGGATGATTCGTTGTCTATTCATGTATTCCACAGATGCAGGGTACATCAAGTTGATTGTGGAGTTTTAATCCGCTGCTTCTGAGGCTGCTGGGAGAGATTTCCCTTTCTTTTCTTTTTTCTCACAGCTCCCAGTTGCTCGGCTTTGGATTTGGCTCCCCGTCTGTGTGTAGGTCGCCGGAGGGCATCTGTTTTTCGTTCAGAGAGGACGGGGTTAAAGGATCCGCTGATTCGGGGGCTCTGGCTCACTCAGGACAGGGGGAGGGAAGGGCATGGAGTGTGGGGTGAGCCTGAGGTGGCAGAGGCCGACATGACGTTGCACCAGCCTGAGGCGTGCTGTGTGTTCTCCTGGGGGAGCTGTCCCTGGATCCCGGGACCCTGGCAGTGGCGGACTGCACAGGCTCCACGGAAGGGGTGTGTGGATAGTGACCTGTGCTTGCACACAGGCTTCTTGGTGGTGGCAGCAGCAACCTTAACGTCTCATGCCCGTCTCTCGAGCTCCTTTAAGCCACGCTCTTAATCCCCTCTCCTCGCGCACCAGGAAACAAAGAGGGAAGAAAAAGTCTCTTGCTTCTTCGGCGGGTCCAGACTTTTCCCCGGCATCCCTCCCAGCTAACCGTGGCACACTAACCGCCTGCAGTCTGTGTTCACGCCGTCAACCCCAGTCCTCTCTCGGCGCTCCGACAGAAGCCCGAGCCTCAACTCCCAGCCCCGTCTGCCCCAGAGGGTGAGCAGACAAGCCTCTCGGGCTGGTGAGTGCCAGTTGGCCCTGATCCTCTGTGCGGGAATCTCTCCGCTTTGCCCTCTGCACCCCTGTTGCTGTGCTCTCCTCTGCGGCTCTGAAGGTTTCCCCTCCACCATCTGCAGTCTCCACCCACAAAGGGGCTTCCTAGTGTGTGGAAACCTTTCCTCCATCACACCTCCCTCCCACTGGTGCAGGTCCAGTCCCTATCCTTTTGTCTCTGTTTATTCTTTTTTCTTTTGCCCTACCCAGGTACGTGGGGAGTTTCTTGCCTTTTGGGAGGTCTGAGGTCTTCTGCCAGCATTCAGTAGGTGTTCTGTAGGAGTTGTTCCACGTGTAGATGTATTTCTGGTGTATCTGTGGGGAGGAAGGTGATCTCCGTGTCTTACTCTTCTGCCATCTTCTCAGAAGCCCTCTCCAGAAGCTTATTCTTTATCATTTTTTTCAGGGTCATTTATTCATTAGCTTTCCTATATATTCAACCACTCCCTTTTGACACCTCTTACCAAAATTCAAAACATGCTCAAGTCTTTCTCATTTAAAAATAAGTTCTTCCTTCGACCCAAATCTGTGTCCAGCTCTCACCCTTATCCTTTCTTTTCACTTCATAACTACCCTGCTTGAAATTGTTGTCTATGACATTTAATTCCATTTCTTCTCCTCTGATTCCTAACTCACTACTATTTGGATTCTGTCTCAATTCCTCCACCTATGTGGCTCTCACTAACTATGCATTCCCTACCAGAATACATTTGGGAACAAGGAATAATGTATTATGAAAAAAAGGGATACAGTCTAAATTCCTAAAAATATGGGGAAAGATACATCTCCAGTATTGAATACAGTGTTAACAGTACATTGCAAACAGTATTTGTCAAGTTAATGAATTTAAAGTAAATGATACACTTCTTCCCTAAAACTGCTTAAGGTCTCTTTTCTCCAAGTGTTCTTAAATTCTATGGTTACTGTTCTTTGTGTGAAACGTCATCATCCATTGCACTGATTATTCAGTAAGCTTTTCAATTTGAAATTTAAGTTCTTCATTGAGTTCTGGGAAATTTTCCTTCAATTGTTTCTTTGAGAATTTCCAACCCTTCATTTTCCTTGTTCTTGCTTTCTGGAATTGTTTTTTCTCAAACACCAACCATTATAGAACAGACTTCAATTTTTCTTAGGTTTTCTTTTGTTCATGTTACCTCATTGTCATTTTGTTCTTATTCTAGGAGATTACTCAACTTTATATCAACTGTATTTCATCAAGTGTGAGCTTCCTTATAATGTCTCTTGGTTGGGGAAACACCTATCATCAGTATCTTTACATCTTTTCTTTTGGGCTGTTCTGTTTCCTAAGATAAGTCTCTTCCAGTCTTCTGCTTAAAGAACATAGGCCTGATGGTCAGTATCCTAAAGATGGGTATATAAGTTTTCACTTAATTTTCCCATTTCTCATTTCCAATACACTACTCCCATCTTCAGCTCTGCCTTATGCACCATCGTAGTCTAGAGACACTCTGTTTTACCCTCTCCAAAGTGTAAATCTCCAGTCTCCTGCTGAGGGAATGAGGGCAGTCTCCTTCACAGAGTGAGAGAAGGGATCTGGTCTGATTGTTAAATATACCAGACAAATTCTTCCTAATTGTGTCCCTCTTTATGCTCACTTTCAGGAGCACCTGGTAGTGGCAATTCTGGACATCTTTGAATAACTTAAAGAGAGCTATGCAAATTTTTTGAGAGCAGGGATATTTTGTCTACTTTTCTTAACAGCTCTATACCCTGAACCTAGAACATAATGCCTTAAGCATAATAAACAATCAATATATATTTCTTGAATTTAAGAAATAATATGCCAAGACTGAGTGAATGGTTGTGACAATGATCAAAGCTGGAAATGTCAATTAATTATCATATATGTTGTTGAAACCAAAGATGTGTGAGAACTTATAATTTGATTTTGTGATTTTTACCTGTAATTTGTTGACTGTATAAAATATTTTACTGTTGCAAGCACAACTCTGTAATGAGTTAATTGCTGTATTTTATTCATTCACATAATTTCTATTGAAAAAATAATAAGAAGCATCTTTAAAAATAAAACAACTAATAAAATAACGCAACTAATGTCCCAGAATGTGGAAAGCTCTAATTTAAAACTTCCATTTATATGTGGCAAGATTTTTTTTTCAGTAAGAAAGGAGAAACTATTAAAAGTTGAATGATGGTATGGAGAAGGACAAAGGTTTAAATATACCAATTATTATCAAAAGCTCTCATTTGTTTAATTTGAGACTGCTTAGAGGGTAAAAAAGGCATAAATTGTTTTTAAAAAGTGGTAAACATTGGACATATGTTGTACCTAAACAGAAAAAATAAGAGATATAATAGCTTATATCCAAGTGCCAATGAACTTACTAATGTGTAGCTGGTAAGTTCCAAGGGTTAAAACTATTTATATTTTGAAAAGTTAAGCATCAATGGCCATAGACCATATTAAGTACATTTAATTTTTTTGTCATTGTAGTATAATACTGGCTTTTGAAGGGGAAGAAACAGATTATTTCTTTTTCTTCCACTACTGCTGTGTTAATTTTTAACTCAAGATATACCTCTGCTGGAATATTGGATTATTGAAACACAAACTATTTCTTCTTACAGGCATGTTCAGATTTCTAATATGGATCATCTAAAATGCTTCTGCTGGTTTCTAATAAACTATCCATGCCATGTTACTGTTGAATTGTGTTAAGGAAAGAACAAATATACAAATATCTGGTTATATATAAATTATTTAGAAAATCTCTTCTAAGACATACCGTACAGCAATCCTTTTTCCACATATAAACCCAGGCTCCATCCCTGCTCAATTCATATTCAACAACATCCTTGCTCCCTTCATAGTCAACAGAAACCTTGTCTTTTTCATACAACATGATTGATGTGAACTCCCTCACCTACTTATTTTCTTAAAAAACTCCTGCTGCTTTGTTCATGTTTCTTACCTCTTTTCTATTCATATTCATGTAGCTTTCATTCCAAAGAAATTTCACTTGATCAACTTTATTTCTCATCTCTTTCTGGAACTTTCCACATTAAATGCTGCTTTCTTTCTATTGCATTAACTTTTATGATGATAAAATGCACATAATATAAAGTGTGCAATTCAGTGATATTAAGGATATTTACATTATTGCACAACTATCACTACTATCCTTCTCCAGATCTCTTCATCTTTCAAAATTGAAACTCTGTGCTCATTAAACAATGATTCCCCATTCCACCCTCCCTCCATTTCCTGGTAACCATTATTCTAATTGCTTTCTCTATGAATTTGACTATTTTGGTAACTCGTGTAAGTGGAATCATGCAATATCCATCCTTCTTTATCTGGCTTATTTCACTGAATGTTTTCAAGATTCATTCATGTTGTAGCATGTATCAGAATTTTATTCTATTTTAAAGTTGAATATTATTTCATTATATGAATATATCACATTTTAATTATCAGTTTACCCTTTGATATACATTTGTGTTATTTCCACCCTTTGGCTACTGTAAATAATACTGCTATGAGTATTGGTGTACATATATGTGTTCAGGTCCCTGCTTTTAATTACTTTGGGTATATACCAGAAGTCAAATATGTGGATAATATGGTAATTCTACATTTAATTTTTTGAAGAACCACCGTACTGTCTTCCAATGTGGCTGTGCCATTTTACACTCTTATCAGCAATGCACTAAGGTTTAAATTTCTAAATATCCATGCCAATACTTTCCTCTTCCCCTTTCCTCCTCCTCCTCTGTCTCCTTCTCCTTCTTCTTCTCCTTCCTCTTCCTCTTCTTCTCCTTCTCCTTCTCCTTCTCCTTCTTCTTCTCCTTCTTCTTCTTCTTCTTCTTCTCCTTCTCCTTCTCCTTCTCCTTCTCCTTCTCCTCCTCCTCCTTCTTCTTCTTCATAACAGCCATCCTAAATGGTGTGAAGTGAGCTCATTGTGGTATTGATTTCATTTCCTAATGATTACTCAAATATACTTTCATATGATTTTTGAATATTTGCCTATCTTCCTTAGAAAAATACCTATTCAAGTCTTTTGCTCATTTTCAACTGAGTTTTATAGTTTTTTTGTTCTTATTGTTGAGTTCTAGGATGCCTTTATATATTCTGTAAATCAATCCCCTAACAGATATATGATTTGAAAATATTTTCTCTCATTTGTGTGTTGCTTTTTCACTCTTGTGCTAGTGTCTTTGATGCAAAAAGTTTTAAAATTTGATGAGGTCCAATTTATCTACTTTGTCTTTGGTGCCTGATCTTTTGGTGTCACATCTTAGAAATCCTTGCCAAATCCAATATTATGAAGACTTTTCTTTTCTTATAAAGTAAGTCCCCTACATACGAAACTTCAAGTTGTGAACTTTCAAAGATGCAGACGTGCACCTGGTTCCAGCAAGGAACAAGAACCTGTGCCAACAACGTCAGACATGAGTGAAATTGTAGCTTGCCCTCTGTCTCCTATTGCTGATGATCCTTCAGCTCTATCATATCCCACCTCTTCTTACTCCTCCCGTCAGTAACTCTTCTTGCCTGTTCACTTGATGCCAGCCCCTGTATGCCAGCTGTTGTACTGTACTACTGTTCTTTTCAAGGTACTGTACTGTAAGATTAAAAATATTTTATTTTTTGTTTTTGTTTGTTTTTTATGTATTATTTTTGTGAAAAGTATTTTAAACCTACTACAGTACTATATAGCCAATTGTATTAGTTGGGTACCTAGGCCAACTTCGTCAGACTTATGAACAAATTAAACTTATGAATGCACTCTTGGAACAGAACTTGTTCATATGTAGGGGATGTACTGTATTGTTTTATAGTTTTAGCACATGTGTTTAGGTTTTGAACACATTTTGATTTAATTTTTACATATGGTGTAAAGTATGGTAAAATGTCATTGTTTTGCTGTGATATCCACTTTTCCCAGCACCATTTGTTAAAAAGACTGCCCTTTCCCCATTAAAGGGTCTTTGTACCCTAGTCAAAAATCATTTGATCACATATGCAAGGTGATTTCTGGACTTTCTCCTCTATTCCATTGGTCTCTATAACTGTCTTTCTTCCAATACCAATATTTTTGAACACTACAGTGTCTCTCTGTGTTCAGATTTACTCGTATTATAAGAACACCAGTTATGGGGCTTCCCTGGTGGCACAGTGGTTGAGAGTCTGCCTGCCGATGCAGGGGACACGGGTTCATGCCCCGGTCCAGAAAGATCCCACATGCCATGGAGCGGCTGGGCCTGTGAGCCATGGCCACTGAGCCTGCGCGTCCAGAGCCTGTGCTCCTCAACAGGAGAGGCCACAAAAGTGAGAGGCCCACGTACCAAAAAAAAAAAAAAAAAAAAAGAACACCAGTTAGATTGGATTAGAGCACAACCTACTGGTTTCATTTTAAATTAATCACTTCTTTAAAGGCTCTACCTCATAACACTGTCATAGTTTGAGGCATTAGAGGTTAGGACTTCAACGCATGAAATTTGGAGGGATGCAATTCACTCATAAAAGCCAGATAGTAAGTATTTTAGGTTTTCAGGCCATAAAGTCTCTGTTGGAATTCATAAAATCTGCCATTGAAGCGTGAAACCAGCCTTAGACAATACATAAACAAACGGATATGACTATGTTCCAACTTCTAAAACAAGTAGTAAAAAAATAATAAAGAAAAGAGGAATATCTCAAAAGTCATTGGAGGAGATAAATTGTAATTCTAAAAACATTCATTTAACCTAAAAGAAGGCAGAAGAAAAACCCAGATGCAAGAGATTAATTGGAAATTAAGAAAACATAGGCAACATTACAGAATTAAACCCAATCATATCAGGCTGAGGAGAGCGAGAGAGATGGAGGAGTAGCCAGTTGGTGGAGCAGTCAGAACACACACATTTATCAATTAAGTTTGCCATCTTATATAGGTGCAGTTTGTGTCACCCAAAACCAATTACATTCTGTGGGTTGTCTTTTTGTCTTTTTTATGGATCCCTTTGCTGTGCAAATCTTTTAAGTTTAATTAGGTCTCATTAGTTTATTTTTCTTTTTATTTTCTTTACTCTAAGAGATGGGTAAAAAAGATCTTGCTGCAATTTATGTCAGAGAGTGTTCTGCCTATGTTATCCTCTAAGAGTTTTTTTTTTTTAATCTTTATTGGAGTATAATTGCTTTACAATGGTGTGTTAGTTTCTGATTTATAACAAGGTGAATCAGTTATACATATACATATGTTCCCATATCTCTTCCCTCTTGAGTCTCCCTCCCTCCCACCCTCCCTAACCCACCCATCTAGGTGGTCACAAAGCAGCGAGCTGATCTCCCTGTGCTATGAGAATGCTTCCCACTAGCTATCTATTTTATGTTTGGTAGTGTATATATGTCCATGTCACTCTCTCACTTTGTCACAGCTTACCTTTCCCCCTCCCCATATCCTCAAGTCCATTCTCTAGTAGGTCTGTGTCCTTATTCCCGTCTTACCACTAGGTTTTTCATGACCTTTTTTTTTCTTAGATTTCATATATATTTGTTAGCATACGGTATTGTTTTTCTCTTTCTGACTTATTTCACTCTGTATGACAGACTCTAGATCCATCCACCTCCTTGCAAATAACTCAATTTCGTTTCCTTTTATGGCTGAGTAATATTCCATTGTGTATATGTGCCATATCTTCTTTATCCATTCATCGATGGTGGACACTTAGGGTGCTTCCATGTACTGGCTATTGCAAATAGAGCTGAAGTGAACATTTTGGTACATGACTGTTTTTGAATTATGGATTTCTCAGGGTATATGCCCAGTAGTGGGATTCTTGGGTCGTATGGTAGTTCTAATTTTAGTTTTTAAGGAACCTCCATACTGTTCTCCATAGTGGCTGTATCAATTTACATTCCCACCAACAGTGCAAGAGTGTTCCCTTTTCTCCACACCCTCTCCAGCATTTATTGATATAGACTTTTTGATGATGGCAATTCTGACCTCTGTGAGATGATATCTCATTGAAGTTTTGATTTGCATTTCTCTAATGATTAATGATGTTGAGCATTCTTTCATGTGTTTATTGGCAATCTGTATATCTTTTGGGGGAAATGTATATTTAGATCTTCTGCCCATTTTGGATTGGGTTATTTGTTTTTTTGTTATTGAGCTGCTTGTAAATTTTCAAAATTAATCATTTGTCAGTTGCTTCAATTGGAAATATTTTCTCCCATTCTGAGGGTTGTCTGTTGGTCTTGTTTTTGGTTTTCTTTGCTGTGCAAAAGCTTTTAAGTTTCATTAGGTCCCATTTGTTTATTTTTGTTTTTATTTCCATTTCTCTAGGAGGTGCGTCACAAAGGATCGTGCTGTGATTTATGTCCTAGACATAAATACCTATGTTTTCCTCTGACAGATTGATAGTGTCTGGCCTCAAATTTAGGACTTTAATCCATTTTGCGTTTATTTTTGTGTATGGTGTTAGGGAGTGTTCTAATTTCATACTTTTACATGTACCTGTCCAGGTTTCCCAGCACAACTTATTGAAGGGGCTGTCTTTACTCCACTGTATATTCTTGCCTCCTTTATCAAAGTTAAGGTGACCATATGTGCATGGGTTTACCTCTGGGCTTTCTGTCCTATTCCATTGATCTATATTTCTGTTTTTCTGCCAGTACCATATAGTCTTGATTACTGTAGCTTTGTAGTAGAGTCTGTAGTCAACGAGCCTGATTCCTCCAGCTCCATTTCTCATTCTCAAGATTGCTTTGGTTATTCAGGGTCTTTTGTGTTTCCATACAAATTGTGAAATATTTTATTCTATTTCTATGAAAAATGCCAGTGTTAATTTGATAGGGATTGCATTGAATCTGTAGATTGCTTTGGGTAGTAGCGTCATTTACACAATGTTGATTCTTCCAATCCAAGAACATGACATATTTCTCCATATATTTGTATCATCTTAAATTACTTTCATCAGTGTCTTATAATTTTCTGCATACAGGTATTTTGTCTCCTTAGGTAGGTTTATTCCTAGATATTTTATTCTTTTTGTTGCAATGGTAAATGGGAGAGTTTTCTTGATTTCACTTACAGATTTTTCAACAGTAGTGTATAGGAATGCAAGAGATTTCTGTGCATTCGTTTTGTATCATGCTACTTTACCAAATTCATTGATTAGCTCTAGTAGTTTTCTGGTAGCATCTTTCGGATTCTCTATGTAAAGTATCATGTCATCTGCAAACAGTGACATATTTGCTTCTTCTTTTCTGTTTGGATTCTTTTATTTCTTTTTCTTCTTTTATTGTTGTAGCTAAAACTTCCAAAACTAGGTTGAATAAGAGTGGTTAGAGTGGGCGACCTTGTCTTGCTCCTGATCTTAGTGGAAATGGTTTCAGTTTTTCACCATTGAGGATGATGTTAGCTGTGGGTTTGTCATATATGGCCTTTATTATGTTAAGGAAAGTTCCCTCTATGCCTACTTTCTGCAGGGTTTTTTTAATTCCTAAATGGGTGTTGAATTTTGTCAAATGATTTCTCTGCATCAATTGAGATGATCATATGTTTTTTCTCCTTCCATTTGTTAATATGGGATATCACGTTGATAGATTTGCGTATATTGAAGATTCCTTGCATTCCTGGAATAAACCCCACTGGATCATGATGTATGATCCTTTAATGTGCTGTTGGATTCTGTTTGTCAGTATTTTGTTGAGAATGTTTGCATCTATGTTCATCAGTGATATTGGCCTGTAGTGTTCTTAGTTTGTGACATCTTTGTCTGGTTTTGGTATCAGGGTGATGGTGGCCTTGTAGAATGAGTTTGGGAGTGCTCTTACCTCTGCTATATTTTGGAAGAATTTGAGAAGGATAGCTGTTAGCTATTCTCTAAATGATAGAAGTCACCTGTGAAGCCATCTGGTCCTGGGCTTTTGTTTTATTGTGAGATTTTTAATCACATTCTTAATTTCAGTGCTTGTGATTGGTCTGTTCATATTTTCTATTTCTTCCTGGTTCAGTCTTGGCAGGTTGTGCATTTCTAAGAATTTATCTATTTCTTCCAGGTTGTCCATTTTATTGGCATAGAGTTGCTTGTAGTAATCTCTCATGATCCTTTATATTTTTCCAGTGTCAGTTGTTACTTTATTTTCATTTCTAAGTGGATTGATTTGAGTTTTCTCCCTTTTTTTCTTGATGAGTCTGGCTAATGGTTTTTCAATTTTGTTTATCTTCTCAAAGGACCAGCTCTTAGTTTTATTGAACTTTCCTAAGGTTCCTTCATTTCTTTTTCATTTATTTCTGATCTGATTTTTATGATTTCTTTCCTTCTGCTAACTTTGGCATTGTTTTGTTCTTCTTTCTCTAATAGCTTTTCGTGCAAGTTTAGGTTATTTATCTGAGACGTTTCCTGTTTCTTAAGGTAGGATTGAATTGCTATAAACTTCCCTCTTAGAACTGCTTTTGCTGCATCTTATAGGTTTTGGGTTTTTGTGTCTCCATTCTCATTTGTTTCTTGGTATTTTTGGATTTCTTCAGTGATCACTTCGTTATTAATTAGTGTATTGTTTAGCCTCCATGTGTTTGTATTTTTTACAGATCTTTTCCTGTAATTGATATCTAGTCTTATAGCATTGCTGTGGGAAAAGATACTTGATACAATTTCAATTTTCTTAAATTTACCAATGCTTGATTTGTGACCCAAGATATGATCTATCTTGGAGAATGTTCCATGAGCACTTCAGAAAAATGTGTATTCTGTTGTTTTTGGATGGATTGTCCTATAAATATCAATTAAGTCCATCTTGTTTAATGTATCATTTAAAGCTTGTGTTTCCTTATCTATTTTCATTTTGGATGATCTGTCCTTTGGTGAAACTGGAGTAATAACATGCCGCACTATGGATGTGTCACTTTAGATTTCCACTTTTACGGCTGTTAGTATTGGCCTTATGTATTGAGGTGCTCCTATGTTGGGTGCCTAAATATTTACAATTGTTATATTTTCTTCTTGGATCAATCCCTTGATCATTATGTAGTGTCCTTCTTTGTGTCATATAATAGTTTATTTTAAAGTCTATTTTTTCTGATATAAGAATTGGTACTCCAGCTTTCTTTTGGTTTCCATTTGCATGGAATATTTTTTTTTCCATCAGCTCACTTTCAGTCTGTATGTGTCTCTAGGTCTGAAGTGGGTCTCTTGTAGACAGCATATATATGGGTCTTGTTTTTGTATCTATTCAGCCAGTCTGTGTCTTTTGGTGGGAGCATTTAATCCATTTACATTTAAGGTAATTATCGATATGTATGATCCTATTCCCATTTTCTTAATTGTTTTGGGTTTGTCATTGTAGGTCTTTTCCTTCTCTTGTGTTTCTTGCCTAGAGAAGATTCTTTAGCATTTGTTGTAGAGCTGGTTTGTTGGTGCTGAACTCTCTCAGCTTTTGCTTGTCTGTAAAGATTTAATTTCTCCATCAAATCCGAATGAGATCCTTGTTGGATAATGTAATCTTGGTTGTAGTTTATTCTCCTTCATCACTTCAAGTATGTCCTGCCAGTCCCTTCTGGCTTGCAGGGTTTCTGATGAAAAGTCAGCTGTTAACCTTATGGGTAATCCCTTGTGTTTTATTTGTTGTTTTTCCATTGCTGCTTGTAATGTTTTCTTTGTATTTAATTTTTGACAGTTTGATTAATATGTGCCTTGGTGTGTTTCTCCTTGGAATTATCCTGTATTGGACTCTCTGTTCTTCCTCAAATTGATTAACTATTTCCTTTCCCATATTAGGGAAGTTTTCAACTATAATCTCTTCAAATATTTTCTCAGTTCCTTTCTTTTTCTCTTCTTCTTCTGGTAACCCTATAATTCGAATGTGGTCGTGTTTAATATTGTCCCGGAGGTCTCTGAGACTGCCCTCGGTTCTTTTCATTCTTTTTTCTTTATTCTGCTCTGCAGTAGTTATTTCCACTATTTTATCTTCCAGGTCACTTATCCGTTCTTCTGCCTCCATTATTCTGCTATTGATCCCTTCTAGATTACTTTTAATTTCATTTATTGGGTTGTTCATCATTGCTTTTTTCCTCTTTAGTTCTTCTAGGTCCTTGTTAAATGTTTCTTGCATTTTCTCTCTTCTATTTCCATGATTTTGGATCACTTTTGCCATCATTATTCTGAATTCTTTTTCAGGTAGACTGCCTATGTTCTCTTCATTTGTTAGGTCTGGTGTGTTTTTATCTTGCTCCTTCATCTTCTCTGTGTTTTTCTGTCTTCTCATTTTGGTTATCTTTTTGTGTTTGGGCTGTCCTTTTTTCAGGTTGCACGTTTGTAGTTCCCGTCATTTTTGGTGTCTGTCTCCAGTGACTAAAGTTGGTTTAGTGGGTTGTTTACACTTCCTTGTGGAGGAGACTAGTGCCTGTGTTCTGGTGGATGAGGATGGATCTTGTCTTTCTGGTGGACAGATCCACATCTGGTGGTGTGTTTTGGGCTGTCTGTGGACTTATTATGAATTTAGGCAGTCTCTCTGCTCATGGTTGGTGTTGTGTTCCTGTCTTGCTAGTTGTTTGGCATAGTGTGTCCAGCACTGTATCTTGCTGGTCGTTGAGTGAAGCTGGGTGTTGGTGTTGAAATGGAGATCTCTGGGAGATTTTTGCCATTTGATATTATGTGGATCTGGGAGGTCTGTTGTTGACCAGTGTCCTGAAATTTGCTCTCCCACCTCAGAGGCACAGCACTGACTTCTGGCTGGAGCACTGAGATCCTTTCCTCCACACAACTCAAAATAAAAGGGAGAAAATTAGAAAGAAAGAGGATAAAATAAAATAAAGTTATTAAAATAAAAAGAAATATAATTATTAAGAAAAAAAATTAAAATATAAACAAACAAACAAAATGTACGGACAGATCCCTAGGAGAAATGGTGAAAGCAAAGCTATACAGAAAAAATCTCACATAGAAGCATACACACGCACACTCACAAAAAGAAGAAAAGGGGAAAAAATAATATATCTTACTCTCAAAGTCCACCTCCTCAATTTGGGATGATCCTTAGTCTATTCAGGTATTTCACCAATGCATGGTACATCAAGGTGATTGTGGATATTTAATCCGCTGCTCCTGAGGCTGCTGGGAGAAATTTCCCTTTCTCTTCTTTTTTCACACAGGTCCCAGGGTTCAGCTTTGGATTTGGCCCTGACTCTGTGTGTAGGTCACTGGAGGTCGTCTGTTCTTCACTCACACAGGATGGGGTTAAAGGAGCAGCTGATTCGGGAGATCTGGCTCCCTCAGGCCAGGGGGAGTGAAGGGCACGGTGTGCTGTGTGAGCCTGTGGCAGTAGTGGTTGGAATGATGTTGCACCAGCCTGAGGTGCACCGTGCATTCTCCCGGGAAAATTTTCCCTGGATCACGGGACCCTGGCAGTGGCGGTCTGCACACGCTCCTGGGAGGGGAGGTGTACCCCCCTTTTTTGTTTGGGTTGTTTATTTTTTGATATTGAGCTGTTTGAGCTGCTTGTATATTTTGGAGATTAATCCTTTGTCAGTTTCTTCATTTGCAAATATTTTCTCCCATTCTGAGGCTTGTCTTTTTGTGTTCTTTAAGCTTTCCTTTGCTGTTTAATAGCTTTTACATTTAATTAGGTCCCATTTGTTTATTTTTGTTTTAATTTTAGTTACTCTAGGAGGTTGGTCAAAAAAGATGTTGCTGTACTTATTGTCAAAGAGTGTTCTGCCTAGGCATTCCTCTAATGGTTATATAGCGTCTGGCCTTACATTTAAGTCTTTAATCCATTTTGAGTTTATTTTTGTATGTGGTGCTATGGAGTGTTCTAATTTCATTCTTTTACATGTAGCTGTTCAGTTTTCCCAGTACCATTTATCGAAGAGGCTGTCTTTTTTCCATTGTATATTTTTTCCTCCTTTGTCATAGATTAGTTGACCATAGTTGCGTGTGTTATCTCTGGACTTTCTATCCAGTTCCATTGATCTATAACATTGTTTTTATGCCAGTACCGTACTGTCTTGATTACTGCAGCTTTGTAGTATTGTGTGAAGTCAGGGAGCCTGATTTCTCCAACTCCATTTTTCTTTCTCAAGGTAGCTCTGGCTATTTGGGGTCTTTTGTGTTTCCAAACAAATTGTAAGTTTTTTTGTTCTAATTCTGTGAAGAATGCCATTGGTAGTTTGATAGGGATTGCATTGAATCTGCAATTGCCTTGTGTAGTATAGTCATTTTCACAATATTGATTCTTCCAATCCAAGAACATTGTATATCTCTCCATCTATTTGTGTCATCTTCAATTTATTTCAAGAGTGTCTTACAGTTTTCTGCATACAGGTCTTTTTTGTCTGGAGGTAAGTTTATTTGTAGGTATTTTATTCTTTTTGTCACAATGGTAAATGGGATTGGTTCCATAATTTCTCCTTCTGCCCTTTCATATCTAGTGTATAGGAATGCAAGATATTTCTGTGCATTTATTTTGTATCTTGCTACTTTACCAAATTCCTTGATTAGCTCTAGTAGTTTTCTGGTAACATCTTCAGGATTCTCTATGTATAGTATCACTTCATCTGCAAACAGTGACAATTTTACCTATTCTTTTCCAGTTTGGATTCCTTTTATTTATTTTTTTCTCTGATTGATGTGACTAGCACTTCCAAAAGTATGTTGAATAATAGTGCTGAGACTGAGCACCCTTGTCTTGTTCCTGATTTTAGAGGAAATACTTTCATTTTTTCACCATGGAGAATAATGTTTTTTGTGGGCTTGTTATATATGGCCTTTATTATGTTGAGGTAGGTTCCCTCTATGCCCACTTTCTGGATAGTTTTTATCATAAATTGGTGTTGAATTTGGTCAAAAGGTTTTTCTGCATATATTGAGATGATCATATTGTTTTTATTTTTTAATATATTAATACGGTGTATCACATTGTTTGATTTGCATATATTGAAGAATACTTGCATCCGTGGAATACATTCCACTTGATCATGGTGTATGATCCTTTTAGTGTGTTGTTGGATTCTGTTTGCTAGTATTTTGTTCAGGATTTTTGCGTCTATGTTCATCAGTGAGATTGGTCTGTAATTTTGTTTTTTGTGACATCTTTTTCTGGTTTTGGTATCTGGGTGATGGTAGCCTCGTAGAAGGAGGTTGGGAGTGCTCTATCATCTGCATTTTTTTGAAAATTTGAGAAAGATAGGTGTTAGCTCTTCTCTAAATGTTTGATAGAATTCCCCTTTGAAGCCATCTGGTCCTGCACTTTTGTTTGTTGGAAGAATTTTAATCATGGTTTCAATTTCATTACTTGTGGATGGTCTGTTCATATTTTCTATTTCTTCTTGGTTCAGTCTCAGAAAGTTGTGCTTTTTTAAGTATTTGTCCATTTCCTACAGGTTGTCCATTTTATTGGCATATAGTTGCTTGTAGTACTCTCTTATGATCCTTTGTATTTCTATGGTGTCAGTTGTAACTTTTTTTTCATTTCCAGTTTTACAGAATTGAGTCCTCTCCCTTTTTTTCTTCATGAGTCTGACTAAAGTTTTATCAATTTTGTTTATGTTCTCAAAGAACCAGCTTTTAGTTTTGTTGATCTTTTCTGTTGTTTTTTTTTTTTGTTTCTATTTCATTTATTTATGCTTTGACCTTTATGATTTCTTTCCTTCTACTGATTTTGGCTTTTGTTTGTTCTTCTTTCCTTAATTGCTTTAGGTTAAAGTTAGGTTGTTTATTTGAGATTTGCCTTGTTTCTTGAGGTAAAATTGTGTTGCTATAAACTCCCCTCTTAGATCTGCTTTTGCTGCATTCCATAGTTTTTGGGTCATCGTGTTTTCATTGTCATTTGTTTCTAGGTAGTTTTTGATTTACTCTTTAATTTCTTTAGTGATCTCTTGGTTATTTAATAGTGTACTGTTTAGCCTCCACGTGTTTGTATTTTTTAAGTTTTTTTTTCCTGTAATTGATTTCTAATCTCATAGAGTTGGGGTTGGAAAAGATATTGGATATGATTTCAATTTTGTTGAATTTACTGAGGCTTAAAGGAGAAATAAATGAAATATATGGAATCATATGTGAAAATGATAAATTAGTAAAATTAAAACCCTATCACTTCATAAAAATTATGAAAACATTTAAAATATGAATTATATTGCAAGTTTTTATAAGAAATGGTATTCTTTATTGCTCAAGTATACATGTATAACATATGACAGGGCAGTAAATAACTTAAGGAGAAATGTCAATTCTGAGCTGATACAAGACAACTTAAGAAAATAAGAATTCCAAATACCAAAATTCAATGACACACAAACACTGAAGCATTGTAGGCTTTCATCAAACACTCTTCTACTCCTATTCTTTGTAAACTGGTTTAGGATATAGTCACATTTTGAACATGAACTATAATTCCAATTATTTATTTATTTATTTTTGCGGTATGCGGGCCTCTCACTGCTGTGGCCTCTCCCGTTGCAGAGCACAGGCTCCAGATGCGCAGGCTCAGCAGCCATGGCTCATGGGCCCAGCCACTCCGTGGCATGTGGGATCTTCCCAGACCGGAGCTCGAACCCGTGTCCCCTGCATCGGCAGGCGGACTCTCAACCGCTGCGCCACCAGGGAAGGCCCAATTATTATTTTTAATGTCTGTGATTACTAATGCTTTTCAGACCTTATTTACTAGACTTCTCTGACAGATTCAACTATTTTGATTTCTTGATAACTTTTCTCATCTTCAAATCTTCAGTAACATAGCTCTTCTCGGTTCTCCTTCTATTATGTATTCTCTCCTTCTTAGTTGTCATCATAGGTCTTTATAAGGAGTTAACTGGGGCTTGCATTAGAGCAGTGGGCCCCAACCTTTTTGGCACCAGGCACTGGTTTTGTGGAAGACAATTTTTCCATGAATGGGGGCAGGGGACGGTTCAGGCTGTAATATGAGTTATGGTTCAGGCAGTAATGTGAGCAATAGGGAGTGGCAGAAGAGCTTCTCTTTCTCACTCAGCACCCACCTCCTGCTGTGCAGACCAGTTCCTAACAGGCCGCGGACTGGTACCATTCTATGGTCTGGGGTTTGGGTACCCCTGCATTAGAGGTAGATAGATAGAGACCTAGAAGATTGTGCTGGCTCATGGTCATCAATCCAGGTCCCTAAAGAAAGATAAGCAGCTAGAGAAGAAAGAGGAGGAAGAGGAAAAGGGAATTAGAAAAGTGACTCCTAGGACAATTAAATTGAACACAGATTGCTTTTGTTTAAAGTATTTTAAGATCTCACAACTTTTTGTTTCTTATTATAGGTTTTCCAGTCATTTTGTTAAAACCTAATTGCTTCCCTGATGTGGATTCTTTAAAAGACAGGAGGAAAAGTAGAAAATTTGCTGCTATGTCTTTGTTAGAGTACCAATGAGTGGTATACAGATCCTATTAGTTTTCTGCTAAGAATGTTGATAAGGAAAAGGACAGGCCATTTGTCATAATCTATAGAAGTAACAGCCAAAGAAATGAGTACAAGTTGCACATTAGTAATGGGTAATTTTGGAGTGGTTCCTGGGTTAAAAGCAATAAAAGAAGGACCACTTATAATAGTGGCAAAAGACCCCAGATGATTTCTAACTTCTATTTACAACATTTCTCAATCTCATTGTCTTGACTTACATGTATGTGAAGTATGTCTTAAAATCTTTGACACTGATAGTAAAATAACAGAATAATTATTTGCATTATTATAGAAAATTATAAAAGAAAGTTTGTAAATAATTTGCTTTTCAAATAAATAAAACAGATTAAAGATTACCTCTGAAATAATGTTCCTCTCTCTAACTTGAATTTTGATACTCTTCCTTTAAAGGAAGAGAAAGAGGTGGTTAGCGTGCTAGGAATTGTCCATCACCCTCAGTATGCTCCTAACATGCTGTTTTATACCTATGAACAACATATGTCATGTATCTCATGCCAGAATAGAATTTGAGAATTAATACAATACTGAGCTGACTCTCGTTCTTATCAGCTAGACCCTTGAGCTCTGTTATTTGGACAGGTTAAATAAGATCAGGCTTAACCTGTGAGAGGGATCAAATAAAGAAAGTAAAATGTATTTTGTCTTATGAAGACATTCAGATAGACTTCTACAGGAATTCGTTTAATGAAGGGAACATATCCTTTTCCTTCTCCCCACAAGATTAGAAACAAAAAAAATATGACATCTCTGCTTAAGACATAGAGCATTTATCAAAGTCTCAGAATTTTTAAAATCTAATAACCTCATCGTTTTGGCCTAAAACCCCTTCCAAATATCCTAGTCAATAATCTCCTGAATAATTCCTTTTTGTGTATATATATATATATATATATATATATATATATATATATATATATATAATATATATATATATATATACACACACACATATAGCAATGTATACATGCCTCTTTCAGTTTTGAAATACTTAACTGATGGATTAATTACAAATATGATTCACCCTACTTATAAAACTAAATTCAGAAAAAGTATTATTATTATTCTGAGATTTTATCTTATTATAGGTCTATTGCTATTTCTATATTCTTCCATTTTCATGAGTAAGAATATGAATTGGAGGACAAAAATTGGAGAAATTATTTTTTAAATCTCTAGGGAATAAAAATCTTTACATGGCAAAAGGACTATTTTGAGTTCCATAGAGAAATCTTACTTTTATCCAAAAAAAAAAAAAAAGAGGCGAGGGAATACTTTGAATATTTAATAATTTAATTATGGATGGAAAGTAAATATATTATAAAAACAGAGAAGGATGAATTATGTATAGAGTTGTGTGTGTGTGTGTGTATGTGTGTATTTGCAGCAACTCCACTCTTTGGTGTTATTTTTAGAATAAATTTATATAATACAGAGATTAACTATCTATAAAATTAATAAAATTCACTACATTTTGAAGTGAATGTTCTGGTATACTAGCTGTAGTATACATGTTTTGGACTCCTTCTCTTGTATGGGGGTTAATTTCAATGAACCATTCACATGTCCTCAGGACATTATTTAAACAAGACCATTTAAAAGCAGCAGGGTGGAAGAGGAGGGTGTGGATATTAAATGACAGATGATGATTGGTAAAACACTGAAAAATGCTGCCTTCTTCCTCTATCCTCTCCTTTAACAGCAATCCTGGAATTGCAGTCTGATTACCATCTCGTGTTATATAATAGTCCCAGTCAGCTAAGAGAAGCAATTAGAAAAATGTGTCAGAAGTAGTTTCTGTGATTTTTTTCCAAATGAATATAATATTTCCCTTGAATGAAGGTAATATAAATATGAAACAATACAGGAAAAGAAAGAGTAAGATAGTTCAAATCACCTACAAAGCCACCACACAGAGATAACTACTGTTAAGGTCTTTTGGCATGTATTTATAGACTTTATTCTTTACACATATAAATAATAACAATGTCATGAAATAGATCACATTATGTATCCTGATTTTATCACTGGGAAATATATTTTGGGCATCAATTGATATTAAAAACTATTGGCTGTTAACATTTTTGATATCACTTTAATAGGTATGGAGAATTCCATTACATGATTATTTCATCATCTATTTAAACAATGTTTTGATGGTCATTTTGGTTGTTTCCAAATTTTCAATAAAAGTAGTATCTTTTACAAACATTTTGCGTATACAACAGTTTCTTAAAATGAAAACTTTCACAGAATCCCAAAATTCAAAGCACAAAATGATTTAGATGCTCTTGTTGAAGCAAGAAATTATTCCAAGTTCCACTTTTTCATTCTATTCCTCTCCACTGGAAATAGCCACTGAAGGGGCTCCATGGAACCACACAATGTCTGTGTGCCTTTGGACACCAACAGTCTTGAAAATCAGTGTTATAAAATATGCTGCACTCTATTTTCTTGTCTAATTATTTTTGTGAGATAAAATGCCTAGTAGAACTGCTGAATCAATGAATATGTACTTTTAATTTTGATACAATTTACCAATTGCACTATAGAAAATGTGTATCAATTTATACCCCTCCAAATAATCTTGATATGTATTACATATATTTGCTTACTGGTGAGGTTGAACATCTTTTTGTATATATTTACATTTGTGCCTAGCACAGAGTACATACTCAATAAATATTTATGGAATGAATTAATGTGTAGGTTTTCTTCTAGTAATTGCTCTATTCATTTTAATATTGTCATTTTCCTCTTCTTTTCATTGATGTATGTAGAGAGTTCTTTTATAGCAAGGATATTAACCTCCATTCTAATTTTTCTTTTTTCCATTTTCCAGATTGACTTTTCACATTATGATGGGTGATTTTTTGTTGTTTATTTTGAATAGTTATATTTACCAATATATTATGGTTTTCCCTTTTGGTATCTTGTGTTAAATACCATCACCCCCAGGCAATAAGTAAAATATTCACCTACAGCTTTTATATTTGTGAATATTTAGAAGGTGATCTATATTCATGGAATAAACTCTGAGGTCTTTCATAACTTAGTACAAAACACCCCACAATTGATTTAAAAAATAAAATTATTTTTTGGTACATAAATTTAGTGACAATTGTCTTAACTATGCATTTCATTTTGATATGTAGAGCATTTTGCCTTGGCTAGTCCACTAGTAAATGGTTTATCTTTCTTAGTTAATTTTCCTTTTCAAGAACTGGTCTCCTGCTGTTTGGAGTCCGAGTGTGTGTGATAAAATAGTCTCATCAAATGGCTTGAGTAGCTGAATTTGCTAGAAAGGCAGGATTATGTTGGGAGGGGTTACCAATTAATTTCATAGCAAAGGCAAAATGACCACTTCACTAAAACTCCTGCGGGGCATATATCAAATCACAACTGTGACTAAGTGACAATTATGATACATTTAGGAAGTACGAGCATTTAGGGAACAGTTGAAGGTCTTCAAAGCTTATTTTTTCAGGAAAGAAACATAGGTAAGTCTATCAGCCGGCAAGAAAATACAAATTTTCCTAGTTTTAAATTCTTGGTAAGTAATGTGTGCACAAGGGTGTTTTGTACTGAAAAGAGAACAGATGTACATATGTGATATAATCAATCAAGTCTGTAAAGGACACCTAAAGAATGTTACATTTTTTTTTCTCTGCAGCAGTTGAGAAATGAAGTATTTACACTTTAAGCCCTAGAGAGAAAATAATATATAAGTTGATCTCAATCCCTGATGACTATGATTTCTTTACTACCTTCTCCTCAAACACATGTCTATGTTATTGTTCAATAAACATTATACTATATTACCTTTTTTACTAGGAACACATTCTATTGGTGTGGTATTTGGAGTTCACCAGCCATTCTAACACTATGAGAGTTCAGCATCTCAAAAGAAAAGGTGAAATTTCATCTGGATCTTAAAAGATTGCCGGGTTGTCAAAGAAGGTATGTTTAAGTTGGTCATTGATAGAACCATTGACTCCACTTTGAGAGAGATTATATGTGAAGACTGTAGGGGAGCAAGGATTCTCTAACTAGCTTTTTAGGGTAAATGAGGATGGTGGTAACACTGACAACAGTAGAGAAGTGTGCAAGCTGAGGAGAAGGAAGAAAGGTGAATTCAGTTATTAGACATGTTGAGTTGAAGTAACAAAACATCCAAGTGGAGATTTTTTTTAGATAAGTATAACTATTTCACTGGAGATTGATAACAGGGTTAGCAGTAAAATATGAGTATTGAAACTGAAAGAATGGGTACATTTTCTAATTTTGAGGAGAAACTGATGAGTTAAATAAGAATGAAAAATAATCCTCTTTTAACTCGTTGATGATCTTACTTTTCTACTGCATGTATGTATTCAGACATCGCCAATGTCCTTCTGCTTGTCATGTCATGACAGTGGTTCAGTAATATGTGTGGTAGTGGAGTGTTTTCTTATTTTCCTACATTGAGGTTCATATCACGTTTTTGGAAAGCCAAAATAAAATAAATTAGATCAGTGTTTGAAGATTGGAAATAGGCTTACTTGTTTAGTACAACGCTATTCCAGGTTACTAGTAAGTACTTGATTGAATATCTAATCTTTGACACTGGCCAGATTAGAAAGGCAGATTAATAAAAAGACTTTTTGAATCTATCATCACAGCTTGATTGAAACTTTCAAAAGTTCCTGAATCAGCATTCATTTCAGCTTTGCTGATCTTACAGAGCAATAAGGATTATGTGGATGAGAAGTACCTGGGGGCATACATCTGTTCAAAAATCAGCAGGAAATTCCATATACCAAAGGTTTATTTGGTGCTAGGTAACAATCCTGAAGCATGCTATGGATCTAAGATGGTGTACAGTGGAGTTTTTATTTCTTTCACTTTTCAGCATAATAGTAAGATCTAAGACTGCCTAAGCAGTTTCCTAAATGATATTTAGTTTTCTATTTTATAATTCTGTTAGATTTTCCTGTGTTCAAAAGTGACACCCTAATCACCATAGGTTATTATTTTGCCCTCCATTTAAAGGACTCTTTGGACATGGCACCAGGAAATAAATTAATGAGATTATCGTTTTAAATCACAGTAGTTCACTATTGACATTTAGATTTAGCAAATAATTTATAGCAAACAAAGAAACTGAGGCTGAAATAATCTATGATCAGTGGAAAGTTTATCTTGAGGGGAAGATGAACATTTTAAACTTCAGAAATCATTTTTGTCTCTGCTGAACGAAACAAGAAGTAGCTGTCATTTTCACTAGGACAAATGGATTAAGTGGAGAAATCATGGTGGAGAGATTATTGCCATAAAAACAGACTCTAGGTTTATTTATCTTAAGTTCTGCCAATAGTAAAATTACATGTCTTGTTAAGATTAGACTTTCATACTGAAACTACATAAGATTGGGAAGAAAACCTTGTAAAAGGGAACCTTGAGACTGCAAAAGACTTGATCCCAATAGACATTTAACAGATGTGGAACAACAGAACAATGATATGCCCATTTTTCAAGAAATTCTGAAGAAATATTGAAACATAAAAAAAACCCCACAGTTATCGTCTAGGGCTAATAATAATATTACACGAACAGAAACATTTATGTGGCGCCCATTCCCCTCAAAAAAGTTCATGGTTTCTCATTGTAAATGGTTTCTGTCATTACTCCAGGTAATGAACAAATATGACTTGCTAGAGCAATTGACTATTTTAGGAAATTAAAGAGATTAAGTTTTGATGTATATATAAAAAACTTACAAATAACACAAACTACTGGCACTGGTTATTATAAATATGTATATTATAAATGGAATGTATTGAAAATAAACCTCATTTCCTAGTATAGGAATTGTATCTCTCTATGAAAAGACGTATTTTGGGGATGAGAGAGTGCGTACTTGGTAAAGTGAATTAGATGACCAAGGAAGACATTGGAGGAATTGTGGAGGCTGTGGATATGCTGTTTTCTAAGAAGAGGTAAATTCAGCTAAGTAGAAGCTTTTATTTTTTGGATGGTATATGCAATGTAAGGGTCATTGTTGAATTGCTAAAGAAAGCACAGTGAGTTTAGAGGCATGTGGAGAAATAGAAAGTAAAATGAAGAAGCTCACCTCTTGCAAGGATCTTTAGAAAACAATGGAGGTTATCTAATGAGAATTTTAAGAAAGTTGTTCTGAATGATAATTCCTTCCTCTCTCTAACATATTTTTAATAAAAAAAACACTTTCTAATAAGTTACAGAATTGAATCATTTTCTTTAGAGAGACAGTAAAATATTGAGTATAGCTTGAGGATGAGAACGGAGTGAGAATAGAGGCTCCACTCACAGGAATCTGGTTGTAAATGAGTTCACATGGTTCTTTGCCTTTAGAGGCTGTAGCAAGGTGTGAGAGATATTATTTATGTGCTGTACAGAGTGTGTCTTAACAGTTATGCTTCTGCTCAAGGAAGGATCGCTTTTTTTTATCTTATATTTAGTTTTCTTACTTTTTTTTTGTGTGTGTGTGTGTGGTACATGGGCCTCTCACTGCCGTGGCCTCTGCTGTTGCGAAGCACAGGCTCTGGACGCACAGGCTCAGCAGCCATGGCTCACGGGCCCAGCTGCTCCACGGCATGTGGGATCCTCCCGGACTGGGGCACAAACCCATGTCCCCTGGATCGGCAGGCAGACTCTCAACCACTGCGCCACCAGGGAATCCCCTTATATTTAGTTTTTTAAAAATACAATTTGGTTGAAGTATAATTAGCATACATGTATTTGACATATATGGGCACATAGTCTGTCGACATATGTGGACACATATGCTGTCATTTCTCTTGGGTAAATGCCTAGGAGTAGGATGGTTGTGCCATAGGTAGATGGATGCTTATATTTATAAGAAATTGCCAAAGTGCTTTCCTAAATGATTTTACCATTTTATATTCCCATCGCTAGTGTATTAATATTCCAGTTGCTCTACAAAAGATCCATTTTAAACTCAGTATTCTACTTGGAAAAGACTTGCAATCAAAGAGACTGAAATAAAATAATCATTCATTCACACATAGTCAAATATATACCTAGAAGAAGACTGACTAAGGGGAGAAAATATACACGTGGAGAGCATATTGTTTAGAAAGGGAGAACCTTTCCAAAGTTAATCATTAAAATAGGCAATCCACAAGTAATAGGAGTAATATTTTGAAACAAATGTGGAGAGAGGACTGTTATATATATGAAAAGCCTTTAACAGTACTTGCTAGGGAGCTTGATTGCCTGAGTATACTTTGGCTCTGCCACTTCCTGTGGGAAATTACTTACCTTCTGCATGTGTCAATCTCTTATTTGTAAGATGGATATGAGTATCTATCTCATAGTAGTAGTAGTAGTAGTAGTAGTAGTAGAAGAAGAAGAAGAAGAAGAAGAAGAAGAAGAAGAAGAAGAAGAAGAAGAAGAAGAAGAAGAAGAAGAAGAAGAAGAAGAAGAAGAAGAAGAAGAAGAAGAAGAAGAAGAAGAAGAAGAAGGAGGAGGAGGAGGAGGAGGAGGAGGAGGAGGAGGAGGAGGAGGAGGAGGAGGAGGAGGAGGAGGAGGATAAGAAGGATAAGAAGAAAAAGGGGAAGAAGAAGGAGGAGGAGAAGAAGAAGAAAAGTAAAAATAAGGAGTTATAGCACAGGGAACTCTACTCAATACTATGTAATGACCTATATTGGAAAAGTGTCTAAAAAGAGTGGATATGTGTATGTGTATAACTGTTTCACTGTGCTATACAGCAGAAAGTAACACAATATAAATCAACTACACTCCAATATAAATAAATAAATAAATCCGTATAATATCTCTCTCTCTTACACACACACACACACACACACACACACACACACACACACACACACACACACAAACCAATAAGGAGATAGGGTCAGTGTGAAGTTTAAATAAGTTAATTCATGTAACCGTAATTCATCTAGAAGACTGTTTGTCATATAAAGCGCTCAAAGGTTTAAGCTCCTAAATTCTACTAAGGTAGGTGAATTAAGAGAGGGACGTATTTTTATTCGGCTTTTGACATTCAAAATTAGATCTAAAAGCAGAACAATGGGCTCAAAAGCCAAGCCTGGTTGAAAGAACACTTGATTAGCAAAATATATTTAATATTTCAAGAGCCAAGTATAGAGAACTCAGACAATATAATTCCTTCATATCTATAGAGAAGATATATCACTTTCCCACTAACAGCTAGGCAAGGAGACTTGCCACCCTACTGCAGGATGATACTAGTTAAGAGACTTGGAAATCTAGTGGGTGACCACATAAATAAAAACCCAGGACTGCAAAATGATTAAGTAAGAGGGTACTGGATAATTTTTATTGCTGAGCAGAATTTATTCTATCCTCTTTTATGTTCTTTCCTCTATCATAGTGGCTGGAATCCTTGGAATTGCATTTTGAAAGCTATTCTGCCTCCAGGGATCTGGATATGATTTTTATTCTGCCATTGAGATTCATAGACATGATAATTGGAAGATGAAGTGTGACAGAAGAAATTCTTCCTGTGGCAGCAGTGGGACTCCAAACTGTGAGAACTCTATAGAAACCAGAATATACATTTCACTGTCAGTCTCATTTTGGGGCTGAGGACCAGCTCAAACGTTAGCAGTGATTTCCTCCACTTTCCTGATTACAAGATAGTAATAGCAATTCCCTGACCTTCCAGCATAGTGGATATGGCATAACCTAAATGTTCTGGCAATCTCCTTATATTTGCTTCTCTAACCATTCCAACAATTTTATAAGCACAAAATTCTCTGTCATGGATTCCCATTTGTTTTAAATACCTAGAGTGATTTCTGGTTTGCTGAACTAAATCCTAACATACTGGGAACTGAAAGAGTTTAGTTTCTCTAAATAGTGCATGGTTCCCTGGTGGAATAGACAGAGACAAAGAATTCCAGTATAATTTCTGACAGGGATGAAGACTGTAGATAACTGGGAATCCAGAAGATGTTCTGTGGAGATTATTATAGTGAGGGGTAAAGTAATAACACAGCAGAAATTTTAGGTAAATCTCTATGTCAAGCCAAAGATATGTCAGAGATTCAGAAAAGTTTACAGTACAGATGAGAGTCAAGATGTGGTCGAAGATCATCAATGGGCCATGACCAACCTAAGAGATCAGATCACAATCTTCATACATGAATGCCAGCAGGGGGAGCTGTTGTCAAGTAGACGCATTAGTGACGTAACACAAAAACAATCAAGGGACATTATGAAGATGTGAGGATTTCTTCACTCAAGTGCCATAAAGGCAGAATCTTTTTCTCATAACCCAAGGAAGGAGGAAGATAGGAAATTTATGAAAATCTAGACGTTTATGCAAAGAGACAGAATCATTCAGAAGAGACTTTTAAAGCCAGTCTTGATAGGAAGCTGAACTTTGAGTAGACTGAATATTTAAATTGAAAGGAGAATGTTCGGGACTTCCCTGGTGGTGCAATGGTTGAGAATCCACCTGCCAATGTAAGGGACGTGGGGTCAATCTCTGGTCCGGGAAGATCCCACATGGCACAGAGCAACAAAGTCCATGAGCCACAACTACCGAGCCCGCGTGCCACAACTACTGAAGCCCGCGTGCCTAGAGCCCGTGCTCCACAACAAGAGAAGTCACTGCAATGAGAAGCCCGCACATGGCAATTAAGAGTACCCCCCGCTCCTCACAGCTAGAGAAAGCCTGCGTGCAGCAATGAAGACCCAATGCAGCCAAAAATAAATATATATTTTTTAAGAAAGGAGAATGTTCAAACCAGAAGAAATAAAGACATCATTAATTAGTAAATCTAGGTAGTCCATTCTATCCAGATGGATCGGGCATGTAAATAAAGAAACTACTTTGTCTCTGTCCATCTGATGTAGTGTGAGTAAATTTTTGACTGTTATACCGCTGAACATATTATATTACAGTCAACAAAATCTCTTCAGTATTCACTGGTTAAAAGATAAATTGTTATAAAATTTGAGCATGTGTATATGCAAAAACTGATGCATTTTTATAAATAGTGTTAAAGCCCAGATAAAGGACCTCCTTTCCCACCCAATATAGAATAACAGGAACCAGATTTATTCTCCCACTTGAAATAACTAACAAAAGCAGACAAAGTATAAGAAAAAATGATTTTCAAGGAACAGGTGTCAGACAGCAAGGTCAGTGATCCTTAAGAGATGGAAAACAAATGAAGTCATTCCTGTGATTGCTCCAGTTTATTGCTTGTGGAGCGTTTCTAGGCCACAAAACAGAGAAGGAGCCCAGTAGACTGTCTGGGTTGAGGGGATATAACTGAGAGTCTGGGGTTGCCTAGCATTTAGTTCACAGAGCAGAGTACGAAAAAGGAGAGGACTACACAGAAATAAAACACCTGAAGTCTGCAGAGGGTTCCCCTCAAGTATTCAACAAAAGCCTGTTTGGTGAAAGTATGGTGGGGAAACAACGAGCCCTAGACTTTCTAATAAGTCTCCAAAGCAAGACTCCAAAGTACCAAACTTTTCCGTGCAACCTAACTTAAACATAGAATAAACCTCAAGAAGACTTATAGGAATACAAAAATAACTAGCACCCAATGTGGTATAGGAAATATTGAATATATTAAGTGGATAGCTGGATACTAGAAAAAGACCCAAATCCAAATTTTAGAGATGAAAATTCTAATGTTTAAGATGACAAATTACACTGGATTGGACACTGCTAAAGAAGATTAGTGAATTTGAAGACACAGCAATGGAAAATATTAAAAAGAAAACACAGACCCCACAACCCCCCAAAATGAACTGTGCATCAGTGAGCTGTGGGAAAACTTCAAGTGGCCTAATAAACATTAGGTTAATCAAACAAACACTAATGTAGGTTTTATTGAGAAGAGACTTTTCAGATGGACTTAAGTTTATTAATCTGCTGACAATAAAAAAAGGAGATTATCCTGGTAGTATCAGTGTAGTTGCATGAGTCCTTAAAAGCAGTACAGAAAACAGAAGAGTCAGTCAGAGAGATGCTAGAAAGGAAATCTGGAGACATTCAAAACATAAGAGGGACTCGATCCACCATTGCTGGAGGGAGGTTGCATGGAAAGCCTAAAATGAAAAGTGGGCAAGCTTTAGGTGCAAAGTCTAGTCTCTGGCTGACAGTCAACAAGACAATGGGGACCTTAGTCTTACAAACACATGGTAATGAATTCAATCAATAACCTGAATGAGCTTGATGTAGATTCTTCCAGGAACCTCCCAAAAAGAGTACAATCTGGCTGATACCTTAATTTCTACTTTGTGAAACCTGGAGCAGAGAAAAGCAAACTAGACTACTGACCTACAGAATTATGAGATAAATTGTTTTTGTTTTCAACTTCTAAGTTTGTGGTGATTTTTTACAGCTAAAAAACCTAATAAAGTACAAAGAAAAAAACAGAAATCCAAATTTATAGTTAAATATTTCAATAACTCTTTCTTTATAATTGACAGAATCATAAATATAAAATCACTAAAGATAGAGTAGACTTGAATAAGACAATCAACGAAGAGGATCTAATTAACATTTATAGAACATCCCACCAACAAACAATATAATTCATATTCTAAATAAGTGATGGTATTAATCTTCTGACTTTGGTTACAAAAGTCATTCACTAGTGGAGAACTAAGTTTGAAAGAAATCCTTTTGTGGAGCAATTGGGACATTTACACACTGCTGGTGAGACTATAAAATTGTACAATCACTTAGGAAAGCTATTTATCAGTTTCTTATAAATTTAATCATTCATCTACCCTATGGCCCATCCATTTTACTTCTAGTCATTCACCCGGAAGAAATGAAATCATTTGACCATAAAAGATTTGAACGTGGACATTCATGACAATTTTATTTGCAATAGTAAAAACCTGGAATTAATTCACATATTTATCAATAGGCAAGTGGATAAACATATTGTGATATATTCACACAATGGAATATTATTCAGCAATAAAAAGACATTAGATATATCCAACAACATAGATGAATCTGAAAATTATACTGAATGAAAGAAACCAGACAAAACAGAGTACATATTGTATGATTCTATCTATATGAAACTCCACAAAATGTAATATACAGTGACAGCAAGCATATCAGTTATTGCCTGGGGAAGATGGTGCAGGGAAGGATATCAGTGAGAGTTTATGAAGAATCACTAGGGACCTTTTGAGGGTGACGAGATGTTCATTCTCTTGATTGTGGTGATGACTTCATGGGTACATACATATGTTAAAACATCAAGTTTTACACTTTAAATATGTGCAGTCTATTGCATGCCAATTTTACTTCAATAAAGCTGTTTTTAAAAATCCATACTACAAGGTAATGATCATTCCAGAATTGAACGAAATGAGAAAAGAACTATGTAGGTCATTTACAAAACCATCACTGTATGGAGGAAAAGAAGTGCAGAGAGAATCAGGAGAGAGTCTGGTCTTTTGGTCATCCTGCTTAGGAGTTATCACCAATTGCTTAGAGTAAAAACTGGAAATTAAAATTCTAACTCCATAATAGACATTTTAGAGTCTGTGGTATCATCTTGTGGTTTATGTTTATAAGTAAATACATTATAGAATGTGTGTACTTCTCCTTTTTGAAGAATTGCTCTTAGTAACTCCAATAACTCCTTTTGATGTCTTTCTAAATTAAAAAACAAAACAAACAAAAAAACCCTCTGTACCTCTCTGTCTCTTTGTCTCTCTTTGTGTGTGTGTGGTAGCCCCTACTTGACTCTTTAATATGGTTGTTAACATATTATGTGCAATAACGGGCTATTTTTGTGAGACAAATTTTTGTCTAAGTGAGCTATACTTTATGAGAAAAATCTGGTTTGGTACACAACTTATCTGTCTAGTTCATCTACACAATAACAAAAAGTGGATCCAGTAATGCTTAGTACTTTGATCTTAATAGAGATCAAAAGTCAACAAAACTTACACTCTAGGTGATATTGCTACTTTGTCCCATGGAATCTGTACTGAGAAAAATATGGTTGTCCAACTATCATCCAAAATGAATTATAAGTTGTATGCTTACAAGTTATTCAAATTTCACTTTTCCCCCATAATAGCAGTTAACTGGATATAATAAAAATAGAAATATTTAGCTAAAGCATTTTGGTTACATTAATTTTATACAGTGAAACACACCAATTAAAAAGGATGTTGAATAGAAAATATGCTCAAGGGCTAGCCTTAAGTAAAAGGTCAAATTACATTACTTTGTGTATAGCATCTTCTCTGTTTTGTAAATTCATATAAACCAAAAGGATGCACAGAGATTTATATGTCTTATGTAGTCTGCACATTAAAAAGCCTTGGTAAAAGATAGGATAAACTGTGATCAAGTTCTTATAAATATGTTTAGCATATATTTCATAATAGTCACAGTTTCTTCTTACATTAAACCTTTTAAATGTCCATAAGTAAATAAGTGGAGGACCTGGCATATACATACAATGTGATTAAAGAGGCTGTAGACACTGACTCCTATAGTACAAATCACTAAATGATAATATTGCAATAACAACAACAGCAGCAGCAGCAAGAGCAACAAAATATTGCTAGCTCCACATCACCCACACTCTACCCCTCATTCTACAAAGTGTCTATTTACTTGGTCTTACTGCCTGTACTTCTAGCAAGTGACTCATGGAGATGAAAATTCATCTCTTTTAAAAATGAAAATGGTTTCCAGGACAGTTATGTCATTAAAGACATTGCATGGTGTATTTTAATCTACACAATTATACCTATTGAAACATGCACTGAGTGTTCACTATATGTCTGACACTATGCTAGGGACAGGGATTCAAGATGGCATCCAGGGCAAATAAGATGCATTCTTTGCCTGCAAAGACATTATAGCCTAGTGTGGGAAATAGATAAAGATAGATAAATTATAGCATAAGGCAATAGGTAGGTGCTACAGAAAGGCACACAAGGCCCCTCTACTCAAGTGTGTGTGTATGTGTGTTTGTGTGTGTGTGTGTGTGTATGTGTGTGTGTGTGTGTGTGTGTGACTGGGGAAGTTCAGAGATGAGAAGAGAGTCAGGGAAGGCATCTTAAGTGAGATTTCTCTTAAAATTACTTTTGAAGGACAGTTAGGAGTTGATGAGGTAAAAGAAAGAGAGCTACTGTGTACAGCCTATGAGCCATTCAGAGGCTCAAGAGGATCTGGCACAATTCAGAACCTGCAAATAGTTGACTATGGCTTGAGTATAGAGTGTGAAGAGGAAAGCAACAGTGGGGAGAGATGAAAATGAAAAGATACACAGCATTAAGGTCATAAAAGGCCTTGTATTATGTCTTAAGGAGTTAGGGCCTCCTCCTAATCATATTTTCACCTCTAATAATTATTTCTAAGAAGAGTCATTAAGAAAATGCAGACTTTTATGGGGAGAATGAAAGCAGCACTAATGTTTATTGAACATCTGCTATGCCGAGTAGTAATAGAGTCAGAGTCTATGTTTGATAGTTGAGTGTGGACAGCATTTAAGCTCCAATCCTTCCCTTTGCTACCACCATATATTTGGTATTATAGATAAGGACACCTGCATTTTGCTTGATATCTTATCTCCTGTGAGAATTTGAGCCCCACAGCCTTACTCTGCAAGTATAACCATTCTCCAGCCCAGCTCTCTACAAAAGTCAAACCAACTCTGCTGTGCTGTTGCCATTCCAGACCAACCTGTGCCTGTCTTGCCTCTACACACAAGTTCATTGTGCGAATAATAAGTTTTCTTGCAAATTCTCAACGTGTATGAAGTGTGATGAGTTTCAATATCTGACCTATTATTTAAGCCAGGTCCATCCCACTTTCATGCAGGTGATCATAAAACATTGAGGCTGTTTAAAGATTTACCATATATAATCTCATTTATTTATCAATACAACCATTTGAGTTAGCTCTTATTATTTGTGATTTGCAGAGGAGAAAAGTAATCTTCAGAGAGGTTGCTTAATCTGTCCAAGGCCACACAGCTAATAAGTGGCAGTATCAGGATGTGAATTAAGTTCTGTCAAAATCCATAATCCCTGCAGAAAAGAGAAGGCCTGGGTAGAGGGCTGAGGATTATGACCTTGCATGACTAGAAGTAACATTTTCCTTATCTACAAAGTGCAGAAATCTAGAAAGAAAAATAAATCATTAGTGAAGCCATATTGGCAGTAATCCATAGAAAAACTGCAGTGGTGTGGATTTAGTCTAGCCAGAATTGTTTTATTTTTCCTAAAGTTGGCATTACAGTTAATGAAAAATGTCAGTGAATAAAGTCATCATTACAAGCTTCTCCTATAGAGATAGCAAAGAGTTCTTCTCTTTGGTCATTGTTTAATTTGTTATTTCATTTTTGGTTTGCCCAAAGAGAGTTCTAGCCTTTATCCTCAACTCCTAGGAGGTAATTTCTAACTACTTGGAATAGTCCAAACAAAGGAATTTGCATTTGCATTGTGGGCTCTGTGGACCACACTTAATAGTTTACACTAATGAGATGACTCATGTAGGTCCCTTGGGCCCTGTGATATCAGCCAGACCTCCAGGAAGTAGGGAGGATGGAAACTGACTTCAACCACAAGGGCAATCAATCAATTAATCATTCCTATATACTAAAGTTCCAATAAAAACTTTGGACACCAAAGTTCAGGTAAATTCCCCAGTTTGGCAATACTCTGAGTACATTGTCACAGATTAATGGCAGGAGAGTACTACAGACTAAATGTTTGTGTCTCTCTAAATTCATATATTGAAACCTAATCTTCAGTGTGATGGTAGTAGGAGATGGGGCCTTTGGGTCGTGATTAGGTCATGAGGGTAGAAACCTCAGGAATGGAATTATTGCCCTTATTAAAAGAAGACCCCAGAAATCTCTCTTTCCCTTTCCACCCTCTAAGATTATAGTGAGACGATGTCAGTCTATGAATCAGGAAGCACATCGTCACAAGACACCAAATCTACTGAAACCTTTATCTTGGATTTCTCAGCATTCAGAACAGTGAGATATAAACTTCTCTTGTTTATAAGCTGTCCAATCTATGGTACTTTTGTTATATCAGCCTGAACTAACTAACACAGAAGATATTATGTCCTGAGAACAATGGTAGCTTTGCATTTAGAATCCTTCCAGACTCTGCCTTATGTATCTCTTCCTATGGCTAATTTTCTGTACCAACTCCTTATAGCAAACCATAATAGGTTGTCGTGAGTTCTGTGAGTCTTTCTAGGGAATTATTGAACTCAGGGGGATTTGGGGAAACTTCCAAAATTGTAGTGTCAGAAATGAGAGTTGTCTTGTGTGGATTCTTCCCTCTAAATTTGTAATTGGTCCTTAACTGCCTGTAGTTGGGGTCAGAAGCCTTGGGTGGACTTGCCTGACTGGAGTACTGTGCCTTCAACCTCATAATTTAGCTAACTTAAAGAACTTATTTGGCTAAACTGCAATGTAGTCACTTCTGACTTGGGGAAAAGGATAGGTATTTAAAATTCCATCCTTATAACAAATTTTAGCATTACTTAATGATTTTTATCTGAGAAATATAAAAACAAATAGTTCAAATGGAGTCATATTATTTTTAAGTATAAAAAAGGCCAAATGCTTCAGTAGATTATTAAATACTAGAGAAATCTCACAGAAATTAACAAAAATAAAAATAATTATAAAATACAAATACCTGTAGCATTTCATTTCTTCATTTATTTGAGAATAATTCTATACTATTACTATAAGAAATTATTTATATGCCTAGACTGTTAGTCTAATTTATTATAAGCAACAGGACTTTATTTTATGTTATGTTAAATTACAAAGTATGCCACTAGAGTGTGCTAAAACATTTTCTTAGATTAGAAAATAATTTCTAAAATCAATACTTTTATAAACTGCTCTGAGCAAAAAGTTCCATTTATTACAATATTATCATTATAAAACATATTTGTAGAAATTAATGTAATAACACAATTTTTCCACTTTTCTATTAAGTATCTTAGTATTTTTCACACAATTTTGTGATATCTATATGCTTCCAGATTATGAAGCTATTGGAAATACTAATTATAAGACCTATCATTAAGTGCAGTAGTAAAGTCTTGGCTTTCACATTGTTTATTCTGTTGAAGGAACACAATGTGAATGATTGGTAGTAGGGCCCAAACATCAAGGAAAGCTAGTACATTAATAGAAAATGCATTAATAGTGTGGCAATGTGAGGTTAAAATATCACTTCTGGTATCAGTCAGATTTAGAATAAAGATGGCAAATATTTCAAATTTTGATTATTTTGGTTTAATACAAAAGATTGATCACATGTAGGTGTATACTTATATTGATCATATACAGTCGTCCCTCAGTATCCATGGGAGATTGGTTCCAGGGCCCCTTGTGGATACCAGAATCGCTGGACGCTCCAGTCCCTTATTTAAAATGATGTGTGTTTGTATATAACCTATGCACATCCTCTCATATACTTTAAATCATCTCTAGATTACTTATAATATCTAATACAATGTAAATGCTATGTAGATAGTTGCTGACATGTGATGAATCCAAATTTTGCTTTTTGGAAATTTCTTGAAAATTTTTCAAATATTTTTGGTCTGTGGTTGGTTGAATCCATGGATGTGGAACCCATGGATACACAGGGCCGACTGTAAATGAACATAAAGTGTAAAGGATTTTTGAAGGGTAGGTACAAAATAAGAGAAAAATATTATGACTGTAGCCATGGTCTTCTTTATGGAAACATCTTGCATAACCTTAGGGAAATTTTATCAGGAAACAGCTAAATGCAAAGAGAAGGGAAGAATAGGAACCAAAGAAATAAGCATATCTTTCACTTTCCTGTCATACTCCTCCCCAACTGGAATGCTCCACAAAATCCAGGGGAAAAAAACAATGCTCTAATTCATATCTAGGTCTCGTTTTTCACACTCGTAAACATTTAAATACAGACCAGGAATCTCTGAATGTGTGTATTTGTGGATGTGGAGGGGAAACGAGGTATACCTTGCCAGTAGATTTTGATATCTCCACCCTTATTATGTTCACCAGAATTTTCAGCCAGCCATCTAAATTCCAACCTAAAACCAAGACTACAATGTGTTCTGAGAATTCAATTCCCGGTGAGGATCGCTGACATATAATATTAGAAATGGGAGAGAGGCTATAACCATAGATATAGAGGGTTAAAAAATTCTAGTAATAAATTTAGCTTAATACGTCCTATATCTTTTTTTTTCTGCTAGATTCTGCTTTATAACAAAGTGAAACAGTTATACATATACATATGTTCCCATAACTCTTCACTCTTGCGTCTCCTTCCTTACCACCCTCCATACCCCACCCCTCTAGGTAGTCATAAAGCACCGAGCTGATCTCCCTGTGCTATGCGGTTGCTTCCAACTAGTTATCTATTTTAACTTTGGTAGTGTATATATGTCCATGCCACTCTTTCACTTTGTAACAGCTTACCCTTCCTCCTCTCCATTTCCTCAAGTCCACTTTTAGTAGGTCTGTGTCTTTCTTCCTGTATGACCCCTAGGTTCTTCATGACATTATTTTTTTCTTAAATTACATATATATGTGTTAGCGTACAGTATTTGTCTTTCTCTTTCTGACTCACTTCACTCTGTATGACAGACGCTAGGTCCATCCACCACATTACAAATAGCTCAATTTCATATCTTTTTATTGCTCAGTAATATTCCATTGTATATATGTGCCACATCTTCTTTATCCATTCATTCGATGATTGACACTTAGGATGTTTCCATCTCCTGGCTATGGTAAATAGAGCTGCAATGAATATTTTGGTACATGACTCTTTCTGAATTACGGTTTTCTCAGGGTATATGCCCAGTAGTGAGATTGCTGGGTCATATGGTAGTTCTATTTGTAGTTTTTTAAGGAACTTCTGTACTCTTTTCCATAGTGGCTGTACCAATTCACATTCCCACCAGCAGTGCAAGAGTGTTCCCTTTTCTCCAAACCCTCTCCAGCATTTACTGTTTCTAGATTCTTTGATGATGGCCATTCTGACTGTTGTGAGATGATATCTCATTGTAGTTCTGATTTGCATTTCTCTGATGTTTAATGATGTTGAGCATTCTTTCATGTGTTTGCTGGCAGTCTCTGTATCTTCTGTGGAGAAATGTCTATTTAGGTCTTCTGCCCATTTTTGGATTGGGTTGTTTGTTTTTTTGATATTGAGCTGCATGAGCTGCTTATAAATTTTGGAGATTAATCCTTTGTCAGTTGCTTCATTTGCAAATATTTTCTCCCATTCTGAGGGTTGTCTTTTGGTCTTGCTTATAGTTTCCTTTGTTGTGCAAAAGCTTTCAAGTTTCATTAGGTCCCATTTGTTTATTTTTGTTTTTATTTCCATTTCTCTTAGAGGTGGGTCAAAAAGGATCTTGCTGTGATTTGTGTCATAGAGTGTTCTGCCTATGTTTTCCTCTAAGAGTTTGATAGTTTCCGGCCTTACCTTTAGGTCTTTAATCCATTTTGAGCTTATTTTTGTGTACGGTGTTAGGGAATGATCTAATCTCATACCTTTACATGTACCTGTGAATTTTTCCCAGCACCACTTATTGAAGAGGCTGTCCTTTCTCCACTGTATATTACTGCCTCCTTTATCAAAGATAAGGTGACCATATGTGCGTGGGTTTATCTCTGGGCTCTCTGTCCTGTTCCATTGATCTATATTACTGTTTTTGTGCCAGTACCATACTGTCTTGATTACTGTAGCTTTGTAGTATAGTCAGAAGTCAACGAGCATGATTTCTCCAGTAACGTTTTTCATTCTCAAGATTGCTCTGACTATTCAGGGTCTTTTTTTATCCCATACAAATTGTGAAATTTATTGTTCTAGTTCTGTGAAAAATGCCAGTCGTAGTTTGATAGAGATTGCATTGAATCTGTAGATTGCTTTGGGTAGTGGAGTCATTTTCACAATGTTGATTCTTCTAATCCAAGAACATGGTATATCTCTCCATCTATTTGTATTCTCTTTCATTTCTTTCATCAGTGTCTTATAATTTTCTGCATACAGGTCTTCTGTCTCCTTAGGTAGGTTTATTCCTAGATATTTTATTCTTTATGTTGCAATGGTAAATGGGAGTGTTTTCTTGATTTCACTTTCAGATTTTTCATCATTAGTGTTTAGGAATGCCAGAGATTTCTGTGCATTAATCTTGTATTACTGGTACTTTACCTGGTACTTTACCAAATTCATTGATTAGCTCTAGTAGTTTTCTGATAGCATCTTTAGTATTCTCTATGTATAGTATCATGTCATCTTCAAACAGTGACAGCTTTACTTCTTCTTTTCCAACTTGGATTCCTTTTATTTCCTTTTCTTCTCTGATTGCTGTGGCTAAAACTTCCAAAACTATGTTAAATAAGAGTGGTGAGAGTGGGCAACCTTCTCTTCTTCCAGATCTTAGTGGAAATGCTTTCAGTTTTTCACCATTGAGGACGATGTTGCCTGTGGGTTTTTCATATAAGGCCCTTATTATGTTGAGGAAATTTCCCTCTATGCCTACTTACTGCAGGGTTTTTATCATAAATGGCTGTTGAACTTTTTTGAAAGATTTTTCTGCATCTATGGAGTTGATCATATGTTTTTTTCCTTCAATTTGTTAATATGGTTTATCATGTTGATTGATTTGTGTATAATGAAGAATCCTCACAATCCTGGAATAAACGCCACTTGATCATGTTGTATGATCCTTTTAATGTGCCGTTGGATTCTGATTGTTAGTATTTTGTTGAGGATTTTTGCATCTATGTTCATCAGTGATATTGGCCTATAGTTTTCTTTCTTTGTGACATCCTTATCTGGTTTTGGTATCAGGGTGATGGTGGCCTCGTAGAATGAGTTTGGGAGTGTTCCTCCCTCTGCTATATTTTGGAAGAGTTTGAGAAGGATAGGTGTTAGCTCTTCTCTAAATGTTTGATAGTAGTCGCCTGTGAAACCATCTGTTCCTGGGCTTTTGTTTGTTGGAAGATTTTTAATCACAGTTTCAATTTCAGTGCTTGTGATTGGTCTGTTCATATTTTCTATTTCTTCTGATTCAGTCTTGGCAACTTCTGCTTTTCTACGAATTTGTCGATTTCTTCCAGGTTGTCCATTTTATTGTCATAGAGTTGCTTGTAGTAATCTCTCATGAACATTTTTATTTCTACAGTGTCAGTAATTTCTCGTTTTTCATTTCTAATTCTATTGATTTGAGTCTTGTCCTTTTTCTTCTTGATGAGTCTGACTAATTGTTTACCAGTTTTGTTTATATTCTCAAAGAACCAACTTTTAGTTTTATTGATCTTTGCTATCCTTTCCTTCATTCTTTTTTAAATTATTTCTGATCTGATCTTTATGATTTCTTTCCTTCTTCTAACTTTGGGGTTTTTTATTTGTTCTCCTTTATCTAATTGCTTTAGGTGCAAGGTTCGGTTGTTTGTTCAAAATGTTTCCTGTTTCTTAATGTAGGATTTTATTGCTATAAAGTTCCCTCTTATAACTGCTTTTGCTGCATCTCATAGGTTTTGGGTCGTCCTGTCTCCATTGTCATTTGTTTCTAGGTATTTTTTGATTTCCTCTTGATTTTTACAGTGATCACTTCGTTACTAAGTAGTGTATTGTTTAGCCTCCATGTGTTTGTATTTTTCACGGTTCTTTTCCTGTAATTGATATCTAGTCTGATAGCATTGTGGTCGGAAAAGGTACTTGATACAATTTCAATTTTCTTAAATTTAAGAAGGCTTGATTTGTGACCCAGGATATGATGTATCCTGGAGAGTGTTCCATGAGCACTTGAGAAAATGTGTATTCTGTTGTTTTTGGATGGAGTGTCCTATAAATATCAATTAAGTCCATCTCGTTTAATGTATCATTTAAAGCTTATGTTTCCTTATTTATTTTCATTTTGGATGTTCTGTCCATTGGTGAAAGTGGGGGTGTTAAATTACCCACGATGAATGTGTTACTGTCGGTTTCCCCTTTTATGGCTGTTAGTATTTGCCTTATGTATTGAGGTGCCCCTATGTTGGGTGCATAAATATTTACAATTGTTATATCTTCTTCTTGGATTGATCCCTTGATTATTATGTGGTGTCCTTCTTTGTCTCTTCTAATTGTCTTCATTTTAAAGTCTATTTGTCCGATATGAGAATTGCTCCTCCAGCTTTATTTTGGTTTCCATTTGCATGGAGTATCTTTTTCCATCCCCTTACTTTCAGTCTGTATGTGTCTCTAGGTCTGAAGTGGATCTCTTGTAGACAGCATATATATGGGTCTTGTTTTTGTGTCCATTCAGCCAATCTGTGCCTTTTGGTGGGAGCATTTAATCCATTTACATTTAAGGTAATTATTGATATGTATGTTCCTATTCCCATTTTCTAAATCGTTTTGGTTTCGTTATTGTACGTCTTTTCCTTCTCTTGTGTTTCTTGCCTAGAGAATATCCTTTAGCATTTGTTGTAAAGCTGGTTTGTTGGTGCTGAACTCACTCAGTTTTTGCTTGTCTGTAAAGGTTTTAATTTCTCCATCATATCTGAATGAGATCCTTGCTGGGTAGAGTAATCTTGGTTGCAGATATCTCTCCTTCATCATTGAAAATATGTCCTTCCACTCCCTTCTGGCTTGAAGAGTTTCTGCTGAAAGATCAGCTGTTAACCTTATGGGGATTCTCTTTTGTGTTATTTGTTGTTTTTCCCTTGCTGCTTTTAATATGCTTTCTTTGTATTTCATTTTTGACAGTTTGATTAATATTTGTCTTGGCGTATTTCTCCTTGGATTTATCCTGTATGGGACTCTCTGTGCTTCCTGGACTTGATTAACTATTTCCTTTCCTGTATTAGGGAAGTTTTCAACTATAATCTCTTCAAATATTTTCTCAGTCCCTTTCTTTTTCTCTTCTTCTTCTGGAACCCCTATAATTCGAATGTTGGTGCGTTTAATGTTGTCCCAGAGGTCTCTGAGACTGTCCTCAGTTCTTTTCATTCTTTTTTCTTTATTCTGCTCTGCAGTAGTTATTTCCACTATTTTATCTTCCAGGTCACTTATCCGTTCCTCTGCCTCAGTTATTATGCTATTGATCCCATCTAGAGTATTTTTCATTTCATTTATTGTGTTGTTCATCATTGTTTATTTCATCTTTAGTTCTTCTAGTTCCTTGTGAAATGTTTGTTGCATTTTGTCTGTTTTATTTCCAAGATTTTGGATCATCTTTACTATCAGTATTCTGAATTCTTTTTCAGGTAGACTGCCTATTTCCTCTTCATTTGTTAGGTCTGGTGCATTTTTATCTTGCTCGTTTATCTGCTGTGTGTTTTTCTGTCTTCTCATTTTGCTTATCTTACTGTTTTTGGGGTCTCCTTTTTGCAGGTTGCAGGTTCGTCGTTCCCGTTGTTTTTGGTGTCTGTCCCCAGTGGCTAAGGTTGGTTCAGTGGGTTGTTTAGGCTTCCTGGTTGAGGGGACTAGTGCCTGTGTTCTGGTGGATGCAGCTGCATCTTGTCTCTCTGGTGGGCAGGTCCACATCTGGTGGTGTGTTTTGGGGTGTCTGTAGTCTTATTATGATTTTAGGCACCCTGTCTGCTAATGGGTGGGGTTGTGTTCCTGTTTTGCTAGTTGTTTGGCATAGGGTGTCCAGCACTGTAGCTTGATGGTCCTTGAGTGAAGCTGGGTGCTGGCATTGAGATGGAGGTCTCTAGGAGATTTTTTCCATTTGATATTATGTGGAGCTGGGAGGTCTGTTGTTGACCAGTGTCCTGAAGTTGGCTCTCCCACCTCAGAGGCACAGCACTGACTCCTGGCTGGAGCACCAAGAGCCTTTCACCCCATAGCTCAAACCTCCACACCCTCACTTTCGTGCCTTTTACACCACCCTAGTCTCGAAGCTTCTGCCACTGCTCCTCAGGCCGGGTCCCTGTCAGAAAAAAAAAAAAATTTAAAGAAAAAACAAAAAAACTGATGGATAGAACCCTAGCACAAATGGTGACAGCAAAGCTATACAGACAAAATCTTACACAGAAGCATACACATACACACTCACAAAAAGAGGAAAAGTGGAAAAAATAATAAATCTTGCTCTCAAAGTCCACCTCCTCAATTTGGGATGATTCGTTTTCTATTCATGTATTCCACAGATGCAGGGTACATCAAGTTGATTGTGGAGCTTTAATCCACTGCTTCTGAGGCTTCTGGGAGAATTTCCCTTTCTCTTCTTTGTTCTCACAGCTCCTGGGGCTCAGCTGTGTATTTGCCTCTGCCTCTGGATGTAGGTCGCTGGCGGGCGTCTTTTCTTTGCTCAGACAGGACAGGGTTAAAGGAGTAGCTGCTTCGGGGACTCTGTCTCACTCAGGCCTGGGGGAGGGAGGGGTGCGGATGCGGGGCGAGCCTGTGGTGGCAGAGGCTGGTGGGACATTGCAGCTGCTTGAGGCATGCTTTGCATTCTCCCACGGAAGTTGTCCCTGGATCCCCAGACTCTGGGAGTGCCTGGCTGCACAGGCTCCCCGGTAGGGAGGTGTGGATAGTGACCTTTGCTCGCACAGGCTTCCTGGTGGCAGCTGCAGCAGACTTAGCGTCTCACGCCCGTCTCTGTGCTCTGCTCTTTTAGCTGCAGCTCGTGCCCTTCTCTGGTGCTCCTTTAAGCAGTGCTCTTAATCCCCTCTCCTCGGGCACCAGGAAACAAAGAGGGAAGAAAAAGTCTCTTGTCTCTTTGGCAGGTCCGGACTTCCCCAGACTACCTCCCAGGTAGCCACGGTGCACTAACACCCTGCAGTCTGTGGTCACGCTGCCAACCCCAGTCCTCTCTTGGCGCTCCAACCGAATCCTGAGCCTTAGCTCCCAGCCCCCACCCAACCTGGTGGGTGAGCAGACAAAACTTTCAGGCTGTTGAGTGCCGGTCAGCACCCATCTTCTGTGAGGGAATCTCTCCACTTTGCCTACCGCACCCCTGTTGCTATGCTCTCCTCCACAGCTCCAAAGCTTTCCCCCTCTGCCACCCACAGTCTCCGCCCATGATGGGGCTTCCTAGTGTGTGGAAACTTTTCCTCCTCTTCAGCTCCCTCCCACTGGTGCAGGTCCCTTCCCTATTCTTTTGTCTCTGTTTATTCTTTTTTCTTTTGCCCTACCCATGTATGTGGGGAGTTTCTTGCCTTTTGGGAGGTCTGAGGTCTTCTGCCAGCGTTCAGTAGGTGTTCTGTAGGAGTTTTTCCACATGTAGATATATTTCTGGTGTATCTGTGGGGACGAAGGTGATCTCTGCGTCTTACTTTTCCGCCATCTTCCCGATTCCTCTATCCGGTTCTATATCTTTAGTGCAAGGATTTTAGAGGAAATTTTGTTATCAAAATTGGCTTGAAATAAGTAGTGGTAACAGTAGAAGAAATTGTGAAAATGTCAAAAAATGCATATATGTCCTGTCCACATGACTTTATAGGTAAATTCTTTCAAAAATACAAGGGAGAGATAATTCATGTGTCATTTAATTTGTTCTAGAAAATAAAGGAGGAAAATCCTTCCTTTTATTTCATGAATCAAATATAAATAACTTGATAGCTAAACTTGACAAAAAAAGCACACTCTTAAAATCTAAAAACCAAAATAATTTATGGAAGTAGGCACAATATCATTAAGTGTTAAGTAATGAAACTCAGGATTACATTAAAAGTCTCCTACACCATAACCAAGGACAATTTATCCCATAAGTGTGAGGATGGTTCAAAATTAGGAGATCTATTATTATAATGGTTTCCTATAATAGATCAAATGAGATAATATACACATTACATGAACACAATTTTTCTCTAAATTCTGAAATGGTATTTAAGAAAATACACTCCCAAATTCATTTATAAGGACACCATTACTGTGATACCCAAACCAAAGACACTACAAAGAAGAAGATTATAGGCTATTATGTTTGATGAATGTAGATATAAAAATCTTCAACAAAATATTAACAAACCAAATCCAACAATATATAAAAAGGATCATACACCATGATCAAGTGGGATTTATTCAAAGGATGCAAGTGTGGTTCAATATTCACACATTAATCAATGTGATACACCACGTTAATAAAAAGAAGGATAAAAATCACATTATCATCTCAATAGATGCAGAAAAAGCCTTTGTCATATTCAACATCCATTCATGATAAAAACTCTCATCAAAGTGGGTACAGACTGAAAATATCTCAACATAATAAAGGCTATTTACCTACAGCTAACTTCATACTCAACAGTGAAAGACTTTCCTCTAAATACAGGAATAAGACAAGATGTCCTCCCTTGCCACTTCTATTTAACATAGTATTGAAATTCTTAGTCACAGCAATCAGACAAGAAAAAGAAGAAAATGTATCCATATTGGGAGAGAAGAAGTAAAACTGTCACTATTTGCAGATGACATGATACTTTATATAAAACCCTAAAGTCTCCACTGAAAAAGTGTAAGAACTAAGAAATGAATTCAGCAATATTGCAGGATACAAGATTAATATGCAGAAATCTATTCATTTTCTGTACACTAATAATGAACTATTAGAAAGCAAAAAAAAAAAAAAATTCCTCTTCAAATCACCTCAAAAAGAATACAATGCCTAGAAATAAACTTAACCAAGGAAGTGAAAGACTTATACCCTGAAAACTGTGAAACTTGTTGAAGGAAACTGAAAATAATACAAAGAAATAGAAAAATATCCTCAATGATTGGATTGGAAAAATTAATATTTTTAAAATGGCCATACTATTCAAAGCAATTTATGAGTTAACTCAATACCTGTTATAATACCCATGACATTTTTCACAGAACAAGAAGAAATAATCCTAAAATTTATATAGAACCACAGTATACCCCAAATTGTCAAAGCAATCTTTAAAAAAAAAACCTGGAGTTTTCAAAATCCCAGACTTTAGACTATACTACAAAGCTACAGTATTCGAAACAGTAAGGTACTGGCACAAAAACAGACACGTAGGTCAATGGAAGCGAATAGGGAGCCCAGAAATAAACCCACACACTTATGGTCAATTAATCTACAAAAAAGGAGGCAAGAAGATACAATGAAGAAAAGACTGTCCCCTCAATAAGTGGTGCTGGGAAAACTGAATATATACATGTAAAACAATGAAACTAGAACATTTTCTAGCACCATACACAAAAGTAAAATCAAAATAGATTAAATGCTTAAGTCTTAGACCTGAAACCATAAAAATCCTAGAAGTGAATATAGGCAGAACATGCTTTGACATAAATCATAGCAGTAATGTTTGGATCTGTCTCCTAAGGCAAAATAAATAAAAGCAAAAATAAACCAATGCGACTTAATAAAATTTAAATGCCTTTGCACAGCAAAGGAAATTATCAACAAAACAAAAAGGCAAATATGGAATGGGAGAAATTATTTGCAAATGATATGGCAGTTAAGGGGGTAATATCCACAATACATAAACAGTTCATAGAACTTAATAATAACAAACCAATCAAAAAATGGGCAAAAGACTTAAATAGACATTTTCCCAAAGTAGACATACAGATGGTAAACAGGCAAATGAAAAGAAACTCAACATCATTAATTATCAGAGAAATGCAAATCTCAACAAGAATGAGTTATCAACTCACAACTGTCAGAAGAGTTATCATTGAAAAGTATGAAAATTATAAATGTTGGCAAGGATGTGGAGAAAAGGGAAGACTTGTACACTTTTGGTGGGAATGTAAATTGGTGCTGCCAGTATGCAAAACAATATGCAGTTTCCTCAAAAAAACTAAAAATAGAATTACCATAAGATCTAGCAATTCCATGCCTGGGTATATATCTGGAAAAAACAAAAAATCTAAGTTGAAAAGATACATGCATCCCAATGTTTATAGCAGCACTATTTACAATAGCTAAGATAGGGAAGCAACCCAAGTTTCCATCAACAAACAAAGGGATATAAAAGAAGCCCATATATACAATGGACTATTACTCAACCATAAAGATGAATACTGCATGATAGCCCTTATATCCACAATCTAAAAAAAAAATAGGGGAGTTGAGGAAGATGGCAGAAGAGTAAGACGTGGAGATCACCTTCCTCCCCACAGATACATCAGAAATACATCTATATGTGGAACTCCTCCCATAGAACACCACTGAACACTGGCAGAAGACCTCAGACTTCCCAAAAGGCAAGAAACACCTCACGTACCTAGGTAGGGCAAAAGAAAAACAGAGACAAAAGAATATGGATGGGACCAGTACCAGTGGGAAGGAGATGTGAAGGAGGAAGGGTTTCCACACACTAGGGAGCCCCTTCATGGGCAGAGACTGTGGGTGGCAGAGTGGGGAAGCTTCACAGCCACAGAAGAGAGCACAGCAACAGGGGTGCTGAGGGCAAAGTGGAGAGATTCCTGCACAGAGGATCAGTGCCGACCAGCACTCACCAGCCTGAGAGGCCTGTCTACTCACCTGCCAGGGCGGGCGTGGGCTGGGAGCTGAGGCTCGGGCTTTGGTTGGAACTCAAGGAGAGGACTGGGGTTGGAGGTGTGAAAAGAGCCTGAAGGGGTCAATGCACCACAGCTAGCTGGGAGGGAGTACGGCAAAATGTCTTGACCTGCCTAAGAGGCAAGAGAATTTTTCTTCCCTCTTTGTTTCCTGGCGCATGAGGAGAGGGGATTAAGAGCGCTGCTTAAAGGAGCTCCAGAGACAGGCGCGAGACACGGCTAACAGTGTGGTCCCCAGAGACGGGCATGAGATGCTAAGGCTGCTGCTGCCGCCACTAAGAAGCCTGTGTGCAAGCACAGGTCACTAGCCACACCGTCCCTCATGGGAGCCTGTGAAGCCCACCACTGACAGGGTCCCGTGATCCAGGGACAACTTCCCCAGGAGAATGCACAGCATGCCTCAGGCTGGTGCAACATCACACCGGCCTCTGCTGCTGAAGACTCACCCTGCATCCATACCCTTCCCTACCGCCAGCATGAGTGAGCCACAGCCCCCGAATCAGCTTCTCCTTTAACCCCGTCCGATCTGAGTGAAGAACAGATGCCCTCAAGCAACGTACATGCAGATAAGGGGCCAAAATCAAAGGTGAAACCCAGGAGCTGTGCAAACAAAGAAGAGAAAGGGAATTTTTTTCCCAGCAGCCTCAGGAGCAGCGGATTAAATCTCCACAATCAACTTGATGTACCCTGCATCTGTGGAATACCTGAATAGACAACGAATCATCCCATATTGAGGAGGTGGACCTTGATAGCAATATATATTATTTTTCCCCTTTTCCTCTTTTTGTGAGTGTGTATGTGTATGCTTCTGTGTGAGATTTTGTCTGTATATTGTTGCTTTCACCATTTGTCCTAGGGTTCTGTCTGTCCATTTTTTTTCTTTTTATTTTACTTTTTTAAAAAGTTTGTTTTCAATAATTATTTTTTACTTTAATAACTTTATTTTCTCTTACTTTATTTTATTTTATCATTTTTCTTTATTTCTTTCGACTTTTTCTCCCTTTTTTTCTGGGCTGTGTGGATGAAAGGCTCTTGGTGCTCCAGCCAGGAGTCAGTGCTGTGCCTCTGAGGTGGGAGATCCAACTTCAGGACACTGGTTCACAAGAGAAGTCCCAGATCCATATAATACCAAATGGCGAAAATCTCCCAGAGATGTCCGTCTCAACACCAAGACCAAGATTGACTCAATGACAAGCAAGCCACAGTGCTGGACATCCTATGCCAAGCAAATAGCAAGACAGGAACACAACCCCACCCACTAGCAGAGAGGCAGCCTAAAATCATAACACCACAGACACCCTAAAACACACACCCAGACGTGGACCTGCACACCAGAAAGATAAGATCAAGCCTCATCCATCAGAACAGAGTCACTAGTCCCCTCCACCAGGAAGCCTACAAAAGCCACTGAACCAACTTCAGCCACTGGGGACAGATTTCAAAAACAATGGGAACTATGAACCTGCAGCCTGCAAAACGGAGACCACAAGCACAGTAAGATAAGCAAAATGAGAAGACAGGAAAACACACAGCAGATGAAGAAGCAAGGTAAAAAACCCCAAAACCTAACAAATGAAGAGGAAGTAGGCAGTCTACATGAAAAAGAATTCAGAATAATGATAGTAAAATTGATCCAAAATCTTGGAAATAGAATAGAGAAAATAAAAGAAACTTTCAACTGAGACCTGGAATAACTAAAGTGGAAACAAGCAATGATGAATAACACAATAAATGAAATTGAATACACTCTAGAAGGGATCAATAGCAGAATAAGTGAGGCAGAAGAACGGGTAAGTGACCTAGAAGATAAAATAATGGAAATAACTACTGCAGAGCAGAATAAAAAAAAAATGAAGAGAATTGAAGACAGACACAGACACTGCTGGGACAACATTAAACACACCAACATTCAAATTATAGAGGTCCCACAAGAAGAAGAGGAGAAGAAATGGACTGACAAAATATTTGAAGAGATTATAGTTTAAAACTTCCCTAATATGGGAAAGGAAATAGTTAATCAAGTCCAGGAAGCACAGAGAGTCCCATACAGGATAAATCCAAGGAGAAATACGCCAAGACAAATATTAATCAAACTGTCAAAAATGAAATACAAAGAAAGCATATTAAAAGCAGCAAGGGAAAAACAACAAATAACACAAAAGGGAATCCCCATAAGGTTAACAGCTGATCTTTCAGCAGAAACTCTGCAAGCCAGAAGGGAGTAGAAGGACATATTTTCAATGATGAAGGAGAAAAATCTGCAACCAAGATTACTCTACCCAGCAAGGATCTCATTCAGATATGATGGAGAAATTAAAACCATTACAGACAAGCAAAAGCTGAGAGAGTTCAGCACCACCAAACCAGCTTTACAACAAATGTGAAAGGAAGTTCTCTAGGCAGTAAAAACATTAGAAGGAGACCTACAATAACAAACCCAAAATAATTAAGAAAATGGGAATAGGAACATACATATCAATAATTACCTTAAATGTAAATGGATTAAGTGCTCCCACCAAAAGACACAGATTGGCTGAATGGATACAAAAACAAGACCCATATACATGCTGTCTACAAGAGACACATCTCACAACTAGGGACACATACAGAATGAAAGTGAGGGGATGGAAAAAGATATTAAATGGAAATCAAAAGAAAGGTGGAGTAGCAATTCTCATATCAGACGAAATAGACTTTAAAATAAAGACTATTATGAGAGAAAAAGAAGGACACAACATAATGATCAAGGGATAGATCCAAGAAGAAGATATAAAAATTGTAAATATTTATGCACCCAACATAGGAGCACCTCAATACATAAGGCAAATACTAACAGCCATTAAAGGGAAAATCAACAGTAACATAATCATACTAGGGGACTTTAACACCCCAGTTTCACCAATGGACAGATCATCCAAAATGAAAATAAATAAGGAAACACAAGCTTTAAGGATACATTAAACAAGATGGAATTAACTGATAATTATCAGACATTCCATCCAAAAATAACAGAATACACATTCTCCTCAAGTGCTTGTGGAACATTCTCCAGGAAAGATCATATCTTGGATCATATATCAAGCCTTGGTAAATTTAAGAAAACTGAAATTATATCAAGTAACTTTTCTGACCACAATGTTATGAGACTAAATATCAATTACAAGAAAAGAAACACTCGCAGGCTAAACAATACACTACTTAATAACGAGTGATCACTGAAGAAATCAAAGAGTAAATCAAAAAATTCCTAAAAACAAATGACAATGGAGACACGATGACCCAAAACTTATGGGATGCAGCAAAAGCAGTTCTAAGAGGGAAGTTTATAGCAATACAATCCTACCTTAAGAAACAGGAAACATCTCAAATAAACAACCTAAAGTTGCACCTAAAGCAAATAGAGAAAGAAGAACCCAAAGTTAGCAGAAGGAAATAAATCATAAGGATCATATCAGAAATAAATGAAGAAGAAATGAAGGAAACGATAGCAAAGATCAATAAAATTAAAAGCTAATTGAGTTATTTGTAGTGAGGTGGATGGACCTAAAGTGTGTCATACAGAGTGAAGTAAGTCAGAAAGAGAAAAACAAATACAGTATGCTAACATACTGTATTCTAAGAAAAAAAATATATGGATTCTAAGAAAAAAAAAAAGGTAATGAAGAACGTAGGGGTAAGATGGGAATAAAGACACAGACCTACTAGAGAATGGACTTGAGGATATGGGGAGGAGGAAGGGTAAACTCTGACCAAATGAGAGAGTGGCATGGACATATATACACTACGAAACGTAAAATAGATAGCTAGTGTGAAGCAGCCACATAGCACAAGGAGGCCACCTCAGTGGTTTGTGATAGGGTGGGTGGGAGGTTCTGAGACAGAAGAAAAAAGAGATATTGGAACTTATGTATATGTATAACTGATTCACTCTGTTATAAAGCAGAAACTAACACACCATTGTAAAGCAATTATAGTCCAATAAAGACGTTAAAAACATTAAAAAAAATACAAATGAATATATATAGCAAAACAGACACAGTGACATAGAAAACAAACTAGTAGTTCCCAAACGGGAGAGAGAAGTGAGGAGGAGCAAGTTAGAGATATAGGATTAAGAGATACAAACTACTATGTATAAAATAGATAAGCAGCAAGGATATATTGTATTGCACAGGGAATTATCTTGCATTTCCATTATCTTGCAATAACTTTCAATGGTGTATAATCTGTAAAAAATACTGAATCATTGTGCTGTACACCTGAAACTAATATAATATTGTAAATCAACTATCCTTCAATAAAACAAGAAATAGGATACGCAAGAATGGGAAATGAGGAACAAATTTGTGACAGACAATATGATTAGTACAGGGAAATTTCCAGAGGATCAACTAAAATATAAGTACAATAATTTGAAGAAATTCACATAATCATCCTCATAACAATCCTATTGGATAGGGTCTGATATAGCTGCTATTTCACAATAAGAAAAAAAATCACAGAGAGATCAAATAATTTGAGCAAGTTTATACTGCTGGAAAGTGGAAAAGCCAGGAATTGGTTCTTCATTTTCTGATTCAAGTAGTGAAACAGAAACTACATTTTAAAAATAGCCAAGACCTGGAAGCAACCTAAATGTCCATTGATAGATTAATGATAAAGAAGATGTGGTACATATATACAATGGGATATTACTCAGCCATTAAAAGGAATGAAATAATGCCATTTGCAGCAACATGGATGGACTTGGAGATTATCATACTAAGTGAAGTAAGTCAGAGAAAGACAAATATCATATGATATTGCTTATATGTGGAATCTAAAAAACAAATGATACAAATGAACTTGTTTCCAAAACAGAAACAGATTCACAGACTTAGAGACTGAACTTATGGTTACCGGGGGGGAAAGTGGGGGGGAAAGATAGATTGGGAGTTTGGGACTGACATGTACACACTACTACACTTAAAATAGATAACCGACAAGGACCTAGTTAATAGCACAGGAACTCTGTTCAATATTCTGTAATAACCTAACTGGGAAAATAATTTGAAAAAGAATAGACAAATGTATATGTATAATTGAATCACTTTTCTGTACACCTGAAACTAATACAACATTGTTAATCAACTATACTCATATAAAATTTAAAAAAAGATTCCACTAATGAATTCAATTAAAAACACAGCACAGTGACATAACTGTAAGATGAAATGTATAGGCCTTCTATGAAGAAACAATGAAGATTTATTGAAATACATTTACTGCTTGAAAATTAAAAAGATGATGGCTTCCCTGGTGGCGAAGTGGTTGGGAGTCCGCCTGCTGATGCAGGGGACAAGGGTTTGTGCCCCGGTCCGGGAAGATCCCACATGCTGTGGAGTGACTGGGCCCGTGAGCCATGGCCTCTGAGCCTGCGCGTCTGGAGCCTGTGCTCTGCAATGGGAGAGGCCACAACAGTGAGAGGCCCACGTACTGCAAAAAAAAAAAAAAAAAAAAAAAAAAAAGATGAAAAATATATAATAAATGTTTTTCAATGAGCACCATATTAGGACTATTAAAAAAAAAACTAGAACACATTCAAAGTTCATCAAGCAGAATAAATGGGCAAACATAGCAAAAAATATTTTGAAAAAGAACAATAAGGAGAGAATACCACACCACTTATTAAAATGTGTTTTAAAATTATTAAAAATTAACCTATGTTTTGGCATAGGAATAGACAAACAGATACAGTGATTACTAGAGTTCATTGATTATTCATTCTATATCAAACACTGCTTTTAATAGTTCCCACGTATTTCTTAATTTAAACCACTTTACACATATTATCTCATTTAATCCTTTCTTAATCCTAAGTAGACACAATTATTATCCCAATTTTATAAATGGGGATATTGAGGCACAAAATGTAACTTTCTAAAAGGCTCAAAACTAGTAAATGATGGTCTGTATGACTCCAAAGTCTGCCCTCTGAACCACTCTATTGTGCATAGTGAAATATGAAACTCAACTACATACTGAAGAACAAATAAGCACTTAGCATACGATGCCAATGTCATTTTAAATCATTATGGAAATGTTGGTGTTATTGACTGATTCCCAGGGTAGTGATAGTATTGAGGGTTGGTGGGCAGGAGGGCTACTTTTTTGCATCACTTAACAACCCAAACAAATTTTTAATGAGTTAAAGTATTAAATTTTCTAAGAGAAAATAAAATGTTTTGGAAGAAAACATGGGTGAATATTTATATGATTTGAGGTTTTGGAAGGATTTTACTAAATAAAATATAAGGCGTAAAAGATTTATCGATCTGACTTCATAAAAATTTAAATATTCTGAAAGTCCATAAGAATGAAACAAGCTCATGAACAATATCAAAAAGAAATGAAAAATGAAAAAATTGGAGACATATTAAGGAAAAAGAAAAATTTGATAGAATTAATATAAAGAGTGTTTTAGCAAGATAATATACAAGAGAGAAATATACTAATAGAAAAATAAGTAAAGGGCATGAAAAGGAATATCACTGAGAAAAATCAGATGGCCATAAGCATGTGAAAAAGTGTTTAATGCCAGTAGTGAAAAATGAAAATCAAAATACCTATGAGAAGATATTTTCCACCAAATTAGTGAGTTTTCTTAAAAAGTATAATGCTCAAATTTACCAAGTCATTTTAAAACACTATTCATGAAATTATTAAATAATCCTGACTTTCTACAAGGCTGTTTTACTGCATACGTTAAGAATCTTATAAATGCTCATATAAATTCCCAATTTAAAAATATCAAGATTCATTCACAGAGTAGGATACTAGGGAAAAGAGAAAATTTTTTTTAAAAGTACACTAAATTGAAATTACCTCATTATTTGTTTCACTACCCCAATAAATATAGTCCAGTGACTCTAGTTAATTTACTTTGTTCACACTTTCATTAAATTCCTCAACAACCAGCACAGAGTCAGGCATATGATAAATGCTAATAAATATTTTCCAAATGAATGAATCAAAATGTAAGCATAAATCTACACTTCAATCTTAATTTTGTTTTAAAAATTAGAAGAGGGAGATATATATATATATATATATATATGACTAGAAAAAATATATTTATAATAATCGAGCCTGGTTGGTGAAATTATGGAAGACTTTAATTTATTCCACATAAATGTTCCATTTCCTCAATTTCCTAACAGGATTTAAAAAATAAAAACACAGGGGGCGTGAGGAAGATGGCGGAAGAGTAAGACGCAGAGATCACCTTCCTCTCCACAGATACACCAGAAATACATCTACACGTGGAACAACTCCTACAGAACACCTACTGAAGGCTGGCAGAAGACCTCAGACCTCCCAAAAGGCAAGAAACTCCCCACGTACCTGGGTAGGGCAAAAGGAAAAAAGAATAAACAGAGACAAAAGAATAGGGACGGCACCTGCACCAGTGGGAGGGAGCTGTGAAGGAGGAAAAGTTTCCACACACTAGGAAGCCCCTTCGCGGGCGGAGACTGCGGGAGGCGGAGGGGGGAGCTTCGAAGCCGCGGAGGAGTGCACAGCAACGGGTGCGGAGGGCAAAGCGGGGAGATTCCCGCACAGAGGATCGGTGCCGACCGGCACTCACCAGCCCGAGAGGCTTGTCTGCTCACCCGCCGGGACGGGCGGGGCTGCGAGCTGAGGCTCTGAGGCTCGGGTTTCGGTTTCGGACGGAGCGCAGGGAGAGGACTGGGGTTGGCGGCTTGAACATAGCCTGAAGGGGTTAGTGCACCACAGCTAGCCGGGAGGGAGTCCGGGGAAAAGCCTGCACCTGCCGAAGAGGCAAGAGACTTTTTCTTCCCTCTTTGTTTCCTGGTGTGTGAGGAGAGAGGTTTAAGAACGCTGCTTAAAGGAACTCCAGAGACGGGCGCGAGCCGCGGCTAAAAGCGCGAACCCCAGAGACAGGCGCGAGCCGCGGCTGAAAGCGCGGACCCCAGAGACGGGCGCGAGCCGCGGCTGAGGGCGCAGACTCCAGAGACGGGCACAAGCCGCGGCTGGAGGCGCGGACCCCAGAGGCGGGCGGGAGACGTTGGGGCTGCTGCTGCCGCCACCAAGGGGCCTGTGTGCGAGCGCAGGTCGCTCTCCACTCCCCTCTTCCGCGGAGCCTGTGCAGCCCGCCACTGCCGGGTTCCCGGGATCCGGGGACGACTTCCCCGGGAGAGCGCACGGCGGGCCTCGGGCTGGTGCAGGGTCACGCTGGACTTTGCCGCCGCAGGCCCGCCCCGCATTCCGTGCCCCTCCCTCCCCGCCGGCCTCAGTACGCCAGAACCCCCGAATCAGCGGCTCCTTTAACCCCGTCCTGTCTGAGCAAAAAACAGACGCCCTCCAGCGACCTACACGCAGAGGCAGGGCCAAATCCAAAGCTGAGCCCCTGTGAGCTGTGAGAACAAAGAAGAGAAAGGGAAATCTCTCCCAGCAGCCTCAGAAGCAGCGGATTAAAGCTCCACAATCAACTTGATGTACCCTGCATCTGTGGAATACATGAATAGACAGCCAATCATCCCAAATTAAGGAGGTGGACTTTGGGAGCAAGATCTATGATTTTTTTCCCTATTCCTCTTTTTGTGAATGTGTATGTGTATGCTTCTGTGTGAGATCTTGTCTGTATAGTCTTGCTTCCACCATTTGTCCTAGGGTTCTATCCGTCCATGGTTTTTTCTTAAAATTTTTTTTCTTAATAATCAATTTTAATTTTAAGAACGTTATTATACTTTACCTTCGTCCTTTCTTTCTTTCTTTCTTTCCTTCCTTCCTTCCCTCCTTTAGACAACGAATCATCCCAAATTGAGGAGGTGCTCTCTGACAGCAAGATTTATGATTTTTCCCCCTTTACCTCTTTTTGTGAGGGTGTATGTGTACGCTTCTGTGTAAGACTTTGTCTGTATAGCTTTGCTTCCAACATTTGTCCTAAGGTTCTACCCGTCCCTTTTTTTTTTATTTTCTAATTAAGAATTTTTTAATTCAATAACTTTATTATACTTTATTTTATTTTTACTGTATCTTCTTTCTTTCTGTTTTTCCTTTCCCTCCTTCCTTCATTCCTCCCTCCCTCCCTCCCTCCTTTCGTTCCTTCTTGCCTTCTTTGGTTCTTTCTTTCTTTCTTTCTTTCTTCCTTCCTTCCTTCCTTCCTTCCCTCCTTTCTTCCCTCCTTTCCTTCTTTCTTTCCTCATACTTCTACTAATTCCCTCTACTTTTTCTCCCTTTTATTCTGAGCCGTGTGGATGAAAGGCTCTCGGTGCTCCAGCCAGAAGTCAGGGCTCTGCCTCTGAGGTAGGAGAGCCAACTTCAGGACACTGGTCCACAAGAGACCTCCCAGCTCCACATAATATCAAACGGCGAAAATCTCCCAGAGACCTCCATCTTAACACCAGCACCCAGCTTCACTCAACGACCAGCAAGCCACAGTGCTGGACAACCTGTGCCAAACAACTAGCAAAACAGGAACACAACCCCACCCATTAGCAGAGAGGCTGCCTAAAATCATAATAAGGCCACAGACACCCCAAAACACACCACCAGACGTGAACCTGCCCACTAGAGAGACAAGATCCAGCCTCATCCACCACAACACAGGCACTAGTCCCCTCCACCAGGAAGCCTACACAACCCACTGAACCAACCTTAGCCACTGGAGACAGACATCAAAAACAGGAGGAACTACGAACTTGCAGCCTGCAAAAAGGAGACCCCAAACACAGTAAGATAAGCAAAATGAGAAAACAGAAAAACACACAGCAGATAAAGGAGCAAGATAAAAATGCACCAGACCTAACAAATGAAGAGGAAATAGGCAGTCTACCTGAAAAAGAATTCAGAATAATGATAGTAAGGTTGATCCGAAATCTTGGAGATAGAATGGACAATAGAATGGACAAAATGCAAGAATCAGTTAACAAGGACCTAGAAGAACTAAAGATGAAACAAGCAACGATGAACAACACAATAAATGAAATTAAAAATACTCTAGATGGGATCAATAGCAGAATAACTGAGGCAGAAGAACGGATAAGTGACCTGGAAGATAAAATAGTGGAAATAACTACTGCAGAGCAGAATAAAGAAAAAAGAATGAAAAGAACTGAGGACAGTCTCAGAGACCTCTGGGACAACATTAAACGCACCAACATTCGAATTATAGGGGTTCCAGAAGAAGAAGAGAAAAAGAAAGGGACTGAGAAAATATTTGAAGAGATTATAGTTGAAAACTTCCCTAATATGGGAAAGGAAATAGTTAATCAAGTCCAGGAAGCACAGAGAGTCCCATACAGGATAAATCCAAGGAGAAATACGCCAAGACACATATTAATCAAACTGTCAAAAATTAAATACAAAGAAAGCATATTAAAAGCAGCAAGGGAACAACAACAAATAACACATAAGGGAATCCCCATAAGGTTAACAGCTGATCTCTCAGCAGGAACCCTACAAGCCAGAAGGGAGTGGCAGGACATACTGAAAGTGATGAAGGAGAAAAACCTGCAACCAAGACTACTCTACCCAGCAAGGATCTCATTCAGATTTGATGGAGAAATTAAAACCTTTACAGACAAGCAAAAGCTGAGAGAGTTCAGCACCACCAAACCAGCTTTGCAACAAATGCTAAAGGATCTTCTCTAGGCAAGAAACACAAGAGAAGGAAAAGACCTATAATAACGAATCCAAAACAATATAGAAAATGGGAATAGGAACATACATATCGATAATTACCTTAAATGTAAATGGACTAAATGCTCCCACCAAAAGACACAGATTAGCTGAATGGATACAAAAGCAAGACCCTTACATATGCTGTCTACAAGAGACCCACTTCAGACCTAGAGACACATACAGACTAAAAGTAAGGGGATGGAAAAAGATATTCCATGAAAATGGAAACCAAAAGAAAGCTGGAGTAGCCATTCTCATATCAGACAAAATATACTTTAAAATAAAGACTATTAGAAGAGACAAAGAAGGACACTACATAATGATCAAGGGATCGATCCAAGAAGAAGATATAACAATTGTAAATATTTATGCACCCAACATAGGAGCACCTCAATACATAAGGCAAACACTAACAGCCATAAAAGGGGAAATCGACAGTAACACATTCATAGTAGGGGACTTAAACACTCCACTTTCACCCAAGGACAGATCATCCAAAATGAAAATACATAAGGAAACACAAGCTTTAAATGATACATTAAACAAGATGGACTTAATTGATATTTATAGGACACTCCATCCAAAAACAACAGAATACACATTTTTCTCAAGTGCTCATGGAACATTCTCCAGGATAGATCATATCTTGGGTCACAAATCAAGCCTTGGCAAATTTAAGAAAATTGAAATTGTATCAAGTATCTTTTCTGACCACAACGCCATGAGACTAGATATCAATTACAGGAAAATATCTGTAAAAAATACAAACACATGGAGGCTAAACAATACACTACTTAATAGTGAAGTGATCACTGAAGAAATCAAAGAGGAAATCAAAAAATACCTAGAAACAAATGACAATGGAGACACAACGACCCAAAACCTGTGGGATGCAGCAAAAGCAGTTCTAAGGGGGAAGTTTATAGCAATACAAGCCCACCTTAAGAAGCAGGAAACATCTAGAATAAACAACCTAACCTTGCACCTCAAGCAATTAGAGAAAGAAGAACAAAAAAACCCCAAAGCTAGCAGAAGGAAAGAAATCATAAAAATCAGATCAGAAATAAATGAAAAAGAAATGAAGGAAACAATAGCAAAGATCAATAAAACTAAAAGCTGGTTCTTTGAGAAGATAAAGACAATAGATAAACCATTAGCCAGACTTATCAAGAAAAAAAGGGAGAAGACTCAAGTCAATAGAATTAGAAATGAAAAAAGAGAGGCAACAACTGACACTGCAGAAATAAAAGAGATCATGAGAGATTACTACAAGCAACTCTATGCCAATAAAATGGACAATCTGGAAGAAATGGACAAATTCTTAGAAATGCACAACATGCCAAGACTGAATCAGGAAGAAATAGAAAATATGAACAGACCAATCACAAGCACTGAAATTGAAACTGTGATTAAAAATTTTCCAACAAACAAAAGCCCAGGACCAGATAGCTTCACAGGCGAATTCTATCAAACATTTAGAGAAGAGCTAACACCTATCCTTCTCAAACTCTTCCAAAATATAGCAGAGAGAGGAACACTCCCAAACTCATTCTATGAGGCCACCATCACCTTGATACCAAAACCAGGCAAGGATGTCACAAAGAAAGAAAACTACAGACCAATATCACTGATGAACATAGATGCAAAAATCCTCAACAAAATACTAGCAAACAGAATCCAACAGCACATTAAAAGGATCATACACCATGATCAAGTGGGGTTTATTCCAGGAATGCAAGGATTCTTCAATATATGCAAATCTATCAATGTGATAAACCATATTAACAAATTGAAGGAGAAAAACCATATGATCATCTCAATAGATGCAGAGAAAGCTTTCAACAAAATTCAACACCCATTTATGATAAAAACCCTGCAGAAAGTAGGCATAGAGGGAACTTTCCTCAACATAATAAAGGCCATATACGACAAGCCCACAGCAAACATCATCCTCAATGGTGAAAAACTGAAAGCATTTCCACTAAGATCAGGAACAAGACAAGGGTGCCCACTCTCACCACTCTTATTCAACATAGTTTTGGAAGTTTTAGCCACAGCAATCAGAGAAGAGAAGGAAATAAAAGGAATCCAAATCGGAAAAGAAGAAGTAAAGCTGTCACTGTTTGCAGATGACATGATCCTATACATACAGAATCCTAAAGATGCTACCAGAAAACTACTAGAGCTAATCAATGAATTTGGTAAAGTAGCAGGATACAAAATTAATGCACAGAAATCTCTGGCATTCCTATATACTAATGATGAAAAATCTGAAAGTGAAATCAAGAAAACACTCCCATTTACCATTGCAACAAAAAGAATAAAATATCTAGGAATAAACCTACCTAAGGAGACAAAAGACCTGTATGCAGAAAATTATAAGACACTGATGAAAGAAATTAAAGATGATACAAATAGATGGAGACATATACCATGTTCTTGGATTGGAAGAATCAACATTGTGAAAATGACTCTACTACCCAAAGCAATCTATAGATTCAATGCAATCCCTATCAAACTACCACTGGCATTTTTCACAGAACTAGAACAAAAAATTTCGCAATTTGTATGGAAACACAAAAGACCCCGAATAGCCAAAGCAATCTTGAGAACAAAAAAAGGAACTGGAGGAATCAGGCTCCCTGACTTCAGACTATACTACAAAGCTACAGTTATCAAGACGGTATGGTACTGGCACAAAAACAGAAAGATAGATCAATGGAACAGGATAGAAAGCCCAGAGATAAACCCATGCACATATGGTCACCTTATCTTTGATAAAGGTGGCAGGAATGTACAGTGGAAAAAGGACAGCCTCTTCAATAAGTGGTGCTGGGAAAACTGGACAGGTACATGTAAAAGAATGAAATTAGAACACTCCCTAACACCATACACAAAAATAAGCTCAAAATGGATTAAAGACCTAAATATAAGGCCAGAAACTATCAAACTCTAGAGGAAAACATAGGCAGAACACTCTATGACATAAATCACAGCAAGATTCTTTCTGACCCACCCCCTAGAGTAATGGAAATAAAAACAAAAATAAACAAATGGGACCTAATGAAACTTCAAAGCTTTTGCACAGCAAAGGAAACCATAAACAAGACCAAAAGACAACCCTCAGAATGGGAGAAAATATTTGCAAATGAAGCAACCGACGAAGGATTAATCTCCAAAATTTACAAGCAGCTCATGCAGCTCAATAACAAAAAAACAAACAACCCAATCCAAAAATGGGCAGAAGACCTAAATAGACATTTCTCCAAAGAAGATATACAGACTGCCAACAAACACATGAAAGAATTCTCAACATCATTAATCATTAGAGAAATGCAAATCAAAACTGCAATGAGATATCATCTCACACCAGTCAGAATGGCCATCATCAAAAAATCTAGAAACAATAAATGCTGGAGAGGGTGTGGAGAAAAGGGAACCCTCTTGCACTGCTGGTGGGAATGTGAATTGGTTCCGCCACTATGGAGAACAGTATGGAGGTTCCTTAAAAAACTACAAATAGAACTACCATATGACCCAGCAATCCCACTACTGGGCGTATACCCTGAGAAAACCGAAATTCAAAAAGAGTCATGTACCAAAATGTTCATTGCAGCTCTATTTACAATAGCCCGGAGATGGAAACAACCTAAGTGCCCATCATCGGATGAATGGATAAAGAAGATGTGGCACATATATACAATGGAATATTACTCAGCCATAAAAAGAAACGAAATTGAGCTATTTGTAATGAGGTGGATAGACCTAGAGTCTGTCATACACAGTGAAGTAAGTCAGAAAGAAAAAGACAAATACAGTATGCTAACACATATATATGGAATTTAAGAAAAAAAAATGTCATGAAGAACCTAGGGGTAAGGCAGGAATAAAGACGCAGACCTCCTAGAGAACGGACTTGAGGTTATGGGGAGGGGGAAGGGTGAGCTGTGACGGGGCGAGAGAGAGTCATGGACATATACACACTAACAAACGTAGTAAGGTAGATAGCTAGTGGGAAGCAGCCGCATGGCACAGGGATATTGGCTCAGTGCTTTGTGACTGCCTGGAGGGGTGGGATAGGGAGGGTGGGAGGGAGGGAGACGCAAGAGGGAAGAGATATGGGAACATATGTATATGTATAACTGATTCACTTTGTTATAAAGCAGAAACTAACACACCATTGTAAAGTAATTATACCCCAATAAAGATGTTAAAAAAATAAATAAAAAAATAAAATAAAAAAAAATAAAAATGCAAAAAAAAAATAATAATAAAAAAATAAAAACACAATAAAATTGTCTTCATATAATAAAATGTCATAAAATTAAAATGTTTCAACAAACCGTAAAAATATTGTAACATGATTATCAAATTATTCCTGTTTTGTATACAGAGAGATCACATAAATAGAAATGAAAACCAGTAAGAATTCAAGAAGTAATGGAGAGGACCTTCAAGATCACAGAGGAGTAAGATGTGGAGATAAGCTTCCTCCCCACAAATATATCAAAAATAATCTACATGTGGAACAACTCCTACAGAACACCTACTGAACGCGGCAAAAGACCTCCAACTTCCCAAAAGGCAAGTACTCCCCACATACATGGGTAGAGCAAAAGGAAACAGACAAAACAAAGGCAAAAGAATAGCGACAGGACCTGCACTTCTGGGAGGGCACTGTGAAGGAGGAAAAGTTTATACACACTAGGAAAACCCTTCACAGATGGAAAGGGGGCCTGGGGGGGGGAAGCTTCAGAGCCATGGAGGAGAGTGCAGCAACATGTGTACCGAGGGCAAAGTGGAGAAATTCCTGCACAGAGAATCAGTGCCAACCAGTACTCACCAGCCTGAGAGGCTTGTCTGCTCACCCGCCGGTGTGAGTGGGGGATGGGAGCTGAGTCTTGGCCTTTGGAGTTCAGATCTCAGGGAGAGGACTGGGGTTGGCAGCATGAACACAGCCTGAAGGGGGCTAGTGAGCCTCAGCTAACTGGAAGGGAGTCCAGGAAAATGTCTGGATCTGCCTAAGAGTGAAAAGACCATTGTTTCAGGATGCACAAGGAGAGGAGATTCAGAACACCGCTTAAACGAGCTTCAGAAAGGGGCCTGAGCTGTGGCTATCAGCATGGACCCCAGAGTTGGGCAAGAAATGCTAAGGCTGCTATTGCATCCATCAAGAATCCTATGTGCAAACCCAGGTCACTATCCACACCACCCCACCTGGGAGCATGTGCAGCCTGCCACTGCCAGTGTCCTGTGATTCAGGGACAACTTCCCTGGAAGAACACATTGCACACCTCAGGCTGTTGCAATGTCACTCTGGTCTCTACTGCCACAGGCTCACCCCGCATATTGTACCCTCTCTCCCCCGACCTGAGTTAACCAGAGCCCCCTAATCAGCTACTCCTTTAACCCCATCTTGTCTGAGTGAAGAACAGACGCCAGATTGTGACGTAAATGCAGAGGTGGGGCCAAATACAAAGGTGAACCCCAGGAGCTGTGCAAACAAAGAAGAGAAAGGGTAATTTCTCTGTGCAGCCTCAGGAGTGGTGGATCAATACTCCACAATTAACTTGATGCACCCTGCTTCTGTGGAATACCTGAATAGACAATGAATCATACCAAAAATTGAGGTGGTGGACTTTGGGAGCAACTGTAGACTTGGGGTTTGCTGTAAAAGACTGACAAGATTCTGATTTTTATGTTTATCTTGGTATAGTTTTTAGTGCTTGTTATCATTAGTGGATTTTTTCATAGGTTTTGTTGCTTTCTTTTTTTATTACTTTTACATTTTTTATTTTAATAATATTTTTTCTTCTTTATTTTAATAAATTTATTTTATTTTATTTTTTTCTTTGTATTTTTTCTCCCTTTTCTTCTGAGATGTGTGGCTGACAGTGTCTTAGTGCTCTGTCTGTGTGTCAGGCCTGAACCTCTGAGGTGTGACAGCCGAGTTCAGGACATTGGACCATGAGACACCTACAGCCCCAACGTAAAATCAATTGGGGAGAGCTTTCCCAGAGATTTCCATCTTAATGCTAAGACCCAGCTCCACGCAATGACAAGCAAGTTCCATTGCTGGATGCCCGTGCCAAAAAACTAGTGAGACAGGACCACAAACCCACCCATTAGCAGAGAGGCTGCATAAAATCACAATGAGTTCACTGACACACCACAGCACACCATTGGATATGCCCCTGATGAAAAGATCCAGCCTCATTCACCAGAACACAGGCACCAATCCCCTCCACCAGGAAGCCTACATGATCCACTGAACAATACTTACGCACTCGGGGGAAGACACGAAAAACAATGGGAACTACGAACCTGCAGCTTGTGGAAAGGAGACCCCAAACACAGTAACTTAAGCAAAAATGAGAAAACAGAGAAATACACAGCAGAAGAAGGAGCAAAGTAAAAACTCCCCAGACCAAAATAATGAAGAGGAAATAGGCAGGCTACCTGAAAAGAATTCAGAGTAATACTAGTAAAGATGATCCAAAATCTTAGAAACAGAATGGAGAAAATATAAGAAACATTGAACAAGGGCCTAGAAGAACTAAAGAGCAAACAAAAAATCATGCAAACACAATAAATGAAATTAAAAATACTCTAGATGGAATCAATAGCAGAATAACAGAGGCAGAAGAACAGATAAGTGACCTGAATGATAAAATAGTGAGAAAAAAAAAAAACTACCACAGAGCAGAATAAGGAAAAAAGAATGAAAAGAATTGAGGGCAGTCTCAAAGATGTCTGGGACAACATTAAAAGAAAAGACATTTGAATTATAAGGGTCTGAGAAGAAGAAGAGAAAAAGAAACGGTCTGAGAAAATATTTTCAGAGATTATAGTTGAAAACTTCCTTAGTATGCGAAAGGAAAGAGTCAGTCAAGTCCAGGAAGCACAGAGAGTCCCATACAGGTAAAATCCAAGGAAAACATGCCAAGACACATATTAATCAAACTGTCAAAAATTAAATACAAAGAAAAAATATTAAAAGCAGCAAGGGAAAAGCAACAAATAGCATACAAGGGAGCTGCCATAAGTTTAACAGCTGATTGTTCATCAGAAACTGTGCAAGCCAGAAGGGAGGGACAGGATGTATTTAAAGTGAAGAAAGGGGAAAACATACAACCAAGATTACTCTACCCAGCAAGGATCTCATTCAGATTTGACGGAGAAATTAAAACCTTTACAGACAAGCAAAAGCTAAGGGAAATCAGCACCACTGAAATAGCTTCACAACAAATGCTAAAGGAACTTCTCTAGGCAGGAAACACAAGAGAAGGAAAAGATCTACAATAACAAACACAAAACTATGAAGAAAATGGTAATAGGAATATACATATCAATAATCACCTTAAATGAAATGGATAAAATGCTCAAACCAAAAGACATAGACTGACTGAATGGATACAGAACAAGACCCATATATATGCTGTCTACAAGAGACCAACTTCAGACCTAGGGAAACATACAGACTGAAAGTGAGGGGATGGAAAATGATATTCCATGTAAATGAAAATCAAAAGGAAGCTGGAGTAGCAATTCTCATATCAGACAAAATGACTTTAAAATAAAGACTTTTACAAGAGGCAAAGAAAGACACTACAGAATGATCAAGGTTCAATCCAAGAAGAAGATATAGCTATTGTAAATATTTATGCACCCAACATAAGAGCCTTCAATACATAAGGCAAATGCTAAAAACCATAAAAGGGGAAATAGCCAGTAACACAATAATAGTAGGGGACAACAACAACCCACTTTTGCCAATGGACAGATCATCCAAAATGAAAATAAATAAGGAAACACAGGCTTTAAATGACACATTAAACATGATTGACTTACTGATATTTATAGGACATTCCACCCCAAAAATATAGAATACACTTTCTTCTCAAGTGCTCGTGGAACCTTCTCCAGGATAGATCATATCTTGGGCCAAAATCAAGCATTGGTAAATTTAAGAATATTGAAATTGTATCAAGTATATTTTCAAACCACAATGCTCTGAGACTAGATATCATTGGCAGGGGAAAAAACTGTAAAGAATACAAGCATATGGAAGCTAAATGATACTCTACTAAATAACCAAGATATCATTGAATAAATCAAACAGGAAACAAAAAATACTTACAAACAAATGACAATGAAAACACGATAACCCAAAACCTATGGGATGAAGCAAAAGCAGTTCTAAGAGTGAAGTTTAGAGCAAAACAATCCTACCTCAATAAATAAGAAAAATCTCAAATAAACAACATAACGTTTCACATAAAGCAATTAGAGAAAGAAGAAAAAGAAAACCAAAAGTTAGTAGAAGGTAAGAAGTCATAAAATTTAGATCAGAAATAAATGAAAAAGAAATGAAGGAAACAATAGCAAAGATCAATAAAATTAAATGCTAGTTCTTTGAGGAGATAAACAAAATTGATAAACCATTAACCAGACTCATAAATAAAAGAATGGAAAAGACTCAAATCAACAGAATTAAAAATGAAAAATGAGAAGTAACAAATGACACTGAAGAAATACAAAGGATCATGAGAGATTACTACAAGCAAATATATGCCAATAACATGGACACCCTGGAAGAAATAGACAAATTCTTAGAAAAAGCACAACCTCCAAGACTGAACCAGGAAGAAATAGAAAATATAACCAGACCAATCACAAGCACTGAAATTGAAACTGTGATAAAAAAAATCTTCCAACAAACAAAAGACAAGGACAAGATGCCTTCACAGGAGATATCTATCAAACATTTAGAGAAGGTCTAACACCTATCCTTCTCAAACTCTTCCAAAATATAACAGAGGGAGGAACCCTCCCAAATTCATTCCATGAGGCCACCATCACCCTGATACCAAAACCAGACAAAGATGCTACAAAGACAGAAAAATACAGGGCAATATCACTGATGAACATAGATGCAAAAATCCACAATAAAATACTACCAAACAGAATCCAACAGCACATTAAAAAGATCATACAGCGTGGTCAATTGGGGTTTACCCCAGGAATGCAAGGATTCTTTAATATATGCAAAACAAGCAATGTGAGACAACATATTAACAAGCTGAAGGAGAAAAAACATATGATCTTTCTCCAAAGAAGATATACAGATTGCCAACAAACACATGAAAGAATGCTCAACAGCATTAATCATTAGAGAAATACAAATCAAAACTACAATGAGATATAATCTCATACCAGTCAGAATGGCCATCATCAAAAAATCTACAAGCAATAAATGCTGGAGAGGGTGTGGAGAAAAGGGAACACTCTTGCACTGTTGGTGGGAATGCAAATTGATACAGCCACTATGGAGAACAGAATGGAGGTTTCTTAAAAAACTAAAAATAGAACTACCATAAGACCCAGAAATCACACTATTGGGCATATACCCTGAGAAAACCATAATTTCAAAAAGAGTCATGTACCAATATGTTCATTGCATCTCTATTTACAATAGTCAGGACATGGAAGCAACCTAAGTGTCCATCCGCAGATGAATGGATAAAGAAGATGTGGCACATATATACAGTGGAATATGACTCAGCTATAAAAAGGAATGAAATTGAGTTATTTGTAGTGAGGTGGATGGACCTAGAGTCTGTCATACAGAGTGAAGTAAGCCAGAAAGAGAAAAAGAAATACTGTATGCTAATATATATATATGGAATCTAAGAAAAAAACGTCATGAAGAACCTAGAGGCAAGATGGGAATAAAGACTCAGATATATTAGGGAATGGACTTGAGGATATGGGGGGGGAAGGGTAAGCCGTGACAAAGTGAGAGAGTGGCATGGACATATGTACACTACCTAACATAAAATAGATACCTAGTGGGAAGCAGCTGCAGAGAACAGGGTGATCAGCTCGGTGCTTTGTGACTACCTAGAGGGGTGGGATAGGGAGAGTGGGAAGGAGGGAGACACAAGAGGGAAGAGATATGGGAACATATGTATATATATAACTGATTCACTTTGTTATAAAGCAGAAACTAACATACCACTGTAAAGCAATTATACTCCAATAAAGATGTTTAAAAAAAAGAACGAAATAAGAAAGTGAAACCTAAAAAAGAAATATGATCATCTCAATAGATTCAGAAAAATCTTTCAACAAAATTCAACATGCATTTATAATAAAAAACCCTCCAGAAAGTAGGCACAGTGGGAACTTACCTGAACATAATAAAGGTCATATATATGGGTGTATTTATTTAAAGTCATAGCCAACATCATTCTCAATGGCGAAAAACTGAAACCATTTCCACTAAGAGAAGGAACAAGACAAGTTTGCCAACTCTCTGCCAACTCTCAACACTATTATTCAACATAGTTTTGAAAGTTTTACCCACAGTATTCAGAGACGGAAAAGAAATAAAAGGAATCCAAATTGGAAAAGAGGAAGTAAAATTGTCACTGTTTTAAGATGACATGATACTATACATGGAGAATCCTACAGAAACTACCAGACAACTGCTAGACCTAATCAATGAATTTCATAAAGTAACAAGATACAAAATTAATGCACAGCACTCTCTTGCATTCCTATACACTAATGATGAGAAATCTGAAAGAGAAATTCAGGAATCACTCCCATTTACCACTGCAAAATAAAGAATAAAATACCTAAGAATAAACCTACCTATGGAGACAAAAGACTGTATGCAGAAAAATATAAGACATTGCTGAAGGAAATTAAAATGATGCAAGCAGATGGTGTGACATAGCATGTTCTTGGATTGGAAAAATCAACACTGTGAATATGACTATAGTACCCAAAGCAATCTAGAGATTCAATCCAATCCCTATCAGACTGCCAAATGCATTTTTCACAGAACTAGAATGAAAAAGTTTATAATTTGTATGGAAACACAAAAGACCCCAAATAGCCAAAGCAATCTTGAGAAAGAAAAACAGAGCTGGAGGAATTGGGCTCCCGGACTTCAGACTATACTACAAATCTACAATAATCAAGACAGTTTGGTACTCGTACAGAAACAGAAATATAGATCAGTGGAGCAGGATAGAAAGCCCAGAGATAAACCCACACACATATGGTCACTTTATCTTTGATAAGGCAGACAAGAATGTACAATGGGGAAAAGACAGCCTCTTCAATAAGTGGTGCTGGGAAAACTGGACAGCTACCTGTAAAAGAATGAAATTAGAACCCTCCCTAACATCATACACAAAAGTAAACTCAGAATGGATTAAAGACCTAAATGTAAGGCCAGACACTCTTAACACTCTTAGAAGAAAACATAGGCAGAACACTACATGACATAAATCACAGCAAGATCGTTTTTTGACCCACCTCCTAGAGAAATAGAAATAAAAACAAAAATTAACAAATGGGGCCTAATGAAACTTGAAATGTTTTGCACAGCAAAGGAAACCATAAACAAGACCAAAAGACAACCCTCAGAATGGGAGAAAATATTTGCAAATGAAGCAACTGACAAATGATTAGTCTCCAAAATATACAAGCAGCTTATGCAGCTCAATATCAAAAATCAAACAACCCAATCCAAAAATGAGTAGAAGACCTAAAAAGACATTTCTCCAGAGAAGATATACAGATTGCCAACAAACATATGAAAGCATGCTCAATATCACTAATCACTAGAGAAATGTAAATCAAAACTACAATGAGGTATCACCTCATACCAGTCAGAATGGCCATCATTAAAAACACTACAAACAATAAATGCTGGATAGGGTGTGGAGAAAAGGGAAGCCTCCTGCACTGTTTGTGGGAATGTTAATTGATACAGCCACTACAGAGTACATTATGGCAGTTCCTTAAAACACTAAAACTAGAATACCATACGACCCAGCCATCCCACTACTGGGCATATACCCTGAGAATATCATAGTTCAAAAAGTGTCATGTACCACAGTGTTCATTGTGGCACTATTTTCAATAGCCAGGACATGGAAGCAACCTTAGTGCCCATCCACAGATGAATGGATAAAGAAGATGTGGCATATATATACAATGAAATATTACTCAGCCATAAAAGGAAACAAAATTGAGTTATTTGTAGTGAGGTGGTTGAACTTAGAATCTGTCATACAGAGTGAAGGAATTCAGAAAGAGAAAAACAAATACCGTATGCTAACACATATATATGGAATCTAAAAAAAAAAAAAAGGTTCTGAAGAACTGAGAGGCAGTACAGGAATAAATACACAGACGTGGAGAATGGACTTGAGAATATGGGGAGGAGGAAGGGTAACCTTAGACAAAGTGAGAGAGTGGCATTGATGTATGTGCACTATCAAATGTAAAATAGCTAGTGAGAAGTGGCTGTGTAGCACAAGTGGATCAGCTTGGCTCTTTGTGACCACCTAGAGGGGTGGGATAGGGATGGGGGAGGGATACGCAAGAGGGAGGGGATATATGTGTATTTATAGCTGATTGCTTTTGTTATAAAGAAAAAACTAACACCATTGTAAAGCAATTATACTCCAATAAAGTTGTTTTTAAAAAAGAAATAATGGAAAAAGATTAAATTGTACTCTTCTCTAAAGTGGAAAATTCAAATGTAAATAAAATTTGGAAAAAAAGTTTAACCTCACTAGGAATCAAATAACTATATTTTATAAGCAATTTCAGGCCATTTAAAAAATATGTCAATTGACAGAGTTTATTAAGTGAGAAAACACAATGACAGGGGTGCTTAGTAAGTAGGGGTGCCCTCACAAATTGCCAAGGTAAGTAAAAATCAGTGGAATCTTACTGGAAATCAGTTTACAAGGAGCTTTTTTTTTTCTTCCCTCTGTGTGTGTTTATGTGTGTGTTTGTGTGTAAAGACTGGCAGTATACTACCCAAATATCAATGGTAGGTGAAGAGGGGTTTAATATAATAAAATAAGTATATATCTGATATTACAAGTAATTATCTTCAAATGTAGAAAGTTATAAATTACAAAAAAACACAGGATTGATTTGATCTAGGTTGATTTTTAATTTTTTGTGCTTTTCTGTATTTTATTATTCTGTAAATACTCATTTTAAAGCATAAGACTTTTAAAAGAATGTTCATATTCTTTGGTCCTTTAATTTGACTTCTGGAGGCAATATATGTTATGGAAATAATCTTAACTGCAGAAAAAATATTTGAATAAAAAACCAAAATAAATAAACAAGTGAACAAACTCCACTGCAATATTTTTTCTAAGGAAAAGTGAGATTTGAAATTTTAAATAAGTTTAAGTGAATAGGTATACTCAGCTTGAGTTAAATCAACTGATTGAACATTAGTCAGTTGTTAAATGTTAGGGAAGTTTTTAATAATACTGCAAAAATTCTTATGATAACTGACAGAAATAAGTAGTTGATGTAGTTGTTTTTAGAATAATCACATAAAATACTTTTAAAAAATAATTCCCCGATTGTGTTTTATGTCACTGTACAAAATTTGCTATTTTTTTTTCCAGGGAAAGGAGCAATATAGAAGTTACCTCTCAAAAGAGAAGAAAACGACTGAGGGAATGTCTGCCAAAAGATGAAAAGAAAAGGAACCTCTAGCCCAAGTAACTGTAGAAATGCACATACATTCAGAAGATAATTGGGTATTGACATATGAGATCCATTATTTTCCAGCTTTTAGCAGGGTTTGTGATTCACTATTTATTTGGAAATCTGAAAAGAGACCACTGATATGGTGGGTGATAATGGTGGTGGTGGTTGTAGCTGTAGTGATAACACAATTTTGACACGGGTAAATAAATGAACCTGATGCAGTGCTTCTGATGCAACAAGGCCTTCAGATAGCATGCAGAAGTTCCCAATCTCTAGTGAGAAATAGATATGTGTGGAAAGGACAAGTAGAGTAACAATCGAGGCCTGTGTCAGGATGAAGATGCCTTGTACTAGGAATGAGAGTGGCACTGGGAAAATGATCCAGGGATTATGCTGAATCAGCTGCTCAATAGCTATGGCTTCATCAGGGATGCAGTATCCTCACTCACATACACAACTCCATTGCCATAAAGTAATGTAAGCACCCCCCACCCCATTTTTCCAGGTGCTTTCTTGTAAAGAAAGTCACAGAAGTGGGCCTAATGAAAGTAAGAATTCATAGAAAAAAAGCTATTAGAAAAAAATGCTTCACTGAAGAATACTGAAATATGGTAAACTGACAAGTTAGAACTTTATCTATATGTTTTAAATATTGCCGTCTAACAAGTTGAGGGATTGGGATGGTAGTTTTGCTATTGCATTCATACCTTTCCTGTAAGATAATAGGCCTATATTCTTGTTTCCTCTAACTCCAAGACCCAATAGTATACTACCCAATTAATGCCTATTGGAAGAAAGGATGTGTCTACTACTTCAGAGGCAGTTTAGTACAATTGTTAAACTTACTGGGCTACAGATTTGACTCCATTTATAAATCAGAAAGTTAACATCCTCATTCCTCAATTTCTTCAACTGTAAAATGGAGGTAATCACAGTATACATGACAACATTTAGTACAATTTTTAACATGTGATAAATGCTCAATTAATACTAGTTAGTGTTTTTTATAATTTTTGCTATAAAGTTCCAAGAAGGCACTACAAAGAATTTCAGTGGGGTGTAAATACAAACCCTGGATTGATAGATTGATAGATATAAGTGAATAAATGACGATGGAGATTGGAGGGAAAGGGAAGTGGTAATAGTAGTAGCAGTAGTAGTAGTAGGTTCTGAGTGAAGGGAAAGTATCAGAGTTTGTTGTTGATAATAAATAGAAGCAGTCTGAGGGAAAATTAGTTTGTGGAATTTTAAATTTCAAGGATTAAAAACAAATGTACAAGACAACCCTCAGAATGAGAGAAAATATTTGCAAATGAAGTAACTGACAAAGGATTAATTTCCAAAATTTACAAGCAGCTCAGGCAGCTCAATAACAAAAAAAAAAAAACAACTCAATCCAAAAATGGGCAGAAGACCTAAATAGACATTTCCCCAAAGGAGATATGTAGACTGCCAACAAACACATGAAAGAATGCTCAACATCGTTAGTCATTAGAGAAATGCAAATCAAAACTACAATGAGATATCATCTCACACCAGTCAGAATGGGCATATACCCTGAGAAAACCATAATTCAAAAAGAGTCATGTACCAAAATATTCATTGCAGCTCTATTTACAATAGCCAGGAGATGGAAACAACCTAAGTGTCCTTCATCAGTTGAATGGATAAAGAAGTTGTGGCAATATATACAACGGAGCGTTACTCAGCCATAAAGAAACGAAATTGAGCTATTTGTAATGAGGTGGATGGACCTAGAGTCTCTCATACAGAGTGAAGTAAGTCAGAAAGAGAAAGAAAATACCGTATGCTAACACATATATATGGAATTTAAGAAAAAAAATGTCATGAAGTACCTAGGGGTAAGACAGGAATAAAAACACAGAGTTACTGGAGAACGGACTTGAGGATATGGGGAGGGGGAAGGGTGAGCTGTGACAAAGCGAGAGAGAGGCATGGACATATATACACTACCAAACGTAAGGTAGATAGCTAGTGGGAAGCAGCCGCATAGCACAGGGAGATCAGCTCGGTGCTTTGTGACCGCCTGGAGGGGTGGGATAGGGAGGGAGGGAGGGAGGGAGACGCAAGAGGGAAGAGATATGGGAACATATGTATATGTACAACTGATTCCCTTTGTTATAAAGCAGAAACTAACACACCATTGTAAAGCAATTATACACCAATAAAGATGTTAAAAAAATACTTCTAAAGAATTAAAAAAAAATGTACAACTGAAAAGAGGGAACTAGCAACATGTTGCAAGTTATAAAAGATAAACCTGCTTTAGGAGGGCATATACATATATATAATAAATTATTACTGACTTTTTTGATATTAACACAATTATGTTTGCTACTAGCTCTACCCAAGAAATCTTTTTAAATGAGACTGTTAAGAAAATATCATGTTCTTGATTCTCTGCCTTTCCCCTAGCCCTTGTATCTTAGCACTAATTTGCCTCACTCTTTCGTTTCCTAGAAAACTTTCACCTTGGGCTGCAGAGTGGGAAATATTTGATAAGTGGTCCCGCAAACATGATTGCCCTCCTCAAAAGAGAATCAGGCTAAGGGAAATTTTATTATCCTTATTGATTACAGGACGATACAGTGTAAGTTACTAAGGAAACATAAACACAAGTGTGGTAAATGACTAAGAATCTGTATATTCATGGTGCCAAAACATCCTATTGAAGCAAAATCCATTGTTTTACTTAGAAAAACCTAAATTACTTGACTTTAAAAATAAGGAAATCATTCCTTAAGAAACTACGTTATATACTTTGTTTTTAATTTACTGTATTCTAGTAATTTTAGAATTTCAGGGAAACAAAAGAGCTATATTTTAATTATTTTTTTAGTTTGTAAGTAGGTGGACATTGTTCAAATTATTAGCATTTCTAAGTCAGTAATATCCTGGGAGCTATTTGAAGGTAATGTCGTTTATTAATTACATTTATAATCCCTTTATTGTTTATGGCAGCTACTTATTAAATTCTAGTATGAGATCATAATTACATTTTCAACTATTAGAAACAGAAAATCATACCGTCTGATCACAGGTCCATGTTGTTACAATTAGAAAAAAAAAATGTGACTACGAGGCAGCAACTGATAAAAATTCAAAGATAACTTGGAATATTTGGATCCCCACAAAATAATATATCTTGATATTTTAAGAAATAAAGTTGGCAATTATAATAAATTTGTAAAATTTTGTATGTATGTGAACTTATTTAACCCTCATTATTTAGTTTTCATCATTTGGCATCTGTTCTTTGTTTTGTTATAAATTATATTCCCTTTAAAATCATTAAATATTTGATACACCTGAATGATTTTACAAAGCCTTTTTGACTGCTTTATCTCCCATTTCATTTCCTTTAATACCTACACAAACTAAGAGCTACACAAAAATGACATTTTTGCCTTGACATATTACCATATTATAGACATCAATAATTCCGCAAGCTAATCCTCACTGTGGTGATTGAAATTTCCAGGATGATATCAATGGCACTTAAAACATCTGAAATGTGATAGATTGTAAAGGTTGTACTTTAGCAATCTAATTCAGTGAAATAAGGACATGAAATAATTCACCAGTATATCCTGATAAGTAATCTAACAACCTAACTGACTTTTTAAAAACCCAAACTCATGTTGGATGACTCTCTGAGGACAAGAATGCTATTTGTGGTATTCAAAGGGAAGAAGAAGTTAAATGAAAAATAACTTGATGAACCGTATATAAATAAACCACACACTATAGAAATATCTATAAATAGTATTAAGCACAACATCAAATTATCCATATGCACTGAAGCTTATAAAGTAAATGAGGTTTAAAAATATTTGGGTCAGTATTAGGTACATTTCTCTTATTGGTAATTTAAATTCTTATTTATTAAATGATGTGGTCAGATAATTTTCAGAATTTTTCCATCTTACCTTAGTAATGAAACCATATATATCAATAAAAACAGAGAAACTATAAATCTCATATTTTATGCCATTTTTGGATATGACTGTGTTAAAAATAATGTGCCTGTAAATTATTAAAAAAAGATTTTGCTAATGTCTTCTACTTTCATAAAATTATATTTTTCATATTAGCTCTTTTCATTATTTTTTGAAGCAGGGATCCCAATGGCTCATCTTCCACTTTTGAACTATCAAAATAACCTAATATTGAATAGCATTAAATAAATCTATCAAATTCCAGCACAGAATTAAGTGTTTGACACATATAATCAAGTAACTATTACCAGAGTTCTAGATAATAGAAAAGTGAATATATTATATATTTTCTAAAATATTCTTGATGCTTCTATTTCTATTCACTTAAGACATGCATTGTTCAATTACCAAACTGAATATGATGACCCTAGGATAAGTAATTATTCGGTCATACTTCTAAATATTTCAATTTTGTAGTAAATGTCATTCTTTCCTTGTAATTGGTAATGTGGAGGCAATGAATTATAGTTGGCCTGAGAGTATTCATAGATAATTTAAATTGCTCACTTTATTGAATATCTAACCAGAAAAGGTGTCTCCATTTGAAACAAAGTTTGGTATTATTCTAGATATTGATATGTTGTGATCTTTTTTCACCTCAAAATTTTTACATAGTTCTATCATCACATGTTCTGTAAAATTACAAGAGAAAATGTTTTTATGTGTTAAACAGTAAGAGGGGTTAATTTGTTATTGTAAAATTTCCATTTTTCTTCTTAAAAGTAATATGCCTTGTATAATCTATTCAAGAAAGAAGCATGTAAATAAAGATATTGTGTTATCATCAGAAAATGCCTAAATACAGCATAGCCATTTTTTCTCCACATTTTCCATAATAAGGGTTTTCTTTTAATGAAACATGTTTCTAAAACTTCTTTACTCATTTTCTAAAATTTATGAGAAAGACATACATTGGTATATTCAAATATTTATGATTTACAAAGAAAATCCCACAACTAAGAATTTTAAACTATATTATCACAAATTACAAGTACTGCAGTTCTTTTTTAGCAGCCTGTTATACTTTTTTCACTGTCTATAAATACAACACATAAAAACTCCTTATTACAGAATGCTTTATTAACATCGGAAGACAGTCTTATGACATGATCTATGGTTGATTGATTTGCCTGAAAGCCACTTTAACACTGAGGAAGAAGATTATTTTTCTCTAGAAAGAATGACAGAATGTAATAAATCATTTCTTCCATCACCTTACATAACAATGAAGTTAAGGCTATGAGTTGATAAGAATCAAAATCAGGAGATGATCCTTTGTATAAAAAAATAGAAAATGCATAGACAGCTTTCTCATTTTGTGAACCTTCCAGTACTATAAATATATAATCACTAAAAATATGATGAAGTATTTAAAAATAATTTGAACTTGACTGAAACTGTGCTGAGCTATTTGCCTTTCCATTGGAGCCTGCTTCAGATCCATATTAAATATTGTTTTACAAAGTTTTCTATCTAAAAGTTATGCTTACATGAATATAATGATTTATTAATGTGCATTCAGCATCACTTCGTATTTTAAATAATTTGATAAGATAATGACAGTATAATGAACTATTCATCTGATATTATCAACTTATTATAACCATTGAATATATTGCGTATTTTCAAGTTTGACAGACCATAAAAATTTCCTCGTAAAATTCCAGTCATGCTTTCTGTATCTAGTTAATATGTCAAATTATCCCCTTATGTTCTGAAAAGAAGTAGTTCAGTCCTTTACAATACTTTGCTTTCTCCATAGTATTTGAGAGATTCGGGTGTAAAAAATCATTTGGTTTAAAATATATAAGTAAACAAACAAAACTGCAGAGAAAACTCATTCTGTTTACAGAAAGTCTTTTTTCCATCAATAACATATCATTTTTAAATGAAGCAACAACCTTTATCTTATAAAATCCTCTGTCAAATACCTAAATTTATCCCCTCAAAACAAAAACAAATAAAACACACAACAAATTGTACCTTGACAGGTATATTCCACTGGTGGATAAACTAGCTAAATCAGATGATACACTAAAGTAAGTATGCTGTACATTCTATTCTTGTATCTTATTTATTTTATACCTAGTAGCTTGTACCTCTTAATCCCCTTCCCCTATTTTGCCCCTCCCTCCACTTGTCTCCCACCTGGTAACCACTAGTTTGTTTTCTATATCTTTGAGTCTGTTTTGTTATATTCATTCATTTGTTTTATTTTCAGAGTCCACATATAAGTGAAAACATACAGTATTTGTATTTCTCTATCTTATTTCACTAAGCACAGTACCCTCCAAGGTCTATCTATGCTGTTGCAAATGGCAAAATTTCATTCATTTCATAGCTGAGTAATAATCTATTGAATATATATATATTCAATGGAATATATATATATATATATATCAGCATTGTAAATAATACTGCTATGAACATTGGGATGCATATATCTTTTCAAATTAGTTGTTTTCACTTTCTGTGGATATATATCCAGTAGTGGAATTGCTGGATCATTTGGTAGTTCTATTTTTAATTTTTTGAGAAGCTTACATATTATTATCCATAGTGGCTGTACCAGTTTACATTTCCATCAATAGTGTACTAGTGTTCCCTTTTTTCAACATCTTCACCAACACTTGTTATTTGTTGTCTTTTTGATGACTGCATGCTGACAGGTGTGAGGTAATAGCTCATTGCAGATTTGATTTGCACTTCTCTAATGATTTAATGATGTTGCATCTTTTCATAAGCCTGTTGGTCATCTGTATGTCTTCTTTGGAAAAGTACCTGTACAGGACTTCTCCCAAACTTACAGTTTTAAATCATATAAATCTTTGTTGTAAAGAACTGTCCTGTACCTTGTAGAATGTTTAGCAGCAAATTTGGTCTCTATCCATTATATGTTAGTAGCACACCCCAACCCAGTTGTGACAATTAAAAATATCTTTAGATATTTCCCCATGTCCCCTGGATCAGGAGAGAGGGAAAAATCATATCTGATTGTAAAATCCCTGGGTTAGACAGCTATGCCCAAAGAAAATATGTTTTAATCAAATATACCATATGTTTTTATTGAATAAGCAACAGGCATATATGCCTAGGACACTGTCCCATTGAGAGCTTGATGAGGCTTTGGAAGAGATCAAGATTCCAGAAATAATGATAATAGTTTCCTGATTTTATAATATGACATATCTGACTTCTGAAGAGGCATACCGTCTGTTAAAACACTTTCCTCTCTCAACAGTCCCACAAGATCGGTAAGGCCAGGGTTGTTTCTAGCTCCCCAACCCACAGCTTTGGTATGTGAGGAAACTGAAAGTCAAGTAAAAGTCAAGTTATTTGTTTAAGGGCCCACCATTTAACTAGAACTTGTATCCCCTAACTCTTAGGCCTTTTTTTTTTTCTTTTTCATTAGATAATGGTACCAAAGCCTTTCTACTCTTAACTCTTCCACTTTCTGTGGCGTGGAAGATCAGAGGGCAATACTAGAGAACAATGACCCTTCATCCTTCTACTTTGTCCTTTTTTTCTCTGCTCCTGTAGATATGTAGGATATAAATAGTAAAAGAGCTAGAATGCGATAAAGTGCTCAGCAAATGTATAGCCCATTTCCCAAAGTCGAATGACTGTACACACACTCCAAATCTAGGAGCCTGATGGTGTGCATTTTGATCATTGATTATGTCACTGTCTTTATGAAAGAGTGTTAATTATCCAACTGAAGAAATAAATTAACATGGGTTGCATTGTGTAATAAACAGTCTTATAGAGTGTGGTAGTTAACACTTCATCACAACCTAGAATGGAAATCAAACTAACATTTAGAGAAAAACTACAATGAGACAAACACTGGGCTAAAGACTCTGCATATATTGCCAAATTGCCAGTTTTGTTTCCCAAATGCAAGGGTGATCAGACTGCAGAGTTTGACAGCAGAGTTAATGAGGCTACCTATCCTCATTGTCTCCTAGAGGATAGGAAAAGGGTGGCATATGAATTCTGGGGAGGTGTTCCTTAATATCTGTGTGAGGGGCAGTTGTTAAGCGCACTCTAAGAGGCAAGCAGAAGGTTACATTGCTTGATTTCATTGAAGAATCATGGAATTTCATGTTTCTACTCTAGAGGTCAGAAATTTAAGACTAATGGTACAAATTGATCCTATGATTGTGTTTATTTCTAGCCCACCCTGTTTTATTCCTTAATTTTACTGGTAACCAATATATAAATATCAGGAAATTTCCCATAAAAATCTAGATTTTTGGCTTCTCATGAAAAAATTTCAGGTTAGGCAACTCTTGCAACATTCCCTCATGGCAAAGCTCAGGTCGAGGTGAGAAGCCTATGTCCCCATTAAAAAGACATGAATTCTCCACTTCCCCTCAGAGCACACAGCTCCCTATTGCATTTCAACTCTTACAGACTCTTTGACTTTTCCTGCCTGGCCTATAGACTTTTTCATCTGCAACCTGTGAGTTCTGAAGTAATCCAAGCTGTTGATTTTAGCTAGAGGTATGATTTTCCTCTCTTTGACTCACCTCTCTTTTTATACTTGTCTCTTAGATATCCATTAAAATATTTTCCTCCTCAGAATTCAAACTGGCAGCTATTCAGGCACATTTAACACTCATAAATTTAGAAAAATATGAGGGAAATTATTTAATGTAATAATATGCATGATAATTTGTACAGCTTTTCTGATTGAAATATATGATAACTACTTTTGAACTAAAGCACTGGCAAATTACTGAGGTACAAGACACAGCATTATAAAAAAATCTGATAGTTAGTGTCACCTTTTCTTATTTAATGAGATGTATACTTGCCAAAATTTTTTTAAAAGACCCAGATTTTTTTAAAATTAACTTTTAAGGGGCCTTCTGAAAGAATAACATCAATCTCAGTTTTTCCATTAGGATTTGAGAGGAGGAAGATAGGTAGTATGTTACCAAATTTCAAAATAAACAAGGAAAATGTTTCTGCTCATACTCTGTAAGGGCCATGTATTTGATCTGGGACAAATTAAACATTATTAAAAGATTTAGCAAAATGATTTTATATGACTTGGCCCAGTAAAGCCAGACCCCTAGATAGAGATGGTTTAATAATCCAGTATAGATTGTACCAACAGATTGACCTTCTCCTTCTCTTAAAATATCGACCAAACAATTGACATAATGAACCTCTTTTGGATGACACATTTAGGGATGAATCACTTCTCACAGTTTTAATAGTTATAATTACAACTTCAAATGGTTCCATGGTATATGTCATTTAATAATAAGCAAATATGATTTACAGTAACTACATTTACATAATAGTTCTAATTCCTACTAACTTCCCTCATGGAAGAAAGCCCAATTTTAGTTGCATATTACCTTTTTATGATAGAAACTGTTGTTGATTTCTATCACAAACTTTCATTAAACCAAAATCAAACTTGTTTTTTTTTCCCTTTTATTCATTAAAACAAATTTTTGTTTAGGGTTTACATCTTCAAGATTATTTTCTAAAGAGTTCTGTCAAATTAAGAAACACATGCAATAAATAAAAATTGTATTATTGATGCCATTAGACATGAAGTTACTGAGGTATAGTGTTTAATCACTTGGACACTGTAGTCAGACATTTCTCTATGGATTATAGCCATGACTCTGATATTTAGTAGGTGTGTAACCCTGGTTAAATTATTTAACCACTTCTGGCCTAAATGTTCTCATTTATAAAGGGCCTAATAACACCTTCCTCACAAAATTGTTTTGAGTAATAAAGTAGTAATATATGTAAAGTTTTTACACAGATTATGCCACATAATTAGAGCTCCATAAATTCTCCTATTACATGATCTAAGTTCAGCATTGCTAGTCCTCTTGATTTTAATAGTGGACTCATTCTTTAAAGGAAATTATGTAAGTGAATTAGTAAAAAAATGTTCCCTGTTCCTAGTTTTTCTACTGTCCTGACGACTTAAAAATGATAAATTAAGTTTAAAACATCCCAGAGTACTGTTCGTGATACAGTTTCTATTTCAGTACAAATAAAATAATATATGTGTATATATGCTTATGAATGCTTGTATGAACAAGGATATATATAGAATGAGATATATTAAGCTGTTAAACTCAAATGAACACAATTGGGGAGTGGGTGGACTTTTGTCTTTAGTTTTATGCATATTTGTATTGTTTTGTTTATCTGCTAATTTAAAAATTGCCAAATAAATAAAAAAATAAGGTACAGAGTAATAACCACCTCTCTTGTCCCAATTGGGAACATACAGGTATATAATAAAAGTCACTTAACCTGTATCTACTTAACTAGCTTACTGTATTTACCAATATTTTTCTTTCCTTTAAAATCTAACAATAATTACTGTACATTGATGTGAGCAGCAGACTACTCTGTATAATATGCTTATTCATTTCTTTTCCCAGCAGATGAGTTATATGCTTACCTAGAATTTATTCTATCTTTCTTCAAATCCTGTTATAGCATTTGTATGTATTAATGTAAGTACATATTTGACTTTTATGTAAAATAATAAACATATGAATGTGAAAAGGAATATATTATTTTTCTTTTATCTAGCACTGCCAAATTTTATAATCATAGTATATAAAATATTTTGATATCAACTTGCTACAAATATAATTACATAATAGATGACAATATGTCTCAAACTTCCATTTTGTTTAATTTGAGCATTTATGACATTACTTTTTTTTTTCTTTTAAGATCTTAAGTTCTTTTTTTTTTTAACATCTTTACTGGAGTATAATTGCTTTACAATGGTGTGTTAGTTTCTGTTTTATAACAAAGTGAATCAGTTATACATATACTTATGTCCCCATATCTCTTCACTCTTGCATCTCCCTCCCTCCCACACTCCCTATCCCACTGCTCTAGGTGGGCACAAAGCATTTTTATAAAAAATGATGCTTTGGAAAGATTCAGTAAAAGTATGTCATTTAAAACTTTGCCTCAAAATCAGTTGTAATGCAATAAAGAGAAAAATTGTAAATCTATAAAATTCTAGAAGCATTTTGTGTTCAGATAGATCTGAAAGTGTCCTTTAACTTCCTGTTCCTCTTTAAAGAAATTTAAATTTGTAGTATAATGGGTAATGGATATGATATGTGAAAAAAATTCTGTCAGCAGACTCACATTCAAAAATATCTTCTGGGGCTTCCCTGGTGGCGCAGTGGTTAGGAGTCCGTCTGCTGATGCAGGGGACACAAATTCATGACCTGGTCCGGGAAGATCCCACATGCCGTGGAGCGGCTGGGCCCGTGAGCCATGGCCACTGAGCCTGAGCATCCAGAGCCTGTGCTCCGCAATGGGAGAGGCCACAACAGTGAGAGGCCCGTGTACCGAAAAAAAAAAAATATATATATATATATATATATATATATATCTTCTGTATATCAAAAACTAGTGAGTGAATGGATATTTAGGCATTTTACTAAGTAAAACACCAAAGTATAACGAGTATACTATATACTTTTCATTTGCTTTTAGTAACTTTTTGGGTTACTAGACCAAATGTATCATAATGTATCTTAATGTATCATAAAGTAAGGCTTCTACCACATGGATTTTGAGCTTACCATCATAACACTGTACCAGGGATGATGGTTTAGGAAAGGTTACTCTGATACACCTATAAATAACAGCCACCTGGATGACCTTGTTTGAGGCAGAAATTTATAGACTCATTATAAAATTCTTAATTCAAACTATTTACCTAAGGGAGATTGAAAGACAAAGATATCTCACAAGGTCTTCCAACAGTTAAGCCAAGCATGCAAAAGTGTGCATTTGGAGCCCCGTTATTCTCCATGATTTGCCCCTCTCTCTCTGGAATTCTGTGTTCTAACATGCACACATTTGCCTATGCCTTCCACAATAAGAACTGCTCTATTTCTCTACTTTCTGTCAGCTTTTTACTTGCCCATGTGACAAAGTTAAGTAAAATTTTAAAATTATTGGGATTAATTGCAAGTAGATTCTATGGATTTCATTGTTGAAAATTAAAACAGGGTAATGCATATGTAGCATATTAACCAGAAAGAGATCATCATTTACATTTCAAAACTAATATTTTATTTTGGAAACTGGAAGATAATAAGTATGCACATAAATAGGCAAAGTTGGAAAATGGTGCAAAAGGTCACTTTCATCTGAATAATATGTTTTATAGCATTATTGGAGTTCCAAAAGAGAAGTCCAAATATCAAAGTGGAGAATCTGACAAGTTTTAATATTTTGTATCATTTGTAAATTATTATAACATGAAATGTCCTTCCCTTGTAGGAGCTTTGAAAGGTCAGTGTGTAAAATAGGCACTTTTCCCTCAAGAGGAATAAAGGCAAATAAGATTTTAAAAGTGCTTGTAGGTAGCAAATGAACTTGACATTTTTTCTATTGCACATGTAGGTATAGTGTCAAGTTATGATACAAATGTGTACCAATTAGAAAGAAAAACTACTGTGTTAATGCATTTGACTCTTGGCTTTCTGTGAGTGTAAGAAAAGAATATGGCTTAATTTTAAATTTCAAATCATAGCTCTGGAATATTGCCTCCAATTGCATTATACATTTCACCAAAAAATAAATACATAAATTAAATAAATAAATAAAAAGCTTCACGTAATTGTGGTTTTCTTCAGGGATAAAGGGACTGAAATAGTCATAATCTCTCCTTTCAGGACAAATAAATTTATAAAAATATATACCACTATATGAATATAAATATATATTTTACATATACTAGTATGTATATAAATATATAAATATATATACACACACACACACACACACACATATATATATCAGTATCCATATCATATATGTTTCCTGATGTGAGTCACTGTATGAATATGGATATTATTAGGCAATTCATTGGGATGACCTGTTAGTTAGGAAGGCTTAGAATATGAATCAGAGTATCTGAGTAACTATTTTTCTGGTTTACAGTTCTGGACCTTGGGTGTTTGAACTAATAGACTGCCTAAAATTCTTTGGAAAATCCACTGGGAGCAGATAGGTCACTGGGAAATAATAAAGAAGATATTGTTCCCTCAAAATGAGATTTGAAGGTCTCAATTACAGTCACAACAGTGCCAACATCTTTCATTTCTAGGACATTCAAGAGACAAAAGTGTTTAAAACTAGACTGCTCAGATCCTAGTAGGTTTAATTTGTTACAAGTTCCTGTCCTACGCAATAACTCTATTTGAGCTTACTAACTTGTTTTACACCCACATACTTTCAATTCAGTAAATTTTTATAGGGTGTGGTTACTATTCTTGGTGGTTGAGCTATATCGGTGAATGACACAGTCAATGAGGCTACCCTGCATGGAACTTATATTTTAGCAAGGGGAAAAAATATGAAACAATAAAAATAAATAATGTAGGGTGTTATCAAGCAAATGCCCAGAGGAAGAGCATTTCAGGCAGAACAAAAAGCTAGTATAAATGTCTTAATGTGAGGGCATTATTGGCCTATTAGAGTAGTGTGACTGGAACAGAGTGAATGTGGGGAAAAGTAGTAACAGATGAAATCAAAAAGAGATGGGATAAGTAGAGATGAGCAGATCATGAGCGATATTGTAGGCCATTGCACGGACTTAGAATTTTCCTCTGAGTAAAATGGATTTTGAGGAAAGAAATGACACAATCTGACTTACTAAAAGGATTACTCTAACTACTGTGTGGAGCACACTATAGGGGAATAAAGAAAGAAGCAGGAAGGCTATCACAGGTTTCAGGAGAAGGATGATGGTGATTTAGACCAAAGTAAAAAAAAAGAAAAATGGAGGTAGTGGGAAATATTTTAATTCAAGATATATTTTGAATGTATAACTAAAAATATTTCTATTGCAATGTGTGAATGTGAAAGAAAACAAAAGAGTCAAAGACAACTCAAAGGTGCTTAGCCTGAGCAATGGGAAGGATAGAGTCATCATAAAATGAGATGTGGAAGGTTGTGGGAGAAGTAAGTTATGAGGTAAAAAAGATCAAGGATTCAGTTTTAAACATGTTTAATTTGAGATGCCTATTAAACATAAAATCTATTGATTTTATTACTCTTATATAAGGAATCACTTCATTAGCATATGTTTAATCCAACTTATTTTCCTATAGGAATTCCTAACTGAAATTAACTCGGATGTTATTATGAATATAATATAATATATATTACTTTAGGCTTCAGGCCACATCTAGTACAATAAGCAAGGTCAGACATAAGTAGTTTGAAATATTGGCTCATTATATTACTTTTTTTCCAATTTGGTGGAGATAAATATATTGAATAGATAATTTTGTTGTATTATCATAGAGTACTCAGAAACATTTTATATTTAAAATGCAAATTTATACATCACTAGCCACTGAATAAATTTTCTGGAAATATTCTTATTGCTGTGAAAGTTTTGTATTAAATAAGGTGTCCTGTTGAGCTTTTCATTGTCATTGATGTAAGTTTGTAATAAGTCATCTTGGATTTTGTAACAATGGGAAAATATAATTTGACATTTTTAATATGAAGACCATAATAGTATTTAAAGATGAACTTGAGCTCTGTTAATTCTATTAAACTACAGCCTGCCAATGAGCTATAAAGTCTAATTAATCATTTTGTCAGATTTGCTTTCTGAAGCTAGTCAATATAAATTTGAGTAAATAGGAAGCGGTTGACCCAGGAAACTTTGAATATTCTGAATAGAGATGAAGCAGCTGTAAAATATTGTAACTATAATCTATTGATATAGCCACACATCCATGTCCTTGTCAACCACCCATCCTGTTTCATGGAACATATGCTCTGCCATTTTAAGTATTCCAGTAAGTGAGGAATACATAATTTTATTTTTAAATAATATTGTTAAAGTTTTGATGTTATATTATGCAAAAGTAGGTTTAAGATGAACAGCTTTAACTCAGAATTTTTGTAGATGACATTTTTCAGTGGCTGTCATAACAAACTGCATCAAAATCCTGTGTTACATCAAAGTAATGCAAAGTGACAGATGATATTCAAGCAATAGTAATGCCCCATAATGAGATGTGTCAGCATTTTTATTGGTCACTTTCAAGGAGTGTTTATTAAGTAAGGATGTTTAGAGGGGAAAAAAAATAAGATTTGTACAACTCAAAGTTAATTTGCATAAGAAAATCTAATACCTGCTATATTTAAAAATTACCACTCTGAATTAGCAATCTCATTCCACTTGCATGAATTATTAAGCAATACTCTACAGGCCTGGAGTTCTCTTTCTGCTGTCCTTGCCCATACTTCATAGTATTCATTCAGAGCCCGGAATGAAAAATGACTATGCTGTGTGTCAGCCAATGTTTAAAGAAAACAATAGACTTAAGTATCAGTCATTTGAAAAGTGCAAAAATTTGGTCTTAGAATACAACAGTTATTCTAACAAGTCCCCTGAGACCAACATCTGGACCTACTTTAGAAATCAGTTATTGAACTGAATACTGCTGAGAATCAAAAACTGAGGATTTTTTCTGTAGGGCCAAAACCAAATTAAATAACCTAGAATCAACTTAACCTTCATGCTATGGCTCAACCATCAAGACTGGTTACATGGAAGAACCTAAAAATACAGAGCTTTCTGATCAGGTAGCATAGAGTTCATCCTGAGTATTGGTCTAAGCAAATTTTAAGATATTGTGAAAAGACTTCAGCATAAAGCTTAAACAAAATTTAACTGGGATTTAATGAATCTTACTGAAATTATGAGGTAAAAGAAATTCATTATGGTTTTAGTGTGTTTTTCTGTGCCTTGATGATGCTAGTGATTTGTTTTCAGTGTAATCATTTATCGTTTAAGTCTTTTACGATGAAGAGGAGTGAAAGAATAGAAATGGTTCTTTTACATAAAAGCAATGAACTTTAAAATATGTATAAATTGTTAAGGAAATTAAGATTGGGCCTAAACATACTGATGAAAAATGGAAAAAAAAATCAATCATCTGGATGTTTCCAAAATCCCAGCTATTTGACAACATATCCAGTTAATTGAATTTTTTCAGTGGGCTCCTGAATGCCTGCTATTATACAGCCTCAGGGTTTCAGGCTCTTATGGCAACTGAACATCTTGCCAGAAGCCTTGCATCTGTGTAGTATTAAATGCACCCTTGGTTTACAGAGACAAACCCATAATCTATGTTTCTTATTAAACTTTCTCAAGAATACTGTGTAACTTTGTTGCTACCATTGTTTTGTGACCTATTATAGTATCTGCTAAAAAGAATTTAGGAAAAACAACTAAGCATATATGTAAAAACTTTATGAATTTTAGAAGTCATATTCTATGTGCATATTTCATATAACCTAGGTTAAATTTCTGATGCTATTTGTTGACTCTCTTTGTTTGATAATAAAGATAAAATGATCATAAAATATACCAGCTGGGCAACAAGCTTCTGTATAAGAATCAATAGATCTGGAAAACATTATATGACTATAATAAGTTCTGGAGGTACTTTATTTCACAGTATCTCTCCTAACATGTATCCCCAAGCCCTAGGACAAGGTTTGCATCCCATGGGCCATATAAAAATGAGCAGGCATTTGTTCAAGGTATGGAGTAAAGAAGTATTTCAATTTCTGATGTAAACCAACACTTGGACCAGAGACTTCCTAATTAGCTTGGGTTACTTCTTGGATCTTTCTTTCTCAAATGACACATATTTTGAGTCCATCTTGTGATCTACCTCCAGAGTCTTACAGAGCAACTGAAGTCCATTGGCATCAGTAAGTATTTACACTTAATGATAGGAAAGAATATACTGGTTTTAATTCAATATTTCCACTGCATAAAAATCAGCCTTTATGTGGAGCATAGTTGATTAACAATGCTGTGTTAGTTTCAGGTGTACAGAAAAATGATTCAGTAATGCATATACATGTATATATTCTTTACCAAATTATGTATCCATTTAGGTTATTACAGAATACTGAGCAGCATTCCCTATGCTATACAGTAGTTCCTTGTTGGTTATCTATTTTAAATATACCACTGTGTACATGTCAATCCCAAACTCCCAATCTATCCCTCCCCCAAAACTCTTCCCCCTGGTAACCATAAGTTCATTTTCTAAGTCTGTGAGTCTGCTTCTAATTCGTAAATAAGTTCATTTGTATCATTATTTTTAGATTCTGAATATAAGCAATTATCATATGATGTTTGTCTTTCTCTGTCTTACTTCACTTAGTATGATAATCTCCAGGTCCATCCATGCTACTGTAAATGGCATTAATTCATTCATTTTCTTTTATTGGAGTGTAGTTGCTTTTCAATGTTGTGTTAGTTTCTGCTGCACAGCAAAGTGAATCAGCTATATGTACACATATATCCCTTCCATTTTGGATTTCCTTCCCCTTTAGGTCACCACAGAGCATTTAGTAGAGTTCCTTGTGTTATACAGTAGGTTCCCATCAGTTAACTCTTTTATACATAGTAGTATATATATTTTGATCCTGTCTCCAAATTCATCCTACCCCTCCTTTCCCCGTTGGTGCCTATACGTTTGTTCTCTATGTCTGTGTCTCTATTTATGCTTTGCAAATAGGTTAATCTGTACCAATTTTCTAGATTCCACATATAAATGATATTATACCATATTTGTTTTTCTTTTTTGGACTTACTTCACTCTGTATGACAATCTCTAGGTTCATCCACATCTCTTCAAAAGACAACATTTTGTTCCTTTTTATGGCTGAGTAATATTCCATTGTATATATGTACCAACGTTTTATCAATTCATCTGTCAATGGACACTTAGGTTGCTTCTATGTCCTGGATATTGTAAATAGTGCTGCAATGAACATTGGGGTACATGAATCTTTTTGAATTATGGTTTTCTCAGGGTATATGCTCAGTAGTGGGATTGCTGGGTCATATGGTAATTATATTTTTAGTTTTTTAAGGAAACTCCATACTGTTCTCCATAGTAGCTGTATCAATTTACATTCCCACCAACAGTGCAAGAGGGTTCCCTTTTCTCCACACCCTCTCCAGCATTTTTTGTTTGTAGGTTTTCTGACTATGCCCATTATAAACGGTGAGAGGTGATACCTCATTGTAGTTTTCATTTGCATTTCTATAATAATTAGTGATGCTGAACAGCTTTTCATGTGCCTCTCGGTCATCTGTATGTCTTCTTTGGAGAAATGTCTATTTAGGTCTTAAACCCATTTATTGATTGGGTTGCTTGTTTTTTGATAGTAAGCTGCATGAGCTATTTGTATATTTTGGAGATTAATTCCTTGTCAGTTGCTTCATTTGCAAATATTTTATCCCATTCTTAGGGTTGTCTTTTTGTCTTATGTATTGTTTCCTTGGCTGTGCAAACGAATTTTAAGTTTGATTAGGTCCCATTTGTTTATTTTTTGTTTTTTTCCATTATTCTAAGAGATGGGTCAAAAAGATCTTGCTGCAATTTAAGTCAAAGAGTATTCTGCATATGTTTTCCTCTAAGAGTTTTATAGTGTCTGGCCTTACATTTAGGTCTTTAATCCATTTTGAGTTTATTTTTGTGTATGATGTTAGGGAGTGTTCTAATCTCAATATGACTGGTGTCCAAAGAACTAGAGGAAATTTGGACAGAGACATATACAGAGGGAAGACCATATGAAGACACAGGGACAAGATGGTAATTTACAAACCAAGAAGAGAGGCCTCAGAAGACACCAACCCTGACAACATGTAGTGCTGAACTTCTAGTCTTCAGAAATATGAGAAAATATATTTCTGTCATTTAAGCCACCCAGTCTGTAATAACTTCTTATAGCAGTCTTAGTAAAATAATGCACATTTTGGTACCAGAAAGAGGTGCACTATTTTAAAAATACTTTAAAATGTGGAAGTGGCTTTGGTCCTGGGTAATAGGTAGAGAATTCAAGAATTTTAAATGTATGGTAGAAAAAGCCTAGATAGAATTGAGCAGGCTGTTGGCAACAATATGGACATTAAAGGCAATTCTGGTGAGGCCTTAGACAGGAAAGATTGATAAGTATATTAACCATACAAAAGGTAAGTAAGGAAATAGAGTTCATGAACAACAGAGTAAAACAACTGGACCTAACAGAACTATGTCAAACATCCCACCCAACAACAGCAGAATACACATTCTTCTCAAGTGCACACGGGACGTTCTCCAAGATAGACTATATATTAGGCCACAAAACAAGTCTCAATAGATATTTGAAAGATAGATATGATGCAAAGTACCCTCTTCAACTATAACATGACATAGTTAGAAATCAATAACAAAGGGGAGGAGTCAAGATGACGGAATAGGAGGATGTGGAATTCACCTCTCCTCACAAGTGCATCAAGAATACATTTACAATCAGAACAATTGTCACAGAGCATGTGCTGAACACTAGTGGAAGATCTCAGACACCTAAAAGGTCAAGAAAAATTCCCATGCAACAGGGTAGAATGAAAGAAAGAAAGAAAGAAAAGAAGAAATGGGAAGGGACCAGCACCCTTGGCAGGGAACTGAAGGTGAGAAGAGGTTCCCACACTCAGAGAAGCCCATCCACAGAGGGGAAAACAGGGGCAGAGAAGGATCTTCAGGGTATTGGACGCAGCAACCGGTCTGTGGAAGGAAGGAAAGAGTAAGATCTGCACACATGGTACATGCCACATCCCTGTGCACCCCAGGATGAGAGGTGTGTCTCCTGTTGCAGAGGGGATCTGGGAGCTGCAAAGCGGGGTTTGGAGAGTGGACCAAGGCAGGGGACAACTGTTGGCTGTGAAGAGACAGCCTGAAGGTACAGGAGAAAGGAGATCCACAAATGAGAAAGTTTGTGGTAGAAGATTGGGCCACCAGTCTTCTGGTGGAAACAAGGTACCATTGTTGAGTGGAATGCAAGGGACAGGGCTGCCGTTGCAACTCCCTTCCCCACCCACCAGCCCCTGCCTCTGGGCACTGAGAGCAGCACCCATCTGAGTAGGTTTGCCCGCCCCCTCAAGCCAAGGTCTCATCTGACTGTACAGGCTCCAGGGTCCTGAGTGTCACCCCTGCCAACACCTCCTTGGGAATCATCCCTGGGCATCCCAGCCTGAGATGGGAATTTGCCAATGCTGGTGTAGGCTGAATGCTAAAGCGTGGGGTTAGGAGAGCAGACCCAGGAGGAGGACTGCTTTTGGCTGTATGGAGACAAACTGAGGGTATGGGAGTGAGGGGCTCTGTGGCTGGGAATGCTCCTGGAGGAAGCATGGTCTGCCTTGGAAATGAGGCACTGTTGTTGAGTGGTGCACAATGGGCGGGGCCACCATTATGGACTCTCTTCCCACATGCCAGGCCCTGATTCCACAGGCACTGGGAGGGAATCTAACCAGAGCTTAGTGAGCCCCAGTCTTTTGCATCTTCCTGCCAGTCTCTGCCACCACAGGCACTAGAGGGGGAACCCATTGCAGCAAGTGTGCATGCCCCAGTTGTGGCCACCTTATCCCTACCCAACCTGAGTGAGAAAGTGTGCCACAGTCAGCCACTGCTTTCAGCCCCTCTCAAAAAGGCAGGGAACAGATACCTGAGGGTGGACCACACACAGACATGGGGTCAAAACCAAAGCTGCGCCCCAGGGGCTATGCTACTAAAGAAGATGAACAGAAATCTCTCTGTGCAACTGCACAAGCTGTGGATAAAATCTCCATGATTGGCTTGGTAAACCCTGCATTTGTGGAATATCTGAATGGACAATAATTGCTAACACAACTGATAGAAATCTAGCTTTAGCAACTGGGGATTTTGAGGGCAAGTACACATGGGAGATGGACCAGGTCAGCATCTGAGCTGCCTCCACAGTGCCCACAGTGTGTCAAGAGACCTACCTCGAGTTATTGGAGGTTATCTTGGGGAGGCGGGGGTTGGCTGTGGATCAATGTGCAGGCAAGGACACTGAGAGCAGAGGACCATGGAAAATATTTTTTTTGGTTTTATTTTGTTCCGCTGTTGTCTTACTTTTTAAATTATTTTAATTTTAATATTTTATTTATTTTTTTAATTAAAAAATTAAATATATATATATTTTCTATTTTATTGTACTTTATTGTTGTTTTGTGCTTTTATTTCTGTGTTTTGTTTGGTTTTTACCTTTTTAAATCTTTGGATCATTTCTCTGTTTTGTATTCTTTGCATTCTTTTAGTTTGTTTTCTGTTTTTGTATTGTTTTTTGTTTTTGTTAGTTTTGTTTTTATTGGTTGTTTTCGATTTTGGGATTTTTTGTTGTTTTCTTTGTTTATTTGTCTGTTTTTTTATCACTTGTCTTGGATGCTGTTTGTTTCTTTCCTTTCTTTTTTTGTGTTGTTTTTGTTGTGTGCTTTTGCTATCTGTCTTGGGTTTTGTTTGTTTTTCTTTTCATTGTTTTTTTTTCAGCCACATTGCAAATCTTGCAGGTTGTTGGTTTCCCAGACATAGATTGAGCCTGAGCTCCCAAGGTGAGATTCCAGGACACTTGTTTGCCAGAGAATGTCTGGCCACAGGGAATATTAACTGGAATGAGCTCCCCTGGAGGTCTCCATCTCGACACAAAGACGTGGCTCCACCCAACTGTTTGCAGACTCCAGTGTTGAATGCCTCAGGCCAAACAACAAGAAAGGCAGGAACCCAGCCAAACCCATGAGCAGACAGGCTGACTAAAGTCTTACTAAGCTCACAGAAACCTCAAAACACACAAACGTTGCAGCCCTAATCTCCACCCACTAGAGAACAGGCACCAGTCCCACCCACCATGAAGCCAACACAAGCCACTGGACCAACCTCACACATGAGGGGGCAGACAACAGAAGCAAGAAGAACTACAACCCCTCAGACTGTAGAAAGGAGACCGCAAACACAGTAAGTTGCACAAAATGTGACAACAGAGAAATATGTTACATAGGAAAGAGCAAGGTAAAAACCCAGAAGACAAAAAAAAATGAAGAGGAAATGGGAAATCTACCTAAAATAATTGAGAGTAATGAGAGTAAATATAATCCAAGATTTTGGAAATAGAATGTAAGCATGGATCAAGAAGATACAAGAAATGTTTAACAAGAAGATAGAAGATTTAAAGAACAAACAGTGATGAACAACACAATAACTGAAATAAAAAAAATACACTACAAGGAATCAATAGCAGAATAACTGAGGCAGAAGAATGGATAAGTGAGCTAGAAGATAAAATGGTGGAAATCACTGCTTCAGAGCAGAATAAAGAAAAAAAAGAATGGAAAGAAAAGTGAACAGTCTCAGAGACGTCTGGGACAACATTAAATACAACAACATACAGATTATGGGGTACCTGAAGAAGAAGAGAAACGTAAAGGGTCTGAGAAAATATTTGAAGACATTATAGTTGAAAACTTCACTATCATGGGAAAGGAAACAGTCGCCCAACTCCAGGAAACTCAGAAAGTCCCAGGCAGGATAAACACAAGGAGGAAGATGATGAGACACATAGCAATCAAATTGAAAAAAAAAATCAAAGATGAAGAAAAAATATTAAAAGCAGCAAGGGAAAAGCAACAAATAACATATAAGGGAATCCTCATAAGTTTATCACCTGAGTTTTCAGCAGAAACTCTGGAGGACAGAAGGGAGTGGAAAGATATATTTAAAGTGATGAAAGGGAAAAATGCACAACCAAGATTACTCTATCCAGCAAGGATATCATTCAGATTTGATGGAAAGATCAAAACCTTTATGGACAAGCAGAAACTAAGAGAATTCAGCACCATCAAACAAGCCTTACAACAAATGCTAAAGGAAATACTCTAGGTGGGTAACACAAGAGAAGAAAAAGACCTACAAAAACAAACCAAAAACAATTACGAAAATGGCAATAGGAACATACATATTGGTAATTACCTTAAATGTAAATGAATTAAAAGCTCCAAGCAAAAGACACAGACTGGATAAATGAATACAAAAACAAGAACTGTATATATGCTGTCTACAAGAGAACCAATTCAGACCTAGGGACACATACAGACTGAAAGTGAGGGGATGGAAAAAGATATTCCATGTAAATGGAAATCAAGGGAAATCTGGAGTAGCAATACTAATTTCAGACAAAATAGACTTTAAATTAAAGACTGTAACAAGAGACATGGAAGGATAATACATAATAATCAAGGGATCAATTCAAGAAGAAGATATAATAATTGTAATTATTTGTGCACCAAACAAAGGAGCACCTCAATATATAAGACAAATGCTATTAGCCAGAAAAGGGGTAATAAACAGCAACACAATAAAAGTGGAGGACTTTAACACCCAATTACACCAATGGACAAAGCAACCAGAATGAAAATTAATAAGGAAAGAAAAACCTTAAATGACACATTAGATAAGGTAGACTTAATTGATATTTATAGGACATTCCATCCAAAAGCAGCAGAATACACTTTCTTCTCAAGTGTACAGAGAACATTCTCCAAGATAGATCACACCATGGGTCACAATTCAAGCCTTGGAAAATTTAAGAAAATTAAAATCATATCAAGAATCTTTTTTCTGAGCAAAATACCATGAGATTAGAAATAATTTACAGAAAAAAACTGAAAAAAACCACAAACATATGGAGACTAAACAATATACTTCTAAATAACAAAGAGATCACTGAGGAAATTAGAAAATACCTACAGGCAAATAACAACAAAACCACTATGACCCAAAACCTATAGCATGCAGTAAAAACATTTCTAGAAGGGAAGTTTAGAGCAATAAAATTCTACCTCAAGAAACAAGAAAAATCTCAAATAAACAGCCTAACTTTACATCTAAAGCAATTAGAGAAAAAAGAAGAAACAAAACACAAAGTTAATACAAGGAAAGAAATCATAAAGATTATAGCAGAAATAAATGAAATAGAAGAGAAGAAAACAATAGCAAACATCAATGAAATTAATAGCTGATTCTTTAAATTGATAAACCTTTAGGCAGACTCATTAAGAAAAAAATATGGGGGGGGAGATTACTCAAATCAATAAAATTAAAAATGAAAAAAAATTACAAATGACACTACAGAAATACAAATGATCATAAGAGACTACTACAAGCAACTATTGCCAATAAAATGGAAAACCTGGAAGAAATAGACAAATTCTTAGAAAGGTATAACCTTCCAAGACTGAACCAGGAAGAAATAGAAATTATGAAAGACCAATCACAAGCACTGAAATTGAAACTGTGTTTAAAAATCTTCCAACAAACAAAAATCCAAGACCAGATGACTTCACAAGCAAATTCTATAAAATACTTAAAGAGCTAACACCTATCATTCTAAAACTCTTTCAAAAAATTGTAGAGTGAGGAGCACTCCCAAATTCATTCTATGAGGCCACCATCACCCTGATACCAAGACAGACAAAGGTATCACAAAGAAAGACAATTACAGGCCAACATCACTGATGAACATAGATGCAAAATCCTCAAAAAAATAACAGCAAACAGAACCCAAAAACACATTAAAAGCATCATAAACCATGTTCAAGTGGGATTTATCCCAGGGATGCAAGGATTCTTCAATATATGCAAATCAATTAATGTGACAAATCATATTATCAAAATGAATAATAGAGACCATATGATCATCTTAATAGGTGCAGAAAAAACTTTTGACAAAATTCTAACCCATGGACCAGGAGAAGATGGTGGAAGAGTAAGATGCAGAGATCACCTTCCTCCCCATTGATATATCAGAAATACATCTACACGTGGAATTGCTCCTATAGAACACCTACTGAACGCTGGCAGAAGACCGCAGACCTCCCAAAAGGAAAGAAACTCCCCACGTACCTGGGTAGGGCAAAAGAAAAAAGAAAAGCAGAGACGAAACAATAGGGACGGGACCTGCACCAGTGGGAGGGAGCTGTGAAGGAGGAAAGGTTTCCACACACTAGGAAGCCCCTTCATGGGCGGAGACTGTGGGTGGCAGAGGGGTGAGCTACAGAGCTGCCGAGGAGAGTGCAGCAACAGAGGTGCGGAGGGCAAAGCAGAGAGATTCCCGCACAGAGGGTCAGTGTCGACCAGCACTCACCAGCCCGAGAGGCTTATCTGCTCATCTGCCGGGGCGGGCGGGGGCTGAGAGCTGAGGCTCGGGCTTTGGTTGGATCGAAGGGACAGGAATGGGGTTGGTGGTGTGAACACAGCCTGAAGGGGGTTAATGCACCACGGCTACCCGGAAGGGCGTCCAGGAAAATGTCTGTACCTGCCAAAGAGGCAAGACACTTTTTCTTCCCTCTTTGAATCCTGGTGTGTGAGGAGAGGGCATTAAGAGTGCTGCTTAAGGGAGATCCAGAGACGGGTGCTAGCGACAGCTGTCAGCGCAGACCACAGAGATGGCCATGAGATGCTAAGGCTGCTGCTGCCACCACCAAGAAGCCTGTGTGTGAGCACAGGTCAGTATCCACAACTCCACTCCCGGGAGCCTGTGCAGCCCACCACTGCCAGGGTCCTGTGATCCAGGGACAACTTCCCCGGGAGAACGCATGGTGTGCATCAGGCTGGTGCAAAGTCGCACTGGCCTCTGCTGCCGCAGACTCACACTGCATTTGTACCCCTCCTTCCCCACGGCCTGAGTGAGCCCAAGCCCCCGAAACAGCTGCTCCTTTAACCCCGTCCTGTCTGAGCAAAAAACAGACGCCCTTAGGTGACCTACACGCAGAGGTGGGGCCAAATCCAAAGCTGAACCCCAGGAGCTGTGTGAACAAAGAAGAGAAAAGGAAATTTCGCCTAGCAGCCTCAGGAGCAGTAGATTAAATTTCCACGATCAACTTGATGTACCTGCATCTGTGGAATACCTGAATAGACAACGAATCATCCCAAATTGAGGAGGTGGACTTTGGGAGCAAAATATATTATTTTTTCCGCTTTTCCTGTTTTTGTGAGTGTGTATATGTATGCTTCTGTGTGAGATATTGTCTGTGTTGCTTTCTTTTCATCATTTGTCCTAGGATTCTGTCGATCCATTCATTTTTTCTTTTTACTTAAAATTTTTTTTTCATAATAATTATTTTTAAGAGTTTCTTTCTGTCGTTTATTGTGATAATTGCACCAAGATTTTTTTTCTGATGGTTAATTACTGCCATTTTGCCTCTACATCTCCTGAATCCCATTATTTCCATCAAAATCAGGGAAAAAATTTAATTGCAGCAACCATCACCATTAACTTGAATCTACAAATTACAAGCACCATAAATTATTTTAAGGATACTAGTGTCTTCTCACTAATCAACTTTTAATGTCTTACTTCAGGAACTGACACCAGATCTTCTGGGGTGGTATGGGTAAGAAGAGACTGAACAAATGTTAAAAAAGTATCCATTATTATATGATCATTCCCAAAGAATTTATTTTTTGTTTGTTTGTTTGTTTTGTCTTAAATTGTTTTCACTTAACAGTATAGCTTGGAAATCACACCTTTATATTGATTTGCCTTATTCTTCTTTTTTTTCCCATAATAATACATTTGCTTTTATTGGTGAACTAGATACCAATTTCTTTTTTACATCTTTATTGGAGTATAATTGCTTTACAATGGTGTGTTAGTTTCTGCTTTATAACAAAGTGAATCAGTTATACATATACATATGTTCCCATATCTCTTCCCTCTTGCATCCCCCTCCCTCCCATCCTCCCTATTCCACCCCTATAGGTGGTGACAAAGCACCGAGCTGATCTCCCTGTGCTATGCGGCTGCTTCCCACTAGCTATCTATTTTACATTTGGTAGTGTATATATGTCCATGCCACTCTTGCGCTTTGTCACAGCTTACCCTTCCCCCTCCTCATATCCTCAAGTCCATCCTCCAGTAGGTCTGTGTTTGATTCCTGGCTTACCCCTAGGTTCTTCATGACTTTTTTTTCTTAAATTCCATATATATGTGTTAGCATACGGTATTTGGCTTTCTCATTCTGACATACTTCACTCTGTATGAGAGACTCTAGGTCCATCCACCTCATTACAAATAGCTCCATTTTGTTTCTTTTTATGGCTGAGTAATATTCCATTGAATATATGTGCCACATCTTCTTTATCCATTCATCTGATGATGGACACTTAGGTTGTTTCCGTCTCTGGGCTATTGTAAATAGAGCTGCAATGAACATTTTGGTACATGACTCTTTTTGAATTACGGTTTTCTCAGGGTATATGCCCAGTAGTGGGATTGCTGGGTCATACGGTAGTTCTATTTGTAGTATTTTAAGGAACATCCATACTGTTCTCCATAGTGGCTGTACTAATTCACATTCCCACCAGGAGTGCAAGAGTGTTCCCTTTTCTCCCCACACTCTCCAGCATTCACTGTTTCTAGATTTTTTGATGATGGCCATTCTGACTGGTATGAGATGATATCTCATTGTAGTTTTGATTTGCATTTCTCTAATGATGAATGAGGTTGAGCATTATTTCATGTGTTTGTGGGCAGTGTGTATATCTTCTTTGGAGAAATGTTTATTTAGGTTTTCTGCCCATTTTTGGATTGGATTGTTTGATATTTTGTTATTGAGCTGCAGGGGCTGGTTACAAATTTTGGAGATTAATCCTTTGTCATTTGCTTCATTTGCAAATATTTTCTCCCATTCTGAGGGTTGTCTTTTGCTGTTGTTTATGGTTTCCTTTGCTGTGCAAAAGCTTTTAAGTTTCATTAGGTCCCATTTGTTTATTTTTGTTTTTATTTCCATTTCTGTAGGAGGTGTGTCAAAAAGGATCTTGCTGTGATTTATGTCATAGAGTGTTCTGCCTATGTTTTCCTCTGAGTTTGATAGTTTCTGGCCTTACATTTAGGTCTTTAATCCATTTTGAGCTTATTTTTGTGTATGGTGTTAGGGAGTGATGTAATCTCATACTTTTACATGTACCTGTCCAGTTTTTCCAGCACCACTTCTTGAAGAGTCTGTCCTTTCTCCACTGTACATTCCTGCCTACTTAATCAAAGATAAGGTGACATATGTGCGTGGGTATATCTCTGGGCTTTCTATCATGCTCCATTTATCTACCTTTCTGTTCTTGTGCCAGTACAATACAGTCTTGATTAATGTAACTTATTAGTATAGTCTGAAGTCAGGGAGCTTGATTCCTCCAGCTCCAATTTTCGTTCTCAAGATTGCTTTGGCTATTCGGGGTCTTTTGTGTTTCCATACAAATTGTGAAATTTTTTGTTCTAGTTCTGTGAAAAATGCCAGTGGTGGTTTGATAGGGATTGCATTGAATCTGTAGATTGCTTTGGGTAGTAGAGTCATTTTCACAATGTTGATTCTTCCAATCCAAGTACATGTTATATCTCTCCATCTATTTGTATCATCTTTAATTACTTTCATCAGTGTCTTATAATTTTTGCATACAGGTCTTTTGTCTCCTTTGGTAGGCTTATTCCTAGATATTTTATTCTTTTTGTTGCAATGGTAAATGGGAATGATTTCTTGATTTTGCCTTCAGATTTTTCATCATTAGCATATAGGAATGCCAGACATTTCTGTGCATTAATTTTGTATCCTGCTACTTAACCAAATTCATTGATTAGCTCTAGTAGTTTTCTGGTAGCATCGTTAGGATTCTCTATGTATGGTATCATGTCATCTGCAAACAGTGACAGATTTACTTCTACTTTTCCAGTTTGGATTCACTTTATTTCCTTTACTTCTCTGATTGCTGTGGCTACAACTTCCAAAACTATGTTGAACAAGAGTGAAGACTGGGCAAACTTGTCTTGTTCCTGATCTTAGTGGAAATGTTTTCAGTTTTTCACCATTGAGGACGATGTTGGCTCTGGGTTTTTCATATATGGCCTTTATTATGTTGAGGAAAGTTCCATCTATGCCTACTTTCTGCAGGGTTTTAATCATACATGGGTGTTAAATTTTGTCTAAAGCTTTCTCTGCATCTATTGAGATGATCATATGTTTTTTCTGCTTCAATTTGTAAAAATGGTGTATCACGTTGATTGATTTGCGTATATTGAAGAATCCTTGCATTCCTGGAATAAACCCCACTTGATCATGGTGTATGATCCTTTTGATGTGCTGTTGGATTCTGTTTGCTAGAGTTTCTTCAGGATTTTTGCATCTATGCTCATCAGTGATATTGGCCTATAGTTTTCTTTCTTTGTGACATCCTTGTCTGGTATTGTTAACAAGGAGATGTTGGCCTCGTAGTATGAGTTTGGGAGTGCTCCTCCCTCTGCTATATTTTGGAAGAGTTTTAGAAGGATAAGTATTAGCTCTTCTTTAAATGTTTGATAGAATTCCCCTGTGAAGCCATCTGGTCCTGGGATTTTGTTTGTTGGAAGATTTTTAATCACAGTTTCAATTTCAGTGCTTGTGATTCATCTGTTTATATTTTCTATTTCCTCCTGATTCAGTCTTGGCAGGTTGTGCATTTCTAAGAATTTGTCCATTTCTTACAGATTGTCCATTTTATTGGCATAGATTTGCTTATAGTAATATCTCATGATCTTTGGTATTTCTGCCATGTTAGTTGTTACTTCTCCTTTTTAATTTTTATTCTATTGATTTGAGTCTTCTCCCATTTTTTCTTGATGAGTTCGGCTAATGGTTTATCAATTTTGTTTATCTTCTCAAAGAACCAGCTTTTAGTTTTATTGATCTTTGCTATCATTTTCTTCATTCTTTTTCATTTATTTCTGATCTGATCTTTATGATTTCTTTGCTTCTGCTCACTTTGGGGGGTTTTTGTTCTTCTTTCTCTACTTGCTTTAGGTGCGAGATTATGTTGTTTATTCGAGATGTTTCCTATTTCTTAAGGTAGGATTGTATTGCTACAAACTTCCCTCTTAGAACTGCTTTTGCTGCATCCCATATGATTTGGGTCATCGCGTCTCCATTGTCATTTGTTTCTAGGTAATTTTGTTATTTCCTCTTTGATTTCTTCAGTGATCACTTCGTTATTAAGTAGTGTAATGTTTAGCCTCCATGTGTTTGTATTTTTTACAGATCTTTTCCTGTAATTGATATCTAGTCTCATAGCGTTGTGGTCGGAAAAGATAGTTGATACAATTTCAATTTTCTTAAATTTACCAAGGCTTGATTTGTGACCCAAGATATGATCTATCCTGGAGAATATTCCATGAGCACTTGAGAAAAATGTGTATTCTGATGTTTTTGGATGGAATGTCCTATAAATATCAATTAAGTCCATCTTGCTTAATGTATCATTTAAAGCTTGTGTTTCCTTAATTATTTTCATTTTGGATGTTCTGTCCATTGGTGAAAGTGGGGGTGTTAAAGTCCCCACGAAGAATGTGTTACTGTTGATTTCCCCTTTTATGGCTGTTAGCATTTGCCTTATGTATTGAGGTGCTCCTATGCTGGGTGTATAAATATTTACAATTGTTATATCTTCTTCCTGGATCGATCCCTTGATCATTATGCAGTGTCCTTCTTTGTTGCTTCTAATAGTCTTTATTTTCAATTCTATTTTGTCTGATATGACAATTGCTACTCCAGCTTTCTTTTGGTTTCCGTTCACATGGAATATCTTTTTCCATCCCCTTACTTTCAGTCTGTATGTGTCTCTAGGTCTGAAGTGGGTCTCTTGTAGACAGCATATATATGGGTCTTATTTTTGTATCCATTCAGCCAATCTGTGTCTTTTGGTGGGAGCAATTAGTCCATTTATATTTAAGGTAATTATCGATATGAATTTTCCTATTCCGATTTTCTTAATTGTTTTGTGTTCATTATTGTAGATCTTTTCCTTCTCTTGTGATTCTTGCCTAGAGAAGTTCCTTTAGATTTTGTTGTAAAGCTGGTTAGGTGGTGCTGAACTCTCTCAGCTTCTGCTTCTCTGTAAAGGTTTTAATTTCTAAATCAAATCTGAATGAGATCCTTGCTGAGTAGAGTAATCTTGGTGGCAGGTTTTTCTCCTTCATCACTTTAAATATGTTCTGCCAGTCCCTTCTGGCTTGCAGAGTTTCTGCTGAGAGATCAGCTGTTAACCTTATGAGGATTCCCTTGTGTGTTATTTGTTTTTTTTCCCTTGCTGCTTTTAATATATTTTCTTTGTATTTAATTTTTGACAGTTTGATTAATATATGTCTTGGCATACTTATCCTTGGATTTATCCTGTGTGGGACTCTCTCTGCTTCCTGGACTTGATTAACTATTTCCTTTCCCATATTAGGGAAGTTTTCAACTATAATCTCTTCAAATATTTTCTCAGTCCCTTTCTTTTTCTCTTCTTCTTCTGGAACCACTATAATTTGAATAATATTGTGCTTAATGTTGTCCGAGGGGCCTCTGAGACTATCCTCAGTTCGTTTCATTCTTTTTTCTTTATTGTGCCCTGCAGTACTTATTTCCACTATTTTATCTTCCAGGTCACTTATCCGTTCTTCTGCCTCAGTTATTCTGCTATTGATTCCATCTAGAGTATTTTTAATTTCATTTATTTTTTTTGTTCATCATTGCTTCTTTCATCTTTACTTCTTCTCGGTCCTTGTTACATGTTTCTTGCATTTTGTCTATTCTATTTCCAAGATTTTGGATCAACTTTACTATCATTATTCTGAATTATTTTTCATATAGACTTCCTTTTTCCTCTTCATTTGTTAGGTCTGGTGAGTTTTTATCTTACTCCTTCACCTGCTGTGTGTTTTTCCATCTTCTCATTTTGCTTATCTTACTGTGTTTGGGGTCTCCTTTTTGCAGGCTGCAGGTTCATAGTTCCTGTTGTTTTTGGTGTCTGTCCCCAGTGGCTAAAGTGGGTTCATTGGGTTGTGTCGCCTTCCTGGTGGAGGGGTCTAGTGCCTGTGTGCTGTTGGATGAGGCTGGATCTTGTCTTTCTAGTGAGCAGGTCCACGACTGGTGATGTGTTTTGCGGTGTCTGTGGACTTATTATGATTTTAGGCCGTCTCTCTACAAATGGGTGGATTTGTGTTCCTGTCTTGCTAGTTATTTGACATAGGGTGTCCAGCACTGTAGCTTGCTGGTCATTGAGTGAACCTGGGTGCTGGGGTTGAGATGGAGAGCTCTGGGGGATTTTCGCCATTTGATATTATATGGAGTTGGGACGTCTCTTGTGAACCTGTGTCCTGAAGTTGCCTCTCCCACTTCAGAGGCACAGCACTGACTCCTGGGTGCAGCACCAAGAGCCTTTCATCCACATGGCTCAGAATAAAATGGAGAAAAAGTAGAAAGAATGAAAGAAAGAACAAAAGAAAGAAAGAAGGGAGGGAGGGAGGAAGGAAGGAAGGAAGGAGGGAAGGAATTAAAGACAGAATGAAAGAAGGTAAAATAAAATAAAGTAAGATAAAATAAAATAAAGTTATTAAAATAAAAAGTTATTATTAAGAAAAAATATTTAAAGAAAAAAACAACAAAATAAAAAACAAACAAAAAAATGGACAGATAGAACGCTAGGACAAATGTTGGAAGCAAAGCTATACAGACAAAATCTCACACAGAAGCATAAATATACACACTCACAAAAGGAGGAAATAGGGAAAAAAATCATAAACCTTGCTCTCAAAATCCACCTCCACAGTTTGGGATGATTCATTGTCTATTCATATATTCCACAGATGTAGGGTACATCAAGTTGATTGTGGAGATTTAATCCACTTCTTCTGAGGCTGCTGGGAGAGATTTCCCTTTCTCTTCTTTGTTCTCGCAGCTCCTGGGTCTCAGCTTTGGATTTGGTCCCGCCTCTGTGGGTAGGTCGCCAGAGGGCGTCTGTTCTTTGCTCAGACAGTACGGGGTTAAAGGAGGAGCTGCTTCAGGGACTCTGGCTCACTCAGGCCTGGGGGGAGGGAAGCGCATGGAGTGCCGGGCGAGCCTTCTGCGACAGAGGCTGTTGTGACATTGCACCAGCCTGAGGTGCACCGTGTGTCCCCCTGGTAAGTTGTCCCTGAATCCCGGGACCCTGGCAGTGGTGGATTGCACAGACTCCACAGAAAATGGTTGTGGATAGTGACCTGTGCTCGCATACAGGCTTCTTGGTGGCAGTAGCAGCAGCAGCTTTAGCGTCTCATGCCCGTCTCTGCTGTTTGCACTTTTAGCCGCAGCTCACGCCCGTCTCTGGAGCTCCTTTAAGCAGTGCTCTTTATCACCTCTCCAGGCGCACCAGGAAACAAAGAGGGAAGAAAAAGTCTTTTGCCCCTTAGGCAGGTCGGGACTTTTCCCTGTACTCCCTCCCGGGTAGCCGCGGTGTGCTAACCCCCTGCAGGCTCTGTTCATGATGCCAATGCCAGTCCCCTCTCTGAGCTGTGACCGAAGCCCGAGCCTCAGCATCCAGCCCCGCCCACCCCGGCAGGTGAACAGAGAAGCCTCTCAGGCTGGTGAGTGCCAGTCGGCACTGATCCTCTGTGCGGGAATCTCTCTGCTTTGCCCTCAGCACCCCTGTTGCTGTGCTCTCCTCCATGGCTCCGAAGCTTTCCCCCTCCACCACCCGCAGTCTCTGCACACGAAGGGGCTTCCTAGTGTGTGAAAACCTTTCCTCATTTACAGCTCCCTCCCACTGGTGCAGGTCCCGCTCCTATCCTTTTGTCTCTGTTTATTCTTTTTTCTTTTGCCCAATCCAGGCACGTGGGGACTTTCTTGCCTTTTGGGAGATCTGAGGTCTTCTGCCAACGTTAAGTATGTGTTCTGTAGGAGTTATTCCACGTGTAAATGTATTTCTGGTGTATCTGTGGGGAGGAAGGTGATCTCTGCGTCTTACACTTCCGCCAACTTCCTATATATCAATAATTATTTTTATGTTAATAACTTTATCTTCTTTTATCTTTATTTTATTTTATCATATTTCTTTCTTTTTCTCTATTTTTTCTCACTCTTATTCTGAGCCGTGTGAATGAAAGGCTCCTGGGGCTCCAACCAAGAGTCTGTGCCGTGCCTCTGAGGTGGGAGAGCCAACTACAGGACACTGGTCACCCAGAGACCTCCCAGCTCCAAGTAAAATCAAATGGTGAAAATCACCCAGAGATCTCTATCTCAACATCAAGACCCAGCTTCACTCAACGACCAGCAAGCTACTGTGCTGGACAACATATGTCAAATATCCAGCAAGACAGGAACACAGTCCCATCCATTAGCAGAGAGGCTGCTTAAAATCATAATAAGGCCACAGACACACCAACACAGACACCCAGATGTGGACCTGTTCACCAGAAAGAGAAGATGCAGCCTCTTCCAGCAGAATACAAGCACTACTCCTCTCCACCAGGAAGCCTACACAACACACTGACCCAACCTTTGCCACTGGGGACAGACACCAAACACAACGGGAAGTACGAACCTGCAGCCTGCGAAAAGGAGACCCCAAACACGGGAAGATAAGCAAACTGAGAAGACAGAAAAACACACAGCAGAAGAAGGAGCAAGGTAAAAACTCACCACACCTAACAAATGAAGACAGAATAGGCAGCCTACATAAAAAAGGATTCAGAATAATGATAGTAAAGATGATCCAAAAGCTTGGAAATAGAATAGAGAAAATGCAAGAAACATTAATAAGAAACTAGAAGAACTAAACAGGAAACAAGCAATGATGAAAAACACAATAAATGAAATTTAAAATACTCTAGGAGAGATGAATAGGAGAATAACTGAAGCAGAAGAATGGATAAGTGACCTGGAAGATAAAATAGTGGAAATAACTACTGCAGAGCAGAATTAAAAAAAAGGATAAAAAGAACTGAGGACAGTCTCAGAGACCACTGGGACAACATTAAACACACCAACATTTGAATTATATGGGTCCCAGAAGGAGAAGAGAAAAAGAAAGGGATTGAGAAAATATTTGAAGAGATTACAGTTGAAAACTTCCCTAATATTGGAAAGGAAATAGTTAATTAATTCTAGGAAGCACAGAGAGTCCCATACAGGATAAATCCAATGAGAAATACGCCAAGACACATATTAATAAAACTGTCAAAAATTATATACAAAGAAAACATATTAAAAGCAGGAAGGGAAAAACAACAAATAACACACAAGGGAATCCCCATAAGGTTAACAGCTGATCTTTCAGCAGAAACTCTGCAAGCCAGAAGGGATTGGCAGGACATATTTAAAGTGATGAAGGAGAAAAACCTACAACAAAGATTACTTTCCCCAGCAAGGATCTCATTCAGATTTGATGGAGAAACAAAAACCTTTACAGACAAGCAAAAACTGAGAGAGTTCAGCAACACCAAACCAGCTTTACAACAAAAGGTAAAGGAACTTCTCTAGGCAAGTATCACAAGAGAAGGAAAAGACCTACAATAATGAACCCAAAACAATTAAGAAAATGGGAATAGGAACATGCATATTGATGATTACCTTAAAAGTAAATGGATTAAGTGCTCCCACAAAGAGACACAGACTGGCTCAACGGATACAAAAACAAGACTCTTATATATGCTGTCTACAAAAGACCCACTTCAGACCTAGGGAAACATACTGAGTGAAAGTGAGGGGATGGAAAAATATATTCAATGCAAATGGAAATCAAAAGAAAGCTGGAGTAGCAATTCTCATATCAGACAAAATAGACTTTAAATAAAGACTATTACAAGAGGCAAAGAAGGACACTATATAACGATCAAGGGATCGATCCAAGAAGAAGATATAACAATTGTAAATATTTATGCACCCAACGTAGGAGCACCTCAGTACATAAGCAAATACTAAGAGCCATAAATGGGGAAATCGACAGTAACAAAATCATAGTAGGAGACTTTAACACCCCAATTTCACCAATGGACAGATCATCCAAAATGAAAAAAAAAATAAGGAAACACAACCTTTAAATGAAATATTAAACAAGATGGACTTAATTGATATGTATAGAATATTCTACCCCAAAACAACAGAATACATATTTTTCTCAAGTTCTCATGGAACATCCTCCAGGATAGATCATATATTGGGTCACAAATCAAGCCTTGGTAAATTTAAGAAAATTGAAATTGTATCAACTATCTTTTCCGACCACAACGCTATGAGACTAGATATCAATTACAGAAAAATGTGTAAAAAATACAAACTCATGGAGGCAAAACAATACACTACTTAATAACGAAGAGATCATTGAAGAAATCAAAGTGGAAATCAAAAAATACCAAGAGACGGGCTTTCCTGGTAGCACAGTGGTTGAGAGTCCGCCTGCCGATGCAGGGGACGTGGGTTCGTACCCCGATCCGGGAAGATCTCACATGCCACGGAGCAGCTGGGCCCTTGAGCCATGGGTGCTGAGCCTGCACGTCTGGAACCTGTGCTTCACCACAGGAGAGGCCACAACAGTGAGAGGACCGTGTACCGCATACACACACAAAAAAAAACAAGTGACAAATGACAATGAAAACACGATGATCCAAAACTTATGGGATGCAGCAAAAGCAGTTCTAAGAAGGAATTTTATTCCAATACAAACCTACCTTAAGAAATAGGAAGCATCTCAAACAAGCAACGTAACCTTGCAAATAAAGCAAATAGAGAAAGAAGAACAAAAAAACCCAAAATTAGCAGAAGGGAAAAAATCATAAAAATCAGATCAGAAATTAAAGAAAAAGAAATGAAGGAAACGATAGCAAACATCAATAAAACTAAAAGTTTGTTCTTTGAGAAGATAAACAAAATTTATAAACCATTAGCCAGACTCATCAAGAAAAAAGGGGAGAAGACTCAAATCAATAGAATTCAAAATGAAAAAGGGGAACTAACAACTGAAACTGCAGACATACAAAGGATCATGAGAGATTTCTACAAGCATCACTACACCTATAAAATAGACAACCTGGAAGAAGTGGACAAATTCTTAGAAATGCACAACCTGCTGAGACTGAATCAGGAAGAAATAGAAAATATGAACAGACCAATCACAAGCACTGAAATTGAAACTGTGATTAAAAATCTTCCAACAAACCAAAACCCAGGACTAGATGGCTTCACAGGCGAATTCTATCAATCATTTAGAGAAGAGCTAACACCTATCCTTCTTAAACTCCTCCAAAATATGGCAGAGGGACAAACACTCCCAAACTCATTTTATGAGACCACCATCACCCTGATACCAAAACCAGAAAAAGATATCAAAAAGAAAGGAAACTAGAGGCCAATATCACTGAACAACATAGCCACAAAAATCCTCAAGAAAATACTAGAAAACAGAATCCAACAGCACATTAAAAGCTTCATACACCGTGATCAAGTTGGGTTTATTCCAGTAATGAAAGGATTCTTCAATATATGCAAATCAATCAATGTGATACACCATATTAACTAATTGAAGGAGAAAAACCATATGACCATCTCTGTCGATGCAGAGAAAGCTTTCAACAAAATTCAACACCCATTTATGATAAAAAACCCGGCTGAATATAGGCATAGAGGAGCTTTCCTCAACATAATAAAGGCCATATATGACACACCCACAGCCAACATCATCCTGAATGTTGAAAAAATGAAACTCTTTCCACTAAGATCAGGAAAAAGACAAGGTTGCCCACTCTCACCACTATTCTTCAACACAGTTTTGGACGTTTTAGCTACAGCAATCAGAGAAGAAAAGGAAATAAATGGAATCCAAATCGGAAAAGAAGAAGTAAAGCTGTCACTGTTTGAAGATGACATGATACTATACATAGAGGATCCTAAAGATGCTACCAGAAAACTACTAGAGCTAATCAATGAATTTGGTAAAGTAGAGGGATAAAAAATTAATGCACACAAATGTCTGGCATTCCTATACACTAATGATGAAAAATCTGAATGTGAAATTAAGAAATCACTCCCATTTACCACTGCAACAAAAAGAATAAAATATATAGGAATAAACCTACCTAAGGAGCCAAAAGACGTGTATGCGGAAAATTATAAGACACTGATGAAGGAAATTAACGATGTTACAAATAGATGTTCTTGGATTGGAAGAATCAACATTGTGAAAATGACTCTACTACGCAAAGCAATCTATAGATTCAATGCAATCCCTATCAAACAACCACTGGCATTTTTCACAGAACTAGAACAAAAAATTTCACAATTTGTATGGAAGCATAAAAGACCCCAAATAGCCAAAGCAATGCTGAGAGTGAAAAACGGAACTGGAGGAATCAAACTCCCTGACTTCAGACTATACTACAAATCTACAGTAATCAAGACAGTATGGTACTGGCACAAAAACAGAAATATAGATCAATGGAACAGGATAGAAATCCCAGAGATAAACCCCCACACATATGTTCACCTTATCTTTGGTAAAGGAGGCAGGAATGTACAGTGGAAAAAGGACAGCCTCTTCAATAGGTGGTCCTGGGAAAACTGGACAGCTACATGTAAAATAATGAAATTAGAACACTCCCTAACACCATACACAAAAATAAACTCAAAATGGATTAAAGACCTAAATATGAGGCAAGACTCCATCAAACTCTTAGAGGAAAACATAGGCAGAACACTCTATGACATAAATCACAGCAAGGTCCTTTTTGACCCACCTCCTAGAGAAATGGAAATAAAAACAAAAATAAACCTAATGAAACTTTAAAGCTTTTGCACAGCAAAGGATACCATAAACAAGACCAAAAGACAACCCTTAGAATGGGAGAAAATATTTGCAAATGAAGCAACTGACAAAGTATTAATGTCCAAAATTTACAAGCAGCTCATGCAGCTCAATAAAAAACAAAGAACCCAATCCAAAAATGGGCAGAAGACCTAAATAGACATTTCTCCAAAGAAGATACACAGACTGCCAACAAACACATGAAAGAATGCTCAACATAATTAGTCATTAGAGAAATGCAAATCAAAACTACAATGAGATATCCTCTCACACAGGTGAGAATGTCCATCATCAAAAAATCTAGAAACAATTAATGCTGGAGAGGGTGTGGAGAAAAAGGAACCCTCTTGCACTGCTGGTGGGAATGAAAATTCATATACAGCCTTTATGGAGAACAGTATGGAGGTTCCTTAAAAATCTAAAAATAGACTTGCCATATGCCCCAGCAATCCCACTACTAGACATATACTCTGGGAAAACCATAAGTCAAAATGAGTCATGCACCAATATGTTCATTGCAGCTCTATTTACAATAGCCAGGACATGGAAGCAACCTAAGTGTCCATCAGCAGATGAATGGATAAAGAAGATATGACACATATATACAATGGAATATTACTCAGCCATAAAGAGAGACGAAATTGAGTTATTTGTAGTGAGGTGGATGGACATAGTGTCTGTCATACAGAGTGAAGTAAGTCAGAAAATGAAAAACCAATACTGTATGCTAAGACATATATATGGAACCTAATGGGAAAAAAAATCATGAAGAACCTACAGGAAGATGGGAATAAAGACAGAGACCTACTAGAGAAAGGACTTGAGGATATGGAGAGGGGGAAGGGTAAGCTGTGACAAAGTGAGAGAATGGCATGGACATATATACACTACCAAAGGTAAATTAGATAGCTAGTGGGAAGCAGCCGCATAGCACATGGTGATCAGCTCGGTGGTTTGTGACCACCTAGAAGGGTGGCATAGGGAGTGTGGGAGGGAGGGAGATGCACGAGGGAAGAGATATAGGAACATATGTATAACTGATTCACTTTGTTATAAAGCAGAAACTAACACACCATTGTAAAGCAATTTTACTGCAATAGAAATGTTAAAAAAAAGTCTACACCCCTTTATGAGAACAACTCTGTAGAAAGTGAGCATAGAGCAAAACTACGTCAACCTAAAAAAGGCCATATATACAAACCCAGAGCAAATAGCATTATCAATGTTGAAAAACTGAAAGCACTTCCTCTAAGTGCAGGAACAAGACAAGGGTATCCACTCTCTCCACTATTATTCAACATAGTTATGGAAGTCCTAGTCACAGCAATCAGAGAAGGAAAAGAAATGAAAGTACTCCAATTTGGAAAAGGAAAATAAACCTGGTACTGTTTGCAAATGACATGAAACGACACATAGAAAATCATAAAGATGCCAGCAGAAATCTGCTAGAACTCATCAATGAATTTAGTACAGTTGCACGATACAAATTTAATACATGAATATCTCTTACATTCCTATACAGCAACAATGGAAGAACAGAAAGATAAACTAAGGAAACAAACCCATTTACCATTGCAACCAAAAGTATAAAATACCTAGGAATAAACTTACCTAAGGAAACAAAAAAGTGTGTTCAGAAAACAATAAGAAAATGATGAAAATATCAAAGATGATACAAAAAGATGGAGATATATACCATGTTCTTGGATAAGAAGAATCATTTTGAAAATGACTACACTACATAAAGCAATATACAGATTCAGTGCAATCCCTAGCAAATTGTCGAAGGCATTTTTCAGAGAATTAGAACAAAAAAAATTATAATTTGTATGGAAACACAAAAGACCCTGAAGAGCAAATGCAATCTTGAGAAAGAAAGAAGGAACTGAGGGAATCAGGCTCCCTGACTTCAAACTATACTACAGGGCTACAGTAATTAACACAGTATTGTAGGATGACCATCAAGATGGCAGAGGAGTAAGATGTGGAGATCACCTTCCTCCCCACAAATATATAAAAATACATCTACATGTGGAACAACTCCTACAGAACACCTACTGAATGCTGGCAGAAGATGTCAGACTTCCCAAAAGACAAGTTACTCGCCACGTACATGGGTAGAGCAACAGAAAATTAAAAAAAAAAAAAAAACAGAAACAAAAGAATAGGGAAGAGGCCTGCACCTCTGGGAGGGAGCTGGGAATGAGGAAAAGATTCCACACACTAGGAAGCCCCTTCACTGGAGGAAATGAGGAATGGGGGGCTGTGAAGCTTTGGAGCCACGGAGGAGATCACAGAAACAAGGGTGCAGAGGGAAAAGCAGAGAGATTCTCACACAGAGGATCAGTGTCGACCAACACTCAGCTGCCCGAGAGGATTTTCTGCTCAGCCGCTGGGGCAGGTGAGGGTTTGGAGCTGAGGCTCTGGCTTCGGAATACAGACCTCAGGGAGAGGACTGAGATTGGCTGCATGAACACAGCCTAAATGGGCTAGTGCACCACAGCTAATGAAGAGGGAGTCCGACAAAAAGTTTGGAACTGCCTAAGAGTCAAGATACCATTGTTTCAGGGTGACCAATGAGAGGAGATTAAGAATATCACCTAAATGAGCTTCAGAGATTGGTGCGAGCTGCAGCTATCAGTGCAGACACCAGAGAGAGGCATGAAATGCTAAGGCTACTGCTGCAGCCACCAAGAAACCTGTGTGCAAGCATAGGTCACTATCCACACCTCTCCTCCTGGGAGCCTGTGCATCCCACCACTGCCAGGGTCCTGTGACCCAGGGACAACTTCCCGGGGGAACAAATGGCATGCCTCAAGCTGTTGCAACATCATGATGGCCTCTGCTGCTGAAAGCTCGCCCCACATTCTGAACCCCTCCCACTCCCCTTCCTGAGTGAGCCAGAGCCCACTAATAAGCTGCTCCTTTAACCTTCTCCTCTCTGGGCGAAAAACAGACGCTAGAGGGCGACCTACATCCCGAGGTGGGGCCAAATCAAAAGCTAAACCCCAGGAGCTGTGTGAACAAAGAAGAGAGAGTGAAATTTCTCCTTGCAGTCTCAGGAGCAGAGGATTAAATGTCCACAATCAACTTGATGTACACAGCATCTGTGGAATACCTGAATAGACAATGAATCATCCCAAAACTGAATCTGTGGACTTTGGGAGTAAATGGAGACCTGGGGTTTCCTGGATGTGACTGAATAGTTTCTGATTTTTATGTTTATCTTAGCATAGTTTTTAGCACTTGTCATCATTAGGGGATTTGTATATTGATTTAGTAGCATTCCTTTTCTTAATTAATTTTTATTTTTTCATTTTAATAAATTTTTATTTTTATTTTAATAACTTTATTTTATTTCGTGTCTCTTTCTTTTGTTCTCCCTTTTCTTCTGACTTGTGTGGCTGACAGGGTCTTCATGATCTGGTCAGGTGTCAGGCCTGAGCCTCAGAGGTAGGAGAGCTAAGTTCAGGACACTGGACCACCAGAGACCTCCCAGCCACAAGTAATATCAGTTGACAAGAACTCTCACAGAGATCTCTCTCTCTCAAAGCTAAGTCCCAGCTCCACTGAACGACCAGCAAGCTACAGTGCTTGGCATCCCATGCCAAACAACTAGCAAGACAGGAACACAACATCACGCATTAGCAGAGAGGCTGCCTAAAATCATAATAAGTTCACAGACACCAAAAAACACACCACCAGATGCGGTCCTGACCACCAGAAAGCCAAGATCCAGCCTCATCCACCAGGAACAGGCACCAGTCCCCTCCACCAGGAAACCTACACAATCCACTGAACCAACATTACCCACTGGGGGCAGACACCAAAAACAGTGGGAATGATGAACTTGCAGCCTGCAAAAAGGAGACCCCAAACAAAGTAAGTTAAGCAAAATGAGAAGGCAGAGAAATACACAGCAGATGAAGGAGCAAAGTAAAAGCCCACCAAAACAAAACAAGGAAGAGGAAATAGTCAGTATCCCTGAAAAATAATTCAGAGTAAAGATAGTAAACATGATCCAAAATCTTGTAAAAAGAATGGAGAAAATAATACAAACGCTTAACAAGGACCTAGAAGAACTAAAGAGCAAACAAACAATGATTAACAACATGATAAATGAAATTAAAAGTTCTCTAGAAGGAATCTATAGCAGAATAACTGAGGCAGAAGAATAGATAAGTGACCTGGAAGACAAAATAGTGGAGATACCTACCACAGAGCAGAATAAAAAAAAAAGAATGAAAAGAATTTAGGATAGTCTCAGAGACTTCTGGGACAACACTTAATGCACCAACATTCGAATTATGGGGGTACCAGAAGAAGAAGAGGAAAAGAAAGTGTCTGAGAAAATAGTTGAAGAGATTATAGTTGAAAACTTCCCTAACATGGGAAAGGAAACACTCAGTCAAGTCCAGACAGCATAGATGCCCATGCAGGATGAATCCAAGGAGAAACATGCAAAGACACATATGAATCAAACTATTAAAAATTAAATACAAAGAAAAAATATTAAAAGTCACAAGGGAAAGCAACAAATAACACACAAGGGAATCCCCATAAGGTTAACAGCTGAATTTTTAGCAGGAAATCTGCAAGCCAGAAGGGAGTGACAGGACATATTTAAAGTGATGAAAGGGAAAAACCTACAACCAAGATTACTCTACCCAGCAAGGATCTCATTGAGATTCGACAGAGAAATTCAAAACTTTACAGACAAGCAATAGTTCAGAGAATTCAGCACCACCAAACCAGATCTACAATAAATGCTAAAGGAACTTCTCTAGGCAGGTAACACAAGAGAAGGAAAAGACTTACAATAACAAACAGAAAACAATTAAGAAAACAGTAATAGAACATACATATCGATAATTACCTTAAACATAAATGGATTAAATGATCAAAACAAAAGACATAGACTGGCTGAATGGATACCAAAAAAGACCCAGATATATACTCTCTACAAGAAACCCACTTTAGACATAGGGACACATACAGATTGAAAGTGAGGGAATGGATAAAGATATTCCATGCAACTGGAAATCAAAAGAATGTTGGAGTAGAAATTCTCATATCAGACAAAATAGACTTTAAAATAAAGTCTATTACAGAGACAAAGTAAGAAAGTACATAACAGCAAATGAATCAATCCAAGAAGAAGATATAACAATTGTAAATATTTATGCACCCAACATAGGAACACCGCAATACATAAGGCAAATACTAACAACCATAAAAGGGGAAATTGACAGTAACATTATCATAGTAGGGGACTCTGTCCACTTTCACCAATGGACAGATAATCCAAAATGAAAATAAAAAAGGAAACACAAGCTTTAAAGGATACATTACACAAGATGGACTTAATTGATATTTATAGGACATTCCATCCAAAAACAATAGAATACACTTTCTTTTCAAACACTCAAGGAACATTCTCCAGGATAGATCACATCTTGTGTCACAAATCAAGCCTTAGTAAATTTAAGAAAATTGAAATCGTATCAAGTAACTTTCCTGACCACAATGCTATGAGACTACATATCAATTACAGGAAAAAAAAAACTGTAAAAAATACAAACATATGGAGGCTAAATAATACACTACAAAATAACGAAGAGATCACTGAAGAAATCAAAAATACCTAGAAATAAATGACAATGAAAAGATGATGATGCAAAACCTATGGGGTTCAGTGAAAGAAGTTGTAAGATGAAGTTTATAGCAATAAAATCCTACATCAATAAACAAGAAAAAAAACACACCTACACACCTATGCTTAAACTAAAGCAATTAGAGAGAGAAGAACAAAAAACCAAATTAGTAGAAGGAAAGAAATCGTAAAATTCAGATCAGAAATAAATGAAAAAGAAATGAAGGAAACAATAGCAAAGACCAATAAAACTAAAACTGGTTCTTTGAGAAGATAAACGAAATTGATAAACCATTAGCAAGACTCATCAAGAAAAGAAGGAAAAAGACTAAAACACAATTAGATGTGAAAAAGGTGAAGTAAGAACTGACAGTACAGAAATACAAAGGATCATGGGAGATTACTACAAGCAAGTATATGCCAATAAAAAGGACAACCTGGAAGAAATGGATGAATTCTTAGAAAAGCACAACCTTCTGAGACTGAACCAGGAAGAAAGAGAAAATATAAACACAGCAATCACAAGCACTGAAATTCAAACTGTGAATAAAAATCTTTCAGCAATAAAAACCCCATGATCAGACGGCTTCACGGGTGAATACTATCAGACATTTAGAGATCTAACACCTATCCTTCCAAAACTCTTCAAAATATAAGAGGAGGAACACTCCCAAACTCATTCTATGAGGCCACCATCACCCAGATACCTAAACCAGACAAAGATGTCACATAAAAAGAAAACTAAAGGCCAATATCACTGATGAATATAGATGCAAAAATCCTCAACCAAATACTAGCAAACAGAATCCAACAGCAAATTAAAAGGATTGTACACCATGATCAAGTAGAGTTTATCCCCGGAATGCAAGGATTCTCCATTATACACTAATCAATCAATGTGATATACCACACTATCAAATGGAAGGAGAAAAACAATATGATCATCTCAATAGATGCAGAAAAAGCTTTAGACAAAGTTCAACACCAATTTATGATAAAAATGCTCCAAAAATTAGGCATAAAGGGAACTTTCCTCAACATAATAAAGGCCATATATGACAAACCCACAACCAACACCGTTTTTCAACATGGTGAAAAACTGAAAGCATTTCCACTAAGATCAGGAACAAGACAAGGTTGCCCACTCTCACCACTCTTATTCAACATAGTCTTGGAAGATTTAGCCACAGCAATCAGAGAAGAAAAGGAAATAAAAAGAATCCAAATTGGAAAAGAAGAAGTAAAGCTGTCACTGTTTGCAGATGACATGATACTATACATAGAGAATCCTAAAGATGCTACCAGAAAACCACTAGAGCTAATCAATGAATTTGGTAAAGTAGAAGGATACAAAATTAATGCACAGAAACAACTTGCATTTCTATACACCTATGATGAAATATCTGAAGGAGAAATTAAGAAAACCCTCCCATTTGCCACTGAAACATAAAAAACAAAATACCTAGGAACAAACCTAAGTTAACAAGAAAGCTGTATGCAGAAAATTATAAGACACTGATGAAAGAAATTAAAGATGATACAAACAGATGGAGAGATATACCATGTCCTTGGATTGGAAGAACCAATATTGTGAAAATGACTCTACTACCCAAAGCAATCTCAGAATCAATGCAATCCCTATCAAACTACCAATGGCATTTTTCACAGAACTAGGAAAAATTTTTCACAAATTTTATGGAAACACAAAAGACCCTGAATAGGCAAAGCAATCTTGAGAAAGAAAAACAGAGCTTAAGGAATCAGGCTCCCAGAGTTCAGACTATACTATAAAGCCACAGTAATCAAGACAGTATGGTACTGGCACAAAAAAAGAAATATAGATCAATGGAACAGGATAGAAACTCCAGAGGTAAACCCATGCACGTATGGTCACCTTATACTTGATAAAGGAGGCAATAATATAAAATAGAGAAGACAGTCTCTTCAATAAATGTTACTGGGAAAATAGGACAGCTACATGTAAAAGAATGAAATTAGAGTGCTCCCTTCCACCATATGCAGAAATAAACTCAAAATGCATTAAAGACCTAAATGTAAGTCCAAACTCTTAGAGAAAAACATAGGAAGAACACTCTATGATGTGCATCACAGCAAGATCCTTTTTGACCCACCTCATAGAGAAATGGAAATAAAAATAAACAAATAGAATCTAATGAAACTTCAAAGCTTTTGCACAGCAAAGGAAACCGTAAACAAGACCAAAAGACAATGCTTAGACTGGGAGAAAATATTTGCAAATGAAGCAACTGTAAAAGGACTAATCTCCAAAATATACAAGCAGCTCATGCAGCTCAACAACAAAAAAAACAAACAACCCAATCCAAAAATGGGCAGAGGACCTAAATAGACATCTCTCCAAAGAAGATATACAGATTGCCAACAAATACATGAAAGAATGCTCAACATCACTAACCATTAGAAAAAGGCAAATCAAAATTACAATGAGGTATCAACTCACACCAGTCAGAATGGCCATCATCAGGAAGTCTACAAACAATGAATTCTTGAGAGGGTGTGGAGGAAAGGGAACCCTCTTTCATTGTTGGTGTGAATGTAAATTGATACAGTCACTATGGGAACAATATGGAGGTTCCTTAAAATACTAAAATTATAACTACCATACGACCCAGCAATCCCACTACTGGGCATATACCCTGAGAAATCCATAATTCAGAAAGAGTGATGTGCCACAATTTTCATTGCAGCTCTATTTACAATAGCCAGGACATGGAAGCAACCTAAGTGTCCATCAACAGATGAATGGTAAAGAAGATGCGGCACATATATACAATGGAATGTTACTCAGCCATAAAAAGGAACGAAATTGAATTACTTATAGGGATGTGGATGGACCTAGAGTCTGTCATACAGAGTGAATTAAGTCAGAAAGAGAAAAACAAATACTGTATTCTAACACATATATATGGAATCTAAGGGGGAAAAAAAAGTCATGAAGAACCTGGGGCAAAACGAGAATAAAGACACAGACCTACTAGAGAATGGACTTGAGTATATGGGGAAGGGGAAAGATAAGCTCTGACAAAGTAAGATAATGGCATGGACATATATACACTATCAAACCTAAAATAGATAGCTAGTGGGAAGCAGCTGCAGAGCACAGGGAGATCACCTCGGTGGTTTGTGACCACCTAGAGGGGTGGGATAGGGAGGGTGAGAGGGAGGGAGACTCAAGAGGGAAGAGATATGGAAACATATGTATATGTATAACTGATTCACTTTGTTATAAAGCAGAAACTAACATACCATTGTAAAGCAATTATACTCTAATAAAGATGTTCAAAAAAATCCATAATAGAATAAAAGTGGAAAATTTACAAGTCTGTGAAGATTAAACAGCATACTCTTCAATAAAACAGTGTGTTCTAGAAGAAATCAATAGAAATTAGAAAATATTTAAAGGCAATGAAAATATATCAAAACTTATGGTATGCAATGAAAGCAGTGCTTAGAGGAAAATTTATGCCTTTAAATGCCTATGTTAGGAATGAATAAAGATCTCCAATCACCAACCTAACCTTACCTCTTAAAGAACTACAAAAGGAAGAGCAAGTTAATCTCAAATCTATTAGAAGTAATGTAATAATAAATATTATTATAAAGAAAAATGAAATAGAGAATAGAAAAATAATAGAGAAAAATTAATGATTGTAAAATTTTGTTCTTTGAAAAGATCAACAAAATTGACAAACCTTTAGCTAGATAACAGGAGAAAATGCAAATAACTAAAATACAAAATGGAAGACAGAGCATTACTTATGACCATATGAAGATAAAAATATTTGTAAGAGAATAATATGAAAAATTCTTGGCCAATAAATTAGATAACCTAGATGAAATAGACAAATTTCTGAAAACACACAAATCATATAAATTGACTCAAAAATCAAAAGAAAATTTCATCATACCTGTAACAAGTGAAAATACTGAATTAATAATCAAAACATTCCCAGTAAGGAAAAGTCCTGGACCAGATGATTTTATTGGGGGATTATACAAAGATTAACAAAAATCTTCTCAATTTCTTGCAAAAAATGAGCAGGAGGGAGCTTTTCATAATTCATTCTAGGTGGCTAGCATTAGTCTGATACCAAAACCATACAAAAAAATCACAGAAAATAAAACTACAGGCCAGTATCCCTTATGAATATAGAGACAAAAATCCTCAACAAAATATTAGCAAATATAATCCAATAGCATAATAAAAAGAATTAATTACTTTGACAAAGTGGGACCTTTCCCAGGAATGCAGGTTTGTTTAACATAAGAAAATTAATGCAATATATTAATTTAGTAGAAAAACAGGGGAATCATATGATCATCGTAATTGATTCAGAAAATATATTCAACAAAATCCAACACTCTTTCATGATAAATAATTCTCAGAAAACTATGAATTGAAAGAAAATTCATCAATGTGATAAAAGAATTTATACATTAAAAAACCCCATAGTTAATATTATGCTCAATGATGTAAGACTGAAAAAGTATCCCTAAAATAAGGAACAAGACAAGGATATATGTTTTTATTGCTGCCATTCAACGTTATACTGGACGTTATAACCAGAGGTATTAGACAAAAAAGAATTGAAATGCATACAAATTATCAAGGAATTGGTATAACTTTATTCTCAGATGAGATAATCTTATATATAGAAATTCCAAAAGAATCCACAAGAGATTAGCACTAAAAATGAGTTCACTGAAGTTTCAGGGTATCTGATCCACACTTAAAAATCAGTTGTATTTCTACAAACTAGCAGTGAACAATCTGAAAAATAAAGAAATTGGTTTCACAGCTCATACAACTCAATACTGAATGAAAAAACAACCCAATCAAACAATGGGCAGACGACCTAAATAGACATTCATCCAAAGAAGCCATATAGATGGCCAAGAAGCACATGAAAGGGAACTTAACATCGCTAATTACTAGAGAGTTGCAAATCAAAACTACAGTGAGGTATCACCTCACACCAGTCAGAATGGCCATCATCAAAATATCTACAAGCTATAAATGCTGGAGGGGGTGTGGAGAAAAGGGAACCCTCTTGCACTGTTTGTGGGAATGTAAATTGATACTGTCACTATGGAGAACACTATGGAGATTCCTTAAAAGAACTAAAAATAGAACTATCATATGACCCAGCAATCCCACTACTGAGCATATACCCTGAGAATACCATAATTAAAAAGATTTATGTACCAAAATATTCATTGCAGCACTATTTACAATAGCCAGGAAAGGGAAACAACCTAAATGTCCATAAATGGATGGATGGATAAAGATGTGGTACGTATATATAATGGAATATTATTCAGCCATAGAAAGAAATGAAATTGAATCATTTGTAGAGATTTGGATGGACCTAGAGTCTGTCATACAGAGCAAAGTAAGTCAGAAAGAGAAAAACAAATATCGTATATTAATACATATGTGTGGAATCTAGAAAAATGGTACAGATGGACCTAATTGCAAGGCAGGAATAGAAAGGCAGACATAGAGAACGGATGTGTAGACACAGGGGGAAGGTGAGGGTGGGATGAACTGGGTGATTAGGTTTGACGTAAATACACTACCATGTGTAAAATAGATAGCTAGGGGGAACCTGCTGTATTGTACAGAGAACTCAGCTTAGCGCTCTGTGATGACCTAGATGGGTGGGGTGGGGGGTAATGGAGGTTCACAAGGGAGGGGATATGTGTATACATATAGGTGATTCACTTCATTGTACAACAGAAACTAACACAACATTGTAAAGCAATTATATTCCAATTAAAAAAAAAAGAAATTCCCAAAGAATCCACAAGAAAGAGAGTAGCACTAATAAATGAATGCAATGAAGTTGCAGTGTACCTGATCCACACTCAAAAATCAGTTGTGGGTCTTCCCTGGTGGTACAGTGGTTGAGAGTCTGCCTGCTGATGCGGGGGATGCGGGTTCGTGTCCCAGTCTGGGAGGATCCCACATGCCGTGGAACGGCTGGACCTGTGAGCCATAGCCGCTGAGCCTGCGTGCCCGGAGCCTGTGCTCCACAAGGGGAGAGGCCACAACAGTGAGAAGCCCGCGTACCACAAAAAAAAAAAAAAATCAGTTGTGTTTCTTCAAACTAGCAGTGAACAATCTGAAAAATAAATTAAGAAATCAGATTCACAGCTCATACAACTCAATATTGAATAAGCAAACAGCCCAATCAAAAAATGGGCAGACGACCTAAATAGACATGTATCCAAAGAAGCCATACAGATGGCAAACAAGCACATGAAGAGGTACTTAACATCACTAATGACTAGAGAAATGAAAATCAAAACCATAATGAGGTATCACCTCACACTGGTCAGAATGGCTATCACCAAAAGTTTACAAATAATAAAGGTTGAAGAAGGTGTGTAGAAGAGGAAATCTCCTACGCTGTTGGTGGGAATGTAAATTGCTGCAGTCACTACTGAGGACAGTAAGGAGGTTCCTTAAGAAACTAAAAATAGAGTTACCATATGATCCACTAATTCCACTCCTGGGCATATATCTGGAGTAAACTGTAATTCAAAAAGTTACATACACCCCTATATTCATAGCAACACTATTTACAATAGCCAAGACATAGAAACAACCCAAGAGCCCATCAACAGATGATTGGCTTAAGAAGATCTGGTGTGTGTATGTGTATATATATATATATATATATATATATATATATATATATATATATATATACAGTTGGATATTACTCAGCCTTAAAAAAGAATGAAATATTGCCATTTGTAGCAACATGGATGGACTTGAGCATATTATACTAAGTGAAGTAAGTCAGACAGAAAAATACAAATATATGATATCATTTATATGTGGAATCTAAAAAATAATACGAATGAATTTATATGCAAAACAGAAACAGACTCACAGATATAGAAGGCAAACTTATGGTTGCCAAAGGGGAAAAGAAGTGGGTGGGAGGGATAAATTAGAAATATGGGATTAATAGATACAAACTACCATACATAAAATAGGTAAGCAATAAAGGTTTACTGTATAGCACAGGGAACTATATTCAATATCTTGCTATGACCTATAATGGAAAATAATCTGAAATATATATATTGTTTTATATATATATATATATATCTTAATCACTTTGCTGTACACCTGAAATAACACAATATTATAAATCAACTATATTTCAATTAAAAAATAGAAATCAGTTTTATTTACAATAGCATCTAAAAGAATAAAATTTTTGGCATTAAATCTAGTCAATGAGGTGAAAGAGTGCTGCTTTAATATCTATGAAACACTGATGAAAGAAATTAAAAAACCTAAATAAATGGAAAGATATTTTGTTTCATGAATAGAGTGACTTAAAATGTCCATACTACTCAAAGCAATCTACAGATTTAATGCAATCCCTGTTAAATTTCAACAGCCTTTTCACATAAATGAAAAAAACAATCCTCAAATTCATATTGGACCAAGAGGCCCTGAATAGCCTAAAAAATCTTAAAAAGGAAGAATAAAGTTAGAGTAGTCACACTACCAAACTTCAAAACTTCCTGTAATTTTACAGTAATTAAAACAATATGGTACTGGTGTAATGACAAACATACAGACCAATAGAATAGAGAGGCTAGAAACAAACTCTCATATAAATGATGAATTAATTTTTGAGAAGGGTTTTAAGACTATTCAACTGTGAAAGGACAGTGTTTTCAATAAACTGTACTGGAAAAACTATATCCACATGCCAAAAAATGAAGTTAGAACTTTATCTTACTCAATACACAAAAATTAACAAAATGAATCAAAGACAAACTTGAGTTAAACCTATAAATCTCTTAGAATAAATCAATGCAAAAAATCTGCATGACATTGGATATGGCTAACTTTATGAATGCTACACCAAAAGCACAGGATAAAAAGAAAAACAAGATAAATTGATCTTCCTCACGATTAAGAACTTTTGTGTATGAAAAGATTATATCAAGAAATAAAAGGATAACCTACTGAATGGGATAAATTATTGTCAAATTATATATCTGATTAAGGAATAACATCCACAATATATAAATAATCCTTACAGTTTAACAACAAAGAAACAATCCAATTCAAAAACGGGCAAAGGACTTTAATAGACACTTGAATAGACAGACACCAAATATATACAAATGGACAATAAAGACATGAAAAGATCCTTAACATTATTATTTTTAAGGGAAATGCAAATCAAAACCACAATGAAATAGCACTTCAAACGTACTAGGATGGGTATAATAAAAACAGAAAATGACAAATATTGACGAGGATGTGGAGAAATCAGAATTCTTGTTCATTGCTGGTGGAAATGTAAGTTGGTGAGGTCACTGGAAAGAAGAGTGTGGAAGTGTTTAAAATGTTTAAACATAGTACCATTATATGACCCAGAAATTCCTCTCCTGAGTATATATCAAAAATAATTGAGGGCTTCCCTGGTGGTGCAGTGGTTGAGAATCTGCCTGCTAATGCAGGGGACACGGGTTTGAGCCCTGGTCTGGGAGGATCCCACATGCTGCGGAGCAACTAGGCCCGTGAGCCACAGCTACTGAGCCTGCGCTTCAGGAGCTTGTGCTCCACAGCAAGAGGCCGCGATAGTGAGAGGCCCACGCACTGCGATGAAGAATGGCCCCTGCTTGCCACAACTAGAGAAAGCCCTCACACAGAAACGAAGACACAACACAGAAAAAATAAGTTAATTAATTAATAAATTCCTACCCCCAACATCTTCTAAAAAAGAAAAAAGAAAAAAAAATAATTGAAAGCAAGGGCTTAAACTGATACTTGTACACTCATGTACATAGCAGCATTATTCACAATAGCCACAAGATGGAAAGAACCCAAGTGTCCATAAATAGATGAATGGATAAACGAAAGTGGTACATTCACAGAACAGAATACAACTCAGCCATAAAAAGGAATGATATTTTAATACATGCTACACTGTGTATGACCCTTTAAAACATCGCAGTAAGTGAAATAACCCAGTCATATAATGACAAATATTGTATGATTATACTTATGTGAGGTACCTAGAAAAGGCAAATTCATAGAGACAAAAAGTAGAATAGAGTTTACAAGAGGTTGTTGGAGGCAGATAATGTTATGTATTATTTAATGGACACAGAGTTTTGTTGAGGATGATAAAAATATTGTGGAATAAACTATGGTGATGGCTGCAAAACATTGACAATGTGTTAATGCCATTGTATATTTATGAATGAATTTATGAATTGTATAACTATGAATGGTTAAAATGATAAATACTATGTTTTGTATATTTTACAACAATTAAAATGTAAAATTAAAAACTCACACTAAGGGCTTGCCTGGTGGCACAGTGGTTGAGAGTCCGCCTGCCGATGCAGGGGGCACAGGTTCGTGCCCCGGTCCAGGAGGACTCCACATGCCACGGAGCATCTGGGCTCGTGAGCCGTGGCCACTGGGCCTGTGCGTCCAGAGCCTGTGCTCCGCAGCGGGAGAGGCCACAGCGGTGAGAGGCCCGTGTACCGCAAAAAAAAAAAAAAAAACCTCACACTAAAAAAAAAACCCTTCATTTGAAAGCTTCCCAGATCAGGAACTAACATTTGTGAACTTCTTAAATGAACGATCTCTCTGGTTCCTCTGAATATTTTAGTATATATTTCTATGGTGATGGTGAAATATCTGGGCTACATTGTAGGCTAATGGTATTATTTGCCTAGATTAATTTTGACTGTCTGTTACTCTAGCTAGTTGCAAAATCAAGATTTTTTTCCAAGTGATTAGCTATTTGTTGCATGTATGTATAAAGTCTTAGTCTTCTTTCTTTGTCTATTTTGTAGATAAAGTGTCAAGAAGAATTATATTTCCCCTATTCAGGTATTCAGTAAATTAGAAAGGGAGAAAATGAGGAAATCTAACAAGGCTAAAGAATAAAGGAGAATAGCACTTTAGAGAATAAGAATAAATCAAAAAACATCTTTTATAAAATAGAGAGATATACTGTATTCATGGATGTAAATACTGAACATCTAAAGATGTCAGTTCAAAGTTATAAGTAGATCTAATGTAATTCATATGAAAATCTAAACAAGATTTTTGTAAACAAAATTATTCTAAAATGTATTTGGAAAGACAGTAATTTAGAATATCCTAATCAATTTCAAATAAGAAGAATAAACTGGGAGGAATAACTAAAGGTTTTTAAGGCCTCTTTTGAAGGTACTAATAATCAAAACTGTGTGGTACTAGTGAAGGGATAAACATAAAAATCAATGGAACAGATCACCATAAAATAGGCCAATCTCATAATGTCACATTATATATGTTATCATGTATATAACTTTCTCAAAATAACAAAGCTATAGATATGGTGAACAGATTAGCAGTTGTAAGGGTTTGGGGGTAGGGGGAAGAAGGTGGGTGAATAATAAAGGAGTAACATGACAGATACCTTTGTGGTGAGATAAAAGTACTGTATCTTGATTGCTATGCTAGTTACACACACCTACACATGTAGTAAATTGACATAGAATTGTATAGATATATTGTCCAATGTCCACTTCCTGATTTTGATATTACACTATAATTATGCAAGATGTAACCACTGGGGAAACTGAGTGAAAGGTACATGGTGACTTTATACTATCTTTGCAACTTCCTGTGAATTTATAATTAAGATTTTCAAAATAAAATAGTTTTTAAAAATCTTCCAATGAAAGAAAACTTTTTGAGAATAAAATAACAATAATAAACGCAGATAAAATCAGTGCAAGTAAAGCAAAATACAAATACATTGCAGGAGAATTTCATTTTGCTCTACACACAGATCAGAAATTAAAGATCAGGGTCTCAATTATCTCCTTATCAAAATGAGATGGACTGCAAAAGGTAGCACTGGTGATTTCCTTGTAAGTACTGAGGATATAATTAATGTTCTTAGAAAACATGATTTATGTTCAGAAATGAGTCTTTTGTAGCTATCATTATCATGACCATCAACTGAATGTTAACCTGCACCCTTCATACACTCTTGCCCTTTAGTCATTTTGAAAGTTCAGCTTATTTGGTTCCATGTGCTTATTTTCTATGACAAATAGGTAAGACAAAATAATTAAAAGTTAAATGAAGTAAAATGCACTAACTTCCTACTACCAGCATTTCTCTTTTTTATTGAAATACAGTTGATTTGCAGTATTATATTAGTTTCAGGTGTACAGTATAGTGATTCAATATTTTAATATATTGTACTCCATTTAAAGTTATCAGAAAATAGTGTCTATATTTCCCTGTGGTGGACAATATATCCTTGTTGTTTATCTAGATTTTATACAGTAGCTGGTATCTCTTAATTCCATATTCCTATCTTGCCCCACCCCCTTACCCTCTCCCCACTGGTAACCACTAGTTTTTTTCTATACTTGTGGTCTGTTTCTGTTTTGTTATATACATATTTATGTTTTACATTCCACATAGAAGTGATAGCATACATTATATGTCATGCTCTGTCTGACTTATTTCACTAAACATAATGCATTATAGGTCAATCCATATTGCTGCATGTGGCAGAATTTCATTGTTTTTAATGGCTGAGTAATATTCCATTATATATATATATATATATATATATATATATATATATGATATGATACATCTATAAATAATCACATCTTATTTATCCATTCATCTATTGATGGACATTTGGGATGCTTCCATATCATGGACTTGTAAATGATGCTGCTCTGAACTTTGGGGTGCATGTATCTTTTTGAATTAATGTTTACAATTTTTTCAAATATATATCCAAGAGTGGAAATGCTGTATCATATGGAAGTTGTATTTTTAATTTTTTGAAGAAATTTCATACTTTTCTCCATAGATGGTGCAAAAACTTACATTCCCACAAACCGTACAATGGTTCCCTTTTCTCCACATCCTGGCCATCATTTGTTACTTTGTGATGATAACAATTCTGACAGGTGTGAGGTGATATCTCATTGTGGTTTCAATTTGCATTTTGCTAGTAATTAACAATGTTGAGTATCTTTTCATGTGCCTGTTAGTCATCTGTATTCCTTCTTTGGAAAATGACAATTCAGGTCTTTGGCCCATATTTTATTCAATATTTTATATTGACTTATATGAGCTATTTATATATTTTGGATATTCACCCCTTAATGGTCATATCATTTGCAAATATTTTCTCCCATTCAGGAGGTTGCCTTTTCTTTTGTTGATGGTTTCCTTTTTGTTGATGGTATTTTCTTTTTGTTGGTGGTTTCCTTTTCAAAAGATTTTAAGATTAATTAGGTTCCACTTGTTTATTTTTGCTTTTATTTCTTTCATCTTAGGAGACAGATCCAAAAATATATTGCTATGATTTATGTCAAAAAGTGTTCTATGTTCTTTTCTAGGAGTTTTATGGTTTGGGGCCTTACATTTAGGTCTTTCATCTATTTTTAATTAATTTTTGTATATGGTGCAAGGAAATGTTCTAATCTCATCCTTTTATATATATCTGTCCAATTTTCTCAGCACCACTTATTGAAGAGACTCTATTTTCCATTGTACATTCTTTTCTCTATGTCATACATTAATTGGCCATTATTGTGTAGGTTTATTTCCAGGCTCGCTGCTCTCTTCCATTGAACTATGTGTCTTTCTTTTGTGCCAATATCGTGCAGTTATGATTACAGCACCTTTATACTACACTATGAACAGGGAGCATGACCTCCACCTATGTTCTTTTTTCTCAAGATTGTTTTGATAAGTCAGGGTCTTTTGTGTTTCTATATAAATTTTAGGATTATTTGTTCCACTTCTGTGAAAAATGTCATGGATATTTTGATAGGGATTGTCTTAAATCTGTAGATTGCTTTGGATACTATGGACATTTAACAACCTTAATTCTTCCATTCTAAGAAATTGGGATTGATTTTGATTTATTTGTATCATCTTTAATTTCTTTCATCAACATTTTATAGTTTTCAGAGTAGGTCTTTCACCTCCTTGGTGAAGTTTATTTCTAGTTATATATATATTTTTATTTTTGCTCTGATTTAAGCAAGTTTTTTTTTTTTGCTTTCTCTTTCTGATGGCTCTTATTAGTGTATAGAAAAGCAACAGATTTCTGTATATTAATCTTGTATTCTGCAAATTGACTGAATTCATTTATTAGTTCTCATAGTCTTCTGGTGGAGACTTTAGGGTTTTCTATATATAGTATCATGTCATCTTCAAATAGTGACAGTTTTACTTCTTCCCTTCCATTTTGGATGCCTTTTATTAGTATTTTTCTTGTCCCATTGCTATGGCTGGGACTTCCAATACTATGTTAAATAGAAGTGTGAAGAGTGTACATCCTTATCTTGTTCCTGATTACAGTTTTTATCATGAATGTATGTTGAATTAAGTCAAATTCTTTTTCTGCATCTGTTGAGATGATCATCTGATTTTTGTCTATCTTCTTGTTAATGTTGTATATTAGACTGATTGATTTGTGAATACGGAACCATCCTTATGTCACTGGAATAAATCCAACTAGATCAAGTTGCATGATCCTTTTAATGTATTGTTGCATTTTGTTTGATATTATTTTGTTGAAGATTTTTACAACCATATTCATCAAATATATTGGCCTGTAATTTTCTTTTGTATGTGTGTGTGTGTGTGTGTCTTTTTCTGGTTTTGGTGTCAGGGTAATGGTGGTCGTGTTGAATGAATTTGGGAATGATCTATCAGTTCCACCTTTTTTGGAATAGTTTGAGAAGGATAGTTTTTTTTTCTTTTTCTTCTCTTGTAGGCAGCACATAGAAGGGTCCTTTTTTTTATCCAATCATCCACCCTCTGTCTTTTGATCAGAGCAATTTTTCCCATTGACGTTTAAATTAATTATTCCTATCCATTTACTTATTGACATTTTATTACTTGTTTTCATGTTGCTTTGTAAGTCTTCTCTGTTAATTTGTTCTTTTTGTTTCTTCCTTTATGGTTTGATAATTTTCCTTAGTAGTATGCTTGTCTTCCACTCTTTTTAGTTTTTCTGTATTTTTGGTAGGTATTTGATTTATGGTTACTGTGCAGCTCATATACATTGACTTACTACTATATCTACTTGTTCTAAACTATTAGTCATTTAAGTTCAATCACATTTGAAAAGATCTATATTTTTTTACTTCTCTACCCCACCTTCTGTGTTTTTGATGGCATATTTCACATCTCTTTATCTCTTCACTGTTTATTGTTGTTATAGTTGCTTTTATAATTTTTTGTGTTTTAATTTTCATTCTACCTATTTAAGTGGTTGATTATCAGCCCTTACTATACATTTGCCAGTTCCTGATGGGATCTGTACTTTCCTGTAGATTCTTACTTCTTTTTATAGTCTTTTCTTTTCCACTTAGAGATGAACCTTTAACATTTCTTTTAGGGTAGGCTTAATATTGCCAAACCCTCTTAGTTTTGGCTGGTCTGAGAAGTTCCTTATCTCTCCTTCAATCCTAAATGATAAACTTGCTGAGTAGAGTATCCTAGGTTGCAAGTATTTTTTTTCCCCTTTGGCACTTTGAATGTATCATGCCACATCCTTCTGACCTGTAAAGTTTCTGCAGAAAAATCAGCTGATAGCTTTATGGGATTTTCCTTGTATATGACTCTTTGTTTTTCTCTTGTTGTTTTTTGACTTCTTTCTTTATCTAACGTTTGTCATTTTAATTATTATATGTCTTGGTGTGGGTCTGTTTGGGTTCATCTTCTTTAGGAGCCTTTTTGCTTCCCATACCTGGAAATCTCTTTTCTTCTTCAGTTTTTTGGAAATTTTCAGCCATAATTGCATCAGATATATTTTCAATCCTCTTCTCTCTCTCTTCTCCTTCTGGTGTCCCTATAATGGGAATGTTGGCATCCTTCATATCATCCGAAAGATCTCTTAAACTCTTCTAACTTCTTGTTTATCTTCTTGCTGTTCTGATTGGTTGATTTCCATTATTTTATCTTCCAAATCATTTATGCATTTTTCTGCATCACTTAGTCTGCTATTCATTCCTTCTAGTGTGTTTTTCATTTCTGTTATTGTATTCTTCAGTTTTGACCAGCTCTTTTTATATTTCCTACCTCATTCTTAAAATTCTGTATTAATCTATTATTTTCCCTAATTCAGTGAGCATTCTTATTACTAATAGTTTGAATTCTTCATCCTGTAAATTGTTTATTTATGTTTCATTATTTAATTTTTCAGGCAATTTCTCTTGCTCTTGCAGTTGAGACAGGTTCCTCCGTCTTCTTATTTTCCTTAACTTTCTCTGTTTCTATGAATTTAGGTAAAACAGTTACCCATTGCAGTCCTTAAGGTGTGTCCTTATGTGGGAGCATCTCCATACAGTGTTCATGTGCCCAGTGCCTTTGGTGGGAGAACCAGATTTGATGTCAATGCAAGTCACATCATTCTGCAAGGTGTGCTGGCAGGTAACACTCTGGTAGCAGGTAAAGCTGGAGATGGAGGAGCTAGGGACAGAGCCAAGTATTAGGTGAGGATTCTCCTCTGCTCAGTGGCTGTCACTGCCCTATTTCAGGCAGTGTCAGATCTCAAGTTGCTGGAGCAGAAGCCCTGAGATTCAGATCCAAGGTGGCTCTGTTCCATTTATGTGTGTGCTATTCTCTTTTCCAGCACTGGCACACTTACCCCAGAGGGGAGCAGTGCTGGAGCGAGACAGGCCATGCAGGCTTTTAACTGGTGATGAGGTTTGGGCTGCAGCAGGCAAGCAGCAGACAGGTGTCTGGACTGCTTCTGATGCACCATCTGTGCAAGTGTCAGTAATGGCTGCCCCACTCTGCTCAGAGGCATCTTAGAGTCTGAGTTCTTTCATCCCTTACACCTGATCACGCCCTTCAGCCTCTGCCACTCCCACCCTGTTGTGGCACCATGCCATAAGGCAGGCAGGGTCTGCATGTTCTCTAAAAGTTTTTCAGGTTGTGGGCTTTGGTGATCTGGCCTCAGTCAGAGATCAGGACTACCTCTGATGCTCCGCCTGTATAAGTGTCTGCAGTGGCTTCCCCTGCCCAGCTCAGTTGTTGCCTGGTTCTAAGTCAACTCTGGGCCCCACAGTTGAGCTCACTCCCTACTTATGCCAGCCGTCAGTTCAGTATAGAGCTGCAATGTGAGGTAAGCAGGGACTGAAGCATTTGTTCCTCTCAGGCTGGAATCCAGGCAGCCACTGGAGCAGTCCTTAATCTGTGCTCTCTGGCCTGCCTTGGGAGAAAGCCAGTGCTCTTGAGCTCCCAGTGAGTGTACTATAGACTTTCCACAGCTCTCCTGTTAGTCCCAGCAGCCCTCCAATCAGTCAAGGGGGCTTGACTTACCTCTGCCCTCTGTTGGGACCCAGACTGTGACACCCAATATGTGGCTCAAACCGCTCACTCCCCAGGGCTGATCTCCATCCATACAATCTCCCATTTCCTCTGAATCCCCTCCCAGGGCCACAGGCCTTGACCTGATTGCGTCTGTTTCCTTCCTACCCAATTTCGTGTGGAACTATCTTATAGCTTTTGCTGTACAGGAGTCTTCCTGCTGGTTTCCAGTTAGTTTTCAGTGAGAATTGTTCCACATGTAGATATATTTTTGATGTGTTCATGGAAGGAGGTGAATTTTACATCATCCTACTCTGTTATGGTTCTCAGTTCACATAAGTTGATGGAAGGGACTTATATTCTATATGAATAAATTTATAGCTTTACTGCAACCTTCATAATCCTAATTGTGGGTTAATAGTGAGTTACTCTTGAAGTGCATCTAACCTCAGTATGACATATTTCTGCAATTTATTTTTTTTCTTTTTTGATTAAGGATAGATTCTCCAACTCTACATTCTACAGAAAACATCAAGAATCTGTAGAAATATTAACACCATTCTCCATTACCTATGCTTCTTCCTCCAATACTGGAGACTTTATTTTTTCTGCTACCATAGCTGCCACTAACAATATCAGTCCTTTTTTTTTTTTTTTTTTTTTTGGTACGCGGGTCTCTCACTGCTGTGGCCTCTCCCGTTGTGGAGCACAGGCTCCGGATGCGCAGGCTCAGCGGCCATGGCTCACAGGTCCAGTCGCTCCGCAGCATGTGGGATCTTCCCGGACCGGGGCACGAACCTGTGTCCCCTGCATCGGCAGGCGGACTCTCAACCACTGTGCCACCAGGGAAGGCCCTCAGTCCTCTTTTGATATACATTTTAATAAACCTTTTGTATCTGAATATCTTCAATTGAATGTAAATATCAGTGTTTTTTTTTAGATTATCAGTCTTATGGAAACTGCCTTGTATATTTAAAAATCCATATTTCATTAGGAGAATATGTTGTATTTAATTCTTTCAAATCAGAGTAATTCTAGGTATCTTTAAGCAAGGTGATTTTTTTTTTAACTTATAGAGTGGGTAACTGTTTAAAATACAAGCTTAAAAAGCTTATATTGGCTGAATTTGATACTATGATTCTGAATAACTGTCCTAATATGAAATACTTTTCTTTGAGATATTTTGATTTTGAGGTTAGCATGATGGTAAAACAGTATGACATTTTGATGCAGTTATTTTGATGCAATTGTTGAACTCTAGTACATTTTAAGCAACCTTAAAACATCAAACCAGTCAGCTTTGTTCTTAAAGATTACCATATTACATTTGAAATAGAAAATATTACCACATCCCCTTGAGCTTTCCTTGCCCTAAGATTGGGTGTGGTTTTGGTACCATATGGCACATAAAACACATATCACCTAAAGACATATAATTACCATACTTGCTAATCACAGAAAATCTTATTAAGCATTCTAAGTAGTCTCCTTATTCTTTTAGAATTCACTAGTATCAAATCACTTCCCTGATATCTACCAGAGACACCTGCACATTTTTTTTTTACTTTTTAAACAGGGAGCTCATTATATTTGGGAAGAGAAATTAACAAAATAAATCTCCAAAGCAGATATATTCCTGTAAAATTATTTTAAATGGTGAATTTTAAAATTCTACTAGTATATAGGCAGTAAAGCAAACTGAAAATCAGAACCCAAAGAACCAAAGTCAAATAGTTTCATGTTTCTCTGCAACAGTAAATATTTATGTGTAAACACAAACAGAAAGCTATTCTCAAATAAGCAAAGGCTTTGTGAATATATTACTCACATGGTCTTTATAAAAATAATTACTCAAAAACATATTCCAACTGAATTAGAAATTGATCAAATCTTAATAAGTCAAGAAAAGAAGAGTAGTATAAAAGGACAACTGGTGAGTCTTAAAATCAATGAGTCATATAAGATTAAGTGATAAGTTATATTATTATTATATCAAAAATAAATGAATGCTTAAAAAATCCTGAAAAGGAAGTTACATGCTAAATTAAATAAATAGCCAAAATTAGTTTATACTCCCTGATTGAATGAACAGAACTCAGAAAATGGGGAGGACAGAGTAGAAATAAAGGTACTTAAAATCAGTCATAATAATGAATATAGTAATGACACCTTAAATTCTTTCCTCCCAATGAGTTGTAATCCAGGTAATTTCTACACAAAACAACTACTTTTATTTTTAAAATGAAATATATTTTAAAGGATTAGAATCAAGTTTTGGTGGCTCTCAATCTAATATATTTAGTGTGCTTTACTGGAATCAATAAGATTAACAAAGGGCAAGACTTTTTGTATATTCTTGATGGAATTATAGACTCAAAAGCAAACTTGGAGGTCACTCTGTCTCCTATGAGATGTCTAAATTTATCTGTTGTTATTACTTTGTCTTAATAAAATGGAAATTTTATTCCTGTTGGAATAAGTCAACTTGTATATAAATTGTTTGACAGTTGTAGCAATGACATCACTACTGAAAACACTACTAACTGCTTGGGGCTAGTCTTTTTTTTTTTTTTTTTTTTTTTTTTTTTTTTGCGGTACGCGGGCCTCTCACTGTTGTGGCCTCTCCCGTTGCGGAGCACAGGCTCCAGACGCGCAGGCTCAGCGGCCATGGCTCACGGGTCCAGCCGCTCCGCGGCATGTGGGATCCTCCCGGACCGGGGCACGAACCTGTGTCCCCTGCATCGGCAGGCGGACTCTCAACCACTGCGCCACCAGGGAAGCCCAGGGCTAGTCTTTAATTTGATAGCTTATATAGATAAAGAAGGGGTATTAAATACTTCTCATGTGGTAAAGTTGCCAGCTTGAGGCAAATTGTGTTTTTCCCTAGATTTAATCATGTTAGGCCTGTCTGGAGGTCTCAAGAAAACTGTCACTATTTCCATGCAATAACGACTGCCCCCTTTACTGAGAGCAGTATTTCTGAAACTTTGTTTGATCAAAGGATATATTAGAGAGCTAATCTTTTTTTAAATTAATTTTTATTAGTGTATAGTTGCTTTACAATGTTGTGTGAATTTCTACTGTACAGCAAAGTGAATGAGCTATACACATACATATATCCCTTCCTTTTTGGATTTCCTTCCCATTTAGGTCACCAAAGAGCATTGAGTAGAGCTACCTGTGCTATACAATAGGTTCTTGTTAGTTATCAATTTTATACATAGTAGTGTATATATGTCAATCCCAATCTCCCAATTCATCCCACCCCCTCTTCCCCCCTTGGTATCCATACATCCATTCTCTATGTCTGTGTCTGTATTTCTTCTGTGCAAATAAGTTCATCTGTATCATTTTTCTAGATTCCACATATAAGCAATATTATACGATATTTGTTTTACTCTTTCTAACTTACTTAACTCTGTATAACAGTCTCTAAGTCCATCCACATCTCTGCAAATTGCACAGTTTTTTCCTTTTTATGGCTGAGTAATATTCCATTGCATATATGTACTGCATCTTCTTAGAAAGCTAATCTTAAACTAAGACTTTATTTGACTATTATTGCCTTGAGGTGTTCCATGGCACCTGTTGATTCTATCATGTCCTCTGCTGCCACTTACTATATATGTTCTACAAATGACTCATGGTAGTTTTCTAGATTATTTTATTTGATTAAAATCATGGGAGTCAACACAGTTCATTGTTTTTAAAATCCGAATTCAAAGAGTCCTCTTACACAGGTTTGGTGCTCTTTCCCTCACTGATTCTTTGAGTTGAAGATTTACCTGAGCATGAATGCCCTTATTTTAAATTTTTAGTGCTAGCTTTTCTATATATTATAAGTGGGAAACATGACAAGTACTTTAGTCATTACCCAAAAGTACCTACTAGCCTGCCGCACACACTTGATCTAGTTCAACAGGACACTGTTTAAATCATAATGTGTTGAATCTTATAATAGCCCATGAAATATAATGTACGCTTGGCTTGAAATAGAAACAAAAATAGTAAGAGCTGATGGAAATGATTGAAATATAGTTTATGTGTTTTCAGAAAATTTATTTCAGAAACAAAAAGCCAAAAATAAGTAAAACAAATGAAAACAGTTTCATTTAACCCCAAATAGATAAAGATAAATGACTCCATTCTCTTAAAATGCTTACTATAAAATATGACATACTCTTGTTTTAAATTATAAAATGTACATTGACTTTAAAAACAATTTTTATGCTTGAAAATAGAATAATATCCTCAATGCAGGTAAAATATCAATTCTATCCTTTACTATTACTTCCATGGTATTTTTCACACAGATACTCATCAAAGTAGAGAGGAATGCATGAAACGCATTTTCCAATATATGATTCCTTGAATTAGGCTAATTCAGACTAATCTTTCAGTTAAAGTTTTATAAGAGCTTTTTTTCTGTTTTTAAATTAATTTTTATTGGAGTATAATTGATTTACAATGTTGTGTTAGTTTCTGCTGTACAGCAAATGGAATCAGTTATACATACACATATATACAATCATTTTTAGATTATTTTCCCATATAGGTCATTACAGAGTACTGAGTAGAGTTCCTGTGCTATACAGTAGGTTCTTATTAGTTACCCATTTTATACATAGTAGTGTTTATATGTCAATACCAATCTCCCAATTTATCCCTCTCCCCCTCTTTTCCCCTTGGTAACCATAAGATTTTTTTCTATACCTGTGACGCTATTTCTGTTCTGTAAACAGGTTCGTTTGTAATTTTTTTTTTTTGGCTGCATTGGGTCTTCATTGCTGTGCACAGTCTTTCTCTAGTTGCATAGAGTGGGGGCTACTCTTTGTTGCAGTGCTCAGGCTTCTCATTGAGGTGGCTTCTCCTGTTGTGGAGCACAGGCTCTAGGTGCACGGGCTTTGATAATTGTGACACGTGAGCTCAGTAGTTGTGGCTTGCAGGCTCTAGAGCACAGGCTCAGTAGTTGTGGCACATGGGCCAAGTTGCTCCACGGCATGTGGGATCTTCCTAGACCAGGGCTCGAACCCATGTCCCCAGCATTGGCAGGCAGATTCCCAAACACTGCACCACCAGGGAAGCCCTGTAATATTTTTTTTAGATTCCACATATAAGTGATATCATATGATAATTGTCTTTTCTTTGTCTGACTTTCTTCACTCATTATGACAATCTTTAGCTCCATCCATGTTGCTGCAAGTGGCATTATTTCATTCTTTTTAATAGTGGAGTAATATTCCATTGTATATATGTACCACACCTTCTTTATCCATTCCTCCATTGATGGACATTCAGGTTGCTTCCCTGTCCTGGTGATTGTAAATAGTGCTGCAATGAATATTGGATATATGTATCTTTTCCACTTAAGGTTTTTCCGGATATATGCCCAGGAGTGGGATTTCTGGATCATATGTCAGCTCTATTTTTAGTATTTTAAGAACCTCCATATTACTCTCCATAGTGGCTGTACCAATCTACATTCCCACGAACAGTGTAGGAGTTGTCCCTTTTCTCCATACCCTCTCCAGAATTTATTGTTTGTAGATTTTTTGATGATGGCCATTCTGAATGGGGTGATGTGATACCTCATTGTAGTTTAGATTTTCATTTCTCTAATATTTAGTGATGTCAAGCATCTTTTCATGTGCTTTTTAGCCATCTACATGTCTTCTTTGGAGAAATGTCTATTTAGATCTTCTGCCAATTTTTTGATTTTTTTTTAATTGAGCTGCATGAGCTGTTTGTATATTTTGGAGATTAATCACTTGTTGGTCGCTTGGTTTACCAATATTTCCTCCCATTTTATGTGTTGTCTTTTCATTTTGTTTATGGTTTCCTTTGGCATGCAAATACTTTTAAGTTTAATTTGGTCACAAGTGTTTATTATTGTTTTTATTTTCACTACTCTAGGAGGTGAATCAAAAAAGATCATGCTGCAATTTATGTCACAGAGTGTTCTGCCTATGTTTTCCTCTAAGAGTTTTATAGTGTCTGGACTTACATTTAGGTCTTTATTCCATTTTGAGTTTATTTTTGTATATGGTGTTAGAGAATGTTCTAATTTTCTTCTTTTACATGTAGCTTTTCAGTTTTCCCAGCACCACTTATTGAAGAGACTGTCTTTTCTCCATTGTGTATTCTTTCCTCCTTTGTCATAGATTAGGTGACCATAGGTGTGTGGGTTTATCTCTGGACTTTCTATCTTGTTCGATTGAGCTATATTTCTGTTTTTGTACCAGTATGATATTGTTTTGATGACTGTAGCTTTATAGTATAGACTGAAGTCAGGGAGTCTGACTCTTCCAGCTTCAATTTTCTTTATCAATATTGCTTTGTCTATTCAGGGTCTTTTGCATTTCCATACAAATTGCAAACATATTGTCCTAATACTGTGAAAATTGCCATTGGTAATTTGATAGGAATTGCATTGAATCTGTAGATTACTTTGTGTAGTATAGTCATTTGAGAATATTGCTTCTTCCAATCCAAGAACATGGTATATTTCTCCATCTCTTTCTGTCATCTATGATTTACTTCATCAGTATCTTACAGTTTTCTGAGTACAGGATTTATGCCTCCTTACATTTGTTTATTCCTAGGTATTTTATTCTTTTTGATGTGATGGTAAATGGGATCGTCTCCTTAATTTCTATTTCTGAAGTTTTCTTGTTAGTGTATCAGAATGAAAGAGATTTCTGTGTATTAATATTGTATCCTGCAACTTTACCAAATTCACTGATGAGCTCTAGTACTTTTCTGGTAGCATCTTTGGTATAAATTTTCTACATATAGTGTCATGTCATCTGCAAACAGTGACAGTTTTACTTCTTCTTTCCCAATTTGGATTCCTTCTATTCATTTCGCTTTTCTGATTGCCATAGCTAGGACTTCCAAAACTATGTTGAATAAAAGTGGTGTGAGTGGACATCCTTGTCTTCTTCCCTATTTTAGAGGCAATGCTTTCTGTTTTTCACCATTGAGAATAATGTTTGCTGTGGGTTTGTCATATGTGGCCTTTATTATGTTGAAGTAGGTTTCCTCTATGACCAGTCTCTGGAGAGTTTTTATTGTAAATAAGTGTTGAAATTTGACAAAAGATTTTTCTGCATCTATTGAGATGATCGTATGATTTTATTCTTCATTTTCATAATGTGGTGCATCACATTGATTTATTTATGTATGTTGAAGAATCCTTGCATCCCTGGGGGTAAATCTCACTTGAACATGATGTATGATCCTTTTAATATGTTGTTGTATTCGGTTTGCTAGTATTTTTTCATGATTTTTGCATCTACGTTCATCAGTGTTATTGGCCTGTAATTGTCTTTTTTGTGTCATCTCTGTCTGGTTTTGGTCTTGGGGTGATGGTGGCTTCATTGAATGAGCTTGGGAGTGTTCCTTCTTCTCAAATTTCTTGAAATATTTAGAGAAGGGTAGGTGTTTTCTCTTAATGTTTGATGGAATTCACCTGTGAAGGCATCTGGTCATGGACTTTTGTTTGTTGGAAGTTTTTAAATCACAGTTTCAGTTTCAGTACTTGTGATTGTTCTATTCTTATTTTCTGCTTCTTCCTGGTTCAGTCTTGGAAAGTTGTACTTTTCTAAGAATTTATCTATTTCTTCTAGGTTGTCCATTTTATTTGTGTGTAGTTTCTTGTAGTAGTCTCTTATGATCCTTTATATTTTTGTGGTGTCAGTTGTAACTTCTCCTTTTTCATTTCTTTTTTTTTTTTTTTTTGAAGTATGCAGGCCTCTCACTGCTGTGACCTCTCCCATTGCAGAGCACAGGCTCCAGACATGCAGGCTCAGCAGCCATGGCTCACGGGCCTAGCCACTCCGTGGCATGTGGGATCTTCCTGGTCCGGGGCACAAACCCATGTCCCCTGCATCAGTAGGCCGACTCCCAAACACTGCACCACCAGGGAAGCCCTCATTTCTAATTTTATTGATTTGAATCATCTCCATTTTTATTTTGATGAGTTTGGCTAAAAGTTTATCAATTTTGTTTATAATTTCAAGGAACTAGCTTTTAGTTTTATTGATCTTTCTATTATTTTCTTCGTATTTCATTTCTTTCTGTTCTGATCTTTATGATTCCTTTCCTTCTATTAACTTTGGGTTTTGTTCGTTCTTCCTTCTCTAGTTGTTTTAGATGTAAAGATAGGTTGTTTAGTTGAGATTTTTCTTGTTTCCTGAGATAAGATTTTATTGCTGTAAACCTCCCCTTTAGAACTCCTTTTTGGTGTCCTATAGGTTTTGTATTTTCACATTATTTGTCGTTTGTCTCTAGGTATTTTTTGATTTCCTCTTTGATTTCTTAATGATCCCTTGGTTTTAGTAACATATTGTTTAGCCTCCATGTTTTTGTGGGTATTTTTTAACAGTTTGTTGTTCCTGTAATTGTTTTCTAATCTCATAGTGTTGTTGTCTGAAAAGATGCTTGATATGATTTTAATTTTTTAAATTTACCAAGGTTTGATTTGTGGCCCAAAGTGTGTTCTATCCTGCAGAATGTTCCATGTGTACTTGAGAAGAAAGTGTATCATGTTGCTTTTGGATGGAATGTCCTGTGAATATCAGTTAAGTGTATCTGGTCTAATGTGTCATTTAAGGCTTGTGTTTCCTTATTTATGTTCCATTTGGATGATCTGCCCATTGGTGTAAATGGGGTGTTAAATTCCCCCACTATTTTTGTGTTACAATAGATTTCCCATTTTATGGCTGTTAGCATTTACCATATTGAGGTATTCTTACTTTGTGTGCATAAATATTTACAGTTGTTAAAGTTTCTTCTTGGATTGATCCCTTGATCTTTATGTAGTGTCCTTCCTTGTCTCTTGTAACAGTCTTCATTTTAAAATTTATTTTGTCTGATATGTGTATTGCCACTCCAGTTTTCTTTTGATTTCCATTTGCATGGAATAACTTTGTCCATCCCCTCACTTTCAGTCTGTATGTGTCTCTAGGTCTGAAGTGGGTCTCTTGTAGATAGCATATATACAGGTCTTGTTTTTATATCCATTCAGCCAGTCTATGTCTTTTGGTTGGAGCATTTAATCCATTTACTTTTAAGGTAATTATTGATATGTATGTTCCTATTGCTATTTTCTTGCTTTTGGTTTGTTTCTGTAGGGTTTTCTCTTCCCTTTCTATTTTGTTCCCTTCTCTTGTTGTGTGATCACCATATTTTATGTTGTGTTTGGGTAGCTTTTTATTTCTGTGTGTGTATCTATAGTAGTTGTTGGGTTTGCTGTTCTCATGAAGTTTTAATACAGCACTCTATATATGTGCAAGATTGTTTTAAGTTACTGGTCTCTTTCCCGCCTAGATAAGTCCCTTTAGCATTTGTTGTAAAGCTGGTTTGGTGGTGCTGAATTCTCTTAGCTTTTGCTTGTATCTAAAAGTTCTGATTTCTCTGTTGGATCTGAATGAGAGCCTTGCTATGTAGAGCCTTCTTGGTTTTGGGTTTTTCCCTTTCATCACTTGAAACATATTGTGGCCTGCAGAGTTTCTGCTGAGAAATCAGCTGATAACCTTATGGGGAGTCCCTTGTATATTAGTCACTGCTTTTCCCTTGTTGTTTTTAACATCTTTCTTTGTTTTTATCATCTTTCTTTGTTTTTATATTTTGTCTGTTTCATTAATATGTGTCTTGGCATGTTCCTCCTTCTTTTCATCCTACATATGATTCTCTGAGCCCTCTGAACTTGAATGAGTGTTTCCTTTCTCATGTTATGGAATTTTTTAGCTATAATACCTTCAAATATTTTTTCAGGCCGTTTCTCTTTCTCTTCTCCTTCTGGGACCCCTATAATGTGAATGTTGGTGCATTTTATGTTGCCCCAGAGGTCTCTGAGACTGTCCTCATTTCTTTTCATTCTTTTTTCTTTATTCTGTTCTGTGGCAATGATTTCCACCACTTCTTCTGCCACAGTTATTCTGCTATTAATTCCTTCTAGGGTATTTTTAATTTCAGTTATTGTATTGTTCATCTCTGTTTGTTTGTTCTTTAAATTGTCTAGCTCTTTGTTAAACATTTCTTGTATCTTCTCAATAAGCGCCTCCATTCTTTTTCTGAGATTTTGGATCATCTTTACTATCATTACTCTGAATTCTTTTTCAGGTAGATTGCTTACTCCACTTCACTTAGTAGTTTTTCTGGGGTTTTATCTTTTTCCTTCATTTGCAACATATTTCTCTGTCATCTCTTTTTGTCTAACTTTCTGTGTTTGTGGTCTCCTTTCCACAGGCTGCAGAATTGTAGTTCCTTTTGCTTCTGTATCTTCCCCCTGGTGGGTGAGGTTGACCCAAGGGCTTGTGCAGGTTTCCTGGTGTGAGGTACTGGTGTCTGCCCTCTGGTGGGTGGATCTGAGTCTTGTCCCTCTGATGAGAGGTCCACATGAAAGGGTGTGTTTTGCCATGGCTGTGAGCTTAGTATGAATTTAGGCAGCTTTACTTCTGATGGGTGGAGCTATGTTCCAATCTTGTTGGTCTTTAGGACTGAAGGTTTCCAGCACTGGAAACTGTATGTTGTTAGGTGTGGTTGGGTCTTTGTGCCGAAATATGGACCTCTGGGAGAGCTCTCTCTGATCAATATTCCCTCAGGCTTCTGATACCAGTGTCCTTGCCCTCACAGGGAACTATAGTCTACCTTTGCCTCCCCAGAAGTCCCTCCAAGGACCCTAGGTAAGTGTAGCCCATGTTCCTATGGAGGTATTGCTTTGTGCTCGGTCCCAGTGCATGTGAGACCTTGTGTGAACCCTCCAAAATGGAGTCTCTTTTTCTCCCAGCCATGTGGAGCTCCTGCACTCAAGCCTCATTGGTCTTCAAGACTAAATGTTCTGGGGATTTGGCCTCCTGCTGCCAGACCCTCAGGCTGTGTGGAGGACTATTTTAATGTGGGAATGTCCCTGTGTAGCCTGCCTGGGCTTAATATTTTTTGGTGCAGGTGCTGTTTTTAGTATAGATGCCTGCCATGTCTTTCCTCAGTGTATGTTGGTCCTTATCCCCTTGATAGGAAGTGTGACTGATGTGGTGAACAGAGCCTGCACTAGATATTGAGCAGGGCCTCCCCTTTACTCTGTGGTTGTCCTTTCTCTGCCAGACGTGGGGCCTACTCCTTTGTTGTTGGAGTAGAGACCCCCAGATCTGTTTCTTAGCTGTGTTTTTGATCTGCTGTGTGAGGTAAGCCAGATTGGAGCACTCCTTCTGTGTAGGAAGCCACTGTGTATTCCTCCTCTGGAGATGTTCACTTGTGGGTTTGCAATGTTGTTTAACCTTCCACCCGTTGTGCAAGCTCTCAGATTACACTGTTGTTGGCACTGCTCTCAGTCCCACCTTAACTGTGGGCATGCTGGAAGTTGGCCCTGGTGTCTCTCAGACATTGTTTTCATCTGGCCACCAGTGTAGATCCATTGAAATCAGGTCCCAGGATTGCAGTAATAATGGATCTGGTCCCACTGTGGGTGCTATGGGGGAAGTTCAGAGTCTGGCTTCACCCAACCCCTTTATGTATGTGCCCACAAAGTCTACAGCTGCACTCATGGTCCATTCATATATTCTGTAGGTGCTGAGTTTACAATGCAAGTCACAGGGTTGTTACTTAGTGGTTTGCACAACTGTGAGGAGAGATTTCAGGTTTTCTTCTTTAGTTACAGGACCCCTGTGGCTCAGCTGTGGTTTCAGCCCCATCTCTGCAGGTTGTTCACCCACAGAGGTCTGCTCCCTATGCTGTCCCTGTGAGGAATGGGCATGGAGGTGGTGGCAGCTGGGATCAGAAGAGCCCCAGTGGGGACAGGGCATGCAGGGTAGCCAGCAGCCATGGGCACAATAGAGCAGGACCTGTCAGGGATGGGGTTTGAGGGGGAGCTGGCCACCTCAGGCACGAGAGACCCAGCCCCAGAGGGTGACCTGCCTAGAACCCGTGGAGGCAGTGGCCAGAACATGTGGAGAGAAGCTGCAATGGTGGCCCTACCCCTTGTGCATCACTCAACAATGGCTTTTCACTTTTATGGCAGTCCTGATTTCCTTCACAAGCATTCCCAGTTGTAAATTTCCTCACTCCTGTCCCCTCTGTCTGTCTACTCACAGCCAACAGCAGTCCTCTTCTTAAGTTTGCTCTCTAAACCCACGTTCTATTACCCAGTCCTCATACGCACTGGTAGACACACGTCTCAGGCTGGGGCACGCATGGGTGTGGTATGGATCATCTGTGTAGGTCTCACTCTTTCCTGCCTGCCACAGACCAATTGTTGAGCTCTCCTCTGATAGCCCCTGAATATTCCCTTCTTTCCCAACTGATCTCCCCACCAGTGAGGGAGCTTTCCCCAAGGCAGGAACCTCTCCTTTCCTTCAGCTCTGTTCCCCCAGGTCACTGGTCTCTTCCCGCTTCCTCTCCTCTTCCTTTTCCCTTCTTCTTCCCCAGTTATGCAGGTATCTTTCTTGTCCTTTTAGGTGTCTGAGGTCCTCTGCTAGTGTTCAGCCAGTGCTCTGTAAGAATTGTTCCATTTGTAGATGTATTCTTGATGCATTTGTGGGGGAGAGATGAACTCCACATCGTCCTACTCCTCTGCCATCTTGACTCCTCCCTGTTTCAATTTGAGTTTGGTGTCTTATAAAGGAAACTTCACTATCAATGATCATGGATATAGAAGCCAAGAATTATTATTATTATTATTGTAATACAATGCAAATCTCTTAGATGCTGTGCAATGGTAGTATACACATCTCTATTTACTCTGGAATTAAGTATAGTCAAAAAGTCACTGAATGTAAGAAATTATATGTTATTCTTAGGATGTGGCGTCCAATTAAAATTTCCACTATAAATCATAAACCTTCATCAACTGGCAGAAAGTTTGCCTCATCCTTCCATTCATTGACAGATTCACCATGTGTAATTTCATACAAAAAATCTACAGAAAACATATGTCTAAGCTGCCGTGGGAAATGTGTCAAATCATTGGACAACAGATGGGTGGAACCTGAAAATTATGAAAGAGCACAAAAACTTTTGAAAGTCACTTTATTCTCTATGTAGAAAAAATGTTTTTTTTCCCTTGGAATCAACTTTTACATGATTTAGTTTGACATGATCAAATATACTGATAATTGACATGGCCAAAAATAGTATAAATGATGATTAGAATAATTTTTAATGAGTTAGACATTTACATACTGCTAATTCCACTCTATTTTGCATAAAATAAATATATGTATTTTCGGGTACCACACTTCTGATCTGTGATACAGCTCTTGCAATATTTTCCTTAAGCATGGCAGTTTCACTTTTCACATATATTAAAGCATGTTAAACATTAAAATGTTAGTTTAATTTTAGTTGAATATCACTTCACTAGTAAAAGTACTTAGCAAAAGCCTCATAAAACAGTCCTCATCAATAAGTTTTCATTGATATCGAAAGAACACTAGCACAGTAATCCCTGAGGTATAATTTGGTTCATCATTAAATGACTACCAATCATAAGATTTCAGTTAGCAGATCAAATATTTTTCATGTGAGTAGCAAACTACTAAATTGGAGGTACAGCAGCAATATCAAGTGTTTTACTACAAGTAGTATTTTATATTATTCACATTATTCCATATTTCAGTCAAAACTTTATAAACAGTTCTCTAATTTTCCTGGTTTCACCAGGGAGTGTTATATGGTAACATCACTTTTGCACTTTCATTTTATGAATTGGACATTATATAGTGAGCAACTGCGTTTAGAGTTTGGCAGTTTCTTAAAAAGCCAAACCCACATCAAACATATAACCAACTAATTCCATTCATAGGCATTTACCCAAGAGGAAAAAAAACATGCCCATACAATGACTTGTACATAGTTGTTCATAGCAGCTTTATCTCTAATAGACCTAAACTGGAAACAACCCAAATTTCTATCAACAAGTTAATGGATCAACAAAGAGTGGTATATCCATATAATGGGATACTACTCAGGAATAAAAATAATGATTATTCATACAGACAGCACTATGGATAAATTTCAAAATAATTATGCTGAGAAAATGGAAGCCAGACTCAAGAAAGTACTGCATGATTCCATTTATCAATATATAAAATTCTAAAAAATGTAAATTAATCTATAGAGAAAGAACAGATGAGTAGTCCCATGAATAGGGGGGAAAGGTCCAGGGAGGATAAAATGAGTGGGATTACAAAGGGAAAACAGGAAACTTGTGTGTGTGAAGGATGTGTTCCCTATCAATTTTGGATATTCTCATTCCCTTTCTCTTTCTCTTTTTCTAGGAGCCCTATAATGCAAATGTTAGTGTGCTTGATGTTGTCCCAGAGGTCTCTTAACCTGTTCTCAATTTTTACATTCATTTTTCATTTTTCCTTTCAGCTTGAGTGGTTTCTATTACTTTTTCATCCAGTTTGCTTATAAATTTCTCTTCATCTTCTAATCTACTGTTTATTCCTTCTCATGTATTTTTAATTTCAATTATTGTATTATTCAACTCTGTTTTATTTTAATATTTATTCTAACTTTTTGTTAGAAACTTCTTTCTCACTCCATTCATTCTGCTCTCAAGTTCTTTGAACATCCTTATGATCATTACTCTGTAGTCTATATCAGAGTTATTGCATATCTCCACTTCTCTTAGTCCTTCTTCTGGGATATTATCTTGTTCTTTTATTTGGTACATATTCTTCTGTCACTTCATTTTGCCTAATTTTCTGTTTTTATTTCTATGTATTTAGTAGGTTTTTTATGTTTCCTGATTTTGGAGAAGTGGCCTTATGTAGGGAATATTCAGCAGCACTCTCCCTTCTGGACACCAGATCTATATTTTTCTACAGGTGTCATCTATGTGGGCTGCCTGGGTCTTGAATTGGTTGTGGCTCACTTCTTTCCCAGTTGATTGCCAGGCTCTGCCTAGGGAGAATGCTGCCAGTCATCAGCCATAAGGTCCAGGTCTTGGCAGGGCTGACTGCACAGCCTAGGGTGTCCCAGTCCTGATTCTGACACACTGGTGGGAGGGAGCTGTCATGAGCTGACTGCCTGCAGAGAGTTCTGGGGATAGTGCTGGCCCACTGGTGGCTGGAGTTGGATCCCAAGTTGACTTGCTGTGGGGCTGGGTGTCCTAGAGCTAGTGTCATACTGGTGTTGGTCAAGGCTGTGGCCTGTGGTCGGTCCCAGGGTTGGCATCAACCTGATGGTGGTTGGGGTCACATTCTGACATGGCTGTCTGTGGGTCCAGGGTGTCCTGGAGCTGATGTAGGCCCACTGATTGGTAGAATCAGATCCTGGCATACTTTGCTGGTGGGCCCAATGCTTCCCAGAGCTGGAAGTTTCTAGGTTTATAAGATTATTCTAAGTATGGTTCCCATATACCATAATAATTTTCCTTATTTTAATATGTTACATTGGTAAAGTATATTTATCACAATTATTGTACCAAAATTAATAAATTAAGAAGTCCATACTTCATTCATATTTTTTCTCTTTTTTTAAACCAATGTCTCTTTTCTATTCCAAGATACCACATTACATCTATTAGTCATGTCTCCTTAGACTCTTTTTGACTGTAACGATATCTCAGACTTCCGTTACTTTTGATTATCTTGATAATTTTGAGGATTACTGTTCAGATATATCCTATAATTCTCTTTAATTGGCACTTGTCTGATGTTTTCCTTATAACTAAACTGAGGTAATATATTTTTAGGAGGAAGACCCTAGAGGTAAAGTGCTGTTCTCATCACAAGATATCAAAAGTACATGCTATCAGTATGATGTTTCCTTGTTGAGATTGACCTTGATAACCTAACTTGAAATAGTGTTGGTCAGGTTTCTCCACTGTAAAGTTACTCTTTTTCCCCCATTTCCATACTGTAATCTGGAAATAAATCACTATGTGTATCCCATACTTAAAGAGTAAGGAATTAAGTTGCACCTGTTTGAAGGCAGATATCTAAATAAATTATTTGGAATTCTTCTGCATGGGGCATTTATCTACTCTCTCTAATTAATTTATTTATTCAATCATGTATTTATATCAGTATGAACTCATGGTTATTTATGTCACACTTTGGGTTAAAATCCAATACCACTTTACTTATTTTGTTGCTTAAATGGTTCCAGCTTTATCCAATGGAAGCTATTTCAGTTAGCTCCTTTATCCCTTTTATATACACCCATCAATTTTTGAGCACTTTCTTACTCTCTGGAACTACAAGATGCTCCACAATCATCATCTATATTCCCATCCCCAGTCCTAAAATCAGCCATCTTATAAGAATCCATGTGTCCTTTTATTGCAGGAATATATTAGAAATCAAGTTTATGGTTGTAGGTGTGTTCATTACTATTAGGATATTATTGCTTCCAGGCACTCTTAGCCAAAAACTCAGGGCCACATAACCCGCATATATACACATATTTATAAATATTTCTCCATATAACCATTTGCATCTATATTAAGCAAGCAAACTGTGAATTCATTTTGTTGACTCTACCTCTAATCCATTAACACAAGGATCATTCCATTATCTTCCCCTGGTTTAACTCTCTCCTAGTACAACAGTGAGAAATCTGGTGTCTATTTTGAAAATGCATTATTGAATCATCATAGAAGCAGGGATTTTATCTCCTTCCATTAAGGAACCTCAGTGGCATGCAACATTCTGCTATGACTCTGTTTTGAATGATTTTTCTTGTTTCATACACATAATGAACATCTGGTGACAATCCATTTGGAATCCTAAATAATAACAGAAGGAAAAGAAAAAGGCAATAAAACTTTAACAAGCTTGTTACTTTTATGGCTTTAAATATTTTTTCCTTAATTAGTGAATCAATAAAAACTTTAAAAATGGTAACTATCAATTTTAAACAAAAAAATCTGAACTTATAAACATAGCATTATTAATTGTGAAGCTTAATGGAATATTTTATGTTTCTGTATAACTTGTTTACATAATTAAAATATTTGATCTGTAAGTAAATGATTTAATCATACTGCTCATTAGAGTAAATAGGCTTTTAATTCAATTATATCAAGATAGTATGGACAGTTCTCAGATCTTTAAAAAACATTTGCTTAGTTGTTAAGTAACCTTAAAAATCTATTTGTGAGCAAATGTCTGTTCTTTTATCTTTATGAAAATTATTAATTCTAAAGTATTTTATTTATTTACTCTAATTTAGCTTGTTGCAATAAGAATCCACTAGAGTAAGTACCATCTTAATCAATTTATGTTCATTAACTACTTCACTATGAGCAAAAGAAGACATCCATAAATCCATACTGCCTGCATTGCCTGGGGAATATGTATGCTTTATTTATTTTTTTTAAATACACATATGGTAGCCTTTACTCTCAACTAAAATTATACAATATCTTAAGAAATACTCATAAGTGATGCATCTTAAATATTTTATATATTACACGTATTATATCAGTTATTATTTCAAATACTAAATATGGTGAATAAAAACTAGTTATTATTTTGCTTGCAAAAGCCACAGAACAGGGAGGAAACCCCACCTCACATCCTGCACAAGGTCTAGGTACTAAAATACCAACCACACCCACTATCAAGGTGATAATGGTCTGCACACCCTGAGGAAAGATGTGGCTGGCATCCATACCAAAACCAGCCCCCCCCCCCAAAATTAGACACAGTCTACAAAGGGATGCTCTCACATAAAAACAGCCCTTCAACACAGAGTAGATAATGATTTCTCCTAAATTCATAGAGACAGAGAAAGTTTTCTAAATGAAAAGGCAGTGAGATTACACTCAATTAAAAAAGAAAAGAGAAAGAGAGAGAGAGAGAGAAATATCCTGAAATAACAAATAATAAAATAAAGCTTCCCATTCTATTAGACCCTGAGTTCAAAAAGGAGGTAATTAAATATGCTAACTGATTATATATAGAAATGCAGATCACTGTAACAAGGAACTAGAAACTATAAAGACAACCAGTAAAAAACAGACAATTCTACTGTTGAGATAAAAACCAATCTAGAGGCAATGAATAGCAGACTAAATGACCCAGGAAAACAAATAAGTGATCTGGAAGTTTGAATACAGAAAATCACTCAATCAGAACAGCAGACAGAAAGACAATTTTTTTAAAAATGAAAGGAACATAGAAGATCTATGAGATAATATAAAATGCACCAACCTACACATAATAAAATTTCCAGAAGGAGAAAAGAGAGAGGGCATTGAAAATGTATTTGAAGAAATTACAGCAGAAAAGCTCTCACTTAAAGAAGGAAACAGATATCCAGGTACAGGAAACACAGAAGGTCCCAAACAAGGTGAACCCAAACAGACCTACACCAAGATATATCATAATTAAAATGGCAAGAGTTAAAGAGAAGATTCTAAAAGCAACAAGAGAAAAACAAAGAGTAAGTTACAGGGGAACTCACATAAAGATATCAGCTGATTTCTCTGCTGAAATTTTGCAGGTCAGAAGGTAGTGGCATGATATATTCAAAATCCTGAAAGGGAAAAATTTACAACCTAGGATACACTACTCAGCAAGATATCATTTAGAATAGAAAGAACGACAAAGAATTTATCAGAAGAGCAAAAACTAAAAGAATTCAACAATACTAAACCTACCCTAAAAGAAATATTGAAGGGTCTTCTCTAAATAGAAAAGAGGCAAGAGTCTATAGGAAATGGAAAATAACAATAGGAAAGTCAAATGTATAAAAGAAATGAAGATCATTTTAATAATCCATTTCATAGATTAAAAAATAATTTCAAAAACTGTAAAATTGTTTGTGACTACAATAAATGGTAAAAGGATAAGCATGAAGGTGTAAAATAGGACATCAAAATCACAAAATGCTAGGGAGAGGAATATAAAAATGTAGATCTTTCAGAATGTATTTGAATCTGAATCACTATTAGTGTAAAGTAAGTAGATAGAATTATGGGCCAACATACTTGAACTCCATCATAACCACAAATCAAAAACATACAAAAGATTCACAAAAACCAAAAAGAAAGGAACTCAAACATACTACAAAAGAAAATGATCAAACCACAAAAGGAAAAACAAAAAGAAGAAGAAATAAACAAAGAAGAGCTACAAAACCACTGGAAAGCAATAATTAAGATGGCTGTAAGTACATACGTATCAATAGTTGCTTTAAATGTCAATGGACTAAATGTTCAGATCAAAAGACATAGAATGGCAAGTTACATAACAAAACAAGAACCTACAATATGTTGCCTAAAAGAAACACACTTCAGGGTGAAAGACAAACACAGATTGAAAGGTAAGACAATGGAAAATGATATAACATGCAAATGGAAATGACAAGAAAGTGGGGGTAGCAATACTCATATCAGACAGAATAGACTTTAAAACAAAGTTCATAAACAAAGACAGACATGATATAATGATAAAGAGATCAATACAAGAAGAGGCTATTACACTCTTTAATATATACGCACCCAATATAGTTGCACCTAAATATATAAAACAAATACTGACAGACATTAAAGGAGAAATAGACAATAATACAATAATAGTAGGCAACTTCAAACCCCATTGATATCAATGAGCAGGTAATCCTAACAAAATCAATAAGGAAACAGATGTCCTAAATGAAACAATAGACCAGTTGGACTTAATTGATATCCACAGGACGCTACACCACAAAACAAAACAAAACAAAACCTTTTCAAGCCCACATGGAATGTTCTTTAGGATAGAACACATACTGAGTCACAAAACAAGCTTCAACAAATTTAAGAGAATAGAAAGTACTTCAAGCATCTTTTCTTATCACAACAATATGAGACCAGAAATCAACAATAGAATGAAAAATGGGAAAAGAATGAATACCTGGAGATTAAACAACATGCTACTAAAATACTAATATGTCAATGATGAAATCAAAGAAGATATCAGAAAAAACCTGAAGACAACAAAAATGAAAGCACAACCTTACAAAATATATGGGACACAGCAAAAGCAGTTCTAAGACGAAAGTTATAGCAATACAAACTCTTAGCTTTCTCAAGAAGCAAGAAAAATATCAAACCAACAACCTAACCTACCATATAAAAGAATTAGAAAAAGAAGAGCAAACAAAATGCAAAGTCAGCAGGAGGAAGGAAATATAATCAAAAAGGAAATAAATAAACTAGAGATTTAAAAACCATAGAAAAGATCAATGAAACCAAGTCTGTTTTTTTGAAAAGATAAAACAAAATTGACATACCTCTAGCCAGGCTTACCAAGAAGAGAGGACCAAATAAACAAAATAAGAAACGAAAGAGGAGAAATAACAACTGATGCCACAGTAATACAAAAAAAAATAATTGTGAGAGAATAGTATGAGCAGTTATAAGCCAACAACTTGGATCAACTTAGAAGAAATAAACAAGTTTCTAGAAACATACAATCTGACAAAACTGAGTCAAGAAGAAACAGATTATTTGAAGACCAGTCAATAGAAGTGAAATAGAATATGTAATGAAAACAAAACCCTCCCTGAAAAAAAAAGTCCAGGACTGGATGGTTTCAATAGGGAATTTTACCAAACACAGAAAGAAGAACTTATACCTAAATTTCTAAAATTATTCCAAAAATTGAAGAGCTGGGAAGGCTCCTAAATTCACTCTATGAGGCCATCATTACCCTGATACCAAAATCAGACAAAGATACTGCCAAAAAGATAAATACAGGCCAATATCTTTGATGAATATAGATGCAAAAATCCTCAAAAAATACTAGCAAACTGAATCCAACAATACATAAAAAGGATCTTACATCATGATCAAGTTGGATTCATTCCAGGGTTGCAAGGATGGGTCAACATAATCAGATCAATCAATAAGATAGACCATATTAATAGAAGAAAGGACAAAAGCCACATGATCATTTCAATGCACACAGCATTTGACAAAATTAAACATCCATTCTTGATAAAAACTCTCACTAAAGTGGGTATAGAGATAACATATCTCAACATAGTAAAAGGCATTTATGAAAAATCCACTGCCAACATAATACTTAATGGTGAAAAGCTTAAAACCTTCCTGTTAAATTCAGGAACAAAACAAGGATGCCCACTCTCACCACTTCTATCCAACATGGTACTGGAAGACCTAGCCACAGCAGTCAAACAATAATAAGAAATAAGAGGTATGCAGATTGAAAAGAAAGAGGTAAAACTGTCACTATTGCAGATGATATGGTACTCTATATAGACAACCCTAAATTTTCCACAAAAAATCTATTAGAATGAATAAATGAATTCAGGTAGGTAGCAGGATATGAGATTAATATACAGAAATATGTTGCATTTCTTTACAATAATAATGAAATATCAGAAAGAGAAAGTGAAAAAATCCATAAATTGTAGCAATATTTTCTTATGTCAGTCTCCCAAGGCAAAGGAAATAAAAGCAAAAAATCAATGAATGGGACGTAATTAGACTTAAAACCTTTTGCACAGAAAAGGAAACTATCAACAAAGTGAAAAGACAACATATGGAATGGAAGAAAACATTTGCAAGTGATGTTGCCAACAAGAGGTTAATATTCAAAATGTACAAACATCTCATACAACTTAATATCAAAAAATAAATAAAAACAAATAAACAACCCAATCAAAAAATGGGCAGAAGACCTAAATAGACATTTTTTTTTCCAAAGAAGACATGCTGATGGCCAACAGGCACATGAAAAGATGCTCAATATCGCTAATTATGAGAAATGTAGATTCAAACCACAATGAGGTGTCTGTTCACACTAGTCACAATAGCTATCATCAAAAAGTCTACCAATATTAAATGCTGGAGATGGTGTGGAGAAAAGAGAACCTTCGTATGCTGTTGGTGGAAATGTAAATTGGTGCAGCCTCTATGAAAAGAGTATGGATGTTCTTTATAAAACTAAAAATAGAGCTACCCTATGGTCCAACAATCTCACTCCTGGGTATATATCTGGAAAAGAAGAAAAAAGGCACAAGCACCCCAATGTTCATAGCAGCAGTATTTGCAATAGCCAAGATAGGGCAACCACCCAAGTGCCCATCAACAGCAGATTGGCTTAAGAAGATGTGGTATATTACTCATCCATTAAAAAAAAGAAATATTGCCATTTGCAGAAATATGGATGGACCTAAAGAATATTATACTTAGTGAATTAAGTCAGACACAGAAAGACAAATACTATATGATATCACTTATATGTGGAATATAAAAAAGTAATACAAATTAATCTATATATAAAACAGAAACAGAAACATTCAAAACAAACTGATGGTTGCCAAAGAGGAAAAGGAGGGGTTGGGAGAGATAAATTAGGAATATGAGATTAACAGGTACAAACTACCATACACAAAATAAATAAGCAACAAAGATTTACTATATAGCACAGATATTTATATTCAATATATTGTAATAATCTATGACCTATAATGGTATATAATCAGAAAAAAATAACAGAATCACTATGCTGTACACCTGAAACTAATACAATACTGTAAATTAAGTATACTTCAATTAAAAAAAAACCTTGCAATGCAATATCAAAACACATCCATAAAATAGTTTAAATGAAAAAGACAGAATCAAGTCTTGACAATGGCATAGAGAAATTAAAATTTCCCTACATTGTTTTTAGGAGAGTAAATTGCTCAAACATTTTGGAAAACTGTTTGTCAATATCTCCTGAAGCTGAACATAAACTTTCCCTAATAGGCAGTGATTATATGTTGTTAGATACCCAAATGAAATGCATAAAAATGTCCAACTGAAAGGCATATATACAAATGTTTACAGCAACATATTCATAATAGTCAAATATAGGAGACACCAAATGGCCATCAACAGGAGAATTGATAGAACATTGTGATATACTCACATCATGGAATACGATACAGTAAGGAAACTAAACGAACTAAGACTAAGCAAACTCAATGAATCACATGAATAAAATGTTGAGAAAAATAACTAGCAACAGAATAACATGTACAGTATGAATCTGTTTACCTAAGTTCAAAAGAATGAAAATCTAATTTGTGGTGTTAGAAGTCAGAACAGTCGTTGCTCCAAGATGATAGAGACTGAGGCAGCACAAACAAGATCTGAGGTTCTGGTAACTTTATGAAAATCCATTAAGCTTTTCGGTTATGATCTGTACACTTCTCTGTAAGTATGGCATATTTCAATCAAAAGTTCACATTAAAAAATGCTTAGTAAACCCTGATCTACTTATATTGCAACATAAAAGGAAGTTCTGTGATGGAAAAAAAGGTAAACTACTATAAAGCTGTAAGATATTCCAAAGGTTTGGAAACTGATAGCAGAGATGGAGAAAAGGTATACATTTGAGAAATGTATAGGAGGTAATATGGAAAGAACTTAGTAATTGATTAAATGTGAGAGGTTAGTTAGAAGGAAAAGATTTTTGCCATGTTTCTGCTTTTGTTAACAAGATGATGATCAATGTTTCATCCTATGACATAAAAAATATGGTAGGTAAATGTGAGTTATAAGAGGAAAGATTAAAATTCAGTTTTGACATGTTGAGTTTCAGATATCAGTGGAAAATACAAGTGAATCTGTCCAGAAGATGTTTAGATACAAAAGCCTGAACATTGGATAAAAGTCATTAAAGAGAATATGGCTTGTGGGGTCAATGAGAGTGGATGAGGTCACTCCAGACAACATGTTTAGATGAGAAAATTAAGGCTGTAGAACTGAATTATGAGAAGTCTGAAAGTTCAAACGTCAGAGAAGGAGCAACACACAAAAGAATTGTCAGAGTAGTGAAAAGGAAGTAGGGGAGTGCATTAGTAGGAAAACTAGAAAGCACAGAACTACAGGTAATTTAAATTCACACAATTTAATCATGTAATTTTTGTGTTTTATTTTCCTGATAACTTTTTGAAAGGTGGTTTGCGTAGAGGTGGGTAGAAAAATGTAATCATAGACTCTATATTAGTGATGGACAACAATAGAAAGGGAAGTAATCAAGCTGAGGTGCCATTGGAAAGGGTACTGATTAACTAAATATTGTTGACTTTTCAAAATTATGGTGATTTTATACATATATATATATATCAGAATTTGGGTCACTGGGCATGATTAACTGGCTTTAGTTGTTCCTTTAAATCTTTCCTTCATCTCTTCCTTTCTGACACATAGAAAACTTTGGAGAGTGCATGAAAATATGGAAGTCTTTTTTAAAAATTTCAGGATAAAAAGTGTAATGCATGAGGGAGATTTGCTCAAGATGGCAGAGTAGAAGGATGTGTGCTCAATCCCTCATGCAAGAGCACTGGAATCATAAATAACTGATGAACAATCATCGACAGGAAGACACTGGAACTCACCAAAAAATATACCCCACATCCAAAGACAAAGGAGAAGCCACAATGAGATGGTAGGAGAGGTGCAATCACAATAAAATCAAATCCCATAACTACTGGGTGGGTGACTCACAAACAGGAGAAAAATTATACCACAGAAGCCCATCCACTGAAGTGAAGGTTCTGAGCCCAACATCAGACTTCCCAACGTCAGGATCTGTCAATGGGAGGAGGAATTCTCAGGGAATCAGACTTTGGAGGCTAGCAGGACTTGATTGCAGGACTTCGACAGGACTGGGGCAACAGAGACTCCACTCTTGGAGAGCACACACAAAGTAGTTTGTGCATCAGGACCCAGGGGGAAAGAGCAGAGATCCAATAGAGACTGAACCAGACTTACCTGTTAGTGTTGGAGGATCTCCTGAAGAGGCAGGGGGCGACTGTGGCTCACCATGGTGACAAGACACTAGCAGAAGTTCTGGGAAGTACTTCACGGCATGAGCCCTCCTGGAGTCCACCATTAGCCCCAACAAAGAGCCTGTGGCTCCAGTGTTGGGTCACCTCTGGCCAACCAACCAACAGGGAGGGAGCTCAGCCCCACCCACCAGCAGACAAGAGGATTAAAGTTTTACTGAGCCCTGCCCACCAGAGCAACACCCAGTTCTACCCACCACCAGTCCCTCCCATCAGGAAGCTTGCACAAGCCTCTTAGATAGCCTCATACACCAGAGGGCAGAGAGCAGAAACAAGAAAACTACAGTCCTGCAGCCTGTAAAATGAAAACCACATTCACAGAAAGATATACAAAATGAAAAGGCAGAGAGCTATGTACCAGATAAAGGAACAAGATAAAACTGCAGAAAAACAATTAAGTGAAGTGGAGATAGGAAAACTTGCAGAAAAAGAATTCAGAATAATGATAGTGAAGATGATCCAGGACCTCAGAAAAAGTATGGAGGAAAAGATCAAGAAGATGCAAGAAATGTTTAACAAAGACCCAGAAGAATTAAAGAACAAACACCTAGAAACATTAAAGAACAAGCAAACAGAGATGAACAATACAATAACTGAAATGAAAAATACACTAGAAGGAATCAATAGCAGAATAAATGATGCAGAAGAATGGATAAGTGACCTGGAAGACAGAATGGTGTAATTCACTGCTGTGGAAGAGAATAAAGAGAAAAAGAATGGAAAGAAATGAAGATAGCCTAAGTGACCACTGGGACAACATTAAATGCACCAACATTCGCATTATAGGGGTCCAAGAATCAGAAGAGAGACAGAAAGGACCGAGAAAATATTTGAAGGGATTATAGATGAAAAGTTCCCTAACATGGGAAAGGAAATATCCACCAAAGTCCAGGAAGAGCAGAGAGTCGCAGGCAAGATAAACCCAAGAAGAACCACATCGAGAAATATAGCAATCAAACTGACAAAAATTAAAGACAAAGAAAAATTATTAAAGGCAACAAAGGAAAAATGACAAATAACATACAAGGGAACTCACATAAGGCTAACAGCTGATTTCTCAGCATAAATTCTACAAGCCAGAAAGGAGTGGCACAATATACTTAAAGTGATGAAAGGGAAGAACCTACAGCCAAGATTACTCTACCAAGCAAGGGTGTCATTCAGATTTGATGGAGAAATCAACAGCTTTACAGACAAGCAAAAGCTAACAGAATTCAGCACCACAAAACCAGCCCTACAACAAATGCTAAAAGAATTTCCCTAAGTGGGAAACACAAGAGAAGAAAAGGACCTACAAAAAACACCAAAACAATTAAGAGAATGGTAATAGGAACATACATATCTATAATTACCTTAAATGTGAATGGATTAAATGCTCGAACAGAAATACACAGGCTTACTGAATGGATACAAAAACAAGACCCATATATATGTTGTCTACAAGAGACCCACTTCAGACCTAGGGACACATACAGACAGAAAGTGACGGGATGGAAAAAGGTATTCCATGAAAATGGAAAGCAAAAGAAAGGTGGAGTAGCAATACTCATTCAGATTAAATAGACTTTAAAATAAAGAATATTACAGGAGACAAGGAAGGACACTACATAATGATCAAGGGATCAATCCGAGAAGAAGATATAACAATTATACATATATATGCACCCAACATAGGAGCACCTCAATGCAGAAGGCAAATACTAACAGCTATATAAGAGAAAATCGAGAGTAACACAATAATATGGGGGACATTAACACCTCACTTACACCAATGGACAGATCATGCAGAGAGAAAATTAATAAGAAAACACAAGCTTTAAATGAAACAATAGAACAGATAGATTTAGTGGACACTTATAGGACATTACATCCGAAAACAGCAGGTTACACTTTCTTCTCAAGTGCACATGGAACATTCTCCAGGATAGATCACATCTTGGCTCACAAATCAAGTTGTCGTACATTTAAGAAAATTGAAACCATATCAAGCAACTTTTCCAACCACAACGCTATGAGATTAGAAATAAATTACAGGGGAAAAAAGGTAAAAAACACAAACACATGAAGGCTGAACAATACATTACTAAATAACCAAGAGATCAGTGAAGAAATCACAGAAGAAATAAAAAAATACCTAGAGACAAATGACAACAAAACACAACGATGCGAATCTTATGGGATGCAGCAAAAACAGTTCTAAGATGGAAGCTTAGAGCAATCATACCTCGACAAACAAGAAAAATCTCGAATAAAAAATCTAGCCTTACACCTAGAGAACTAGAGAAAAAAGAGCAAAAAAAATGCAAACTGAGTAGAAGGAAAGAAATCATAAAGATCAGAGCAAAAATAAATGAAATATAAACAAAGAAAACAGTAGCAAAATCAATAAAACTAAAAGCTGGTTCTTTAAGCACATAAAAAATTGATACACCTTTAGTCAGACTCACCAAGAAAAAGAGGGAGAGGACTCTAATCAATAAAATTAGAAATGAAAAACAGGAAGTTACCATGGGCAATGCAGAAATGCAAAGCATCCTAAGAGACTACTACAAGCAACTCTATGCCAATAAAAAGGACAACCTGGAAGAAATGGGCAAATTCTTAGAAAGGTATAACCTTCCAAGACTGAACCAAGAAGAAATAGAAAATGTGAACAGACCAATCACAAGCACTGAAATTGAAACTATAATTAAAAACCTTCCAACAAACAAAAGTCCAGGACTAGATGGCTTCACCAGTGAATTCTATCTGACATTTAGAGAAGAGTTAACACCCATCCTTCTCAAACTTTTCCAAACAATTGCAGAGGAAAGAACACTCCCAAATTCATTCTATAAGGCCACCATACCCCAATACTGAAACCAGACAAACATAGTACATAAAAGAAAATTACAGACCAATATAACTAATGAATATAGATGCAAAAATCCTCAACAAAATACTAGCAAACTATCCAACAACACATTAAAAGGATAATACACCATGATCCAGTGGGATTTCTCACAGGGATGTAAGAATTCTTCAATATACGCAAAGCAATCAATATGATATGCCATATTAACAAATTGAAGAATAAAAACCATATCATCATCTCAAAAGATGCAAAACAAGCTTTTGACAAAATTCAACATCGATTTATGATAAAAACACTCTCCAGAAAGTGGGCATAAAGGGAACCTAACTCAACATAAGAAAGGTCATGTACCACAAACCCACTGCAAACATCATTCTTAATGGTGAAAATTTGAAGGCATTTCCTCTAAGATCAGGAACGAAACAAGGATGTGCACTCTCACCACTATTATTCAACATAGTTTTGGAAGTCCTAGCCATGGCAGTCAGGGAAGAAAAAGAAATAAAAGGAATACAAATCAGAAAAGAAGAGGTAAAACTGTCACTGTTTGCAGATGACATGATACTATACATAGACAATCCTAAAGATACCACCAGAAAGCTACTAGAGTTAATCAGTGAATTTGATAAAGTTGCAGGATACAAAATTAATACACAGAGATCTCTTGCATTCCTATACACTAACAGCAAAAGATCAGAAAGAGAAATTAAGGAAACAATCCCATTCACCATTGCAACAAAAAGAATAAAATACATAGGAATAAACCTAAGGAAGAAAAAGACCTACACTCAGAAAACTATAAGACAGTGATGAAGGAAATCAAAGATGACCCAAATAGATGGAGAGATGTACCATGTTATTAGATTGGAAGTATCAATATTGTGAAAATGACTATACTACCCAAAGCAATCTATAGATTCAATGCAATCCCTATCAAATTATCAATGGCATTTTTTACAGAACGAGAACCAAAAATCTTAAAATTTGTATGGAGACACAAAAGACCCAAAATATCTAAAGCAATTTTGATGGAAAAAAATAGAGCTGGAGGAATCAGACTCCCTGACTTTAGACTATAATACAAAGCTACAGTAATCAAGACAATATGGTGCTGGAACAAAAACAGAAATATAGATGAATGGAACAGTACAGAAAGTCCAGAGATAAACCCACACACCTATGGTCAACTAGTCTATGACAAAGGAGGCAAGGATATACAATGGAGAAAAGACAGTCTCTTCAATAAGTGGTGCTGGGAAAACTAGACAGCTACATGTAAAAGAATTAAATTAGAACACACCCTAACACCATACACAAAAATAAACTCAAAATGGATTAAGACCTAATTGTAAGATCAGACACTATGAAACTCTTAGTGGAAAACATAGGAAAGTCACTCTTTGACATAAATCTCAGCAAGATATTTTTTGACCCACATCCTAGAGTAATGGAAATAAAAACAAAAATAAACAAATGGGACCTAATTGTAAAATAGATAGCTACTGGAAAGCAGCTGCATAGCACAGGGAGATCAGCTTCATGTTTTGTGGCCATCAGAGGGGTGGTATAGGGAGGGTTGGAGGGAAGGGCAAGATGGAGGGTATATGGAGATATATGTATACATATAGCTGATTCACTTTGTTTTACAGCAGAAACTATCACAACATTGTCAAGTGATTATATTCCAATAAACATGTTAAAAATAAAAAAAAACTTACACAGAAAAGGAAACTATAAACAATATGAAAAGGCTCTTCTCAGAATTGGAGAAAATATTTGCAAACGAATCAACTGACAAAGGATTAGCTTCCAAAATATATAAACAGTTCATGCAGCTCAATATTAAAAAAAGAAACCCAATCAAAAAATTGACAGAAGACCTAAATAGACATATCTCCAAAGAAGACATACTGATGGTCAGAGGCACATGAAAAGCTGCTCAGCATCACTAATTATTAGAGAAATGTAAATCAAAACTACAATGAGGTATCAACTCTCAACAGTTACAATGGGCATCATCAGAAAATCTACAAACAACAAATGCTGGAGAGGGTGTGGGGAAATGGGAACCTTCTTGCACTGTTGGTGGAAATGTAAATTGATACAGCCACTATGGAGAACAGTATGGGGGTTCCTTAAAAACTAAAAATAGAATTACCATATGACCTAGCAATCCCACTACTGGGCATATACCCAGAGAAAACCATAATTCAAAAAGACACATGCACGCCAATGTTCATTGCAGCACTATTTACAATAGCCAGGTCATGGAAGCAACCTAAATGCCCATCGACAGACGAATGGATTGGGAAGATGTGGTACATATATATAATAGAATATTAGTCATAAAAAGGAATGAAATTGGGTCATTTGTAGGGACGTGGATGGACCTTAAGACTGTCATACAGAGTGAAGTAAGTCAGGAAGAGAAAAGCAAACATCTATTAACACATATATATGAAATCTAGAAAAATGGTACAGATGAACCGGTTTGTAAGGCAAAATTAGAGACACAGATGTAGAGAACAAAGATATGGACCCCAAAGGGGGAAAGGGTGGGGGTGGTGGTGGTGGCATGAATTGGGTGATTGGGATTGACATATATACACTAATATGTATAAAATAGATAATTAATAAGAACCTGCTGTATAAAAAATAAAATTAAAAAAAAGCATAATGCCTGAAACATCATTGTATTTACAGAAACTGAATATTTCTGTTCTGTATGAAACACCTAGTCACCTACTAACATGCATTCATGTACTTGAATATAGTTGAGTCTTTGCATTAGATAACTATATTAAATAAGTATAATTCATTTAAAATGATTAAAACCTTTTCAATTAAATGAAAATATTATTACTTCCTAATGCATCAAATATCTACAGTATCTAGCAGTGATATTTTGCACAATATGAAAAATGAATATTTTCTAAATCTTATAGATTTCAGCAATTTAAAAAGGTAATTTCAAATTCATGCTTGCCTAATTGATACAGAAGGCAAAATAATGATGAGGATTATTTTATTTTATAAAAAGACCAGTTGTTTTTTAAGTTTTGAGAGGAAATAAGTATTAAAATGTGTAAACACTTTCATAAGATTTAAATTTGTTTCTATGTGCAATCCAGTCAATGAATATTATCCAACCATCAGTGATAGTATATTCACTAACATAAACTCACATTTGCTGAGATTTATAAATATAAAACAAGATCATGTTTATTTTGAATGATCAAAAATCTTTGTTACATATTCACTTATCTTGATAATTCTCTTTGCTCCAGGAGAAATTGTGATTCATAGCTACTGTGTTTATTTTTTATTATTCTTGATTCAAATGTACAGAAACTGCTGTCAAGACAGCAAGCAAGGTATATACCACACTAAATCCCTCTCCTCTTTCTGCTCCTCTATAGTGTTCATTTTTCTGAAACAATCATTTCCTCTTACATTTAGTGTAATAATTAAAAGCACAGGCTCTGGAATAAAAATCTCAGCTTTTGGCTCCTAACTTCCTACTTATCACTTGTGTGACCCTGACTTAATCATTCTCTGCATCAGTGTCTTCAGCTCTTAGAATGGGGAAAGTGATTATGTCTATATCACAGGGTTGTTGTTAGGATCAAATAAGATAGCTCATATATAGTGTATAGAAATTATGCTTCACATACAGAAATCAGTCATCACTAATTACAAAAATAAAATAATAAATATTTACTTATATGATTAATTTATGAGCAAGGTCAATATTTTGCATTCTCCTCACCCCCTGAAAAAAGTCTTCCAAAAGCCTTCCTATTTGTTTAATTCACGTAGATAATTTGTGATTAACTTCTCACTTGTAAGCTTAAGGATTATGTGTTCAATTCCAAAATAAGTTTAGAACATAATGCAAATTATAAGAACAAAATTGTGTAAAATGCTTATTTTTCAATACATTTTACCAGAGAAAAACCCATGACTATCTAGTGTGTCAGTCTGGTGGAAGTTGTAAGTGTTGATCCACTTTAAGAACAAGGTTACGAAGGCTTGTGTTTGCAAGGCTATTAGGAATGCAAGATCTGCTTTTCTGATAAGCGATCAAGGTCACAGACTCCATAAAATTTTCCACAAACCACCTATGTAGTAATGGCTCTTCTGATCTTTGTCAAACTCATGGGCAATATTCCTGGTATAAAAAGAAATGATGGCATAAACTAAAATATTAGTATTTTAGGATATATAAGATTGTTTGTATATTGATATAATTGCTTGCTGGTTATCTTTTCATGCTTAATCTTCCTGTATGTTCTGGTAATCTACTCCTATAATATTCTATTAGGTACAGTGAAATATTATTCTTTATCTGAAATATTCAAGTCTTTTAAAAAGCATTATTTATATATATATGAGAAAGAACCATCACCAGATTTTCACTTATCTCCTATTTTAATTTTATTTATTCCTCTCATTCTAACCTCCAAGGTTGTTATTAATCAACTTAAGAAGATAAAATTACTCTTCTCTTTGCCCACATAATCAATACACTGCCAATATATTTTTATTACTTTATATAATGATTCAGGTTACTATGATTATGAGGGACGCTATTTAAATTCTTCTCCTGCTATATTATACTTACAGATAACTTGTACATGGAATTTGGATAATTCACCTGTTTGATTTTTCATTCCTATTACTTTGACCCAAACAATTCATGCTCTACTTTTTGCTATGCAACTGTCAGCAATGGTAGACAGACACATCACATTGACTCTTCCACTTTCATATAGCACCTAAATCAAATGCATCTGTAAATGTATGCTATAAACTATACGTCTCTTGCTCAGATAAGATGAAGAGTGAGTGATGCTAATGATAATGACATCTACTCTGTAAGAATAAGTAAAATAACTGGACAATGTTTAACTGCAGCACTTGGTATAGACTCAGGTTCATTTTATTTGTAGCTTTCAGAATTCTTGATCAACAGTATTTTACCAATAGCAAGCAGCTAAATCATAAATACAGCATTTCTCCCTATTTGCATCTTTTCACCTACTCAAGAATTATTGCTTGCATTTTACAAGTAAATTGAACTATTCATTTATATTTCAAGCCAAAAATTCCTTTCAGAAAAAAAAATCTAGTAATAAATAACAATACAAACAATTCTCGTTTACATAGCCTGTTGGGACCATTTTCAATGGATTATTACAAGCCTTCAATAACAACAAATAAATTAGACATAAATCCATAGAATTTAGGTAAGACAATCATTTTTAGTATATGCAAAGTTTTGTAAGTAATTTTTAAAACTCTCTAGTAATAGGAACGCACCAAAATGACACAAGGGCAGAAACTGAAGTTTGGCTTTTGGTTAAATACCGATGTGTAATTTGTCAGCTCTAACCATAGGCAATTACAAATGCTTTATCTGACAGGCCTCATGGGGGAAGCTACCCTCTCCATAGCAGACTTAGTGTACAGCCAGTGCATTGTAGTTTCTGAAGTGAGTTGCAACCAAGGGCTCAGGTGTCCTTTGCTGGTCATGTTCTTTCATATATTTACATTTTTAACCCAGGTGCCTTTATTCCAGGTCTCTTTATCTGAGGATTAGGTTGAAGTCCTCTTCAGGTGTCTCTGCATAGATCTCCTTATAGGTTAATGAGGGGAAAAATTTGAAGACAATTTTCCCCACTCCGATTCAGTCAGTATCCAGTAATCTTCGACTCCTAGAATTTTCCTCTTAACCTTCACTCTCCCTTGAGCCCAGAGTCCCTAAAACTCCTGAAGCCTTTTGTTCAGGGCTCCTTCAGCAGTGAGACAACCACCCCATCTATGCTGATCTACCTGATATCAACCAGTGCACCACTCCACTGGGAAAAATGAAACAGGAGGAGCCTGCACTTCCTCCAGTTTTAGACTCTTGCTTATAACATCACAGGAAGTGATTTCATTTTGGCTAGTTGCTTTAATCAGCGACTCTGACACCTGATAGTTCAGCACTTTCTTCCCAACCTCCGCTGAACTTACAGAAACTGAAGTGACAGGAGAGTAAAAAGAAGTGTTTCAAAATTCTTTCTACCTAGTCGTATGGGGTAGTTGATAACAAATAAATTATCTGATTGTGATCAGAAAATTCAGTCAAAAAAGGCAAATCCAATAATACTGTGTAGACACAAAGGGTCTTCAGAAAATGTGGAATATAGTCTATATGCCTGAATTAAGTCATTTGTGTTTCCTGATCATAGGATATCATCCAACCCATATCTATTCCCATAAGCTTGTTACAGTGCATTTTGTACCCAGTATTTGGAAAGGGTGTTGAAAAATAGCAGTGAAGAAGACAGTAATGGCAAGGGATTAAAAGTATGTGCTCTGGTGTAGACCTGCCTGTATTTAAATTCCAGCTCCACTGGTTACTGACTTCCAAACTTTGCATAAATTATCCTTTCTGTGCCTCATTTTCCTCATTTATAAATTGAGGTAGTAATGGTCCTTATCTTTTAGCATAATTCTGAGGATTAAATGAGATAATGAACATAAGGCCAGTGTCAGACAAATATGATAACCACTGTGCTACAGAAACATGAGGCCATTTCCAGATTAATTGATTCAATGTGTGAAACTACTATTAGCAATATTGTGATGGTGTTATATGTTCTTTTATTTTAAAAGGGTTCACGTTTCTCATAATTTCCTGGGATTTTTGTAAAAATGCAGTTCCTCAGGTCTTAGCACAATGCAACTGAATCAGAAGACCTGGGTGTGAGACCTGGGAATATATATATTTTTAACAATATACCCAGGTGGCTCTTATACACACTCAAGTTTGAGAACCATTACTTCAGCCGCTTTCATTCAGATGCTGTTTTGCCACTGATTTCAATACACTCCTGCTAGTTTAATTCTATTCTTTGATGTTATAATTATTCCCCTCCCTATAGGTAATCAACATGGGGCACTTACCACTTCCCCCCTTAGACTGTAGATACTTATTTTGATGCCTTATATTTCCAACTTAGTTTTAGCTCCTTGAGATCATGGTTCACATCAAATCTCTTTGAGCCTTTCTCACACTGTTTCACCCATAGTGTATAATTAGTTAATATTAGCTTACTATATAGTAGTATCAGAGTTTACATATTATTAATTAAACCATGTACTATTGAAAGTGCTTACTTTCCTGTTACTTCGATGGAGTTACCAGTCAACAATGAAATGATCAAAAGACTCAAGCCAATGTAGTTAGAAAGAGAAGCCAAAACACTCAAGAACTAATAAATTTTATATTCTCCATTATGGTTGAGAAGAAAGACAGAATACTGTAAAATATGGGCTGAATCAGAAAATATGGTCCTAATGGGATTCTGAGCTTTAAAGCCCTAGTATAAACTGCTTTTGATGATGATATTTTCTATCCACAGAAAAACAAAAACCAGGCAAGTGACAAAAATTAGAGATGGCAGAAATTTTGCCTTTTTTTATCCCAGGATGGTGTCCTTCTAAAAAATGATTAAAAACAAGAAAAAGGTGTTTTGGCTTTCTTCATCTGTTTTGTGTGTTATTTTATAGACATAAAATGGTTGGAATATGATATAAGAGAAACACCTACTTTCAGTCTGCAAACAAAGCACTTCCTTTAAGAAAATTCACTATCAACCATATAACCACTAAACACCATAGCCTTCTACAATTCTTTTGTCTATTTCAAAAATTAATTGAGAGATCCAGAAGATGCATGGAGACTGTACAGTAGGAAATTAGGCTTTTTGGATTGTGAGTCTTTAAGCTCTTAACGCATTTTTGAAATTTCATCCATCATTATAATCAGACAAATTTGATGTACAGAATTAATATATTTTTATTTTTGTGGTTAATGTCCTTTGTAATTCTCATTCTTTTTTCTAACTTTAATAGATTTTAAAGAAAAACAAAGAGATATCAACCATGAAATTTTTTACAGGATAATTAGATAAGAAAAAATGAAAAGGAAATAAGTTCCTTCTTCTTGGAGTGTGTAAGTGCATGTGTACATAAAACATTTTTCATGCAAAATTTCTGAGAAGTTGTGATGTGAAGTACTTTACATCAACAAAAGCTGTAACTACAATTATCTTTCAAATATTTGGTATGAGAAGTATATGCTTGGGTTCATAATTATAAATAATAATTTAGGTAATGCAATGATTAAGTTTAAAGTTTAAAGCTTGCTGGTGGAAACATTAAAATAAACAAGTCTTGGTAATAAAGACACAGACCTACTAGAGAATGGACTTGAGGATATGGGTAGGGGGAAGTGTAAGCTGTGACAAAGTGCGAGAGTGGCATGGACATATATACACTACCGAATGTACAATAAATAGCTAGTGGGAAGAAGCCGCATAGCACAGGGAGATCAGCTTGGTGCTTTATGACCACTTAGAGTGGTGGAATAGGGAGGGTGGGAGGGAGGGAGACACAAGAGGGAAGAGATATGGAAACATATGTATATGTATAACTGATTCACTTTGTTATAAAACAGAAACTAACACACTGTTGTAAAGCAATTATACTCCAATAAAGATGTTAAAAAATAAAAATAAACAAGTCTCATATGATAGTAAATAAAAGTTCTTACCATGTCTAGAAGTATAATTGATTTAGCCTGTCTTTTTCACATTTAGTTTTCAAAACAAAGCCATATAAAAGACAGTAGGAAATTTCATAGCCTTGTACTTGCCATGGCTCCACACCTTCTTTGGCAGTTCATGTGTGGTTGAGAAGAGACTGCCCAATTCCAGATACCTTCCTTGGAAAGACGATAAAGACTGGAACTTACTTGCAATTCTATTTGTCTGGGGGCTTATTAAGGAAATCACCTCTCAGATTCAGAGCACTAATGGGAACAGTGGCATGGTTTGGATATCAGATTGAAGACCACTGAAAACAATGACAGGCAGCATGGTGCAGTAGAGCTGTAGAAGGTCTTTAGTCCCATGGTGTCTGAGGGCAGATATCATGGGCAAAGGAATACAAAAGAAATCTGAGTCTTCTGAGAATATGCCAAAGTGAAACATATACGGAAATCAAGACAGTTAAAAGCAGAATTCTTTACATGGGAACTGTAATGAAAACATACACACACAGGGCTAGGGAAGATCTATCCCCAGAAAATGTTTGAGAGGACTATTTACACTGCGCTGATTAGTGAACGGCTATGATTCGGCTCAATTCACTGATTAGTGAGTTGGCTGGATGAAGCCAATCCAAAAAGACTGGGAGAAGTGGCGGATCTTTCAATTGTCCAAATCTCAATAAAATTTCACAAGTCATACAAACAAACAGGGACATCCACCCATTAAAATGAACAAAATAAATCTCCAGAAACCAACCTTTAAGAAAAATGAAATTTTGAGTTAAATAAAGTCAATGAGCTAAAAAAGAACACAGACACACGACTAGAAAAAGTAAGGAAAACAAATTATAAACAAAATGAGAATATCAACAAAGGTAAAAAAATATTTTTAAAAAGTCCGAACATTAATTCTGAAGCTGAAAAATTCAATAATTGAATTGAAAAGTTGAAAAATGTTCTACAGAAGATCATGTAAAAAAAAGTTTCAGAAAACTTGAAGACAGGTCACTTGTAATTATCAAGTTTAACGGACAAGAAGAAAAATGAACAAAGCCCAAGGAACTTATTGAACACCTCATGAAGATCAATATATGTATTATTAGAGTTCTAGAAGGATAAGAGAGACAGAGATATATTATCTAAAGAAATAATGGCTGAAAACTTCTCAAATTAGAGAAAGAAATGAATATTCAAATACAGGAAGCTCAATTAACAAGCAAGATAAAAACAAAGAGAATCACGCTGAGAAACACTATACTTAAGCTGTCAAAGACAAATAGGAAATCTTGCAGGCAGCAATAGAAAACTCTTCGTGTAAAAGGGAGCCTTTATAATGTTATCAGGGGATTTCCCAGCAGAAATCCTGCAGGCCAAAGGTAATGGGATGATATATTTAAAGTACTGAAAGAAAAATGTGTCAGCTGAGAGTACTGCATTTGGCAACACTGACCTTTAAGAATGAAGGAGAAATGAAGACATTCCCAGATAAAAGCTGAGGGACATTACCACTATACTCCTCATACAAGAAATGCTAAAATATGTCTTTTGAGTTGAAACAAGAGGACAATAGACAGTAACTCAAATACAGTAAAAGTAAATATTTGGAAAAATGTAAAATTTGTTATTGTTCTTCTGGTTTATAACTCAACTTTTAATTTTTTAAGGGTTTAAAAGACAAAAGCATAAAAACTATAAATCTACATTAATAAGTACATAATATGAAAAGAGGTAATGTGTAACATCAATAGCGTAAAGTGTGTAGGGGATGGAGAGCTCTAAAGAGGTAGAATTTTTTGTATGAAATTGAATTGTTATCAGTTTAAAATAGACTGTTATATTTTAAGATTTTTTTTGTAATCCTCGTGGTGACCACAAATAAAATATCTGTAAATTGTATCAAAAAAGATTAGACAATTAAACTGTGTCACTTTGGAAAAAACAACTAAATACAAGGGTGGACAGTAAGAGAGAAAATGAGGGAGGGAAAGCTATAAGACTATTATAGAAAGATTATTCACATTGCCCACAAATTCATATGTTGAATCAAGTCATACCACCACAGAAGCTCATAAATTCACTAAGAAAGACAGCAAGATATGAGAAAGGAAAAGAAATCTACAAATAGCCAGAAAACAGTGAGACAGCAAGAGTAATTCCTTACCTATCAATAATTATGTTAAATATAAATGAATTATATTCTCCAATCAAATGGCATAAAGTGGCTGTGTGGTTTATAAAAAAACAGGACCCAACTATATGCTGCCTACAAGATACTAATTTCAATTTCAAGGACACACATATGCTTATAGTAAATAGATAATAAAGATATTTCACACAATGGAACACAAAAGAGAGCAGGGGTAAGCTATACTTATATCATAAAAATAGACTTGAAGTCAAAAACTGTAACGAGACAAATAATGTCATTATATAATGATAATGTCAAAAACATTATCATTATATAATGATAATGTCAAAAACAAGAGAATATAACAATTGTAAATGTGTGTGTGTGTGTGTATATATATATATATATACATATATATGTATATATGTATGGTATGCATACACACACACACACACCTCTGTGACTGAAGCATCTAAATATATTAAGCAAAATCTAACACATCTGAAGGGAGCAATAGATAATAATGCAATAATGGATTGAAACTTTAACACCCCCACTTTGAACAATGGATATATCATCCAGACAGAAAATCAATCAAGGTACATTGGACTTGAACTATAAGTTAGACCAAATGAACCTAACAGACATCTATAGAAGTTTCCATCCAAAGGCAGCAGAATATACATTCTTCTCAAGTGCACATGGAACATTCTCTAGGATAGATCTTAGGTCACAAAACAAATTTTAGACAATTTAAGAAGACTGAGGTCATATCAAGTATCTTTTCTAAACACAGTGGGGTGAGAGTAGAAATAAATAACAGGGATAAAACTATAAAATTCATATGTTATGTCAAAATTAAAACTCACAATCCTGAACAATGGGTAACATCTTCAAATAACTGAAAATGGAAACAGATATACCAAAATTTATGGGATGTTGCAAAAGTAGTGCTAAGACAGTTTATGGCAATAAATGTCTACATTTAAAAAAAAACCCAAATAAACTACTTAACTATACAACTCAAGTTAATAGAAAAAGAATGAACTAAGTCTAAAGTTAACAAAAGGAAGGAAAAATCAGAGCAGAAATAAATAAAATAGGGAATCAAAAATGATAGAAAATATCAAAGAAAATAAGACTTAGTTTTTTGAAAAAATAAACAAAATTGACAAACTTTAGCCAGACTTACCAAGAAAAGGGAGAAGACTCAAGTAAATAAAATTATAAAAGAGAAGACGTTACAACAACTTGGACAATCTAGAAGAAATGGATAAACTGGAAGAAACAAAAAACCTATCAAGACTGAATCATGAAGGAAAAAAGTCTGAGTAGTCTTATGACCAGTGAGGAGATTGAATCAGTAATCACAAACGTTGCAACAAAGACAAAAGCCCATCATCAAACATCTTCAATACTTTATTCTACCAAACATTTAAAGAGAATTAATGCCAATCCTTCTCAAACTCTTCCAAAAATTGAAGAAGATGCTACATTTTCAAAATGATTTTATGATGCCAGAATTACCCTGATAACAAAGCCAGATAAGGCCACTCCAAGAAAAGAAAACTATTTTATTCTTGTTAATAAATAAAGATATTAAAAATTATGGCTTCATTTCCTATAGGACCTAGAATTACTTTTAGAAGCCCTGGAACCTCATCCTCAATTTTTTACATACATTTCTAATTATTCCAATTTCCATAGAGCTATGCAGACAAAGTCAACTTGAGTTAGCATAAAACTAGACAATAATTTTGTAAATATCTTTTTGCCTCTCTTAAATCATTGGAAATAATATTAATGCCTGATAACTTGTTATTGATTAATTGAACTTATTTGTTTTTACCGTTAGTGACATAATTTGTAGGAGAGAGAGGATGCAACTGTTTTCCAAAGGAAAATATATTTCTTTTTAACTGTTCAATAGAGAGAAAAAAGAGGTGTGCATTTTCGTTTGGATAAGGACTCATCTATTCAGAATATTGGCTACACTTATTTCAAATTAATTCAGTTATTAATGAATGTGTTGCTAATGTTTATCACTAATTTTAAAGCTTAATCAATCTCGTTAAAACCACACACCTATATGAATACATCAATATTTTTATTGAATAAATTTGTTACAAAATGTAACATTTTGTAAGCTTAAGGTATACAGCATTTTACTTTGATCAATTTATATATTATAACTTGATTGCTGTTGTCACAGTATTTATCACATTATATATATAATATTACTCTCTATTTTTATTATACTGTGCATTAGATTTTTGTGGCTTATTTACCACCCATTACAAGTTTGTACTTTAAGCACCATCAATCTTATCCTCCCTCTCTGCCTCCAACAATACTCTGGTACCACCATTTTACTCTGTTTTTTATATTTTTGACTTTTTTAGATTCCACATATAAGTGATATCATGCAGTATTTTCTTTGTCAGTGTGACTAATCTTGCTTAGCATAATGTGCTCAGGGTTCATTTATGTTGTTGCAAATGGTGGGATATTATCCTTCCTCATGGCTGAATAATATATAATTGTGTATATGTATCACTTCTTTCTATCCATTTATCCATTGATGAGCATTTGGGTTATTTCAATAATTTGGCTATTGTAAATATTGCTGTGATAAACATGGGAATGCATATATCTTGTCAAAATCCTCTTTTCATTTCCTTTGTATATATACCCAGAAGTGAAATTGTTAGATCATGTGGTAGATCTATTTTTAATTTTTTGAGGAACCTCCATATGGTTTTCAAAAGTGGTTGGACCAATTTACATCCCCACCAACAGTGTATAAGTGTTCTCTTTTATGTTATCCTTGCCAGCACCTGTTGTGCCTTGTCTCCTTGATGATAGCTATTCTCATTGTGGCTATGATTTGCATTTCCCTGATTATTAATGATGTTGAGCATCTTTTCCTCTGTTTGTTGCTCATTTTGATGTTCTCTTTGGAAAAATGTTGACTTACTTCTTTTTCCCATTTTAAAATCAGATTGTTGATATTTTGTTATTGAGTTATATGAGTTCTTTATATATTTTGGATATTAACCCCTTATCTGATATACGATCTGCACAAATTTTCTCCCATACTATATGTTGTATTTTCATTTTGTTAACTGTTCCTGTCTCTGGGCAGAAGCTTTTGAGTTTGATGTAGTCCCATTTGTTGATTTTTGTTTTTATTGTTTGTGCTTTTGGTGTCATGTCCAAAATATCATTGCCAAGACAAACATCAATAATTTTCTTCCCCTAAGTTTTCTTCTAGGAGTTTTATGGTATCAGGTCTTACGTTTAAGCCCTTGATCCATTCTGAGTTAATTATTTTGTAAGTGGTGTGAGATAAGGGGTCCAATTTCATTGTTCTGCATGTGTTTCTCTAATTTTCCCAGCACCACTTGTTGAAGACACTATCCTTTTCCCATTGGATGTCCTTGGCTCCCTTTTTGAATATTAATGGACCATATATGCTGGGATTTAAATCTGTGCTCTCTGTTCTGTTTGACTGATCACTATATCTATCTTTATGCCAGTACCATACTGTTTTTATTACTATGGTTTTGTAGTATTGTTTGAAATCTGGAAATGTGATACTTATAGGCTTTTGTGGGTCTATGAGTGTTGGGACTTCTACAGTCAGCCATTTCACTGATATAACTCCAAGTTTTATTTGATGCCTATTCAACATCCTTAATCTCTTCAGTCATATTGTTATGACATTTTTATTAATATAATTGATGTGTAACATTGTGTAATTTTGAGGTATATGACATGTTGATTTGATACATTTATATATCGTAACATTATTACCACTGTAGCATTAGCCAACAATTCCATTATGTCCCAAAATTACCATTTCTTTTTTGTGCTGAGAACATTTAAGACCTAGTGTCTTAGAAACTTTGAAGTATATAACATGGTATTATTATCTATAATCACAGTGCTGTGCATTAGCTCTTATTTTCTAGGTGGAAATTTGTACCCTTTCACCAACATCTTCCCAACTGTGCCACCCCCAGCCACTGGTCCTACCATTCTTCACTGGGCATGTTCAGCTTCTTTAGATTCCACATATAAGTGATACCATGCAGTAATTGTCTTTCTCTTTCTGACTTATCTCACTAGCATAATGTCCCTAAGGTCTATTCATGCTGTTGCAAATGGCAGGATGTCCTTCTTTCTCAGATCTAAATAAAATTATCATCTATCTATCTATCTATCTGTTTGTTTCTATTTCCATTCATCAGTTGACTGATACTCTGATTGTTTTTATATCTTGGTAATTGAGAATAGTGCTGCAATAAACAAGGGAGTGCATATACCACTTCAAAATCCTGTTTTCATTTAATTTGGATGTATACCCAGAAATGGAAATCCTGGATCTTATGGCAATTATATGTTCAGCTTTTTGAGAACCCACAATCCTGTTTTTATAAAGGTTGAATAAATTTGCATTCCCACCAAAAGTTCACAGGCGTTCCATTTTATCCACAGCCTTGCTAACACTTGTTATCTCTTGTCTTCTTGATGATAGTCATTCTAACAAGGGTGAGGAAATGAACATATATCTTTTCAAGTTAGTGTTTTTATATGCTTTGGATAACTATCCAGACGTGGAGTTACTGGATCATATGATAATTTACATTTTGTTTTTAGAGGAACCACCATAATGTTTTCCATAGTGGTTGCACAAATTTACATTCTCACCAAAATGCATAAGCATATACTTTTCTTCATATCCTAGACAATAGATGTTATTTCTTCCTTTTTTAAAAATTAAATTTTATTATAGTATAATTTCTTTAAAGTGTTGTGTTAGTTTCTACTGTACAGAAAAATGAATCATCTATATGTAAACATATATCCACTCTATTTGGATGTCCTTATCATGTAGGTCACCACAGTACATTAAATAGAGCTCCCTGTGCTATACAGTATACTCTCATTAGTTAACTATTTTATACATAGTATCAATAGTGTATATGTGTAAATCTCAATCTCCCAATTCATCCCACGCCCACTTTCCCCCTTGGTATCCATACGTTTGTTCTCTACGTCTGTGTCTCTATTTCTGTTTTGCAAATAAGATCATCTATAACATTTTTCTAGATTCCACATATATATGTTAATATAAAATATGTGTTTGGCTCTTTCTGACTTACTACATGCTGTATGACACTCTATTGGTCCATCCACATCTCTACAAATGACCCAATTTGGTTCCTTTTTGGCTGAGTAATATTCCATTGTATATATGTACGACATATTCTTTATCCATTGTTCTGTTCATGGACATTTAGGTTGCTTCCATGTCCTGGCTATTGTAAATAGTGCTGCAATCAATATTGGGGTGCATGTGTCTTCTTCAATTATGGTTTTCTCTGAGTTTATGCCCATTAGTGGGATTGTTGGGTCATGTGGTGGTTCTATTTTTAGTTTTTTAAGGAACCTTCATACTGTTCTCCATAGGGGCTGTATCAATTTACATTCCCACCAACAGTGCATGAGAGTTCCTTTTCTCCACACCCTCTCCAGAATCTGTTGTTTGTAGATTTTTTGATGATGGCCGTTCTGACTGTTGTGAGATGATACCTCATTGTACTTTTGATTTACATTTCTCTAATAATTAGTGATGGTGAGCATCTTTACATGTGTCTGTTGGCCATCTGTATGTGTTACTTGGAGAAATATCCATTTAGATCTTCTGCCCATTTTTGGATTGTGTTATTTGTTTTGTTTTGTTTTGGTTTTTTTTTTTTGTTGTTGTTATTGAACAGCATGAGCTGCTTGTATATTTTGGAGATTAATCCCTTGTCAGTTCCTTCATTTGAAAATATTTTCTCCCATTCTGAGGGTTGACTTTTCATCTTGTTTATGTATTCCTTTGCAGTGCAAAATCTTTTAAGTTTAATGAGGCCTGATGTGTTTATTTTTGTTTTTATTTTCATTAATCTAGGAGGTGCATCAAAATAGATCTTGCTGTGATTTATGTCAAAGAGTGTTCTTCCTACATTTTCTTCTAAAAGTTTTATAGTGTCTATCCTTATATTTAGGCCTTTAATCCATTTTGAGTTTATTTTTGAGTACTGTGTTAGGGAGTGTTCTAATTTCATTCTTTTACATGTAGCTGTCCAGTTTTCCCAGCACCATTTATTGAAGAGGTTGTTTTTCTCCTTTGTATTGTCTTGGCTACTTTGTCATAAATTAGGTGACCATAGGTGCATGGGTTTATCTCTGGGTTTTCTATACTATTCCATTGATCTATATTTGTGTTTTTCTGTAAGTACCATACTGTCTTAATTACCATAGCCCTGTAATACAGTCTGAATTATGGGAACCTGATTCCTCCAGCTCTTTTTTTTAAATCAAGATTCCTTTGGCTATTCAGGGTCTTTTGTGCTTCCTTACAAATTGTAAAAATTTTGTTCTAGTTCTGTGAAAAATGACATTGATAATTTGATAGGAATTGCATTGAATCTGTTTGTTGCTTTGGATAGTATAGTCATTTTCACAATATTGATCTTCCAGTCCATGAAAATGGTATATCTCTCCATCTGTTTGTGTCATCTTTGATTTCTTTCACCAGAATCTTATAGTTTTCTGTTTACAAGTCTTTTGCATCCTCCAGTAGGTTTATTTCTAGGTATTTTACTCTTTTTGTTGCAGTGGTAAATGGATTTTTCCCCTTAATTTGTCTTTCTTATCTTTCATTGTTGGAGTATAGGAGTGAAGATTTTTGTGTATTAATTTTGTATCCTGTGAGTTTACTAAATGCATTGATTAGCTCTAGCAGTTTTCTGGTGGCATCTTCAGGGTTTTCTATGTATAGTATCAAGTCATCTGCAAAAAAATGACAGTTTTACTTCTTATTTTCGAATTTGGATTCCTTTTATTTCTTTTTCTTTTCTGATTGATGTGGCTAGGACTTCCAAAGCTATGTTGAATAATAGTGGTGACAGTGGACTCCCCTGTCTTGTTCCTGATCTTAGAGGAAATGCTTTCAGTTTTTCACCATTGAGAATAATGTTTGCTGTGGGTTTGTCATATATTGCCTTTATCATGTTGAGGTAGGTTCCCTCTATGCCCAAATTTTTGAGAGAGTTTACCATAACTCTGTGTTGAATTTTGTTGAAAGCCTTTTCTGCATCTATTGAGATGATTTAATGGTTTCTATTCTACAATTTGTTAATATGGTGTATCACATTGATTGATATGTGTGTATTGAAAAATCCTTATATACCTAGGATAAATCCCACTTGATCATTGTGTATGATCCTTTTAATGTCTTCTTGGATTCATTTTGCTAGTATTTTGTTGAGGATTTTTACATCTATGTTCATCAGTGATATTGGCCTTTAGTTTTCTATTTTTGTGTGATATTTTTGTCTGGTTTTGGTAACAGGGTGATGGTGGTCTTGTAGAATGAGTTTAGGAGTGTTACACTTTCTGCAATTTTTTGGAAGAGCTTGAAAAGGATAGATGTTAAGTCTTCACTAAATGTTTGACAGAATTCGCCTGATATGCCATCTGGTCCTGGACTCAAGTTTGTGGGAATAATTTTAATCACACTTTCAATTACATTACTTGTGATTAGTCTGTTCATAGTTTCTGTTTCTTCCTGGTTCAGTCTTGAATGGTTGTACTTTTATAGGAATTTGTCAATTTTTTCCAGATTGTCCATATTTTTGTCACATAGTTGCTTGTAGTAGTCCCTTATGATCCTTTGTATTTCTGGAATGTTAGTTGTTAACTCCTTATTCTTTATTTCTAATTTTATTGATTTGGGTAATCTCCCATTTTTTCTTGATCAGTCTGGTTAAAGTTGTATCAATTTTGTTTATGTTCTCAATGAACCAGCTTTTAGTTTTATTGATCTTTGCTATTGTTTTCTTTGTTTCTATTTCATTTATTTCTTCTCTGATCTTTATGATTTCCTTCCTTGTACTATCTTTGGGTTTTGTTTGTTCTTCTTCTCTAGTGCCTTTAGATGTGAGTTTAGATTGTTTATTTCAGATTTTTCTTGTTTCTTGAGGTAGGATTGTATTGTTATAAACTTCCCTCTTCGAACAGCTTTTGCCGCATCCCATAAGGTTTGGATCATCGTGTTTTTGTTGTCATTTGTTTCTAGGTAATTTTTGATTTTCTCTTTAATTTCTTCAGTGATCTCTTGGTTATTTAGTAGCATACTGTTTTGCCTCATTGTGTTCTTAGTTTTGACAGTTTTTTCCTTTAATTGATTTCTAATCTCATAGCTTTGTGATTGGAAAAGGTGTTTAATATGATTTCAATTTTCCTATTTTACCAAGGCTTGATTTTTGATCCAGAATATGATCTACCCTGGAGAATGTTCCGGGAGCACTGGAGAAGAAAGTGTATTCTGCCACTTTCAGGTGGAATGTCCTAGAAACATCAATTAATTCTATTTGTTCTCTTGTGTCACTTAAAGCTAGTGTTTCCTTATTTATTTTCTGTTTGGATGATGTGCCCATTGGTGAATGTGGGGTGTTAAAGTCCCCTATTATTATTGTGTTACTGTTGATTTCCCTTTTTATGGCTGTTAGCATTTGCCTTATGTATTGAGGTGTTTCTATGTTGGGTGCATACATATTTACAATTTTTATATTTCTTCTTGGATTGATATATTGATCATTATGCTGTGTCCTTCCTTGTCTCTTATAATAGTCTTTATTTTAAAGTCGACCTTGTCTGATATGTGTATTGTCACTCCAGTTTACTTTTGATTTCCATTTGCATGGAATATCTTTTTCCATTCCATCCCTTTCAGTCTATATGTGTCCCTAGGTTTAAAGTGGGTCTCTTGTAGACAGCGTATATAAGGGTCTTGCTTTTGTATCCATTCAGCTAGTCTATGTCTTTTGGTTGGAGCATAATCCATTTACATTTAAGGTAATTATTGATATGTATGTTCCTATTACCATTTTCTTAATTGCTTTTGGTTTGTTCTTGGTCTTTTTCTTCTCTTGTGCTTCCTGCCTAGAGAAGTTTTTTTAACATTTATTGTAAAGCTGGTTTGGTGGTATTGAATTCTCTTAGTTTTTGCTTGTTTATCAAGCTCTTGATTTCTCCATTGAATTTGAATTGGAACCTTGCTGGGTAGAGTAATCTTGATTTTAGTTTTTTCCATCTCATCACTTTAGATATGTCCTGCCACTCCCTTCTGACCTGCAGAGTTTCTGCTGAAAAATCAGTTGATAACCCTATGGGGATTCCCTTTTAATTTATTTGTTGCTTTTCCTTTGCTGCTTTTAATATTTTTTCTTTGTATTTAATTTTTGTTTGATTAATATGGGTCTCAGCATGTTTCTCCTTGACTTTATCCTGTATGGGACTCTCTGTGCTTCCTCAATTTGATTGACTATTTCCTTTCCCATGTTAGGGATATTTTCAACTGCTATCTTTTCAAATATTTTCTCAGGCCCTTTCCCTTTCTCCTCTTCTTCTGGGAGCCTTTTAATTTGAATGTTGGTGCATTTTGTGTTGTCCCTGAGGTCTCTGAGACTGTCCTCATTTCTTACCATTCTTTTCTCTTTATTCTGCTCTTCAGCAGTTATTTCTATCATTCTATCTCCTACTCACATATTCGTTCTTTTGTTTCAGTTATTCTGCTATTGATTCCTTCTAGTGTAGTTTTCATTATCATGGTTGTGTTGTTCATCACTGATTTTTTTCTTTAATTGTTTTATTTTCTTATTAAACATTTCTTGTATCTTCTCAATATGTGTCTCCATTCTATTTCTGAGATCTTAGGTCATCTTTACTATCATTACTCTGAATTCTTTTTTAGGTAGATTGATTATTTCCCCTTCATTTATTTGGTCTTGCTGGATTTTGTCTTTGTCCTTCGTTTGCAACTTATTTCCCTGTCATCTAATTTTTTCTAACCTACTGTGCTTATGGTCTCCTTTCCTCAGGCTGAAGTGTCATAATTCCTCTTGTTTCTGTTGTCTGCCCCCTGGTGAGTGAGATTGGTCCATGGGCTTGTGTAGGCTTCCGGGAGTGAGGGACTGGTGTCTGTGTTCTGGTGGGTGGTGCTGGGTCTTTTCCCTCTGAAGGGCAGGCCACATTAGGTGGTGTGTTTCGGGGTGTCTCTGAGCTTATTATGACTTTAAGAAGCCTGTCTGCTATTGTGTGGGGATGTGTTCCTGTCTTGCCTAGTTCAGCACTGGACCCTGAAGGCAGTTGTGTGGGGCCAGGTCTTGTTGATATGGATACTTCTGGGAGGTCACATGCTGATTAATATTCCTTGGGCCCGGGAATTCTCTGGTGGTCCATCATCTTGGACTCAGTGCTCCACCCTAGAGACACAGGCCTGACCCCTGGCTAGGAACCAAGAGCCTGGAAGCTGCACAGTGCAGCCAGAGAAAAGACAGAAAAAAAAATGAATTGAAAAGAAGAGAATACAGACAATCAAAACCCAAGACAAATAGCAGAAACAACAGCAAACAAACAGCAGCAATGACACACACACACACACACACACAGAAGAAGAAAAAAACAAACAGTAAACAAACATAGAATTCAAAAGTGAGAACAGTCAATAAGGACCAAACTAACAAAAACAAAAAATTAAAAAGTAAAATAAAAACAGAAAGCAAACAAACAAAAAAGAAAGAAGACATAAGCTATATGCATAAAAGCAATCAAAAAAATAAAAAATAGTATAAAAAACAAAGAACAACACCAAGAAAAAACCACAAAACTACAAAATGTAACATATATATATATATTAAAAAATTTAAAATAAAAGATAAAAAATAATAAAATGAAGAACACCAACAACTGAACAAACAAAACAAATGAAAAAATAATAGTAATAAGAATATTTTCCTGGAGCTTCTTCTGTCAGTGTCCTTGCTCCCACAGTGCACCAGAGCCAATCCCTATCTCCCCAGGAGGCCTTCCAATACCTCTAGGTAGGTCTCTGGACCTGCTGTGGGCACTTTGGGACTAGCTCAGACTCTGACCTGGCCCTACTCCCATGTGTACTTTTCCCCAAAGTCCACTGCTGCAAAGGCTAGAGTGGTCTCAATTGTGGGAACACTTACTGTCTATTCAGGTATTCCACAGATGCAGGATTTACCAAGCTGATCTCAGGGATTTAATCCGTGGCTTGTGCACCTGCACAGAAAGATTTCCGTTCCTCTTCCTTAGTAACACTGCCCCTTGAGCTCCGCTTTGATTTTGATCCCACATTGGCATATGGCCACCCTCAGGCATCGGTTCCTTGCCCAGGCAAGTAGAAGCAAAAGCAGTGGTTGCTTGAGGCACACTTACTCAATCAGGCTGGAGAGAGATATGGCAGCCACAATTGTGTTGTGTGCAAGTTGCCTGTGGCAGCAGGGATCTGCAGGCATTTGCAACAGGCTGGGGTGCACTCGCTCTGGTGGGAGTCCCTCCCAGTGCCTGAAAAGGCAGGAGCAGGAGTGTGGGTGGTGTGACGACCCCACCCCTGCACGCCTCTCAACAATGGTACCTTGCTTTTCAGGTAGACCACACTTCCTCTAGGCGCATTCCCATCTGTGCATCCCCTCATTCCCATTCCCACTGCTGTATCCACACTTCCAACAGCACTCCTCTCCCCAGATCCATTCTCCCAACCCCACGCTTTAGCACTCATCCCCTGCCAGCATTGGTAGAGTCTCGTCCCAGGCAGGGGTACCAAGTGCTCTTTCCCAAGGCAGTTTTGGTATGGGTGGTGCTCAAGTCCCTGGAACCCATGAGGACAGAAGAGACTCCAGTCTGAGGTGCAGACATGCCCACTCAGATGGGAGACCCTCCCAGTGCGCATGGAAGCTGAAGAAGCTGGTGGGTGGGGAAAGGGTTTGCAATGGCTGCTTCACCACTTGCATGTCACTCAACAATGACACCTTTCTTCTATGGTGTTCTGGGCCTTTTCCTCAGACTTTCCTGGTGGTGGAGCCCCTTACTCCTGTCCCTTCAGGCTATCTTTTCACAGCCAACATCAGTCCCCTTCTCAGGTCTGCACTCCAAACCCCACTTTCCAACAGCCAGCCTCCCTTCACAACAGGCGATTCATGACTCAGACTGCAATGAGTACACAGAGCTGCCGTGTAGACCATGTGTGCAGTTCTTACTGTGTCCTGCCTTCCACAGACCGTCTGCTGAATTCTACTTGGATCCCCTGTAGGTCCTTTCCCGCCCCAGTTGATTTCCCCACCATGAAGCAGTTTTTCTGAGTGCAGGGACCTCCCCATACCTTCAGCTTCCCACCAGAGTTGTTGGTCCCTTTTTAGATTCTTTTTTTCTTCTTTCTTTTGTCCTACCCAGTTGTGACAGGATTTTTCTTTTCCTTTTAGGTCTCCAAAGTTTTTAGCTAATGTTCAGCAGGTTCTTTACAAAAGAATTGTTCCATTTGTAGATGTATACTTAAAATATATATTTATTTATTTATTTTTGGCTGCACTGGGTCTTCATTGTTGGGTGCAGGTTTACTCTAGTTGCAGCGAGCAGTGGCTACTCTTTGTTGTGGTGTGAGGGCTTCTCATTGTGGTGGCTCTTCTTGTTGCAGAGCATGGGCTCTAGGCACGTGAGCTTCAGTAATTTTGGTGCGTGGGCTCTAGAGCACAGGCTCAGTAGTTGTGGTGCATGGGTTTAGTTGCTCCAAGGCATGTGTGATCTTCCCGGACCAGGGATAGAACCCATATCCCCTGCATTGGCAGGCAGATTCTTAACCACTGTACTACCAGGAAAGTCCCTGTAGATGTATTCTTGATGCATTTGTGAGGAGTGACCATTTCCATCCCCTCCTATTCCACCATCTTGACTCCTCTTCCTATATATTGCCTTTATGAGAATAGCCATTCAAACAGGTATGAGATGGTAGCTCATTTTGATATTGGTTTGTATTTCCTTGATGATTAGTGATGTTGAACACCTTTTCATATACCTGGTTGTCATTTGCATGTCTTCTTTGGAAAATTTACTATTCAGATCCTCTGCCCATTTTTTAATTGGATTATTTGTTTATCTGTTTTCTGTTGAGCTTTATGAGCCCCTTATATAATCTTAATATTAACCCCTTATCAAATACATGATTTGCAAATATTTTCTCCCATTTATTAGATTGCCTTTTATCTTGCTGATTATTTCCTTTGTTGTGCATATTTTTTTTCATTTGATCTAGTCTCATTTGTTTATTTTTCCCTTTGTTGACTTTTCTTTTGGTTTCAAATCTAAGACTATGTCTGTGAGTTAACCACCTATATTTTCTTGTAAGAGTTTTATGGTTTCAGGTCTTATGTTTAATTATGTAGTCCACTTTCAGTTAGTTTTTGTGTATGGTGTTAAATAGAGGTCCAGTTTCATATTTTTGTGTTTGGTTTCCTTCCTTGAATCCGTTTATATGGTGAATTTTATAAATGGGTTTTCATTTGTTGGATTTTATTTGTCCCAACTTGAATTTCCAGAATAAATCCTTCTTTGGCATATGACCATTTGTTCCTTTTGTATGTTGCTCTATTTGGCTTATAAATTTTGGATCAAATTTTTGTGTGTTTGGTCATAAAGAATTTTTGCCTGTGGATTTGTTTTTTACTGGTGTCTTTGTTAGGTACTGATATCAAGGTTGTGTGCACAGCAAAAAAGGAGTTGTGATATGTACCAACCGTCTGTAAGTTTTGAAGGCATTTTTTGAATACTTTAATAGCTCTCCCTTAATAAGTTGATTAAATGTATCAGTGAAATCATCTAGGCCAGGAATTTACTTTGGAAAAGATTTTCAAATTAAAAATTCAATTTTATACAAACTTAAATATTATTTTGGTCATTTACTCATTTTAGGTAGTTTGTAAGTTGTATTTTTTAGGAATTTCTTTTTGCATAATATTCTTAGTATTCCATTATTAACATTTTAAATGTTGCGTAGTCCATGGTGATACATACTATTTAATTTCTAATATTGATAATGTATTTTCTCTTTTTATGAATGAATAATACTATTGCTTTTCCAAATTTATTACTCATTTTGAAAGAACTAAATTCATCATTGATTATTTTCTTAGTTTCTTGTATATTTCATTGATTTCTGCTATCATCTCTATTACTGCTTTCCTTCTACTATTTTAGGTTTAGTTTGCTCTTATTTTTTTAGATATTTGTGATGGAACTCTAAATCAAATATTTGTAATACTTCTTTTATAATAATATTTCATGTAAAGCTATACATTTCCCTTTAAATGCTGCTTTAAACATCTATCAAATTTTGATATGTGTTTTCATTATCAAGAAATTCAAAATATTTTTGAATTTCCCTTATGATATCTTAAAAAGTTGTGGGTTATTTAAGAGTCTTTTATATGATTTAAAATATAATTGGATTTTCTAGACATCTTAGAATTATTGGTTTCTAAGTTATTTATGTTAGGGCAAAAAAAGATATATTACAACTTTGAACTTTTGAAATTTATGGATATTTAGGTAAACCAGCCCAAGGTCCAACTTCTTAAATGATTCATGTGCTCTTGACAAAATGTATGTTCTGTTTTTATTTCTTTAATATTGTATAAATATTATCAGTTTTTAGAGGAAGTGTTAAAATCTACAACTGTAATTATAGATTTGACTATTTCTCTCCTCATTTCTATCTGTTTTTCTCCATGTATTTGTCTTTGTGATAGTTGTACATTCATATACAGTTGAGAGAAATAATACAGAGTTTTCCTTTATCTTTCTACCCAGTTTCCCCCAATAGTGATGTCTTACATAACAGTAGTACAATATCTCAACGTAGATATTGACTGATATAATCCACAAAATGTATTCAGATTTCACCAGTTTTACATACAGTTGTTTGTGTGCATGTGTGTTTAGTTTATTCAATTTTACCCATGTGCAGATTTGTGTGGCTATCACCACAGTTATGATACAGAATAGTTCCATCATTATAAGGTTCCCTTGTGCTATCTTTTTTTTTTTACTCTAACGTATTAATTTATTTTTATAATTGAAGTATACTTCATTTACAATATTATATTACTTTCAGGTATACACCATAGTGATTCAGAATTTTTGCAGATTACGCTCTGCTATAAGTTAGTAAAAGATAATGGCCATAATTCCCTGTGCAATGTGGTATATCCTTATTGCTAGTCTGATTTTATATACAGTAGTTTGTATCTGTTAATTTCATACCCTGAATTTGTCCCTTCTCCCTTAAGTCTCCCCTTTGACAACCACAAGTTTGTTTTCTATATCTGTGAGTCTGTTTATTAGTATTACATTTTAGATTCCACATGTAAGTGACATCATGCATGTTTGTCTTTCTCTGACTTATTTCACTAAGAGTAATAGTCTTTAGGTCCATCAATATTACTGCAAATGGCAGAACTTCATTCCTTTTATGGCTGAGTAATATTCCAGTGTGTGTGTGTGTGTGTGTGTGTGTGTGTGTGTGTGTGTGTGTGTGTGTATATGATGTGGTATATATCACATCTTCTTAATCCAATCATCTGCTTATGGGCATGTGGGTTGCATCCATGTCTTGGCTATTGTAAATAGTGCTGTTATGAACATTGGGGTTCGTGTATCTTTTGCTGCATCCTGTAAGTTTTGGTATGTTGTGTTTTCATTTTTATTCATCTCATGATATTTTTCTCTGATTTCTCTTTCAATTTCTTCTTTGACCCATTTGATATTTAGAAGTGTCTTGTTTAATTTCCAGATATATGTGCATTTTCCCATGTTCCTTCTGTTTATTGATTTCTTATTTCATACCACTGTGGCTGGAAAACTAACTTGTTATGATTTCACTTTATGAAAATTGTTAACACTATTTTGTGACTTTGTATATGATATTTCCTGGAGAATATTTCATATGTGTTTTAAAAAAATGTATACTATGTTGCTGTTATGTGTGATGGTTTGTAGATAGTTCTGTTATTTCCACTGGGTTTGTAGTATTGCTGAGTCCTAGTGATATATTTTTATTGAAGTATAGTTGATTTACTATGTTGTGTTAGTTTCTGGTGTACAACAAAGTGATTCAATTTTATATATATATATATATATATATATATAACTATATATATAATTATATATAAAACTATCTACAATGGAAAAGAATATGAAAAACTATATATATACATACATACATACATATATATGGTTTTTCATATTCTTTCTATTACAGTTAATTACAACCCACTGATTTCTTTTTATTGATTTCCTCTCAAGATGCTTTATCCATTACTGAAAGTGGGGTATTGAAGTCTCCAACTATTATTGTTTTGCTGTATATTTCTCACTTGCATTCTATTGATATTTGCTTTATATATCCAGGTGTTCTGATATTGGTGCATATATATTTATAATTGTTATAAATTTTTGGTTAATTGACATCTTAATCAGTATATAATATCCTTCTTTGTCTCTTCTGACAGCTTTAGCTTAAGGTCTATTTCATCTGATATAAGTATAGCCACCCTTGCTCTCTTTTGTTGTTACCATTTGCATCTAATATATCTTTTTCATCCTTCTCTTTTAGACTATTTGTGTCCTTAAATCTAAAGTGAGTCTTTTATAGACAACATATAGCTTGATCTTGTATTTTTTTCATTCAGCTACTCCATTTCTTTTGATTGGAAGTTTCATCCATTGTCATTTAATGCAATTATGGATAGAGATGTACTTACTATTACCATTATGTTAATTGACTTTTGATTGCTTTGTAGAATGTTTGTCCCTTTTTTTTAACCTTTTTTGTCTTGATTTATTGTATTGATATGTTTTGATTCACCTTTATTTTGAGTGTTTTCTATATATTTTCCCTGTAGTTGTCATAGAGCATTCATAAAAGAGCTTATAGTTATAACAGTCTATTTCAAACTAATATCAACTTAACTTCAATCACATAAAAAAACTTGACACTTTTACTTCCTCCCTTACAATACTTCACGTTATTGATGTCACAGTTTACGTCTTTTTATATTGGGTATCCATTAACCCATTTTATGGTTATAGTTATTTTAAAACTTTTTATTTTCTTCTTTTATACTAGAATTAAATGTGATCTATTCACTACTGTTACAGTATTACTTTATACTTTACTTGTCTATTTATTTGCCTTAACCAACAAGTTTTATGGTTTCATATGTTTTCATATAGCTGTTTAATCTCCTTTTATTTAAACTTGAAGACCTCCCATTAGCATTTCTTGGAAAGGTAAGTCTAATGGTTATGAACTCCCTCAGCATTTGTTTCTCAGAAAAAAGTATGTCTCCTTCATTATTGAAGGACAGTTTTGCCAGGCTTTGTATTATTGGCTGGATTTTTTTCTTTCTGCATTTTGAATATATTATCCTACTCTTTTCTGGCCTGCAATATTCCTGATGAGAAGTCTACTGATAGCCTTATAAAAGTGTCCTTTTACATGGCAATTTGCTTTTCCTTGCTGTTTTCAAAATTGTCTCTTTGTCTTTGACTTTTGCTAGCTTAATTATAAAGTGTCTCAATGTGTAATTCTTTTGGTTCATCTTATTGCTCATTTGTTGAACTTTCTGGATCTGCATGTCCATTTCCTTCCCGAGATTTGGGAAGTTTTCATTCAGTATTTCTTTCAGTAAAACTTCTGTCCTTTTCTCTCTTAATTCTCCTTCTAGGATTCCATAATATGAATACTGGTCTGCTTGTTGGTTTCCCAAAGTCTCTTAAACATCCTGTTTTCTTTTGCATTCTTTTTTCATTTTTCTCCTCTGATAGGATGATTTCCAATAACCTTTCTTTGAGTTTGCTGATTCTTTCCCTGACTGATCTTGTCTGACATTGAATCCATGTAGTAAATTTTTCAGTTCAATTATAGTGTTCTTCAGCTCTATTATTTCTCTTTGATATTTTTTATATTTTCTATCACTTTGTTGAAATACTTACTTTGTTCATGCATTGTTCTCATGAACTCATTGATCAAATTTTAATGGTTGTTTAAATTTTCTCTGAGTTAAATTACATAACTCCACCTCATTAAAGTTCATACTTAGACATTTGTCTTGTTCCTTTGTTTGGAACATATTTTCCTGTTTATTCATTCTCCTTGATTCTTTGTATTGGTGTCTCTGAACTAGACAAAACAGCTACCTCTCTCAGTCTTCATAGACAGGATTCATGCAGGAGAGGATCCTTACCAATCACTCTGGTCCCTCAAAACTTTGTGCTAGATCAAACTGCCAACTTTGCTCTCAGAGACCTCCAGTCTTCTAGAACATGCAGAGCCCTGTTAGCACTCTAAGACAGGTAAAACAGATACTAGTGCCATGGGCAGACCCCAGTATATTCAGTCCATTGGATGTAAGGTCCAATCCTTCCTTCTTTCACAAGGGAGAATCTGAGACCTGAATTTTTTCTGCCCATTTAATTTGCATTGAACCTGTGGAATGTGGCTGTGGAATGTGGTGTTTGAGATGGCAATCTCAAAACACATTCTTTATTTTCAGTACCACCATAAAGATATGCTATGCTGAGTCCTGTCAACAATCCAAGTTAGGAGAGATTAGCTAGTGTTTACAACAGCGTCCCCCAAGAATCAGAGCATTGGACCTATGGTCTGATCCTTTCTTTCCTTCCCAGGATGAAGCTGGGAGCTGCATTTGTTCTACTCACTCAGTTTGCACTGAAATGAAGAGTGGGTCTGTGGTGTGTGTTAGCTTGCTCTTTCTAATTGTACTCTTTGTTCTAAGTAGTCCTGTGAATCTATAGTATGCTGGTCCTGTCAGCCATCCAAAGCACATGAGACAGAAGTCAGTTCTTCAGACAGCCCCCAGAAGAATCGAAGTGTTAGATGTGTGGTCTCATCCTTCCCTTCCCTCCACAGAGAAGAGCTGTGAGCTGGAGGTTTTCTCCCCATCATATGGTGCTGCAGCAGGGGAAGGGCCCTTGGTGGGAAAGAATCCCAATTTCTCCTACCAACTTCATTGTGACTTGTTTCAATCTTGCCAGGATGCAGGAGAGCTGCAGTTAGTTTATGGATATTTCACAAGTGTATTTTCTTGTAGAATCATTGTATCCATGGAAGGAAGAAATGTCCAAGGCCTCATATTTCTGAAATCACTTTATTGGCCATTTTAAAAAATAGGTTGTTTTTTAAAATTATTGTTGAATTTGTATATTTTGAAGAATAATTCATTATCAGATGTATGTTTTGCAAAGATTTTCTCCCAGTCTTTTGCTTGTTTTTTCATTCTCATAGCAGTGGCTTTAACAAAGAAAAAAATTTTATTACTTTAATTAAGTCTAATTTACCAAAATTTTCTTTCATGGATGGTGCTTTTGATGTTGTATCTATAAAGACATCACCAAACCCAAGTTCTCCTACATTTTCTCCTATGTTATCTTTTAGGAGTTTTACAGTTTTACATTTTACATTTAGGTCAGGGATCCATTTTTAATTAAATCTGAGAAAGATAAGGTCTGTGTCTACATTTTTTTCCTTGCATGTTGATGTTCAGTTGTTCTAACAGCATTTGTTGAAAGACTATCTTTGCTCCATTGTCAATTAAGTTGACCACATTTGTATAGGTTTACTTACGGGCTTTTTATTCTATTCTATTCTTCTATTTGTCTATGGTTTTGTCAGTAGATCACTTTCTTGATTATAATAGCTTTATAATAAGTCTTGAAGTCAGGTAGTGTCAGTTCAGTTCTCTAATTTTTTTCTCATTCCACTGTGCTGGCTATTCCTCTAATATGTAGAAAACTATAAAATTTACAATCAGTTTGTCAACATTCACAAAGTAATTTGCTATGATTTTGATTGGGATAGTAGAATATATAGATCAATTTGTGAAAAACTGGCATATTAACTATAATGAGTCTTCCTACCCATGAATATAAAATTATGTTTAGTAAATTTTTATTTCATTTTGGACATATGAAATGGTTCACTTTAAGATTCTGGTCTCAGTTCTTTTCCTGTAAAGAGCACTGATTTTTGTTTAGCAGTTAAATCATTTAATGGTTGTCTACTTGAATTTGTTTAGGCTTCATTTTACACTTTTATTACAACTTTTGTAATATCAAGAGAGTTCCAATGCCCTTCTAGTTTGCCATACCTAAACTCAAAAATTTGTCTCCCCTAGGTATCTTGGCATAGCTTGATTTTACGCTTTTATAAGGCAAGACTAAGATAAGCCTTATTGTAAGACATTATCCTTACTCCTTGTGCAAGGTTTTTTGTGCTATTTCAGCTAGATGACCTGGGTATTAACAAGGCCCCTTCACTGTGATTGGCATAGAACACCAATGTCTTCCCACATGCTTACTGTCTCTTTTACTCTCACCTGAGTGGCGCCTCCTCTCTTGTAATCTTCAGATAGTATCACCCAAACATTCACAGCCCACTCCTTCACCAAAGACTAATGTGAAAACTCCAGACTTTTGCCATCTGATTCAGATCCTTTCCCTGTTGTGCATGCACCATAGTTTCCTTCCACTTTAGCTGCTGAGATCTCTAGTCTCTGCTTTCTGAGCTCATCAAAACCATTAAATTCTCCTTGGGTTTGAGTTCCACATATTGCAATCTGACAATTGTCCCCAGTCAGAAAGCTGTTGCCAATATAAGACTCATATCATGAATTCTCTTTCTTTAAATGATTGCAGTCTTATGCTACCAGTGGTTTAGTGCATCAACACTTTTGTCCAATGTTATGGTACTTTCAACTGGTATGGCAAGTCTGGTATCAGCTACTCTGTCATGAAAATAAATGGAAGTTTCTATATTACTTTTATTCAAATAGTATTATATTATTTTTTAAAACTCACATCACAGCATTGCTTTTTCTGTGGTATGTGAACCAAACTGATCCCATCTTATTAATCTTTAAATTTCAAGCAGATATTTTAAAATGCCATATCTGTTTTCAGATTTGTCTATTAAAGATACATATTTGCTTACAACCTTATGTCAGGGTCATCTTTCATTTTCTGGATCTTTCAGCTGACCCCACCTGTCTATCATTCAAATTAATTTTTATATACATTTAACTTGCTTCTAGTTAGGCTGACCTTGATGTCCTACAGCTTAGATTTATTATTGTTTAAAATCATCACTTAGTTAATAGTTTCATTTGATAAAATACCCTCTTTTCTCCCTATGCAAATACTATCCATGTTCTGCTTCCATTTTTAATTTCCTTCTTCTCTGAAGTACTGACAATATTTGTACTTTATACCATATAATGCAACACTCACATACCACACTATTATCTACTGTAGGTTAATTTATGTTAGTCTTACCTCTTCTACCAGATTTTAAGTTATTTGAGGAACGAGACTTCTAACTAACACAGTGTTGAACTCTATAACATTTAAACGGTCAATGGATCAGTCTTTGAGAAACACTAGATATAATTTTGTTCTCTTTAAGCAAAGCATTAGAAAATATGGGGATGAAAAGGCCCTACACACAGTAAATACAGAACGCAGATCTCTTTGTTTTGATATGTTGCAGGATCAAACACTACTCCACTGGTTCTGTCTTACTCAGGAAACATGTTAAAATTGCATGTTACTGAGAAGAACCATCCAGAGATTTTCATTCAGTAGGTGATGATAGTGCCCAGGGATCTTATTTTTAAGTATTTCCATGTGAGTCTGATGCATCTGTTCTACTACACAACTCAAAGGAAAAGACCACTAAGTTATGGTGTTGGCAATTACACTGAAAAAGAAACTCAACACTTATGAACAATGTTCTAAGATATGTGATAGAAAATAGAAAAGCGGCTGCTAAAATTGTCTCTAGCTCTGAGGATATTTTTCCCCAAACATACTAAATATTAGAAATCCATTGAGCTGGGTAGGCTCTATAGGTAATTTTCCATAAATCATTGAAGAAGGAGGCTAAAGACTAGGGTACACAAATACAAGAATTTAAATGAATATATACTTTAGAGGAAATAAATAAGGTAACACAAGCTTTAAATGATACACTAAACAAGATAGACTTAATAGATATTTCTAGGACATTCCATCCAAAAACAACAAAATACACTTTCTTCTCAAGTGCTCATGGAACATCCTCCAGGACAGATCATATTTTTGGTCACAAATCAAGCCTTGGTAAATTTAAGAAAATTGAAATCATATCAAGTAACTTTTCTGGCCACAACGCTATGAGACTAGATATAAATTACAGGAAAAAACTCTGTAAAAAATACAAACACATGGAGGCTAAACAATACCCTGCTAAATAACCAAAGGATCACTGAAGAAATCAAATAGGAAATCAAAAAATACCTAGAAACAAATGACAATGAAAACACAACAACCCAAAACATATGGGATGCAGCAAAAGCAGTTCTAAAAGATAAGTTTATAGCAACACAATCTTACCTCAAGAAACAAGAAACAACTCAAATAAACAATCTAACATTATACCTAAAGCAATTAGAGAAAGAAAAACAAACAAACAACAAAAAAAAACCCAAAGTTAGCAGAAGGAAAGAAATCACAAAGATCAGATCAGAAATAAAAGAAAAATAGTTGAAGGAAATAAACACAAAGGTCAATAAAACTAAAAGCTGGTTCTATGAGAAGATAAACAAAATTGATAAACCATTAGCCAGACTCATCAAGAAAAACGGGAGAAGACTCAAATCAATAGAATTAGAAATGATAAAGGAGAAGTAACAACTGACACTGCAGAAATAAAAAGGATCACGAGAGTTTACTACAAGCAACTATATGCCAATAAAATGAACAACCTGGAAGAAAGGGGCAAATTCTTAGAAAAGCACAACCTTCTAAGATGGAACCAGGAAAAAATAGAAAATATAAACAGACCAATCATGAGCACTGAAATTGAGACTGTGATAAAAAATCTTCCAACAAACAAAAGCCCAGGACCAGATGCCTTCACAGGCAAATTCTATCAAACATTTAGAGAACAGCTAACACCTATCCTTCTCAAACTCTTCCAAAATATAGTAGAGGGAGGAACACCCCCAAACTCATTCTATGAGGCCAACATCACCCTGATACTAAAACCAGACAAAGATATCAAAATGAAAGGTAACTACAGGCCAATATCACTGATGAACATAGATGCAAAAATCCTCAACAAAATACTAGCAAACAGAATCCAACAGCATATTAAAAGGATCATACACCATGATCAAGTGGGGTTTATTCCAGGAATGCAAGGATTCTTCAATATAAGCAAATAAATCAATGTGATGCACCATATTAACAAATTGAAGGATTAAAAAAATACCATCATCTCAATAGATGCAGAAAAAAGTTTTGACAAAATTCAAAAGTCATTTATAATAAAAACGCTCCAGAAAGTAGGCATAGAAGGCGCTTACCTCAACATAATAAAGGCCATATATGACAAACCCACAGCCAACATCATTCTCAATGGTGAAAAACTGAAAACATTTCTTCTAATATCAGGAACAAGACGAGGTTGTCCACTCTCACGACTATTATTCAACATAGTTGTGAAAGTTTTAGCCACAGCATTACAAGAAGAAAAAGAAATAAAAGGAATCCAAATTGGAAAACAAGAATTACAGCTGTCACTGTTTGCAGATGACATGATACTATACATAGAGAATCCTAAAGATGCTAGCAAAAGACTACTAGAGCTAATCAATGAATTTGGTAAAGTAGCAGGATACAAAATTAATGCATAGAAATCTCATGCATTCCTATACACTAATGATGAAATATTTGAAAGAGAAATTAAGGAAACCACCCCCCATTTAGCACTGCAACAAAAATAATAAAATATCTAGGAATTAACCTACCTAAGGAGAAAAAAGACCTGTATGCAGAGAACTTTAAGACAGTGATGAAAGAAATGAAAGATGATACAAACAGATGGAGAGATATACCATGTTTTTGGATTTGAAGAATCAACATTGTGAGAATGACTACTACCCAGAGAAATCTACAGATTCAATGCAATCCCTATCAAACTACCAAAGGCATTTTTCACAGAATTAGAACCAAAAATTTCACAATTTGTATGGAAACACAAAAGACCCTGAAGAGCCAAAGCAATCTAGACAAAGAAAAATGGAGCTGGAGGAATCTGGCTTCTGGATTTCCGACTATACTACAAAGCTACAGTAATCAAGACAGTATGGTACTGTCACAAAAACAGAAAGATAGATCAATGGAATTGGATTGAAAGCCCAGAGTTAAACCCAAGCGCCTATGGTCACCTTATTTTTGATAAAGGAGGCAAGAATATACAATGGAGGAGAAACAGCCTCTTCAATAAGTTGTGCTGTGAAAACTGGACAGCTCCACGTAAAAGAATGAAGTTAGAACACTCATAAACACCATACACAAAACTAAATTCAAAATGGATTAAAGACTTAAATGTAAGGCCACACAGTATAAATCTCTTAGATGAAAACATAAGCAGAACACTCTATGACATAAATCACAGCAAAATCCTTTTTGCCCCACCTCCTAGAGAAGTGGAAATTAAAAAAAAAAAACAAAAAAACAAATGGGACCTAATGAAACTTAAAAGCTTTTGCAGAGCAAAGGAAACCATACACAAGACCAAAAGACAACCCTCAGAATGGGAGAAAATATTTGCAAATGAAGCAAATGACAATGTACTTATCTCCAAAATTTACAAGCAGCTCATGCAGCTCAATATCAAAAAAACAAACAACCCAATCCAAAAATGGGAAGAATACCTAAATAGATATTTCTCTAAAGAAGATATACAGATTGCGAACAAACACATGAAAGGATGCTCAACATCACTAAGCACTAGAGAAATGCAAATCAAAACTACAATGAGGTATCACCTCACACCAGTCAGAATGGCTATCATCAAAAAATCTACAAACAATAAATCCTGGAGAGGGTGTGGAGAAAAGGGAACCCTTTTGCACTGTTGGTGGGAATGTAAATTGATATAGCCACTATGGAGAACAGTATGGATGTTCATTAAGAAACTAAAATAGAACTACCATACACCACAGCAATCCTACTACTGAGCAAACAAATCCTACCCTGAGAAAACTATAATTCAAAAAGAGTCATGTATCACAATGTCATTGTAGCTCTACTTACAATAGCCAGGACACGGAAGCATCTTAAGTGTCCATCAACAGATGAGTGGATAAAGAAGGTGTGGCACATATATATAGTGGAATATTACTCAGACATAAAAGGTAACGAAATTGAGTGCTTGTAGTGAGGTGGATGGACCTAGAGTCTGTCATACAGAATGAAGTAAGTCAGAAAGAGAAAAACAATTGCTGCATCCTAACACATATATATGGAACCAAAGAAAAACGATTCTGAAGGACCTAAGGGCTGGACAGGAGTAAAGATGCAGACGTGGAGAATGGACTTGAGGACATGGGGAGGGGGAAGGCTAAGCTGGGATGAAGTGAGAAAGTGGAATAGACATATATATATACTACCAGATATAAAATAGATAGCTAGTGGGAAGCAGCTGCATAGCACAAAGAGATCAGCTCGGTGTGGAGCAGTGGGATGGGGAGGATATGAGGGAGACACAAAAAGAAGGAGGTATGGGGATATATGTGTATCTATAGCTGATTCACTTTGTTATAAAGCAGAAACTCACACACCATTGTAAAGCAATTATATTCCAATAAGGATGTTTAATATATATATATATATATATATATATATATATATATATATATATATATATATATATATATATATACTTTAGACCAAAATGAAATAGTTTTGTTACAGGAATTCTGGCAATACAAGCACAAAACTTAATTCTCCCTCTGGTTTCAGTTATGCATTCCTTCTCTGAGTGAAGTAGAGAAAGTAATTAAAATAACACATATTTTTGAAATAATTTATCTCCTTATTTCTTTCCTTTCTAGCTCATATACTCTTTTTTTTTATAAACTGCTTTATTATATGCATTTCTTACAATGCAATTATTTAAAAATAAATGTCTGTAATATTTGGAAAAATGTCACTAAAGCCTTGAGCTATAGAAAGACATGTCAGCGTGTAACAAAATGAGGGTTGGTATTTCTTTATTTCATTGATTAGCATTTGAGACTATTTTATATCTTATGGACAATAATCCAGTAGACATTTAATATACCTTAATAATACATAATATTTGATTTCTTCCATAATGCAATAATATAAATAGTGATCAGATGTTTCAGAAATTTTTATTGCTGTTTTTTAACTATATGTATATTTGTTTAAGAAGATATCTATATATGTTCATGTTTATATATATATATATATATCACTGTTTCTCATATTTTCAGAATCAGAAGTTTTAGAAAAGCAACTTTTATATTTTTCTCCCTCCAACACAGTCACATAATATCTACTTCATTATATTGGGGGTGGAAAATAGATTTCCTTTTAGAATATAATACAGAGACCATGAAGATTGTAATACAAAGATCATGCTTTTTACTACAAAGAATTATAAATATCTTTAACGTATCCCAGAATTTATGCTACCCTCAATATGTTTGATGGTACAGAAATAAAATGGAAATTTGACAAATAGTTTAAGAAATAGTCTTTGCAAAAGATTCTGAATATCAATATAATATTCATTAGTTTACACCATAGCAGTAAAGCTTTTTATTCTTATTTTTTATGGATATAATCAATATTTTCTTTTTTCTACTTGTAAATGAGAAATTTCATTTTTTATGTTTTTTATGGTGAAATATTAGATTAATTTTATGACAAGTTCTGAAGGTTCATTTCCTTTTATCATCAATCCTGTTTTCTTTTATTGCAGAATTATACTTACAAATAATATTATTTGAGAGGAGTCACATAAAAACTGTGAGCATAACATAGAATATTTTCAGGTTCATAGAGCAAACTCTTAGTTTCAAGAAAAATTGTATTTAATTTCCACATTTCTCACTGTGGTGGAGATAAAGGATAGTCAATATCAGCAAGTAAGGTACAGATATGACATGCTGCAACTATAACAAGCATTCTTTCTAACTCATCAGTGAATAATTTCAACAAAGAGATTAGGAAGCTCTTTTTAAAAGATGCAAGGTAAATTCCATTTGAGAAAAACTTTGCAAACATCTTATTGATAGTTATATAAAAAATATTTTCTCCAGATTTTTGTAGTCATTATTTAGGCAGGCCACAGATACATACTACATGTTAATTTCCCAGTGTTTCAATGGACAACTAAGTCATTGAAGGGAAAATTTAAAATGATGTCCTTTTTAAAGAAAATGTTATTTTACTCATTGAACATTTTCATTATTTGTTCACATCTCTAATATACCTTATGCAACTGTTATTGTAACCGTAGTGTGATAAAATAGCATGAAAACTATCAGATTTTCTACCCTTAAAGATATTTATAAACTTTTAAAATGAGAATTTTTTTAAAAAGCTTTTCTATTTGGTTTGTTTCCTGTAACATGTTTTCATTGTAATTAAGGAATTTATTCAGCCACTGTCAATTAGCTAAATTGATGAGAACATCTGACTGTGAGAAGCTGAATTTCTACAGCTGGGCATACTAAATGATCATCAGCTCAATTTAAAGCAAGAAAAGTAGGCACTGAGTGGAAAGCCAGACACCAACAGAGAAAGAAAATTAGCAGGCATATGTTAGTATGTTATTAGAACTCACATATTAAATAAAGGTACTTAATTGAATAGCAGAGTAGGTTTAAAATATCTTTTAAAACCTGTGAACACAGGCTGTATAAGACACACTTGTTCAGTATGTGTATTATGGTAATTGCAACCTTTCCTATTACGCTTAACCGCTACAAATAAATATGTTAGAGTTAATGGAATTTTTCTTGTTATTACCATCACTAGTGTTTTAGCAATTATTTTCCTGTTTTATTGTAAAGTGGTATTTTTAATGTTGTATTGAAAATTGGAGAGCTTGCCATGGGAAGACAAAACTTCTAAGGAGTGGTAGGCCATATTTTTCGTCAACTAATCATTTTCACATAATATTCTTCATAAACAAAAATGAAGCAATTTAATCAGCATTAGTTGTTTTTTATCCACAATTCAAGATTATTTGAAATGAACTATCAGCTCTCCTCTTTGGTCCCCCTGTGACCAGTGTGCATACTTTTATGAACCAGCTGGCAGGTTTTAGAGTAGTCTGCATCAACAGAGCACAAATAATATAATTGGTTTATATTTATTAAGTCTCAACAAGACTGGTGTCCAAGTATGGACTGGAACTAAAAATTGGCTTCAGTATTTCTATCACAGTTAATTAGCTGGAGCCCAATTATTTGGGTAGAGTAAGTTTTTTGCTCTCCTTTGGGGTTTCCACTATACAGAAGTAGTCTATTAAAGAAGATATGTATTCCATGTGTTCACCATACATCCTCTCACATTCCCTGCTTGATATATGGGAGTACCAAAATTAAATAAAGCTGTACAATTTTATAGCTAGTGGTTAGCCTTCACAGGAAAAAATATATTTTGTTCCCACCTCTAATATATGTATGTACACACACACACATACACAGACAATTGCTTATAGATCAGAAAGTGAGGTAGTGGTGTGCACACATATGTGTCCATATATGTGCATGTATGTGTGCATAATTGTGTTTTCATGATATTACCCAAAGGAACAATCTGACATTTCATGGTGGGGTAGAACTTTAATATGCTTTGTAAGAATTGATTCAGCCCTGCTGTGTTTACATTAACCACTGATTTTGTTGTTGCTGTTTTTTTTAATTTGTTTTAATTGGAGTATAGTTGGTTTACAATGTTGTGTTAGTTTCTCCTGTACAGCAAAGTGAATCAGCCACATGTATACATAATCCCCTCTTCCTTGGATTTCCCTCCCATTTAGGTCACCACAGAGCATTGAGTAAAGTTCCCTGTGCTATGTAGTCTCTTCTCATTAGTTATCTATTTTTACCTAGTAGTGTATATATGTCAATCCCAATCTCCTTATCCATCCCATCCCCCTTTCCCCACTTAGTATCCATACGTTTGTTCTCTACGTCTGTGTCTCTATTTCTGCTTTGCAAACAAGTTCATGTATACCATTTTCTAGATTCTACATATATGCATAAACATATTTGTTTTTCTCTTTCTGACTTACTTCACTCTGTATGACAGTCTGGAGGTCCATCTATGTCTCTGTAAGTGGCACAATTAGCCACTGACTTTTTAAAAATAAATTTATTTATTTATTTATTTATTATTTATTTTTGGCTGTATTGGGTCTTTGTTGCTGCATGTGGCTTTCTCTAGTTGTGGCGAGCGGGAGCTACTCTTCATTGCGGTGCTCAGGCTTCTCATTGCAGTGGCTTCTCTTGTTGCAGAGCTTGGGCTCTAGGCACATGGGCTTCAGTAGTTGTGGCATGTGGGCTTCAGTAGTTGTGGTTTGTGGGCTTCAGTAGTTGTGGCTCGTGGGATCTAGAGTGCAGGCTCAGTAGTTGTGGCACATGCAATTAGTTTCTCTGTGGCATGTGGGATCTTCAAGGACCAGGGATCGAACCCATGTCCCCTGCATTAGTAGATGGATTCTTAACCACTGCACTACCAGGGAAGTCCTAGCCAGTGATTTTTAAATCCCAGAATCGAACCAAGAGAGCTCCACGTGTGATACCTAAAATAACCAACTACTTGAAGAGTTAATCGTAAATAACTACAAATATGCAATATTATATTTTAAAGAAAAATGCAATGAATAGGTTTATTGCTAACATCATAGCCTGCTCTGTCCATGAGTAGCATAGCCTTATTAAGGTTGTGTGGATATACATGTAAGATAATATAACCAATAGATTTGGAATTTTTAGACACAATTTCAAGAGTAATGAAACTGTGACAGAGCTACCACTCCATTACAGTTCTTTTGAGGAGTGAGTTTCCTAAGGAATTATTTTTCTCCTCTCAGAGAACTTGTCCTGTAATTTAAGCAATCTACCACAAGTCATTGGTCTCAAGGTTTAAATTACAAATTATGTTCTTTGTCTAAGATTTTAAAAATTCTGTTAAAATATATGATGTAATAAATAAAGCTCATGTAAATAAACCTTAAATTATCATCTCACTTTAGGGCAAATCTAAAAAAGTCTTAAAATACAACAACTAGATAGCTGTGACTTGCTTGACCAACTCCTCTAGTACAAAAAAGCAAGTGTCTTTCTTTCAATTGTAAAAGCCACATATACTCATTGTAGAAAATACACAAAATATTTTAAAGAAGGGGAAATCACTCATTATCCCAACACTCATATAGAAAACTTTTATATAAATTTCCAGTATTTTCCCAAGGATATTTATTACAACTATGTAGAACCTAGGAGGATAGTGTTGCATAGTATATATAAGCCTTTAATTTTGGAGTCAAAAGAAATACATTTGCAATTCTAGTTTTTGTATTTAGTAGATGAATGAATTTGGGCAACTTATTCAATTTATCTAAGACATTTCCCCTTACCTATAAAAGCAGGAGGGTTTCCTCATACGATGGTTATGAAGAATGAATAAAATAATGCATGTAATGTACTTATCATTATATGTCAGGTACGTAGCAAGTGCTCAATAAATGTTAGAAATTTTTATATTAAAATCATTTTAATTATGAAAGTTTGATAATGCTCTTTTTTAATAAAACATGCTTTTCTGCTTAAAAGCATATTTTGGGAGTTATTCTATGAGTATGGTTTAGTAATCTCCTATTGGTTAATCTTCTTAAAGATAAGAACTATAAAATACACATTAAAATATTTAAAATTTTAACTGAAGAATCTGAAACTTAGACAAAAGCAGACAAATCCTTGAGAAGAGTCAGCACTTGGAAGAAGAAAATAGCATGTGGTCCAATTCTCATCTTTTGTGGCTCTTAGCCTAAGGGCAAGCACATAGGGCAGTTAAAACTCCAGTAGAAAACACTTTTGGGCCTAAGAACAAGGGATCTGAATTTGGAGCAACTGCTGACATGGGAAATTGAGAGGGAATCCTGGAGTCTGGAGGTTCGGAGAGAGGGGTTCCCAAATTGTGTGTATAGCTGCTGCTTAAATCTCTTGTCAGCCACTAAAAAATGAATTCTCAAGACAGGCTCAAAGCAGTGAAGCTAAAAGTAGATGTAAACTAAGAGTCCAATCGAGCTAAGGGCCTGATCAAATAAGAATATCAATACTTTTGAGGGAATGTAACAGAATGGAGGGTCCTCACAGCTTAATATTCTTAATGTCAAAGATATAATCCACAATTACTAAGCATACAGATTATCAGGACATGGTTACCCAGTCTCAATAGTAAAAATAATCAACCAAGACTAACCCTGGATGACCCACAATTTGCAATTAGCTGACAAGTGTTTTATATAAACTATTTTATCAACACTAAATGAAGTTAAGGTGAATGTGCTAGGGTAAATAAAAATTAGGAAATCTCAGCAGAGAAAAATGAAACCATAAAAGGAACCAAGTAGAAATTCTCCCACTGAAACATAAGATATCTGAAATCAAAAATTCACTGAATAGACTTAAGAGCTGAATGGAGATTAAAATAAAAATAGACTAACAAATATTATCCAATTTAGAGAAGTTACAGAAAAATATTGTTAAAAATATATTTAGGGGGCTTCCCTGGTGGTGCAGTGGTTGACAGTCTGCCTGTCGATGCAGGGAACACGGGTTCATGCCTCGATCCAGGAAGATCCCAGATGCTGCAGAGTGGCTAGGCCTGTGAGCCATGACCACTGAACCTGTGTGTCTGGAGCCTGTGCTCCACAACGAGAGAGGCCACAACAGTGAGAGGCCCGTATACCACAAAAAATAAAAAATAATAAAAATATATATATATATGGACTTGTGGGAAAAATATCAAAAATTCTACCATCTGTGTAATTGTAATCTGAGAATTACTCAAGAGAGAATGGAAATACATATTTGAAAAAATGGATAAACTATTAAAAATTTGATGAAAACAAATTTTTATATTCAAAAATATCAGTGAACCTCAATTAGGATAAACACAAATAATGCCTTAACAAATTGTAATCAAACTAGGAGAAAATTTTAAAAGCAGAGGGGAAAAAAACAAATAACATATTACATGATAGGAAACAATAATTTGAAGTATCACTGACTTCTTATCAGAAACAATGGAGGCCAGAAAACAAAGAAACAATATTGTTAAAGTGCTAAAGAGAAAAAGACTTAATCCCAGAATAAAAAAAAAATCTTCATGAATGAAGACATTTTCAGATAAAACAAAACTAAGACTGTAAAATTAAAACTAAAAAGTGTATGTTTTCTGACTACAATGGAATGAAATTAAAATTGAATCAGAAATACACAAGAAATGAACAGCAATAAAATATTTAGGAAGAACCCAGATATTTAGACATTAAAAAATGAACTTGTGAATAATTTATAAAGAAATCTCAAGGGAACAAGCAAAAATAGAAATACCTTTAATGAAGGAAGATAAAAACTATCAAAATTTATGGACTGTAGAAAAAGGGGTGCTTAGAGGGAAATTTATGATTTAATACTTATAGTAGAAAAGAAGAAATGTGCAAAATAAATTATCTACATTTCCACCATAATAAACTAGTAAAGAAAAAAAAGAAAAAGGAGCAAATAAAATTGCAAATAAGTACAAGGAAATAATAAAGAACAGAAATCAAAAATACGACTAATGTACAAAAAATAGAGAAAATAAATGAAACCAAAGTTTGTTCTTTGTAACCATCAACACAGCAGATACATTCTACCTAGAGTTTGTGAAAAAAAAAGGAAAAGATACATTATGAATTACTGATGTCATGAATGAAAGGATATTACTAAAAATTTTATATACATTAACATAATTTTAAATGCATAACATAATGATAACAATGTTTTCATAACATTACAAAAAACTGTATGAAAATAAATTTGACAACACAGAAATTAAATTTCTACACAACTTAGAAATTAAATTTAAATTTCTTCATAACTAGAAGTTACCAAATCCATTCAAAATCAAATGTTAAAATATCAGCTTTATATCATTAAATAATTTATAAATTTTATTAAAATATTCCCAAACAAAATATATTGCCCCAAATGGCTTCAGTGGTATAAAGTATCAAATATTTGAGGAAGAAATAAAGCCAATTTTATAGAAACTCTTTAAGAAAACAGAGGAGGGGGGAATACTCTCTAACCCACATTATAAGGTCAGTATGGCCTGGACGTCAAAACCAGAAAATGACATTTCAAAAAAGAAAACTGAAGAACAATAACCTCATGATGAATATCTGCAACATAATATTACCGAGTGGAATAAAGCAAGTGAAGTTTGAGATATTCAAAGATAGATTATCAAGTGAAAATCAGTCAAATACCATATTAATAAACAACAAAACGCATATGATTGTTTTAGTAAATATTCAAGGTTGAAAATGTAAATTCAAATGAAAACGTTCCAGAAACTAGAAATAGCATGAGAAATATTCAACTTGATAAAGAACAGTGAAGAAAAACCTATAGCTAACATCATATCTAGTGATGAAGACCGAATGTTTTTCCTATGAGATAGGGAGATAAGCACCATTTCTAGTCTACATTGACCCTAAGGTCACAGCCAGTGTAATAAAGGAATAAAAAGAAAGAATATACATACATATTGGATAAGGAGAATTTTATTTGGATAAGACATGATTGTAAATATAGAAAGTAGTATGTAATCTATTAAAAAGCTGCTAGAATTAATAAGTGAATATAGCAAAGTAAGCATTCACTAGGCAAATATCTCAAAAATTGTATTTGTATATTTCAGCAACAAGCAATTAGAAATGAAATTTTAAAATTCCATTTTCAATAGTATAAAACATATTTAAATTTAGTAATAATTTTCAAGAAAATGTGCAAAATCTTTGTAATACAAACTAAAAAAAAATTGCTGACAAAATTAGAGAAGACCTAATTAATGTAGAGATGATGTTATATCCGTGTATTGGATGTCTAGATATTTTTATAATGTTGGCATTCTCGAATTGATAGATTCAATGCAATACCAATCAAAATCCTAGCATGATTTTGAGAAGACATTGACAAGATGACTAATATTTATGTAGGAAAACAATGAACATAAAATAGCCAAAATAATCTAAAGAAAGAAAAAGTTTTTAGGATTTGTTATCTAATTCCCAGACTGAGCCTTGAAGAAGGTCAACATGTAAAATTCAAATATAGCTGAACACACTTGTCAAAAAGTCTTAGAGGAAATATTCAGAGAGTTAGAAGGAAAAGTAGGAAAGCACAGTGTCAGAGAAGAGAGTGTTCCAAGTGGGAGGAATGGACAACTATGCTAAATGTTGCTAAAAAGAGAAAGAAGCTGAGGACTGAAAAAAAAGATCTGTTGGGTTTACTATCAACTGGACATCACAAGTAATTTGGACAAGAGCATTTTGGGTACAGTAGTGGGAACAGCAGATTGAAATAATTTGAGTGAGGGGTGAGGAAAGGGAAATAACAAATATAAATAGCTATGAAAAATTCTGTGAGCCATTCATACTTATTGTAAAAATACTTATTATAAAAATAATATATTCATGACTTGGCTAGGCAACGACCTCTTAAAGGGGATGCAAAAATCATTCATTATAAGGGCTTCCCTGGTGGTGCAGTGGTTGAGAGTCCGCCTGCTGATGCAGGGGACACGGGTTCGTGCCCTGGTCCAGGAAGATCCCACATGCCGCGGAGCGGCTAGGCCTGTGAGCCATGGCCACTGAGCCTGCATGTGCGGAGCCTGTGCTCCACAGTGGGAGAGGCCACAACAGTGAGAGGCCCGTGTACCACAAAAAAAAAAATCATTAATTATAAGGTAAAAATTGATACACTAATACAATAAAATAACAAAAACTTCTATTTAGCAAAAGACATCATTAAGTGGTGAAAAGAAAAACCACAAAGTAGGAGGAAGATATTTCCAAAACTTATATTTGACAAAAGACTTATATGAGGAAGATATAAAGAACCCCAACTCAATAAAGAAAAGACAGAATTCCAGTTTCTAAAAGAATGAGCAACAGACACATCACAAAAGAGGATTTCCAAATAACTTATAAAAAATGGCAAAGATATTTACCCACTTGTTCAGCAGAGAATACATATAAAAATCCCAATGAGATCCCAATACCTATGTACCAGAATGGCAAAAATTAAAAGTGATACCAAGTTTTGATAAGGCTGTGTAACTGGAACTCTTAAGCACTGCTGGTGAAGAGTATACATTGGTACAAACACTTCTAAAAATTTAGTAGTATTTACTAAATCTGATCATATATATTAGACAGCAAGGGCTGTAATAATTAAATACCATAGCTTAAACAATAGAAATTTATTTCTCACAGTTTTGGAGGCTGGGAATTCCAAGATCAAGGTATAGCAATATAGGTTTCATTCTGAGGTCTCTTAACTTTCCTTGTAAGCTGCCAACATCTCACTGCATGCTCACATGACCTCTGTACACATGCAGAGAAAATGAGCTATGGTGTTTCATTTTCTTCTTATAAGGTTGTCAGTACTATGTGATTAGGTTTCCACTGTTATGGCCTCATTTAATCTTTATCACTTCCTCACAGGCCCTATCTCCAAATGAGTCACACTGAGGTTATGACATCACCATGTGAATTGGGGGGTACACAATTCTGTCCACAATAATTATTACACACCATGTGTCCCAGTAATTCCACTCTTAAGTACATACCTATCAGAAATAAATTCACCCACAAGAGGGAAGAGATATGGGAACATATGTATATGTATAACTGATTCACTTTGTTATACAGCAGAAACTAACACACCATTGTAAAGCAATTATACCCCAATAAAGATGTTAAAAAAAAAAGAAATAAATTCACCCAAAAGGCTATTTATAGTAATACTATAAATGGACCAGAATTAGAAAAAACCCTAATATTCATCAGCAGAAGAATGGATAAATAAATTGTGGTATATTTTAATGGAATATTATTACTCTACTTAATAAACTACTTAATATGACAAGCCTAGTGTCAAAGGAATAAAACATACAAAAATATGTATACTTTATGATTCCATGATATAATGTTCAAAACAAGCAAAAACAAACCAAACATCAAGTGTTAAAATTCAGGATATTCTTTACCCTTCAGGGGTGTAGCAATTTGGAGGAGGAACAGCAGTGACTTTGGAGAGCTAGAAATGTTCTATTTTTTAATGTGTGTAGTGGTAATCTAAGGGTGTCCACTTTGTGAACATTCATTGATTTATGCACTTATTATTTGTGTGCTTTCCTGTATATATGCTATAGTTCACTAAAAAAAAGGTTATTTAAAAAAATCACAATGCCCACCATTCCTCCAACAGCAGCTTTTTAAAGAAACTTCTAATTGGCATTGCTATCTTGTCTCCAACTGAGATGAAAGTAACCATCTTCATCATAGTAGTAATAAACAATTCTGTCTGCATCTCTATCACAGGAACAGCATCACTAATTGGGCTTCATTTCTATTCCTAGCACACTGAATAATTTAAAATGCATTTAAGTCTAAGAAATGGGAATTAAAGAATATAAAATTTTAGGTTTTCCTCTTACACTACTTGTAAGTAAACATTTTTTTCACTAAACATTGGGGAAGCAAGTGGAACTCTCATACATTTCTGGTTGGAATTTAAAATGGTAACATCATTTTGAAAAACAGTTTGGCAAAGTCAAACACTTTGGTTTTAAGTAACGGTAAACTTTTGTTAAAGTGAATTATATCATACACCTAAAATAAGTGAATTTTATTTTAATGTGACTTATACCGCAATATAGCTAAGGGAAAATAGTGTGCTCTATCTCTGGTCATGTTATAATTGTCTGTATAACTTTATACAAATTATCTGAGCTTTATGGCTCCAAATGCTTTTTTTGTTTGTTTTGTTTTGTTTTTTTTAACTATACTGTCATTTAGACATTACCTCTAATGTCTTCTAAGTTTAAATGTCTGCTCCTCTGAAACTGATAATATGGCTCACAAAACAAAATTAATCTATTTCAGGTAAGTTTTCATTTTTATCCAATAAAGACAGAAATAGTTTCAAGCAAAAAAAAAAAAAAAAAAAACAATGAGGCCATTAAAACACTCCTCAAATAAGACATCTCATCATCTTTGACAAAACAAGGATGAATGAACCACCCAAACCACATAACTTTATGAAGTTTTCTTAACCTACCTCATTATCACATTAAATATTTTAAAACAGGTTGTTGACACTAAAGTAAAATACAGTGTACTTACACTAAAAAAGATGGAAGTGTAATTTTTCTTAAAATTCACTGATTAAGTTTTATTTTATAATTTTCATGTCATAAATTTTATTTCCCATATGTATTTCTGGTACATTTATAATGAAGAGAAAAATATTACTTTTTTTTTTTTACAATTTAATCAATATATATGTCTTTAAAAAAAACAGATATAGCTTGGTTAAACCCATGAATTTCTTTTTTTAAGATTAGAAATACTATTCCTTGGTAATATCCATATGTCCAACAATCTACCTAAAGGAATGTATTACATTTTAGTTAATACAAAATACTCTCATTTTGGTGCTCTACATTACTCAATAAATCATGTCAAGGAGATGTTGATATTGAGTTAATTTTGTATAAAAAAACGAAGTTTACTGTATTCTTTTTCTCAGAGCTAGCTTTGCTTTTCTGCTTGGACTGGGAATAGTGAGATTGTATAGCCCTAATCTTTTCAAATAATATTGTGACCTAAACTGAAGTGTTGTCCTCCTCATTTTGTTTTTATATATTATCACTGACAGATTTGTGGCAGTAAACTACAATATATAATATTCTTTCAGACCTGCTGTAAGGTTGAAGATACTCATTTATTTTGTTGGATCATGAGGTAGTTTTATTCTTCATTTAAAAAAAAATTATTGGAGTATAGTTGCTTTGCAATGTTGTGTTAGTTTCTGCTGTACATCAAAGTGAATCAGCTATACATATACATATATCCCTTCTTTTTGAATTTCCTTCCCATCTAGGTCACAACAGAATATTGAGTAGAGCTCCCTGTGTGATACACTATGCTCTCATTAGTTATCTATTTTATACATAGTATCAATAGTGTATATATATGTCAATCCCAATCTCCCAAAGCATCCCACCCCTTCCTTTCCACTTAGTAGCCATATGTTTGTTCTCTAAGTCTGTGTCTCTATTTCTCCTTTGCAAATAAGATCATCTATACAATTTTTCTAGATTCCACATATATGCATTAATATAAGATATTTGTTTTTTCACTTTCTGACTTACTTTACTCTGTATGACAGTCTCTAGGTCCACCCACATCTCTGCAAATGACCCAATTTCATTCCTTTTTATGGCTGAGTAATATTCCATCATATATATGTACCACATCTACTTTATCTATTCCTCTCTTGATGGACACATGAAAAGATGTTCAAAATCACTAATTATTAGAGACATGGAAATCAAAACTACAATGAGGTATCACCTCACACCAGTCAGAATGGCCATCATCAAAAAATCTACAAACAACAAATGCTGGTGAGGGTGTAGAGAAAAGGGAACCCTCTTACACTGTTGGTAAGAATATAAATTGATACAGCCACTATGGAGAACAGTATGGTGGTTCTTTAAAAAAACTAAAAATAGAACTACCATATGACCCAGCAATCCCACTCCTGGGCATATACTCAAAGAATATCATAATTCAAAAAGACACATGCACCCCAATATTCACTGCAGCACTATGTACAATAGCCAGGACATGGAAGCAACCTAAATGTTCATCAACAGAGAAATAGATAAAGAAGATGTGGTAAATATATACAATGGAATATTAGTTAGCCATAAAAAAGGAATCAAATAGTGCCATTTGCAGAGATGTGGATAGACCTAGAGACTGTCATGTAGAGTGAAGTAAGTCAGAAAGAGAAAAACAAATATCATATAATATCGCTTATAAATGGAATTTAGAAAAATGGTAAAGATAAACTTATTTGAAAAGCAGAATAGAGACACAGACATAGAGAGCAGATGTATGGATACTAGGGTGGGGGAAGGGAGGTGGGATGAATTAGGAGATTTCCATTGACATATATACACTACTATGTATAAAATAGATAACTAATGAGAACCTATTGTATAGCAGAAAGAACTCTACTCAATGCCCTGTGGTGACCTAAAAGGGAAGGAAATCCAAGAAAGAGGGGATATATGTATATGTATAACAAATTCACTTTGTTGTACAGCAGAAACTAACACAACATCGTAAAGCAACTATACTCCAATAAAAATTAAAAAAACAAAAGAAACATGAAAAACCAATGCTTTCTTTCATAGCCTAAGATATTCATATATAATTGGTAATTGGTGAGGTTGGAATTTTAATTTTGCTATTTATAAGATTAGATAAAGGTCATATTATGAAAGTGCTAAAATATTTAGTTTACTACTGCCTTTTCTCCATTCGTCACAAAAAGAGTGCAGCCTACACTATCATATACGTATGAAGAGCTCTTACGTATCTTCACAGAGTTATATATGGAATAGAAAACACATCTTTCTTTCTGCACATCTTCATTACTAGGAGAATATAGTTCTAGCGACAATCTATACAAAAGGGGATGTATCAAATATGTCCTATTTTGTTTCAAACCATTAAGCAAACATATTGTTCTCTATTAGCTACTAACTTTGCTATTCAGAAATTTGAATATTTTGGTAAAATTTACCAAGGTTTTGAGGTCACTGCTTTTGTTAAAGTTTTTGGTATTGAATAGGGAAATCACTTTCCTTGATACAAGTAAACTATTATTTGTATATAGGGGTTTAATTTGAGATGATACCATTATAATAATGTGTATGGGTGAAAATATAGCTATCTATCACCCAGTGAATCTAATTTTTATTTCTAAGGAAGCCAGAGTACAAACATTTTAGGGTATAGAGAGATTACTGTTAGACACTTCAATTTTAGAGAAACGAAATTAAATGCAATTTCCCCAAACTACAAATAAATAATTTTCTTTGTTAAATGAAACAAAAACCATTTTACCAATGTCTTTCAGAATTTAGTTGATTATAGGTGAATAACAAAGAAATAATACAGACTTACTAGAGAATGGACTTGAGGATATGGGGAGGGGGAAGGGTAAGCTGTGACAAAGTGAGAGAGTGGCATGGACATATATACACTACCAAACGTAAAATACATAGCTAGTGGGAAGCAGCCGCATAGCACAGGGAGATCAGCTCGGTGCTTTGTGACCACCTGGAGGGGTGGGATAGGAAGAGTGGGAGGGAGGGAGACACAAGAGGGAAGAGATATGGGAACATATGTATATGTATAACTGATTCACTTTGTTATAAAGCAGAAACTAACACACCATTGTAAAGCAATTATACTCCAATAAAGATGTTAAAAAAATGAAGTTATTTTTAAAAAGCTAAGTTTTATAGTTTTCTGTCTCTAAGCAACATCACTGAAAACAAAAATCATTCCATTTTTAATTAACATGCCTTACTAGCTCATTTCTGTTTTGAAATATGCATAACTGGTAGTCTTTCATCTTCTCTTGTGGACCATTATTACAATGGGGATTATCAGTATTTCTAAGCAGTCTTGTGTAGTGGAAATTTCATGCTAATATATTTTAATCAAAACTTATTTTGCTATTCTATTGCTGAATGAATATTTAATATCATTTAAAATTTTCCAAATCTTATATGTTAAGCTTCATCACTACTCTTCTCCATTTCTTGCCTAACTGCTGGCTGGGAAACTTCTCGATCTGTTGTATACTGCTGTGGATAGAAATTTAGATAACATGAAAGTTCATTGATCAGAGAATTGAGAGTAATGAATAGAAGAGATGACATGTTAATAACAACTTTCATGATAAAGATGATTTAAATCATTAACATGAATATTGTCTGAGAATAAATTACAATATTTATTGGGGTGAAAAGTACATGATGATTTTGGGGTATAACATAGTTAAGTAGAAATGCCTTCTAAACAAGGGAGAGAATTGAAAGCGGGGGATTGGGTGGTAGAAATAGTCTTTTGACCCATCATGTCACCATTTCTCACCATAAAATTATCATGAGAGAAAATACAGATATATGAGAAAAAAGAAAAAAGTAAAGAATGACCAGTTGGGGGGAGGGGAGAGAGAGAGAGAGAGACAAACAAACAAACCCATTTTAAGGGAGTAAGTCAAATTAATATTTTGTAAGGTGAGTTTAACAAAGGGATTTTTCAAAGGAATCAGAATTTTATAAAACGCCAACAAAAAGAATAAAATTTGGCCTCATATTAAAAGTAAATCATATTAAAAGTAAATCATATTAAAAGTAAATCATATTAAAATTTGGCCTCATATTAAAAGTAAATCATTTTTTGTACTGAATTATCTTCAAAGGGTTAATTAACAACAGATTTCTTATCACCAATGTCAACTTCAGAATTGGAAAACTGACAAGTTCCTCCCTTGTCAAAAGGGAAAAATTGTTTTTAATCTCTTTATTCTTTTTGGTTATTTTTGGTCCTTTCAGGAGCTAAAGAATATAAATAGGAGTTTATAAAACACATTTCTGAAATTAAAGTGCACTCACAATTCAAAAACCATATGTGGATCTATGCTAAATTTGAAAGGAGATTTATATTTATAAATAATTTTAAATGTGTTTTTTCCACTTTTAAAAGTTATGAGTAAAAAATGACTCATTAGTATGAATAAATACAGAATTGTGGAGTTGTTTGTATTCAGGAGTATCTTAACTCAGATTTGGGTCATATATAGTGGTTTCAAAATTAGTAGCCCCTCTGCTGCTTATTTTGAGTTATTTTGTTGATGGTGCTTGAGTTATTTTGTTGATGGTGCTTCCACAAAATGAAAGTTTAAAAAGAAACGAGGATAATTATCATCAAAGCAACATTTAATGACACTATTACATTCAAGATAACAAGAAAAATTACTAATGCTTTTATTTTCAAGTCTACCAAACCAGCCAATCAGAAGTTTTAATTTAGATAACTTCACTGAGATTCATTATTGTTAAGGTCAAAATGTGGAAGGTATATATTTATCTGAGAAGAGTGAACACCTTTACCATCAGAACTTCATTTCTGGATTAAAGTATTCATTATGAAGCTAAGAATAATATTTTATTCTTATCAAAGTCTTTAAAACTCCAGTTCTCTTCCTCCTAAATAAAATTCTAGCACTAGAGACCACCATTTTTTCTTTGATTAGTTACAGAGCAACCATTCCTTTTGAGATGAGACTTCACTGCATTTTTGTCACCTTGAAATTTGAGGACTATTTTAAACCTACGCATGGCATATTTCACTTCTGTTTGACCAGGCTAAGGAACCATTCCAGCACCAGATAGAAACTACCTGGCTGGAGAGACTAAGGGAGAAAAACAAAGTAATTAAATCAAACACGGGAAATAAATACCAGAACAGTTATATCTAGTTCGATGAAAGTATTAATTATCATTATATTAAATGTTTTCTTCTATTTTCTCAATTTATTTATTCATCGAGTTTTGCCACTTCTACAAAGCCTACCTGACTTCACACGTTCTTCTTCATCTTCTCTTTTTATAGCATATAGGAAACAATAAGTATCTGTCTTTATTATTTATCCTTTATAGTATTTAGTAATATTAAACAGAGTAGGTTCTTCATGCATTTTTAGCTCTTTAATAATATAAATGATGCCAGAAGAGTGAAATATACTGGCTCCAAGTGTGATATGCACCCATTAAAGTCATAACATTTGTTTCAGACTAATTCCAGAAGATACTTTTGAAGAACTTAGGCTGAAATCTGCTTTCCCAAAAGAATATCTGTAAAATTGCATTAAGTTATAAACTCAACATTTTAAGGTAGACATGGTTATTCTAGAGAAGATTCAGAAAAGATTAAGATGGTGAGGAGCCTGAAACCCATGCTTTACAGGAACAATGAAGGAACCCAAGGTTATTTTCTCACAGGAGACATAGAACTTTCTTCAAATATTTGGTGAAGTATCATATTGATGAAACAGGAAAACTATAGTATATTTTTCCAACAAGTAAAACTAGAAAAATAATTTATAAGAATGAGGATATCTTCTCACTTTGACATAAAAGCCTCTATAAAGAAAACAAATGGGATAACTAATTTTCTGTCACTGAAGATATTTAAGCACAGACTGAATAATGATTCTTTGTAAATAACATCAGACAAGATGATGGACCTGGTAAACACCTTTTCCCTAAAATTTGATTTTATTATCAATGATGAAAACTTTAGTTTAAAATTATAAGCAGAGTAAGTTTCAGGGGCCAAGGTATTACCGCACATATACAAGAAGTAACACACTCCTTGAGTTCTTGGTCAGGGGAAGGAAGGCACAAAGATTTTCCCTAATATAAACGTTGCCTAGACCTGATCTTGCATCTTGTACTGAAACACATTTCTAAGAAAATATATTTATTGGTATAATAAAATATCTTTAATCTGTAATTTAATATATCAAATTATTTCATTAGTAGCAATGGAAAAGAATAATAAATGGCATAATATAATAGATATCAAAGAATATTTGTAAAATTAATGTAAAATATATGCACAAATTGAGTGATTCAATGTTCTAAGTCATTGTAAGAGTGGATATTATTGCTGATAGTTGAAATTTAAACACAATTATGGTGAAATTTCAAATATTTCTATTTTAGAAAAGATCATGTATATGAGCTCAAAAATTAAAAACAATACAATTATATGAAACTATAAATAAACATGTTTATAGTTTAAATAATCAATGCTATTTGCTATATTGTCTACATAACAATATATTCCTAGAAAATTATACATTTACTTCAATATAACCATCATTTGAAAAATTTATACTACATAAACAAGCTGCTTTTATGACCAGTGCAGCTATTTCCTATCAAGAAACTATGCTTTACCTGTAATTTACAGTGTGTTAAAAAATTCCTTCCATATACTTAAAATCCGTGCTATTATAGTCTATTCTGTTGCATTACAGTTGGGGAGCTATTTTTCTTGCTTTAATCCTTCCAGAAATATTTTATACTGTTTTCTATTTTAAAACTTATATAAGCCAATTAGGGCAGGGCTACACAGTAGAAAGGTAAGAGGGAGGTTTCAAGAATCTTGTAGATTGGGATGGTATAGACATAATCTAAAAATCATTTAGGGTGTTAAAAAATATCATTAGCCTAAATTATCCATATCAGCTTCTTTCCAATTTCTTCAGGTAAGTACCATAGCATTATTTTTCCTTTGAAATGAAATAACTTGATCTAGTGGCCATTGTAGGCCTAGATTATAATTTTTCTGAGGTAAATTTATTTTTAAAGAATCTTGAAAAATTTATATTTCAAAAAAATGCATAGCCTTAAATCTCTTGAGATTTATGAAAATTGTCATTTTAAAATTACATACTTCTTTATTTCTTAATATGTTTTCTTTGCTACCCATTTGGAGGTCTAAAGTTGAGCATGTGTGTATGCACACACACACACACACACACACACATTATCACACAAGGGAAAAATCGTATTAACAATATGTAACATCATTAATATCTTATTAGTGTCTCTATCTGCCTGTACCAAGTTTACAGCTCTGGATAAATCTCCTGCCTCATCTTAATGAATATTTCTGGAAATAAACAAGAGATGTCTTACTGTCAGTCATAATCATCATTAGATATCTCTGTTGTTGCTTCCTACCTCCAGTTTCCAGATATGTAAACTCCAATAAACTGAATGGTATGAAATGCATTTATGTACATTTATTATATTGAATGTTATAATTAAGTAATTGTATTCACCTAAGTAATTTAATAACATTGCTCACTTTAACTAATTTGTATACTAATATTTTATATTAATAAAATGGCATTTCATTTGGTTTTAAGATATAAAAATTATTTCCATTGTGAAATTATTTGAACAAAAATATAAATAATTTTAAGATAGAATGTTATGTGAGAAATTGAATTTTGCATACAGAAAAAGTAAAAATGATTACAGCATTATGAAATTGCTATTCAGTCTACCGTAATTTATTTTAGTTTTAACTGATTGACTTAGATTGCTTGGATAAGCATTTATTATAATTTTATCTTTTGAAAATCTAGGATTCAAATCCACTTCTACTTTTGGGTACTTCACAATTATGTAGTCTTGGTATGAGGCAGATTCAGCTTCTCGAGACAGAAACTAAATGGGTCACCCTGATCACTTTTGACTAGCATATGGGCATATTTCCTAGGCACAGCTTACTGGATATTCCCATCTGGGATATGTGGTTTTCAGGTAGTAATGCAAAGGCAAGATAAATTTAGGAATTGCTCATAGTGGCATAAGTTGCCTTAAGGTTTCATTGACAGTGAGATTGTGTGTCCACTAGCAGCAGTGTCCAACAGTTGTGGTCCTACTTTAGCAAGACTGATATTGCTGTTTTTCTTGAACATTGCCTCCTTTGTTGTCTGTTAGTTTTCTGAATCTAGGTCTTTACTCTCACACAGATCACGTGAATCTTCGATTATTCTTCCATTTAAATCAATTGTCTGCTCAAGTTAGCTAGATTTCATTTTTTTGTGGTCTAAACCAAAATATACGACTAATACCTAAGGAGCTATCAGATGTGGATACCTCCAACATACACTAAGGGAGGAAATAGAGAAATGAGGCTTGGTTAAGTGACTACAGTAGAGATAACGACTGTGAAAATACCATTTTGTGTTCAGGTATAAAACATGGTAGAACACAATACACAGTGATGATGCAGTTAGTTTATCATACATATTTAACTGGAATAAAGTGTTCATTGAATGCAAGACTATTCCAGTGACACAAAAGAGTATGCACGGCATAAAAATTCAAGGACTATAGATTGGGGTAGCTGCTTTTGATAGCACTGCACAGCTTAAAGAAAAAGAAATAACAAGCTCAAATAATTAAATTCTCATTTAAAGGCAGGAATTGAAACCCTGGGAATTCCTATGAACAAAGCAAAAGAACTATTTCTCTTTCAGCACAGGGCTAAGTTTGCTAAAATCGAAACTTAATGTGTAATTCCATATTTTACTACATTATAACATCAGCTGAATCCATCCATAGCCTTCCAAGATATTTAAGGTTAAAAGTAACTGATCAGAAAAAAATGTGATCTTTCAATATAACTGTTATCCTTCTGTATGTCTTCTTTGGAGAAATATCTATTCAAGTCCTTTGGCCATTTTAAAATTAGGTTTATTTTGTTTTGTTTTCTTTTGTTTTGTTTCTTGCCACTGAGTTATACATTTTGGATGTTAGCCCACTACCAGATATATGGCCTGCAAATACTTTCTCCCATTTTGTAAGTTATTTTATCACTCTGTTGATAGTTTCCATTGCTGTGCAGAAACTTTTTAGTTTTGATGTATTCCCACTTCTCTATTTTTCCTTTTGTTGCTCTATTTTTGATGTTGTATACAAGAAATCATTTCCAATATTCAGGAAAATTCAAATCAAAATCATAGTGGGTTATCTCACACCTTATAAGATTACAATTTTTCTTTAAAAGATAAGTTGTGGCGGGGATGTGGAGAAATTGGAACCCCTGTACAATGTTGGTGGGAATGTAAAATGGTGCAGCCACAGTGGAAACAGTGTGGAGGCTACTCAAAAAATTTTTTAAATATGCCAAAAATTACAGTTAACATCATACTTAGTGGTTAGAAACTTAAAATTTTCCCATTTAGATCAGGTATAAGGCAAGAATGTCCTCTTTCAGAACTCCTTATCAACATCATGCTGGAAGTCCTTGCTCAGGCAATAAAACAAGAAAAAGTAATAAAAATTGTACAGGTTGGGAAGGAAGATAAAAAACTGTCTTTTCTCACAGATAACATAACTGTCTATGTAGAAAGTCCAGAAGAATTGACAAAAAAAAAAAAAAAAAAAACTCCTGGAACTAATATGCAATTATAGCAAGATGCAAGATACATACAACATTAATATCAAACTATGATTTTGAAATTAAATACACAATACCATTTACACGATCATCCCCCATAAAAGAAATGCTTAGATATAAATCTAAATCTAGAACATGAGGGGAGCTTCAAGATGGCAGAAGAGTAAAAAGTGGAGATCACCTTCCTTCCCACAAATACATCAGAAATACATCTAAATGTGGAACAACCCCTACAGAACACATACTGAACACAGGCAGAAGACCTCAGACCTCCCAAAAGGCAAGAAACTCCCCACGTACCTGGATAGGGCAAAAGAGAAAAAAAAAAAAACAAAACAAAAGCATAGGGACGGAACCTGCACCTCGAGGAGGGAGCTATGAAGGAGGAAAGGTTTCCACACACTAAGAAGCCCCTTCATGGGTGGAGACTGTGGGTGGTGGAGTGAGGAAGCTTCAGAGCTACAGAGAAGAGTGAAGCAACAGGGGTGTGCAGGGCAAAGCAGAGAGATTCCCGCACAGAGGATCAGTGCCGGCCAGCACTCATCAGCCCCAGAAGATTGACTGCTCACGCACCGGGACAGGTGGCGGCTGGGAGCTGAGGCTCCAGCTATGGAGGTCAGAACCCAGGGAGAGGACTGGGGTTGGCTGCATGAACACAGCCTGAAGGGGGCTAGTGCACCACAACTAGCCAGGAGAGAGTCTGGGTAAAGGTCTGGAGTTGACTGAAGAGGCAAGAGACTTTTTCTGCCTCTTTGTTTCATGGTGCGTGAGGAGAGGGGATTAAGAAAGCCGCATAAAGGAGCTCCAGAGACTGGATCGAGCTGCGGCTATCAGCACGGACGCCAGAGACGGGCATGAGATGCTAAGGCGGCTGCTGCTGCACCAAGAAGCCTGTGTGCAAGCACAGGTCACTATCCACACCTCCTCTCCTGGAAGCCTATGCAGCCCACCACTGTCGGGGTCCCGTGATCCAGGGACAATTTCCCTGGAGAACACAGGGCATGCCTCAGGCTGGTGCAAGGTCATGAGGGCCTCTGCCACCACAGCCTTGTCCCACACCCCGTACAGCTCCCTCCCCCCAGCCTGAGTTCTGTCCTGTCTGGGTGGGAACAGATGCTCTCAGGCGACCTACACACAGAGGCAGGGCGAAATACAGGGCTGAATGCCAGTAGCTGTGCGAATAAAGAAGAGAAAGGGAAATCTCTCCCAGCAGCCTCAGGAGCAGCAGATTAAATCTCCACAATCAACTTGATATAGCCTGCATCTGTGGAATACCTGAATAGACAATGAATCATCCCAAATGGAGGAGGTGGACTTTGGGAGCAACTATAAATATATATATATATATTTTTTTCCCTTTTCCTGTTTTTGTGAGTAAGTGTATGCTTCTGTGTGTGATTTTGTCTGTATAGATTTGCTTTTACCATTTGTCCTAGCATTCTGTCTGTCCATTGTAGTTTTCTTTTTTTTAGTATAATTTTTATCACTTGTTATCATTGGTGGATTTGTCTTTTTGTTTGGTGGCTCTCTTCTTTCTTTCTTTTTTTTTATTAATTTAAATTTTTAAAAAAATTATTTTTTACTTTAAAATTTTTATTTCAATTTATTTTATTTTATTTATTTCTTTTTTTCTCCCATTTATTCTGAGCCATGTGGGTCTTCGTGCTCTGGCCTGGCAACAGGGCTGTGCCTCTGAGGTGGGAGAGCCAGGATTAGGACATTGGTCCAGCAGAGACCTCCCAGTTCCATGTAATATCAAATGGTGAAAACACCCAAGAGGTCTCCATCTCAATGCTAAGACCCACCTACACTCAATGACCAGCAAGCTACAGTGCTGGACACCCTTTGCCAAACAACTAGCAAGAGAGGAACACAAACCCATCCATTAGCAGAGAGGCTGCTTAAAATTATAAGGTCACAGACAGCCCAAAACACACCATCAGATGCGGACCTGCCCACAAGAAAGACAAGATCCAGCCTTATCCATCGGAACACAGGGACTAGTCCCCTCCACTAGGAAGCCTATACAACCCACTGAACCAACCATAGCCACTGGGGGAAGACAACAAAAACAACAGGAACTACAAATCTGCAGCCTGTTACAAGGAGATGCCCAAAACAGTAAGTTTAGCAAAAGAGAAGACAGACTAACACACAAGAGGTGAAGGAGCAAGGTAAAAACCAACCAGACCTAACAAATGGAGAGGAAATAGGCAGTCTACCTGAAAAAGAATTCAGAAAAATGATAGTAAAGATGATTAAAAATCTTGGAAATAGAATGGAGAAAGTACAAGAAAAGTTAAACTAGGACCTAGGAGAACTAAAGAGCAAAGAAACAATGATGAACAACACAGCAAATTAAATTAAAAATTCTCTAGAAGGAATCAACAGCAGAATAACTGAGGCAGAAGAATGGATAAATGACCTAGAAGATAAAATACTGGAAATAACTAATGCAGAAAAGAATAAAGAAAAAAGAATGAAAAGAATTGAGGACAGTCACAGAGACCACTGGGAGAATATAAAACGTACCAACATTCGAATTATAGGGATCTGTGAAGAAGAAGGGAAAAAGAAAGGGACTTAGTAAATATTTGAAGAGATTAGACTTGAAAATTTCCCTAATAAAAGAAAAAGAAAGAGTTAATCAAGTCCAGGAAGCACAGAGAGTCCCATACAGGATAAAACCAAGGAGAAACATGCCAAGGCACATATTAATCAAACTATCAAAAATTAAATACAAAGAAAAAATATTAAAAGCAGAAAGGGATAGACAACAAATAACATACAAGGGAATCTCCATAAGGTAAACAGCTGATCTTTCAGCAGAAATTCTGCAAGCCAGAAGGGAGTGGCAGGACATATTTAAAGTGATGAAAGCTGAAAAACTACAACAAAGATTACTCTACTCAGCAAAGATCTCATTCATATTTAACAGAGAAATTAAAACCTTTACATAGAAGCAAATGTGAAGAGATTTCACCACCACCAAACCAGCTTTACAACAAATGCTAACTTCTCTAGGCAGGAAAACAATGGAAGGAAATGACCTACAATAACAAAGCCAAAACAATTAAGAAAATGGTAATAAAAACATACATATCAATAATTACCTTAAAAGTAAATGGATTAAAAGTTCCAACCAAAAGACATAGACTGGCTGAATGGACACAAAAACAAGACCCATATATATGCTGTCTACAAGAGACCCACTTCAGACCTAGGGACACATACAGACTGAAAGTGAGGGGAGGGAAAAAGATTTTCCATGCAAATGGAAACCAAAAGAAAGCTGGAGTAGCAATTCTCATATCAGACAAAATAGACTTTAAAACAAAGACTGTTATAACAGACAAAGATAGACACTACACAATGATCTAGGGATCAATACAAGAAGAAGATATAACAATTGAAAATATTTATACACCGAACAGAGGAGCATCTCAGTACATACAGCAAATACTAACAGACATAAAAGGGGATATCGACAGTAACACAATCACAGTAGGGGACTTGAACACCCCACTTTCACAAACTGACAGATCATCCAAAATGAAAATAAATAAGGAAACACAAGCTTTAAAAGATACATTAAACAAGATGGACTTAATTGATATTTATAGGACATTCCATCCAGAAGCAACAGAATACACTTTCTTCTCACGTGCTCATGAAGTATTCTCCAGGATAGATCATATCTTGGGTCACAAATGAAGCCTTGGTAATTTTAAGAAAATTGAAATCGTATCAAGTATCTCTTCTGACCACAAGGCTGTGAGACTAGATATCAATTTCAGGAAAAAAATCTGTAAGAAATAGAAACACATGTAGACTAAACCACACACTACTTAATAACAAAGAGATCACTGAAGAAATCAAAGAGGAAATCAAAAATACCTAGAAACAAATGACAATGAAAACAAGATGAACCAAAGCCTATGGGACACAGCAAAAGAAGTTCTAAGAGGGAAGTTTATAGCAATACAATCCTACCTTAAGAAACAGGAAACATCTCAAATAATCAACCTAATGTTACACCTAAAGCAATTAGAGAAAGCAGGACAAAAACACCCCAAAGTTAGCAGAATGAAAGAAATCATAAAGATCAGATCAGAAACAAATGAAAAAGAAATAAAGGTAACAATAGCAAATATCAATAAAACTAAAAGTGGTTCTTTGAGAAGATAAACAAAATTGATAAACCATTATCCAGACATATTAAGAAAAAAAGAAGACTCAAATCAATAGAATTAGAAATGAAAAAGGAGAAGTAACAACAGACACTGCAGAAATACTAAGGATCATGAGAGATTACTACAAGCAACTACATGCCAATAAAATGGACAACCTTCAAGACATGGACAGTTTCTCAGAAAAGCACAACCTTCTGAGACTGAACCAGGAAGAAATAGAAATTGGAACAGACCAATCACAAGAACTGAAATTGAAACTGTGATTAAATGTCTTCCAACAAATGAAAGTCCAGGAGAAAATGGCTTCACAGGCGAATTCTATCAAACATTTAGAAAAGAGCTAAAACCTATGCTTCTCAAACTCTTCAAAAATATGGCAGAGGGAAGGACACTCCCAAACTCATTCTACAAGGCCACCATCACCCCGATACCAAAACCATACAAAGATGTCACGAAGAAAGAAAACTACAGGCCAATACCACTGATGAAAATAGATGCAAAAATTCTCCACAGAATACTAGCAAACACATTCCAACTGTACTTTAAAAGGAACATACACCATGATCAAGTGGAGTTTGTTCCAGGAATGCAAGGATTCTTCAGTATATGCCAATCAAACAATGTGATAGGGGCTTCCCTGGTGGCGCAGTGGTTGAGAGTCTGCCTGCCGACGCAGGGGACGCAGGTTCATGCCCCAGTCTGGGAAGATCCCACATGCTGCGGAGCAGCTGGGCCTGTGAACCAAGGCCGCTGAGCCTGCGCATCTGGAGCCTGTGCTCTGCAACAGGAGAGGCCACAGCAGTGTGAGGCCCGTGTACTGCAAAAAACAAATCAAAACAAAACAAAACAAAAAACCAATGTGATATACCATATTGAAAAATTGAAGGAGTAAAATTATATGCTATCTCAATAGAGGCAGAAAATGTTTTCGACAAAATTCAACACTGATTTATGTTAAAAAGCTTCCAGAAAGTAAGCATAGACAGAACTTACCTCAACATAATAAAGGCCATACATGAAAAACCCACATTCAACATCATTCTCAATTGTTAAAAATTGACGCCATTTCCACTAAGATCAGGCACAACACAGGGTTCCCCACTCTCACCACTATTATTCAACATTGTTTTTGAAGTTTTCACCACTGCAATCAGAGAAGAAAAAGGAATAAAAGATTCCAAATCAGAAAAGAGGATGTAAAGTTGTCACTGTTTGCAGATGACATGATACTATGCACAGAGAATCCTAAAGATGCTACCAGAAAATTATTAGAGACAGTCAGTTAATTTGGTAAAGTAGCAGGATACAAAATTAATGCACTGAAATCTCTTGCATTCCTATACACTAATGATGAAAAATATGAAAGAGAAATTAAGAAAACACTCCCATTTACCATTGCAACAAAAAGAATAAATCACCTAGGAATAAACCTACTAAGGAGATGAAAGACCTGTGTGCAGAGAAGTATGACACTGATGAAAGAAATTACAGATGATACAGATAGATGTAAAGATATACCATGTTCTTTGATTGGAAGAACCAACATTGTGAAAATGACTATACTACCCAAAGCAATCTACACATTCAATGCAATCCCTATCAAGCTACCACTGGCAGTTTTCACAGAACTAGAGCAAAAATGTAACATTTTGTATGGAAACACAAAAGACCCCGAATAGCCAAAGCATTCTTGAGAAAGAAAAACGGAGCTGGAGCCATCAGGGTCCCTGGCATCAGACTATATTACAAAGCTACAGTAATCAAGACTGTAAGGTACTGGCACAAAAACAGAAATATAGATCAATGGAACAGGATAGAAAGCCCAGAGCTATAGCCAAGCACATATGGTCACCTTAACTTTGATAAAGGAAGCAAGACTATACAATGGAGAAAAGACAGCCTCTTCAATAAGTGGTGCTGGGAAAACTGTACAGCTACATGTGAAAGAATTAAATTCGAGCACTCCCTTACACCATACACACAAAAAAACTCAAAATGGATTAAAGACCTAAATGTATGGCCAAACACTATAAAACTCTTAGAGGAAAACATAGGCAGAACACTCGATGACATAAATCATAGCAATAGCCTTTTTGACCCACCTCCTAGAGAAATGGAAATAGAAACAAAAAATAAACAAATGGACCCTGATGAAACTTAAAAGCTTTTGCACCACAAAGGAAACCAAAAACAAGACAAAAAGACAAGCCTCAGAATGGGAGGAAATATTTGAAATGAAACAACTGACAAAGGATTAAGCTCCAAAATTTACAAGCAACTCAAGCAGTTCAATATCAAAAAACAAACAATCCAATCCAAAAATGGGCAGAAGACCTAAATAGACATTTCTCCAAAGAAGATATACAGATTGCCAGAAAACACATGAAAGAACGCTCCACATCATTAATCATTAGAGAAATGCAAATCAAAACTACCATGAGATATCATCTCACAGCAGTCAGAATGGCCATCATCAAAAATCTACAACAGTAAATGCTGGAGAGGGTGTGGAGAAAAGGGAACCCTCTTGCACTGCTCATGGGACTGTAAAATGATACAGTCACTATGGAGAACAGTATGGAGGTTCCTTAAGAAACTAAAAATTGAACTACCATACTACACAGCAATCCCACTACTGGACATATACCCTGAGAAACTATAATTCAGAAAGAGTCATGTGTCACAATGCTCATTGCAGCTCTATTTGCAATAGTCAGAACATGGAAGCAAGGTAAGTGTCCATCGACAGATGAATGGATAAAGAAGATGTGGCACATATATACAATGGAATATTACTCAGCCATAAAAAGAAATGAAATTGAGTTATTTGTAGTGAGGTGGATGGACCTAGATTCTGTCATACAAATTGAAGTAAATCAGAAAGAGAAAAACAAATACTGTATGCTAACACATATATATGGAATCTAAAACAAAGAAAAAGAAAACGGTCATGAAGAGCCTAAGGGCAAGACTGGATTATAGACGCAGACTTACTAGAGAATGGACTTGAGGACTTGGGGAGGGGGAAGGGTAAGCTGGGACAAGGTGACAGAGTGGCATGGACATATATACACTACCAAATATAAAATAGATAGCTATTGGGAAGCAGCCACATAGCTCAGGGAGATCATTTCGGTGCTTTGTGACCACCTAGAGGGGTGGGATATGGAGAGTGTGAGGGCGGGAGATGCAAGAGAGAGGAGATATAGGGATATATGTATATGTATAGCTGATTAACTTTGTTATAAAACAGAAAATAACACACCATTGTAAAGCAATTATACTCCAATAAAGATGTTTAAAAAATCTAAATCTATGTGAGAAAATTTATGTGAGACAAACTTCAAAACTCAGATGAGTGAAATGAAAGAAGAGCTAAATAAATGGAGAGATTTTCCATGCTCATGGTGAGGAAGGATCAATATTGTCAAGATGTCAATTCAAATTATGTTTTAGGTATCAACAAACTGATTCTAAAGTGTAGGTGAGAGACCAAAGACCCATACTAACCAATATAATATTGAAGGAGAAGAATAATATTGGAGGGTTCATGCCACCGGACTTCAAGGCTTACTATAAAGCTACAGTACTTGACAGAATGATATTGGCAAAAGAATAGACAAATAAATCAATGGTACACCATATACAGTCCATAAATAGGTCCCCAAATATATAGTAAACTGATTTTGGTCAAAGGAGCAGAAAAACTACAATGGAGCAAAGAGAGTCTCTTTAACAATTGGTGCTGAAAAAAATGGATATCCACATGCAGAAAAAGAAAATAATCTAGACATAGATGTTATATCTTTCACAAAAATTCACACAAAATTAATCATGGACCTAAGTGCAAAATGCAAAACTATAAAAATCTTAGAAAATGGCATATGAAAATATAGATAACCTTGAGTGTGATACCTTTTTAGATACAACATCAAAGACATTATTCATGAAAGAATCCTTGATAAACAGGGCTTCATTAAAATTTAAAAACTTCTACCTATGAAAGATGATGTCAAGAGATCAAAGAAAAGTAACAGACTAGGAGAAAATATTTCTAAAAGACACATTTGATAAAGGACAATTATCCAAAATATACAAAGAACTCCTAAAGTACAACAATAAGAAAACAAACAACATAATTAAAAATTGGGCCAAAGACCTTAACAGATACCTCAGCAAAGAAGATATACAGATAAGAAATAATTATGTGAAAAGATGCTTCATATTTTTTCATCAGGGAAATGGAAATTAAAGCAATAATGATATATCACTACATGTCTATTAGAATGGCCAAAATCCAGAACTCTGACAACACCAAATGCTGATGAGGATGTGGAACAAAAGGAGCTTTCATACATTGCTGGTTCGGAAATCAAAATGGTCCTGACATTTTGAAGGACAGTTTTGTCATTTCGTATAAAACTAAAAACATTCTTACCATACAATCCAGGAACCACACTCCTCAGTATTTACCCAAAAGAGTTTAAAACCTACATCCACACAAAAACCTGTACATGGATGCTTATAGAAACTTTATTCTTAATTGTCCAAACTTGGGAACAAGATATCCTTTAGTAGGTGAAGGATAAATAAACCATGGTGCATTCAGACAATGGGATATTATTCAGTGATAAAAAATGAGGTATCAAATTATGAAAAGACATAGAGGAATATTAAATACATATGCTAAGTAAAATAAGCCTATCTGAGACAGCTACATACTGTATGATTCCACTGACATGACATTCTGAAAAGGCAAAACTGTGGAGACAATAAAAAAATCAGTGGTTTTTGGGTGGGGGGCATGGGCGAGGGAGAGGTGAATAGGCAGATCACAAAGGATCTTAGAGCAATTTAAATACTCTATGATATTACAATGGTGTATACATGTCTATATACATCTTTCCAAACCCATAGAATATACAACACCAAGAGTGAACCCTAGAGTAAACTGGATTTGGGGTAATCATGATATATTAATACAGTATAATCCTTGGTCAAAAATGTATCATACTGGTGAGTGATACTGGTAACAAGGGAGGTTATATTATAGATTATAAAACTGTCAGTCAGGTAAGAATATTGCTGCTCATGTTACCTCTCCAATCTCTTCATGCTCCAACTCCAGAGTGTTAGGAAAGCAAGAACAGTCACTAGGGGAGAAGGATTATAAATACTATGCAAATATGGAAGTAGCCACTGTGCATACCCCTAGCCCCTTTGCAAGTGTTGAGATTTTATCAGGCGCATTTAGACTATTATATTGGACTGGGTACTTTAATTATTGACTAAAAGTCCTATAACTGAAGAATGATCAAAAAATTTGTGGCTGGCTTGAATTTTCTGTCCAAATGAATAAAATAGAAAGGGTCAGGGGTTATAAAAATAAAATTACTTTATGATTATATACCATTCATCATGTTTGTTCAATATATCACATTTATATGTAGTGCTTATTTTACAAAAGTACTATAGATAATGTTCTGTAACTTGCTTTATTTCTCTTAAAAATCTACAATGGCCATTTTCTCATGTCTCTTCTCATTTCAGTATATACAGCTCTACCTCATTCTTTTAATTGCTGTATATTGCCCCATTGTATAGCCATACTGTAATTAATTTAACTGCTTTAATGGCGGACAGTAAGTCATATCCAATTCTTTACTATTACAAATGCTGCTGCAAGTCTCTCTCCTTCTCTCTCTCTCTCTCTCTCTCTCTCTCTGTATATATATATATATATATATATATATATATATATATATATATATACCAAAAATACATGTTCTTGTGCATCTATGTGGTAAGATACATTTCTAGAAGTGAAATTTTTGGATAAAGTGGCATGCACACTTTAACTTTTTCCAGATATTGCTACATTCCATTCTGAAAAATGTTTACCAATCCACACTGTCAAGATTTTAAAATACGTCTACAAAGTTTTGCTACACACTCTTTGAAAGAAAGGAGCCGACTTTCACACCTTTGAGTGTGGACTATATTTAGTACCTCCTTCAAATAAATAGAACGTGGCAAAAGTGCTGATGTTTGATTTCTGGAGCTATACAATAAAAGGCATTGGGATTTTCTCCTCCTCCTCTAATATCACACTTTCTGGGGGACGTCAGCTGCCATGTTATAAGGATGCTTAAGGAAATCAATGGAGAGGTTCTAGTTTTGTGAAAATGAGGCTTCCTGCCAATAGCCAGCAAGGAACTGAGAACTTCTAGTAACCCCTCTTGGAAGTGAATCCACCAAGAGCCCTAGTAAATACCATCTGTTACCTCATGAGAAACTTCAAGCCATAACTAACCATCTAAACCACTCCTGAATTCCTAACCAACAAAAACAGATAAAAAATGCATGTTGTTTTAAGTTGTCAAATTTTGAGGAAATTTTCTACACAGCAGTAGATAACTAATATAAACATTTCACCAACAGTGTGTAAATGTACTCTTTTCCTAATACCCAGGGTAATATCAATCCTTATTTTATTATTGTGTTTTAAATTTAATAAGTGGAACCTATATAAACATGATTCTGCTCATCTTTCCAACCTCTAATTAGTGGGGTTTCTAATGCTTAGTTTTTGTTATTCTTTTCTTTACATTCCCTTCCATGGAAATTTATTTGATCTCATGGCTTGGATATTTAATTATATACTTGTAAATCTCAAATTTATATCTCTTGTCTCAACCTCATCTATTCAACTGCCTATGCAGTGCCTTTACTTGGATGTTTAATAAATATCTCTAAAGTATTCTAAGTCAAAATTTTAATCCTCCCTTTAATCCTATACACCTGCAGTTCCCCACCCTCCTCAGTAAATGGCAACTTCATCTTTCCAGTTGATTAGGCCAAAAATCTTGAAACCACCTTTGTTTTCTCTCATAGACTACATTTCCTCTATCAGCAAAACTTGCTGGCTACAACTTCAGAAGATATCCAGAATCCACTTACTTTTCACCTCTTCCTCTGCTGTTTCCATTGTCCCAGTTACTGCTATCCTAAAAAATCTACTCTACCTCCTTCCACCCTTGCTTCCTACAGTTTATACTCTGCATAATGAGCAATGTGATCTTTCAAAAAAGGGCAAATCATGTAAATTCTCTGTTGAAAATCTTCTAATATCTTCCTATTCTAAGCAGAATAAAAACCAAAGTCTTACAAGGACCTAAGATGCTTTCTCTAATTTTGTCTCCTACTATAAGCCACCATCCTTACTTAGCTCAGCCACACTAGCCTCTTACTTGTTATTGCAAACTGTCATGCAATTTTCTGCCTCAAGACCTTTTGATGAAGTTGTTTGTCTCTTTTTACTCTGTGAGAGTGTGTGTGTGGGTGTGTGTATAATTTGACTTCAAATACAAGTCAAAATATTTTAAAGAGATAACATTAATTGCAACAAAAATTCCAGCATTTTGATTCTTAATAGATTCCAGAAGAATTGTACAGCTTTTTAAAAGCTATGATAGAATAGAAAAACTCTAGTTTAATTGTAATTCTTGTATACTAAAAAATTGTAAATGATATGTGTTGGGAGTGACTTGCAGACGGATATGACTCATCCTGCTAGAAAAGAATCTAGTTGTCTTTATTGCAGCTTATTAATTACTTTAGCAGACATGTTTTGTTCCTTTAGTTCCTATGGAGTCTTACGTATCACATAACATATGTTAGATTTTGGCAATCTTATGTTCGCAGAAGTTTAAAAATATTTTGAGTAGTTGCACATACAATTGTCTCCCATGAGAGGAAATGCTAACAATGTTTTAACAAAGAAAACTGCTTTCTATCAACGCATTTTTGTATATCACAAATAGTTTCTAAATTAACTAATAGATGTAAAATCTTACTTAATTTGAATTTTAAAAATATGATATACAAAAATGTTATATATAAGGAAATATTAGCACAGAAAAACCAAAAATAGAAAACACCAATAATGTTTTGTTTGGAAAAGTTAGAGTTTTTGCTTAGGAAAGTGAAAGATATTTACTAAAATTGTACAGATATGTGACTATGATAAGGATGTAATGACTAAATTCTACTGCAGGAACTGAGTGATAAATATATACACACACACACACACACACACACACACACACACACACACACATAAAAGCTAGCAAGCTATTTGATCACAAGTCATTTAATGGCAAAATTGCTTAATGAGAGGAGTTTCAAGATGGTGGAAGAGTAAAACGTGGAGATCACATTCCCCCCCACAAATACATCAGAAATACAACTACATGTGGGACAACTCCTACAGAACACCTACTGAATACTGGCAGAAGATCTCAGACATCCCAAAAGGCAAGAAACTCCCCACGTACCTGGGTAGGGCAAAAGAAAAAAGGAAAAACAGAGACAAAATAATAGGGATGGGACCTGCACCAGTGGGAGGGAGCTGTGAAGGAGGAAAGGTTTCCATATACTAGCCCCTTCACAGGCAGAGACTGTGGGTGATGGAAGGGGGAAACTTCAGAGCCATGGAGAAGAGCGCAGCAACAGTGGTGCAGAGGGCAAAGTGGAGAGATTCCCACACAGAGGATCGGTGCCGACCAGCACTCACAAGCCTGAGAGGCTCATCTGCTCACTGGCCGGAACACATGGGGGCTGGGAGCTGAGGCTCGGGCTTCGGTTGGATCCCAGAGAGAGGACTGGGGTTGGCTACGTGAACACAGCCTGAAGGGGGCTAGTGCACCACAGCTAGCTGGTAGGAGTCCAGGAAAAAGGCTGGAGCTGCCAAAGACACAAGAGACTTTTTGTTGCCTCTTTGTTTCCTGGGGCACAAGGAGAGGGGATTAAGAGCGTGCTCAAAGGAGCTCCAGAGACGGGCGGGAGCCACGGCTCTCAGCGTGGACCCCAGAGATGTGCATGAGACGTTAAGGCTGCTGCTGCAGCCACCAAGATGCCTGTGTGCAAGCACAGGTCACTATCCACACCGTCCTCCTGGGAAACTGTGCAACCCGCCACTGCCAGAGACCTGTGATCCAGGGACACTTCTCCGGGAGAACGCATGGTGCGCCTCAAGCTGGTGCAACGTCCTGCCGGCCTCTGCCGCCACAGGCTTGCCTCGCATCTGCACCCCTCCCTTCCCCAGGCCTGAGTGAGCCAAAGTCCCCGAAGCAGCTTCTCCTTTAACCCAGTCCTGTCTGAGCGAAGAACAGACGCCCTGTCGACCTATATGCAGAGGTGGGTCCAAGTCCAAAGGTGAACTCTGGGAGCTGAGGGAACAAAGAAGAGAAAGGGAAATTTCTCCCAGCAGCATCAGGAGGGGCGGATTAAATCTTCACAATCAACTTGATGTACCTTCCATTTGTGGAATACCTGAATAGACAATGAATCATCCCAAATTGAGGAGGTGGACTTCGGGGGCAATGATATATATTTTTTCCCCTTTTTCTCTTTTTGTGAGTGTGTATGTGTATGCTTCTGTGTGTGATTTTGTCTGTATAGCTTTGCTTTTACTTGTCCTAGTGTTCTGTCTGTCCGTTTTTTTTTCTTTTTTTAATTACTTAAAAATTTCTTTTCTTAATAATTATTTTTTAATAACTATATTTTATTTTATTTTCTCTTCTTTCTTTCTTTCTTTCTTTCTTTCTTTCTTTCTTTCTTTCTTTCTTTCTTTCTTTCTTTCTTTCTTTCTTTCTTTCTTTCTTTCTTTCTTTCTTTCTTTCTTTCTTCTCCCTTTTATTCTGAGCCATGTGGAGGACAGGCTTTTTGTGCTCCAGCAAGGTGTCAGGGCTGTGCCACTGAGGTGGAAGAGCCAAGTCCAGGACACTGGTCCACAAGATACCTACCAGCTCCACATAATATCAAACAGCAAAAATCTCCCAGAGATCTCCATCTCAATGCGAAGACCCAGCTCCACTCAACAAGTAGCAATCTACAGTGCTGGACACCCTTTGCCAAACAACGAGAAAGACAGGAACATAAACCCATCCATTAGCACAGAGGCTGCCTAAAATCATAGTAAGTCCACAGACACTCCAAAACACACCACCAGATGTGGACCTGCCCACCAGAAAGACAAGATCCAGCCTCATCCACCTGAACACAGGCAGTAGTCCCCTCAACCAGGAAGCCAACATAGCCCACTGAACCAAACTTAGCCACTGGGAACAGACACTAAAAACAATGGGAACTACGAACCTGCAGCCTGCAAAAACGAGACCTCAAACACAGTAAGTTAGGCAAAATGAGAAGACACAGAAACACACAGCAATGAAGGAGCAAGGCAAAAACACACCAGAACGAAACACTGAAGAAGAAATAGGCAGTCTACCTGAAAAAGAATTCAGAATAATGATAGTAAAGATGATCCCAAAATCTTGGAAATAGAATGGAGAAAATACAAGAAAAGTTTAACAAGGAGCTAGAAGAACTCAAGAGCAAACAAACAGGGATGAACAACAAAATAAAAGAAATTAAACATTACCTAGAAGGGATCAATAGCAGAATAAGTGAGGCAGAAAAACGGGTAAGTGACCTAGAAAATAAAATAGTGGAAATAACTACTGCAGAACAGAATAAAGGAAAAAGAATGAAAAGAACTGAGGACAGTCTCAGAGACTGCTGGGACAAAATTAAATGCACTAACATTCAAATCATAGGGGTCCCAGAAGAAGAAGAGAAAAAGAAAGGGACTGAGAAAATATTGGAAGAGATTATAGTTGAAAACTTCCCTAATATGGGAAAGGAAAGAGTTAATCAAGTCCAGGAAGCACAGAGAGTCCCATACAGGATAAATCCAAGAAGAAACAGGCTAAGGCACATATTAATCAAACTATCAAAAATTTAAAAAAAAAACAAATATTAAAAGCAGAAAGGGAAAAATAACAACTAAACATAAGGGAATCCTCATAAGGTTAACAGCTGATCTTTCAGATGAAACTCTGCAAGCAAGAAGGGAGTGGCAGTACATATTTAAACTGATGGAAGACAAAAAACTACAACCAAGATTACTCTACACAGCAAGAATTTCCTTCAGATTTGACAGAGAAATTTAAAATGTTACAGGCAAGCAAAAGCTAAGAGAATACAGCACCACCAAATCAGCTTTACAACAAATGTTAAAGGAACTTCTCTAGGCAAGAAAAACAAGAGAATGAAAAGACCTATAGTAATAAACCCAAAACAATTAAGAAAATGGGAATAGGAACATACATATCGATAATTACCTTAAATGTAAATGGACTAAATGCTCCAACAAAAAGACACAGATTGGCTGAATGGATACAAAAACAAGACCCATATATATGCTGTCTACAAGAGACCCACTTCAGACCTACAGACACATACAGACTGAAAGTAAGGGGATGGAAAAAGATATTCCATGCAAATGGAAATCAAAAGAAAGCTGGAGTAGCAATACACATATCAGATAAAATAGACTTTAAAGAATGTTACAATAAACAAGGAAGGACACTACATAATAATCAAGGGATCAATCCAAGAAGAAGATATAACAATTGTAAATATTTATGCACCCAACATAGGAGCACCTCAATACATAAGGCAACTGCTAACAGCTCTAAAAGAGGAAATCAAAAGTAACACAATAATAGTGGGGGACTTTAACACCTCACTTACACCAATGGACAGATCATCCAAAATGAACATAAATAAGGAAACAGAAGCTTTAAATGACACAATAGACCACATAGATTTAACTGATATTTATAAGACATTCCATCCAAAAACAGCAGATTACACTTTCTTCTCAAGTGCACACAGAACATTCTCCAGGATAGATCACATCTTGTGACGAAATTGAGCTATTTGTAATGAGGTGGATAGACCTAGAGTCTGTCATACAGAGTGAAGTAAGTCAGAAAGAGAAAGACAAATACCGTATGCTAACACATATATATGGAATTTTAGGGGAAAAAATGTCATGAAGAACCTAGGGGTAAGACAGGAATAAAGACACAGACCTACTGGAGAATGGACTTGAGGATATGGGGAGGGGGAAGGGTGAGCTGTGACAAAGCGAGAGAGAGGCATGGACATTTATACACTACCAGATGTAAGGTAGATAGCTAGTGGGAAGCAGCCGCATAGCACAGGGAGATCAGCTCGGTGCTTTGTGACCACCTAGAGGGGTGGGATAGGGAGGGTGGGAGGGAGGGAGACGCAAGAGGGAAGAGATATGGGAACATATGTGTATGTATAACTGATTCACTTTGTTATAAAGCAGAAAGTAAAACACCATTGTAAAGTAATTATACTCTAATAAAGATGTTAAAAACAAAGAAAAAAAAGAAAGGTGGAGTGGCAATTCTCATATCAGGCAAAATAGATTTTAAAAATAGCACATTAAAAGAGACAAAGAAGGACCCTACATAATGATCAAGAGATCAATCTAAGAAGAAGATATAACAATTGTAAATATTTATGCACCCAATATACGAGCACCTCAATACATAAGGCAAATATTAACAGTCATGAAAGGGGAAAACAACAGTAACAAAATCACAGTAGGGGCCATTAACACCCCACTTTCACCAATGGACAGATCATCCAAAATGAAAATAAATGAGGGAACACAAGCTTTAAATGATACATTAAACAAGATGGACTTAATTGATATTTATAGGATATTCCATCCAAAAACAACAGAATACAGATTCTTCTCAAGTGCTCATGGAACATTCTCCAGGATAGATCATATCTTGGGTCACAAATCAACCTATGGTAAATTTAAGAAAATTGAAATTGTATCAGGTATCTTTTCCAACCACAATGTTATGTGACTAGATATCAATTACAGGAAAAAATCTGTAAGAAATACAAACACATGGAGGCTCAGCAACACACTACTTAATAACCAAGAGATCACTGAAGAAATCAAAGAGGAAATCAAAATATACCTAGAAACAAATGACAGTGAAAATACGATGCCCCAAATCCTATACAATGCAGCAAAAGCAGTTCTAAGAGGGAAGTTTATAGCAATACAATCCTACCTTAAGAAACAGGAAACATCTCAAATAAACAAAGTAACATTACACCGAAAGCAATTAGAGAAAGAAGAACAAAAGCACCTCAAAATTAGCAGAGGGAAAAAAATCTTAAAATCAGATCAGAAAAAAATGAAAAAGAAATAAACGAAATGATAGCAAATATCAATGAAACTAAAAGCTGGTTCTTTGAGAAGATAAACAAAATTGATAAACCATTAGCCAGACATATGAAGAAAAAAAGGGAGAAGATTCAAATCAATAGAATTACAAATGAAAAAGGAGAAGTAACAACTGTCAGTGCAGAAATACAAAGGATCATAAAGGATTACTACAAGCAACTATATGTCAATAAAATGCTCAACCTGGAAGAAGTGGACAAATTGTCAGAAATGCACAACCTTCTGCGAATGAACCAGGAAGAAGTAGAAAATATGAACAGACCAGTCACAAGCACTGAAATTGAAACTATGATTAAAAATCTTCCAAAAATAAAAGCCCAGGGCCAGATGGCTTCACAGGCGAATTCTATCAAACATTTAGAGAAGAGCTAACACCTATCCTTCTCAAATTCTTCAAAACTAGAGCAGAGGGAGCAAAACTCCCAAACTCATTCTACGAGGCCACCATCACCCTGATACCAAAACCAGACAAAAATGTCACAAAGAAATAAAACTACAGGCCAATATCTCTGATGAACATAGATGCAAAAATCCTCAACAAAATACTAGAAATCAGAATCCAACAGTACATTAAAAGGATCATACACTATGATCAAGTTGGGTTTATCCCAGGAATGCAAGGATTCTTCAATATACACAAATCAAACGACGTGATACACCATATTAACAAATTGAAGGAGAAAAACAATATGATCATCTCAATAGATGCTGAGAAAGCTTTCAACAAAATTCAACACCCATTTATGATAAAAACCCTCCAGGAAGTAGACATAGAGGGAACTTTCCTCAACATAATAATGGCCATATATCACAAATCAACAGCCAACATTGTCCTAAATGGTGAAAAACAGAAACCATTTTCACTAAGATCAGGAAGAAGACAAGGCTGCCCATATCACAACTATTTTTCAATACAGTTTTGGAAGTTATAGCCAAATCAATCAGAAAAGAAAAAGAAACAAAAGGAATGCAAATTGGAAAAGAAGAAGTAAAGCTGTCACTGTTTCCAGATGACATGATTCTATACATAGAGAATCCTAAAGATGCTACCAGAAAACTACTAGAGCTAATCAATGAATTTGGTAAAGTAACAGGATAAAAAATAAATGCACAGAAATCTCTTTCATTCCTATACACTAAAGATGAAAAATCTGAAAGTGAAATTAAGAAAATGCTCCCCTTTACCATTGCAACAAAAAATAAAATATCTAGGAATAAACCTACCTAAGGAGACAAAAGACCTGTAAGCAGAAAATTATAAGACACTGATGAAAATAATTAAAGGTGATATAAATAGATGGAGAGATATACCATGTCCTTGGATTGGAAGAATCAACGTTGTGAAAATGACTCTACTACGCAAAGCAATCTATAGATTCAATGCAATTCCTATCAAACTACCAAGGACATTTTTCACAGAACTGGGACAAAATATTTCACAATTTGTATGGAAACACAGAGGACCCCAAATAGCCAAGGCAATCTTGAGAAAGAAAAACAGAGATGGAGGAATCAGGGTCCCTGACTTCAGACAATACTACAAAGCTACAGTAATCAAGACAGTATGGCACTTGTACAGAAACAGAAATATAGATCAATGGAACAGGACAGAAAGCCCAGAGTTAAACCCACACTCATATGGTCACCTTATTTTTGATAAAGGAGGCAATAATATACAATGGAGAAAAGACAGCCTTCAATAAGTGATGCTGGAAAACTGGACAGCTACATGTAAAATAATGAAATTAGAACACTCCCTAACACCATACACCAAAATAAAATCAAAATGGATTAAAAACCTAAATTTAGAGCCACACACCATCAAACTCTTAAAGGAAAACATAGGCAGAACACTCTATGACATAAATCATAGCAATAGCCTTTTTGACCCACCTCCTAGAGAAATGGAAATAAAAACAAAAATAGACAAATGGGACCTAATGAAACTTAAAAACTTTGGCACAGCAAGGGAAGCCATAATCAAGACCAAAAGACAATCCTCAGAATGGGAGAAAATATTTGCAAATGAAGCAACTGACAAAGGATTAACCTCCAAAACTGACAAGCAGCTCACGTAGCTCAATATCAAAAAATCAAAAAACACAGCCCCAAAATGGGAAGAAGACCTAAATAGACATTTCTCCAAAGAAGATATACAGATTGCCAACAAATACATGAAAGAATGCTCAACATCATTAATCATTAGAGAAATGCAAATCAAAACTACAATGAGGTGTCATCTCACACCACTCAGAATGGCCATCATGAAAAAATCTACCAACAATAATTGCCGGAGAGGGTATGGAGAAAAGGGAACCCTCTTGAACTGTTGGTGAGAATGTAAATTTATACAGCCACTATGGAGAACAGTGTGGAGGTTCCTTAAAAAACTAAAAATAGAACTACCATATGAGCCAGCAATCCCACTACTTGGCATATTCCCTGATGAAACCAGAATTGAAAAAGTGTCATGTACCAAAATGTTCATTGAAGCTCTATTTACAATACCCAGTAAATGGAAGCAACCTTAGTATCCATCAACAGATGAATGGATAAAGAAGATGTGGCACATATATACAATGGAATATTACACAGCCATAAAATAGAATGAAACTGAGTTATTTGTAGTGAGGTGGATGGACCTAGAGACTGTCATTCAGAGTGAAGTAAGTCAGAAAGAGAGAAACAAATACCATATGCTAACATATATATACGGAATCCAAAAACAAAAAAAGTCATGAAGAACCTTGTGGCAAGACTGTAATAAAGATGCAGACCTACTAGAAAATTTACTTGAGGATATGGGGAGGTGGGAAGGGTAACCTTGGACAAAGTGAGAGAGTGGCATGGACATATATACACTACCAAACGTAAAATAGATAGCTAGTGGGAAGCAGCCACATAGCACAGGGAGATCAGCTTGGTGCTTTGTGACCACTTGGATGGGTGGGATAGGGAGGGTGCGAGGGAGGGAGATGCAAGAGGGAAGAGATATTGGGATATATGTGTATGTATAACTGATTCACCTTTTTATAAAGCAGAAACTAACCATTCTAAAGCAATTATACCCCAATAAAAATGTTAAAAAGAAACAAAAATGGAGAAAAATATTGCTTAATGAAGCTCGTAGTTAGGCTCAATTTTTATTTAAGATAATATGAAGCAGAAACTTGAAACTTTCCTCTAATATATAGAAAACTAGAAAATTTGATCCAGGTTACAATTATTTCAAAAAGCAATTGGAAGGGGTGTGATCATGTAAGGGTTGTATTTCTACATGCATGGCCTAGTATAATATATGGCACACAGTAAATGTTTAGTAAATATTTGTTAAATGATTCCATGAATGCCAGTTTAATTGTCAATGGAGTAAATAAAATCTGAAAGCAAATATTTCAAAATCAAATCTGTATGTTTCCTTTTATTATTAGTTTAGAAAGAAGGAGTAAGGTCCTAGAATGGACTATTATTTATTTTGAAAAAGTGTTTTTATGTTAGAAGTAATTGTATCCTATTTTTTTTTATAAAGTTTTGAGGGATATATTGAGTTGATATTACCTTTCAGGTACTCATGATCTACACGTTCCTCAATCTTTAAGAGGTAAAAGAAAAAATCTTAAATTTGAAAATGTATTGAATTAAAGTGAATTTTAAGAAACAGAGGCATAAAAGATTAAATTTTTCTGTTTACCTCTTTAGCAATACATTATCTGAGATACAACCGAAGGGGAGCAGTAGCCATCCTTTACATTTCCTTAAGTTATGAGAAGGAAGTCATTGTACATGAAAAGGTAGTCAAGAATAATGAGAGTGGAGTACCAAATCATACAAGACATCAAGTAAAATTGATATGTATCAACATCTATATATTAATATATTAATATCTATCTATTTATCTATTTATCTATCTTCTACCTACCTACTTATCTATCATCTACCTCTATAGACAAAGGCATTGGACACTGTAAAGAACACTGCCATAAGCGACCTTGTACATATGTCCTTTTAACTGGTGCTTTCATTGCTTTAGGAAAATTTTCAAAAATCAGAATTTCTGTACCAAATACCAATATTTCACATGATACTATTTTGTCATATATGGTGAAATATTTCCTATACACAGCCAATAATTCATTTTTGTTAAATAGATTGTTCCTCTCCTGTAGTTTTAGGGTGCCTCTGTCCTCTGGACAGGGCTGAATTCACATTATCTAAATAGGACTTCACTGAACCATATATTTTTCCTATATAGCCTATTCCTTGTAAAAGTGTTAATATCACTGATAAGACTCTTCATAATTGTTTGTCCCCTTGGATTCCCATTGTAAATTTAATTGATTAATTTAATATTCAAAGGTCATTTTCACAATGTTGATTCTTCCAATCCAAGAACATGCTATACCTCTCCATCTATTTGTACCACCTTTCATTTCTTTCATCAGTGTCATAAATTTCTGCATACAGGTCTTTTGTGTCCTTAGGTAGGTTTATTCCTAGATATTTTATTCTTTTTGTTGCAATGGTAAATGGGAGTGTTTTCTTAATTTCACTTTCAGACTTTTCATCATTAGTGTATCGGAATACCAGAGATATCTGTGCATTAACTTTGTATCCTGCTACTTTACCAAATTCATTGCTTAGCTCTAGTAGTTTTCTGGTAGCATCTTTAGGATTCTCTATGTATAGTATCATGTCATCTGGAAACAGTGACAGCTTTACTTCTTTTCCGATTTGGATTCCTTTTATTTCCTTTTCTTCTCTGACTGCTGTGGCTAAAACTTCCAAAACTATGTTGAATAAGAATGGTGAGAGTGGGCAAACTTGTCTTGTTCCTGATCATAGTGGAAATGCTTTCAGTTTTTCACCATTGAGGACGATGTTGCCTGTGGGTTTGTCATATAAGGCCTTTATTATGTTGAGGAAAGTTCCCTCTATGCCTACTTTCTGCAGGGTTTTTATCATAAATGGGTGTTGAATATTGTCGAAAGCTTTCTCTTCATCTATTGAGATGATCATATGTTTTTTTCTCCTTCAATTTGTTAATATGGTGTATCACATTGATTGATTTGCGTATATTGAAGAATCCTTGCATTCCTGGAATAAACCCCACTTGATCATGGTGTATGATCCATTTAATGTGCTGTTGGATTCTGTTTGCTAGTATTTTGTTGAGGACTTTTGCATCTATGTTCATCAGTGATATTTGCCTGTAGTTTTCTTTCTTTGTGACATCCTTATCTGGTTTTGTGAAAATGACTCTACTACCCAAAGCAACCTACAGATTCAATGCAATCCCTATAAAACTACCCCTAGCATTTTTTACAGAACGAGAACAAAAAACTTCACAATTTGTATGGAAACACAAAAGACCCCGAATAGCCAAAGCAATCTTGAGAACGAAAAACGGAGCTGGAGGAATCAGGCTCCCTGACTTCAGACTATACTACAAAGCTACAGTAATCAAGACAATATGGTACTGGCACAAAAACAGAAAGATAGATCAATGGAACAGGATAGAAATCCCAGAGATAAACCCAGGCACATATGGTCACCTTATCTTTGATAAAGGAGGCAGGAATGTACAGTGGAGAAAGGACAGCCTCTTCAATAAGTGGTGCTGGGAAAACTGGACAGGTACATGTAAAAGTATGAGATTACATCACTCCCTAACACCATACACAAAAATAAGCTCAAAATGGATTAAAGACCTAAATGTAAGGCCAGAAACTATCAAACTCTTAGAAAAAAAACCATAGGCAGAACACCATATGACATAAATCACAGCAGGATCCTTTTTGATCCACCTCCTAGGGAAATGGAAATAAAAACAAAAATAAACAAATGGGACCTAATGAAACTTCAAAGCTTTTGCACAGCAAAGGAAACCATAAACAAGACCAAAGGACAACCCTCAGAATGGGAGAAAATATTTGCAAATGAAGAAACTGACAAAGGATTAATTTCCAAAATTTACAAGCAGCTCATGCAGCTCAATAACAAAAAACCAAACAACCCAATCCAAAAATGGGCAGAAGACCTAAATAGACATTTCTCCAAAGAAGATATACAGACTGCCAACAAACACATGAAAGAATGCTCAACGTCATCAATCATTAGAGCAATGCAAATCAAAACTACAATGAGATATCATCTCACACCAGTCAGAATGGTCATCATCAAAAAATCTAGAAACAATAAATGCTGGAGAGGATGTGGAGAAAAGGGAACCCTCTTGTACTGTTGGTCAGAATGTAAATTGATACAGCCACTTTGGAGAACAGTATGGAGGTTACTTAAAAAACTACAAATAGAAATACCATATGACCCAGTAATCCCACTACTGAGCATATACCCTGAGAAAATCATAATTCAAAAATTGTCATGTACCAAAATGTTCATTGCAGCTCTATTTACAATAGCCCAGAGATGGAAACAACCTAACTGTCCATCATCAGATGAATGGATAAAGAAGATGTTGCACAAATATACAGTGGAATATTACTCAGCCATAAAAAGAAACTAAATTGAGCTCTTTGTAATGAGGTGGAGAGACTTAGAGTCTGTCATACAGAGTGAAGTAAGTCAGAAAGAGCAAGACAAATACCATATGCTAACACATATATATATATGGAATTTAAGAAAAGAAAATGTCATGAAGAACCTAGGGGTAAGACAGGAATAAAAACACAGACCTACTAGAGAATGGATTTGAGGATATGGGGAGGGGGAAGGGTAAGCTATAACAAAGCGAGAGAGAGGCATGGACATATATACACTACCAAACGTAAGGTATATAGCTAGTGGGGAGCAGCCGCATAGCACAGGGAAATCAACTCGGTGCTTTGTGACTGCCTGGAAGGGTGAGATAGGGCAGGTGGGAGGGAGGGAGACGCAAGGGGGAAGAGATATGGGAACATATGTATATGTATAACTGATTCACTTTGTTATAAAGCAGAAACTATCACACCATTGTAAAGCAATTATACTCCAATAAAGATGTAAAAAAAATATATCCAAAGGTCAACATTATATTATTTACTGTACTACTAAGGACACTTCACTAGCACCTCTGTGTATTATCTATAACCTGCTGCAGGACTTTTCTTTAGTCATATTCTAATTTATTACTGTACTATAATTTGAGAGTTTGCAGCAATTTTCAAAGATTTATTGATTTACATAAAATTAATTTTGCTGAAAGACTGAAATGAAGCAATCATTTGAAAACAGCGGTGATATTTTCCTCCAAATTTTGAGTTCCAAGAGGAACCCAAATGAGGAAATAAAGGTATCGTTAAATAAATTAAAAGAATGAGGAAAAATTCAGTGAAAATAGGAGCATAGAAAAATAAAAATAGATTCCAGCTTAATGGAAATGAGAAGAGGTGATTCAGGTAAAAAAAAGAGTCAGAAGATAACTTTGGCTTTAGGCCTTAATGTGCAATCACTCTGTACACTCTGTACACACGTTACACATATTTGGCTTTCCAAATAAATGCCATTAGCTTCCTCTGCCCAATAAAGCTAGTGTAAAAAAGTGATGCTGCCAAAAATTGTTAGTAACATGGCATTGAGAAGGATTGTAAAAAAAAAACAAAAAAAAAACACTATGGAAATAGTTTGTATTCAAAAAATCAATTGTAGTTGAAGTTTTAGAGATTTCATGCAGTACTTCATGATGTTTAAAAATGGACAACTATTATTTTCAATGTAGATATGGTTGAAATGACCAACAAATCCACTGGGAGGTTAGTACAAGTTAATGGTTAAAGGCAATGATGTTGGCCTGGTTCAGATCTTAGTTCTGCTGTGTAGCCTTGGGTAAGTAAATTAACTCCTCTGAGTTTCAATTTTCTTGTCAGTAAACTTAGGATAAAACATCTACTCTATATGACAACGTGAGTTAATTTACACAGGATATTTATTACACTAGTTGGTACATGTAAAGTACCCAATAAATTGTAACATTAATTATTATTGACTTTTAATAATCGATCAATTATATAATTAACCTGTTTATTGAATGTCTAATACATGATAACATTGTCATGTACCATGGGAAGTACAAGACTAGTTCTCTGCTCTCCAGATCAACATTTTTTAACAGAAATATAATGCCAGCCACATATATAATTTAAAATTTTTCTAGTAGCTACATTTAAAAAAGTAAAAATAAAGGGATGAAATCAGCTCGGTGCTTTGTGACCACCTAGAAGGGTGGGATAGGGAGGGTGGGAGGGAGGGAGATGCAAGAGGGAAGAGATATGGGGACATATGTATATGTATAACTGATTCACTTTGTTATAAAGCAGAAACTAACACACCATTGTAAAGCAATTATACTCTAATAAAGATGTTTAAAAAATAATAATATATTTTAGTTAAGTCAATAATACCTAATATATTATTAGCCAAATATGTGTCACTAGCCACTTTTCAAGAACTAAATAGCCACATATGTTTAGTGGCTATAGTACTGGACAATAAAGCTTTAAACCTTACAATCTGAGTAACCAAAAGGAAAGGATCTTAATGAAGTTACTATGGTTGAATCAAATACTAACCTTTATGTGACAGTAAAAGTTCAGAAAGTTATGACATCAGAGTACTTTCTAAAGGATTATGGGATTCAAAATGAATCTCAACTTATGGATAAGATGTGTAAATAAAGGACATTTTCCTTTTGGTACTGAATAAAAAAAGATCATCAATTTATATTAGATGCAGCAAACTTATTGGCAGGGTAAGTATCACTTTTGCCTTTGCTTTTTAAAATCAGTAGCATTAACACAAATTTTTGCTACAGAATTACTGTCTCATTCTTCATTTCTATGTGCTAGCCTGGTAAAAACTCAAGTTTAACATGTATCCTTTCTAGTGATCTGGTTCTGAATATGAAAAATTTCTTATTGAAAATACAAAAACATATTATATAATCAAAGTTCAGAATGCAAAACATTGAAGTTCCCTTTTTAAAAGAGCTGTATTGAGGTATAATTTACATGTAATAAACTGTATATATTAAGAACATACAAATTGGTAATTTTATATACTCATACCAATGAAATTATCATGACAATAAAGATAATAAGTATATTCATCACTTACAAAAGTATTTTAGTACCCCTCTGTAATTCCACTCTCCCTTTCTTCTCTGCCCTCTCCCCCAGGCAACCACTGATTTTCATTTGTCACTAAAAACTAGGTTGCATTTTCTAGAGTTTTATATAGATAGAATCATAAAGTATATATGCTTTTCTGTCTGGCTTCTTTCACTTATAGTAATTATTTTGAGAATCATACTCATTGAAAATGTCATAGTTATTTTCTTTTATTGCTAATTGTACTACATTGTTTGGATATATCACAGCTTGTTTATCAATTCCTTGACTGATGAGATTTGAGTTGTTCCCGGTTTTAGGCTACTATGATAAAGCTGCTGTGAACATTCACATGACAGTCTTGAAATTAAATACACTTTTGTTCCTCTTGACTGAATATCTAGGAGTGGATCATATAAGACATGTATGGATGTATTTTTAAGACACTGCCAAACAGTTTTCCAAAGTATTGGTACTATTTTAAATTCCTACCAGCATCATATGAGAGTTGCAGCTACTTCCCATCTTTTTATTTTATTTTATATTTTTATTGAAGTATAGTTGATTTATAATGTTGTGCCAATCTCTGCTGTACAGCAAAGTGACTCAGTTATACACATATAGACATTTTTTTTATACTCTTTTCCATTATGGTTTATCACAAGGTATTGAACATAGTTCCCTGTGCTATGTAGAACCTTGTTTATCCATCTTATATATAATAGTTGACATCTGCTAATCCAACACTCTCAGTTCTTCCCTCCCCCACCCCCCTCACCCTTGGCAACCACAAGTCTGTTCTCTATGTCTGTGAGTCTGTTTCTGTTTTGTAGACAGGTTCATTTGGGCCATATTTTAGATTCCACATATAAGTGATATCATATGGTGTTTGTCGTTCTCTTTTTCACTTACTTCACTTAGTATGATAATCTCTAGTTGCATATATATTGCTGCAAACGGCATTATTTCATTCTTTTTTATGGCTGAGTAGTATTCCATTGTATATATGTACCACATCTTCTTTATCCATTCATCCATCGATGAACATTTAGGTTGTTTCCATGTTTTGGCTATTGTGAATAGTGCTGCTATGAACATAGGGATGCATGTATCATTTTGAATTATAGTTTTGTCTGGATATATGTCCAGGAGTGCGATTTCTGTATCATATGGTAATTCTATTTTCAGTTTTCTGAGGAACATTGACACTTTTCCATAGTGGCTGCACCAACTTACATTCCCATCAACAGTGTAGGAGGGTTCCCTTTTCTCCACACCCTCTCCAGCATTTGTTGTTTGTAGACTTTTTAATGATGGCCATTCTGACCAGTGTGAGGTGGTACTTAATTGCAGTTTTGATTTGCATTTCTCTAATAATTAGTGATGCTGAGCACCTTTTCATGTGCCCACTGGCCATCTGTATGTCTTCTTTGGAGAAATGTCTATTAAAGTCTTCTACCCATTTTTAATTGGTTTGTTTGTTTTTTTTTGTTGTTGAGTTGTATGGGCTGTTTGTATACTTTGGAGATTAAGCCCTCACCTGTCACATTATTTGCAAATATTTTCCCCCATGCCATAGGCTGTCTTTTGTATTTTTATTTATGTTTTTTTTTTTGCTGTGTAAAAGCTTGTAAGTCTGATTAGGTTCCATATGTTTATTTTTGTTTTTATTTCTATTGCCTTGGGAGACTGACCTAAGAAAACATTGGTGCGATTTATGTCAGAGAATGTTTTGCCCATGCTCTCTTCTAGGAATTTAATGGTGTCATGTCTTATGTTTAAGTCTTTAAGCCATTTTGAGTTTATTTTTGTGAATGGCATGAGGGTGTGTTCTAACTTCATTTCTTTACATGCAGCTGTCCAACTTTCCCAGCACCATTTGCTGAAAAGACTGTCTTTTTCCCATTTAATATTCTTGCCTTCTTTGTTGAAGATTAATTGACCATAGGTGTGTGGGTTTATCTCTGGGCTCTCTATTCTGTTCCATTGATCTGTATGTCTGTTTTTGTACCAATACCACATGGTTTTGATTACTGTAGTTTTGCAGTATTGTCTGAAGTCTGGGACATTTATGCCTCCCGCTTTTGTATATTTCCCCCTCAGGACTGCTTTGGAAATTCTGGGTCTTTTATGGTTCCTTATAAATTTTTGTATTATTTGTTCTAGTTCTGTGAAAAATATCTTGGGTATTTTGATAGGGATCACATTAAATCTGTAGGTTGCTTTGGGTAGCATTGCCATTTTAACAATATTAAGTCTTCCAGTCTAAGAACATGGGATATCTTTCCATTTCTTTGAATCCTCTTTAATTTACTTTATTAATGTTTTACAGTTTTCAGCCTATATGTCTTTCACCACCTTGCTCAGGTTTATTCCTTAGTATTTTTTTTTGGTGCTATTTTTTTTGTGTGTGTGTGTGTGTGTGCTATGTGGGTCTCTCACTGTTGTGGCCTCTCCCGTTGTGGAGCACAGGCTCCGGATGCACAGGCTCAGCGGCCATGACTCATGGACCCAGCTGCTCCACGGCATGTGGGATCTTCCTGGACTGGGGCACGAACCCGTGTCCCCTGAATCGGCAGGAGGACTCTCAACCACTGCGCCACCAGGGAAGCCCTTTGATGCTATTTTAAAAGGTTTTTTTTTTTTACATTCCCTTTCTGATATTTCATTGTTAGTGTAAAGACATGCAATGGATGTTTGAATGTTAATCTTGTGTCCTGTCACTTTGCTGAATTTATTTATTAGATGTAGTAGTTTTTGTTTGAATTCCTTAGGGTTTTCTATGTATAGTATCATGCCATCTGCATATAGTGACAATTTCACCTCTTCTCTTCCAATTTGGATTCCTTTTATTTCTTTTTCTTCCCTTATTTCCATGGCTAGGATTTCCAATACTATGTTGAATAGAAGTGGTGAGAGTGGGCATCCTTGTCTTGTTCAAGATTTTAGCAGGAAGGCTTTTAGCTTTTACTGTTGAGTATTTTATTGGCTGTGGGTTTGTCATAAATAGCTTTCATTATGTTGAGATATGTTCCCTCTATTCCCACTTTGCTAAGAGTGTTTATCATGAATTGATGTTGAATTTTGTCAAATGTTTTTTCTGCATCTATTGAGATGATCATGTGTTTTTTTTTCTTTTGTCAATATGATGTGTTACACTGATTGATTTGTGAATGTTGAACTATCCTTGTGAAACTGGGATGAATCCCACTTGGTCATGGTATATGATCTTTTTTATGTGTTGTTGGATTCAGTTTGATAATATTTTGTTGAGAATTTTTGCATCTATATTCATCAAAGATGCTGACCTGTAATTTTCTTTTTGGTGGTGTCTTTGTCTGGTTTTGGTATGAGGGTGATGATGGCTTCATAGAATCTCTTTGAGAGTGTACCCTCCTCTTCAATCTTTTGGCAGAGTTTGAGAATTGGTATAAGTTCTTTGTATGTTTGGTAGAATTTGCCTGTGAAGCCATCTGGTCCTGGACTTTTGTTTGTAGAGAGTTTTATTTTGTCTGCTTGATTTTTTTTTTTTTTTTTTTTTTTTTTTTTTACAGATTCTATATCAGTTTTAGTGATCGGCCTGTTCAAATCATCTATTTCTTCTTGATTCAATTTTCATGATCTGTATGTTCCTAGAAATTTGCCCATTTCTTCTAGGTTGTCAAATTTTTTGGTGCATAATTATTCATAGTGTTCTCTAAGGGTTTTTTGTATTTCTATGGTATCAGTTGAGATTTCTCCTTTTTCATTTCTTATTTTGTTTATTTGGGTTCTCTCTCTCTTTTCTTCTTGGTGAGCCTGGCCAGAGGTTTATTTATTTTGTTTACCCTTTCAAAGAACCAGCTCTTGGTTTTATTGATTTTTTTCTATTGTTTTTTAATCTCTATTTTATTTATTTCATCCATGATCTTTATTATTTCCTTCCTTCTGCTGACTTTAGGTTTGGTTCATTCTTTTTCTAATGCTTTTAGGTGTTAGGTTAGGTTTTTGACTTGAGATTATTTTGTTTTTTGAGGAAGGCCTGTATAGCTATGAACTTTCTTCTAAGAACTGCTTTTGCTGCATCCCATAGGTTTATATGTTTGAGTTTTAATTGTCGTTTGTCTCAGGGTACTTTTTTTTTTTTTTTTTTTTTTTTTTTTTTGCGGTATGTGGGCCTCTCACTGTAGTGGCCTCTCCTGTTGCAGAGCACAGGCTCCGGATACGCAGGCTCAGCAGCCATGGCTCACGGGCCCAGCCACTGTGCGGCATGTGGGATCTTCCCGGACTGGGGCACGAACCCGTGTCCCCTGCATCGGCAGGCGGACTCTCAACCACTGCGCCACCAGGGAAGCCCTGTCTCAGGGTACTTTTTAACTTCCTTTTTTATTTCCTCATTGACCCTTTGGTTTTTTAGTAGGATGTTGTTTAGTCTCCCTGTAGTCAATTTTTTCTCATTTCTTTTCCTGTGGTTGATTTCTAGTTTCATGCCGTTGTGGTCAGAGAAGATGATTGAAATAATTTCTGCACTCTTAAATTTTTTGAGGTTAGTTTTGTGCCCAAGTATGTGGTCAATCCTACAGAATGTTCTGTGTGTGCTTGAAAAGAATGTGTATCCTGGTTTTTTTGGATGTAATGTCCTGGAGATATCAATTAAGTCTAACTGTTCTACTGTATCATTTAGGATCTCTGTCTCCTTATTGAGTCTCAGTCTAGAATATCTGTCCATTGATGTGAGTGAGGTGTTAAAGTCTCCTATAATTATTGTATTCCCATTGATTTCTCCCTTTATGTCTATTAGTATTCATTTTATATATTTCATTGTTTCTATATAAGGTGCATATAAGTTGATGAGTGAAATATCCTCTTCCTGCATTGATACTTTTATCATTATAGTGTCCTTCTTTATCTTTCTTTATAATCTTTACTTTAAAGTCTATTTTGTCTGATATGAGTATTGCAACTCCTGCTTACTTTTCATTTCCATTTGCCTGAAATATCTTTTTCTGTTCCCTCACGGTCAATCTATGTGTGTCTTTTGCCCTGAGGTGGGTCTCTTGTAGACAGCATATTGTAGGCTCTTGTTCTTTTGTTTGTTTGTTTTTGTTGTTGTTTTTTATCCAGTCTGGCACTCTATGTATTTGACTGGAACATTAAGTCCACTGACATTTAAGGTATTTATTGATGCATATGTATTTATTACCATTTCAAACTTGTTTTCCAGTTGATTCTTCATTCTTCTTGTTCCTTTCTTTATCTTTTTTGTTTCTCTTTTTGTGTTTTGATGATTTCCTTTTATTTTATGCTTGTGTTCTCTTCTTTTTCTGTGTGTGAATCTAATGTATGTTTTTCATTTGTGGTTGCCCTGTTTTCAAGTATGTTAATACCTTCCTATATCTGCTTGCTTTAGACTGACAGTTATATAGGCTCAAACATATTAAAAAATAAAAGAAAGAAGAAGAATCTGCATTTTCTTCCTATGCTTCCCCACATTTTATGATTTTGATATCCTTTTTTCATCTTCATGTTTATTCTTTTTTTTTTTCTTTTGCAATATGCGGGCCTCTCACTGCTGTGGCCTCTCCTGCTGCAGAACACAGGCTCTAGACGTGCAGGCTCAGCGGTCATGGCTCACGAGCCTAGCCACTCTACAGCATGTGGGATCTTCCCGGACTGGGGCATGAACCTGTGTCCCCTGCATTGGCAGGCGGACTCTCAACCACTGCACCACTAGGGAAGCCCTCATGTTTATCCTTTTGATTTTCCTTGTGCTTATCATTGCTTTCACAAATAGTTTTTTTTTTTTCTTTTTGTTCTCTATATTGACTACTTTGTGATTTACTTTCCGATTGTGATTTCCTCCTTCCTATAACTTCTTGCATCTTTTCTGTTTAGAGATGGTCTTTCAGTATTTCTTTTATGATAGGTTTAGTACTGCTGTATTCTTTTAGTTTTTGCTTGTCTGAGAAATTCTTTATTTCTCCTCTTGTTCTAAATGATTCTAAATCTTGTAGGGAAGAGTATTCTAGGTGGCAGAATTTTCTTTTTCAAGACTTTGAATTTATTTTGCCACTCTTCTGGCCTGCAAAATTTCCACAGAAAAGCAGCTGATAGCCTTATGGTGTTTCCCTTGTAATCAACCCTTTGTTTTTCTCTAGTTGCCTTTAGAATCTCCTCCTTATCTTTAACTATTGCCATTTTAATTATGATATATATTGGTGTGGGTCTGTTTGGGTTCATCTTGTTGGGGACCTTCTGTGCTTCCTGTACCTGGATATCTGTTTCCTTTTTTAAGTGTGAATTTTTCAGCTCTAATTTCTTCAAATACATTTTCAATCCCCTCTCTCCCTCTTCTCCTGCTGGAACCCCGGTTATGTGTAGGTTGGTGCATTTTATATTATCTCTTACTTCTTCTGTGTTGCTTTCATCTTTTTAAAAAATTTATCTGTCTGCAGTTCTGATTGGATTATTTCCTTTTTTCTAGCTTCCAGATCACTTATTTGTTTTTCTCTGTTATTTGGTCTGCTATTCATTGCTTCTGCATTTTCTTTTATTTCAGCAATAGAATTGTATATATTTTATTGGTTCATTTTTTTTATTTGTTCATTTTTATAGTTTCTAGTTACTTGTTACAGTGATCTACATTTCTATGTATAATAAGTAGCATATTTAATTACCTCCTTTTTGAACCCAAGGTCTAGTAGAATGGGAAGCTCTATTTTATTATTTGTTCTTTCAGGATATTTCTCTCTCTCTCTTTTTATTTTTTTCTTTTTGTGTTACACAGGCTTCTCACTGTTGTGGCCTCTCCCATTGCAGAGCACAGGCTCTGGATGCGCAGGCTCAGCGGCCATAGATCACGGGCCTAGCTGCTCCATGGCATGTGGGATCTTCCCAGACTGGGGCATGAACCCATGTCCCCTGCATCGGCAGGCAGACTCTCAACCACTGTGCCACCAGGGAAGCCCTCTCTCTCTTTTTTAATTGAGTGTAGTACCACTGCCTTTTCATTTTCATAACTTTCTCTGTCTCTATGAATTTAGGAGAAACCATTATCTACTGTGGTGTTGGACTGTTTTTATGTGGGAGCATACCTGTGTAGACTCTTTGTGTCTAGTGTTTTTGTTGGGGGACTGGTATTGGTATGGACACCAGCCACATATTTTCTCAGGGTGTGCAGACTATTAGCCCCTTGAGAGTGGGTGTGGTTGGTGTTGTAGTACCTAGAGCTTGTGCAGGATTTAATTTGGGTCTTCCTCTCTGCTTCATGACTGTTGCAGGAAAAATAATAAGTAGTTTTTATTCAACATATTTAGTTTTTGAAATAATAACTGATATATGTAATATATAAAATAGTTAAGATGCATCACTTATGAGTATTTCTTAAGATCTTATATAATTTTAGTTGAGAGTAAAGGTTACCATATGTGTATTTTTTTAAAATAAAGCATACATATTCCCCAGACAATGCAGGCAGTATGGATTTATGGATTATTCTTTTCATAGTGAAGTAGTTAATGAACATAAATTGATTAAGATGGTACTTATTCTAGTAGATTCTTATTTCAACAAGCTAAATTAGAGGAAATAAATAAAATACTTTAGAATTAATAACTTTCATAAAGAGAGAAAACAGATATTTGGTCACAAATAGATTTTTAAGGTTACTTAACAATCAAGCAAATGTTTTCTGAAGATCTGAAAATTGTATATACTATCTTAATATAATTGAATTAAAGGTCTATTTACTCTAATGAGCAGTATGATTAAATCTTTTACTTACAGATCAAAGATTTTAATTATGTAAACAAGTTACACAGGAACATCAATTGTTCCATTAAGCTTCACAATTAATAATGCCATATTTATAGTTTCTGGTTTTGCCAAACCCTCTAATTTTTTGTTTGTTTGAAAAGTTATTTATCTCTCCTTCAATCTTAAATGATAAACTTGCTGAGTAGAGTTTCTTAGGTTGCATTTTTTTTCCTTTTTGGTACTTTGCATGTATCATACCACACCCTTCTGACCTGCAAAGTTTCTGCAGAAAACTCAGCTGAAGGCCTTTTGGGATTTCCCTTGTATGTGACTCTTTGCTTTTCTCTTGCTGCTTCTTGAATTCTCTTTTTATTTTTAAATTTTTCCATTTTTATTATAATATATCTTGGTGTAGGTCTGTTTGGGTTCATCTTGTATGGGACCCACTGTTCTTCCTGTATCTGGATGTTTGTTTCTTTCTTTAGGTTTGGGAAGTTTTCAGCCATAACTTCTTCAAATATATTTTCAATCCCCTTTACTATTTCTTCTCCTTCTGGAATCCCTATTATGCATAGACTGGCCCTCTTTTTATTATCCCATATGTCTGTTATATTGTTTTCTTTTTTATTTTATTTTTTTTTCATTTGGCTTTCTGTCTGCTGTGTTTTTGTTTTTTGTTTTTTGGGTTTTTTTGCGGTACGTAGACCTCTCACTGTTGTGGCCTCTCCTGTTGTGGAGCACAGGCTCCGCACGTGCAGGCTCAGCGGCCATGGCTCACGGGCCTAGCCACTCCACGGCATGTGGGATCTTCCCAGACTGGGGCATGAACCCGTGTCCCCTGCATCGGCAGGCGGACTCTCAACCCCTGTGCCACCAGGGAAACCCCTGTCTGTTGTTTTGATTGGGTAATTTCCATTATTCTATCTTCCAGGTCATTTATTCTTTTTTCTGCATTATTCATTATGCTATTCATTGCCTTGTGCTCAGCTTTTGTCTCAGCAAATGACTTTTTAAATTTTTCTTGACTGTCCTTATAGATTCTAGCTCTTTTTTACAGTAATCTGCATTTCTGTTGATAGCCTTTCTTAGTTCCTCCAGTATTTTCATTACCTCCTTTTTGAACTTGCTGTCTGTTAGACTGAAGAGGTCTGTTTCATTGTTTTTTTCCTTCAGGAGAATTCTCTTGGTCTTTTATCTGATAGTTGTTCCTCTGTTTCTTCATTTTGCTTATTTCTCTTACTCTGTGTTTAGGCAAAACAAATATATACTGTAGTGTTGGAAGGCTATTTATATAGTGTCCCTGCATAGCTTGTGTGGGTTTAACATTGTTTTTTTTTTTGGCATGAATGCTGTTTTTGGTTTTGATGCTTGCTACCTCTTTCCTCAGGGTGTGCTGGTTGTTATCCTCTTGATAGGGTGTGTGCAGGTGCATGGCCGGTGCACACACTCCCAGGAAGGAGGGGGTAGTTGTTGGCTCCAGGTCACAGGTCTATTGGTTTAGGCAGCTGGCTGCATGTACTCATGGGGAGGTAGGTGCAGCAGTGGGCACCAGATCATGTGACCCTTGGCAGTGGCAGCAGGTCATGCCAGAAACCCCTGAGTGGTGGGCGCAGTGGTTGGTGCCAGGTTGCAATACTCTTGGCATTGGTGGGCTACAAACACTCCCGGGAATGTGGGGCAATGACCAACAGCCACTCACAGGACCCTTGGTGGTGGCAGTGGTCTTGTCTGCGTCTGCCTCTGGAATCCAAGAAGGCAGCAGCAGCTTGCACCTGCCCCCATAGCTCTGGTAGGCTGGCTTGCCCCCAGCACCTTGCCTCTCTGGTGGACCCAGGCTTCTTCCCAAATTCCCTTGGTTGTGGCACACCACACCTTAGCCCCCTCAGGCTGTCTTTGAGCAGCCAACTCCAATCCTCTCCCCAAGATCTGACGTCCAAAGCCTGAGCCTCAACAACCAGCCCCACATGCCCCAACAGATGAACGTCAAAGGCACCAATCATTTGTGTAGTTCTCTCTGCTTTACCCTTCATAAACCTGTTGCTACACTCTCCTCCAAGGCTCTGAAGAGCCCCCCTCTGTCTTGGCTGATCGTCTCACCAGTGAGGGGACTTCCCCAATTGTGGAAACCTTTCCTCTTTCACAGCTCCCCTCCCGGAAGGGGGGCAGGCCCTGTCCTGATTCTTTTCTCTCTATTTCTTTTTTCTTTTGTCCTACCTATTTATGTGGAGTTTTTCTTGCCCTTTTGGAGGTTTGATGTCTTTTGCTAGTGTTCAGTAGATGTTCTATGAGAGCTGTTCCACATGTAGATGTATTTTTGATGTATCTATGGGAAGAAGATGAGCTCCATGTCCTACTCCTCCACCATTTTGATCTGCTCTCAGCTACTTCTCATCTTCATCAGCACTTAAGATGGTCTTGTTTTTAATTTTAGCCAGTCTAATAGATGTATAGTAGTATCTCTATAATGACTACTGATGTTGCACATCATTTTATGTTCTTGTTTGCTCTCAGTATATCTTCTTTGGTGAAGTGTCTGTTCAAATATTTTGCCCCTCTTTTATTATTTTTATTACTTTAACTTTTTATTTTGTATTGGAGTATAGTTGATTAACAATGTTGTGTTAGTTTCAGGTGTACAGCAAAGTGATTGAGTTATACATATACATGTATCTATTCTTTTTCAAATTCTTTTCCCATTTAAGTTCCCCTCCTTTATTTTTATACATATTGGATACCAGTCTTTAATCAGATATGTGATTTGAAAATATTTTTCCCAATATATAGCTTGTCTTTTCCTTCCCTTATCAGTATTTTTGAAGAGCAGAGTTTTTATTTTTATAAAGTCCAATATATTAATTTTGATATTTATGGATCATGCTTTTGTGGATGTATCTAAAACGTATTGCCCTAACTGAAGGTAACCAAGACTTTTTTCCTTGCTTTCTTCTAGAAGTTTTATAATTTTACATTTATAATGTTTGTCTATGATCTATTTTGAGTTAATTTTTGTATATTGAGTGAAGCATGGATTGGAGTTCATTTTTTCACATATACATATCTGATTGTTGTAATACCATTTATTGAAAAGACTATGCATTCTCCACTGAATTGCCTTCAGGACTTTGTTAAAACACAATTGGTCATATATGTGTGGCCCTTTTTCTGAATGCTCTCATCTGTTCCATTGATCTATATATCTAACACAATTAACACGCCATCACGATTTATGCAACTTCATACACTTTGAAGTCAAATAATATCAGTCCTCCAATTTTGTTCTTCTTTATCAAAGCTGTTAGGTCTAGTTTCCAAGAATTCAAGGTTGAATAAAGAATTATCCCTGCACTGCTGTTTCAGAGTTCCTTTAGCTTGACACTCTTTCCCTCCCAAAATCTGGAATCAGTCAATTTGTTCAGTTTTTCCTCTGCACACAACATACACTATATCCAGTTCTGCAAATATGTCTCATGCTGTTTACATCCATGCCTTTCCTCAGATGGTTCTCTCTGCCTAGAGTGACCAGCTCACATGTCTGAAACGTACCCAAATGTTCTATAATCTTTATAGGCACATTTAAATTATAATCATTGTGATGGCAGTGGTGTCAAATTAAGTATTTATATATTTTTATAATTATTTCATTTAATTCTGATAACAAATCTGTGAGGAAAGTGATATTTTCCCCATTTTAGAGATGAGGAAACTGAGATACAAGGCAATTTATTAAACTGTCCAAGGCCACACTTGGTCAGTGGCAGAGATGGGATTTCAGCTAAAGTTAGCCTGCCTCTGAAATGCCAACTTGACCACAGCTAGGCCTACTTTTCTCAGTATGCATCATCAGCACATTCCCATCCCTAGTGCCAATAGAGTTTTCAATAGCCTATGAAAATGTATCAGACCTAGAAAAAAGTTTCTAAAATATGATACGAATGTATCTAAGTATGCACCTCAGTAAGGTTTTATTCTTAAGTTCTAGTGTGAGTATGAACTTCAGAGGGTGGTGTTTATTGAGATATAAATTGTATACCATAAAATTCACCCATTAAGTGTAAAATTCAGTGGCTTTCAGTATATTCACAGACTTGTACATCCATTACCACAATCAATTTTAGAACATTTTTATTATCCCAAAGAGAATTTGCAAACCCCTTAGCTATCACCCCCTACTGCTTCATTCTCCCCACTTCCAGCCCTAAGCAACCAATAATCTACTTTCTATCTGTACACATTTTCCAATTCTGAACATTTCATGTATATGAAATTCTACAATATGTGCTGCTTCGTGACTGCCTTTTTTTGGGTTAACATAATGATCTCAAAGGTCATCTATACTTTAGCTTCAATCAGTGCTTTCATTTTTTTAAAATTACTGAATATTATTCCATTGTATGGGTATACATTTTATTTATCCATTCATCAGCTGATAGACATTTAAGTTATTTCCATTTTTGGCCATTTAGAAACATTGATGACAAGTTTTCGTGTAGACATATGTTTTCATTTTTTCAGGGTATAGACCTAGGTGTGGAATTCAGTAATTCACATGGCAACTCTATGTTTAACCATTTGAGGAACTGTCAGATATTATATAAAGCAGCTGTAGCATTTTGCATTCCAACAGCAAAGTATGAGGGTTCCAATTTCACCATATACCTACCAACACTAGTTCATACTGGACTTTTTAATTAGTCATCTTAGTGGATGTGAAGTGATATTTGATTGTGTTTTTGATTTACTTTTCCCTGATGGCTAAAAATGGTGAACATCTTTGCTTGGGCTCCTTGGATATTTGCATAGTTTCTTTGGAGAATTCTTTATTCAGAACCTTTCTCCATTCTTAAAATAATGTAAAATAGTTAAACATTCTTTCATGGTTTTTACCCCCCAAAATTTATTGATATATAGGTGATATACAATATTATAAAAGTTACAGAGGGCTTCTCTGGTGGTGCAGTGGTTGAGAGTCCTCCTGCCGATGCAGGGGACAAAGGTTCATGCCCCGGTCCGTGGCGATCCCACATGCTGTGGAGTGGCTAGGCCTGTGAGCCATGGCGTCTGAGGCTGCACGTCCGGAGCCTGTGCTCTACAACGGGAGAGGCCACAACAGTGAGGGGCCTGCAAAAAACAAAAAAAATTTACAAGTATACAATATAGCGAGGCACAATTTTTAAAGGTTATATTCCACTTAGAGATATTACAAAATATTGGTTATATCCCTTGTGTTATACAGTATATCCTAGTAGCTTATTTTATATGTAATAACTTGTACCTCTTAATCACCTACCCCTGTATTGCCCTTCTCCCTTTCCTCTCCCCACAGGTAACCACTAGTTTGTTCTCTATATCTGTGAGTCTGCTTCTTTTTTGTTATATTCACCAGTTGGCTGTAGTTTTTAGATTCCATGTATATCATATGATATCATAAATTGTCTTTGTCTGACTTATTTCACTTAGCATAATACCCCCAAGTCCATCCATGTTATTGCAGATGACAACATTTTGTGCTTTCTAATGGCTGAGTAGTATTCCATTATACTCCTTTATATTCATATATATATATAAGTGACACAAGTGACATTCATATATATATATATATGTGAATATAATGTCATCAATAATGACACTTGATGGACACTTATGTTGCTTCCATACCTTGGCATTTCTAAACAATGCTGCTATTAACATTGTGGTGCATGTATCTTTAGAAATTAGTATTTCTGTTTTTTGGGTTTTTTTTTTCAGTTATATACCCAGGAGTGGAATTGCTGGGTCATATGTTAGTATTATTTTTAGTTTATTGAGAAACTTCCATACTGTTTTCCACAGTGGCTGCACCAATTTACATTCCCACCAAAAGTGTATGATGGTTCCCTTTTCTCCACATTATCACCAACATTTGTTATTTGTGTTGTTTTTGATGACAGCCACTCTGAGAGATTTAAGGTGATATCTCATTGTTGTTTTGATTTGCATTTCCCTGATGATTAGCAATGTTGAGCATCTTTTCATGTGCCTGCTGACTATCTACATTTCCACTTTGGAAAAATGTCTATTCAGATCTTCTGCCCATTTTATAATTGGGTTGTTTGTGGTTTTTTTGATGTTGAGTTGTTCATATATTTTGGATATTAAACCCTCATTCATTATATCATGTGCAAAGGCTTTCTCCCATTCCATAGGTTGTCTTTTCATTTTGTCAATGTCTCATTTGCTGTGCAAAAGCTATTAACTTTAATTAGGTCCAGTTTGCTTATTTTTGCTTTTATTTCTTTTGCTTTATGAGACAGATCAAAAAAATATTGTTACAATTTATGTCAAAGACTGTTCTATGTTTTCCTTTAGGACATTAAGGGTTTCCGGTCTTGTGTTTAGGTCTTTAATCCATTTTGAGCTTATTTTTGTATACAGTGTTAGATAATGTTCTAATGTCATTCTTTTACATGTAGCTGTACGGTTTTCTCAGCATCACTTATTGAAAAGACTGCCTTTTCTGCATTGTATATTCTTGCCTCCTTTGTTGTAGATTAATTGACCGTAGGTGTGTGGTTTATTTCTGGGGTCCCTCTTCTGTTCCATTGATGTATGTGTCTGTTTTTTGTGCCAGTACCATGCTGTTGTGATTACTCTAGCTTTATAGTATAGTCTGTAGTTAGGAAACGTGATTCCTTCAGCTCTGTCCTTCTTTCTTAAGATTATTCTGGCTATTTGGGATCTTTTCTGTTTCCATACAGGTTTTAAAATCATTTGTTCTAGTTCTGTGAAAAATGACATTGGTATTTTGTTAGGGATTGCACTAAATCTGTAGATTGCCTTGGGTAGTATGGCCATTTTAACAATATTAATTCTTACAAATCCAGGAACATGGTATATTTTTCCATCTTTTTCTTATTGACCTCAGTTTCTTTCATTATTGTCTTATGCTTTTCTGAGTACAAGTCTTTTACCTCCTTAGGGAGGTTTATTCCTAGGTATTTTATTCTTTATGATGCAATGGTAAATGGGGTTATTTCCTTAATTTCTCTGATAGTTAATTGTTAGTGCATAGAAATCCAACATATTTATGTATATTAATTTTATGTCCTACAACTTTACTGATGTCATTGATGAGTATTAGTACTTTTCTGGTGGCTTCTTTAGGATTTTCTATGTATAGTATCATGTCATCTGCAAACAGTGACAGTTTTACTACTTCTCTGCCAATTTTAACTTCTTTATTTTCTTTTCTTCTCTGATTCCTGTGGCTAGGATTTCCAATACTATGTTAAATAAAAGTGGTGAGAGTGGCATGCTTTTCATGTTCCTGATCTTAGAGGAAATGCTTTCAGTTTTTCAACATTGAGCATGATGTTAGCTGTGAGTGAGTCATATACAGCCTTTAATATGTTGAGGTATGTTCCCTCTTGCCCACTTTCTGGGGAGGTTTTTTATTATTATTATTATTGTAAATGGATGTGGAATTTTGTCAAAAGATTTTTCTGAATCTATTGAGATGATCATATGCTTTTGTTCTTAAGGTTGTTAATGTAGTGTATCAAACTGATTGATTTGCAGACACTGAAAAATCCTTGCATCCCTGGAATAAATCCAATTTGATCATGGTGTATGATCATTTTAATACATTTTTGGATTTGTTTTGCTAATATTTTGTTGAGGATTTTAGCATCATTTTTCATCAGTGATACTGGCCTGTAATTTTCTTTTTTTGTGAAATCTTTGTCTGGTTTTGGTGATGCTGGTCTCAAAGAATGAGTTCAAGAGTGTCCCTTCCTCTGCAATATTTTGCAGTAGTTTGAGAAGGATAGGTGTTAACTCTTCGCTAAATGTTTGGTAGAATTCACCTGGAAGCAATCCAGTCCTGAAATTTTGTTTGTTGGCAGTTTCTAAATTACTGATTCAATTTCATTGCTGGTAATTTGTCTGTTCATATTTTCTATTCATTGCTTCAGTTTTGGGAGATTGTTCATTTCTAAGAATTTTCCCACTTCTAGATTGTCCATTGTTTTGGAATATATCTGTTTGTAATAATCTTAGGATCCCTTGTATTTCTATGGTGTCAGTTGTAACTTCTGTTTTCTTTCCTGATTTTATTGATTTTGGCACTCTCCCCCCCTTTTTTTTCTTGATGAGTCCGGCTAAAGGATTATCAATTTTGTTAATCTTATCAAAGAAACAGCTTTTAGTTTCATTGATCTTCTAAAGGGTTTTTTAGTCTCTATTTCATTTATTTCTCCTATGTTATTCATGATTTCTTTCCTTCTAATAATTTTAGGTTTTGTTTTTTATTCTTTCTCCATTTTCAGTTGTGTCATTGGTCTTATTAAGGAAAAGTTTTTTTATATATTCTAGGAATGTTACTTACCAGTTGTATGATTTGCACAATTTTTCTTCTACTTTGTGAGGTGTCTGTTTACTTTTTTGATGGAAGCTTTTGAAATACAAAAGTTTTTAACTTGATAATATCTATTTATATATTTTTCTCTTGTTGCTTTTACTTTTAATATTATATATAAAAAAGTAGTCCTCCTTCCAAGGTTACAAATAATTATTCCTATGTGTTCTTATAGGAGTTTTATAGTTTTACTTCTTACATTTAGCTCTTTGATTATTTTGAGTTAATTTCTGTGTATTGCCTGAGGTAAAAGTCCAATTCTGTTCTTTTATATGTTAATGTACAATTATTCCAGTAATATTTTTTTTAATAAAATGATTTTTCTCTATAGAATTGTCTTGGTACCCTTGTTGAAAATTGGTAGACACATGGTTTTATTTCTGAACTCCTAATTCTATTCCAGTGACCTATAAGTTTATCCTTATGCCAGAACAACATTGTCTTGATTGCCATTTGTTTATGGTAAATTTTGAAATTGGTAAAAATGAGTCCCCCTACTTTTTTTTTCTTTTTTTAAGATTGTTATGTCTATTCTGAATGACTTGCATTTCTATATCAATTTTGAAATCTGCTCTTCCATTTTCTTCAGAAATGGCATTTGGACATTAGATAAAACTTGCACTAAATCTGGAGATCAATTAAGAAAATATTGTGGTCTTAACAATATTAAGTCTTCCAATTCATGAATAAGGGATGCTTTTTCATTTATTTAGGTCTTTAATTATTTTCAACTTTTTCTTGTAGTTTTCAGTGTACAGGTGTTACACTTCCTTTGTTAAAGTTACAACTATGAGTTTTGCTATTTTAGATACTACATTAAGTGGAATATTTTATTGATCTTATTTTCAGGTATTCCTTGGTAATGTGTAGAAATAAAATTGACTTTTGTGTATGCACCCTTTATCCTATAAGCTTGGTGAAGTTCTTTACTATTTCTTCTAGGTTTTTTTTTTTCTTTTTTTCTGGATGCTTTAAGCTATTCAGTAAACAAAATCATGTCATCTAAAAATGGAGAAAAATATAGTTTTATGTCTTTTTTCCAATCTGAATGTCTTTATTTTTTCCTGCCTAATTGCCCCACCTAGAACCTGTATTCAGGTTATATAGAAATGTGACAGTAGACATTTTTTTTCTTATTGCTTAACTTATCTGGAAAGTGTTCAATTTTCACCAAAAAGTATAACGTTAGCTCTGGGTTGTTATTACAACTGCCCTTTAACAGTGAAGGAATTTCATTCTATCCCTAGTTTGTTGACTGTTTTTATCATAAAACTGTGTTGAACATTGTCCAGTGAGTGAATGCCAGTTGGCCATGGTGTGTAATCCTTTATCTATTGTATCAAGGATATTTGATTTTGCTTTATTTTTAACATTTTTATTAGAGTATAATTGCTTTACAGTGCTGTGTTACTTTCTGCTTTATAACAAAGTGAATCAGTTATACCTATACATATGTTCCCATATCTCGACCCTCTTGTGTCTCCCTCCCTCCCACCCTCCTTATCTCACCCAACTAGGTGGTCACAAACCACCGAGCTGATCTCCCTGTGCTATATGGCTGCTTCCCAATAGATATCTATTTTACATTTGGTAGTGTGTATATGTCCATGCCACTCTCTAACTTTGTCACAGCTTACCCTTCCCCCTCCCCATATCCTCAAGTCCATTCGCTAGTAAGTCTGTGTCTTTATTCCCGTCTTACCCCTAGGTTCTTCAAGAAACTTTTTTTTCTTAGATTCCATATATATGTGTTAGCATATGATATTTGATTTTCTCTTTCTGACTTACTTCACAACATACTTCACTCTGTATGACACACTCTAGTCCATCAACCTCACTACAAATAACTCAATTTCATTTCTTTTTATGGCTGAGTAATATTCCATTGTATATATGTGCCACATCTTCTTTATCCATTCATCCGATGATGGACACTTAGGCTGCTTCCATGTCCTGGCTATTGTAAATAGAGATGCAATGAACATTTTGGTACATGACACTTTTTGATTTATGGTTATCTCAGCGTATATGCACAGTAGTGGGATTGCTGGGTCGTATGGTAGTTCTAATTTTAGTTTTCTAAGGAACTTCCATATTGTTCTCCATAGTGGCTATATCAATTTACATTACCACCAACACTGCAAGAGTATACATAGAGAATCCTAAAGATGCTACCAGAAAACTACTAGAGCTAATCAATGAATTTGGTAAAGTAGCAGGATACAAAATTAATGCACAGAAATCTCTGGCATTCCTATACACTAATGATGAAAAATCTGAAAGTGAAATTAAGAAAACACTCACATTTACCATTGCAACAAAAATAATAAAATATCTAGGAATAAACCTACCTAAGGAGACAAAAGATCTGTATGCAGAAAAGTATAAGACACTGATGAAAGAAATTAAAAATGACACAAACCGATGGAGAGATATACCATGTTCTTCGACTGGAATAATCAAAATTGTGAAAATGACTCTACTACCCAAAGCAATCTACAGATTCAATGTAATCCCTATCAAACTACCACTGGCATTTTTCACAGAACTAGAACAAAAAATTTCACAATTTGTATGGAAACACAAAAGACCCCAAATAGCAAAAGCATTCTTGAGAATGAAAACTGGAGCTGGAGGAATCAGGATCCCTGACTTCAGACTATACTACAAAGCTACAGTAATCAAGACAGTATGGTATTGGCACAAAAACAGAAAGATAGATCAATGGAACAGGATAGAAAGCCCAGAGATAAACCCATGGACATATGGTCAACTTATCTTTGATAAAGGAGGCAATAATATACAATGGAGAAAAGGCAGCCTTCAATAAGTGGTGCTGGGAATGCTGGACAGACGCATGTAAAAGTGTGAAATTAGAACACTCCCTAACACCATACACAAAAATAAACTCAAAATGGATTAAAGACCTAAGTGTAAGGCCAGACACTATCAAACTCTTAGAGGAAAACATAGGCAGAACACTGTGTGAAATAAATCACAGCAAGATCCTTTTTGATACACCTCTTAGGGAAATGGAAATAAAAACAAAAATAAGCAAACGGGACCTAATGAAACTGAAAAGCTTTTGCACAGCAAAGGAAACCATAAACAAGACCAAAAGACCACCCTCAGAATGGGAGAAAATATTTGCAAATGAAGCAACTGACAAATGATTAATCTCCAAAATTTACAAGCAGCTCATGCAGCTCAATAACAAAAAACAAACAACCCAATCCAAAAATGAGCAGAAGACCTAAATAGACATTTCTCCAAAGAAGATATACAGATTGCCCACAAACATATGAAAGATTGTTCACCATCATTAATCATTAGAGAAATGCAAATCAAAACTACAATGAGATATCATCTCACAGTGGTCAGAATGGCCATCATCAAAAAGTCTAGAAAGAACAAATGCTGGAGAGGGTGTGGAGAAAAGGATATTTGATTTTATGTTCATAAAGGATATTGGTCTGCCATTGTTTTTCTTGTGATGTCTTTGTCTGGTTTTGGTATAGAAGATACTGGCCTCAAATAATTTGTTGCAAAGCATTTATTTTTGGAAGAGTTTGTGATGGATTTCTGTTAACTCTTCCTTAAATATTTGAAAGAATTCATCAGTGATGCTATATGGTTCTGGACTTTTCTTTTGGGAAGTTTTGTTTTTTCCCCTCAATCAATCTCCTTGGTTATTTTTGCTTTTTTTCAGATTTTCTGTTGCTTCTTAAGTGAATTTCAATAGTTAATGTCTTTTTGGGAATATGCACATTACAGCTAGATTATCTAATATCTTGGAATTAAATTGTTCAGATTATTCCCTTATAATCCTTTTTTTATTTCTATAGGATTGATAGTAATGTCCCCTCTTTTTATTCTGTATTTTAGTAATTTGAGTCTCTTTTCTTGGTTAGTCTAGCTAAAGGTTCATCCGTATTTTTAATCTTTTCAGAGCCAACTATAGTTTTCATTAGATTTCTCTATATATTTTTTCTAATTATATACTTTATTTCTGCTCTTTATGAGTTTTCTTTATTCTGCTTGCATTGGGTTCAGTCTGTTATTCTTTTTCCATTTTCTTAAGGAGAAAGGTTAGTTTACTTACTTTGCATCCTTCTTCTTCTCTAATATAAACATTTAGAGTTGTTAGTAAGGAATTGTGAATTAAAACAAAGATAAGATAGCACTACACAGATATTAGAATGGCAAAAATCCCAAACACTGACAACATCAAATGCTGGTGAGAACTTTGAGCAACAAGAATTCTTATTCATAGTGGTAGGAATGAAAAATGATACAACCACTTTGGAAGACAATTTGATATTGTATTAGAGTTCTCCAAAGAACAGAACCAGTAGGATACACGTGTGTGCGTGTGTGTAATAGATTTACAATAAGGAATTGGATTACACAATAATGGAGACTGACAAGCCCTGACCCAGTATAACCTATGATATACTTCCAAGTCCAAGTCTAAAGACCTGACAACCAGGAAAGCTGATGGTGTGTTTCCATTATGAAGACTGGCAGTCTTGCTGTCCAGGAAGGGCTCATGTTTCAGTTTATATCTGAAGGCAAGAAAAAAACTGATATCCTAGCTTGAAAAAAGTCAGGCAGGAAGAGTTTCTTCTTATTCAAGCTTTTGGTTCTATTCAGGCCACCCTGTTTGGATAAGGTCCATCCACATTAAGGAGAACAATCTGCTCTACTCAGTTTACAGAAGCAAATGTTATATTCATCTAGAAACATACTCATAGACATATCTAGAATAATGTTTGACCAAATGTCTGGGCACAATGTGGCCCATAAATTTTACACATAAAATTAATAATCAGAGACAGTTTACAAAACTAAACATATTCTTATCATGCAATCCAGCAGCAATGATCCTTAAAATTTACCAAAATGAAATGAAAACTTAAATCTACACAAAATCCTGCACACAGATGTTCACAGCTTTTTTATTTATAATTGCCAAAACTTGGAAGCAACAAACATGTCCTTTAAGGTAGACAGATAAACTATGGCATATTCATATAGTGGAATATTATTCAGTAATAAAAATAAATAAGCTATCAAGCCACAAAAGGACATAGAGGAAACTTAAATGCATATTGCTGAGTGAAAGAAGCCAATTTTGAAAGGGTTACATTCTATATGGATCCAGCTGCATGACATTCTGGAATAGGGAAAACCATGGCAACAGTAAAAATATCCATGGTTATCAGGGTTTCTTCATGATAGAAGAATAAATAGGTGGAGCACAAGGAATTTTTAGGGCAGTGAAATTATTATTCTGTATGATATTGTAATGGTGGATACCTGTCATTTACTTTTGTCAAAACCCATAAAATATACAGTACTGGGGGGGACCTTGAAGATGGCGGAAGAGTAAGACGTGGAGATCACCTTGCTCCCCACAGATACACCAGAAATACATCTACACGTGGAACAACTCCTACAGAACACCTACTGAAGGGTGGCAGAAGACCTCAGACCTCCCAAAAGGCAAGAAACTCCCCACGTACCTGGGTAGGGCAAAAGAAAAAAAGAAAACACAGAGACAAAAGAATAGGGACGGCACCTACACCAGTGGGAGGGAGCTGTGAAGGAGGAAAAGTTTCCACACACTAGGAAGCCCCTTCGGGGGCAGAGACTGCAGGAGGCAGAGGGGGGAGATTCGGAGCCGTGGAGGAGTGCAGAGAAATGGGTGCGGAGGGCAAAACGGGGAGATTCCCACGCAGAGGATCGGTGCCAACCAGCACTCACCAACCCGAGAGGCTTGTCTGCTCACCCACCGGGGTGGGCGGAGCTGCGAGCAGAGGCTCCGGTTTTGGTTTCAGTCGGAGCACAGGGAGAGGACTGGGGTTGGTGGCTTGAACATAGCCTGAAGGGGTTAGTGCACCACGGCTAGCCAGGAGGGAGTCTGGGGAAAAGTCTGCACCTGCCGAAGAGGCAAGAGACGTTTTCTTCCCTCTTTGTTTCCTGGTGCGCGAGGAGAGGGGTTTAAGAGTGCTGCTTAAAGGAACTCCAGAGACAGGCGCAAGCCGCGGCTAAAAGCGCGAACCCCAGAGACGGGCGTGAGCTGCGGCTAAAAGCATGGACCCCAGAGACGGGCTGGAGACACTAAGCCTGCTGCTGCTGCCACCAAGGGGCCTGTGTGCGAGCACAGGTCACTCTCCACACCCCTCTTCCATGGAGCCTGTGCAGCCCGCCACTGCCAGGTTCCTGGGATCCAGGGACAACTTCCCCGGGAGAACGCACGGCGGGCCTCAGGCTGGTGCAACGTCACGCAGGCCTCTGCTGCCACAGGCCCGCCCCGCACGCAGTGCCCCTCCCTCTCCCCCAGCCTGAGTGCGCCAGAGCCACCGAATCAGTGGCTCTTTTAACCCCGTCCTGTCTGAGCAAAAAACAGACGCCCTCCAGCGACCTACATGCAGACGCAGGGGCAAATCCAAAGCTGAGTCCCTGTGAGCTGTGAGAACAGAGAAGAGAAAGGGAAATCTCTCCCAGCAGCCTCAGAAGCAGCGGATTAAAGCTCCACAATCAACTTGATGTACCCTGCATCTGTGGAATACATGAATAGACGAGTCATCCCAAATTGAGGAGGTGGGCTTCGAAAGCAAGATCTATGATTTTTTTCCCGTTTTCCTCTTTTTGTGAATGTGTATGTGTGTGCTTCTGTGTGAGATCTTGTCTGTATAGTCTTCGTTCCACCATTTGTCCTAGGGTTTTATCCGCCCATGGTTTTTTTAAAAAAAATTTTCTTAATTATTTATTTTAATAACTTTATTATACTTTACCTTTGTTCCTTCTTTCTTTCTTTCTTACTTTCTTTCCTTCCTTCCTCCCCTCCTTTAGACAACGAATCATCCCAAATTGAGGAGGTGGTCTCTGAGAGCAAGGTTTATGATTTTTCCCCCTTTACCTCTTTTTGTGAGGGTGTATGTGTATGATTCTGTGTAAGATTTTGTCTGTATAGCTTTGCTTCCAACATTTGTCCTAAGGTTCTATCCGTCCCTTTTTTTTTTTCTAAATAAGTATTTTTTAATTCAATAACTTTATTATACTTTATTTTATTTTTACTGTATCTTCTTTCTTTCTGTCTTTTTTCCTTCTTTCCCTCCTCCCTCCCTCCCTCCTTTCTTTCCTTCTTGCCTTCTTTCCTTCTTTGCTTCTTTCTTTCTTTCTTCCTTCCTTCCTTCCCTCCTCTTCTTCTTTCTTTCCTCATACTTCTAATAATTCTCTCTACTTTTTTCCCCTTTTATTCTGAGCCGTGTGGATGAAAGGCTCTTGGTGCTGCAGCCAGGAGTCAGGGCTCTGCCTCTGAGGTAGGAGAGCCAACTTCAGGACACTGGTCAACAACAGACCTCCCAGATCCACATAATATCAAATGGCGAAAATCTCCCAGAGACCTCCATCGTAACACCAGCACCCAGCTTCACTCAACGACCAGCAAGCTACAGTGCTGGACAACCTATGCCAAACATCTAGCAAAACAGGAACACAACCCCACTCATTAGCAGAGAGGCTGCCTAAAATCATAATAAGTCCACAGACACCCCAAAACACACCACCAGACGTGAACCTGCCCACTAAAGAGACAAGATCCAGCCTCATCCACCAGAACACAGGCACTAGTTCCCTCCACCAGCAAGCCTGCACAACCCACTGAACCAACCTTAGCCACTGGAGACAGACATCAAAAACAGCGGGAACTACAAACCTGCAGCCTAAAAAAGGAGACCCCAAACACAGTAAGATAAGCAAAATGAGAAGACAGAAAAACACACAGCAGATAAACGAGCAAGATAAAAATGCACCAGATCTAGCAAATGAAGAGGAAATAGGCAGTCTACCTGAAAAAGAATTCAGAATAATGATAGTAGGGATGATCTGAAATCTTGGAAATAGAATGGACAAAATGCAAGAAACAGTTAACAAGGACCTAGAAGAAATAAAGATGAAACAAACAAAGATGAGCAACACAATAAATGAAACTAAAAGTACTCTAGATGGGATCAGTAGCAGAATAACTGAGGCAGAAGAACGGATAAGTGACCTGGAAGATAAAATAGTGGAAATAACTACTGCAGAGCAGAATAAAGAAAAAAGAAGGAAAGGAACTGAGGATAGTCTCAGAGACCTCTGGGACAACATTAAACGCACCAACATTCGAATTAGAGGGGTTCAAGAAGAAGAAGAGAAAAAGAAAGGGACTGAGAAAATATTTGAAGAGATGATAGTTGAAAACTTCCCTAATATGGGAAAGGAAATAGTTAATCAAGTCCAGGAAGCACAGAGAGTCCCATACAGGATAAATCCAAGGAGAAATATGCCAAGACACATATTAATCAAACTGTTAAAAATGAAATACAAAGAAAGCATATTAAAAGCAGCAAGGGAAAAACAACAAATAACACACAAGGAAATCCTCATAAGGTTAACAGCTGATCTCTCAGCAGAAACCCTACAAGCCAGTAGGGAGTGGCAGGACATACTGAAAGTGATGAAGGAGAAAAACCTGCAACTAAGACTACTCTACCCAGCAAGGATCTCATACAGATTTGATGGAGAAATTAAAACCTTTACACACAAACAAAAGCTGAGAGAGTTCAACACCACCAAACCAGCATTACAACAAATGCTAAAGGAACTTATCTAGACAAGAGACACAAGAGAAGGAAAAGACCTATAATAACGAACCCAAAACAATTTAGAAAATGGGAATATGAACATGCATTTCGATAATTACCTTAAATGTAAATGGACTAAATGCTCACACTGAAAGACACAGATTGGCTGAATGGATACAAAAACAAGACCCTTATATATGCTGTCTACAAGAGACCCACTTCAGACCTAGAGACACATACAGACTGAAAGTAAGTGGATGGAAAAAGATATTCCATGCAAATGGAAACCAAAATAAAGCTTGAGTAGCAATTCTCATATCAGACAAAACAGACTTCAAAATAAGGACTATTAAAAGAGACAAAGAAGGACACTACATAATGATCAAGGGATCGATCCAAGAAGAAGATATAACAATTGTAAATATTTATGCACCCAACATAGGAGCACCTCAATATATAAGGCAAATACTAACAGCCATAAAAGGGGAAATCGACAGTAACACATCCATAGTAGGGGACTTTAACACCCCACTTTCACCCATGGACAAAACATCCAAAATGAAAATAAATAAGGAAACACAAACTTTAAATGATACATTAAACAAGATGGACTTAATTGATATTTATAGGACACTCCGTCCAAAAACAACAGAATACACATTTTTCTCAAGTGCTCATGGAACATTCTCCAGGACAGATCATATCTTGAGTCACAAATCCAGCCTTGGTAAATTTAAGAAAATTGAAATTGTATCAAGTATCTTTTCTGACAACAACACCATGAGACTAGATATCAATTACAGGAAAGGATCTGTAAAAAGTACAAACACACGGAGGCTACACCCTACACTACTTAATAATGAAGTGATCACTGAAGAAATCAAAGAGGAAATAAAAAAAATACCTAGAAACAAATGGCAATGGAGACACAACGACCCAAAGCCTATGGGATGCAGCAAAAGCAGTTCTAAGGGGGAAGTTTATAGCAATACAAGCCCACCTTACGAAGCAGGAAACATCTAGAATAAACAACCTAACCTTGCACCTCAAGCAATTAGAGAAAGAAGAACAAATATACCCCAAAGCTAGCAGAAGGAAAGAAATCATAAAAATCAGATCAGAAATAAATGAAAAATAAATGAAGGAAACAATAGCAAAGATCAATACAACTAAAAGATGGTTCTTTGAGAAGATAAACAAAATGGATAAACCACTAGCCAGACTCATCAAGAAAAGAAGGGAGAAGACTCAAATCAATAGATTTAGAAATGAAAAAGGAGAAGTTACAACTGACACTGCAGAAATAAAAAAGATCATGAGAGATTACTACAAGCAACTCTATGCCAAAAAAATGGACAATCTGGAAGAAATGGACAAATTCTTAGAAATGCACAACCTGCCAAGACTGAATCATGAAGAAATAGAAATTATGAACAGATCAATCACAAGCACTGAAATCGAAACTGTGAGTAAAAATCTTCCAACAAACAGAAGCCCAGGACCAGATGGCTTCACAGGCAAATTCTATCAAACATTTAGAGAAAAGCTAACACTTATCCTCAAACTCTTCCAAAATATAGCAGAGGGAGGAACACTCCCAAATTCCTTCTACGAGGCTCCCATCACCTTGATACCAAAACCAGACAAGGATGTCACAAAGAAAGAAAACTACAGGCCAATATCACTGATGAACATAGATGGAAAAATCCTCAACAAAATACTAGCAAACAGAATCCAACAGCACATTAAATGGATCATACACCATGATCAAGTGGGGTTTACTCCAGGAATGCAAGGATTCTTCAATATACGCAAATCTATCAATGTGATACACTATATTAACAAATTGAAGGAGAAAAACCATATGATCATCTCAATAGATGCAGAGAAAGCTTTCAACAAAATTCAACACCCATTTATGTTAAGAACCCTGCAGAAAGTAGGCACAGAGGGAACTTTCCTCAATATAATAAAGGCCATATATGACAAGCCCACAGCCAACATCGTCCTCAATTGTGAAAAACTGAAAGCATTTCCACTAAGATCAGGAACAAGACAAAGTTGCCCACTCTCAACACTCTTATTCAACATAGTTTTGGAAGTTTTAGTCACAGCAATCAGAGAAGAAAAGGAAATAATAGGAATCCAAATCGGAAAAGAAGTAAAGCTGTCACTGTTTGCAGAAGACGTGATACTATACGTAGAGAATCCTAAAGATGCTACCAGAAAACTACTAGAGCTAATCAATGAATTTGGTAAAGTAGCAGGATACAAAATTAATGCACAGAAATCTCTGGCATTCTTATATACTAATGATGAAAAATCGGAAATGGAAATCAAGAAAACACTCCCATTTACCATTGCAACAAAAAGAATAAAATATCTAGGAATAAACCTACCTAAGGAGGCCAAATACCTGTATGCAGAAAATTATAGGACACTGATGAAAGAAATTAAAGATGATACAAATAGATGGAGAGATATACCATGTTCTTGGATTGGAAGAATCAACATTGTGAAAATGACTCTACTACCCAAAGCAATCTATAGATTCAATGCAATTCCTATCAAACTACCACAGGCATTTTTCACAGAACTAGAACAAAAAATTTCGCAATTTGTATGGAAACACAAAAGACCCCGAATAGCCAAAGCAATCTTGAGAACGAAAAAAGGAGCTGGAGGAATCAGGCTCCCTGACTTCAGACTATACTACAAAGCTACAGTTATCAAGACAGTATGGTACTTGCACAAAAACAGAAAGATAGATCAATGGAACAGGATAGAAAGCCCAGAGATAAACCCACGCACATATGGACACCTCATCTTTGATAAAGGTGGCAGGAATGTACTTTGGAGAAAGGACAGCCTCTTCAATAATTGGTGCTGGGAAAACTGGACAGGTACATGTAAATGTATGAGATTAGATCACTCCCTAACACCATACACAAAAATAAGCTCAAAATGGATTAAAGATCTAAATGTAAGGCCAGAAACTATCAAACTCTTAGAGGAAAACATAGGCAGAACACTCTATGACATAAATCACAACAAGATCCTGTCTGACCCACCTCCTAGAGTAATGGAAATAAAAACAAAAATAAACAAATGGGAACTAATGAAACTTCAAAGCTTTTGCACAGCAAAGGAAACCATAAACAAGACCAAAAGACAACCCTCAGAATGGGAGAAAATATTTGCAAATGAAGCAACTGACAAAGGATTAATCTCCAAAATTTACAAGAAGCTCATGCAGCTCAATAACAAAAAAACAAACAACCCAATCGAAAAATGGGCAGAAGACCTAAATAGACATTTCTCCAAAGAAGATATACAGACTGCCAACAAACACATGAAAGAATGCTCAACATCATTAATCATTAGAGAAATGAAAATCAAAACTACAATGAGATATCATCTCACACCAGTCAGAATGGTCATCATCAAAAAATCTAGAAACAATAAATGCTGGAGAGGGTGTGGAGAAAAGGGAACACTCTTGCACTGCTGGTGGGAATGTGAATTGCTTCAGCCACTATGGAGAACAGTATGGAGGTTCCTTAAAAAACTACAATTAGAGCTACCATATGACCCAGCCATCCCACTACTGGGCATATGCCCTGAGAAAACCAAAATTCAAAAAGAGTCATGTACCAAATTGTTCATTGCAGCTCTATTTACAATAGCCTGGAGATGATAACAACCTAAGTGCCCATAATCGGATGAATGGATAAAGAAGATGTGGCACATATATATAATGGAATATTACTCAGCCATAAAAAGAAACGAAATTGAGCTATTTGTAATGAGGTGGATAGACCTAGAGTCTGTCATACAGAGTGAAGTAAGTCAGAAAGAAAGAGACAAATACCGTATGCCAACACATATATATGGAATTTAAGGGAAAAAAATGCCATGAAGAACCTAGGGGTAAGACAGGAATAAAGACGCAGACCTACTTGAGAACAGACTTGAGGATATGGGGAGGTGGAAGGGTGAGCTGTGACAGGGCGAGAGAGAGTCATGGACATATACACACTAACAAACCTAAGGTAGATAGCTAGTGGGAAGCAGCCGCATGGCACAGGGATATTGGCTCGGTGCTTTGTGACAGCCTGGAGGGTTGGGATAGGGAGAGTGGGAGGGAGGGAGACACAAGAGGGAAGACATATGCGAACATATGTATATGTATAACTGATTCACTTTGTTATAAAGCAGAAACTAACACACCATTGTAAAGCAATTATACCCCGATAAAGATGTTAAAAAATATATATATATATACAGCACCAAGAGTGAACTCTACTGTGAACTATGGACTTTAGTTAACACCATATCAATATTGGCTCATCAGTTGTAACAAATATACCACACTAATGTAAGATGTTAATAAGGGGTGAAATTTGGGGATAAGGAGTAAAAGGAGTAGAGTAGAACTCTCTGTACTTTTATCTTAATTTTTTTCTGTAAAAGTAAAACTTCTCAATCAAAATAAGGTCTCAACTAGAAAAAGAAAACTAAATGGATTCATGTTCTCCCATGTTTCTATCAGCTTATTTTGTTTCTAATCTGTCTTGAGTCATCACAACTTGTTATTTCTTTACCTACCTTCAATGATAGGGTTAAGCATACATGGAATGGCACTTTCCAACTCAGATAAAATAAATGTGGTCTTGAAAGTGGGGTCTTTCAGGGGGCTACCTGATAGGTCAAATAATGGTAATTCTCTGAGAATGGTGCTATAATGTAGCTCCAACCTAGTTCCGCTCCCTCCAGTGACTACCAGGTTGCTGATTTTTACCATGGTTGTAGGCTGTTGATTTTTATTTTTATTTTTTTGTGGTACATGGGCCTCTCACTGCTGTGGCCCCTCCCAATGCAGAGCACAGGTTCCGGGCGCACAGGCTCAGTGGCCATGGCTCACGGCCTCAGCGGCCATGGCTCATGGGCCCAGCCACTCCGCGGCATGCGGGATCCTCCCGGACTGGGGCACGAACCCGTGTCCCCTGCAACGGCAAGTGGACTCCCAACCACTGCGCCACCAGGGATGACCTAGGCTGTTGGTTTTTAAGACCACCATGGAGCTGGAAAAAATCAATGAAAATAAGACAAGTTAAAACACTACATAAGGATTCCCTGGTGGCGCAGTTGTTGAGAGTCCACCTGCTGAGGCAGGGGACATGGGTTCATGCCCCAGACTGGGAAGATCCCACATGCCGCGGAGTGGCTGGGCCCGTGAGCCATGGCCGCTAAGCCTGCGCATCCAGAACCTGTGCCCTGCAATGGGAGAGGCCACAACAGTGAGAGGCCCGCGTACCACAAAACAAAACAAAACAAAACAAAAAAACACCACATAGGCTGCCGTACTTACCAATATTGAACTTTTTTCTTGAATAAGTGCTTTCCAGAATACTCCAAGACTTTGGTTAATTTCTAGTGTCCTCAGAATGTTAATTGTGATTATTATTTTCCAATTTTCTTAGTGTTTTTATGGAAGGGAATTTAACAAGGTTCTTACTCTATCACTTTCTGTGCTGTCACTTCCTGAAGTACCCTTTGAATCCTGAAAAAATACAAAATATATCATCAAAATATTTTTAAAATATTTCTGGTTAGAAAATTATCAATCCCAAATGATTAATTAATTGTAAAAATAATAACAGTCATCAATCACGACTCTAACTTTTCTAAGTTTCAAAGTTTAAATATTCTTAGCACTATCGAAAATTTGGGTAAACCCTTTCTGAATTCCAGCCATTTGAGAAAGAACATATGAGGATCAATATATCATTTTTATTATTCTGGAAAATAGTGTTGGAAGATATCTTTAAGTCTAGAGACAATTATGGATTCTCACAACTAACTATAAAGAGATTAAAATCTGCAAGGCAGTTGCCTGAAAAATCACCCACTTGACAAATACATTCACCCATAGAACAAAGAGTACAAGATAGTCAAAGAGAGAATACACTGACTTTTCAATATCAAGATTCTGTTTCCTGAGCAGTATGTCCTAATACATATTTTTGTTCCAGATTGCACAAATGTCTTGTCCTACCATAGGGAGAAGTAAGTGAGGGAGAGAGAGAGACTGAAAGTTTTCACTCCAATACTAATCTGTTGTGTGGAACAAAGAAAAAGTTACCTCCCTTCTCTGAAATTTTTAGGGCAAGGTAGTAAATGTCCCTCCTCAACTTTTGTATTTATATCCATAAATGGTGATCAATAAAAATGCCTTATTTTAAGTACCGGAAAGTTGGAAAACCATACCATGGCAATGAAAAATCTATGCCAGTTGAAAACAAAGTGTAACTAGTTTTTGCCACATTACTATCAGTTTCCTAGTTATTACATATCAATTGTATGAATCTTTGTAAACTATTTAGAGTAGATAATCTTTCAGTTTTATAATTATTTGATTCATTCAAGTATTCATGGAGTGACTACTGTTTCCTAGGCTTTATGTCATACCCAGGGGTTAAAGATAAATAAAATACAGTCCTTAACTTCAAACTCTTTGCAGTATACTTCAGAATACAAGAGGAAATGGGATACCATTGAACTACTTGAGGAGTTGTTCTTCCTTCTCAATGAGTACTGAGAAGTATTCAAAAATTCCTTTTGTAGGTGCAAAGTTTCTTATGGCCCCATCTTTGCAGGAGTGTTGGATTGTTAAAAGTTGAATTTCTTAGTCTTTAAAAATTTGAGGGTTTTTAAATTTTTTGTTTAGAAATAGAAAAAATAAAAAATTGAACATATCACAACTTAAGTGATTAATTTGGGTCTAATTTTCCTCTCCAATACAAATTAGAGTATGTTTTTTCAGTTCCTGATAGGAAATAATGGTGCTGATAAGCACCTGCCATTTTCCAGATTCTAAGTCTATGAGATTCTGCTCAAATTGAAAGGGACTGTTCCATTCTTGCTTTCTGTTTGCTAGCTGCTTGGATCTGGAGACTTTAAAATGCCAAACACTTGTAAGGATGCCAACGACATTTTCCTCTAAGGGGTTGAGAGGAAAATGTAAATGTAAAGCTCTTTACACAATATGCAAAAGGAAACATAAACAAACAAGCAGGCATAAATAAATTAGTGGATGTCTGTACGTGTGTTGGGGTTGAGAAGTGAGTTGATAGAAAGTATTCAGGAAGCCATGTTAAAATTCTAATTCAGTGACTTTGTTTTCTAAAATAATAGATCTGCTGTTGCTGTATTTCCTGTTTCTGATTGATAATAATTAGGAAAAATTTTTGGATGGAATTATTTTCCATTTTAACTTTCTTGGCACCATTTCTCTACAGGGAAAGTATCCTTGAGATAAACATACACACCCGTGACAAAACAATAGATTTTAATTAATAATTTAAGAAATAGACTCAAATGAACATTGGTTCCTAGAGTACAATTGTCCATGAACTACTTGGTTCCAAAAAAGCTTTTGTGATATTTACCCACTATTCTTTACAGTGAAGGAGAGAGAAAGAGTTCTTCGCAATTAAAATGGAGTATGTGTGTGGTATGAATATTGAATATTAAGGTAGATTAAATAAAACTTCTTTTAAAAATAGAATGGTAAGGAATTTCCTGGAGGTTCAGTGGTTAGGACTCCACACTTTCACTACCAAGGTTCCATCCTGGTTGGGGAACTAAGATCCCACAAGTTGTGTGGTGCAACCCCCCACCCCAAAAAAAGCAGCCTTCATGGAACTTATATTCTATTGTGGAAGACAGACAATGAACAGATACATGGATGCACAATCTAAAGTGCTAGAATGGTAAAGATAGTGGTTTTAGGAAACAATCTGCACAAGAAAGTACAAATGTCAAAAATAGAGACAGAAATCTTCTGTGAACCAAAAAAATATTCTGCTTTGTCTTTACCCTTGACTCACTAATTTTAATGCTCTTCTTTCACTATCCCATAGAGTGGATATAACTTATTCTTACCTTTCATTGACCCTTCTTTTAGTAACAACAGGCTAATTTTTTCATGGCCTTTCATCTACCTCTTCCATATAGTGTATTGGTTAAGTTCTAACTTTGTTTCAACACATCCCGTGTTCGAATACTTGCTTTATCACTTCACATCTGTGTAACTGTAAACAATTTACTTAACCCTCGTATCAATTCCCTAACCCTATAAAATGGCAATAATAATAGTTTCCCACTCTCTATAGGGCTGTCTTAGGGATTAAATTAGTTAATATCTGTAAAGGTTGTAGAACAGTGATTAATTAATATATAGGTACTGTCAATGTCGTTTTAGCAAATATTATTGATCTCTCTAGGTACAAGTGCAGCACAAGAACCAGACCCAGCAAATATTCATACTCTATCCTTTGGGCACAATGATAGGACGAGGGATAAGCACATGATTCAAGTTTATCTCACCACAATTAATTCTGTAATATTTTCTTGAGTTATTAGAAAGAGAAAGTTCACTTTCCAATGGTCTCCTGAGCTAGTAAAATATGTCTGGAGATGCTGGGAAACACGTTGTCATTTTCTGGAAATAATCAGTCTGACAGTGAAGATAGCACAGAGGACAGATTAGCCTTGAAAATAACAGAGAAAATATTTATTGTATATTTGAAAACCTGGATCAAATATTTCCTGAAGTGAGATATTCCTGGACTTTACCAATGTTTGAACAGGTAAGCTATAACCAGATCTATCACTTTGAACTAAAAAAGTTCCTATTACTCTGGAGTCTTGCTTTCTTCATTTATCTTATATTTTCACCATGTCTATGACCAGCAAAATACTCAGTTGTTTAGCTACAAAAGCTATAGAAGTATATGGTACAGTCCAAAAAACTAAGGATATACATATGATTCGTATATGACCTTTTCAAGAAATCGATTAGCCAAAATCTGAGCATGAACTAATTTTTCCTATGATTGTGAAGTAAACAATATGCATCTTAATCTTAATGTATATGTATATACAGTAGTCCTTTATAGTCTGAAGTTTCCCTTTCCACAGTTTCAGTTCCCCATGGTCAAACATGTTTCAAAAATACTAAATAGGAAATTCCAGAAATAAACTATTCATAAGTTTTAAATTGAATGCTGTTCTGAGTAGTGTGATAAAATCTCACACTGCCCTGCTCCTTCCTTCCTGAGATCCCCAATCATCCACATCCTCTGCTCCTTACTTCCAACCATTGACATCGTCATGGCTAGATGATCCAGGAACACCCAAAACAAATGATCCTCCTGATTCATCAGAAGGTCAATAGTAGCCTAACACTACCTCAAAATTCCTACATCATTCACCTCACTTCATCTCACATCATCATCAGAAGACGGGTGAGAACAGTACAATATAATATTTTGAGAGAGAGAGACAGACCACATTCACATAACTTTTATTACAGTATATTGTTATAGTTGTTTTATTTTATTATTTGTTATTTTTTAATCCCTTACTCTGCCCAACTTATAAATTAAAATTTATCATAAGTATGTATATATAGGAAACCACGTACTCTATAGGATTTTGTACTATCCATGGTTTCAAGCATCCATTATGGGTCTTGTAATATATCTCCAGTGGGTAAGGGGAACTAATGTATTTTATTTTAATGTGTTAATAAAAAGACCTTAGAGAAATTACTCCTGAGTGGAAGTGTTGGCCCAAGAAGATGGATTTCACTTATTGGACTGGAATATCTAAAATGCCAACTATTCTTGAGGCAAAGTGATCACCTACATCACATATTGGTTTACTCCTTTTTTGTCCTTAATGATTATCCAAGTTTATAAAATAAAGAAATGACCCCTAAGTAAGAAGCTCTTAGAACAGTAATTCTCAATTCTTACTGTATATCAGAATACCTTTTAACAAACTTCCCAAGAGATGTTGCTGTCTACCAATTGAAAATTACTGTTATAAAGAAATGATAGATCTGGGAGTGGAGAAAGTACTATAAAGCTCTACTATTACGAATCAAAGGGAAAAACAGGAGTGTTGTGGTTTATTCTCTGCATTTTTACCACATTTGCTTCATTTCCTAAGCACTTGCACTATTCTTAGCCAGTGGTTATATAGAAAGGTACTGGCACACTAACGATACCAAACTGTAACTGACTGACAATAATATAAAGTTCCTCTCAAGGTATTTCATGTAAACAGAGAATACTTCCTTAAAAGTAATAACTCTGATGTCAAACTTAGCACAGTGGAAAAAAGTGGATTTTTAGGCAAATAGGACTTTTTGGGGTCCTTCTGAATTGTTATATGAGGTAAGTCCTTTCCTCCATATCTTCCATTTTGTTGCTATATATGTATATATGTATAAAATAATATAGAGTGAGTTGGCCAAAAAGTTCATTCAGATTCTCCATATATATATATAGGGTTGGCCAAAAACAGATTTTAGAAAAAAACGAATGAACTTTTTGGCCATCCCACTATATATCACTGTTTTTCACATCTTTTCATTTTTTTATTTTTTAAAATTTATTTTTAGCTACATTGGGTCTTTGTTGCTGCACCTGAGCTCTCTCTACTTGCGGTGAGCATGGGCTACTCTTCACTGTGGTGCACAGGCTTCTCATTGCAGTGGCTTGATTTGTTGCAGAGCACAGGGTCTAGGTGTGCGGGCTTCAGTAGTTGTGGCACGTGGGCTCAGTAGTTGGGGCTCATGGGCTTTAGAGCACAGCCTCAGTACTTGTGGCACACAGCCTTAGTTGCTCAGCAGCATGCGGGATCTTTCCGGACAAGGGCTTGAACCCATGTCCCTTGCATTGGCAGGCAGATTCCCAAACACTGTGCCACCAGGGAAGCCCTTATTTTTCACATCTTAAGTGAGGTGTTTTATGGCATGTGGATATAGACTTGACACTTAAATCTTTCTTTCTTTCTTTCTTTCTTTCTTTCTTTCTTTCTTTCTTTCTTTCTTTCTTTCTTTCTTTCTTTCTTTCTTTCTTTCTTTCTTTCTTTCTTTCTGTTTTTCTCCCTATACTTCTAAGACATGTGGCTGACACGGTATTGGTCCTCTGGCTTGGTGTCAGGCCTGTGCCTCTGATGTGGGAGAGCCAAGTTCAGGACATTGGTCCATCAGAGATGTCCAGCTCCACGTAATATTAAACAGTGAAAACTCTCCCAGAGATCACCGTCTCAACACTAAGACACACTTCCATCCATCAACCAGCAAGCTAAAGTGATGGATACCCTATGCCAAACAATCAGCAAGACAGGAACACAACACCACCCATTAGCAGAGAGGCTGCCTAAAATCATAATAAGGTCACAGACACCCCAAAACACACCACTAGATGTAGTCCTACACACCAGAAAGACAAGATCCAGCCACATCAATCAGAGCACAGGCACTAGCCCCCTCCACCAGGAAGCCAACACAACCCACTAAACCAAGCTTAGTCACTGGGGGAGACAAAAAATACCGTAAGCTACAAAGCTGCAGCCTGCAAACAGGAGACCCCAAACACAGTAAGTTAAGCAAAATGATAAGACAGAGAAACACAAAGCAGATGAAGGAGAAACATAAAAACCTACCAGACCAAACAAATGAAGAGGAAATAGGTACTCTCCCTGAAAAATAATTCAGAGTAATGATACTAAAGATGATCCAAAATCTTCGAAATAGAATGGAGAAAATATAAGAAATTTTTAACAAGGACCAAGAAGAATTAAAGAACAAGAAAACAATGACAAACAACACAATAAATGAAATAGAAAATTCTCTAGAAGGAATCAATAACAGAATAATTGAAGCAGAAGAAAGGACCAGTGACCTGGAAGATAAAATAGTGGCAATAACTACTGCAGAGCAAAAAAAGGGAAAAGAATGAAAAGAATTGAAGACAGTCTTAGAGACATCTGGGACAAGAGTAAACACAACAAAATTCGAATTATAGGGATTCCAAAAGAAGAAGACAAAAAGAAACGGACTGAGAAAATATTTGAAGATATTATAGTTGAAAACTTCCCTAATATGGGAAAGGAAATAGTTAATCAAGTCCAGGAAGCACAGAGAGTCTCATACAGGATAAATCCAAGGAGAAACACGGCAAGACATATATTAATCAAACTGTCCAAAATTAATTGCAAAGGAAAAAATATTAAGGGAAAACACAAATTACGTACAAGGGAATCCCCATAAGGTTAATAACAGAACTTTCAGTGGAAACTCGGCAAGCCAGAAAGGAGTGGCAGGACATATTTAATGTGTTGAAAGGGAAAAACCTACAACCAAGATTACTATACACAGCAAGGATCTCATTCATATTTCACAGAGAAATTAAGACCTTTATAGACAAGCAAAAGTTAAGAGAAGCCTGCACCACCCAATGAGCTTTACAACAAACGCTAAAGGAACTTCTTTAGGCAGGAAATACAAGAGAAGGAAAAGACCTAATGTAACAACACCAAAACAATTAAGAAAATGGTAATAGGAACATACATATCAATAATTACCTTAAAAGTAAATGGATTAAATTCTCCAACGAAAAGACATAGACTGGTTGAATGTATACAAAAACAAGACCCATATATATGCTGTCTACAAGAGACCCACGTCTGACCCAGGGACACATAGAGACTGAAAGTGAGTGGATGGAAAAAGATATTCCATGCAAATGGAAATCAAAAGAAAGCTGGAGTAGTAATTCTGGTATCAGACAAAATAGACTTTAAAATAAAGACTATTACAAGAGACAAAGAAGGACACTACATAATGATCAAGGGATCAATCCAAGAAGAAGATATAACAATTGAAAATATTTATGCACCCAACATAGGTGCACCTCAATACATAAGGCAAAAGCTAACAGGCATAAAAGTAGATATATACAGTAACACAGTCAGAGTAATGGAATTTAATTCCCCAATTCCACCAATGGACAGATCATCCAAAATGAAAGTAAATAAGGAAACACAAGCTTTAAATGATACATTAAACAAGATGGAGTTAATTGATATTTATAGGACATTTCATCCAAAAAAAAAGAATACACTTTATTCTCAAGTTCTCATGAAACATTATTCAGGATAGATCATATCTTGGGTCACAAATCAAGCCTTGGTAAATTTAAGGAAATTGAAATCATATCAAGTATATTTTCTGACCACAATGCTATGAGCCTATATATCAATTACAGTAAATAATGTGTATAAAATACAAATATATGGAGGCTAAACAATACACTACTTAATATCCAAGATATCAGTGAATAAATCAAAGAGGATATCAAAAAATACCTAGAAACAAATGACAATGAAAACACGACGACCCAAAACCTCCTGGATGCAGTAAAATCGTTCTAAGATGGAAATATAATGCAATACCGGCCTACTTCAGAAATCAAGAAACATTTCAAATAAACAACCTAACTTTACACCTAGGGCAATTAGAGAAATAAGAACAACAAAACACCAAAGTTAGCAGAAGGAAAGAAATCATAAAAATCAGATCATAAATAAATGAAGAAAACAATAGCAAAGATCAATAAAACTAAAAGCTGGTTCTTGGAGAAGATAAACAGAACTGATAAATCATTAGCCAGAATCATTAAGAAAAAAGAGAGAAGACTAAAATCAATAGAATTAGAAATGAAAAAGGAGAGGTAACAACTGACACTGCAGAAATACATAGGTCATGAGAGATTACTACAAGCAACTCTATGACAATAAAATGGACGACCTGGAAGAAATGGACAAATTCTTAGAAAAGCACACCTTCCATGACTGAACCAGGAAGAAATAGAAAATATAAACAGACTAATAACAAGCACTGAAATTTAGACTGTGATAAAAAATTTTCCAACAAACAAAGCCGAAGACAAGATGGCTTCACAGGCGAATTCTATCAAACATTTAGAGAAGAGCTAACACCTATCTTTCTCAAGCTCTTCGAAAATATAGCAGAGGGAAGAACTCTCCCAAACTGATTCAACGAGGTCACAATCACCCTGATACCTAAACCAGACAAAGATGTCACAAAGAAAGGAAACTACAGGTCAATATCACTGATGAACATAGATGCAAAAATCCTCAAAAAAATACTAGCAAACAGAATCCAACAGTACATTAAAAGGATCATACAACATGATCAAGTGGGGTTTATCCCAGGAATGCAAGGATATTTCAATATATGCAAATCAATGAATGTGATACACCATATTAACAATTTGAAGGAGAAAAAACATATGGTTATCTCAATAGATGCAGAAAAATCTTTTGAAAAAATTCAACACCGATTTATGATAAAAACCCTCTAGAAAGTAGCGATAGAGTGAACTTACTGCAACATAATAAAGGACATAGATGACAAACCTACAGCCAACATTGTTCTCAATTGTGAAAAAAATGAATCCATTTCCACTAAGATCAGGTACAGGACACGGTTGCCCACTCTCACCACTATTATTCCACATAGTTTTCGAAGTTTTAGCCACAGCAATCAGAGAAGAAAAAGAAATAATATGAATCCAAATCGGAAAAGAGGAATTAAAGCTGTCACTGTTTGCAGATGACGTGATACTATACGTAGAGAATCCTAAAGATGCTACCAGAAAACTACTAGAGCTAATCAATGAATTTGGTAAAGTAGCAGGATACTAAATTAATGCACAGGAAATCTCTTGAATATACACTAATGATGAAAAATCTGAAAGAGGAATTAAGAAACACTACCAATTACCATTGCAACAAAAAGAGTAAAATACCTAGAAATTAACCTACCTAAGGAGACAAAAGACATGTATGCAGAAAAATATGACACTGATGAATGAAATTATACATGATACAGACAGATGGAGAGATATATCATGTACTTGGATTGGAAGAATCAACATTGTGAAACTGAATATACTACCCCAAGCAATCTACAGATTCAATGCAATCCCTATCAAACTACCAAGGACATTTTTCACAGAACTAGAAAAAAAACTTCACAATTTGTATGGAAAGACAAAAGACCCCGAATAACTAAAACAATCTTTAGAAAGAAAAATGGAGCTTGAGGAAGCAGGGTCCCTGACGTCAGACTGTACTACAAATCTACAGTAATCAAGACAGTATGGTAATGGCACAAAACCAGAAATATAGATCAATGGAACAGGATAGAAAGCCCAGAGATAAACCCACACACATATTATGACCTTATGTTTGATAAGGGATGCAAGAATATAAAATGGAGAAAAGACAACCTCTTCAATAAGTGGTGCTAGGAAACTGGACAGGTACATGTAAATTAATGAAATTAGAACACTCCCTAACACCATACACAAAAACAAACTCAAAATGGATTAAAGACCTAAATGTGTAGCCAGGCAGTATAAAACTCTTAGAGGAAAACCTAGGCAGAACGCTCTATGACATAAATCACAGCAAGATCCTTTTGACCCACCTTCTACAGAAATGAAAATAAAAACAAAAATAAACAAATGGGACCTATTGAAACTTAAAAACTTTTGCACAGCAAAGGAAACCATAAACAAGATGAAAAGACTCCCCTCAGAATGTGAGAAAATATTTGCAAATGAAGCAACTGACAATGTACTCATCTTCAAAATTTACAAGCAGTTCATGCAGCTCAATATCAAGAAAACAAACAACCCAATCCAAAAATGGGCAGAAGAACTAAATAGACATTTCTCCAAAGAAGATATACGGAGAGTCAACAAACACATGAAAGGATGCTTAACATCTCTAATCATTAGAGAAATGCACATCAAAACTACATTGAGGTATCACCTCACACCAGTCAGAATGGCCATCATCAAAAAATATCCAAACTATAAATGCTGGAGAGGATGTGGAGAAAAGGGAACCCCCTTGCACTGTTGGTGGGAATGTAAATTGATACAGCTACTATGGAGCACACTATGGAGGTTCCTTAAAAAACTAAAAATAGAACTACCACATTACCCAGAAATCCCCCTCTTGGGCGTATACCCTGAGAAAACCATAATTCAAAAAGAAACATGTACCACAGTGTTCATTGCCGCTCTTTTTACAATAGACAGTATATGGAAGCAACCTAAATGTCCATCTACAGATGAATGGATAAAGAAGATGTGGCACATATATACAGTGGAATATTACTCAGCCAAAAAAAGGAACAAAATTTAATTATTTGTAGTGAGGTGCATGGACCTAGAGTCTGTCATACAGAGTGAAGTAAGTCAGAAAGAGAAAGACAAATACTGTATGCTAACACATATATACGGAATCTAAAAAAATGGTTATGAAGAACCTAGGGGCAGGACAGGCATAATGGTGCAGATGTAGAGAATGGACTTGAGGACACAGGGAGGGAGAAGGGTAAGCTGGGATGAAGTGAGAGAGTGGCATGGACTAATATATCCTACTAAATGTGAAATAGATAGCTAGTGGGAAGCAGCCGCATAGCACAGGGAGATCAGCTCAGTTCTTTGTGACCACCTCGAGGAATGGGATAGAGAGGTTGGGAGGGAGAGAGACACAAGAGGGAGGGGATATGGGGATATATGTATATGTATAGCTGATTCACTTTGTTATAATGCAGAAAGTAACAAAGCATTGTAAAGCAATTATACTCCAATACAGATGTTTAAAAAAACCCCTGTATTCTGTATTTTATTTTTCAAACAGCCAGTGTCCACATTTAAAATGCAGATTTTTGAAATAATTTAGTCTACTAATTCAATGAAAAATAATACAACTTCCTTTAGTATCACAATATATAAAATGGCATTATAAACTCCATTTGGCAACACTGGTAGGTCTAGTTTGTTTATAATGTGGTAATATTCTTCTATTTCCTTATTGCTTTTCTGCCTAACCTAATTTTTCTATGCAGTACTAAATATTGCATTTTGAATTATCCGAATACTGTTATAGCTGAATTTTATATTTCTCCCCATAAATTTTATCCCTATTTTTTAACTGTGGTACTATAAATTTTATCATTTTACCCATTTTAAAGTGTACAATTCAGTAGCATTAAATCCATAACTTTTTGAACATGACCAATAAAACATTGTATCCATTTAAAATAACTCACCATTCCCCTCTCTTCCCAGCCCTTCTTAATCTCTATTATGCTTTCAGTCCTCATGAATTTGCCTATTCTAGGTAAATCATATAAGTTGAATCATATGTCCTTTTTGTGCCTGGCCAATTCAGGCTAGCATAATATTTTCAAGTTCTTCCATGTTGTAACATGTATTGGAATTTCATTCCCGTTTAAGACTGAATAATATTCTGTTGTATGTATATACATTTTGTTTATCTATTCTTCTGCTGATGGACATTTGAATTGTTTTTACCTTTTAACTGTTGTGAATAATTATGCTATGAACGTTGGTATTCAAGTGTGTGTTTGAGCTCTGCCTAAATTATTTTGGGTAGATACCTAATAGTTTTGGTAGGTCATATGAATATTTTAGATTTAGCCTTTTGAGAAACCACCATACTCTGTCCCACAGTGGCTGTGCCATTTTTCATTCCCATGAGCAATGCACAAGGGCTAAAATTTCACCACACCTTCCCCAACACTTGTTAATTTCCCATTTTTTTAATGTATTATAGTGATCCTACTGGGTTTGAAGTTGTATCACACTCTTTTTATTTCACATACCCCTAATGATTAGTGATATTTCTAATATCCATTTGTATATCTTCTTAGGAGAAATGTCTATTAAGTCCTTGGCTTATTTTTTATTGTGCTGCTTGTTTTCTTTTTGCTAAGTTGTAGGAGTTCCATATATTCTTGATACTAATTTCTTACCAGATATATGATTTACAAATATTTCTCCCTTATTATTGATTGTTTTCTCATACTCTTGATTGTGTCCTTTGTTGCCCAAATATTTTTAATTTTTATAAAAACCAATGTATATATTTTTTGTTATTTGTGATTTTGGTACCATATCCACGGTATTATCACAAGTCCAATGTCATACATTTTTCCCATGAGTTTTCTTCTAACAGTTTTATAGTATTAGCTTTTAAGTTTAAGTCTTTTCTGAATTTTGAGTTAAATTTACATATAGTGTAAGTTAGGGATTAAACTTCATTGTTATGGTTGTTTTTGATAAGTCCTTATTTCTAAAAGAGTCTCACCCTAGCTTTTCCTTCAGGGCTTAGATGTCACCACCTGGAAACACTTACCCCTGGTGTATTTTGGTTTATAATTCTCTTGTAGCTTTAATGAGCAAAGTATGCCACTTTTACCATCTGAATTCCAACTTATGGTTAACATAGATGAGCAAATCGGTCTTCAAGTATTCCCGAGTGAGCTTCAAATGGAAGTACAGCATAATTTGCAAATAAGTTCTGCTCTGCTACCTACAGTTCAAGGAGAGAAACCAAAAACCTTGTTGCCACTGTTCAAGACTTAAGATCACTGCATCATCAGGAAGGAAGTGGGGCAAGTGCAAGTAAAAATATTACAAAGCTTTCCTACCATTTTGAAAATTATTTTTTCTTGATTATGCATTTGCTTGGTTTCTATAAACTTTTGATTGATTTCCTAGCTCCTACAAAGTTCAGACAGCTTCTCATTTTTTTCATGTTTCTGTGGGGAAAAGAGACCTTGGAGCTTCCTAGTTCACCATTTTGCTGACACTCTTCAACACATGTCATTTTATGATTCATATATTTTTCACTCTGTTCTTAGGTTTATATATATTTATAATTGTTTTATGTTTCCCTGATGCATTGACCCTTTCATTATTATAAATGTCCTTCTTTGTCTGTAGTAAAAATTATTTTCTGAAAGTTTGCATTCACTAATGTAACTTTATCCACTTTATCCACTCCAGTTCTCCTTTGGTTACTGTTTGCATAGTATATAATTTTCCATTGTATTACTTTCAATCTTTTTGTGGTTTTGAATCATATATTTCTCCTGCAGATACCATATGCTTATAATGTTTTATTTTTTGTATCCTACAGCCAATTTCTTCCTTTTGATTACACTGTTTAGTTAATTTATACTTAATGTAGAAACTGATAAGGTTGGAGTTTTGCGTGTCATTTAATAATTGTTTTCTTTTCATATTATGTCATTTTTATTCCTCTATTGCTCTATTACTGCCTTCTTTTGTGTTAAATATATGTTTTCTAGTGTACCATCTCAATTCTCTTGTAATTTCTCTTGCTATAGTTTTGTTATTTACTTAGAGATTTCCCTAAGCATTACAAAATATCTTAACTTGTAATAATCTAGTTTGAATTAATATCAACTAATTTCAATATTATACCAAAATTTTCTTACTATATCACTTTACCTTTTCCCCATATTTTGAGCTCTTATGGACATATTAATTACACCTTTATAAATTATAACCTATCAATACATTTTTTTAAATTACTGCTTTATGAAGTTATCTTGTAAATCAGATAGAAAACAAGGAAAGAAAAGTTTTGGAATGAAAAATGTATTTATAGTATATTTTATATTTACCTATGTAGTTACCTCTTACAAGGCTTGTTATAGATTCAAAATACTGTAGATGCCCATCATTTCATCCTGAAGGACTTCCCTTAACATTTATTGTAGGTCAGATCTGCTGGCTCTTAACTTCATTAACTTTTGTTCATCTAGGATGTCTTGATTTATCTCTCATTTTTGAAGGTCAGTATTGCCATATATAGAATTCATGAATGACAGTTATTCCTTCAGTACTTAAAATATCATTCCACTGTCTCTGGCTTCCAAGTTTCTAATAACTAATCTGCTGTTAGTTTTTTTTTTAATTTTTATTTTATATTGGACTATAGTTGAGTTTCAAAGTTGTGTTAGTTTCAGATGTATAGCAAAGTGATTCAGTTATAATAATCTGATGTTAATCTTATTGAAGCATCCTTTTGTGTGAATGGGTACTTACCTTTTGATACTTTCAAGATTCTCTCTTAATATTTTATTTTTAGTAATTTTATTACAATGTGTCTTTGTGTAGATCTCTTTGAGTTTATCCTACTTGGAATTTATTACTTTTCTTGGAGGTATAAATTAAGGTTTTACATTTAATTTAAGAAGATTTTGGCCATCATTTATTCAAATATACTTTTTTTCTTATTTTTTTCTCTCATCTCTGAGACTTTCATAATGCATATGTTGGTATAATTGATGTATTCCATGGTCTCTGAGTCTGTATTCATTATTTTTTCTGTCTGTTCCTCAGGCTGGATAATTCTAATTAACCTCATTTCAAGTTCACTGATTAATTCCCCTCTCAGTTCAAATCTACTATTGATCCTGCAGTGAATATTTGCATTTCAACTATTACAGTTTTTAACTCCAGGATTTCTATTTGGTTATTTTTCCTATTTTTTACCTTTTTGTTGATAGTATTTTTGGTGATACCTAATTTTCATACATCTATTTAAATAGTTTGATATGAGCATATTTAACATAACTAATTTAAATTCTTTGTCTAGAAAGGCAAAAATCTGGACTTCATTGGGGTCAACTATTAATAATTCTCTGAAAATGAGGCATTTGGCAGAGCTCCAAACCTGTTGTCTTCCTCTAGTGGCTGCTAGGCTTCTGTTTTTCACAGTTCTTGCGGTTGCAATACTGGAGATAGTGAGACTGGAATACAGCAAGATAAAAACCACAAAGGTCACTGTTCTTTCTAGGGCTCCTAGTACAAAGTTGAATAAAAGTGATGAAAGTAGGCATCCTTGTCTTGTTCCTAATCTTAGAGGGAAATATTTTAGTCCATCAGCAAAGAATGTGATGTTATCTTTGGGGTTTTAATAAATGTCCGTTATAATGTTTAAAAAATTTCCTTCTACTCCTAGTTTGCTGAGTGTTCTTTTATGAAGTGATGTTAAATTTTAACAAATGCTTTTCTGCATATATTTAGATGATCATGTGGGTTATTTCCCCCGATTCTATTAATCACATGCATTACATTGGTTGATTTTTAATGTTTAGCCAACCTTGTATTCATGTAATAAATTCCACATAGTCATGATGTATAATCTTTTATATATATATATATAAATTTATTTATTTATTTTTGGCTGTGTTGGGTCTTCGTTGCTGTGTGCAGGCTTTCTCTAGTTGCAGTGAGTGGGGGTTACTCTTCATTGCGGTGCACGGGCTTCTCATTCCGGTGGCTTCTCTTGTTGTGGAGCATGGGCTCTAGATGCATGGGCTTCAGTAGTTGTGGCACGCGGCCTCTAGAGCGCAGGCTCAGTAGTTGTGCTGCATGGGCTTAGTTGCTCTGCAGCATGTGGGATCTTCCCAGACCAGGATTTGAACCCATGTCCCCTGCATTGGCAGGCAGATTCTTAACCACTGTGCCACCGGGGAAGTCCATGATGTATAATCTTTTAATGTGCTGTTAGATTTAGTTTGTGTTATAGGCTTAATTGTTTCAAAATTCATATGTTGAAATCATAACCTCAGTACCTCAGAATGTGACTATATTTGGAAAGAAGGCTTTTAAAGTGATAACTAAGGTTAAATTAGGCCATTGGGATGGTCTTTAATCTAGTATGACTGGCGTTTTTATAAGAAGAAATTAGGGCAGAGATACACACAGAGGAAAGACCATGTGAAGACACAGAGAGAAGATGGTCATCTACAAGCCAAAGAGACAAGCCCTTAGAAGAAACCAAACTTGCCAGAACCTCGATCTTGGACTTCTAGCCTCCAGAACTGTGAGAAAATAACTTTATGTTACTTAATATACTCAGTCTGTAGTATTTGTTATGGCTGCCCTGACAAATTGATAAAATTTGCTAGTATTTTATTAAATTTTTATATCTGTATTTGCAACAGATATTGTTTTGTCATTTTTTTCTTGTGGTATCTTTTTTGGGTATTGATATCAGAGTAATTCTAGCCTCATAGAATGTGTTAAATGGTATTCCCTCTTTATCTATCTTTGGAGGAGTTTGAATACGATTGGCAATAATTCCTCTTTAGATATTTGGGAGAATTCACCTGTGACCTTGTCTGGTTTATTTCCCACAAGGTTCATCCATGTTGTAACATATAACATACTTCCTTAAATTCTGAATTTGAATAATGTTGAATAATGCTGAATAATGTTCCATTTTGTGAATATACAACATTTTATTTATCCATTTATGAGTCAATGGACATTTGAGTTGCTTACATTTCTTGGCAATTGTTAATAGTGCTGCTGTGAACCTGGGAAAGAAAATATCTCTTTGACCCTGCTTTAAATGATTTTGGATAAATACTCAGAAGAGCGATTGCTAGATTATATAGTAGTTATATTTTTAATAATTTTAGGATTTATTTTCCAGAGTGGTATATCATTTTACAATCTCACCAGCAGTGCACAAGTTCTCCAACTTTCCATATACTTACTACACTTGTTACTTCCGTGTGTTTCCTATGTTTGTTTGTTTTTATTATCCATCAAATGGATGTGAGAGGAAGTCTATTGTGGTATTAATTTGAAAAACTCTGAAAATTATGATGTTAAATATCTTTTCATATGCTATCTAGCTATTTACCACCTTTGTAGTAATGTCTACTCAAGTTCTTTGCCTATTTTTAATTAGGTTATTTCATTTTTTAATTGTTGATATATAGGAGTTCTTTATATATTCTAGATATTAACCCCTTAACAGATATATTTTTGCAAATACTTTCTCCCATTTCATAGGTTACCTTTTCACTCTATTGACTGTGGTCTTTGATGCACAAAGTTAAGTTTGATGTTGTCCCATTTGTCTATTATTTATTTTGTTACCTGTGTTTTTGATGTAGTATACAAGAAATTATTGTAAGTTTGATATCATAAATGGTTTCCCCATGTTTCCTTCTATGAATTTTACACTTGTAGATCTTGACTTTGCATCTTTTATTCATTTGGTTAGCTTTTGTATATGGTATAATGGTCCAACTTTATTCTTTTCTATGTGGATATCCAGTTACTCCAACACCATTTGTAAAATGTGTCCATCCTCTAATAATTGGTCCTGGAACCCTTGCAGAATATCATTTGACCATATCCATAAGAGTTTATTTTTGTGCTTTCTGCTCTATTGCTTCAGTCTATTTGTCTGTCTTTACACGAGTACCACACTGTTTGATTACTGTAGCTTGGTAATATGTTCTGAAATCAGAATGTGTGAGTTTCCCAATTTTGTTCTTTTTCAAAATTGTTTTAGCAATTCAGGGTTCCTTGAGATTTTAAATGAGTTTTAGGATAACTTTTCATATCAGCAAAAAATGCAATAACTAAAAGGCCATTTTGATAAGAATTTGGTTAAGTCTGTAAATTGATTTGGGTACTATGGGCATCTTAACAGTATTAACTCTTCAAATTCATGAACACAAAATGTCTTTCCAATTATTGTTTTCATTTTAAAATTCCTTCATCAGTGCTTTTTAGTTTTTGGTATACAAATGTTTCACCTCCTTGGTTAGATTTAATCCTTAAGTATGTTACTCTTTTTGAAGTTAAGTGGAATAGTTTTTTTTTATTTTTTAAATAGAACTGAGAGTTTTTTTATTTCTTTTTTTTTGTTATTTTATTTTTTATAGCTGACTTGAATTTTATTTTACTTTTTTATACAGCAGGTTCTTATTAATCTATTTTATACAAATTAGTGTATATATGTCAAACCCAAACTCACAGTACATCTCACCAACCTCACCCCCACCACCACTTTCCCTACTTGGTGTCCATACCTTTGTTCTCTACATCTGTGTCTCTATTTATGACTTGCAAACAGGTTCATCTGGAGTTTTTCTAATATATTTTTTATTATTCATTGTAAGTATATAGAATGCAACTGAATTTGCATGATGACTTTGTATCCTACAACTTTGCTCAATAAGGTTATTAGTTCTAACAAAAATTTGGGGGAAATTGTGAGAGTTTTCACACACAAGATTATTTCATCTGCAAAAAGAGATTATTTTACTTCTTCCTATCTGATTTGAATGTCGAATTCACCTTTTTTTCTTTTCTAAGTCCTCTGACAAGGACCTCCAATACTACATTGAATAGAAGGGATGATAGCAGGTTTCCTTGTCTTGTTCCTGATCTTAGAGAAAATGATTTTAGACTTTCACCATTGAGTAAGATGTTAACTGTGGGCTTTTCATAAATGGCCTTTATTATATTGAAGTACTTTACCTCTACTTCTGGAACAATAAATTTTTACCATGAAAAGGTGTTCAAACTTGTCAAATGGCTTTTCTACATCAAATGCGATGATCATGAGGTTTTTGCCTTTAATTCTGTTTGTGTAGTGTGTTATACTGATTAATTTTCTGATGTTGAAACATCCTTGCATTCCAGGAATAAATGGCACTTGCTCATGGAGCATAAACCTTACAGTGTGCTGTAAAATTTGGTTTGCAAGTATATTGTTGAGGATTTTTACATCAATAATCATCAGTGATATTGATCTGTAACTTTCTTTTTTGAAAAGCCCTTTTTTGGTTTCCATTTCAGGATAAATCTGGTCTCATAAAATGAGTTTGGACTCTTCCCAAATCTTCTAATTTTGAGAAGAGTTTCAGGAAGATAGATGCTACTTCTTTAAAGTTTTTTTTATTTTATTTTATTGAAGGACAGTTGAATAACAATGGTGTGTTAATTTCTGCTGTACAACAAAGTGACTCAGTTATAAATATGTATATTCTGTTCCATATTATTTTCCATTATGGCTTATCACAGGATTTTTTAAACATTTTTATTGGAGTATAATTGCTTTACAATGGTGTGTTGTTTTCTGACGTATAAAAAAGTGAATCAGCTATACGTATACATATATCCTCATATCCCCTGTCTCTTGCATCTCCTTCCACCCTCCCTATTCCACCCCTCTATGTGGTCACAAAGCACCAAGCTGATCTCCTTGTGCTATGCAGCTGCTTCCCACTAGGTATCTATTTTACATTTGGTAGTGTATATATGTCCATGCCACTCTCTCATTTCATCCAAGCTTACACATCCCCCTTCCCATGACCTCAAGTCCATTCTCCATGTCTGTGTGTTTATTCTTGTACTGCCCCTAGGTTCTGAAGAACCTTTTTTTTTTTTTTAAGATTCCATATATATGTGTTATTATAAGGTATTTGTTTTTTTTCTTTCTGACTTACTTCAATCTCTGTGACAGACACTAAGTCAATCCACCTCACTACAAATAAGTCAATTTCATTACATTTTATGGCTGAATAATACTTCATTGTATATATGTGCCACATCTTCTTTACCCATTCATCCGTTGACGGACAATTAGGTTGCTTCCATGTCCTAGATATTGTAAATAGTGCTGCAATGAACATTGTGGAACATGCCACTTTTGGAATTATGGTTTTCTCAGGGTATATGCCCAGTAGTGGGATTGCTGGGTCGTATGGTAGTTCTATTCATAGTTTTTTAAGGAACATCCATACTGTTCTCCATAGTGTCTGTATCAATTTACATTCCCACCCACTATTCAAGAGTGTTCCCTTTTCTACACTTCCACTCTAGCATTTATTGTTTGTAGGATTTTGGTGATTGCCATTCTGACCGTTGTGATGTGATACCTTAACGTAGTTTGGTTTGCATTTCCCTAATGATTAGTGATATTGAGCATTCGTTCATGTGTTTGTTGCCTGTCTGTATATCTTCTTTGGAGAAATGTCTATTTACGTCTTCTGCCCTTTTTTGAATTTGGTTGTTTATTTCTCTAATGTTGAGCTGCATGAGCCATTTGTAAATTTGGAGATTAAGCCTTTGTGAGTTGCTTCATTTGCAAATATTTTCTCTCATTCTGAGGGTTGTCTTTTTGTCTTATTTATGGTTCCCTTTGAAGTGCAAAAACTTTTACCTTTCATTAGGTCTTATTTGTTTATATTTGTCTTTATTTCCATTTATCTAAAAGGTGGGTCAAAAAGGATCTTGCTGTGACTTTTGTCATGGAGTATTCTGCCTTTGTTTTTCTCTAAGAGTTTTATAGTGTCTAGCCATACATATAGGTCTTTAGTCCATTTTGAGTTTATTTCTCTGTATGGTGTAAGGGAGTGCTCGAATTTCATTCTTTTACATATACCTGTCCAGTTATCTCAGAAACAATTATTGAAGAAGCTGTCTTTTCTCCATTGTATATTCTTCCCTCCTTTATTAATGATAAGGTGACCATATGTGCATGGGTTTACCTCTGGGGTTTCTATCCGGTTCCATTGATCTATGTTTCTGTTTCTGTGCCATTACCATACTGTCTTGATTACTGTAGCTTTGTAGTATAGTCTGAAGTCCAGGAGGCTGATTCCTCCAGCTCCATTTTTTATTTCTCAAGATTGCTTTGGCTATTCAGGGTCTTTTGTGTTTCCACACAAATTGTGAAATTTTTTGTTCTAGTTCTGTAAAAACTGTCATTGGTAGTGATAAAGATTGTACTGAATCTGTAGATTGTTTTGGGTGGTATAGTCTTTTCACAATGTTGATTCTTCCAATCCAAGATAATGGTAAATCTCTCCATCTCTTTGTATCATCTTTATTTATTTTTCATGAATGTCTTATAGCTTTCTGCATACAGGTCTTTTGTCTCCTTAGGTAGGTTAATTACCAGATATTTTATTCTTTTTGTTGCAATGGTAATTGGGAGTGTTTCTTAAATTATCTTTCAGATTTTCATCAATAGTGTATAGGAATGCAAGGGATTCCTGTGCATTAATTTTATATCCTGCTACTTTACAAAATTCATGGGTTAGCTCTAGTATTTTTCTGGTAGCATCTTTAAGATACTCTATGTATAGTATCATGTCATCTGCAAACAGTGACAGTTTAACTACTTCTTTTCCAATTTGTATGTCTTTTATTTCTTTTTATTCTCTGATTGCTGTAGCTAAAACTTCCAAAGCTATGTTGAATAATAGTGGTGAGAGTGGGCAACCTTGTCTTCTTCCTGATCTTAGTGGAAATGGTTTCAATTTTTCAGCATTGAGAATGATATTGCTTGTTGGTTTGTCATATATTGACTTTATTATGTTTAAGTTCACTCTATTCTTTCATTATGGAGGGTTTTTATCGTAAATTGGTGTTGCATTTTATTGAAAGCTTCTTATGCATCTACTGAGATAATCATAGAGATTTTATCCTTCCATTTGTTAATATGGTGTATGACATTGATTGATTTGCCTATACTGAAGAATCCTTGCAGTGCTGGGATAAACCCCACTTGATCATGGTGTATGATCCTTTTAATGTGCTGTTGGATTTTGTTTGCTAATATTTTGTTGAGGATTTTTACATCAATGTTCATCAGTGATACTGGTATGTAGTATTCTTTTTTATGACATCTTTGTCTGGTTTTAGTATCAGGGTGATGTTGGCCTCGTAGAATGAGTTTGGGAGTGTTCCTCTCTCTGCTACATTTTGGAAGAGTTTGAGAAGGATAGGTGTTAGCTCTTCTCTAAATGTTTGACAGAATTCGCCTGTGAAGACATCTGGTCCTGAGCTTTTGTTTGTTGGAAGATTTTTAATGACAGGTTCAATTACAGTGCTTGTGATTCGTTTGTTTATATTTTCTATTTCTTCCTGGTTCAGAAGGTTGTGCTTTTCAAAGAATTTTCCGTTTCTTCCAGGTTGTCCATTTTATTTGCATAGAGTTGCTTGTAGTGTTGCTCATGATCCTTTGTATTTCTGCAGTGTCAGTTTTCCTTCTCCTCTTTCATTTCTAATTCTATTGAATTTAGTCTTCTCCCTTTTTTCCTGGGTGAGTCTGTCTAATGGTTTATCAATTTTCTTTATCTATTCAAAGAACCAGCTTTTACATTTATTGATCTTTGCTATCATTTCCTTCATTTCTTTTTCATTTATTTCTGATATGATCATTTTGATTTCTTTCGTTCTGCTAAATTTGCAGTCTTTTTGTTCATCTTTCTCTAACTGCTTTAGGTGTAAAGTTAGGTTGTTTATTAGAGATGCTTCTTGTTTCTTGAGGTAGGGTAGTATTGCTATAAACTTCCCTCTTATAACTGATTTGGCGCATGCCATAGGTTTTGGGTCATCATGTTTTCATTGTCATTTGTTTATAGGTTTCATTTTTTTTAACATCTTTATTAGTATATAATTGCTTTACAACAGTGTGTTACTTTCTGCTTTATAACAAAGTGAATCAGCTACATATACACATATGTCCCCATATTTCCTCCCTATTTCTTCTCCCTCACATCCTCCCACTCTCTCCCTTCTAGATGGACACAAAGCAACGAGCTGATCTCCCTGTGCTATGTGGCTGCTTCCCACTAGTTATCTATTTTAAATTTGGTTGTGTATATATATGTACATGCCAATCTCTCATCTCGTGCCAGCTTACCCTTCCCCCTTCCCGTGTTCTCATCTCCATTCTCTACATTTACGTCTATATTCCTATCCTGCCTCAAGGTTTTTCAGACTTTTTTTTCTTTTTATATTCCATATATATGTGTTAGCATACAGTATATATTTTTTCTCTTTCTGACATACTTCACTCTGTATGACAGTCTCTAGGTTCATCCACCTCACTACAAATAACTCAAATTCGTTTCTTTTTATGGCTGAGTAATATTCCATTGTATATATGTACCACATCTTCTTTATCTATTCATCTGTTGATGGACACTTAGTTTGCATCCATGGCCCAGCTACTGTTGAATCCATGGCCTGGCTACTGTAAATAGACGTGCAGTGAACATTGTGGTACATGACTTTTTTGGATTATGGTTTCCTCAGAGAATATGCCCAGTGCTGTGATGGCTGGATCTTATGGTAGTTCTATTTTTAGTTTTTTAAGGAACCTCTATATTGTTTCCATAGTGGCTGTATCAATTTACATTCCCACCCATGGTGCAAGACTGTTCCATTTTCTACACTCCCACTCCAGCATTTATTGTTTTTAGGTTTTTTGTTGATTGCCATTCTGACCATTTGTGACATAATACCTTAATGTAGTTTGGTTTGCATTTCCCTAATGATTAGTGATATTGAGCATTCGTTCATGTGTTTGTTGGATGTCTGTATATCTTCCTTAGAGAAATGTCTATTTATGTCTTCTGCCCTTTTTGGAATTGGGTTGTTTGTTTTTTAATGTTGAACTGCATGAGCCGTTTGTAAATTTGGAGATTAATCCTTTGTCAGTCGCTTCATTTGCAAACATTTTCTCTCATTCTGAGGGTTGTCTTTTTGTCTTATTTATGGCTTCCTTTGCAGTGCAAAAATTTTTATGTTTCATTAGGTCCTATTTGTTTATGTTTGCTTTTATTTCCATTTCTCTAGGAGGTGGGTCAAAAAGGATCTTGCTGTGATTTTTGTCATAGAGTGTTTTGCCTATGATTTTATCTAAGAGTTTTATATTGTCTGGACATATATTTAGGTCTTTAGTCCATTTTGAGTTTATTTTTGTGTATGGGATAAGGGAGTGCTCGAATTTCATTCTTTTACATATACCTGTCCAGTTATCTCAGAAACAATTATTGAAGAGGCTGTCTTTTCTCCATTGTATATTCTTCCCTCCTTTATCAATGATAAGGTGAACATATGTACATGGGTTTACCTCTGAGGTTTCTATCCTGTTCCATTGGTCTATGTTTCTGTTTCTGTGCCATTACCATACTGTCTTGATTACTGTAGCATTATATTATAGTATGAAGTCTGGGAGCGTGATTCCTCCAGCTCCATTTTTTTATTTCTCAAGATTGCTTTGGCTATTCGCGGTCTTTTTGGTTGATACAAATTGTGAAATTCTTTTTTCTAGTTCTATCAAAAATTGCATTGTTAGGTTTATAGGGATTGCATTGAATGTGTAGCTTGCTTTGTGTAGTATAGTCATTTTCACAATGTTGATTCTCCCAATCCAAGAACATGGTATATCTCTCCATTTGATGTATCATGTTTAATTTCTTTCATCAGTGCCTTATATTTTTCTGCATACAGGTCGTTTGTCTCCTTAGGTAGGTTAATTTCTAGGTATTTTATTATTTTTGTTGCAATGGTAATTAGTAGTGTTTCTTAATTTTACTTTGAGATTTTTCATCATTAGTGTATAGGAATGCAAGAGATTTCCTGTGCATTAATTTTGTATCCTGCTACTTTACCAAATTCATTGATTAGCTCTTGTAGTTTTCTGGTAACATCTTTAGGAATCTCTGTGTATTGTATCATGTCATCTGCAAACAATGACAGCATTATTCCTTCGTTTCCAAGTTGATTTCCTTTTAATTCTTTTTCTTCTCTGATTGCTTTGACCAAAACTTCCAAAACTAGCTTGAATAATAGTGGTGAAAATAGACAATTTTGTCTATTTCCTGATCTTAGAGGAAACAATTTCAACTTTGCACAATTCAGAATGATGTTGCCTCTGTGTTTGTCATATATGTCCTTTATTATATTGAGATAAGTTCCATCTGTGCCTACTTTCTGGAGCATTTTTATCATAAATGGGTGTTGAATTTTGTCGAAAGTTTTTTCTGCATGTATTCTGATATCATAAAATTTTTCTCCTTCAATTTTTTAATATGGTATATCACATTGTTTGATTTTCGTATATTGAAGAGTCCTTGCAATCCTGGGATAAACCCCACTTGATCATGGTGTATGATCCTTTTAATGTGCTGTTGAATTATTTTTGCTATTATTTTGTTGAGGGTTTTTGCGTCTATGTTCATCAGTGATATTGGCCTGTAGTTTTCTTTCTTTGTGATATCTTTGTCTGGTTTTGGTATTAACGTGATTTGGGCCTTGTAGAATGAGTATGGGAGTTTTCATTCCTCTGCTATATTTTAGAAGAGTTTTAGAAGTATAGGTGTTAACTCTTCCCTAAATGTTTGACAGCATTCACCTGTGAAGACATCTGGTCCTGTGCTTTTGTTTGTTGCAAGATTTTTAATCACAGTCTCAATTTCATTGCTTATGATTGGTCTGTTTATATTTTCTGTTTTTTCCTGTTTGAGTCTCAGAACATTGTGCTTTTCTAAGAATGTGTCCATTTCTTGCAGGTTGTCCATCTTATTGCCATTTAGTTGCTTGTAGTAATCTCTCATGATCCTTTGTCTTTCTTCAGAGTCAGCTGTTACTTCACCTTTTTCAATTCTAATTCTATTGATTTTAGTTTTCTCCGTTTTTTTCTTGATGAGTCTGGCTAATTGTTTATCAGTTTTGTTTAGCTTCTCAGAGAAGAAGCTTTTAGTTATATTGATCTTTGCTATTCTTTCCTTCACTTCTTTTTCATTTATTTCTAATCTGATCTTTATGATTTCTTTCTTTCTGGTAACTTTCGGGGTGTTTTTGTTCTTCTTTCTCTAATTGCTTTAGGTGTAAGTTTTGGTTGTTTTTTGAGATGTTGTTGTTTCTTGATGTAGGATTGTATTTCTATAAACTTCCCTCTTATAACTGCTTTTGCTGCCTCCCATAGGTTTTGAGTCATCCTGTTATCATTGTCATTTCTTTCTGGGTATTTTTTGATTTCCTGTTTGACTTCTTCAGTGATCTCTTGGTTATTTAGTAGTGTATTGTTTAACCTCCATGTGTTTGTATTTTTTACAGATTTTTTCCTTTTATTGATATCTTGCTTTGTAGTGTGTGGTCGAAAAAGTTACTTGATATGATTTCAATTTTCTTTAATTTACCAAGGCTTGATTTGTGACTCAAGGTATGACCTATCCTGGAGAATGTTCCATGAGCACTTGAGAAGAAAGTGTATTCTGTTATTTTCGGATGGAATATCCTATAAATATCAATTAAGTTGATCTTCTTTAATGTGTCATTTAAAGCTTCTGTTTCCCTATTTACTTTCATTTTTGATGATCTCTCCATTGGTCAAAGTAGAGTGTTACACTGCCCTACTATGATTGTCTTACTGTCGATTTCCCCTTTTATGGCTGTTAGCATTTGCCTTCTGTGTTGTGGTGCTCTTAAGTTGGGTTCATATATATTTGCATTTTTTATATCTTCATCTTGGATTGATCCCTTGATCATTATGTAGAGTCCTTCTTTTTATCTTGTAACAGCCTTTAAAGTCTATTTTGTATGATTTGAGAATTGCTATGACAGCTTTCTTTTGATTTCCATTTTCATGGAATATCTTTTTCCATCCCTCACTTTCAGTCTGTATGTTTCCCTGGAGCTGAAGTGGGTCTCTTGTAGACAGCATATATACAGATCTTCTTTTTATATTCTTTCTGCCAGTCTATTGCTTTTGGTTGGATAATTTCATCCATTTACATTTAAGGTAATTATCGATATGTGTGTTCCTATTACCATTTTCTAAATTGTTTTGGGTTTGGTCTTGTAGGTCGTCTTTTCCTTCTCTTGTGTTTCCTACCAAGAGAAGTTCCTTTTGCATTTCTTGTGAAGCTGGTTTGCTGATGCTGAATTCTCTTAGCATTTGCTTGTCTGTAAGTGCTGTTGAATCTGAATGAGATCCTTGCTGTGTAGAGTAATCTTGGATGTACGTTTTTCCATTTCATCACTTCAAATATGTCCTGCCACTCCCTTTTTGCTTGCAGAGTTTCTGCTGAAAGATCAGCTGTTAATCTTATGGGGTTTCCCTTGTATGTAATTTGTTGCTTTTCCCTTGCTGATTTTAATATTTTTTCTTTGGATTTAATATTTTTAGTTTGATTAATATGTGTCTTGGCATGTTTCTCTTTGGGTTTATCATGTATGGCACTCTCTGTGCTTCCTGGACTTGACTATTTCTTTTCCCATACTAGGGAATTTTTCAACTATAATCTCTTCAAATATTGTATCAGTCCCTTTCTTATTCTCTTCTTCTGGGACATGTATAATTCGAATGTTGGTGCATTTAATGTTGTCCCAGAGGTCTCTGGTACTGTCATCAATTCTTTTCATTTTTTTTCTTTATTCTGCTATGCAGTAGTTATATTCAATATTTTATCTTCCAGGTCCCTTATCCGTTCTTATGCCTCAGTTATTCTGCTATTGATTCCTCCTAGAGAATTTTTAATTTCATTTACTCTGTTGTTCATCATTGTTTGTTTGTGCTTTACTTCTTGTAGGTCTTTGTTAAACTTTTCTTTTTTTTTTCCTCCATTCTATTTCCAAGATTTTGGATCATCTTTACTATCATTACTCTGACTTCTTTTTCAGGTTAACTGCATATTTCCTTTTCATGTGTTTAGTCTGGTTGGTTTTTACCTTGCTCATTTATCTGCTCCGTATTTCTGTGTCTTCTCATTTTGCTTAACTTACTGTGTTTGGGATCTCCTTTTTGCAAGCTGCAGGTTCGTAGTTCCCATTGTTTATGGTGTCTGCCCCTAGTGGGTAAGGTTGGTTCAATGGGTTGTTTAGGCTTCCTGGTCGAGGGGACTGGTTCCTGTGTTCTGGTGGGTGAGGCTGGATCTTTTCTTTCTGTTGGGCAGGACTTCATCCAGTGCTGTGTTTTGGAGTGTCTGTGACCTTATTATGATTTTAGGCAGCCTCTCTTCTAATGGGTGTGGTTGTGTTCCTGTCTTGATGGTTGTTTGGGATAGGGTGTCCAGCACTGTAGCTTGCTGGTTGTTGCATGGAGCTGGGTCTTAGCATTGAGATGGAGATCTCTGGGAGAGCTTTCACTCTTTGATATTACGTGGAGCTGGGAGGGCTCTGCTGGACCAATGTGCTGTACTAGGCTCACCCATCTCATAGGCTCTGGTCTTACACCTGTCTGGAGTACCAAGACACTGTCCACCCCATGGCTTAGAAGAAAAGGGAGAAAAAAAGAAAGAAAGAAAAAAATAAATTTATTATAATAAAAAATTTAAAAAAATATTAAAAACTATGAAAGAAAGAAAGAAAGAAAGAAAGAAGAGAGCAACCAAACCAAACAACAAATCCACCAATGATAACAAGCACTAAAATCTATATTAAGAAAAAATTAAATAAATGGACAGAGAGATCCCTAGGACAAATTGTAAAAGCAAATCTATACAGACAAAATCACACAGTGCACCCCCTCAATTTGGGGATGATTCGTTGTGTATTCAGGTATTTCAGAGATGCAGGGTACATCAAGTTGATTGTCAAGATTTAATCTGCTGCTCTCGAACCTACTGGGAGAAATTTCCTTTTTTTGTTCACACACCTCCTGGGGTTCAGCTTTGTATTTGACCCTGCCTCTGCGTTTAGGTCACATGAGGGCATCTGTCCTTCGCTCAGACTGGATGGGGTTAAAGTAGCAGCTGATTAGGGGGCTCTGGCTCACTAAGGCCAGGAGGAGGGTGGGGTGTGGAATGTGTGAAGAGCCTGTGGTGACAGAGGCTGGCATGACATTGCAACAGACTGAGGCGTGCCATGTGTTTTCCAGGGCAAGTTGTCCCTGGATCAGTGGACCCTGCAGTGGCAGGCTGTACAGGCTCCTGGGAAGGGAGGTGTTGACAGTGACCAGTGTTGGTACACAGGTTTCTTGGTGGCTGTAGCAGCAGCCTTAGCATGTCTCTGGTGTCTGTGCTGATATCCGCAGCTCACGCCTTTCTCTCAAGCTCGTTTAGGCAGTTCTCTTAATCCCTCTCATTGCACACCCTGAAACAATGGTCTCTTGCCTCTTAGGCAGTTCCAGTCTTTTCCTCGGACTCCCTACCAGCTAGCTGTGGTGCACCTGCCTTCTTCAGGCTGTGTTCATGCAGCCAAACCCAGTCGTCTCCCTCTGATCTGAACTCAGAACCTGGAGCCTCAGCTTCCTGCCCCCACCCACCACAGCAGGTGAGCAGACAAGCCTCTCGGGCTTGTGAGTGCTGGTCAGCACCAATCTTCTGTGCCAGTATCTCACTGATTTGCCCTCTGCACCCCTATTTCTTTGCTCTCCTCTGTGGCCTTGAAGCTTCCCCCCTGATACCCCCCCCCCCGGTCTCCACAAGTTAAGGGGCTGCCTAGTGTGTTGTAACATTTCCTCCTTCACATCTCCCTTGCAGAAGTGCAGGCCCCATCCCTACTATTTTGTCTCTGTTTTTTCTTTTTTCTTCTGCCTTACCCAGGTAAGTGGGTGAGTTTCTTGCCTTTTGGGAAGTCTGAGAATGCCAGCGATCAGTATGTGTCCTGTAGGAGTTGTTCCACATGTAGATGTATTTCTGATGTATTTGTGGGGAGGAAGCTGATCTCCACGTCTTGGTCCTCTGCCATCTTGAATGTCTCCACCTCTAGGTAATTTTGGGTTTCCTCTTTGATTTCTGCAGTGATCTCTTGCTTATTTAGTAGTGTATTGTTTAGCCTCCATGTGTTTGTATTTTTTACACATTTTTTCCTGTATTTGATAACTAGTCATGTAGCATTGTGGTCAGAAAAGATACTTAATATGATTTCAATTTTCTTTAATTTACTGAGGTTTGATTTGTGACCCAAGATATAATCTATCCTGGAGAACGTTCCTTGAGCCCTTGAGAAGAAAGTGTATTCTATTGTTTTTGGATGGAATGTCCTATAATTATCAATTATGTCCATTTTGTTTAATGTGTCATTTAAAGCTTATGTTTCCTTATTTTCATTTTGGTTGACCTTTCGATTAGTGAAAGTAGGGTTTTAAAATACCCTACTATGATTGTGTACTGTTGATTTCCCATTTTATGACTCTTAGCATTTGCCTTGTGTATTGAGGTGCTCTTATGTTGGGTGCATAAATATTTACAATTGTTACACCTTCTTCTTGGATTGATCGATCACTGATCATTATGTAGTGTCCTTTGTCACTTGTAATAGTCTTTATTTTAAAGTCTATTTTGTCTGATATGTGTGTTGCTACCCCAGCTTCCTTTTGTTTTCACTCTGTATGTGTCCCTAGATCTGAAGTGAGTCTCTTGTAGACAGCGTATGTACGGGTCATGCTTTTGTACCCATTCAGTGTCTCTTGGTTGGAGTATTTAATCCATTAACATTTAAAGTAATTATAGATATGTATGTTTCTATTACCATTTTCTTAATTGTCTAGGGTTTGTTTATTTTCTTAACATCTTTATTGGAGTATAATTGCTTTACAATGGCTTGTTAGTTTCTGCTTTATAACAAAGTGAATCAGTTATACATATACATATATCACCATATCTCTTCCCTCTTGTGTCTCCCTCCCCCCCCCACCCTCCCTATCCCACCACTCTACATGGTCACAAAGCACCAAGCTGATCTCCCTGTGCTATGAGGCTACTTCTTATTAGCTATCTATTTTACATTTGGTAGTGTATTTATGTCCATGCCACTGTCTCACATAATCCCAACTTACCCTCCCCCCTCCACGTATCTTCAAGTCCATTCTCTAGTAGGTCTATGTCTTTATTCCCATCTTGCCCCTAGGTTCTTCAAAACTTTTTTGTTTGTTTGTTTTGGCTTTTTAGATTCCATATACATGTGTTAGCATATGGTATTTGTTTTTCTCTTTCTGACTTACTTCACTCTGTATGACAGACTCTAGGTCCATCCACCTCACTACAAATAACTCAATTTTGTTTCTTTTGATGGCTGAGTAATATTCCACTCTATATATGTGCCCCATCTTCTTTATTCATTCATCTGTCAATGGACACTTAGGTTGCTTCCATGTCCTGGCTATTGTAAATAGAGCTGCAATGAACCTTGGGGGTACATGACTCTTTTTGGATTATGGTTTTCTCAGGGTGTATGCCCAGTACTGGGATTGCTGGGTCATATGGTAATTCTATTTTTAGTTCTTTAAGGAACCTCCATACTATTCTCCATAGTGGCTGTACCAATTTACATTCCCACCAACAGTGCAAGAGGGTTCCCTTTTCTCCACACCCTCTCCAGCATTTATTGTTTGTAGATTTTTTGATGATGGCCATTCTGACCAGTGTGAGATGATATCTCATTGTAGTTTTGATTTGCATTTCTCTAATGATTAGTGATGTTGAGCATTCTTTCATGTGTTTGTTGCCAATCTGTATATCTTCTTTGGAGAAATGTCTATTTAGGTCTTCTGCCCATTTTTGGATTGGATTGCTTCTTATTTTGTTATTGAGCTGCATGTGCTGCTTGTAAATTTTGGAGATTAATCTTTTGTCAGTTGATTCATTTGCAAATATTTTCTCCTATTTTGAGGGTTGTCTTTTCATCTTGTTTATGGTTTCCTTTGGTGTGCAAAATCTTTTAAGTTTCATTAGGTCCCATTTGTTTATTTTTGTTTTTATTTCCATTTCTTTTGGAGGTGGATCAAAAGGGGTCTTGCTGTGATTTATGTCATAGAGTGTTCTGCCTATGTTTTCCTCTCAGAGTTTGATAGTGTCTGGCCTTACATTTAGGTCTTTATTCATTTTGAGTTTGTTTTGTTTGTGGTGTTAGGGAGTGTTCTGATTTCATTCTTGTACATGTAGCTGTCCAGTTTTCCTAGCACCACTTATTGAAGAGTCTGTCTTTTCTCCACTGTATATTCTTGCCTCCTTTATCAAAGGTAAGGTGACCATATATGTTTGGGTGTATCTCTGGGCTTTCTATCCAGTTGGGTTTGTTTTTGTCTGTCTTTTCGTTCTCTTGTGCTTCCTGCTTAAAGATGTTCCTGCAGAATGGGCCTTCTTTAAAGTTTTTGGTAGAATTCTCCAATAAAGCCATCTTGCACTAGCCCTTTTTATTGGGAGTTCTTTGAAAACTCAATCTACTTATTCATTATTGGCCTGTTCACATTTTCTCTTTATTCATAATTCTTCATAATTCAGTCTTCAAGGTGTGCGTGTTTCTAGAAATTATCCATTTCATCTAGGTATCCCATGTGTTGGTGTACAATTGTTCATAATATTTTTTATAATCCTTTTAACTTTTATGGAATTGTAAATCTCAGAGCCACCCGTTTTAGAACACATAAATTCTCGCCCTTTATGATAGTCACAGGATGCCCAGTGCACTTGGCTCCTGCTTCTTTTCACCCCAGCTGATAAAAGGAGATACTCGAAAATTGCAAAAGCCCAATTACTTCTATTAAAAGTAACCATGTTTTGCCAGAACAACATTTTCCTGTGCCCTCTTGCAATACAGAGACCTTAAGCATCACACCTTCCTCCTGGATACTTTGTCTACTGGAAAAGACACCTCTAGAACTCTCTTCAATCTTGTTGTAAAGGCCTTTATCAGGTACTGCTAATCACCTCTTGTACCACCATGTCCAAAGAATAGACTCTTGGATTCAAATGACACACCTAAAGAAAGCACTGAAACTGACTGGAACTACACATCTTCTTGTGGCTTGAAGGTAAAGATTTCAAGGATTTGAAGCAGACATCTGATAAGACACTTTTCCCAAGATATCTGGACCAAACCTGTTAGAGGTATGTTGCCAAAACTTTGACGATGACACAACACTTCAGATAATCTCCAATGTTTATTCTTTCAATAACATATGGAGTTTAGATAAAAATTACCTGTGAGTTCTCTCTCCCTCTTACCCCTCCTTTTTACTCAAGTGTGATCTCAATAGGTTTCCAATCTGCTTGGCCCAGATTGACAAAAGCTGCTGAAATTGTAAAATCAGACTCTTGATCAGTGATGTTTTCAGAGAAAGATCTTGATCAAAAGGTGTAAGTATAAAAAATAATAAACAGAAAACTCATTTAAATAGATTTGGTAAACCAGAAGAAGGAACGCTCACACATGACAACAATAGCAGAGTCCAACAGGAAGAAGAAAGACTACTCTTGTTTCTTGGCCGGGACTCAGCTAATGGAAACCATGGCTTCTGTTTACTAAAACCCTCTCAACTTCCTTCTCCCTCTATTAAAAACATTCTCCTTCCCTTCCTATGCAGGGAATTGCATGTGTTTCACCATGGTTGTAGAACCTGAATTGCAATTCTCAGTTGATCCCAAATAAACTCATCTCTGCTGGAGAAATATCTGGAAGGCTATTTGTTTTAAGTTGAAACTCCTCAGGATACTGAGCCTTCCTTCCAGCTCAAGAAATGGGACTACACAACCTTGAGTCATTGGGGAATTTATGTCTTAACAACTTGGGCTCAAACAAGGAAACTCCCCTCTCATCAGTGGCAGCCAAGGTTGTGGGAGATGACTGCATTCTCTGCTCCCAAACAAAAAGATAGAGGCTATTCAGATGGGGACATATTCCCTGGGGAGACCAACCATATTCCTGCTGACTAATTTCTTTGGCCCACTGTTCGTTCTGTTGGTACATCCAGATATGCCATCACAATCATTTATACTGGCATGGGATGTCTCTTGATGATCCCTAACTGGAATTCCTCTTCAAAACAGGTAATATTTTTCCTTTCTAAATTTATTCTTATTCCCTTTGGAGTCCCAGATTTTATTAACTGTGACAAGGGTGCACATTTTACCTCTCAGGAAACTAAGCAGTGGGCTCTTCAACATTTGGAACTTCCATTTAGACTATCACCCTCAGGCTGCTGACCTCATTGAGCATCTTAGCAGTCTTCTGAAAAAAAGTACTTAAATTTTTTTCAGGTAGTCCTTGAAATGGGTTGAAGTCTTGTCCCAGGCCCTCATCTTGCTTAACTCTTGTGCCCTGAGCCTTCATACCCCGCATACAAACTATTATACACTCTTCAATATTCCTTGTTTTGTCATCTCTGGAAATCCTCAAGCCTCTACCCTCTAAGATGATGTCCTTTTTATTTTATTCTTTGACTCCACTTCCCTGCTTTGCTCTTATTTTTTGATCATCATGTCATTTGCTTCATGCTGACAAACCAATTGAGAGTGGATAGTCCAATATGATTCTCTCATAATTGAATGTCTCCCTGGCCAAAAGCACACCAAGTTAGTGTGATATCATTTCTTTGGAAACCCTGACAATGCTGAAGACTTTCCAAAAGAGTTCTTCTCCCTAAATATACTGACTATAAGTGCTGGCTAATGAAATTAAGTTCCCATACCAATTTAGAGGAAGTAGAAATCATTACCCCAAGACCAATCAGTGGCAACACTTCAGTCTGGAAGAGGAAAAGAAACTCTCCACTTGGCAGATACAAACTATATTGGGAGATGAGAGCATGGTGAGAAAGCTACATGTTGTGGCCTTTCTGCACACTAAACGAGATTACCCATGACTTTCTCACAGAGAACACACATACTCAGCTATTAATCAACATACAAATAGCTTATCCAGAAGGAACCCAACCCAAGTTCATCAAATGTCAATGTCCTATATGACTATGGCTATTCTTATTGTTTTCTATAGTCTGGGTGATAGGGTTACTGGTAGACCCCTTGGTCGTAACCATCAAACAGATATAACACTGGAACAGTATGCTCCAGATCACAATTGTGCCACTGGGTGGAAAAGCAGGGAATATTGGAGAGCCCTGTAGGAAGGGCTCAGGCCAGCATGCCATTGAGTCTGGGCAGCAAAGTGTTTGAATCCCTTTATAGGCAGTGAGACCTCTGGAAAGAATGTTTAAATGAAAATTGCTGTTCAACTTCTTTACACAAAATATTGCTACAAGCTAACTGGCCCTATGATTCCCTGCACATTAAACACACTTGGCTACAGGGACTGTACTCCCATAATTTGCCCATTGCCCACACAGGTTGCTCCCAGGAGTTCCTAAGTAGCATCCATAAGATATCACTTAGCCTAGAATATAAATGTGCCCAGAATCTTTATGTGCTTGGAATGAGTTACTGGGGAATGTAAGGGCAACCACCATTCCATTGCTACATGGGACCCCAAAGACTCCAGAGCTCTTAACAATTTGTTCCACTAGCAGCATGCATTGAATAGGCAGTTAAGTCTTTAGAGAAGCCTCCAAGTTTTAGCAGGCTAGCTTACCCTCAGGCCATGACAAATAACTCTACTGGATGGTAACATGGAAATGTCATCTGTTCCATGGAAGGCACCACTCCAGAGAACCTAACCCGTGAGTGAGATAGACTCAACCCTGGAGAGGATACTGATTCAGATGATATTGTCCCATCCCAAGAATATGCTGCTGGAGATGTTTATGCCTCCTAAAATATAGGTGATGCTTTAAGGACATATCACCACCTCAGAGACCTCCTCATCTGCCCATATAGCCCAAGATGCTAAACACTCCACAATATTACACAAATCTTTGAAAAGATTCTGAGGGACCCCTAGATCACTGACCTATTTTTATGGCTGGACCCTTCAAATTTGGGGCAATTGTTATGGATTGGATTTTAGATTGTTGCATGTATAAGTATTGTAGGATTTGCTACTATAATCTCAATCAGATGTGTACATTCTTGGTTATAATATGTCCCACTCTTGACTTTTAACATATCCACTATCTGGGTGTTAATGTCTCAACAGTTAACTCTGATGCCTTGGTGTCACAGGGTAGATTGTTGTGTAAGTGCCTGCTCAGATATATATATATATATATATATATATATATATATATATATATATATATATATATATACCTCTAAGGAAAGTTAATCATAGACAAGAGTGCCAAGAATACACAATTGGGCAATAAAGTGCTGGGAAAACTGGAAATCCATATGGGAAAGAATGAAATTGAAACCTATTTAAACCATACACAACAATCAACTGAAAACTGATTAAAGGCCCGAACAGAAGACCTAAAACTGTAGAACTCCTAGAAGAAAACATAGGAGAAAAGTTCCTTTACATTATTCTTTTCAATAATTTTTTGGATATATGACACCAAAAGCACTGGAAACTAAAGCAAAGATGAACAAATGAGACCACATTAAACTAAAACAATTCTGCACAACAAAGGAAACAATCAACAAAATGAAAAGGCAACCTATAGAATGAAAGAAAACTTTGCAAATCACATATCTGATAATAAAGGGTTAACATCCAAATATGTGTAGTGATGGATATGTTAACTTTATTCTGCTAATAATTTCACAACAAATATATATATCAATGCATTATGTTGTATACCATGATTTTATACAATTTTATTTCTAAATTATACCTCAGTAAAACTGTAAAAAGTATATAAAAACTCATACAACTCAATTGCAAAAAAAGCAATGAATGCAATTGAAAAATAAGCAGAGGTTCTGAATAGTTGATTTTGCAAAGAAGACATACAAATGGCCAACAGGTACATAAAAAGATGCTCAACATCACTAATCATCAGGGAAATACAAATCAACCTCACAAGAATATTACCTCACAAATGTTAGAATGGCTATTATCAAAATGATAAGAGATAACAAGTGTTGATGAGGGTGTGGCAATAAATGTACCCTTGTACACTAATGTTGGGAAGGTAAACTGGTACAACCGTTATGGAAAACAACATGATGATTCCTCAAAAATTTAAAATAGACCTGTTGTATGATCTAGCAATCTCACTTCTGGGTATATGACCAAAGTAAAAGAAACCAGTATCATAAAGAGATATTGTACTTCCATGTTTATTGCACTCCCATGTTCATTGCAGCATTATTCACAGTCGCCAAGACATGAAATGACCTAAGTGTCCATAGATGAATAAATATATAAGAGAAATTTGGTTACATATATTCAATGGAATATAATTCAGCCATGAAAGAAGGAAATCTTGCCGTTTGCGATGTGCTGAACCCAGATGACATCATGCTAAGTAAAATAAGCCACATACAGAAAGATAAATGCTGTATAATCTCATTTTTATGTGTAATCTAAAAAATACACATAACAAATCATGTTTTGCACCTAAAATATATACAATATTTATTCATAATGAACCTCCAGAAAGATGAAACAATAAAAAAGAAATGTGACTTTTGCTATTCTTAAGGAAATCATGTATAATGGTTACTATATCCATTGATGAAAGCTTGATGAGATTTTTTTCTTATCATCATCATTGGGGTATAACTGCTTTACAATGGTGTGTTAGTTTCTGCTTTATAACAAAATGAATCAGTTATACATATACATATGTTCCCATATCTCTTCCCTCTTGCATCTCCCTCCCCCCCCCACCCTCCTTATCCCAACCATCCAGGCGGTCACAAAGCACGGAGCTTATCTCCCTGTGCTATGAGGCTGCTTCCCACTAGCTATCTACCTTACATTTTGTAGTGTATATATGTCCATGCCTCTCTCTCGCTTTGTTACAGCTCTCCCTGCCCACTCCCCATATCCTCACGTCTGTTCTCTAGTAGATCTGTGTCTTTATTCCTGTCTTACCCCGAGGTTCTTCATGGCATTATTTTTTTCTTAAATTCCATATATATGTGTTAGCATAAGGTATTTGTCATTCCCTTCCTGACTTACTTCACTCTGTATGACAGACTCTGGGTCTATCCACCTCATTACAAATAGCTCAATTTCATTTCTTTTTATGGCTGAGTAATATTCCATTGTATATATGTGCCACATCTTCTTTATCCATTCATCTGATGATGGGCACTTAGGTTGTTTCCATCATTGGGCTATTGTAAATAGAGCTGCAATGAACATTTTGGTACATGACTCTTTTTGAATTATGGTTTTCTCAGGGTATATGCCCAATAGCGGGATTGCTGGGTCATATGGTAGTTCTATTTGTAGTTTTTAAGGAACCTCCATACTGTTCTCCATAGTGGCTGTACCAATTCACATTCCCACCAGCAGTGCAAGAGTGTTCCCTTTTCTCCACACCCTCTCCAGCATGTATTGTTTCTAGATTTTTTGATGATGGCCATTCTGACTGGTGTGAGATGATATCTCATTGTAGTTTTGATTTTCATTTCTCTAATGATTAATGATGTTAGCATTCTTTCATGTGTTTGTTGGCAGTCTGTATATCTTCTTTAGAGAAATGTCTATTTAGGTCTTCTGCCCATTTTTGGATAGGGTTTTTTTTTTTTTTGTTATTGAGCTGCATGAGCTGCTTGTAAATTTTGGAAATTAATCCTTTGTCAGTTTCTTCATTTGCAAATATTTTCTCCCATCCTGAGGGTTTTATTTTGGTCTTGTTTATGGTTTCCTTGCTGTGCAAAAGCTTTGAAGTTTCATTAGGTCCCATCTGTTTATTTTTCTTTTTATTTCCATTTCTCTAGGAGGTGGGTCAAAAAAGATCTTGCTGTGATTTATGTCATAGAGTGCTCTGCCTATGCTTTCCTCTAAGAGTTTGATAGTTTCTGGCCATACATTTAGGTCTTTAAAACACTTTGAGCTTATTTTTGTGTATGGGGTTAGGGAGTGATCTAATCTCATACTTTTAAATGTACCTGTCCAGTTTTCCCAGCACCACTTATTGAAGAGGCTGTCCTTTCTCCACTGTACATTCCTGCCACCTTTATCAAAGATAAGGTGAACATATGTGCGTGGGTTTATCTCTGGGGTTTCCATCCTTTTCCATTGATCTATTTTTCTGTTTTTGTGCCAATACCATACTGTCTTCATTACTGTAGCTTTGTAGTATAGTCTGAAGTCAGGGAGCCTGATTCCTCCAGCTCCATTTTTCGTTCTGAAGACTGCTTTGGCTATTCGGGGTCTTTGGTGTTTCCATACAAATTGTGAAATTTTGTTCTATTTCTGTGAAAAATGCCAGTGATACTTTGATAGGGATTGCATTGAATCTGTAGATTGCTTTGGGTAGTAGAGCCATTTTCACAATGTTGATTCTTCCAATCCAAGAACATGGTATATCTCTCCATCTATTTGTTTCATGTTTTATTTCTTTCATGAGTGTCTTATAATTTTCTGCATATAGGTCTTTTGTCTCCTTAGGTAGGTTTATTCTTAAAAATTTTATTTTTTTTTTGTTGCAATGGTAAATGGGTGTGTTTTCCTGATTTCACTTTCAGATTTTTCATCATTAGTGTATAGGAATTCCAGAGATTTCTGTGCATTAATTTTGTATCCTGCAACTTTACCAAATTCATTGATTAGCTCTAGTAGTTTTCTGGTAGCATTTCTAGGATTCTGTATATATAGTATCATGTCATCTGCAAACAGTGACAGCTTTATTTCTTCTTTTCCGATTTGGATTCCTTTTATTTCCTTTTCTTCTCTGATTGCTGTGGCTAAAACTTCCAAAACTATATTGAATAAGAGCAGTGAGAGTGGGCAACCTTGTCTTGTTCCTGATCTTAGTGGAAATGCTTTCAGTTTTTCACTATTGAGGATGATGTTGGCTGTGGGTTTGTCATATATGCCCTTTATTATGTTGAGGAAAGTTCTCTCTATGCCTACTTTCTGCAGGGTTTTTATCAAAAATGGGTGTTTAATTTTTTCAAAAGCTTTCTCTGCATCTATTGAGATGATCATATGTTTTTTCTCCTTCTTTGTTAATTCAAATGTTGGTGCTTTTAATGTTGTTCCAGAGGTCTCTGTGACTGTCCTCAGTTCTTTTCATTCTTTTTTCTTTATTCTGCTCTGCAGTAGTTATTTCCACTATTTTATCTTCCAGGTCACTTATCCATTCTTCTGTCTCAGTTATTCTGCTATTGATCCCATCTAGTGTATTTTTCATTTCACTTATTGTGCTGTTCATCGTTGTTTGTTTCATCTTTAGTTCTTCTAGGTCCTTGTTAAATGTTTCTTGCATTTTGTCTATTCTGTTTCCAAGATTTTGGATCATCTTTACTATCATTATTCTCAATTCTTTTTCAGGTAGACTGCTTATTTCTTCTTCACTTGTTAGGTCTGGTGGGTTTTTATCTTGCTCCTTCATCTGCAGTGTGTATTTCTGTCTTCTCATTTTGCTTATCTTACTGTGTTTGGGGTCTCCTTTTTGCAGGCTGCAGGTTCGTAGTTCCCATTGTTTTTGGTGTCTGTCCCCAGTGGCTAAGGTTTTCTCAGTGGTTTGTGTAGGCTTCCTGTTGGAGCAGACTAGTGCCTGTGTTCTGGTGGATGAGGTTGGCTTTTGTCTCTTTAGTGGGCAGGTCCACATCTGGTGGTGTATTTTGGGGTGTCTGTGGACTTATTATGATTTTAGGCAGCCTCTCTGCTAATGGGTGGGGTTGTGTTCCTGTTTTGTTAGTTGTTTGGCATAGGGTGTCCAGCACTGTAGCTTGCCTGTCATTGAGTGAAGTTGGGTGCTGGAGTTGTGATGGAGATCTCTGGGAGATTTTCGCCATATGATATTATGTGGAGCTGGGAGGTCTCTTGCTGGCCAGTGTCCTGAAGTTGGCTCTCCCACCTCAGAGGCACAGCACTGGCTCCTGGCTGCAGCACCAAGAGCCTTTCAACCACATGGCTCAGAATAAAAGAGAGAAAAAGTAGAGAGAAAGAATTAGTAGAAGAAAAAAGAAAGAAAGAAAGAAAGGAAGGAAAGAAGGAAAGAAGGAAAATAAGAAAGAAAGGAAAGAGGGAGGTAGGGAGGGAGCAAGGGACAGTGGGAGGAAGGAAGGAGGGAAGCAAGGAAAAAAGAAAGAAAGAAAGAAGATAAAGTAAAATAAATTAGTGTAAAATATTATAAAGTTTTTAAATTAAAAAATAATTATTAAGAAAAAAATTTTAAAACAAAAACCACAGACAGATAGAACCTTAGGACAAATGGTGGAAGCAAAGCTATACAGACAAAATCTCATACAGAAGCATACACATACACACTCACAAAAATAGGAAAAGTGGAAAAAATCATAAACCTTACTCTCAAAGTCCACCTCCTCAATTTGGATGATTTGTTGTCTAAAGGAGGGAAGAAAGGAAAGAAAGAAAAAAAGAAAGAAAAGATAAAATAAAATAAAATAGAGCTATTAAAATTAATTATTAAGAAAGAAAAAAATTTAAAAAATGGATGGTTAGAACCCTAGGACAAAAGGTGAAAGTAAAGCTATACAGAGAAAATCTCACACAGAAACATACACATACACACTCACAAAAAGAGGAAAAGGGGAAAAGTTCACAAATCTTCCTCTCAAAGTCTACCTCCTCTATTTGGATGATACGTTGTCTAAAGGAGGAAAGGAAGGAAAGAAAAGAAAGAAAGAAAGAAAGAAAGAAAGAAAGAAAGAAAGAAAGAAAGAAAGAAAGAAAGAAAGAAAGAAAGAAAGAAAGAAAGAAAGAAAGAAAGAAAGAAAGAAAGAAAGAAAGAAAGAAAGAAAGAAAGAAAGAAAGAAAGAAAGAAAGAAAGGAAAGAAGGAAGGAAGGAAGGAAGGAAGGAAGGAAGGAAGGAAGGAAGAAAGAAAGAAAGAAAGAAAGAAAGAAGATAAAGTAAAATAAAATAGAGTTATTAAAATTAATTATTAAGAAAGAAAAACAATTAAAAAAAAAACAGATGGATAGTACCCTAGGACAAATGGTGGATGTAAAGCTATACAGACAAAATCTCACACAGAAGCATACACATACACACTCACAAAAAGAGGAAAAGGGGAAAAAATCATAAATCTTGGTCTCAAAGTCCACCTCCTCAATTTGGGATGATTTGTTGTCTATTCATGTATTCCACAGATGCAGGGTACATCAAGTTGATTGTGGAGCTTTAATCCACTGTTGCTGAGACTGCTGGGAGAGATTTTCCTTTCCCTTCTTTGTTCTCACAGCTCCCAGGGGCTCAGCTTTGGATTTGGCCCCGCCTCTGCGTGTAGGTCGCCGGAGGGCATCTGTTTTTCTCTCAGACAGGATGGGGTTAAAGAAGCCACTGATTTGGGGACTCTGGCTCACTCAGGCTGGGGGGAGGGAGGGGCATGGAGTGTGGGGTGAGCCTGTGGCGACAGAGACCAGTGTGACGTTGCACCAGCCTGAGGCTCATCGTGTGTTTGGCCGGTTAAGTTGTCTCTGGATCCCGGGAACCCAGCAGTGGCCACCTGCACAGGCTCCCCGGAAAGGAGGTGTGGATAGTGACCTGTGCTCGCACACAGGCTTTTTGGTGGTGTCAGCAGCAGCCTTAGCATCTCCTGCCCGTCTCTGGGGTTCCCGCTTTTAGCCGCGGCTCGCGCCTGTCTCTGGAGCTCCTTTAAGCAGTGCTCTTAATCCCCTCTCCTTGTGCACCTGAAAACAAAGAGGGAAGAAAAAGTCTCTTGCCTCTTTGGCAGCTCCAGACCTTTTCCCAGACTCCCTTCCAGCTAGCTGTGGTGCACTAACCCCTTCCGGCTGTGTTCACACCACCAAATTGAAGCCCGAGCCTTAGCTCGCAGCCCCGCCCACCCTGGCGGGTGTGCAGACAAGCCTCTTGGGCTGGTGAGTGCCAGTCAGCACTGATCCTCTTTTCAGGAATCTCCCCATTTTGCCCTCTGCACCCCTGTTGCTGCACTCTCCTCCGCGGTCCCAAAGCTCCCCCTCCTCCGCCACCCAGTCTCCACCCACGAAGGGGCTTCCTAGTGTGTGGAAACCTTTCCTCCTTCACAACTCCCTCTCACTGGTGCAGGTCCCTTCTCTATTCTTTTGTCTCTGTTTTCTTCTTTTTTTCTTTTGCCCTACCCAGGTATGTGGGGAGTTTCTTGCCTTTTGGGAGGTCTGAGGTCTTCTGCCAGTGTTCAGTAGGTGTTCTGTAGGAGTTGTTCCACGTGTAGATGTATTTCTGGTGTATCTGTGGCGAGGAAGGTGATCTCCATGTCTTACTCTTCACCCATCTTCCCCTCGTACAAAACCTGATGAGATTTTTAAAACAGATGAATCAGGCTGACAACTCCTACATATTGACCAGTTTTCACATTACTAAAAGTGGAAAAGTAATATATTATGAGCCTCTTGATATGATGCAGTAGGAAGTATGCAGCTCTACCAGTGAAATAGTCTAGGCCTCAAAGTATAAATATATATCCTAAACACTCCTTTACACATCTGACTACCAGTTGTAAGGATACACTAGGGAAAAATAAATATTTACAAAGGACTGCAAGGAATTATTTAACCATATTCTGAATGTGAAAAATATTTTTTACTCAGAGAAATGTGTACTCAAAATATTTATGAATGACATGATGTGATGTCTCCGATTTCTTTCAAAGTTATTCCAACAAAAAAGGAAAATCCAGATGAAAAAATATTAATAAAATGTGGGTAATGACTGAAGCTAAGTGATGGATATGTGTGGTTCATCATATTATTTTCTCTATTTTTATATATATTTTAAAACTCCATGATTTAAAAGTTATAAAGAAAGATAATGAATGTAATAAGATAATTTTTTCTAACATATTTGATAACTGTAAACTTATTTGTGAGGAAACTTCTCTTTTTAATTTTTTTCACATAATTGATAAATTTCCTTTTAATAACCTCTTGGTTCATGGATTGTGTTGTACTGTACCTCTTAATTCTCAGATGCTTAAGATTTTGGGGGTTTCCCTGGTGGTGCAGTGGTTGAGAATCTGCCTGCCAATGCAGGGGACACAGGTTCGTGCCCCAGTCCAGGAAGATCCCATATGCCGTGGAGCGGCTGGGCCGATGAGCCATGGCCACTGAGCCTGCACATCTGGAGCCTGTGCTCCACAACGGGACAGACCACAACAGTGAGAGGCCCAAGTACCACACACACAAAAAAAAAATTGGTCAAAATTTGCATGTATTCTTAACTTTATTGATTAAAATATGATAATTTGTCTTGCAAAAATCTCTTCTATTAAAAATGCCTTAAAATTTTATTTGAATTCAAGTATGTAACAAGTTATTTTTATAAAAGGCCCATGTGTCTAGGAAAACAATATGCATATGATCTGTCTAATATGAAGATTTTCTATATATCTTTGAATCAGGTCTATTATTTGCATTGTGTAGTTCTTTTGTAGCCATACATATTGTAATCTACTACCTTTGTTCTTTTCTAGAAGAGGTGTATAATGTCCTCTTATAATAAACAAATGCATTATATTTGTTTCAATACCATCTCCCTATGTTTCAGATTATTTTTCTTTACTTCACTGCTATGTTATTTTGACTTTTACATATTACTAACTATAATTTTATAAAAATAAACTGTTTATTATTATATAATATCCAGTTAATTTTCTGTTTTTTACCTTAAACTCTACATTGTCTAATACTAATATAGCCATTTTAAAATTCTTTTTCTGATTGTACTTTCCTAGTATTTCTTTCCCATTATTATCAATGTTTACCATGTTTGAAAATTTTTTTCCTGTATACTTCTATTTCCTTCTACCCAAATCCAATATTATATTTATCTTAATTAGAATATTCAGTCGTTTTAAAATTGAGACATAATTGACACATAATATTGTGTAATTTTAAGGTGTACAACTTGTTGACTTGACATATTTATATATTGCAGTACTTTTAGCACTGAAGTGTTAGCTAGCACCTCCATCACATCACATAATTATCATTTTATTTTCTCCTGAGAATATTTAAGAACTAGTTTTTGGCAACTTTGAATTATATAATACCATATTGTGGACTAAAATCACTAAACAGTTTATTAGATTTCCAGAACTTATTCATCTTCTAAATGTAAGTTTGTACCATTGGACCAATATCTTCCCAATTTCCCCATCCTCCCAGCCACTGCTAACCACCTAACTACTTTATTTTTATTTATTTATTTTTTTTCTTACTACTTTATTTTTATGAGTTTGACTCTTTTAGATTCAACATATAAGTGATGACATGCCATATTTGTTTTACTCTGTCTGACTTCTCTCAGAATAAAGACCTCAAGTTCCATTCATATTGTGGCAGTGGCAGAATGTTCCTTTTTCTCATGCCTGAATAGTATTCCATTGTACATATAAATACCACATCTTTATCCATTCATCTATTGATGGACACTTCTTAGGTTATTTCCAAATCATGGCTACTGTGAATAATGCTGCAATAAAGGGAGTGCAGGTATCCCTTGTGTAACCTATTTTCACCTCCTTTGGATATATACCCAAAAGTGAGATTGCTGGACCATATGGTAGATCTATTTTTAATTTTTTAAGGAACTTCCACACTGTTTTCCATAGTGGCTGAACCAGTTTATAGTACCATCAACAGTGTACAGGATTCCCATTTCTCCACATCTTCACCAACACTTGTCATTTCTTATCTTCTTGATAATAGCCATTCTTATAGGTGTCAGGAGATATCTCATTGTGGTTTTAGTTTGCACTTCCCTGGCGATTCTTGATGTTGAATACTTTTTCTTGTACCTGTTGTCTATTTGGATGTCTTCTTTGGAAAAATGTCTGATTAGTTCCTCTGCCTTTTTTTTTTTTTTTTTTTACAGTACAAGGGCCTCTCACTGTTGCAGCCTCTCCCATTGTGGAGAACAGGCTCTGGATGCACAGGCTCCATGGCCATGGCTCACGGGCCCAGTCACTCCGTGGCATGTGGGATCTTCCTGGACTGGGACACAAACCCATGTCCCCTGCTTAGGCAGGCGAACTCTCAACCACTGCACCACCAGGGAAGCCACCCCCTCTGCCCATTTTTAAAATCAGATTTGGTTTGCTTGTTTGTTATTGACTTACATTAGCTCTTTATATATTTTGGATATTAATCAATTATTAGATACATTGTTTACAACTATTTTCTACAACTCCACATGTTGCCTTTTTATGTTGCTGATTGTTTCTATTGCCAAGCAGAAGCTTGCTAGTTTGATGTGGTCTCACTTGTTTTTTTTCTTTTGTCACTTTTGTTTTGGTTGTCAAATCCAAAAAAAGTATTGTCAAGACTAATGTCAAAAATCTTATTCCCTATGTTTTCTTCTAGGAGTTTTATGGTATCACATCTTATGTTTAAGTCTTTGATATACTTTGAGTTAACTTTTTGAGTTGTGTAATATAGGGGTCCAATTTCATTTTTATGCATGTGTTTTCCAGTTTTCCTGACACAATTTGTTGAAGAGACCATACTGCCCCCAATGGAAGTTCCTGGTTCCCCTATCAAATATTAGTTAACCATATACATGGGTATTTAATTCTGAGCTTTCTTTTCTATTCCATTGTTGTATGTATCTATTTTTAACACCTGCACTGTATTCTTTTAAATATTATAGCTTTGTAGAATAGTTTGAAATCAGAAAGTGTAATGCCTCTGGATTTGTTTTTCTTTGTCATAATTTCTTTGGCTATTTGGGGTCTTTCATGGTTCCATATAACATTTACCATTTTTTTCTATTTCTGTGAAAAATGCCATTGGATTTTTGGTAGAGGTTACATTGAATCTATAGATGGCTTTGGGTAGCATGGACATTTTAGTAATTTTAGCTTTCAATACACAAATGAAGTACATGCTTCTATTTTTTTGTTTGTCCTTTGATTTCTTTGGCAACACATTGTAGTTTTTATTGTATAGATCTTTCACTTACTTAGTTAAATTTATTTGCAAATATTTTATTGTTTTTGATGTTAATATGAATTAAATAGTTTTATTTCTTTTTCAGATTTTTCATTGTTACTGTATAGAAAAGCAACTGAATTCTGTGTCTTGAATTTTTTATTGAGATATAGTTGATGTACAATATTACATAAGATACAAGTGTACAACATAGTGATTCATAATTTTTAAATGTTATATTCCTTTTTTACTTACTAAAAGTTCCTGGCTATGTACTCCATGTTTTGCAGTACATCTTTATAACTTATTTATTTTATACATAATAGTTTTTACCTCTTAATGCACTACCCCAATCTAGCCCCTTCCCCCTTCCCTCTCTCCACTGGTGATCACTACATTTTTCTCCATATCTGTGAGTCTGTTTTTTTCTTGTTATATTTAAAAGATTGCTTTCTTTTTATATTCCATATATAAGTTATATTACACAGTATTTTTTTTCTCTGTCTGACTTATTTCACTTAGCATAATACCTTCCAAGTGCATTCAAGTTTTTGCAAATGGAAAATATTCATTCATTTTTATGGCTGAGTAGAGAGTGCAGAAATAAATGCATCCACCTATGGTCAATTAATCTTTGACAAAGGAGACAAGAATATACAATGGAGAAAAGACACTCTCTTCAATAAGTGGTGCTGGGGGAACTGGACAACTTCATGTAAAAGTATGAAATTAGAACATTCTCTAACACCATATACAAAAATAAACTAAAAAAAAGCATAAGCAGAATACTCTAACATAAATCATAGCAATACCACCCCAGCCAACTTCCAGCCATGTCATCCCCAGTAGCCACATCCCTCAACACCTCCCCTGCTGGCCTGCATGGTCACATGTGCTTTGGGGCAGCCTCAGGAGCAGACACTGCTGGGAGGATCACACACAGGGGTAAGGCTGAAACCACAGCTGAGCCCAGGGACTGCACAACTAAGGAAGAAGAGCAGAAATCTCTCCTCATGGCTACAAGAACCATGGAGTTACACCTCCACTAATGGCTTCTTAACTTCAGTGCCTGTAGAACATCTCAAAGGACAACAAGTGCTCCTGAAGCTGTGATGGATCTGGCTTTAGCAGCTGTGGGCTTTGTGGGCATGTTCCTGTGAGGGTTGAGCCAGACCAGAGTCCGAGATGCCTCCATAGCTCACACAGCAGGTCCAGGTTCATGGTTACTGCAGTCCAGGGAACTGACCTCAGTGGATCTGTGCCAGTGGCCTAGTGAAGACAACACCTGAGAGTCACCAGGGCCAGTTGCTGGCATACCCACAATTAAGGTGAGATCAAAAGCAGTGCCAATAACAGTGTACTTTGTGAGCCTGTACAACAGGTGAAAGGGGACAGAACAGAACACACGCACAAGTGAACAGCACCAGAGGAGGAATACTCAGAGTCTTCTCTCACTCTGAGAGTGATCCAATTCTGCCTTCCTCACAGCTAAGAAGAAGAATTCGGGGCCTCTACTTCAACAACTAGGGAGAACCTCTTGTGCCTGACAGTGCAGTGACAACCATAGAGCAAATAGGAAGCCCTGCTCAATGTCTATCTCACAGAGCAGGGGACAGACGCAAGAAGAAAGAGGAGCTACAATGCTGCAACTTGCAGAAAGAAGACCACAGACACAATAAGTTAGACAAAATGAGATGACAGAGAAATCTGTTGCAGACAAAGGAGCAAGATAAAAAAGATCAAGTAAATAAAGATTAGTTAGGCAATCTACCTGAAAAATAATTCAGAATAATTACATTAAAGATGAACCAAGATCTCAAAAAAAGAATGGAGACACAGGGTGTATGCCCAGTAGTTGGATTCCTGGGTGGTATGGTAGTTCTATTTTTAGTTTTTTAAGGAACCTCCATACTGTTCTCCATAGTGGCTGTATCAATTTACATTCCCACCAGCAGTGCAAGAGGGTTCCCTTTTCTCCACACCCTTTCCAGCATTTATTGTTTCTAGATTTTTTGATGGTGGCCATTCTGACCAGTGTGAGATGACATCTCACTGTAGTTTTGATTTGCATTTTTCTAATGATTAATGATGTTGAGCATTCTTTCATGTGTTTGTTGGCAATCTGTATATCTTCTTTGGAGAAATGTCTATTTAGTTCTTCTGCCAATTTTGGGATTTGGTTGTTTTTTTTTTGTTGTTGTTGTTATTGAGCTACATAAGCTGCTTGAAAATCTTGGAGATTAATCCTTTGTCAGTTGCTTCATTTGCAAATATTTTCTCCCATTCTGAGGGTTGTCTTTTGGTCTTGTTTATGGTTTCCTTTGCTGTGCAAAAGCTTTTAAGTTTCATTATGTCCCACTTGTTTATTTTTGTTTTTATTTCCATTTCTCAAGATCCTTTTTGACCCTTTTTGGGTAAAAAAGGATCTTGCTGTGATTTATGTCATAGAGTGTTCTGCCTATGTTTTCCTCTAAGAGTTCGATAGTGTCTGGCCTTGCAGCTTTATTTACAATAGCCAGGACATGGAAGCAACCTAAGTGTCCATCATTGGATGAATGGATAAAGAAGATGTGGCACATATATACAATGGAATATTACTCAGCCATAAAAAGAAACGAAATTGAGATATTTTTAGTGAGGTGGATGGACCTAGAGTCTGTCATACAGAGTGAAGTAAGTCAGAAAGAGAAAAACAAATGCCGTATGCTAACATATATATATATATATGGAATCTAAGAGGAAAAAAAAGGTCATGAAGAACTTAGGAATAAGACGGGAATAAAGACACAGACCTACTAGAGAATGGACTTGAGGATATGGGGGGGGAAGGGTAAGCTGTGACAAAGTGAGAGAGTGGCATGGACATATATACACTATCAAACGTAAAATACATAGCTAGTGGGAAGCAGCCACATAGCACAACGAGATCAGCTCAGTGATTTGTGACCACTTAGAGGAGTAGGATAGAGAGGGTGGGAGGGAGGGAGACACAAGAGGGAAGAGATATGGAAACATATGTATACGTATAATTGATTCACTTTGTTATATAGCAGAAACTAACACACCATTATAAAGCAATTATACTCCAATAAAGATGTTTAAGAAAGAAAAGAGTGGAGGCACAGATTGAGATGATGCAAGAGATGTTTAACAAGGACCTAGAAAAACTAAAGAACAAACAAAGAGAGATAAACAATACAATAACTGAAAAGAAAAGATACTCTAGAAAGAATCAGTAGCATAATAACTGAGGCAGAAGAATGGATGGGTGAGCTGAAAGACAGAATGGTGGAAATAACAGCCACACAGAATAAAATAATAAAAGAATGAAAATAAATGAGGACAGTCTCAGAGACTTCTGGGACATAATTAAAGGCACCAACATTCAAATTATATGGGTTCTCGAAGAAGAAGAGAAATAGAAAGGGCCTGAGCAAATATTTGAAGAGATTGTAGTCAAAAACTCCCTTAACATGGGAAGGGCAATAGTTACTCAAATCCAGGAAGCACAGAGTCCCATACAGGATAAACCCAAGGAGGAACGTGCCTAGAAACATATTAATCAAAGTAGCACAAATTAAAAACAAATAAAAATATTAAAAGCCACCAGGGAAAAGCAACAAATAACATACAAGGGAATCCCGATAAGTTTATCAGCTGATTTTTCAGCAGAAACTGTGCAGCTCAAAACAATGTGGCATGATACATTTAAAGTAATGAAAAGGAAAAACCTACAGCCAAGAATATTCCAACCAGGAAGGCTATAATACAGATTCAATGGACAAATTAAAAGTTTTACAGAAAAGCAAAAACTAAGAGATTTCAGCATTACTAAACCAGCTTTATGACAAATGCTAAAGGAATTTCTCTAGGCAGAATAAACAAGAGAAGAGAAAAAAAGAGGAAGGGAAGAAAAAAGACTTACAATAACAAACCCAAAACAATTAAGAAAATGGCAATAGGAACATACATATCAATAATTACCTTAAATGAAATGGAATAAATGCTCCAACCAAAAGACATTGACTGGTTGAATGGATACAAAAACAAGACCCATATATATGCTGTCTACAAGAGACCCACTTCAGACCTAGGGACACATACATACTGAAAGTGAAGGGATGGAAAATGATATTCCATGCAAATGGAAAGTAAAACAAAGCTGAAGTAACAATACCCATATCAGACAAAATAGACTTTTAAATAAAGACTGTTAAGGGAGACAAGAAAGGTCACTCCATAATGATCAGGAAGATATAACAAGTGTAAATATATATGACCCCAACATAGGAGCATCTCAATGTATAAGGCAAATGCTAACATCCATCAAAGGGGAAATTGACAGTAAAACCATACTAGTGGACTTTAACTCCCCATTTAAACCAATAGACAGAGATCATTCAGACAGAAAATTAATAAGCAAACACAAGTCTTAAAGGACACATTAGACCAAATACACTTAATTGGTGTTTATATGGCATTCCATGCAAAAGCAGCAGAATACACTTCCTTCTCAAGTGCACATGGAACATTCTCCAGGATAGATCATATCTTGGGTAATAAATCAAGTCTTAATAAATTTAAGAAAATTGAAATCATATCAAGCATCTTTACTGATAGCAATACTATGAGATTATAAATCAATTACAGAAAAAGACTGTAAAAAACACAAACATGGGGGCCTAAAATATCTATATATTTTTTGTTTTATTTTTAAGTTTTTATTGAATTTGTTACAATATTGCTTCTGTTTTATGTTTTTTTTTTTTGTCCATGAGGCATGTGGGATCCTAGTTCCCTGACCAGGTTTTGAACCTGCACTCCCTGAATTGGAAGATGAACTCTTAACCACTGGATGGCAAAGGAAGCCCCCAAACAATATATTATTAAATAACAGAAGTATCATGGAAGAAATCAAAGAGGAAATAAAAAAATTCCTAGAGACAAATGATAACAAAAACACGTGGATCTGAAATCTGTGGGACACAGAAAAAGCAGTTCTAAGAGAGAAGATAAAGCAATAAAACTGTACCTCAAGAAACCAGAAAAATCTCAAATAAGCAACCTAACCTTATCCCTAAAATAACTAAAGAACCAAGAACAAACAAAACCCAAACTTAGTAGAAGGAAAGAAATCATAGATTTCTGCAGAAATAAAAGAAATAGAGATGAGGAAAACAAGAGTAAAGAACAATGAAGCTAAAAACTAGTTCTTTGAGAGGATAAACAAAATTGATAGACCTCTACCCAGACTCATCAAGAAAAAAAGAGAGAAAACTCAAATCAATAAAAGTAGAAATGAAAAAGGAGAATTTACAAAGGACACCATAGAAATACAAAGGATCATAAGTAACAACTACAAGCAATTTTATGCCAATAAAATGGACAACCTAGAAAAAAAGGACAAATTCCTAGAAAGGAACAACCTTTCAAAACTGAACCAGAAAGAAATAGAAAATATGAACACACCAGTCACAAGTAAGGAAATTGAAAGTGTGATTAAAAAACTCCCAACAAACAAAAGTCCAGGACCAGATGGCTTCACAGGCAAAATTCTATCAAATATTTAGAGAAGAGTTAACACCTTCTCTTCTGTAACTCTTGCAAAAATGCAGAGGAAGGACCACTCCCAAGCTCATTCTATGAGGCCACCATCACCCTGATACCAAAACCAGACAAAGTTACCACAAAAAAAGAAAATTACCGGCCAAAATCACCAATGAACATAGACGGAAAATCCTCAACAATATATTAGCAAATTAAATCCAACAACACATTAAAATGATCACACACCATGATCAAATGGGATTTATCCCAGAGATGCAAGGATTCTTCAATATACGCAAATCAATGTGATACACCACATTAACAAATTGAAGAATAAAAACCATATGATCACCTCAAGAGATGCAGAAAAATCTTTTGACAAAGTTCATCACACTTTTATGATAAAAACTCTCCAGAAATGGGCTTGAGGGAACCTACCTCGACATAATAAAGACCATGTATGACAAACCTACAGCTAACATTATACTCAATAGTGAAAAGCTGAAAGCATTTCCTATAAGATCAGGAATGAGACAAGGATGTCCACTGTCACCACTATTATTCAATGTAGTTTTGGAAGTCCTAGCCATGGCAATCAGAGAAGAAAAGGAAATAAAAGAATCCAAACTGGAAAAGAAGAAGTAAAACTGTCATTTTTTGCAGATGACATGGTACTATACATGGAAAATCCTAAACATGCTACCAAAGAACTACTAGATTTCATCAATGAATTTGGTAAAGTTGCAGGATACAAAATTAATACATAGAAATCTCTTGCATCTCTATATACTAACAATGAAAATCAGAAAGAGAAATTGAGAAAGCAATCACATTTACGATCACATCAAAAACAATAAAATACCTAGAAATAAACCTACCTAAGGAGGCAAAAGACCTGTACTCAGAAAACTATAAGGTACTGATGGAAGAAGTCAAAGATAACACAAACAAATGGAGAGATATGCCATGTTCTTGGATTGGAAGAATCAGTATTATGAAAATGACTATATTATTACCAAAAGAATCTACAGATTCAATGCAATCCTTATCAAATCACCAAGGGCAGTTTTTACAGAATTAGAACAAATAATTTTTATGGAAACACAAAAGACCCCAGAATATCAAAGCAATCTTGAGAAAGAAGAACTGAGCTGGAGGAATCAGGCTCCCTGACTTCAGATTATACTACAAAGCTACTGTCATCACAACTGTATGGTACTGGCACAAAATCAAAAATATAGATCGATGGATTAGGATTGAAAGTCCAGAGATAATCCCACACACCTATGATAACCTAACCTATGACAAAGGAGACAAGAATATACAATGGAGAAAAGACAGCTTCTTCAATAAGTGGTGCTGGTAAAACTGGACAGTTACATGTAGAAGAATGAAATTAGAACATTCCCTAACACCAAACACAAAAATAAACTCAAAATGTATTAAAGACCTAAATGTAAAGCCGGATACTATAAAAACCTTAGAGGGAAACATAGGCAGAACACTCTTTTAAATGAATGGGACCTAATTAAACTTAAAAGCTTTTGCACAGCAAAGGAAACCATAAACAAGACGAAAAGACAACCCTCATAGTGGGAAAAAATATTTGCAAATGAAGCAATTGACAAGGGGTTAATCTCCAAAATATACAAATAGCTCATGCAGCTAAATATCAAAAAACCAAACAACTGAATCCAAAACATGAGCAGAAGACCTAAGTAGACATTTCTCCAAAGAAGACATACAGATGGCAAAAAAAAACCACATAAAAAGATGCTCAGCATCACTAATTTTGAGAGAAATGCAAATCAAAACTACAGTGATGTATCACCTCACACTGGTCAGAATGGCCATAATCAAAAAATCTACAAACAATAAATGTTGGTAGAAGGTGTGGAGAAAAGGGACCCCTTCCACACTGTTGGTGGGAATGTAAATTGGTACAGCTACTATGGAGAACAGAAAGGAAGATCATTGCAAACCTATAAATGGAGCTACCATATGACCCAGTAATCCCATTCCTGGGCATATATATGGAGAAAACCATAATTCAAAGGGATACATGCACCCTGATGTTCATTGCAGCACTATTTACAATAGCCAGGACATGGAAGCAACCTAAATGTCCATCGACAGAGGATTGGATAAAGAAGATGTGGTACATATATACAATGGAATATTACTCAGCCATAAAAATGAATGAAATAATGTCATTTGAAGTGACATGGATGGACCTAGAGATTATCATAATAAGTGATGTAAGTCACACAGAAGAAGACAAATATTGTATAATATTGCTTACATGTAGAATCTAGAAAATGGTACAGATGAACTTATTTGCAAAGCATAAATGGTGTCACAGATGTAGAAAACTAACATAGTTTCCAAGGGGGGAAGGGGGGAGTGGCATGAATTGGCAGGTTGAGATTGACATATATACACTGCTATATATAAAATAGATAACTAGTGAGAACCTAGTGCATAGCACAGGGAACTCTACTCAATGCTCTGTGGTGACATAAATGGGAAGGAAGTGGATATATGTATTTGTATAACTGATTCACTTTGCTGTACAGCAGAAACTAACTCAGCATTGTAAAGCAACTATACTCCAATAAAAATTAATTTAAAAATATAAAAATAAATCCTACTACTTTTTGATCTGTCTCTAAAGCAAATGAAATAAAAGCAAAAACACACAAGTGAGACCTAATTGACTTAAAAGCTTTTGCACAGCAAAGGTAACCATTGGAAAGGTAACAAAATGGAAAGACAACCTACTAAATGGGAGAAAGTTTTTGCTAATGATATGACCAGTAAGGGGTTAATATCCAAAATATATAAAAAAGCTCATACCACTCCACATCAGAAAAACAAACAGGCTGGTTAAGGAATGGGCAGAAGACCTGAATAGACACTTTTCCAAAGAAGTCATACAGATGGCCAACAGGCAAATGAATAGATGCTCAATATCATTAATACTCAAAGAAATGCCAATTAAAACCAAGAGATATCATTTCACACCTGTCAGAATGGCTATCAACAAAAAGAACACAAATAACACATGTATGTTGGTGAGGATGTGGAGAAAAGGGAACCCTCCTACACTTTTGGTGGGAATGTAAATTGGTGCAGTTACTGTAGAAAATGTATGGCAGTTTCTCAAAAAACTAAAAATAGAGCTACAATATGACCCAACAATTCCACTCTTTGGTATTTATCTGAAAAATAAATACTAACACACTAATTTGAAAAGATACATGCACCACAATGTTCATGGCAGCATTATTTACATTTGCAAAGATATTAAAGCAACCTAAGTGTCCAGCAACAGAAGAATGGATAAAGAAGATGTGGTATACATATACAATGTAATACTTCTCAGCCATAAAAAAGAATGCATTTTTGCCATTTGCAACAACATAGATGGACTTGGAAGGTATTATGCTAAGTGTGTATTGATTTTATACCCTGCAACTTTACTGAATTTATTGATTAAACAGTTTTCAAGTTGAGTCTTTGGGAATTTCAATATCAGCAGCAAATAATTATTTTACTCTTCCTTTCTGATTTGGAAACATTTGATTTATTTGCCTTGCCTGATTGCTCTAGATAAGACTTTCAGTAGTACCTTGAATAAGGGAGGAGAGAGTGAACACCATTCTCTTATAACTGGTTTTAAAGGAAAAGCTTTCATTTTTATCTATGTTATGTATGATATTAGCTGTGGATTTGTCATATATGGCCTTTATTATGCTGGGTATGTTCCTTCTATACCCAGTCTGTGAAGGTTTTCTATCATGAAGGGGTGTTGAATTTGTCAAATGCTTTTTATACCTCTTTTGAGATGATTATATGATTTTTATCTTTTATTCTATTAATGTCATGCATCACATTTATTGATTTTTGTATGCTGAACCATCCTTGAATCACAAGAATAAATTCCACTTGGTCATGGTATATAATCCTTCTATGAATTCTTGAATTCAGTTTACTAATATTTTGTTGAAAATTTTGCTTCTATATTAATCAGGGATATTGGTCTAGACCTGCTTATATTTAGTGCAGCTAATAAAAAAATGTTTAATTTGTTTCATCCTATTTTTGTAAAAATTTACAAGATTACAATTCTATTAACCCTTTCCATATTTTGTATTATGCTGGTCAATGATTGCACTTTTGTATATGTTCTAAATCCCACAATACGTTATCATTTTTTCTTTAAGCAGTAAGTAGTTAGCTTTTTGTTAGATTTATAGATGCATATTTTACCTGTAGAAAGATTTACCATTTTATGGTGTACTATTTGGTGACTTGACAAATATATACAATTATGTAATCACCTTCACAATCAGAAATTCCTGTCATGCCCTTGTTAAATCAGTCCCTCCCACTACTCCCAAGCCCTTAGTACCAATGATCTTACTTCTGTCCCTGTAGTGTTGTTACTGAAAGTGGGGGTCCAGCTGCTCGCCACCAAAAAGCCAATAAAGAGGCAACGTTGGTGGAAAGGACAGTTTGCTTTATTTTGGATGCCAGCAATGAGGTTTAGGGGGAGGGTGGACTCCTGTTCAAAGGCACCCTCAACAATCAGTGGACAAGAGCTTTTATAGACGGAAGGAGTGGGCTACCCACAGAAAGAGTACAGTCAGCTCTGACAGTCATCTTGAAATTGTCATGAGGTGGTCTGATCAGCGTCATCCTGATTGTTTTAAGTACAGTTAATCTTAAGTTCCAGGGTTGTTTTTTTTCCATTTCCTTGAGACCAATTCTCGGAATTGTGGCAGCTTATGTCATGGCTACAGTCTGGTCATCATGTAATTAACTTTTTCCACGTGGTGGAAGTTTCAGTATTAACAAGACAGCTCGCAAGATGTGGCTCAGAATATTATCTATAGCCTTTGAGAAGGAACTAAAAGTCTTTGACTATGTTTAATGACTAGACTATTATTATTTAGTCTTTTTGGACGGTTTTCCTTTGTTTCAGCATTTTGTCACTTCTCTCACTAAACTTATTCTTCGGCTAAAGTTTTTCCACAGACAAAAAGCAAGTGGGGGCACAGGGAGCCAGGACCATAGGGTCCTGCTCCATTTCAGTGTAACCTTTTCCAGGATGACAAATAAATGCAGCTCTACAGTATGTAGTCTTTTTTGTATGGCTTCTTTCATTTGCATAACACTTTTGACATTAATCCATGTTACTGTGCAAAACAGTAGTTCATTTATTTTATTACTGAGTGGTGTTTCTATTTGTAGATGTACCATACTTTGTTTCACTATTCACTATATGTTTAGGCTGCTATAAGAAAATAACACAGACTAGGTACATTATAAAAAATATAAATTTATTTCTCACTGTTCTGGAGGCTGGAATTCCAAGATTAGGGTGACAACATGTTCAGGTTCTGGTGAAGACCCTCTTTCAGTTTGCAGACTTCCAATTTCTTGCTGTGTTCTTAAATGGTGGACGGAGCTAGAGAGCTGTGCGGGGTCTCTTATATGAGCATTAACCCCATTCAAAAGAGCTCTACCCTCCTGACCTAGGCACTTCCAAAGTATTTTATCTCCTAATTCCACTACTTTGGGCAATAGAATTTCAATATATGAATTTGAGGCAAGGGGTCACAAATAGACCATGGCAGAACACATCGAGATTATTTTCATTTTTTCACTATAGTGAATAAAGCTGCTATAAACACTCATGTGCAGGTCTTTGTGTAAATGTGATTCCTTTTCTTTTGCTTAAATGCCTAGGTATATGCATAATTTCAAAGAAATTACCACACTATTTCCCAAACTGACTAAACCATTTTACATTCCCATCAAAGCCACACAAAATTTTCAGTGGTCCACATTCTTGAAAACAATTTGTAATGAAAGTTTTTTCTAAACTATCCTAGTATTTGTGAAGTGGTATCTTATTGTGGTTTTAATTTTCATTTATCTAATGAATAATAAAATTTGACATATTCTCATGTGCTTATTTTAATCTATATCTCTTTGGTGAAGTATCCAAATCTTTTGCATATTCATTGTTAAATTGTTCATCCTTTTTACTACTGAGTTGTAAGTGATCTTTAGATATTTTAGCCACAAGTCCTTCCTCAGATTTATGTATTAAACCAATACGAACCATGCTTTATGTTTCCTAACTAAGAAATATTTTCCACTAAATTCACTAAGAGCTTTTCCTAGCCTTTATTTCAAAAGTTTTATAGGTTTTGATTTTACATTAATCCTATTATTCATTTTTAGTTAATTTTCTTATGGCTTAAAGAAAGGCTTGAGGTCCTTTTTAAAAATATGGATACCAAATTATCCTAACCCTGGTTGTTTTCAAGTCAGACAATTTCCCATTGAATTGGCTTGGTACCTCTGTCAGAAATCAATTCACCTTATATAAAGTTCTGTTTCTAGAGTCTATGTCTCTTTTACCTACATGTCTATACTTATGTTAATACCACACTCTCTTGATTATTATAGCTCTGTAATATTTCTTGAATTCATATACTTTGAGCTCCCTTTCACTTCATTTTCAAAATGGTCTTGGTTATTTGAAATAATGTTTTTCCATATACATTTTAGAACAATCATATCAATTTCTTCAAAAAATACTTACTGAGATTTTGGCTGGGATTGCACTGAATGGATAAATCACCTTAGGCAGAACTGACATCTTAACAAAATCGAATCTTTCATTACATGAAGATGGTATATCTCTGTATTTATTTAGGGCTCTTTACTTTCATCAGTGTTTGGTAGTTTTCATTAAGTAAATCTGGAATATTTTGTTACATATATCTTTAAGTATTCCATGTGTTTTCATGTTATTTTTAATTACATTTAAAGTTAAAAAATTTCCAGTTGTTCATTGCTAGTGTATAAAAATAAATTAATTTTTTGTACATCGATCTTTTATTCTGATACCTTGCTAAACTCACTCATTAGTACTAGTAGGTTTTAAAGAATCTAGGAAAAGAAGGGGAATTATTCTTTTATATTTACCCACATGTTTACCATTCCCAGTGATCTTCATTCATCCCTGTAGATCTTAATTTCAATTTTGTATCTTTTTTCTTCTGTCTGAAGAAATTTCTTAGTATTTCTTGTAGTGTTGATGTGCTGGTGATTCGTCTTCTCAGGTTTTGTTTGTCATAAAATCTCTAACTATTGTCTTCCTACTTGAAAGCATTTTCATTAAATATAGAATTCAAGGTTGACATACTTTTCAGCATATTAAGCATGTCATTCCATGGACTTCTGTACTCCATTTTTTCTACTAAAATATCAGTCATAAAATTCTTTTTTCAGATTTATTGAGACATAATTGACAAAATTGTAAGATATTTAAAGTATAAAACAATGTTTTGATATACAAATACATTGTGAAAGGATTTGAATTAATAAACACATCCATTATCTCATATAGTTACCTTCTTTTGGAGAGATCACTGACATTCTAATCTCTTGCAAATTTTAATTATTCAATATTTTATTGTCAAATATAGTCACCATGTTATACATTAGATCCTCAATCCTTATTCATCTTATAACTGAAAGTTTGTATGCTTTTGCCAGTTTTCCATATTCCCCCCACCTCCCCAAACCCTGGCAACTGCCCCTCCACTCTGTTTCTATGAGTTCAACTTTTCTTCATTTTTTAGATTCCACATATGAGTGATACTGTACAGTATTTGTCTTTCTATTTCTGGGTCATTTCACCAAGAATAATGCACTCCTGTTTCATCCACATTGTCACAAATTGCATAATTTACTTCTTTTGTTAGACTGAATAATATTCCATTGTTTATATATATCGCATTTTCTTTATCCATTCAATTGTCAACAGAAATTTAAGTTGTTTCCATATCTTGACTATTGTGAACAATGCTACAGTGAACATGGTAGTGCAGATATATATTGAGCATATTGATTTTATCTCCTTTGGATATATACCGTAAAGTGGGATTTCTGGATCATATAATTTTATATTTGATTCTTTGAGGAACCTACATAGTGTTTTCCATAATGGCTGTACCAGTTTACATTGCTACCAACAGTGTACAAATGTTCCCTTTTCTCCACATACTTGCTAGCATTTATAATCTCTTATCATTTTGATAATAGGCATCCTTACTCTTGTGAGGTACTATCTTGTTATGGTTTTGATTGGCATTTCCCTTTTGATTAGTGATGCTGACCATCTTTTCATGTATCTGTTGACCATTTGTATGCCTTCTTTGTAAAAATGGCTATTTAACTACTTTGCCCATTTTTAATTAGTTTTTTATGCTATTGACTTTTATCAGTTCTCTGTAAATTTTGGATATTAACTCCTTATCATATATGTGGTTTACAAAATTTTCCCCACTCCATATGTTGCCTTTCATTTGTTAATGGTTTCCTTTGCTATGCAGAAGTTTTTAAGCTTGTTGTAGTCCCACTTCTTGATTTTTGCTTTTGTCACTTTTGCTTTTGCTGACAAACCCAAAAAATCATTGCCAAGACTAATGTCAGGAGTTTATTCTTTGTGTTTTCTTCTAGGTATATTCTGGTTTCAGGTCTTATGTTTAAGTCTTTAATCCATTTCAAGTTAATTTTATTGAGTGGTGTAACACTGAGGTCTAATTTCATTCTTTTACATGTAAAAATGTGGTTTGCCCAACACCATTTATCAAAGAGGTTATACTTTTTCCTTTGTGTATTCTTGGTTCCTTTGTTGAAAATTAATTGGCCATCTATGCATGGGTTTATTTCAGGGTTTTCTATTCTGTTTCATCGATCCATGTGTCTTTTTTATGCCAATACCATATTGTGTTGATTTCTATAGCCTTGAAATATATTTTGAAATCGGGAAGTGTGATGCCTCCAGCTTTGTTCTCCTTTCTCAAAATTGCTTAGGCTATTCAGGATCTTTTATGATTCCATAATATTTGGGGATTATTTTTTTCTATTTCTATTCACAATCTAATGTGGATGGATAGATAGATAGGTGATAGATAGATAGAGATAAACGCAGTTACACAAACCCACACATACATATTTTCACATATATCAAACAGCCAAACAACTGAAAATATTAAATACAAGTTTAAATATATTGTATAGGATTTACATTAAAATGTCTTTTTTTTTGATTTGTGTGAAAGTTCTGATACCATTTTTAATGGATTCAAATGTATATGTGCAATAAAATGCAATTGGCAGATATTGGGAAAATATTTAAAATGCCATTCACATTCAATGCCAATACCATTGGAATTTTGATAGGGTTTGCACTGAATCTGTTGATCACTTTGGATAGTATGGACGTTTTAACAATATTATATTTTTTCAATCTATGAACATGGAATATCTTTCCATTATACGTGTCTTCCTCAGTTTCCTTCCGTAATGTTTTATAATTTTCAGTGTACAGGTCTTTCATCTCTTTGATTAAATTTATTCCTAAGTATTTTATTCTCTTTGATGATATTGTATATGGGATTGTTTTCTTTATGTCTTTCACAGATAGTTTGTTGTAGTGTTGTTGACCTAAAACAAATAGACTACCAGTTATTTCTCCATCAAAAATGTGTTGCAGAACCTGGATTGCAATTCTTTGCTGATCTCAAATAAACTCATTTTACTTAGGAAAAGACTAGGAGATAGGCATTTTTGCCTTCTGTCTCTGTGATCAGCCTTGGGGATAGGCATGGTGATGCTACAGAACCAAACTTGGGTCCACTCACCTATGCACAGTAAGCAAATCTACTGACAGCAGATTGTGGTGAAGAAAAGTACACTGTTTACTGCAGGGGCCAAGCGAAGAGTATAGGTGGTTAATGCTCAAAAGGCCTGCATTCCCTGATGGTTTTCAGGGAAAGATTTTTAAAGACAGGGTGAGAGAGAGGGTTGTGGAGTGCATGATCAGCTTGTGGACATTCTTCTGACTTGCTGGTTGTGAGGTAACAGGGAGTCAACATCATGAATCTTTTGGTTACAATGGTCTGGGGTCTACATGCTTGTGGGCAGCATGCAGTTAACTTCTGCTGGTAAGCATTTCAATATCTGCAAAATAGCTCAAGGATATGACTCAGAATATTATCTATAGCACCTGAGGAGGAACTAAAATTCTTTGACTTTATTTAATGGCTAAAATATTATTATTATTATGTCTTGCTTGACTGTTTTCCTTTGTTTCTGTATTTTCTCACTTCTCTGATTAAATTTGTGTTTTGGAACTTGGGGAAGACGTAGGAGGCTAAATTTTTTATACAAACAAGAGGCAGGTGGGTGAAGGTCTGTCCCAGGAAGGCTCCATAAGTTTCAGCTCAGTTACAGTGAGTGGTTGCATGCTCCATCAATAACTACTTCTTTGTTTGCTGTAGTCCTCTGGGTCTTATGAATGCAAGGCACATTGACTTTGAGAGCTAGGTGATTTGGGGACTTACTTACCCCTCTGGATGGAGTCTTGAATTTGGGACAATAGATGTGTGATCTAAACTCTTTGCTCCTCTGAGAAAAGGTGGGAGTTGGGACATCCTTCTCAATTACATGGCACTGTGCTAAGCATGAGTTTTATGGCAAGAGTGTATCTCAGCCTTTTCTACCAGTTTCAATGTGGATATTTTCTAAGTCATCTGATGTATAGGAGTCACTCAGCTAGTTTCTGGATTTATTTCAGAGGGAATTGCTTCAATAGTGGTTGTACATTCTGTGCATCCATATCAGAAAGGAATTCCAGGACCCTCTATGTCACCATTTTGGTCCCTCAAAAAGTTCTTATTTTTTATTTATATAAGTTATCTCAACTCCTCCAACAGGTGTTTTTTAAAGATTTTTTTCTTTATATTTGATTTTTGGAAATTTGACCAGCATGTGCCTGGATTAATCTTGGGTTCTTTGGAGGTTGTTGAAGTTTAGAATATAATTTGGAAATTTTTTCCTGCCCCTTTTCTCTATCCTCTCCTTTGGGGATTCTAATTAACAGGGAACTTAGACCACTTGGTATTGTTCCAGAGATTATTTTATTTAAGTTAAATTGTTTTCACATATTTTTATAGTTCTACAATTTAATTTCTACTATGGGTCTTCAAGTTCATTGAATGTTTCTCATATTGCACCAAACTTCCCTTAACTCCATCTGATGAATTTTTTTTTTAATTTCAGGTATTATTTTTTTTTACTTTGAGGTTTCAATTTTATATTTTTTATCTCTTCTAAAATTTCACATCTATTCTCCATTATATTCACTTTCTCTTATAATATTTAATATGGATATTTTAAATATTTTTATATAACATAAAATATTTTATATAAAATACAATACTTTAAATAAATAACTTAGGAGACCTTCAAGATGGTGAGGGAGTAAGACGTGGAGATCACCTTCCTCCCCACAAATACATCAGAAATACATCTACATGTGGAACAACTCCTACAGAACAACTACTGAACACTGGCAGAAGACCTCAGACTTTCCAAAAGGCAAGAAACTCCTCACATACATGGGTAGGAAAAAAGAAAAAACAGAGACAAAAGAATAGGGAGGGGACCTGCACATATGGGAGGGAGCTTTGAAGGAGGAAAAGGTTCCACACACTAGGAAGCCCCTTCACTGGTGGAGATGGGGTGTGGCAGGGGGGAAGCTTTGGAGCAATGGAGGAGAGAGCATAAATAGGGGTGCAGAGGGCAAAGCAGAGAGATTCCTGAATAGAGGATGATGCTGACCAGCACTCAAAATCCTGAGAGGCTTGTCTGCTCAACCACCAGGGTGGGTGGGAGCTGGAAGCTGAAGCTCTGGGTTGGAGGTCAGATCTCAGGGAGAGGAATGAGGCTGACTGCATGAACACAGCCTGAAGGGAGCTAGTGCACCACAGCTAGCTGGGAGGGAGTCTGAAAAAATGTCTGGAACTGCCTAAGAGGCAAGACACCATTGTTTCAGAGCACACAAAGAGAGGGGATTCAGAGCACTACCTAAATGAGTTTCAGAGATGGGCACGAGCCACAACTATCAACAGGGACACCATACATGGGCATGAAATGCTAAGGCTGCAGCTGCAGCCACCAACAAGTCTGTGTCTAAACACAGGTCACTATCCACACCTCCTCTCCTGGGAGCCTGTGCAACCCGCCACTGCCAGGGTCCCGTGATCCAGGGAAACTTCCCTGGGAGAACACATGGCAAACTTCAGGCTATTGCCACATCATGCTGGACTCTGGCGCCACAGGTTTGCTCCGCATTCTGTACCACTCCCTCTCCCGGGCCTGAGTGAACCAGAGACCCCTAATCAGCTGCTACTTTAATCCCATCTTTCTGGGTCAAGAACAGACGCCCTCAGGTGACCTACACACAGGGCAGGGCCAAATCCAAAGCTGAACCCCAGGAGTTGTGTGAACAAAGAAAAGAAAGGGAAATTTTTCCCAGCAGCCTCAGAAGCAGTGGATTAAATTTCCACAATCACCTTGATGTACCCTGCATCTGTGGAATAACTGAATAAACAACGAATCAGCCAAAAACTGAGGCAGTGGACTTTCACAGCAACTGTAGACATGGGGTTTGCTTTCTGCATCTAATTTCTTTTTGGTTTTATGTTTATCTTACTTTAGTTTTTAAGTTTATTATCATTGGTAAATTTGTTTATTGATTTGGTTGCTCTCTTCCTCTTTTTAAAAAATATATAGATATATATTTGTTTCTCCTTATTCCCTTTCTGTGAGTTGGTATGTGTATGCTTATTTCTGTGATTATGTCTGTATAGCCTCACTTTTACCATTTGTCCTAGGGTTCTCTCTATCATGTTTTGTTTTTTTTTTGGATTTTATTTTAGTATAGTTTTTAGCATTTGTTATCATTGGTGGATTTGTTTTTTTGGTTTGGTGCTTTCTTTTTCTTTCTTTTTTTATGACTTAAATTATTTTTTTAATATTTTTTTTTTACTTTTTAATTTAATAACTTTATTTTATTTTTCTTTCTTTCTTTCTCCCTTTTCTTCTGAAACATGTTGCTGACATGGCCTTGGTGCTCTGGCTGGGTGTCAGGCCTGTGTCTCTGAGGTAGGAGAGCTAAGTTCATGACATTGGTCCACCAGAGACCTACCAGCTCCACATAATATCAAATGGTGAAAGGTCTCCCAGAGATCTCCATCTCAATGCTAAGAACAGCTCCATCAAACGACCAGCAAGCTACAGTGCTGTACACCCTATGCCAAACAATTAGCAAGACAGGAACACAAAACTACCAATTAGCAAAGAGACTGCCTAAAATCATAATAAGGTCACATACATCTGAAAACACACCACTGGATGTGGTCCTGCCCACCAGAAAGACAAGATCCAGCCTCATCCAACAGAATACAGGCACTACTCCCCTCCAACAAGAAGCCTACACAACCCACTGAACCAAACATAGCCACTGAGGGAAAACACCAAAAACAATGGGAACTACAAACATGCAGCCTGTGAAAAGGACACTGCAAACACAGTAAGTTAAGCAAAATGATAAGACAGAGAAATACACAGCAGATGAAGAAACAGAGTAAAAACCCACCACACCAAAAAAATGAAGAGGAAATAGGCAGTCTAGCTGAAAAAAGAATGCAGAGTAAGGATAGTAAAGATGACCCAAAATCCTGGAAATAAAATGGAGAAAATTCAAGAGACATTTAACAAGGATGTAGAAGAACTAAAGAGCAATCAAACAATGATGAACAAAACAATAAATGAAATTAAAAATTCTCTAGAAGGAATCAATAACAGAATAACTGAGGGAGAAGAACAGATAAGTAACCAGGAAGATAAAGTAGTGGAAATAACTACTGAAGAGCAGAATAAAGAAAAAACAATGAAAACAATTGAGGACAGTATCAGAGACCTCTGGGACAATATTAAATGCACTAACATTCGAATTATAGGGGTACCAGAAGAAGAGAAAAAGAAAGAGACTGAGAAAATATTTGAAGAGATTATAGTTGAAAACTTCCCTAATATGGGAAAGGAAATAGTTAATCAAGTCCAGGAAGCACAGAGAATCCCATACAGGATAAATCCAAGGAGAAACAGACAAAGACACATTTTGATCAAAATATTAAAAATTAAATACAAAGAAAAAATATTAAGAGCAGCAAGGGAAAAACAACAAATAATATAAGAGGGAAAATCCATAAGGTTAACAGCTGATCTTTCAGCAGAAACTCTGCAAGCCAGAAGGGAGGGGCAGGACATATTTAAAGTGATGAAAGGGAGGGAAGAATCTACAACCAAGATTACTCTATCCAGCAAGGATCTCATTCAGATTCGATGGAGAAATTAAAAACTTCACAGAAAGCAAAAGATAAGAGAATTCAGCACCAACAAACATTAAAGAAGCTTCTCTAGGCAGGAAACAAAAGAGAAGGAAAAGATTGACAGTACCAAAACCAAAACAAAAAAGAAAATGGTAAAGGGAACATACATATCAATAATTACCTTAAATGTAAATGGATTAAATGCTCCAACCAAAAGACATAAACTGGCTGAATGGATACAAAAACAAGACCCATATATATGCTCCCTACAAGAAACCCACATCAGACCTAGGGACACATAGAGACTGAAAGTGAGGGGATGGAAAAAGATATTCATGCAAATGTAAATCAAAAGTAAGCTCAAGTAGCAATTCTCATAACAGAGAAAATAGACTTTAAAATAAAGACTATTACAAGATACGATTAAGGACCCTACATAATGATCAAGGGATCAATCCATAAAGAAGATATAACAATTGTAAATATTTATAAACCAAACACAGGAGCACCCCAATATATAATGTAAATGGTAACAGCCATAAAAGGGAAAAGGGGACTTTAACACCCCACTTTCACGAATGGACAGATCATCCAAAATGAAAATAAATAAGGAAACACCAGCTTTATATGATACATTAAACAGCTGGACTTAATTTATATTTATAAGACATTCCATCAAAAAAAAAAAAAGCAGAAAACACTTTCTTCTCAAGAGCTCCTGGAACATTCTCCAGGATAGATCATATCTTGGACCACAAATCAAGCCTTGATAAATTGAAGAAAATTGAAATTGTATCAAGTATCATTTCAGGCCACAACATTATGAGACTAGACATCAGTTACAGGAAAAAACTTGTAAAAAAACAAACACATGGAGGCTAAACAATACACTAGTAAATACACAAGAGACCACTGAGCAATCAAAGAGGAAATCAAAAAATACCTAGAAACAAATGACAATTAAAACACGCCGACCCAACACCTATGGGGTAAAGCAAAAGGAGTTCTATGAGGGAAGATTATAGCAATACAATCCTACCTCAAGAAACAAGAAACATCTCAAATAAACAACCTAACCTGACACCTAAAGCAATTAGAGAAAGAAGAACAAAAAACCCCCACAAAGTTAGCAGAAGGAAAGAAACCATAGAGATCAGATCAGAAATAAAATGAAAAGAAATGAAGGAAACAATACCAAAGATCAATAAAACTAAAAGCTGGTTCTTTGAAAAGATAAAAAAATTGATAAACCATTAGCCAGACTGATCAAAAAAAAAGGGGAGGGGGTGAGAAGACACAAATCAATAGAAATAGAAATGAAAAAGGAGAAATAATAACTGACACTGAAGAAATACAAAGGATCATTAGAGATTTCTACAGGCAACTACATGCCAATAAAATGGACAACCTGGAAGAAATGGACAAATTCTTAGAAAAGCACAACCTTCCCAGACTTAACCAGGAAGAAAGAGAAAATATAAATAGACCAAACACAAACACTGAAACTGAGACTGTGATTAAAAATCTTCCAACAAACAAAAGCCCAGGACCAGATGGCCTCACAGGCGATTACTATCAAACATTTAGAGAAGAGCTGACACCTATCCTTCTCAAACTCTTCCAAAATATAGCAGAGGGAGGAACACTCCCAAACTCATTCTACGAGGCCACCATCACCCTGATACCAAAACCAGAAAAAGAAGTCCCCAAGAAAGAATACTACAGGCCAATATCACCAATTCACATCTATGCAAAATCTTCTATAAAATACTAGCACACAGAATCTAACAGCACATGAAAGGGATCATACACCATGATCAAGTAGGATTTTCCCAGGAATGCAAGGGTTTTTCAGTATACACAAATCAATGTGATTAAACCAGTTTAACAAATTGAAGGAAAAAAGCCATATGACAGTCTTGATGCAGAAAAAGCTTTTGAAAAAATTCAACACCCATTTTGATAAAAATCCTCCAGAAATTAGGCAGAGAGTGAACTTACCTCAACATAATAAAGTCATAGATGACAAACCCACAGCCAACATCATCCTCAATGGTGAAAAACTATTAGCATTTCCACTAACTTCAGGAACAAGACAAGGTTGCCCACTCTCACCACTATTATTCAACATAGTTTTCGTAGTTTTAGCCAGAGCAATCAGAGAAGAAAAGGAAATAAAAGGAATCCAAATCGGAAAAGAAGAAGTAAAGCTGTCACTGTTTACAGATGACATGATACTAAACACAGAATCATAAAGATGCTACCAGAAAACTACTTGAGCTAATCAATGAATTTGGTAAAGTAGCAGGATACAAAATTAATGCAGAGAATTATCTTGCATTCCTATACACTAATGATGAAAAAACTGAAAGAGAATTTAAGAAATACTCCCAGTTACCATTGCAACAAAAACAATAAACTACCTAGGAATAAGCCTACTTAAGGAAACAAAAGACCTGTATGCAGAAAACTATAAAACACTGATGAAAGAAATGAAAGATGATACAAACAGATGGAGAGATATACCATGTTCTCCAATTGGAAGAATCAACATTGTGAAAAGGTCTATAGTACCCAAAGCAATCTACAGATTCAATGCAATGCCTAACTCTCAAGGGCATTTTTCACAGAACTAGAACAAAAAAATTCACAACTTGTATGGAAACACAAAAGACCCCGAATAGCCAAAGCAATCTTGAGAAAGAAAAACAGAGCTGTAGGAACCAGGCTCCTGGACTTCAGACTATACTACAAAGCTACAGTAATCAGGACAGTGTGGTATTGACACAAAAACAGAAATATAGATCAATGGTACAGGATAGAAAGCTCAGAGAAAAACCCACTCACATACTGTCACCTTATTTTTGATAAAGGAGGCAAGAATACGCAATGGAAAAAAGACAGCCTCTTCAATAAGTGGTGCTAACAAAACTGGACTGCTACATGTAAAAGAATGAAATTAGAACACTCCATAACACCATACACAAAAATAAACTCAAAATGGATTAAAGACCTAAATGTAAGACCAGACACTCTCAAATTCTTAAAGGAAAACATAGGCAGAACACTCTATGACATACATCATAGCAAGATCCTTTTTGACTCACCTCCTAGAGAAATGGAAATAAAAACAAAAATAAACAAATGGGACCTAATGAAACTTAAAATCTTTTTCACAGCAAAGGAAACCATAAACAAGACAGAAAGACAACCCTCAGAATGGGAGAGAATATTTGCAAATGAAGCAACTGACAAAAGACTAATCTCCAAAATATACAAGCGGCTCATGAAGCTCAATATGAAAGAAACAAACAACCCAATCCAATAATGGACAGAAGTGCTTCCCTGGTGGCACAGTGGTTAAGAATCCATCTTCCAATGTAGGGGATATGGGTTTGAGCCCTCATCCGGGAAGATCCCACAGGCCGCGTAGCAACTAAGTCCATGCACCACAACTACTGAGCCTTCTATCCAAGCCCATGAACCACAACTATTGAGCCCACATGTCACAACTACTGAAGCTTGTGCAACTAGAGCTTGTGCCACTCAACAAGATAATCCACTGCAATGAGAAGCCTGTGCCCCACAATGATGAGTAGCCTCTGCTTTCCACAACTAGGGAAAGTCCACGCACAGCAATGAATACACAATGCAGCCAAAAATAAATAATTTAAATAAATAAATTTATTTAAAAAACACAAAACAAAGAAACACAAAAATGGGCAGGAGAACTAAATAGACTTTTCTCCAAAGAAGATATACAGATTGCCAGCAAACACATGAAAGGATGCTCAACATCACTGATCATTAGAGAAATGCAAGTGAAAACTACAATGAGTTGTCAACTCACACCAGTAAGAATGGCCATCGTCAAAAAATCTGGAAACAATAAATGCTGGAAAGGCTGTGGAGAAAAGGAAACCCTCTTCCACTGTTGGTGAGAATGTAAATTGATACAGCCACTTGGAGAACAGTTTGGATGTTCCTTAAAAAATAAAAATAAAAATAGAACTACCATACGACCCAGCAATCTCACTATTGGGCATATACACTGAGAAAAACATAATTCAAAAAGAGTCATCTACCACAATGTTCATTGCAGCTCTATTTACAATAGCCAGGACATGGAAGTAACCTAAGTGTCCATCAATAGATGAATGGATAAAGAAGATGTAGCACATATATACAATGAAATATTACGCAGCCATAAAAAGAAAGGAAATTGAGTTATTTGTGGTGAGGTGGTTGGACCTAGAGTCTGTCATACAGAGTGAAGTAAGTCAGAATGAGAAAAACAAATACCGTATGCTAACACATATATATTGAATCTAAAAAAAAAAAGGTTATGAAGAACCTAGGGGCAGGACAGGAATAAAGATGCAGACATAGAGAATGGACTTGAGGACACAGGGAGAGGGAAGGCTAAGCTGGGACGAAGTGAGAGAGTGGCATGGACTTACCTATACTACCAAATGTAAAATATATAGTTACTCGGAAGCAGCCACATAGCACAGGGAGATCAGCTTGGTGCTTTGTGACCACCTAGAGGGTTGAGATAGGGAGGCTGGGAGGGAGAGGCAAGAGAGAAGAGATATGGTGTATATGTATATGTATATGTACAGCTGATTCACTTTGTTGTAAAGCAGAAGCTAACACACCATTCTAAAGCAATTACACCTCAATAAAGATGTTAAAAAATAAAATAGAAAAAAAAATCTTCAGGAGTCCCTTTAGTAATTTTTTAACACAGAATTCCCTCATATTCATGATTCTGCTTATTATGTTCGGGTGCATGGATAATGTCTACTTCTAACCACAGAAATATGGCATGTTCATTCTTCACAGTAAGATTGATCCTTTATAGTTAATTCAGCATTATTTATATCTAATCTGAGTAAATTTTTCTTCAATGGAAGAAGCTCTTGAGACACCTGCATATGTTTCTAGCCTATGTCAGAGGGACAGCCTGAGTACTTGTCTCAACCAGCATTTGAATATCTATACTTTACAATTACTTTTTGTAATTATTAATTCCAAGAAACTCTGGTTAAGAACAATGGTTTAAAATGTATTAGCATTTAAATAAATAAACAGGTTATTGGAAAATATCTAACAAAGTTTTATGGATCTTAGACATTAAAACTTTATACTGAGTGAAATAGTGACTGATATTATTCTCAAGAATCTGTACAGAAATTGTTTTTTTCTTGCTTAAGAAAAAAAAAAGAACAAAAATACAAAATAAATAAATAAATAAAATATCTGTTTTAAGTATTTGCTAATTGCAACATTTGGCTTATTTTGAGTAGCTTTATTGTTCATTTCTCTTAATTATATGTCACATTTTCATGCAGATTAACATGTTTCATAATTTATTTTTAAATAATGGACATTATAGATGAATTGTGGAGATTACAATTCCAGTTATCCTACTCTGAAGAGTACAGGCATACCTCATTTTACTGCACTTCAGTTTATTGTGCTTCACAGATACTACCTTTTTTACATGTTGAATGTTTGTGGCAACCCTGCACTAACTCTATTGACACCATTTCCCAGCAACATTATTTTAAAATATGTTATGTACATTTTTTTAGCCATAATGTTACTACAATTTCAATAAATTTTAATACAGTGTAAACATAACTTTTATGTGCACTGGAAAAGCAACATATTTGTGTGACTTGCTTTATCCAGATGGTCTGGATTTGAACCCACAATATCTCCAAGTTATACCTATATCGAATTTTTAATACTTCTATATTTTGTTATTAATTTTATATTGCTTTTTAATTATTTCTCCTTCTTATATTTATTTTCATGCTTTAGTCAACTTCTTTTTTATTCTTTTTTTTTCTCTTGGAATCTGTACTATACTTTTCTATCCTATTAATAGTAATTATATTTTTCTATGATCTTATGATCAGGCACACATTTCCCAACAAATTAACTACTTTTTCTTTCACTAATATGCAGTTTTTCAACTTGATGTGTTTTCTAACTACTTCCTCATGCACTCTGAGGTAGAAGAGCTTCTGGGCCTACTAATTCTATTTTATAAAAGAAGATTGCCCTTTATGGATTTTACATGTTGTGCACTTGTGTGAGTTATTGGTTGCAGAATTAAACTAGTGAAAAAAAATTAAAAATGAAACATTTGTCAATTTCTTTTGTAACTGAAGAAAGAGGTTCAGGGTACTTAACTTATTTTATATTTTCATATGGTAGAGAAGCTAAATCCTAGAACCTAGGGTTTGTGATGTTCTAACTCTGTACTATATTTATTTCAATATAGCACACTGGCTTTCATCAAAGTGAAATAAATTCAGTGAAATATAAGAAGGAGCATTCTCATGCCTTATACAGTGTACACAAATTAGTAACAATTCAAAAGCTACCGTTTCAGCATCCTAGGGCTCAAGTGAACATTTGTGACTAGGAAACACTGTTAACTGTAAGCTAACACTTTTTCCTTCATGTATTTTGGATCATTGACTTTCTAAGAAGTCTCTAAAATGTAGTCGTACTACACTTGAATTTTAGCAACTTTTGAAGCACCCACACTACCTCCTTCTGAATATGCGAAGGTCAGTTCTAAGCAAGCATTGCAATCCTTGTTTTATAAAATATTAACAAAGGTTCTAGACTAAATTGCCTTCTTTTTACTCTTCAGATAGATGGATTAATAAGTGTCCTATAGTACAGTCAAAAACTACTTATTTATGTAAAATTTAAAAAGCAGTTGCTGCAGTTGAGCAGTTGCAGATCAAAAGTGCTCATATAGCCATCTAACTCCATAAATAATGTTTTTTTTAAAGATCTTTACTTTAGATACCAGCTTTATAAGTGTGCATTTCTTGCCTATTTGCATTTTTTGTTTGTTTGTTTCTTCTCCTTCTGCAAACATATCCCCAGTTTCACAGCAGGTTCAAACACAGATGGCTGCCTTATTGTGACAGAAGCAAAAATGCTACATTAATGTTTAATGGGATTAAAACTCCTCTTGGCAGCAGTGGCATATGTTACCAGTTAATTGTTGCACTGAAAGCTACCCTGCTGTTTTAAAACATGGACTCATTTTACATGCTTTCTTCACAGCAGTATAAAATGTCAAATTTGTTGGGATAAGTTTTAAATTACTTTAACAAAACCTAGTCACTAAAAAGATAATTCTTTTGTACTACCGCATGTCTTTTATACTATCTGTATGTCTAATAAAATGATTACTATGCCATTTCTGGTTAAAAGAAGCCTGTATTTGCTCCATATTCAAGCAGATTTATGTGAATAGCAGAGGGTGCTCCAGAGATAGTCAGTGATTTTAGTATCTTTTATACATGATTGACACTATGAGTACATCAGCCTGCTGTATAATGGAAGTATTTTCAGAGTGCAAAATAGAATACTCTAAACCTTACCTTTACAGGGCTTCCCTGGTGGCGCAGTGGTTGAGAGTCTGCCTGCCAATGCAGGGACACGGGTTCATGTCCCAGTCTGGGAAGATCCCACATGCTGCGGAACGGCTGGGCCCGTGAGCCATGGCCGCTGAGCCTGCATGTCTGGAGCCTGTGCTCTGCAATGGGAGAGGCCACAACAGTGAGAGGTCCGCGTATCACAAAAGAAAAAAAAAGTTAAATGGTAAACTTTACCTTTACAAAGAAATGGTGAGCAAAGTGTCTTTAACACCTTCTCTGCAGCAACTATTTGACAATATTTACTAAGAAAATTCTACAACCCATATTATCAATCTATTAACATTGTGTTGCATAATATCATCCTTTGAAGGTGTCTATTCTCCTATGAATTTTTGATAATGATTAGTGTTTAGCAAGTGAGATATTGTTAATTCAGTGAGATATTTCACATCAACAAAATATAAAGAAAACCTTGGAAAACTGAAAATTTGATTTTAATCAAGTTTGCTTTAACAGTCTAGATCTTTGTTTTTCTCACTGTTTCACCAATGTTTAGGTGGAATGTTTTCAGTTCCCATGCTGTTGATCTTGGTTACCAACTGTTATTTTAGTTGTTTATTATCTTAAGAAAGCAGAAGGCAATTTATAAAAATGTATAAGACTTCTGCTTCTGGCCAAAATGGGGTAACAAGATAATACTTCTACCTATAAGTATTACAAACAAAATAGTACCATGTATGCACTGGACTACTTTCTGGAGAAAGTTTCCAGTCCACTGCACAGGGGTGAAAAACAAGACCAAGTCTGACAATTTCTCTGAGATAACGGTAAGGAGCTGGGAATATGTGTGAGCCAAAGTAGCTAGAGTTCACAGTTTAACGTATTAAGAAGATTGAAATGTACATAAAGAGAAATCTAGAGATCTATAGAGATTCTCTGTTAAGTATTCAGTTGAGTACTGACCAATGCATGTGTGTAAGGAAACTACCCAAGCCAAAGGAAAGAACAACTTGAAAGGATTAGAGAAACCTCTGCATGGAGCTCACACAGGTCTTAAAATAGTTTCTGTTACCACTAGCCAAATTGTAAAGGCTCATAATTCAGGGACATCAGGTGAACTACTAGGAAGTGTTGTTAACCAGTTGTAGAGAAGCTCTGCTATGTACAGAGGGACAAAGATAAGATGACAACAGATTGTTCATTGAAAACAGTGTGTGAGCGAATGGAGATGGCAGAATAGAAAGACCCTGAGCTCATCTTCACTAACAGGCACACAAAAATCACAACTATCTTCAGAACAACCATTGACCAAAAAGAGTGGAACCCACCACAAAGATCTTTTATAACTAAAGACATAAATAAGGGATTACAGCAAGATGGGTAGGAGGGGCAGGCTCACATTATAGTCAAGTCCCGTACCCCTGGGTGGGCAACACTCAAGCTGGTAAATGAGTACATTGCAGAGGCTCTCCCAAAGAGGTGAGAGATCTGAGCCCCATGTCAGTTTCCCCAACCTGGGGCTCTTGTACAAGGAAGATGAGCCCCAGAGCATTTGGATTTGGAGGTGAGCAGGGCTTATGTTGGGAGACCCAGAGGACTGGAGGAAATAGAGACTTCACTCTTAAAAGGAGCAGACAAAATCTCACATGTTCTGGGACCAAGAACAGAAACAGTAATTTGAGACGAGCCTCGGTAAGACTTCCTTGCTTATATTGGAGAGTCTTCTGGAAAGGCAGGAGACAACTGCAGCTCACCTTGGGAATATACACACTAGTGGAAGCCATTTTTTTGATCTCTTTCTGACATGTGTACACTAGTGCTGGCAAGCGCCATTGTGGAATCCTTCTTGCTCATTAGCACCAAGACCTGGCCCCACCCAACAGCCTGTAGTTGCCAGTGCTGGGAGACATTGAGCCAAGCAACTAACTGGGTGGGGACACACCCCCACCAATCAACATACAGGCTACCTTAAGACCCCCTGAGTTCAGGGTCACCTCTGGGCATGGCCCTGCCCACGAGAGGACTCAGGACACAGCTACAATCACTGGTGGGCTGGCACCAGCCCTAGAATCCTCTGGGTCCTGGCTTTCCTTCCATGGAGCCTACTCTAGCCTCTGGACAAGGCTAACTCACCAGGGACAGATACCACACTCAGAAAACCACAATCCTACACCTGCAGATCTAGCCTACGCTTCGGCAGGCCAGACCCTGCCCTGGGACCAGCTGAGCTTGGACCCTGACCACTAGTAGGCCAACACATGCTTCAAGACACCCCAGACCATGTCCCTAAATGTGTCAGGAACCTCCCTTCCCCATGATCCAACACAAACTCTGGGACCACTGGGTCCTGCAACCAGACTCCACAAAACAGCTCTGCCCACCAGTGGACCAACACTAACCCCAGCACCTGGCTTCACCCATTAGTGGGTAGTCAACAGCCTTGGAGTTTTCTGGACCCTGACTCTGCCCATTAGTGAGCCAGCATAATATTCCTGGGTTCTGCAGTCAGCTGCCTTGTGACCCAGTCCTGCTAACCAGCAGATTGCCACCTCCACACAAGGCAAGGCCTGGCTACCAACTGAACCAGAGACCAACCAAACCTACCAGACCTCCTCATAGTGAGTATGCCAAAACAGAAGGACACACATAGCACTTATAGAAAGAAGCCCTAGCACATATATCTCAGGTGATGACAGTGTAGTGTGCTGCTGGGACACACAGGATGTCTCCTACAAAAGACCACTTCTCCAAGGTCAGGAAATGTAACCAACTTACTAGATGAATAAAAATAAAAAGCAGCATCTTAGGCAAAATGACATAACAGAGGAACATGTTCCAGAAAAAAGAAAAAGGTAGAACACCAGAAGAAGAATGAAGTGTCTAGAGATAAGCAATACACCCAAGAAAGACTTCAGGGTAGTGGTTGTAAAAATGATCAAAGAGCTCAGGAAAAGAATGAGTGCACAAAGCAAGAAGTTAGAAGTTTTTTAACAAAGAGTTAGAAAATATAAACAACCAACCAAAAATGAAAAATACAATAACTGCAATGAAAAATACACTAGAAGGATTCAACAGTAAACTAAATGATACAGAGGAATAGATCAGTGACCTAGAAGATGAGTAGTGGAAATCACTGATGCTGAACAGAAAAAAGAAACACAGAATGAAAAGGAATGAAGACAGTTTAAGAGACTTCTGGGACAACATCAAGCACACTAATATTTACATTATAGGGGTCCCAGAAAGAGAAGTGAGAGAGAAAGTGAGTGAGATATCTGAATACATAATAGCTGAAAACTTTCCTAACAAGGGAAAGGAAAGTCACCCAAGTCCAGGAAGCACAGAGAGTCCCATGCAGTATTAACTGAAAGAGGAACTCACCAAGACATATTGTAATTAAAAATGGCAAAAATTATAGATGAAGAGAGAATATTAAAAGCAGGAAGGGAAAAGCAATAAATAATATACCAGGGAACGCCCATAAAATTATCAGCAGACTTTTAGCAGAAAATGTTCAAGCCAGAAAGGAGTGACACAATATATTTAAAGTGATAAAAGGGAAAAACTTACAATCAAGGACACCAGCAAGACTCATTTGGACTTGATGGAGAGATCAAAAGCTTTACAAAAGAGCAGAAGTTAAGAGTTCAGCACCACCAAATCAGCTTTACAATAAATATTATAGGAACTTCTCTAAGCAAAAATGAAAATGTCACAACTATAAATAAAAATTACAAAAAAACAGCTCATTGATAAAGGCAAGCATACAGTAAATGAAGGAAATCGTCCATACACAAAGCTAGTAAGAAGGTTAAAAGACAAAAGTAGTAAAATCATCTATATCCACAATAAGAAATTAAGGGACCCAAAAAACAATTAGTTATAAAATGTGATATCAAAAACTATAATTGTGAGGGGAGGAGAGTACAAATGAAGGGCTGTTAAAATGAATTTGAAATTAAGAGATCAGCAACATAATATAATCAGAATATATATAACTTGGTAACTAAAACCAAAGATCTATAATATACAGACTAAAAAGAAAAAGGAATTCTAACATAACATTAAATACAGTCATCAAATAGCAAGAGAAGAGGACAAAGGAAGAAAAAAGGAATAAAAAATATTTATGAAAACAACTCCAAAACAAGTAACAATATGACAATAAGAACATACATATCATTAACTACTGTAAATGTAAATGGACTGAATGCTCAATCAAAAGTTATAGAGTGACTGAATAAATAAGAAAAAAGAAGGCATATATATGTGCTGCCTACAAGAGGCTCACTTCAGATCTAAAGACAGACACAGACTGAAAGGGATGGAATAGAAAAAGTTATTCCATGCAAATGGAAATCAAAAGAAAACCAGGGAAGCAATACATATATTAGGCAAAATAGACTTTAAGTAAAGACTTTAAAGAGACAAAGGAGATTATACAATGATCAAGGGATCAACCAATAATATATAACAAATGTAAATATATATGCACTCAATAGAGGAGCACCTAAATACATAAAACAAATATTTACAGACATAAAGGGAGAAGTCAACAGTAACACATAAGAGTAGGGGACTTTAACAACACACTTACATGAGTGGACATCATCTAGACAGAAAAATCAATAAGGAAACACTGGCCTTAAATAACACATTAAACCAAATTGACTTGATATGTATATAGAGTGTTCCATCTGAAAGAGCAGAATACACATTACTTTGAAGTGCACATGAAATATTCACCAGGATAGATCACATGCTAGGGCACAAAACAAGCCTTGGTAAATTTAAGAAAATTGAAATCATATCAAGCATCTTTTTCAACCAAAATGCTATGAAATAGATTAACTGAATACATTTATATCTATTAAACAATTCAGTTTTTAGTTACAAAACTTCCCACAAAGAAAACCTCAGTCACAGATGACTTCACTCATAAACTTCACCAAACATTTACAGAAGAAGTAATACAAAAGTATACTTAAACTCTTCTATATAAAGAAAAGGGAATATATTCCATTTCATTCCAGCATTCTCAGAGGCCAGTTAGACTAAAACTAGACAAAGATATTATAAGGAAAAAATACTACAAGTTGTTAAAGGAAAACTGTAGTACCCTTCATAAACATTTATGCAAATTTTCTTAACATTTAGAAAATCTAATCACACTATATTTTAAAGTAATAATAGAATATGGCAAAGTCGATTTTATCCCAGAATTTCAGGATGTTATTATTTCCAGCATTTCTGGTGTATGATGAATACTCACTAGTTAATAGTTATTATTAATGGCAACATAGTATTTATCATAAGGTTAATATTCAGCAGGAAATTTAGATATGCTATGTCAATTATTATTTGTGGAGCTATGACAAATTCTTCTCCAACTGAAAGCTTATATTACTGGGTGAAAAGCCTACTGAGGTTTAAAGTCATATGCAACCTTGAAACTGTCCATCTAGGTTGACTTAATAAATTGATCTTAAATACCACAGAAAGAATGTTTTCCTCCTGTTATAAACCATACTGAATGGATGCCAATATTTTTGTTATATTTTACAGAATTATCAGGGTTTTTTTTGTTTGTTTGTTTGTTTTGCATACGCAGGCCTCTCATTGTTGTGGCCTCTCCCGTTGCGGAGCACAGGCTCCGGATGCGCAGGCTCAGCGGCCATGGCTCACGGGCCCAGCCGCTCCGTGGCATGTGGGATCTTCCCGGACCGGGGCACGAACCCGTGTCCCCTGCATCGGCAGGCAGACTCTCAACCACTGCGCCACCAGGGAAGCCCGAATTATCAGTTTTAAAAGATAAAATTATTCTCAAAAATTTACTATTTTATAGTAGCTAGCTAGATACATAGGTAGGTAAATAGATAAAATAATATTAATGAAATTATCTCCTTAAATAAAAACACAGTTTACATTTTTTTCTCAAAGTATTTTGAAATTTGTAATTGGTTATTACATTTCATCCTGTTTATTATTTTCAAATAATTATTTTAGTAGATAAAGTATATGAAGGAAACCTTTAGACTCAGCTTCTCTGGCCATTCTTAGAATCCTAAACAAAAAGTATTACAGGAAAACTTAACCTCTGCAAAAATAAATATTTCAAATTGTCTACTCCAGTACAAAGACATTTATTTTTGCCATGACGTAGAAGTCTTTTTAAGGTATATGGTTATAAAAATCAATCAGTGGGTTCCTCATATTTATATCTTTTTCCAGTGTGAGAAGCTCATGTCTCTGGAAGTAGTTCATTTCATCATCAGATTTTAGTATAAAGTGGACTCTAAACTTGACAAAGATTCTTTCCAGGTGACAAGGAGTCTGATATGTCAATGCCCATTTAGATGGGTTGTGCTAATCTACACCCACACTGAAGAAATTGCCCTCCTATTATGATTTATACCTACAGTTAAACTCTTTCCATGCCATGGAGTTTTATGGAGAAACAATTCAGATGCATTAGTGTTTGGAGTTTGGTCTCATTTGGGTGATTCATTCTTACCTCTAGCACAATGGGTTTAATTAAGACTTCAGGAAGAATTCGCTCATATTATGGTGCTTAGTCATTGGAACAGTGACTAATGGGAGGAGTGGAGTACAGAAAATCTCCTGGTCTTAATATTTAAATATCTTTCAATATTTTACCAACACTAATGCCTCTGTGAGAGTGATACATATGGTCACACCTGAGACAAAGAAACATACTCTCTTCCACTCTGTCACACACTTCTCGAACAGTGGCAAGAGGGTCCTGAGATTAGTCCTTGTTAGAAGTCAGCATACTATAGCCCATTGGCCAAATCTGTTCCATTGCCTTTTTCTGTGAGCTAAGAATGTTTTTTTTGTTGTTGTTACACTTGTTAATGCTTGAATAATAATCAAAAAAGAATATTTTTGTAGCAGGCGAAAATTATATAAAAATTCAAATTTGATGTCCATAAATAAATTAAAATTTTCTTAGAAAATGTCAGGCTTATCATTTATGTGTTGCTTATGGCTGATTTCACATCATAAGAACAGAGTTGAATAGTTGTAACAAAGATCATATGGGTTACAAAACTTAAAATATTTTCTATCTAACCCTTAAATGGAAAATTTTTCTGACCTCTGATGTATGTTCTCCCCAGGTGTTCCTCATCATATTGTCTTAAATTCAACAGTTTGTTTGCCTAGATCTGTATCCTCAGGTCATTGTTTACAAAACTTTCTAGAATGAATATAACCAATAATTTCATTATAAAATAAATGGAATAGGACACGATAAAACTTCAAAGAGGAAAAACCAATGGTATTTCTTGCTGCAAACAGCACAACACAGAGATTTCTTGGTGGATAAGCATGGCTTGCACTAAAATGTCTGTCTTTCTTTTTTTTTCTGTATGAGATCTAGTGGTTATAGATTCACTGACGGGTAATTACAAAACAAAATCTTCTAATGCCAATAATAAGACCAGATTCTATACCTTTTAAGTAAAATTGTCTTGATTACAAGCAGCCACTGAATAAAGACATCAATTAGAGAGGGAGATTTCTTAACACTTGGAGCAAGAGTTTCATTAAAAATAACTTGGAAAGTAATTTAAATCCTTGATCATCACCTGCCACCAGCACAGAAGATTCAAAGTAAACCCATTACTTCCCAGTGTTGAAGAAAAGAATCACTTTGTGCTTCTTGTTGGGTGGCTCCTTCCTCCTAAATACCATCACCCTTTTTAAAGCTAATATGGAGGAAATGTAGGCAGAGGAGATAGAGGTCTGACTTGTTATTCTATGTCAAAATACCTGATCCTGTATTGGGGGCATGTAGGGGCTTCAAAATCCTTTGGAAGATTGCAGACATGTGCCTGTCCAACAGAGACTCAAAGGGACTAGTATCATACACCATGTCTCAGGAAGAGCTAAGCATTTCTGCACAGACGCCAGCCAGGAATGGCAATAAGAAACTTAGAGAAAATCCAGAAAGAGAACCAAGAAATGTCTCATTTCCCAAATAGAAATATGCACCCTATAGTTTATGTGTATTTTCAAGCATTCAGAATAAGAAAATTTGTGCAATCAAGTATGAACTAGAGCAATGCAACACTCATATGCTCATTCTTTCAATCACTCTGTTACCTTCTATACAAAGCCTTTTAAAAGTTATAGGCATACCTTATTTTGTTGCACTTTGCAGATATTGCATTTTTTTTACAAAATAAACGATTACGGCAACCCTGAATCAAATAAGTCTATTGGTGCCATATTTTCCAACAGCCTTTGCTCACTCCATGTTTCTGTGCCATATTTTGGTAATTCTAGCAATTTATCAAATTGTCCATGAGCAAAAAGGTTGTGACTTATGGAAGGCTTAGTTGACGGTTAGCATTTTTTTTAGCAATAAAGTATTTTTAAATTAAAGTATGTACATTTTTTAGACACGATGTTATTGTCCACTTAATAGACTACAGTAAAGTCTAAACATAACTTTTATATGCACAGGGAAACCAAAAAATTTCTGTGACTCACTTTCTTCTGATATTCATTTTATTGCAGTGGTCTGGAACTGAGCTCACAATATCACTGAGGTATGCCTGTATTGCATTAGACCCAATAACTGCCTCTTCATTATTCTCACAGCTTTTCACACTTGGCTTTCTTTCAACACATATGGCATTTAGTATTGTACAGACTTGCTCTTAGTGGCACACTTCAGCCTCTAGAGGGAGTTCAAATCCCTTAATCCTGAATAGAAAAAGTTCTGTTGTGGTGTGTGGGTCAGGAACATAGATTAAACCAAGGTATCTGAGATGGAGCATTTGGTGGGAGAAGCTCTTGCTCCTGCCTGTAGTGCTCATCAGGACTCTGTCTCCTTTCAGAATCTCTGTTGTCCTCTTAGCTTTGTGCGTTTTGTGAAAATTTCCAATTAGTATTAAGTGACAAATAAATATTGAGATAGCAGTGTTCAGAGACTCAACCTTCAACCTCACCACCAGAGGAAATCCTTAAAAAAAAATCAATCAATGAAATTAACATATTAACAGAATAAAGCAGAAAAAAATGATCAACATAGATACAGGAAGATCTAACATCAATCCCTGATTAAAATTCTCAACTAAACTACAGATAACATATAATTACTGGGGAAAAGGTGAATGTTTTCAACTAAAATCAGAAACAAGGCAGATGTCCACTTTCACCACTTCTATTTAACATTGTGCTGGAAGCTCCAGCTAATGAAATAATGCAAGAGAAAAGATGGGGAAGAAGGCTCCGGATTGGAAGAAAAGTAAATAAAGCTATCTGTATTCACAGATTCTATAGAATCTACAAACAAACAAACAAAGTTGCTAGATCTTATTAGTGAGAGTAGCACAGTTGCAGGATTCAAGATCGACATACAAAAAATAAATTGAAATGCTGTATACTATCAATGAACCACTGGAAAATGAATTTAAAATACAATTTAAAGTAGAATAAAATGTGAAATACCTAGGAATAAATATTACAAAATATGTGAAAATGTCACACATTGAAATCTACAAAACATTAATAAAAATTAAAGAAATAAATGGAGAAATATAAAGTACTAATGGAAATGAGGACTCAATATTCCTAAGCTGTTAAGTATTTCCAAATTTATCTCTAGGTTCAATACAATTTCTATCAAAATCTTAACAAGTCTTTCTGTAGAAACTGATAAGCTTGTTCCAAAGTTTATATGGAAATTCAAAGAACTTAAATAGCCAAGCAAAGTTTAACATAATAATGAATTAGTAAAACTAACACTATCAGAATTCAACATTTATTACAATCTTACAATAATTGAGACAGTAAAGTATTAGTATAAAGATAGATAAATATATCAATAGAACATAACAGAGAGTCCAGAAATAGACCTAAGAATATATGATAAATGGATTTTTGACAAAGTGCCAATATCAGTCAATAGACAAAATTTAGTGTTTTCAACAAATGGTGCTGGATCAGTTGAATATCCATGTACACAAAATAAAATAAAATTTAATCCATATTTTATAACATATACAAACATAACTTAAAATGGATCATAGAACTAAATGTAAGATCTAAAATTATAAAACTTTACGAAATTGAGTTATTTGTAGTGAGGTGGATGGACCTAGAGTCTGTCATACAGAGTGAAGTCAGAAAGAGAAAAACAAATACCGTATGTTAACACATATATATGGAATCTAAAAAAAAATAAAAGAAGATTCTGAAGAATCTAGGGGAAGGACAGGAATAAAGATGCAGATGTAGAGAATGGACTTGACACAGGGAGGGTGAAGGGTAAGCTGGGACGAAGTGAGAGAGTGGCATGGACATATATACACTACCAAATGTAAAATAGATAGCTAGTGAGAAACAGCTGTATAGCACAGGGAGATCAGCTTGGTACTTTGTGACCACAGAGAGGGGTGGGATAAGGAAGGTGGGAGGGAGATGCAAGAGGGAGGAGTTATGAAGATATATGTATATGTATAGCTGATTCACTTTGCTATAAAGCAGAAACCAACACAGCATTTTAAAGCAATTATACTCCAATAAAGATGTTAAAAAATAAAGTTATAAAACTTTATAAATTGGACTTCATTAAAATTAATAACTCTGCTCTTTGAAAGATACTGTTAAAAGAATGAAAACACAAGTCAGAGACATAGAGAGCATTTTGCCCATCACTCATTTGATACAGGACTTTAAAGACTTTTAAAACTCAGTATTGGACTGCCCATTTCCAGTTCTGCACATAAGAAGTTTGGACATCACCACTTTGTCTTAAGAACAAGTAAAAAGCTGAACAGATGTAAAAATCAATAACATTTCTTGCATCCGTAAAAGAAGTGAAGGCACAGGACAAACCACTGACCCCAAGATTGGAGAGGCAGACAGGTGAAGACAGGGAGAGATAGCTTATGGAAGCAGAGACTCATGAGTAGAAATAACAATGGAAACAAGTTCCAGCGTAGGGAAACCTGAACTGTAAGAATTGAAGAATGCTGTGGATGCTCAGTGCAGGCAATTCAAGAGTTAAAAACTCCAGTAGGGGCTCAGTTATGGGGGTGGCCCACAGTATTGTGAGATATATTTCCAGGAGCTCAACCAGGTTCCCAGAGTAAGTATCAGAGAAAAATTCCCTTAGGCTTCTGGCGGGGGAAAGGAAAAGGAACCACTCTGAAATATAACACAGCATTCTGTTCTTCTTAACAAGCCTGACCTCAGGGGAAACTAGCCAACCACAGCCTAAACACTTATTCACACCTAAACAATAATCAGCACCAAACTGACCTGGGGAAGGGTAATAAGCCAAATCCATAAAACTGTAGCCATCCTGTCCAACCTAAAGGTGGGAAAAAAAACTGATACAAAATTGTGAAGTTCACAGTTCAGAGAAGTAGGTGAACTGAAAGACGGCAACCTAATCATCGGACAGTAGAATGCTTCCCTTCTCCTCAAACCTCACCATCACATTAATAAAAGCCTATTTACATATGGTTTTTCTCCTTCAATTTGTTAATATGGTTTATCACATTGATTGATTTGCGTATATTGAAGAATACTTGCATTCCTGGAATAAACCCCACTTGATCATGGTGTATGATCCTTTTAATGTGCTGTTGGATTCTGTTTGCTATTTTTCTGTTGAGGATATTTGTATCTATGTTCATCAGTGATATTGTCCTGTAGTTTTCTTTCTTTGTGACATCCTTGTCTGGTTTTGGTATCAAGGTGATGGTGGCCTCGTAGAATGAATTTGGGAGTGTTCCTCCCTCTGCTATATTTTGGAAGAGTTTGAGAAGGATAGGTGTTAGCTTTTCTCTAAATGTTTGATAGAATTCGCCTGTGAAGCCATCTGGTCCTGGGCTTGTGTTTGTTGGAAGATTTTTAATCACAGTTTCAATTTCAGTGCTTGTGATTGGTCTGTTCATATTTTCTCTTTCTTCCTGATTCAGTCTTGGAATGTTATACATTTCTAAGAATTTGTCCATTTCTTCCAGGTTGTCCATTTTATTGGCATAGAGTTGCTTGTAGTAATCTCTCATGATCTTTTGTATTTCTGCAGTGTCAGTTGTTACTAGAGTCATGTACCAAAATGTTCATTGCAGCTCTATTTACAATAGTCCGGAGATGGAAACAACCTAAGTGCCCATCATCAGATGAATGGATAAAGAAGATGTGGCACATATATACAATGGAATATTACTCAGCCATAAAAAGAAATGAAATTGAGCTATTTGTAATGAGGTGGATAGACCTAGAGTCTGTCATACAGAGTGAAGTAAGTCAGAAAGAGAAAGACAAATACCGTATGCTAACACATATATATGGAATTTAAGGAAAAAAATGTCATGAAGAACCTAGGGGTAAGACAGGAATAAAGACACAGACCTACTAGAGAACGGACTTGAGGATATGGGGAGGGGGAAGGGTGAGCTGTGACAAAGCAAGACAGAGGCATGGACATATATAAACTACCAAACGTAAGGTAGATAGCTAGTGGGAAGCAGCCGCATAGCACAGGGAGATCAGCTCGGTGCTTTGTGACCGCCTGGAGGGGTGGGATAGGGAGGGTGGGAGGGAGGGAGACGCAAGAGGGAAGAGATATGGGAACATATGTATAACTGATTCACTTTGTTATAAAGCAGAAACTAACAAACCATTGTAAAGCAGTTATACACCAATAAAGATGTTAAAAAAAGAAGCCTGTTTATAGCTGTTTCTTTTACCCAGTACAGGCATAGTTCATCTTACTCTTCTTCACTTTATTGCACTTTGCAAATATTGTGTGTGTGTGTGTGTGTGTGTTTAAACAAATTGAAGGTTTGTGGCAATCCTGCATCAAGCAAGGCTATCAGTGCAAAGTTTTTAAAGAACATTTGCTCAACTTTGTGTTCTGTGTCACGTGTTGCTAATTCTCACAATATTTCAAACTTTTTCATTGTTATTATATTTGTTATGGTGAAGTGGTTAGTGATCTTTGATCTTACTATTGCAAAAAGATTATGACTCATTGAAGGTTCAGTTGATGGTTAGCATTTTTTAGCAATAAAGTGTTTTTTAATTAAGGTATGTACTTTTTATAGACATAAACCATTGCACACTTAATAGACTATAGTATAGTGTAAACTTTTATATGCACTGGGCAAACAAAAAATTTGTGTGACTTGCTTCATTGCAGTATTCACGTTATAACATTGGTCTGGAACAAAACCCACAATACCTCTGATGTATGCCTCTACATCACATCTGGCTTTCAAGAAAAAATTATAAAGCATACCAAAAGCCAAACAAATTTTTGAAGAGACCAAAAACCATCAAAACCAGACATGGCAAAGATGTTGGAAGTATCAGTTTGGGAGTTTAAAACAACTGTAATTAATATGCTATGGGCTCTAAAGATTAAAGTGAACAACATGCAATAACAGAAGTGAAGTGTAAGCATACAGACGGAAATCCTAAGAAAGAACCAAATAGAAATGGTAAAGGTAAAATATACTGTAACATAAATGATGAAGACATTCGATGGGCTTATTAGTAGACTGAATATGGTTAAGGAAAGAATCTCTGAGCTACAGCATATAGCAACAGAATCCTCAAAATCCAAAAAAAAAAAAAAAAAAAAGAGAACAAGAACTGAAACAAACAAAAAAGCAGAATATTTAAGGACAATGGGACAACTACAAAATGTATAACATAACTGAAATTTCAGAAAGAGAAAAAAAGAAAAGAACAGAAAAAGTATTTGAATCAATAATAACTGGGAATTTCCCCAAATTAATATTAGACAGCAAAACACATATCCAGGAAACTCAGAGAATATTAAGCAGAATAAATTCTACAAAATATTTACACATAAGCATATAATTTTCAAATTACACATAATCCAAGATAAAGAAAATATTCTGAAAGGAGCCAGAGGGAAAAACATGTATAGAGGAAGAAAAATATATAATAACTACTTTTTCTCCTCAGAAACAAGGCAAGTAAGAAGAGTGTGGAGTAAAATATTTAAAATGTTGAGAGGAAAAATACCCACCAAACTAAATTCTGTATCCTATTAAATTATCCTTCAAAAAGTGGAAAGAGAAATAAAGGCTTTCTCAGACAAACAAAATGTAGGGAATTTGTTGTCAGTAGACCTGTCTTGCAAGAAGTATTAAAAGAAATTCTTTAGAAAAACCAAAACTAATATAGGTCAGAAACTAAGATCTACATAAAGAAAGGAAGGGCACTGAAGAAGAAATAAGTGAAGGTAAAATAATTTTTTTTATTTTTCTTATTCTTAAGTGACCTATCAGATAACAGTTTGTTCAAAATAACAATAACACCAATGTATTTGATTAGGTATTTTTAAGTATCTCATATATATATATATATACACACACACACACACACGCACATATACATATATTTACATATTCTTATATATAAGTGAAATAAATGACAGCAATGATATAAGGAAAGGAGGAAGGAATTAGGATTATATTATTATTATTATAAGGTCCACATATTACCTGTGAAAGTGTACTGTGCCATTTAAAAGTGGACTTTAGTTGTAAATGTATATTGCAAATTCTAAGGCAACCACTAAAAAAAATCTTTTAAAAAGTGTAACTGATATGCTAAGAAAGGAGAGAAATTGGAATCATATGAAACAATAACTTAAAATTACAAGAGGCAGAAAAAGTGAAAGAAAAAAATAGAAATAAAAGAGAAATTCAACAAATATAAACCAGTAATGAATATAGTAGATACTAATTCAATTATATCAATAATCACTTAAAATGTCAATGGTCTAAATGCACCAATAAAAAGACAGAGATTGTTAGAGTGGATAAAAAATGCAACCCAACTATAATCTGTCAACCAGAAAGCCACTTTAAATATAAATCTCATATAGAGATTCTAATCTGTGTGAGGTGGTACCTCATTGTACTTTTGATTTACATTTCTCTAATAATTAGTGATGCTGAGGATCTTTCCATGTGCCTCTTGAACATCTTTGTGTCTTCTTTGGATAGAAGTCTATTTAGGTTTTCCACCCATTTTTTGATTGGGTTGTTTCTTTTTTTGATATTGAGCTGCATGAGCTGTTTGTATATTTTAGATATTAAGCCCTTGTCAGTTGCTTTGTTTGCAAATATTTTCTCCCATTCTGAGGGTTGTCTTTTCGTCTTGTTTATGGTTTACATTGTAACACAAAATCTTTGAAGTTTAATTAGGTTCCATTTGTTTATTTTTGTTTTTATTTTCATTACTCTGATTTACGTCAAAGAGAGTTTTGCCTATGTTTTCCTCTAAGAGTTTTACAGTGCCTGGCCTTACCTTTAGGTCTTTAATCCATTTTGAGTTTATTTTTGTGTATGGTTTTAGGGAGTGTTCTAATTTCATTCTTTTATATGTAGCAGTCCAGTTTTCCCAGGATCACTTATTGAAGAGGCTCCCTTTTCTCCATTGTATATTCTTGCCTCCTTTGTCATAGATTAGGTGGTCATAGGTGCAAGGTTTTATCTCTGGATTTTCTATCCTAATCCTTTGATCTATATTTCTGCTTTTGTACCAGTACCATACTGTTTTGATTACTGCAGCTTTGTAGTACAGTCTGAAGTCAGGGAGCCTGATTCCTCCAGCTCCATGTTTCTTTCTCAAGATTGCTTTAGCTGTTTGAGGTCTTTTGTGTTTCTATACAAATTGTAAAAATTTTGTTTCTAATTCTGTGAAAAATGCCATTGGTAAGTTGACAGGGATTGCCTTGAATTTTTAGACTGCTTAGGGTAGTATAGTCATTTTCACAATATTGATTCTTCCAATCCAAGAACATGGTATATCTCTCCATCTGTTTCTGTCATGTTTCTTTCATCAGTATCTTACAGTTTTCTGAGTATAGGTGTTCTGCCTCCTTAGGTAGGTTTATTCCTAGGTGTTTTATTCTTCTTTTGCAGTAGTAAGTAGGATAGTTTCCTTAATTTCTCTTTCTCATCTTTTGTTGCTAGTGTATAGGAATGCTATACTTCATCAAATATATCTTTGACCCCCTTCTCTTTCTTCTCCTTCGGGGACCTGTATAATCCAAGGGTTATCTCTTTTTTTTAGTTTGTTTTTCTTTTTGTTGTTCTAATTGGGTGATTTCCATTACTGTAACTTCCATATCACATATGCATTCTTCTGTAACACTTAGTCTGCTATTCATCCTTCTATTGTGTTTTCATTTCAGTGTTTGTATTTTTTAGTTCTAACTGGCTTTTTTCTATATTTCCTAATTCTTTGTTAAAATTCACTGTTTGTCTATTCTTTTCCCTAATTCTGTTATCATTCTTATTGCTAATACTTAAAATATTGTATCTGGTTAATTGTTTATTTCTGTTTCATTAGTTGTTTTTTCAGAGCTTTTCTCTTGCTGTTTCAATTGAGAAAATCCCTGTCTTTTCATTTTGCTTATCTTTCTTTGTCTCTATGAAATTAGGTGAAACAGTTACCTATTGTGGTCTTGAAGAGGTGTCCTTTTGTGTGAGCATCCCTATATAATCTTTGTGTGCCCAGTGCATTTGGTGAGAGAGATAGATTTGATGTGAACAAAAGTCATGTCTTCCCTCTTTGCCATCACGACAATATTAAGTTTTCCAATCCATGAACCCGGGATGTCATTCCATTTATTTAAATATTCTCTTATTTATCCTAACAATGTTTTTAATTTTCACAGTATGTCTTGTGGCTCCTTGACTAAATGTATTCCTAAGTATTTTGTTTATGATACTGCAGATGGAATTATTTCTTAATTTCATTTTCATATTGTTCATTGCTAGTGAATTGAAACTCAGTTGATTTTTGTATACAGTAAGTCCCGTACATACAAACCTTCTAGTTGCAAACTTTCAAAGATGGGAATGTACACTTGTTACAGTACAGTACTAGATAGCCAATTGTGTTAGTTGGTATCTAGGCTAACTTTGTTAGACTTATGAACAAATTGGACTTATGAATGTGCTCTTGGAATGGAACTCATTTGTATGTAGGGGACTTACAATATAAGGCAGGGCTTTCCCTCTGGTCAGTGGCCATCTCCTCACTATCATGGGTGAGTTTGGATCCCACATTGATGGATCAGAAGCCCTGAGGGTTGAGTCTTAGCTGGCTCTTTTCCCTTTAAATGTGTGCTCTCCTATCTCCCAGCACCAGTCCACTTGCCCCAGAGGGGAATATTGCTAGAGCAAGTGGGACCAATGCTGGCTCTCAGCTTGTGACACGGTGCAGGCTTCTGTGGGCCAGTCCCAGAGAGAGATCCAGGCTGACTCTGACATGCCTCCTGTGCAAACCCCAGGAATGGTAACCCCCAGCATGAGTCTTATTTGTCCCTCACAGCTGATCACTTCCCCCTACTCTGACAAACCTGCCCTGCGGTAGAGGCACTCCACAGGGTACACAAGGCCTGTATGAGCTCTTTGCATGTTTCAGGGTAAAGGCTGTGTTGATCTAGCTGCCATCAGAGATTGGGACTGTTCCTGATGGGTTGCCTGTGTAAACCCCAGCAATGGCCTCCCCCTCTGCTCTCAGATGCAGTCCTGGGACTGAGTCACCTCTGCATCCCATGGCTGAGCTCTCTCCCCAGTCATGGTAAGCCTCGCTCCAGCGGGGAGCTGCAAGGTGAAGTAAGCTTTTGCTAGGCTCAGGCTGGGGTCTGGGAAACCAGGTTGCATGTGGGAAACCAGGCAGCCACTACAGTGATGCTCAATTAGCCGTTTCTTTCCTGCCTTAAGAGCAAGAAAGCCTTGTATACTCCTCATAAGTGGAGTCCACTCTTCCCACATACCTCATATTAGTCCCAGTGTACCTCCAACCTGCTAAGGAGGCTCACCTTCCATGTGTTCAAGCCCAGGACTGGGGCACCTAATACGTGGCTCGAACTTCTTACTCCACAGGATGGATTTCCACCCACGTATTCTCCTTTCTTCCCTGATTTCCGTCCCAACCTCATTACTTCTCTCTCCTTTCTACCTGGTTCCATGTGTATTTTTCTTACAGCTTTGGTTATACAGGAATATTTTTGCCAGTCTCTAGTTAGTTTTCAGTGAGAATTGTTCCACATGTAGATGTACTTTGATGTGTTCATGGGGAGAGGTGAGTTCCACATCCTCTTACTCCATTATCTTGATCAATCCCTCATGCCAGTAATTTTAAGACTTAAACCATACAATGAATTAATGGATATATTTCAAATATAAAAATACTGTTATGATGATCTGAAACTAGCTAAAGACCTCACCAAAATGTTTTTGGCTATCTTTGTTTTAGATATTATTACTTCTATAATAATAATCCTGCCCTTCCACTAGGTTCAACAGTGCCTTTTTTTTTTTTTTTTTTTTTTTTTGCGTTACATGGGCCTCTCACTGCTGTGGCCTCTCCTGTTGTGGAGCACAGGCTCTGGACATGCAGGCTTAGCAGCCATGGCTCACAGGCCTAGCAGCTCGGTGGCATGTGGGATCTTCCCGGACAGGGGCACAAACCCGTGTCCCCTGCATTGGCAGGTGGACTCTCAACCACTGCGCCACCAGAGAAGCCCCAACAGTACCGATTTTTTAGCTTCCTTATATATGCATTAGCTTATGGTACTTGTTTTTCTCTTTCTGACTTACTTCACTCGGTATGACAGACTCTAGATCCATCCACCTCACTACAAGTTACTCAATTTTTTTCCTTTTTATAGCTGAGTAATATTCCATTGTATATATGCAACACATCTTCTTTATCCATTCAGCTGTCAATAAATATTTAGGTTGCTTCCATGTCCTGGCTATTGTAAATAGTGCTGCAATGAACATTATGGTACATGTACCTTTTTTTTTTTTAATGTACCTTTTTAAGTTATGGGTTTCTCAGGGTATATGCCCAGTAATGGGATTGCTGGGTCATATGGTAGCTCTATATTTAGTTTTTTAAGGAACCTTCATACTGTTCTCCTTGGTGGTTGTAGCAATTTACATTCTCACCAAGAGGGCAGGAAGGTTCCCGTTTCTCCACACCCTCTCCAGCATTTATTGTTTCCAGATTGTTTGATGATGGTCATTCTGAATGGTGTGAGGTGATACCTAATTGTGATTTTGGTTTGCATTTCTCTAATGATTAGTGATGTTGAAAATTTTTTCATGTGTTTGTCTGCAATCTGTATGTCTTGTTTGGAGAAATGTCTATTTAGGTCTTCCACCCATTTTTGGATTGGGTTGATCGTTTTTTTGATATTGAGCTCTATGAGCTGCTTGTATGTTTTCAATATTAATCATTGTTCAGTTGCTTCATTTGCTAACATGTTCTCCTATTCTGAGGGTTGTCTTTTCATCTTGTCTATGGTTTCCTTTGCTGTGCAAAAGCTTTTGTTTCATTAAGTCCCATTTGCTTATTTTTGTTTTTATTTCTATTACTCTAGGAGATGTGTCTAAAATGATCCTGATGTGATTTATGTCCTAGAGTGTCTGTCTATGTTTTCCTCTAAGAGTTCTTTTTTCTGGCCATATATTTAGGTCTTTAATCCATTTTGAGTTTATTGTTGTACGTGGTGTTAGGAAGTGTTCTAATTTCATTATTTTACATGTAGCTCTCCAGGTTCCCCAGCTCCATTTATTGAAGAGGCTGTCTTTTCTCCACTGTATATACTTGTCTCCTTTGTCAAAAATAAGGTGACCATATATACGTGGGTCTGTCTCTGGGTTTTCTATCCTGTTCCATTGATCTATATTCCTGTTTTTGTGCCACTACCATATTTTCTTGATTACTGTAGCTTTGTTGTATAGTCTGAAGTCGGGGAACCTGATTCCTCCTGCTCCATTTTTCTTTCTCAAGTTTGCTTTGGCTATTTGGGTCTTTTTTTTCATACAAATTGTAAAATTTCTTGTTCTAGTTCTGTGAAAAATGCCATTGGGAATTTGGTAAGGATTGCACTGAATCTGTTGATTGCTTTGGGTAGTATAGTCATTTTTACAATGTAGATTCTTCCAATCTAAGAAAATTGTATATCTCTCCATCTGTTTGTATCATCTTTGATTCCTTTCACCAGTGTCTTATAGTATTCTGCACACAGTTCATATGCCTCCTTAGGTAGGTTTATTCCTAGGTATTTTATTCCTTTTGTTACAATGGCAAATGGGAGTGTTTTCTTAATTTCTCTTTCAGATTTTTCATTATTATTGTATAGGGATGCAAGAGATTTCTGTGCAATAATTTTATATCCTGCTACTTTACCAAATTCATTGATTGGCTCTAGTAATTTTTTGGTGACATCCTTAGGATTTTCAATGTATAGTATGTCATCTGCAGAAAATGACATTTTTACTACTCTTTTCAAAGTTTGATTCATTTTATTTTTTTTCTTCTCTGATTTCCATGGCTAAAAGTTCCAAAACTATGATAAATAATATTGGTGACAATGGAAAGCCTTGTCTTCTTCCTGATTTTAAAGGAAATGCTTTCAGTTTTCCACCATTGAGAATAACGTTTGCTGAGGGTTTATCATATATGGCCTTTATTATGTTGGGTATGTTCCCTCTATGTCCACTTTCTGGGGAGTTTTTATCATTAATGGGTGTTGAATTTTGTCAAAAGCTTTTTCTACATCTATTGAGATGAGCATATGGTTTTTATCATTCAATTTGTTAATATGGTGTATCACATTGATTGATTTGCATATATTGAAGAATCCTTACATTCCTGGGATAAACCCCCCTTGATCATGGTGTATGATCCTTTTAATGTGCTGTTGGATTCTATTTGCTAGTGTTTCATTGAGTATTTTTGTGTCAATGCTCATCATTTATATTGGCCTGTAATTTTCTTTTTTCTGTGGTGTCTTTGGTTTTGGCTTCAGTGTGATGGTGGCCATGTAGAATGAGTTTGGGAATGTACCTCTCTCTGCTATATTTGGTAAGAGTTTGAGAAGGATAGGTGTTAGCTCTTCTCAAACTCTTTGATAGAATTCACCTGTGAAGCCACCTGGTGTTGGGCTATTGTTTGTTGGAAGATTTTTAATCACTGTTTCAATTTCAGTGCTCGTGATTGGTCTGTTTATATTTTCTATTTCTTCCTGATTCATTCAGTAGGTTGTGCTTTTCTAAGAATTTGTCCATTTTTTTTCCAGGTTGTCCATTTTATTGGCATATAGTTGCTTGTAATAATCTCTCATGATCCTTTGTATTTTTACAGTGTCAGTGCTTACTTCTGCTTTATCATTTCAAATTTTATTGCTTTGGGTCTTCTCCCTTTTCTTCTTGATGAGTCTAGCTAATGGTTTATCAATTTTGTTTATCTTGTCAAAGAACCAGCCTTTAGTTTTATTGATCCTTGCTATTGTTTCCTTCACTTCTTTTTCATTTATTTCTGACCTGTTCTTAATGATTTCTTTCCTTCTGTTAATTTTGGGTATTTGTTCTTCTTCTAATTGCTTTAGGCATAAGATTAGTTTTTTTATTTGAGAGTTTTCTTGTTCCTTGAGGTAGGATTATACTGCTATAAACTTTTCTCTTAGAACTGCTTTTGCTGCATCCCATATTTTTTGGGTCATTGTGTTTGTGTTATCATTTTTTTCTAGGTATTTTTTTAATTTTCTCTTTGATTTCTCCAGTAATCTCTTGGTTATTTTGTAGCATAGTGATTAGCCTATATATATATATTTTTCAGTATTTTTCCTGTAATTAATTTAACATCTTATAGTACTGTGGCTGAAAAACATGCTTGATCTGATTTCAGTTTTCTTCAATTTACTGAGGCTTGTTTTGTAAACCAAGATGTGATTTTTCCTGGAGAATATTCCTTCAGCATTCCAAAACACAATGTATTTTGTTGTTTTTGGATGGAATATCCTATAAATATTGATTAAGTCCATCTGCTCTAATGTGACTTTTAAAGCTTGTGTTTCCTTGTTTATATTCTGTTTGGATGATCTCTCCATTGGCGTTAGTGGGGTGTTAAAGTCCCTTACCAGTATTGTGTAACAGTCAATTTCCCCCCTTATAGCTTTTAGCATTTGCCTTATGTATTGAGGTGCTCCTATGTTATGTTCATAGTTATTTACAATTTTTGTATCTTCTTCTTGGATTGATCTCTTGATCATTATGTATGTCCTTCCTTGTGTCTTTTAAAATGCTTTGTTTTAAAGCCTATTTTGTCTGATATGAGAATTACTGCTACAGCTTTCTTTTGATTTCCATTTGCATGGAATATCTTCTTCCATTCCCTCACTTTCAGTCTCTATGTGTCCCTAGGTTTGAAGTGGGTCTCTTGTAGGCAGCATATATACAGGTCTTATTTTTTATCCACTCAGCAAACCTGTGTCTTTTGGTTGGAGAATTTAATCCATTTACATTTAAGGTAATTTTTGATACCTATTCTCTTATTACCATTTTCTTAATTGTTTTGCATTTGTTTTTGTAGGCATTTTCCTTCTCTTGTGTTTCCTGCCTAGAAAACTACCTTTAGCATTTGTTGTAAAGCTGATTTTGTGGTGCTGGATTGTCTTAACTTTTGCTTGTCTGTAAATCTTTTCTTTTCTTTTTTTTTTTTTTGTGGTACATGGACCTCTCACTCTTGTGGCCTCTCCTGTTGTGGAGCACAGGCTCCAGATGCGCAGGCTCAGTGGCCATGGTTCACAAACCCAGCCACTCCATGGCATGTGGGATCTTCCCAGGCTGGGGCATAAACCTGTGTCCCCTGCATCGGCAGGCGGACTCTCAACCACTGCGCCACCAGGGAAGCCCTGTAAATCTTTTGATATGTCCATCGAATCTGAAAGACATCCTTGCTGGGTTGAGTAATCTTGGTTGTAATTTTTTTCCCTTTCATCACTTTAAATATATCCTGCCATTCCCTTCTGGCCTGCATTGTTTCTGTTGAAAGATCAGCTGTTAACCTTATGGGGATTCCCTTGTAGGTTATTTGTTGCTTTTCCCTTGCTGCTTTTAATATTTTTTCTTTGTGTTTAATTTTTGTTAGCTTGATTAATATGTGTCTTGGCATGTTTCTCCTTGGGTTTATCCTGTATGGGACTCTCTGCGCTTCCTGGTCTTGATTGACAATTTCCTTTCTCATGTTGGGGAAGTTTTTGACTATAGTCCCTTTAAATATTTTCTCAGACTCTTTCTTTTTCTCTTCCAATTCTGGGACCCTTATAATTCAAATGTTGGTGCATTAAATGTGGTCTCAGAGCTGTTTGAGACTCTCTTCTATTCTTTTCATTCTTTTTTTAAAATTCTGCTTGCAGGTGTTATTTCCACCATTCTATCTTCTAGCTCACTTATCCGTTTTTCTGCCTCAGTTATTCTGCTATTGATTCCTTCTAGAGTATTTTAAATTTCAGTTATTGTATTGTTTATTATTATTTGTGTGTTGTTTACTTCTTCTAGGTCCTTGTTAAATTTTCTTGTATTTTTTCTATTCTATTTACATGATTTTGTATCATCTTTACTGTTATGACTGAATTTTTTTTCAGGTAGTTTGCCTATTTCCTCTTCATTCATTTGGTCTTGTGAGGTTTTATCTTGCTCATTTGACTCCAAAATATTGCTCTGTCATCTCTTTTTCTCTAATTTACAGTATTTGAGTCTCCTTACCCTAGGCTGCAGGGTTGTATTTCCTCTTTCTTCTGTTCTCTACCCTCAGTGGTGAGGTTTGCTCAGTGTCTTGCATAATTTTCCTGATGGGAGGGACTTGTGCCTTCATTCTGTTGGGCAGAGCTGCATCTTTTCCCTTTGATGAGCAGGGCCATGTCAGCTGGTGTGTTTTGTGATGCCTGTCAGCTTAGTATGACTTTAGGTAGTCTGTGTGCTGATGGGTGTGTTTGTATTCCTGTCTTGTTTGTTGTTTGGTGTGAGGCGTCCAATGCTGTGAGCTGCAGGCAGTTGGGTGGAGCCAGGTCTTGGATTCAAATAGTGGCCTCCGTGACAGGTCTCATTGATTAATCTTCCCTGGGGCCTGGAATTCTCTAGTGGTCCAGTATCCTGGACTCAGTGCTCCCACCCCAGAGCCTCAGGTCTGACTTCCTGTCTAGGAACCAAGACCCCACAAATCACTCATCCTTGCAATAAAAAGGATTAAAGGGCTTCCCTCATGGCACAGTGGTTGAGAGCCCGCCTGCTGATGCAGGGGACACGGGTTTGTGCCCCAGTTTGGCACAATCTCACATGGTGTGGAGCAGCTGGGCCCATAAGCCATGGCCACTGAGCCTGCACATCTGGAGCCTGTGCTCTGCAATTGGGGAGGCCACAATAGTGAGAGGCCCATGTACCACAAAAAAAAAAGGATTAAATAAAAAACATAACTAAAAAAACTCCAGACAAATGGTAAAAAGTAAAATCAAAGAAACAAATATAGAAACAAGCACACACAGAAAAGAAACAAAAACAGAACTAAATAATACAAAAAGCAAGAGAACAATCAGACAAACAAAAGAATACATGAATGTAATCAAACACTTAAAAGGAAAACTACCAAAAACACAAAACAAAAAAAGAACAAAGCAGAGTGCCAAATGAAGGATGAAGCAAGGAAACAAAACAAATTGAGAAAAATGATTTGAAAAATAGAAAAAAAGAAAGGGGAAAGAAGACAGAACAACAGAAAAGCAAAGTGGAAATAGAAACATAAACTTTATATTAAAGAAAGAAAAAATAAATACAAACAAAACCCCAGGAAATGGTATAAACAAAATCAAACAAAAACAGAAACAAGGAAATAAAATACACAGATAAACAAACAAACAAAAGAACCAAATAAAACAAAAAGCAAGAAAACAACCAGACAAACAGAAGAACCCCAGAATGAAATCAAACAATTAGCATCACAACCAACAAAAACACAAAACCTAAATACAAAACCAAAGCAGTGTGCCAACTGAAGAATAAAGCAAGGAAACAGAACAAACTGATAAAAATGATTAAATAAAATAAAGTAAAAAGGGAGAAAACACAGAACAACAGAATAGCAAAGTAGAAATGGAAATATAAAAAAGTAAAAATATATTAAAGAAAAAATACAAGGGAAAAGAACACAGAACAATAGAAAAGTGAAGTAAAAATAGAAATATATAAAAAAAGAAAAAGTATGTTATAAAACACGAAGATCCCAAAAGACTAAATAACAAAAATACCTAAAAGAACAACTACAAACAAACAAAGAAAAGAAAAGCCAGAACCAACAACAGAATGAATCAAAACATAATAAAATTTATAGTAATAATTATGTTTCCCTGGGGTCTTCGCTCTAAGTGTCCTTGCACATGCCGTGATCCACAGCCCAACTCTGCCTCCCCAAGAGGCTCTCTTCTGCCTCTGGGATGGTCTCTGAACCTGCTCTGGGCCCTGTGGGGAACACTCAGATGCTGATCTGGCCCAATTCCTGTGGGTGTTTGCCCCAATGTCCACAGCTGTCAGAGCTAGACCGTTTTCATTTGTGGGAACACTCTTTGTCTACTCAGGTATTATACAGACCCAGTGTCTACCTAGCTGAATGTGGGGATTTAATCTTCAGCTTCTACAGCTGATGGAAATATTTTTGATCTTCTTCCTTAGTCGCCCTGCTCCTTGGTTTCAGCTTTGGTTTTATCCCCATCTTTGTGGTCCACCCACAGTAGTCTGGTCCTGAGGCTGCCTTGGAGCTCCTGGGTCTGCTCCAGTGAGGACAGGGCACAGAGGTGGCATGAGTGCTTTGATTACAGGAGCCCTGGTGGCACCAAATGCACAGGGAAGCTAGCGCCACAGGAACAAGAGATATAGTCCTAGTGAGGGCCTTTTCTGGTGCCCAGCATAAGGCACATGAGGGCCAGCCTTGAGGGGGCTTTTTTTTATTGCTCAGCAACTGGCACGTGAGAGCCAATCTTGAGAGGGTGTCTTTTATTGTTGTTGGCAGGCGCCAGCATGTGGGGGGAGAGAGATTACAATAGTGGCTCCTCCCCCTGCATGTGACTCAGCAATAGCACCCTGCTTCCATGGCAGGCTGGTCTTCCTCCATAGGCATTCCCTGCTGCTGATTTCCTCCCTCCTGTCCCCTCAGTCTGTCTCCCTACAGCCAGCAGCAGTTCTTGCTCCAGAGCTGTTCTCCAATTCTCAACCTCCAGCTCCCAGACCCCTTGCACACCTGTGAACACATGTCTTAATCTGGGGCAATAAGGGCCTGTGGTATGGACCATCTGTGTATTTCTCACTCTGTCCAGTCTGCCACAGATCAGCTGCTTCACCCTCTTCCAACAATCTGAAATGCTTCCCTTCTGTCCCAATTGATTTCCCCATTGGAGAGGGGGTTTCCCTGAATTCGTGAATCTCTTATCTGCTTCAGCGTCCCCTCCCCAGGGTGCAGGTCCTGTCCTGCTTCCTCTCCTCCTCTTTCTCCCTTCTTTTTTTCATCCTACTCAGTTATGAAGGGATCTTTATAGTCCTTTCTGTTGTCGAAGTTCTTATGCTAGTGTTCAACTGGTGTTCTGTGAGAATTGTTGCATCTATAGATGTATTCCTGATGCATCCGTAGAGAGAGATGAAATGCACATCTATCTACTCCTCCACCATCTTAACTCTCCAATTCCACTTAATCCACTTCTATTTTTTTCTTTAAGAATTTCCAAATTCTTTATTAATTGTATTTTTAAATTAGTAGGATAATAGTAATGTTACTCTTGAATTGTGTTTTTGATTTTATTATATGGAGACAGGCATGGGCATTTCAGTAATGATGCACCTATGCTATCATATCAACATTTTTATACACTAAGAGGCTAGTTGATCCAGCTTGCTAACTCTTCTTCCCAACATAAGCATGATAAAGAGATAATTAATTTTAAACTGGTATTGTTATTGTCCTGGAGTTGTAAACTAAGTTATTACTTCAGTTAGTAGAACCCATATGTGTGGTAATCAGAAGAAAGACTGGATTCAGTATTTTGTTCACTAGATGACAGCTCCTCTAAAAAATCTTACTGTACATGTCACTAAATTCAGGTTTCTGTACTATTTATCACCAGTTCTGCTTTCTGACATACTCAGAGTACTAGAAGACAACCTTCAAATTGTCCAATATTCCAACTCCCTCATTTTACAGATGAGAAGATTTGCTTCTAAAGAGAATCAGATGATTGATCATGTTCTCATATCCAGTTCATGACAAAACCAAGACTATGGCTAAAGTGGTTTAATTCTCACTCCATGTGTTTTTATCATTTTGATCTCTTTGAAACTCAGTCTATGATTATATGACTGCAAATAACTTAAAACTAACAAATGTAGTCAATTCTTTACCTTTGTACAAATAATCATGTATTTGTCATATAAACCAAACCTAATGATTATATTTCCCTATTGGAGTAATCAGTGTTGTGTAAGTATAGGCAGAAAGATCCAATTTGCCATTTAAGATGAGTATAATTTATATTTGAGTGGCTATAATAATGCCAAGGTTTTAATTAGGTTTCACAGAGGCATATTTGTTAAAGTGTTAAAACCTTCCAGTTAGTTTAACCTACAAATAAAATGTAAATTTGAATATAGTTGTCCTAAAAGTGTGTTCCTATAAGAACAGCTTGTCCAATTCAACACACAGTTGTTGAATACTCTCATTTATATGTGGTAGGTTAAGAATGTTTGCATTCTGTCACAGTACTCAGCTCTCTGTTTGTCACAATTTAGTTACAGCAAACCATCTATGGACTGAATTTTCTGTTTTAAAGTTTGAAACTCAGGGCAACAGAAATAATTTTTTAAACTAACAGCAAAGCATAATGAAACCTGAGTTGCTCCTCCTGATCTGAATATTTTGTATTAAGTAGATAAATTTAGTTCCTGGCTCCCTCAGTGAAAAAAAAATTTAAAAGTACACGTTAAACCCTTTATTAATTGCAAGATAGAAATTCCAGCAAAGATATGAAGGATGTGATTATTTTTATGAGTCATTGAAGCGTAGGAATAACAATGCACCGAGGGGGAAAAATAACTCAGAACAAACACAGTTTCATATACTTATTAAATAATAACTCTCACTGTAATTAACTCAGTGCACCAAATAGTTTTTTGTTTTTGTTTTTTTCTGAGGTACGCGGGCCTCTCAACACTGTGGCTTCTCCTGTTGCGGAGCACAGGCTCTGGACGTGCAGGCTTAGCGGCCATGGCTCACGGGCTCAGCCGCTCCATGGCACGTGGGATCCCCCTGGACTGGGGCACGAACCCGTGTCCCCCACATCGGCAGGCGGACTCCCAACCACGGCACCACCAGGGAAGCCCCCAAATATTTTTATATCATTATTTATAATGAGGGAAGGAGTTTGATATATGTTACACAAAGACAAATTCTGGAAATTTCAAAAGCTTATATAGCTGTGTGTACTACACCATTGTTCATTTAACTTAAATACAAATTCTGTACTATATTAGATTCTTCTTCCCTTGGTTGGGAACAACCTGTCAATATATAAAAGCTAAATAACTCCTTAAAAGTGATTGTAAACATGTTCTGACCAAACAAGTCAATTAAGTAGCAATGATTTATAGACACTAACACTGTATCATACACTGAACATGGGAAAATTTTTTAAAATATTCTTACTTGATTCACTAGTAATTATGCTGTGATTATTGACAATTTCATGTACACATGAACTTAGCCATATAAAATATATCCCAAATGAATGAGGTAGGTGGTAGATGAAAAGGAATGTAGAAGATTAAGTTACTTTAGGCCAAGGTGATCAAAAATGTTCTTTAGACTCTAATTTACATGTATTCATCACTTAGATGTTAACATCCTCTAAGTTTCAACTTTGACCCTCTTTATTTCTCATTCTACCTGTGCTGCCCAATACAGTAGCCATTAGTCACAAGTGGCTATTTAAATTTAAATTAATTAAAATTAAATATTCAACTCCTCAGTCACATTAGCTATAATTCAAGTGCTCAATAATGACACGTGGATAGTGAATTCTGTATAAGGCAATGCAGATTATAGAGCATTCCCATCATTGTAGAGTTTTATCAGACAATGCTTTGAATCTACCCACTTAGCCTAAGAAATTTTGTCTATATCATGCCTCACCTGATCCTGATGATTACTCCCAAATCTGTTTTTCTATGCCTTGCTTTTCTCGCATATTAAATAGGATAATAATAATACCTACCGGGCTTCCCTGGTGGCGCAGTGGTTGAGAGTCCACCTGCCAATGCAGGGGACACGGGTTCGTGCCCCGATCTGGGAAGAGCCCACATACCATGGAGCGGTTGGGCCCATGAGCCATGGCCGCTGGGCCTGCGCGTCTGGAGCCTGTGTTCCGCAATGGGAGAGGACACAACAGTGAGAGGCCTGCATACAGCAAAAAAAAATAAAAATAAAAATAAAAAATAATAATAATACCTGCCAAATAAGATTATTAAGACAATAAAATAAAATAATACATGCAAGTATTCTGAAAATCACTAAACCCATAGTAGGCCCTTAATTATGTTTAATAAATAAGACATGTATTCATCATGACTAATGATAACACTCTTCTGAACCCCAGAATTGTATATTTAACTACTTATTGGAATCCACATTTGAATTTCATGCAGAAACCTCAAACTCAGTAGAGCCAAAGCCAAACTATGCAGTACAAGTCTGTCTTTTGCACAATAATCATTTAAATATTTGAAGACAATCATTATTTCTATTTGTAGATTGTTCTGGGTTAAAAAATACTTAGTCCCATTAATATTTTTGTCTGGTGCTTTCTAAACACCTATGATTTGTTTTAAAATTTTCAGATTAAGTGTCTCATCTTTTGTGAAATTTTTCCTGATCCTATGGTATCTACAAACTGATACATAAATCAATAATTGCATTTCTTATACTATATAGGAAATTGTACCTTTCTGATCATTTCTATCACTAGATGATAAGCTTATTGACCATAATAACTATTTCTTATTATTGCATTCCTAGGTGTTAGCATAGAGCCTGGGCCAGAATAAGGACTAGCCAAACCCTGTTTGGATAAATAAATAAGTGTTTCACAGAGGAAAGGAGCTTTGAATTATGGGCTAAAGGATGACTAGAGTTTAGATGGAGAGAAGAGTAAAAATGGGATTAATGAAGCCATCAGGTTGTGCAAGTATGAGGTGCCTGAGGGGGTGCTGGTGACAGGTGAGTAGGCCAGTTTGATTGGAGAAGAAAATTTATTTAGGAATAAAGTGCAAAATGAGTATGAAAAAGTTTTCTGAATTTAATAGAGAACTCTAAATATTCTATAAGCAGTGAGGAATCACTAGTAAATTGAGATGAGGAAAGTGGTATTATCAAAACAAGTTTCCATCATGGGTTGGGGAAGATGCTAGAGATGGTGATATCAGTTATAAAACTATTGCAGTGGTCCAGGCATGAGGTCACAAAAGTCTCAAAATAAGGTAATTGTATTAAGAAATGTGGGATCAGGGAAAAGGTTCTTAGGCAGAGAAAAAGAAAACAAAGATGATAGAAATTGAGATACCTGATAGATAATCTGGATGGGCTAAAAAGGAAGGTGTTTGGTTTTAGAAATACTTTGGTTGAGGTACCTATGGGTAAGACCTATGAAGGGAAATATTCCACATGTGCATTATATGCTGAACTGAAGCACGAAAACATATTTGACCTAGAGATATGGATTTGGGAATAGATTGCTTGTGTTACTAATGATTATTGAAACTATAAGAATATAGGAGAGTTATGAGGATAATAGTGCATAGAAAGAAAAATAGGCCTAGTACTAGGTCTTGGAGAACGTCCATATTTAGGATTTTGGGGTAAAAAAGATAAGCCAAGGAAAACTGAAAAATAATCATCCAAGAGATTGACTCCACCTTGCATTATGTGAACTGCAGATATTCCGTTGTCTTAAGGCAATGGTTCTTGTTCTAACAAAGTTGGTAAAAAATCATGTTGTTGGCTTAATTTTTAACAATGCTACCATTCTCCACACACTTACATTTTCTCTAATAACTTGGCCATATATCTCCACTATGTATACATTTATCTTTCCACTTCCTTACTATTATTCTTGCCATCATTTTTTTCCTCTGAATGATTTTCCTACAGGAGACAACCGCTGTTTTTTTTAAAGGCAAACAATTATAGCACTTTTGCTTAATTGTCCCATTCACCAGATAAATAGAAGTATCTGTCTTTATTTCAAAAGTATTTAAGATAATGTTTTTTTTTAAGGAATTCTGAAAAGTTTGCAGATATGTAGGCTCTGATAAAAATGTGTTCATCTTAGGCACAATTTCCCAATGTCAATTCCATTAAACATCAGTTTACTTGGTTGCTAATCAGTGTTTGCAATAAAAGATTTTCTTAGTCAAATAGATTTGGAAATGATAGGATAATCAAAGTTAAATGGGTTTCTTAAATGCAGCACACTTCCCAGAGCTTTTAATGTGCTAATGGGTATGGAAAATCTCCAAGAGGACAATATCTTATAAAGCATATCTTAATGAATCATCTTGCTGGGTCAGTACTTCATGGAGCACGTTTTGGAACACATGTATTGAAGGTAAATTGTTTTTCCACAGGCGCTCGTATGTGTAAATGATGTGGACACCAGAATAAGTACTCGCCTAGTTTTGCTGCTTTTATAATTTTATTTACCTCTCCAGTGGTTTTACTTTGTATGAAAATAGGCTTCCCTCCTTGTTCTTTAACGATTTTAGCAAGCACACATCTGCGTTATTTTATAAATCAAAGTGTTAATTGTATAAAAGTTTACGTTTTATTTCCTCATGCAATTCTTCAGGGCTTATGATTGAGTGAGAAAATGTTCACATTTAAATTTTTACTTTTGAAGATTAGACTTGTTCATAAAGTTGCAGAACTACCAACAGGAAGTCCCTTTTATATTCAATAGTAATTTTATTTTTGCCTAGTGGAATAGCATAGTGCGGGAAATAAATAAATAAAAACATTGTTGTTTATACCTTTCTAACTGCTTTGATTAGGTTCCAGAGGATATACCCAAGGGAGAAATTGAGATTTTAGAAAGACACAGAATCCTATCACTTTAAAAACTGTAGGAACAATGCTGCCAAGTGTCAACTTTGTTAGAGTGGTATCACTGCATTATTTCTCCCTATCCTCTATTTTAATAATCTATCTGTGGATAAAAAGAAAATTGTATGAGTAAATAGTATATTTACTTTGATTAAATATTTTGAGTAAATTGTATATTTATATGCTAACAAAGTAATATTAGTTTTTCCTTAAAAGTATGATACCACTATTAAATTATTAGGATGCCTTGATAATATAAAAATTGGGATAACACTGAGAGAATTTTCATTATTGCTATCTTCTCTATGGATGCTTTTAAGATCTGCTCAAACAAAAAAGAAAAACAAACGAAAAAGAAACAAAAACAGAAATTAGTTTGCATTTTTATTTCTTACAGGTTGTCATATGGATAGATGATTCACCTTTTTCTCTATGGCCCCAGGGGATAAAACTAAGAGCAATGGGTGAAGGAGGGAGACAGAATACAGTTCAGTATAAAAATCAATTCTCCAGTAGCCTGAACAGTCCATGTACTATATATAGATTGGCGAGTTCCCAGTTATTTAAGGAGTTCATGTAAAGGCTGAGTGAGCACTTTCCAAGAATGTCATATCATCAAGCATCAGATAACCTTTAAGGTTCTTTTTATTTCTGACATTCATAGTACAGGATTCTATGATTTATAAATTAATATTATTACTAACAGTGTTAACCATGTTCTCTTAAATATACTTTAAATGTTTTATTTGAAAAAGTAATGCATGCACAGAATAAAAAGTATCTTGTATTACAAAAGAAAATATATCTCCAATCCTATATATTCCGGATTCCCCAATTGTCTTGTCTCATCAAAGGCAATTGCTTAACATTTTTTTGTGTATCTCTCTATCATTCTATGATTTGGGTGTAAGTGTACATGCTGTCTCCCTTGTTTTACACAAATTGTAATATACTATGCTTTCTTTTCTGTATGTTACTATATATATGTGTGTATTCTATATATAGTTTTTTCTGTACACATATATGCAATTCATGCATAGTACTTCATCATATGAATTAATTAAACTTTTAAATAGATTTCATTTTTATAGCAGTTTCAGGTTCACAGCAATATCAAGCAGAAGACACATCACACATACTCCTTGCCAGTTTGGAAAGTTGTGCAACCATCACTACAATCCAGTTTTAGGACATTTATATCACCCCCAAAATTTATCTCAGGCCCATTTACAATCAATCCCCACTCTCATTTCTAATCCAGGTACTATTCTGCTTCAGTGGCTAAAGATTTGCCTTTTATAGAAATTTCATGTAAATAAGGTCATGCAGGATACATTCTTTTGTATCTGTCTTCTCTCCCTTGGCATAATATTTTTAAGGTTCCCCTATAGTGTACAATAGTAGTTTGTTTCTTTCTTATTTCTAAATAGTACTCCATTGTATAAAACCACATTTTGTTTAACCACAATATGGATTCTGTCAATTTTACAGCTATTATGACTAATGCTTCTATGAACATTTTATTCAAGTCTTTGTGTTAACATGTTCTTTTTATTGGCATATAGTTGACTTACAAAATTATATTTGTTTCAGGCATACAACATAGTGATTCAATATTTTTATAGATTATACTCCATTTAAATTTATTACAAAATAATGGTTGTATTCCATTTGCTGTACTATCAACCTTGTATCTTATTTATTTTACACATAGTAGTTTGTCCTCTTAATCCTATACCCCTATCTTGCCCCTCTCCTATCACTCTTCCACTGGCAAACATTAGTTTATTCTCTATATCTGTGAGTCTGTTTCTGTTTTGTAATATTTATTAATTTGTTTCGTTTTTTAATTTCCACATATAAGTGAAAACTTACAGTATTTGTCTTTCTCTGTCTGACAGATTTCACTAAGCATAATACCCTCCAGGTCCATCCATGTTGTTTTGAATGGCAAATTTTAATTCTTTTATTATGGCTGAGTAATACCCCATTGTATATGTATAACACATCTTCTTTATCCATTCGTCTGTTGATGGACACTTAGGTTGCTTCCATACCTTGGCTATTGTAAATAATGCTGTTAAGAACATTGGGGTGCATATATCTTTTCGAATTAGTGTTTTCATTTTCTTTATATATATACCCAGGAATTGATGGATCATAGGGTAGTTCTATTTTTACTTCCTTTGAAGAAACTCCGTATTGTTTTTCATAATGACTGCACCAGTTTACATTACCACCAACAGTGTCCTGGGGTTCCCTTTTCTCCACAATCTCACCAACATTTGTTATTTGTGGTCATTTTGATGATTGCTATTCTGCCAGGTGTGAGGCAATATCTCATTGTGGTTTTAATCTACATTCCCTGATGATAAGCAATGTTGAGCATCTTCTCATGTGCCTGTTGGCCATCTATGTCTTCCTTGAAAAAATGTCTATTCAAATCTTCTGCCCATTTTTATTTTTATTTTTTAAATAATGAGTTGTATGAGCTGTTTATATATTTTGGGTATTAACCCCTTATTGGACATATAATTTGCACATATTTCTCCTATTTAATAGATTGTCTTTTCATTTTGGCCATGGTTTCCTTTGCTGTGCAAAAGCTTTTAAATTTATTCAGATCCACTTTATTTATTTTGTTTTGGTTTCTTTTGCCTGAGGAGACAGATCCAAAAAAATATTGCTATGATATATATCAAAGAGTGGTCTGTTTATGTTTTCTTCTGGGAGTTTTACGGTTTCCAGTCTTACATTTAGGTATTTAATTTCAAGTTTATTTTTGTATATGGTGTGAGAAAATGTTCTAATTTCATTCTTTTACATATAGCTGTCCAGTTTTCTCAGCACTACTTATTGAAGAGACTGCCTTTTCCCCATGGTATGCTTTTGCCTCCTTTGTCATAGATTAATTGGCCATGAGTACGTGGGTTTATTCCTGGGCTTTCTATTCTGTTCAATTGATCTATGTGTTAGTTTTTGTGCCAGTGCCATAATGTTTTGATTACTATAGATTTGTAATATAGTCTGAAGTCAGAGATAATGATACCTCTAACTTTGTTCTTTTTTCTCAAGATTGCTTTGGCTATTCAGCATCTTTTGTGGCTCCATATAAATTTTAGGATTATTAGTCCTGTGAAAAATGTCATGGGTATTTTGATGGGGATTGAATTAAATCTGTAGATTGCTTTGTGTAGTATGGATGTTTTAACAATGTTAATTCTTACAATCCATGAACATGGGATATCTTTCCATTTCTTTGTATCATCTTCAATTTATTTCATTAATATTTTGTAGTTTTCAGAGTACAGGTCTTTTACCTTCTTGGTTTTTATCCCTAGGTGTTTTATTCTTTTTGATGCAATTTTAAACAGAGTTGTTTCCTTCCTTTCTCTTACTGACAATTCATTATTATTCTATAGAAAAGCAACAGATTTCTGTATTAATCTTTTATCCTGCAACTTTACTAAATTCATTTATTAGTTCTAGTAATTTTTTTAGTGGCGACTTCAGGGTTTTCTATATATAGCATCATGCCATCTGCAAATAGGGACAGTTTTACTTCTTCCCTTGAACATACATTCTTAGTTTTTTGTGTATATACCTTGGAATGTAATTGCTGGGTCATATGCTAAAGTTATGATTAACTCTTTAAGGTATTGCCAAATTATTTGCCAAAGGGATTGCTCCACTTTTTAATTTTCAGCAGCAATATATGTTCATTCCAGTTTCTCACTATATCCTATAGTGAGTATAGTTGTCTTTTGGATCACAGCCATTCTAGTGAGTTTATAGTGATATCTCTTTGTGATTTTTAATTTATATTTCATAAAGCAATTGTATTGAGCATCTTTTCATGTGTTTATTAGCCATTCATATAACTTATTTGATGAAATGTCTTTCAAATGTCTTGACCATTATTTTAAATATTTAAAAGATTTTATTTTTAACACGTTTTTAGTTTCACAATAAAATCGAAAGTATAAAAATTTCCCATAACTGCCCCTGTTCTCACAAATGCTCACCTTCCCCAAATTTCAACATACCCCACCAGAATTACATTTTTTACAATTGATAAACCTATACTGATAGATCATTTACACCCAAAGTCCATAGTTTATGTTCGGTTTCATTCTTGGTGTTCTGCACTCTAAGGGTCTGGAAAAATGTTTAATGACATGTATTCATCATAATAGCAACATACAGAGAATTTCACTGCTCTAAAAGTCCTCTGTTTCACCTACTCATCATTTTTACCCCATCTCTATCTCCTGGAAAGTACTTATCTTTTTCATGCCTTCATAGTTTTGCCTTTTTCAGATGCCATATGTTACAATCTTATAATATGAAGCCTTTTTTAATTAGTTTCTTTCACTTAGTAATATGCATTTATGTTTCCTCCATATCTTTTCATGGCTTGAAAGCTCAATTCCTTTTAGTGCTGAATAATGTTCCATTTTCTGGATGTTCCACAGTTTATTTATCCATTCACCTCCTAGAGGACATGTTGATTGTTTCCAAGTTTGGGCAATTCTAAATAAAGCTGCTATAAACATCTTGTGCAGGTTTTTGTGTGAACATACGTTTTCTCCTCCTTTGAGTAAATACCAAGGAGAGTGATAGCTGGGTCATATGGCAAGAATATATTTAGTTTTGTAAGAAACCATAAAACTGTCTTCCAAAGGAGCTGTACCATTTTGCATCCCCACACAAAGTGAATGAGAATTCTTGTTACTCCACATCCTTTTGGTGTTATGTGTTCCTCATTTTGACCATTCTAAGAAATGATTAGGAGTATTTCATTATTGTTTTAATTTACTTTTCACTGATGACATGTAATATGGAGCATCTTTTCATATATTTATGTGCCATCTGTATATTTTCTTTGGTGAGGTGTCTATTAGGGTCCTTGGCCCATTTTTTAATTGGTTTTTTTTTGTTTTCTTGTTGAGTTTTTGAGTTGTTTGTAAATTTGGGGTTTTAAACTTATTTATTTTATTTTATTTTTAATAAAAAATATATTTAATGTTTACAACATGATGTTTTGTTATACATGTACATAATGAAGTAATTACTATAACTAAGGTAATTAACATATTTATCTCCACACATAGTTACTATTGTGTTTGTGTGTGTGCTGAATGCACCTGATATGTACGCTTTATCAAATTTCCAGTATATAACACAGCATTATTAACTATAGTCTTCATGATGTATGTTTGATTTCTAAAACTTATTATCCTCCATAACTGGAACTTTGTATCCTCTAGCCAACGTTCCCCCATTTCCTCCACCTCCCTACCCCTGGTAACCTCCATTCTACTCTTTGCTTCTGTGACTTTAACATTTTTAGATTGCACACATAAGACCATGCAGTAGTTTTCTTTCTGTGTCTGGTTTATTTCACTTGGCATAATGTCCTCCAGATTATTTCTTTCTATATTTGGGTTAACAGTCCTTTATCAGATGTGTATTTGCATGTATTTTCTCCCAGTGTGTTGCTTGTCTTCTCATTCTCTTGGTGTTATCTGTTGCAGAGCAATTTTTCATTTTAATGAAGTCCAACTTATCAAATATTTTTTTCAGGGATCATGAGTTTGGTAATGTATCAAAATTATTACCATACCTTTTGTGAAGGGTTTAAGGTCTGTGTTAAAGTTCTTTTTTTTTTTTTTTTGCATATGTATGTCCTGTTGATCTATCACCATTTGTCGAAGAGACTGCATTTGCTGCATTGTATTGCTTTTGCCCTTTTGTCAGAGATGAGTTGACTATACTTATGAGGATCTACTTTTGGACTCTCTAATCTGTTCCATTGATCTATTTGTCTATTATTTCACCAACAGCACACTGTCTTGATTACTGCAGTTTTAGAGCAAGTCAACATCAGGTAGTGTCAGTCTTCCAACTTTGTTCTTCTTCAATATTGAGTTGGCTACTCTCTGTCTTTTGTCTCTTCATATAAACTTTAGAACCTGTTTGTTAATGTCCACAAAATAACTTGCTAGGATTTTGATTGGAATTGCATTGAATCTCTAAATTATGAAATTATGTTGGGAAGAACTGACATATTGACAATATTGACTCTTCTATTTATGGGTAATGAATATCTCTCCATTTATCTAGTTTTTCTTTGATATCTTTCAAGTTTAGTATCTCCTTATATAGACTGTGTAAATACTTTTTAGATTTATACCTAGGTATTTCATTTGGGGGGGTCCTAATGTAATAGGTATTGTGTTTTTAATTTTGAATCCCACTTGTTCATTGCTGGTATATAGGAAAATGAAAGACTTTTTCATATTAACTTTGTATCCTGCTACCTTGCTGTAATCACTTATTTGTTTCAGGAGTTGTTTGATCAGTTCTTTCAGATTTTCTACATAGATGATCATGTCATATGCAACCAAGACATTTTTGTTTCTTCCTTCTAAATCTTTATACCTTTCATTTCTTTTTCTTGTCTTATTTGCACTATCTAGGACTTCCAATAAAATGTTTAAAAACACTGGTGAAAGGAGATATCCTTGCCTTGTGGATCTTAGAGGAAATGCTCCAAGTTTCTCACCATTAAATGTGATGTTAACTGTAGGGTTTTTGTAGATATTTTATCAGGTTAAGGAAGTCCCACTGTATTCATTATATACTGTTTTCTTTTTATCATGAATGGGAGTTGAATTTTGTCAAATGCCTTTTTCTGGATCTATTGATATGATTGTGTGAATTTTCTCCTTTAGTCTGATGATGTTATGGTTTAAAATAATTGATTTTTGAATACTGAACCCACCTTGCATACCTGGGATAAAGCCTAATGGTCCCAGGTATAATTATTTTATACATTGTCATATTCTATTTGTTAATATTTTGTTGAGGATTTCTGCATCTATATTCATGAGAGATATTTGTCTGTAGGATTTTTTTTCAATATCTTTCTCTGGTTTTGTTATTAGGATAATTTTGCCCTCATAGAATGAATTAGGAAGCATTCCTTCTGTTTTCATTTCCTGAAAATGATTGTAGAGAATTGGTATAATTTCTTCCTTAAATGTTTGGTAGAATTCACCAATGACGCCATCTGGCCTGGTGTTTTCTCGTTTTAACAGATAGGGGTTAATTCTTTTTTTTTTTTTTTTTTTACATCTTTATTGGAGTATAATTGCTTTACAATGGTGTGTTAGTTTCTGCTTTATAACAAAGTGAATCAGTTATACATATGTTCCCATATCTCTTCCCTCTTGCATCTCCCTCCCTCCCACCCTCCCTATTCCACCCCTCCAGGTGGTCACAAAGCACCGAGCTGATCTCCCTGTGCTATGCAGCTGCTTCCCACTAGCTATCTACCTTACATTTGGTAGTGTATATATGTCCATGCCTCTCTCTTGCTTTGTCACAGTTTACCCTTCCCCCTCCCCATATCTTCAAGTCCATTCTCTAGGAGGTCTGTGTCTTTATTGTTGTCTTACTAGGGGTTAATTCTTATTAGCTATTGCTTGTTGCGTGAAATTTGACAGATTTGTCTTTCAAGGAATTGGCCCATTTGTATTAAGTATATTTTAATTTGATTCTTATTAATGTGAATTTCCATTGTTTCTAATGTTTTCTGTTATTGACAATGCTACAATGAACGTCTTTGTATATGTACCTTAGTGCAGAACTGTACCTCTGTGGGGTAAATGGTTACAAATATTATTATTTGGTCAAAGTGTGTCTGCATTTTAATTTTCTATACACATAGCCAAAATGTACACTATGCATGTTTCATGGACATATTTTACTGAGACCAAAACCAAAACCATATTTTGTACTAATTTCTGCACATTTAAATTTATTACAGGTGTCAAGGAAATATTGTTACTACAAGAAGGAAATACTAGTACCTGCACATAGTATTTGTATAAAACTATAGAAAATAAAACTGTTATCTTAAATAAATTGTTCATTCTGGGAAACAGTGTTTAAAAATAAAATTTAAATTACCTTTTAACCAAATCTACAAGCAACTATCAGGAAGTCACATTCTCTGTTGGAGAGAATTAGATTTTCTTAAGCTGAAAAAGCAATGAGAGATTGGAGACAAGTCACAAAATGTAACTTCTCACTATCTCAAGATTTCTGGTTTAGGTAGACCCCTGCAGAAGTGTCCATTCTCTCTTCTCACATGTCATACATGAAATTTCACAGAATAACCAGTCCGCAATTTGTCTCACCCTTTTGATTCTCTGAGAGTAAATATTATTTCTAGAAAATAACGGCCTGTGTATCATTACTTCTTCCTGTTTCCATACCCTACATAAACTTCTATTCACCATCCACCCTGCCATATTCTTATGCAGGATTTCATCACCTGTCACCTGAACTTTCTAAAAAAACTTCCTTCTAATATTTTTGTTTTGCATATGTATTTTTAAGTACTTGTACTTAATGACACACATAAATACTTATATGCTGTCTCCTAAAATAATGTACTTTAGTATTACCTTTTATCACTTAATTTTATTGTTAAAGTACTACAAGCCATTAAATATATTGTTGCTATTATTATTCTGAACAAACTGTTATAATTAGGTCAATAAGAAAAATAAATTTTTATGTTGCCTTCACTTATTCTTTCTCTAATTTTTTTTTTCTTTACGTGGAATCAGGTTTATGACCTGTATCATCTTACTCCTCTCTGAAGAACTTCTTTTAACATTTCTTGCAAGGTGCATTTACTAGCAACAAATTCTCTTAATTTTTCTGCCTGAAAAAAGAAGTATTTACTTCTCTTCACTTTTGAAGGTTAGTTTCACTGCATACAGCGTTTGAGTATGTGGACTTTTCTCTCTCAACACTTAAAATATTTCACTCCACTCTATTCTTGCTTGCATGGTTTCTGAAAAGAAATCAAATGCAATTTCTTGTCATTGCTCACCTAGAGGTAAGATGTTTCTCCCCCCTGGTTTCTTTCAGTATTATTCCTTTGTCTTTGATTTTCAGCAATTTGACTATTATATGGTTAGATGCAGTTTTTCAGAATTTAATCTGCTTGGTGTTCTCTGAGTTTCTTGGAACTGTGCTTTGGTATCTGACATTAATTTGAGGGAAATTCTCAGTCAATATTACTTTAAATATTTGTCTTTCTTCTTTCTTTTTCTCTCTCTTTCTATCTCTCTCCCTTCCTTCCTTCCATCCTTCCTTCCTTTCTTCCTTCCTTCCCTCCTTTCTTTCTTTTCTTTTCTTTTCTTTCTTTCTTTCTTTCTTTCTTTCTTTCTTTCTTTCTTTCTTTCTTTCTTTCTTTCTTTCTTTCTTTCTTTTCTTTCTTTCCTTCCTTCCTTCCTTCTTTCTTTTTCTTTCTTCCTTCCTTCCTTCCTTCCTTCCTTCCTTCCTTCCTTCCTTCCTTCCTTCCTTCCTTCCTTCCTTCCTTCCTTCCTTTCTTTCTTTCTTTCTTCTTTCTCCTAGTATTACTATTGCAAGGATAATTCACCTTTTGTATTGTCTCACATTTCCTAGATATTTTGTTCCTTTTTAGTCTTTTTCCCCTTTGTTTTTCAATTTGGGAAGCTTTTATTGACACATCTTCAAGATCACTGATTCTTTTGTCAGCTGTGTCTACTCTACTAATGACACCATCAAAGGCATTCTTCATTTCTGTTACACTGTTGTTGTTTTTTTTTTTCTAACATTACTTTGAATTTTCTAGCATTTCTTTTGAATTTTGTTTCTAAGCCTTCTTAGGATTTTCATCTTTTTCCTTACATTATCCATCTGCTCTTGCATGTTTTCCATTTTTTTCATTAGAATCTTAGGCATAATAATTATAGTTATTTTAAATAGATGGCCTGATAATTCCAACATCCCTTTTATATCTGAGTCTGATTTTGATCCTTAACTCTGTCTCTTTAACTATGTTTTCTGTCTTTTAGTATAACTTGTAATTTTCATTGGAAGTCAGGCATGATGTACTGCATAAACAAAACTATTTAATGATATTTAATAATTTAAAATCTTTTTATGTCTAGAGCACTTGATCTGATCAATTAGTCTATTTATGACAGTTCAGATTCAAGCTGCTGTAATTTTTAAAATATAGGTAGGCCAATCAACACATTCGCCATTTGCTAAAATGGTAAAATTATTTTATTTTCTGTTCTCTCATCACTTTAGGGCAAAGATAATTCTTGTGGATTTAATTTCATGACAAAGTTCTCATGGAACAAGGAACTCATTTTAATTTGTTTTTGTTTTCTACTGAATAAAATTACAATTTTGAATTTAACATCAATAAGAATGCCATATGATTCTTTCAGAAATTGAAATGCCTTATATTTTGCCTTTAACCTAAAGGGATTTTCTGAGATTAAAAAAATATATATATATATATAATAAAATTTTGTTATCTGTTTTAGTACACCTAAATATATAGACATCCACATTTGTTGCTTGCACATTCTGTTTATTTTATGGCTTTTTATCATTTTCAAATTTTTATTTCAACACAAAATTTTTTAATATAGTAAGTTATTAACAAAATGAACTGGCCAATTATGTGCATATGGCTTTCTTTATTACATTTTGGCATTTGAATAACTTTCTTAGTCTAATTTAAAGTCCAGCACAAAATTCTAATATTAGTCCAGGCATACATCAGTATGAAGTTGCAATAAATCTGTTAAAGATTTAAGCAAGGCTATTTAAGTAATGACTTTGAATTTTTAAGGTTATTCTAATAGTATGACTTACTCTGGGATGGATGATTATTGACATCATGCCTCAGGCATGAAATGTTTTAAATTAATTATCTGCTGATCAAGAATATCTTTGTTTCAATTGTTACTTGACCTTTATTTTTTCAAAAAAGATCTTCTCCTTTATTTAATGCTTAAAGTTATTTTTGCAATTTGCTTAATCATTTTTTTTCTACTGTTTTAACTAGTTCATAATTGTTAGGAAAAATACTCTGATATCATTTACAAAAATATAATGGCTGCATCATGGATACAGTTTTTTAAAAGTTCCCCAATTAAATGTATTGTTTCCAAAAGACCTCTTGTGAAAATATGTTTCTGTGTGTTTTCTGTTTTCTTTTATATTATTTTTTTTTTCAGTATTAGAGCAACCTTCATGACACTGCATTTAACAATCTTGGAGTGGCTGCAAATTATTTGTGTCTCCACTTTTTGCTCAGGTTAATCTAGGAAACAATAACCCTCTTTCAGGCAAACATCAGGGAAGGTATTGGGAGCCCCAGGACGCCCCAAAGCCCTCCTTTGGTATGAATGCATAAAACTGGTTATGCCTGAGAGACTACTATAATTATTTTGTTGCCAAATACCTTAGAATTTAACTATGTGCATGTGAAGGATGTGTGTATGTATGTGTGTGTGTGTGTGTGTGTATATATATATATATATATATATATATATATATATATATATATGTAATTATCTGCAATGACCATACAATACTAGGCACTCAGTTTGCAAAGGTGACAAATGGTCATGTATACAAAAGAATGCCCAAGGAACTGACTTTTTAACAATTTTCTCTGTTTCCATTCAAATAAACTGTTTTTTTGGAAAAGGTTGAAACAAGCAAATATCTTGTATCTAGCAACTTTTAAAAAGGAACTCATAAAGAAGAAAAAAGGAGTCAATGTGTTTTTTGGAGAATTCATTAATCATCTGTCAAATACAAAGTTATATGGGCATTAGGAAGTATATTTTTTTAGCAAGTTAAAAATGACAACCTGAATTTTACACTTGTTGTAAATTATAGTAACAAAAGATGTGTGGACAAGTTGGTAATTTTAATGAAACTTATTTGTAATTGAGTTGTTTTGGGTAAGTTGTCTAATTATTGAACCTTATTTTTTTCTCATTGAAGCAGAAGTGTTAATAAAGAAGTTGAAAACATTTTATGTAATTGGCCAGATAGTAGATATCTTTGGCTTTGTGGGCTATGCAGTCTCTGTCACAATAACACAAATTTGTTCCAATAAAACTTTGCTTACAAGTACAGGCTGCAGGTTGGATTTGGCCCAAGGGCCAAACAATGGATTGTTAAATATGTTGTAAATATACTTCTAACTTTAGAAGATACTGCCATAGATTAAGATTATGAGCAAAATAAGTGCATTGCTTGTTTTCAACATTGTCTGTTTGAAATTCTATGTTAAGAAATTTCATAATAGATATACCATTACTTGTATCAGTGTTAAATAACCTTTTCAATGTTGATTAAAACCAATCTTATGTATAAAAGTATACAGCATAATTTTAGGGAAGACAATTATATACATCAAAAATCAAGTAGGTTGCATCAGTTAAGTCCAAAGGGATGGATTAAACTCTATAAACTTTAATGTTGAACTAAAACACTGATTTACCTATGGGATGTCTCACTTGAAGATAAATTATCAAGCAAAAGTACATATATCCTTTTATAAAACATCTTAGAAAGATAATAAAAGTTCAAAATAAGACGATATTCACATTTCTGCTCTTTCTAATTCCATGAGGGGTGATGACTCTGGGAGTAAGGAAAGCAAAATAAAACTTGTCTTAGAGGGGGGAGTCAAGATGGTGGAATAAGAGGATGTTGAATTCATCACTCCTCACAAGTACATCAAGAATACATCTACAAGTGGAACAGTTCTCATAGAGCACCTGCTGAACATTAGCAAAAGACTTCAGACACCTAAAAGGACAAGAAAAATCCTGTCACAACTAGGCAGGATGTAAGAAGAAAATAAGAAAAGAGGAATCAAAACAGGGACAAGGAACCCTGGTGGGAAGCTGAAGGTGAATGGAAGTCCCCAAACTCAGAAAAACTTCCTCACGGTGGGGAAAACAGCTGGGACACAGAAGGAACTTTGGGGGAAATTTAAGGAGAATGCAGTGGATGGTCTGTGGAAGGCAGGACAAAGTAAAAACTGCTTGCATGGTCCGCACTACAGCTCTTTGCATTCCAGCCTGAGTCATGAGTTGCTTGTTGTGAAGGGGTGCTGGGTGCCAGAAAGTGGAATTTGAACTGCAGACCCAGGGAGGGGACATCTCTTGGCTGTGAAAAGACAGCCTGAAGGGACAGGAGTAAAGAGCTCTACAACTGGGAAAGTCTGTGGAAAAAGCCCGGGACACCATAGAAGCAAGGCATCATTGTTGAGTGGCATTCAATGGGTGGAGCCACCATTACAACCCCTTTCCCCAGCTGTGGTTTCTTTGGCCTCTGTGGGCACTTGGAGGGGCTCCCATCTGAGTGGACATGTCCACTCCTCCGGCCAGGGTCTCCTCTGCCTACGGGGTCTAGGCACCTGAGTGCTGCCCATCCCAAAGCCTCCTTGGGAAAGAGCCATGAGTGTCTCTGCCTGGTACAAGAGCTTGCCAATGTTTGTGAGGGCTGAGTGCTAAAGCATGGGGTTGGGAGAATGGATCCAGGGAGAGGAGTGCTGTTGGTTGCCCAGATACATCAGGGGGGATGGGAGTGAGGGGATGTATGGCCGGGAATGCAACTAGAGGAAACCTGGAAATTGAGGCATCATTGTTGAGAGTTGCGTGGTTAGCAGGGCTGCCACTGCTCTCAGACGCCAGATTCTTCCTCTGCAGGCAGTGGAAGGGACTCCCAACAGAGCTAGCTTGCCACAGTCTGTTGCAAATGCCTGCTGGTACCACTGCCAAAGGCACCTCATATAACCCCAATTGTGTCCACTGTACCACTCCGCAGCTTGAGTGAATAAGTGTGCCCCATGCAGTTTCTGCTTTCACTACCTCTCACCTGGGCAAGGAACAGATGCCTGAGGGTGGCGCATATGCAGAGGCAGGGTCAAAATCAAAGCTGAGCCCCAGAGGAAGTGTGACTAAGGAAAAGGAATGAAAATCTTTCCATGCAGCTGCACAAGCCATGGATTAATTCTCTGACATAAGCTTGGTAAATCCTGCATTTGTGGAATACCTGAATAGACAATGAATATTCCCAAAAGGGAGACAACTCTAGCCTTTGCAGCAGTGAACTTTGGGGGCAAGTACAAGCAGCAGTTGGGCAAGTTTAGTGTTTCAGATTGTCACACAGTGACCACAGCAGGTGCAGAGGCCTATCTAGAGGTATTGGAAGGCCTACTGGGGAGGCAGGGATTTGCTCTGGCTCACTGCGGGAGCAAGGACACTGACAGAGGAGGCCCCAGTAAAATATTCTTATTATTATTATTCTTTTTTGTTTGTTTCATTTTGTTCAGCTGTTGGTGTTGTTGCTTTATTTTTTATCATTTATTTTTTTAACATCTTTATTGGAGTATAATTGCTTTACAATGGTGTGTTAGTTTCTGCTTTATAACAAAGTGAATCAGTTACACATATACATATGTCCCCATATCTCTTCCCTCTTTCATCTCCCTCCCTCCCACCCTCCCAATCCCACCCCTCTACCTGGTCACAAAGCACCGAGCTGATCTCCCTGTGCTATGCGGCTTCTTCCCACTAGATATCAATTTTACATTTGGTAGTGTATATATGTCCATGTCACTCTCTCACTTTGTCCGAGCTTACCATTCCCCCTCCCTGTATCCACAAGTCCATTCTCTAGTAGGTCTGATCTTTATTCCCGCTTTGTGTCTAGGTTCTTCATGACCATTTTTTTTTTAGATTCCATATGTGTTAGCATATGGTATTTGTTTTTTTTCTTTCTGACTTACTTCAATCAGAATGACATTTTATAGGTCCATCCACCTCACTACAAATAACTCAGTTTCATTCCTTTTAATGGCCGAGTAATATTCCATTGTATATATGTGCCACATCTTCTTTATCCATTCATCTGTTGATGGACATTTTGGTTGCTTCCATGTCCTGGCTATTAAAAATAGAGCTGCAATGAACATTTAGGTACATGACTCTTTTTGAATTATGGTTTTCTTAGGGTATATGCCCAGTAGTGGGATTGCTGGGTCATATGGTAGTTCTAATTGTAGTTTTATAAGGAACCTCCATACTGTTCTCCATACTGGCTGTATCAATTCACATTCCCACCAGCAGTGCAAGAGGGTTCCCTTTTCTCCACACCTTCTCCAGCATTGTTTGTAGATTTTTTGTTGATGGCCGTTCTGACTGCTGTGAGAGGATACCTCATTGTAGTTTTGATTTGCATTTCTCTAATGATTAATGATGTTGAGCATTCTTTCATGTGTTTGTTGGCAGTCTGTATATCTTCTTTGGAGAAATGTTTATTTAGGTCTTCTGCCCATTTTTGAACTCGGTTGTTTGTTTGTTTGTTTGTTTGATATTGAGCTGCATGAGCTGCTTGTAAATTTTGGAGATTAATCCTTTGTCAGTTGCTTCATTTGCAAATATTTAATCCCATTCTGAGGGTTGTCTTTTCATCTTCTTTATGGTTTCCTTTGCTGTGCAAAAGCTTTTAAGTTTCATTAGGTCTCATTTGTTTATTTTTGTTTTTATTTCCATTTCTCTAGGAGGTGGGTCAAAAAGGATCTTGCTGTGATTTATGTCATACAGTGTTCTGCCTATGTTTTCCTCTAACAGTTTGATGGAGTCTGGCCTCACATTTAGGTCTTTAATCCATTTTGAGTTTATATTTGTGTATGGTATTAGGGAGTGTTCTAATTTCATTCTTATTTTTATTCTTTTTTCTATTCTATATATATATTTTTTATTTTTCTATTTTTTTGTTTTGTGCTTTTTCTTGTTTTGTTTTTTATTCATTTATTTTTTATTTATTTTTTGATTGTTTTTATGTGTACATTTTATGTTTCTAAGCTTTTTTGTTGTTTGTTTGCTTGCTGTCTTTGTTTAATTTTTCATTTTATTTTAGTTACTTTAACCCTTAGGTATTGTTCTCATTTCTTGATTCTTTTTGTTTGTTTTTTTGTATTCGATTTTTTCCTGTTATTTTTGGTTTTACTCTGAGTGTGTGTGTGTTTTGTTATTGTTGCTGCTGTTTTTTGTTGTTTTGCTATTTGTCTTTGGTTTTGTTTATTTTCTTTTTTTTTCTTTCTTTTCTTTTCTTTCATTTTTCTCTTCCCTACTGTGTGGCTTGTGGGCTCTTGGTTCTCCGGCCAAGTGTCAGACCTGAACCTCTGGGATGGGAGTGCCATTTCCAGGACACTGAACTACCGGAGAATTCCCCAGCCCAGGGAATATTAATTGGCATGCACGCTCCCAGAGGTATCCATATCAAAAAGAAGATGGCACCCCACACAACTGCCTGCAGGCTCCAGTGCTGGACATCTCACACCAAACAACCAGCAAGAGAGGAAAACATCCCCACACATCAGCAGACAGGTTGCCTAAAGTTGTTCTAAGCTCACAGACACCCTAAAACACACCACATGATGCAGCCTTGCCCTTAAGAAGGAAATGCCTCAGCTCCACCCAAAAGAGCACAGGTATCAGTCCCTCCAACAGAGAAACATACACAAGCACCTGGACCAACTTCACTCACCAGGGGGCAGAGAACAGAAACAAGAGTAAATATGGTCCTGCCACCTGTGGAAAAGAGACCATAAACACAGTAGGTTAGACAAAATGAGACAACAGAGAAATAGGTTTCAGAGGGAGGAGCAAGGTAAAATCTCACAAAACCACAATTAAAAGAAGAGGAAATAGGCAGTCTACCTGAAAAAGAATGCAGAGGAATGACAGTAAAGATGATTCAAAATCTCAGAAAATACAGTGGAGGCACGGATTGAGAAGATACAAGAAATGATTAACAAAGATCTAGAAGAAGTAAAGAACAAAAAATCAGTGATGAACAACACAATAACTGAATTGAAAAATACACTAGAAGGAATCAATAGCAGAATAACTGAGGCAGAAGAATGGATAAGTGGCCTGAAATATAGAATGGTGGAAATAACTGCTAAGGAACAGAAAAAAGAATGAAAAGAAATGAGGACAGTCTCAGAGTCCTCGGGGACAACATTAAATACACCAACATTCAAATTATATGGGTCCCAGAAGAAGAAGAGAAAAGGAAAGTGCTTGAGAAAATATTTGACGAGCTTGTACTCAAAAACTTCCCTAACATGCAAAAGGAAATAGTCGGTCAAGTTCAGGAAGCACAGCAATTCCCATACAGGATAAACCCAAGGAGGAACACATTTAGGCACATATTAATCAAACTAAAAAAATTAAACACAAAGAAAAATATTAAAATCAGCAAGGGAAAAGCAACAAATAACCTTCAAAGGAATCCCCATAAGGTTATCAGATGACTTTTCAACAGAAACTCAGCAGGCCAGAAGGGACTGGCATGACATATTTAGAATGACAGAAGGGAAAGACTTACAACCAAGATTACCTTATGAGGTGAGGATCTCATTCAGATTTGATGGAGAAATCAAAAGCTTTACAGACAAGCAAAAGCTAAGAGAATTCTACACTACCAAACCAGCTTTACAACAAATGCTAAAAGAACTTATCTAAGCAGGAAAAACAAAAGAAGAAAAAGACCTACAAAAACACACCCAAAACAATTAAGAAAATTGCAATAGGAACATGCATATTGATAATTACCTTAAATGTAAATGGATTAATTGCTCCAACCAAAAGACACAGACTAACTTAATGGATACAAAAAAAGATCTAAATATATGTTGTCTACAAGAGACCCACTTCAGACCTAGGGACACATACAGACTGAAAGTGAGAAGTGAGGGCAAAGAAAAAGATATTCCATGAAAATGGGAATCAAAAGAAAGCTAGAGTAGCAATACTCATATTGGACGAGATAGATTTTTAAATACAGACTATTAGAAGAGACAAGGAAGGACACTACATAATCATCAAGGTTCCATTCATAAAGAAGACATAACAATTATAAATAATTATGCACCCAACATAAGAGCACCTCAACACATAAGGTAAATGCTAACAGCCATAAAGGGGAAATCGACAGTAACAAAATAATAGTGGGGGGCTTTAACAATGCACTTACACCAATGGACAGCTCATCCAGACAGAAAATCAATAAAGAAACACAAGCTTTAAATGACACATTAGATCAGATGGACTTAATGAATATTTATATGACATTCCATCCAAAAACTACAGAATACATTTTCTACTCTAATGCTCAAGTGATATTCTCTAGGATAAATCACATCTTAGGTCACAAATCAAACCTCAGTAAATTTAAGAAAATTGAAATTGGATCAAGCATGTTTTCTGATAACAAAGCTATAAGATTTTAAATTAATAAGAGGAAAAATACTGTAAAAAATACAAACCCATGTAGGCTAAACAGTACACTACTAAATAACCAAGAGATTACTGGAGAAATCAAAGAGAAAATCAAAAAATACCTAGAAACAAATGACAACACAAACACGATGACACAAAACAAATGGGATGTAGTGAAAGCAGTTCTAAGAGGGAATTTTATATGAATAAAATCCTACCTCAAGAAACAAGAAAAATCTCAAATAAATAATTTAACTTTACACCTAAAGCACTTAGCAAAAGAAGGACAAATAAAGACCAATGTTACTAGAATGAGAGAAATCATAATGAACAGAGCAGAAATAAATGAAATAGAAATGAAGAAAACAATAGCAAAAATTTATAGAACTAAAAGCTGTACTTTGAGAGGATAAACATAATAGATAAACCTTTAACCAGACCATCAAAAATAAAAAAAATGGGAGAGGACTCAAATCAATAAAATTAGAATGGAAAAAGGAGACGTTACAAGGGACACCACAGAAATACAAAGGATCATAAGAGACTACTACAAGCAACTATATGTCAATAAAACGGACAACCTGGAAAAAATGGACAAATTCTCACAATGGTTCAACCTTCCAATATGGAAACAAGAAGAAACAGAAAATATGAACAGATCAGTCACAGGTAATGGAATTGAAACTGTGATTTAAAATCTTCCAGTAAACAAAAGTCCAGGACCAGATGACTTCACAGGCAAATTCTATCAAAAATTTAGAGAAGAGTTAATACCTATCCTTCTCAAATTCTTCCAAAAAATGCAGAGCATGGAACACATCTAGCTCATTCTACAAGGCCACCATCACCATGATACCAAAAACAGACAAAGATATCAAAAAAAGAGAATTAGAGGCCAATATTACTGATGAACATAGATGTAAAAATCCTCAACAAAATGCTAGGAAATTGAATCCAACAACACACTAAAAAAATCACAAACCATGATCAAGTGAGATTTATCCCAGGGATGCCAGGAATCTTCAGTATAGGCAAATCAAACAATGTTATACACCATATTAATATATTGAAGAATAAAATCTATAGGATCATCTCAATAGAAGCAGAGAGAGCTTTTGACAAAATTCAACACCCATTTATGATGAAAAACTGTCCAGAAAGTTGGAATAGAGGGAACCTACCTCAACATAATAAAGGCCATATATGACAAACCCACAGGAAACCTCATTCTCAATGGTGAAAAACTGAAACCATTTCCTCTATCAGGAAAAAGACAAGGATGTCCACTCTCGCCACTTTTATTCAACATAGTTTTGGAAGTTTTAGCTATGGCAATCAAAGAAAAAGAAATAAAAGGAATTCAAATTGGAAAAGAAGAAGTAAAACTGTCAGTGTCTGCAGATGACATAATAATATACATAGAAAATCCTAAAGATGCCATCAGAAAACTACTAGATCTAATCAATGAATTTAGTAAAGTTGTAGGATGCAAAATTAATACACAGAAATCTCTTGCATTCCTGTACACTAAAAATGAAATATCAGAAAAAGAAATTAAGGAAACAATCCCATTTACCATTGCATGAAAAATAATAAAATACCTAGGAATAAACCTACCTAAGGAGGCAAAAGACCTGCAATCAGAAAACTATAAGATACTGATGAAAGAAATCAAAGACAACAGAAACAGATGGAAAGGTATACCACCTTCTTGGATTAGAGGATCAATATTGTGAAAATGACTCGGCTATCCACAGGAATCTGCAGATTCAATGCAATCCCTATCAAATTACCAATGGCATTTTTCACAGAAATAAAGCAAAAAATTTTACAATTTGTATGGAAACACAAAAGACTCCAAATAGCCAAAGCAACCTTGAGAAAGAAAAACGGAGATGGAGGAACCAGGCTCCCTGACTTCAGACTATATTACAAAGCTACAGTAATCAAGACAGTATGGTACTGGCACAAAAACAAAAATATAGATCAATGGAACAGGATAGAAAGCCCAGAGATATAGCCAAGCACATATGATCACCTTAACTTTGATAAAAGAAGCAAGAATATACAATGGAGAAAAGACCATCTCTTCAATAAGTGGTGCTGGGAAAACTGGACAGCTACATGTAAAATAATGAAATTAGAACACTGTCTGACACCATACACAAAAATGAACTCAAAATGGATTAAAGACCGAAATGGAAGGCCAGATACTATAAAACTCTTAGAGGAAAACATAGGCAGAACACACTTTGACACAAATCACAGCAAGATCGTTTTTGACCCACTTCCTAGATTAATGAAAATAAAAACAAAAATAAACAAATGGGACCTAATTAAACTTCAAAGCTTTACATAACAAAGGAAATCATAAACAAAATGAAAAGACAACACCCAGAATGGAAGAAAATATTTGCATATGAAGCATCTGACAAATATTAATCTCCAAATTATACAAGCAGCTCATGCAGCTTAAAAAAACAAACAATCCAATCCAAAAATGAACAGAAGACTTAAATAAAAATTTCTACAAATAAGACATACAGATGGTCAACACACATGAAAAGATGCTCAACAGCCATAATTATTAGAGAACTGCAAATCAAAACCACAATAGGTATCTCTTCACACCTGTCAAAATGGTCATCATCAAAAACTCTACAAACAATAAATGCTGGAGAGGGTGTGGAGAAAAGGGCATCCTCATGTACTGTTGGTGATAATGCAAACTGATACATCCACTATGGAAAACAGTATGGAGTTTCCTTAAAAAACTAAAAGATATAATTTCTATATGACCAGCAATCCCACTATGGGTCATATACCTTGAATAAACCATAATTCAAAAATACACATGCACCACAATGTTCATTGCAGTACTATTTATAATAGCCAGGACATGGAAACAACCTAAATGTCCATTGACAGATGAATGGATAAAAAAAATATGTTACATATATACAGTGGAATATTACTCAGCCATTAAAAGGAATGAAAGTAGGTCATTGGTACAGATGTGGATGGACCTAGAGAGTGTCTTACAGAGTGAAGTAAGTCAGAAAGAGAAAAACAAATACCCTTTATTAATGCATATATGTGGAATCTGACAAAGTTGGTATAGATGTCTTATTTGCAAAGCAGAAATAGAGAAACAGGCATAGAGAACAAATGTATGGATACCAAGGGGGAAAGGGGGTCTGGGAGGAATTGGGACATTGGGATTGATACATATACACTATTTTTACTATATACAAAATAGACAACTAATTAGAACATACTGTATAGCACAGGGAACTCTACTTAAGGCACTGTAGTGACCTAAATGGGAAGGAAGTCCAAAATATAGGGTATATATAATATGTATAGCTGATTCATTTTGCTGGACAGTAGAAACTAATGCAACATTGTAAAGCAACTATACTCCAATAAAAAAAATTATAAAGAGACACCTTAAGAATTAAAACAAAACTTGTCTTTATTGTTATTGTAAAGAATTTGTAAAGAATACTGTATATATGTGTGTGGAATGGGCCATGTGAGAATGTTAGAAGGTAGCTATCAGTGGCAGACAACTTTGCAGTTCAAAGATCTTTACTGTGTTGTTGAAGCATCAACTATTGGATAGCAGTATTATAGAAGAGCATTCTCTCTAGGAACACTGCAGATAAACCTTAAAAAGGTACAGAAAATACATAGCTGTGATCAATGATGCAAAAGCAGGGAAATGAAGCAGATAATTCAATAGAACTTTTCATCCCGTAATGCATTTATCTTTATCTCTGTATTTTTTTAATTTAAAGACATTATAGAGCCAGTTTATTTCTATTTAGTTATAAAAGGAAACATGGGAACAAGTATATAATGGGAAAAATAATAATTTGCACATTCCTGACTAGTGATAATATATACAAGGCCAATGACAGTCTCTACATGACATGGAAGCAAGTATTTCTTGGATGTCTTTATATAGAAAGAACTAGAATGGTTCTCTTATAGGGCACGTGTGAAATATTAATGACAGATAAGAGCAAAGATGACACATTAGACTTTAAATCTTTTTGTCAAATGAGCTCCGTGGCTTCCCCCACCTACTAGTCTGCTTTTAGAGTAATTACAGTGATATCTATAGTCCTGAGCATGAAATCTATGTAAATTATACTCATTTTTAGAAATTTTTAATGACTTAAATTTCATCTACTCCCCCTTTATTTCTTATCTGTGGCACACTAGAATTCATTGAATTTAAACCTTTTAAAGAGTTCATAATATACAGGGAAAATTCTTTAAAATAAAACAGTATAACAAAATATGCTACTCTCTCCAAAGCTATTATAAAGACATTTTGAAATTGCCTATGATTCGTCTAAGCCCTAAGATCATATTTCATGCTTTTACTACCGGTGATTTTTACTGACAGAATTCAGAGAATATTCCTTTTTCCTTTTTTTTATGTGTCACTTATTAAATAATGGTGAGAATAAAAAAGATTTTGTGGTACATAGCCTCAGAGGTAAAATTAAAATGGATAAAGACCTTTGCAAATAAGTCTACATTCTGCAAGGTGTGCACAATATGCAATGATTTAATACTAAAGAAGTTGAAAAAAGTTTGGATTTCTTTTTATGCTTTGATAAAGGTATGAAAAAGATAAATATCTCTGGCATACATTCAAGCAAATCACGATCTATATGTCAAATGGTTTGCTTAATATGCAACTGTATTTTAGATGGAAGAGCAACTGTTACAGCCTACAAATATTCATTTTGATATGTAAGAATGTAATAAGAAATTGTATATATTGTACTATTCACCCACATATTAACAGCTATATGATCTTTAGCAAAAGTGTGAAGCATTAGAAATTCTCTTGTTTGCGTTCTTATTCTTTTTAGTAACTATGAGAATATATGTGCTAAAATCTTCACTTGGAACAAGAATATGCTTGAGACACAAAGCGCTCAACAAGAGGAAAGATATCTGATATAGAAATAAGGTAGAGAAAATGTTGGCTGTAGCTTTAAATAATATTTCTCTAAAGTTTTTTTTTGTTTGTTACAAGAAAGTAACAAGAGCTTAAGCATCTCCTGCTGTCTTGTTGTTCAACATCCACTATAGCCCATCTGCCTATTGATTGGTAGGAAACTCCAAATGGGAATTTTATCTCATTAATCATGTCATATCACAGGGATTAGGACCAAAAAAAAAAAAAAAAAAAAACTCTATGCCTCACAGCAGACATCAACTTCCCAGTAAGACAAGTGAACAAATATAATATGGATAGAATATCTTTACACTAATTAAAGGTCATCTGCTATAAAATTGTGGGCAAAAATTGCTTAAATTGTACTCTAACTAGTTTCCATTCTCTACATAATGAGTAATATAGCACTCTAGCCTTTCAATTTTATGTTATTTTGTCACAACCCACAAATGTGATTATTAAAAAATCCATGCAAAAATATAAGAAGTAACATATAAGTTTTAAATAGCACATCATCACATTAAATTGTACATACAGCATATACAATGAAATAAAATTATGAAATTACAATACTCTCTTTTGGTCTTTAACTTTTCGTGTACATTCATAGAAGACACTTATTCATAAGCTCAAGATGGAAACCAATTCAAGTGTACCAAAAGTAAAGTTATGACAACGTATTTATATATTGACAAGTGGCACTTAGCATCTTTTTCATATGAAGTTCAACAATCTATAGACTGCAGTTCAAATTCAAACCATAAGAACACTTGTCTACTAGTTGTGAATCACCTTGGCTGTTGGAGGCCACTAGGCATGAGAACAGGGATCCTGTGACTCTTCCTTCGGTTTGTCACAGACACTGCATCTATGAGATATACTTAGTGATTTTACAACTGTTTCACAGCTGCCTCACAGCTGTCTTCATTTCCTTTTATACCCTCAATGTCTTATTAAACCAGACTGTGGCCAGGATTAATTGAATGTTCTCCCCTTAATCAACTGTTAAGGTTATCAACCAAGTCCAGATATGAGAAGGGTAACATAAAATCTTATTTACAAAATATTCTAAGTATCATTTAGGCCTTATTCATTAGCACTTGATGGCCACTAGAGTAATACTAGGCATGATATAACAGTTTTTCTATGTGATACATTGACTTGTATATGTACTGACTCAAAATTACTATTCTATGAGGAAAAATGACAAGTGGAATGAGAAATACATTGATCTTAATAATGCTCAAAATATCTGACAAAAACTGTAACACTTGAGAAAGTAATGTAAATACACCCTATAATTTGGCCATTTCCCAATCCCAAATGAGCATGCTTGTGTGTGCTTTCACACACACACACACGCACACGCACACAGACACACACACACAGTGATAGGCAGAATTTTAAGATGATCACCAAGATTCCTGCCCTCCTACTGTATGCAACCTGTGCAATCTCCTCTCTTTGATTGTAAGTGAGAACTGAATGTGATGGGTATTACTCCAATGATTGCATTACATTATATTGAGAAGAGATTTTGAGTACTTTAGTAATATTTCTAGTCAGTTGACTTTGATTTAATTAGAAGGGAAATAACCCTGGTGGGCTTGACCTAAAAAGATGAGCTCATAAAAGAGAGAAGAAGCAGCAGATGCTCTACACTTGGTCTTGAAGAAGAAGACTGCCAGTTTCTTGAGAGGGCCATCTGGCAGCGAGTAACTTGCAGCCCTCGGAGCTAAGGACTTCAGTCCTACAACCACAAAGCAGTAAATTCTTCTGAGAACAAGTGAACTTGCAAGATGAATCCAAGACTCAGATAAGATCACAGCCTCAGCCAACGTCTTGAATGCAGCCTAATGAGATCCTGACAGAGGGCCCAGCTAACCAATGTCCAGATACCTGACCCACAGAAGATAATAAATTTGTGCTGTATTAAGCTGCTGAGATTGTAGTTATTTACTATGTAGCAGTAGAAAACAGAAAACCAATACACACACATATGTACTTTTATGATGAGGCTTCCATGCTTAATACCTGACATACTACTTGTTATGTATGTTTTATAGGTGTCTTAATCTTTAAATAATCAAGTCTGATGGAAATTGGCACATTGTAAATGTTGCTTAAACTTATACGTCTCTAGAATGCTTCCTCTGACCAATACAATTTACTTTGAATCAAAGAAAGGTGGGATCAAATATGAAATCCAATAAGCTAACTTTTTTCTTTTGTTTTTTTTTTGTTTTTGTGTGGGGTACCTCATTTATAGAAATCGCTAATATACCCTATTGCTCTCATTTTTTTTTCCAAAATACTATTTTGAATTTGACCTGGAATCCTCAAACTATCTTGTTGATCTTGTTGATCACAAATGTGAGAAACTGCAGAACTGCCCTTGAGACAACCCTTGATTTTATAGTAAAGTCTCATGGGATTCACCTACTAATACCTCTCAAAAGGGCTTTATTAAAATAGTGTCATCCTCTAAAATGACTTCATCAACTGTTCTTACTCAGGTAACACTGACAGAAATAACAAGCATGGGTTACTCTGTGCTGTTTCCTCCCTCAAATTCAAATCTCCTGAGGTACCTATTTTTAACTCTCTTCTGGGCATTTCCATGTGCATATAAACCTAGATACCACAAATCAACATATCCCAAGCAGAATTCAGTCAGCTTTTCTCCATATACCCAAATTATTCTGTCCAATTTTATTTTCTGTCTTGGTCAACATCATTATCATCCATGTAGCTACAGATGTTCAAAATATTATTGCCATAACTGTATAGTTTATCCAAAGTTTTATTCTTTTGAAAATTTTGAATAACTAGTAATTACACTTCATTCAAATAAAACATTTAAGATATACAGTGAAAAATATCCCTACCATCTCTGTTTCACATCTGCCTAGTTCCACCTTACCCCCAATCCTGCACAAGCAACCATTTGTATTAATTTATTTTGTATCCTCCCAGAATTTCTTTGCACATACAAGCAAAGATGAAAAGACATTCTCATTTCCCTTACTCTTTACACAAAATGTAGTCTATCCAAACATTGATTTGTACCTTTTTTTTTTCTTCTCTTAATGCCATGCTTTTATTTTCTAGGCAGTGCATTGACAGCATCTTCATTCTTTTATTACAGCTGAATGATATTCCATTGCATGCATGTAATGTAATTTAAGAAGTCCTCCTTTGATGGAAATTTGGATTATTTCCAATATTTTGCTATTAGAAACAAGGTTTCAATGAAAAATTCTGTACAAAAGCTATTTTGCATATGTGCTAGAAAAATGTGCAATTAATTCTTTCAGGTATAAAAGCTCCATCAAATTAAAAGAATTTGTAACTTGAAAATTACTACTAAATTGTCTTTCATAGATTTTGTACTAATTTACATTCCTACTAGCAATTCATGAATGTCAGTTTACCCACAATCTAGACAATAGAGTGTGTTATCAAAACTTCAGAATTTTTTCTTTTCTAATAATGAATAAATGCTAGTTCAGTGTAGTCTTATTTGCTTTTGTTTAATATAAGTTTGATGGAACAACTATTATCTTTTAAAATATTTTTAACAGATGTATTGAGATATAATTCACATATCACACAATTTAAATTCACACATTTAAAGTGTACAATTTGATAGTTTCTGATATATTGTTATTGATTTTTTAAAATTGTAGTAAAATATATTTAACACAAAATTTGCCATTTCGAATACTGTGTACAATCCATGGCATTAATCACATTCACAATGCTGTACAACTATCACCAAGAGTATTTTACTTATTCATTATTTTTAAACTACTTTATTGAGGTATGATTGAAATATAAAAACTGTATGTATTTAATGTGTACTCTCAGTATGTTTCAGGATAGGTATACACCTGTGAAACCATTTCCACCATGAAGGATATATACACATACTGTGCCTCCTAAAGTTTCCTCACACCTCATTTACCATTATCAATTTTAGTTTTGTTTTATTTCATTTTTGGTAAGAGTACTTAACATAAGATCTATCCTCTTAACACATTTTATGTATACAATATAGTACTGTTAGCTATAGGCACTATGCTATATAGTAGATTTCCAGAACTTTTATCTTACATAACTGAAACTCTGTACCCTTTAACCATCACCTAACCATTTCCCTTTCCCCCAGAGCCTGGCAACCACCATTGTGCTCTCTGCTTCTATGAGTCTGATTATTTTATATTCCACACATAAGTGGGATCATACTTATATTTGTCTTTCTATGTCTGGATTACTTCACTTAACATAATGTAGTCCAGGGTCATCCATTTTGTTACAAATGACAGGGTTTCCTTTTTTAAAAAAGCTGAATAATATTGTGTTGTATGTATATACCATAATTGCTTTTTCCATTCATCTGTCAATTGATGTTAAAGTTGTTTTCATATTTTGGTTATTGTATACAATGTTGCAATGAACATGGGATTCAAGATGCTGATTTCATTTCCTTTGGATACATACCCAAAAGAGAAATTGCTAGATCATATGGTAGTTCGTTTTTTAATTTTCAAAGAACCTCCATACAGTATTAGAAAATGGCTGTACCAATTTACACTCCCATTAACAGCACACAAGACTTCCCTTTTTCCACATCCTCACCAACACTTGTTGTCTTTTGTATTCTAACAGGTCTTTTGTATTCTAAATACCATTCTAACAGGTGTAAGACAATATCTCCTTCTTGTTTTGATTTGCTAATTAATGTCCTTTGTTTTAACTTGAAGAACTCAAGCATTTCTTGTAAAGAAGTCCCATGGTGAATTCCCTTAGATTTTGTTTTTCTGAAAAATTCTTTATCGCCCCTTGATTTCCAAAAGACATATTTGCCAAGTATAGCATTCTGGATTGTCAGTTTTTTCCTTACAGTACTTTAAATATCTCTTCCCATTCTTTTCTGGGCTACAAGGTTTCTGCTTCAATTAGAAGTCATATGGGTCTTCACTTGTTCATAAGTTACTTTTATCTTGCTACTTTCAAAATTCTCTATCTTTGACTTTTAACAATTTGTATATAATGTGTCTTGGTGAAGACCTCTTTTTGCTCATCATATTTGGAGATATTTGGGTTTCATGGATCTGGATGCCCATTTCCCTCTCCAGATTTGGTAAGTTTTCTCATTTTTTTAAATAAACTTTCTGCCCCTTTCTGTTTCTCTACTCCCTCTGGGGCTCCCAAAATATCCCATAGGCTTTCTTCACTCTTTACTTTTTTTTTTCTTTTTATTCCTCTGACAGGATAATTTCAAATGACTTGTCTTTGAGTTCACTGATTCTTTCTTATGCTACTTCAAGTCTACTGTTGAAGCTCTCTATTGAATTTTTCAGTTCAGATATACTATTTTTCAGCTCCAGAATTTCTCTTTAGTTCTTGCTTATGGTTTTTAGTTTTTGATTTGAACTTCTCAATTTGTTCATGTATTATTTTTCTAAATTTGTTTATTTGCCTATCTTTGTTTGTTTGTGTCTTACTGAGCTTCTCTAAGACAATTATTTTGAATTGTTTTTCAAGGAATTTGTAAATCTCCATTTGTTCCTTTGATGGTATCTTTTTACTTTGATTTTTCATGTTTCTTGAAGCCTTGCATTGCTCTGTTCACATTTGGAAAAGTGCTTACCTCCTCCCATTTTTCCTCATTAGCTTTGGGAGAGAAAGATCTGCACCAGTGAACCCTACATTCTGGGGGTCTTTTAGACCTTTTCTGTGAATACATCTGCTCTACTTTTCCTGTTCCCTTGTGTTAAGATTTTGTGACTTCTCTCAATCCCAAAAAGCCAGGTGTGGTGCAGAGAGCCTCCAGTTTATTTTCCTTGGGGAAGTTCTCTGAAATGTTCAGTGTTGTGTGACTTCTCCCAAACCAGCAGAGTCAGTTGGCTGCTAAGATCCATTACTACTGTTGAGATCCATGTGCTGTCAGTGGGACCTCATGCAGGCCATGCACTGGGATGTGTGGAATGTTATCTATGGGATGAGGGGAGCATGCAGAGTGCTGGAAGAACGCATGAGTTGGTTATGGAGGTCCTCAGGGAAGTCATCTTGGGGGAGGGCATTGGTGGACCTCTTGGTGGAGTGCATCAACCAGTCAGCAAGTTCTGCAACTGGCTGTTGAGAACCACACTCCAGTTTCTGTGAACTCTTGTCCCTTCTCCCTGCTTTTAGCTGCCGCCAGATAATTCAACCATGATGATCCCCTCAGTGATCTGGGTGGGTTGAGACAGAAGTGGGGCCCCTGGGTAGCATCCCACAAGCCCAGGGAAACTGGATACTCATTACACTCTCACTTTCTCCCATGGGAGGAATCAGTGCCTTGGAGGATGGGTAATGCAGTTAAATTGAAATTACTCTTCTTATGCCCTTCAAGGCATCACTCTCAGATTTTGCTCTGCCATAATGTTAGAACCTCAACTAGACTTCAGTGCTCCTATGAATGTATTTTCTGTTCATGGATGGCTGCCCAAATCTGTATTTCTGTGGGGGGATAAGATCTGGCACCTCTTATTATGCTATCTTGTTAATGTCACTTGAGCAACTATTTTTAAGTTTTAGAATTATTTATGTTTCGTTTCTGGGAACTCTCTATTCATATTTTTTGCCTTTTTTCCTAGTAAGTTATTACTCTTTTCTAACTTTTATTTTTGGAGGTATTTATACATTAGAGAAATTAGCTTTTTAATCCTATGTGTTACAAATATATATATTTTTTCCAACTGGACACCTGTATTTGAATTTTGATATGGTGTTTTTAGCCATGATTACATTTTTGAAAATGTAATTTTATTATCAATCTTTTCTTTCATGGCATATTTTGAGGCATAATTTGAAAGACTTTCTCCATTCCAATATTTTAATTAATTTTTTCCTTTTTTTACTACTATTGCAGTATATATATGTATGCCATGTGCATTTCCAGTTTTACATGCCCCAATTCCAACCTTGTTTATCGTTTCAGAAAACATATTTCTGCCATATTTATCATCTTGACATTTTCCAAAATGTTCTCTACTTTCCTGTTTTTGTGTCTTTTCATGAGAAAGTCTTTCTTTTCAGATATCCTATCTTTCTCCTGGATCCATAGCTATTTATGAGGACCTTAAGGTCCATCTAAACCTCTAAACCTTCCAAGCATTCTTTCTCTGATGGCCTAACCCCTCCTTTCTCCATCCTCATTTAATTATTGGCACCTCAATTATAAGAATTATCAAGTTTGTCTTTAAAAGTATGTTGTGTTTTGGTCTTCCCCAATAGAATGAAAGCTCTTGTAAGGCAGGGACTGTGGCTTTTGTATCTTTTAATTATCCATACACCTAACAAGTGTTTTCCAAATAGTACATCCTCAAACATCAATTTTAGTTTCTTTACTTTCATCTTTTGTTCCTTTTCTCTTATTATTTTTCTGATTTTCACCACCTCAGTTTTTTATTATTCTTTCTCTTTCTTTGTCTCAAAATATATATTTCAAAATCAATTTTTATAAAACCTTTTCTGCCAGCAAATATAGCACCCTGAAAACCCCCAACATAATAGTTTTTGGTAAATGACTCCTAATTTCCCTGACCTGCTCCCATAAATTATCCACTTTGAGTCATAATTATAAATAGAAATGTTTTGCCTATACCTAACTTATAAAATAATTCACCTATGTTTTCTTCCAGTACTATTTGATTTCATATTTTTACATTTGGATCTCTGATCCATTTAGAGATTACTTTTTCTTGTTTCTAGTATGAAAAATAAGCTTATATATCTTGGGCTTCCCTGCTGGTGCAGTGGTTAAGAATCTACCTGTCAATGAAGGGGACATAGCTTTGAGCCCTGGCCCAGGAAGACCCACAAGCCGTGGAGCAACTGAGCCCATGTGCCACAACTATTGTGCCTGCACTCTAGAGCCCATGAGCCACAACTACTGGAGCCCACGCACCTAGACACCATGCTCCACAACAAGAGAAACCACTGCAATGAGAAGCCTGTGCACCACAATGAAGAGTAACACCTGCTCGCTGCAACTAGAGAAAGCCCACACACAGCAAAAAATACCCAACACAGCCAAAAAAAATATTATATATCTTAATAAATATTTCCCTTATTTGAGGAACACTTTTATTTAATTTCTGGAATATGAATCCACTCATTTATTATTTTATTTTCAATAAACACGGTTTCTCTTTCATCCTGAGTATTTCATATGATTCTTTGTCCTTCATATCTGCCTGTACTCTTAAAGTTAATGGGTTTACACAACCATTCTCACAAGGAAAGTTTTAAAAATATATTTATTTCCTTCATTTCATTTTGTTCATCTTGCCTAAAGGGATAGGTTTCATATGCCTCCTTTTTTTTTCTAAAGTTACCTTAATGATATGTCATTTTTACCTGTTTTTTTATGGATTGAAAGTTTTCAATTAAATTTTCCCTAGTTGGTAGTGGATAGCCAAAATGCACATAATAATGGGAAGTCATGACTGCCTTAAAGTTCTCTCTAGCCACTGTATCCCAAAGCTTGTTTGGGAAACACAAGTGTCCTTTGACACTTTAATAAGTGTATCAGTTAGAGTGCTTTGGGCTATAAGTATTAACTAGTACAAATAGCTATGACTTAAACAAAATAATTTGTATTACCTGTGACAAGAAGTATTGAGGTAGGTAACTCCAAAATGGTTAATTAAGGAGTGCAAAGACGTGAAAGACCCAAGTTCCTTTCAACTCTATTTTGCCACCTTCCATACATCAATTATATTCCCCTTAATAATAATGAAATGACTGCAGAAAATCCAATGTCTCATGTAGAGATAAACATAACAGAAAAGAGACAGAAGACAGAGAGAGAGAGAGAGAGAGAGAGAGAGAGAGAGAGAGAGAGATTGATTTCCTATTAAGTGTCTGTACTTGTTAGAGTGGAAAAAAAACAAAACAAAACAAAAAAACTTTTCCCCGAATTAGAACATTTGCCTTGAAATTTCATTGGCCTGTTCCTTAGTTGGAAGAAAAGCTGGAAAAATGTAGTAATTGACATTTTCCATCTTGCTAATGGAAGGTTGCTTTTATTAGCATAGAGGAAAAGGGACAAGAGTATGATTGTTAGGTAGGCTTCCATCATTGTCAAACACAAAATAGTTTCTGTTAAAAAGTGTTATTTGGTCAAGAATTTGAGGAAGTGATGATTCAAGGATAAAAATGTTGCCTTACTGCAAGATTTCTAAAAGTTATTATGCTAATGTGTGTCATGACTCTCCAAGACAGAGATAACTTGTGTAGTATGTCAAACTTATTAACTATGGAGAATTTTTTCTCCTGGACCTATTATTAATATTTCATTAACAACAAAGAAACAAACAGTACAAAACGAAACAAAGTAGTAGTGTTCTGAGTAATACAGTTTTGTAAATGTTGCTTTAAGCATATATTGCACACATTTTATCTATTTTTGTATAAACATACTTCAACTTCCATAAATCTAAATTTCAAATATCCTTCATGTTCATGTGTAATAAATGATATCTTTAAGCTCCATGTATCAGACTCAGACTTTTATATATTAGCTGCCAGCCAAAGATTTAGTCAAGTTTGTGATGTCTTATTGTCTTTGTAGAGGGTGCTTGGGGAGTTATTTAAAAATTTTATTATGATTTGCCCTTTTTAAAATAAAAGTGGATGAGACATGGGAAAATAAAAGTGTTCATACTAGTGAAAATATAAGTTCGTACTAGTGAACTTACATCTCACAAGTTCCACAGAGTTGATCTAAGTATGGAAATGTTATATGGCAAAGGAAGTGAATATTTAGTTAATTAATTGAATAAAGGAAAAAAGTTAAATATTGTATATAATACTGCTATTAAGTCATTGAATATTGTGTCTAAAAACAAGTTATAAGTGGAAATTTTATCATAATTTGATTCTTGGGAAATGAGCTTCTTCATCCTGTGGTATTAAGTAGTGTCTTCCCTCAGCCTGACATCACCCACTATACAATTGCAGCCTATTGCAGGTACTCTAATCCTCCTCTCTGAGTCAATAAACCCCATTCAGGCAGGATATTCACTCTGCCATGACTAATCAGTGCATTTGGGGCATGATATTATCAGGAAATAGCTTTCTCTTTCTTCTCTGATCATGAAGAGGTAAACTTACCTTATTTACAATTTTAATGTTAGTTTTCTTTGATATTTGGGCTTTCTTTCTCCCCTCAGGTTCTCATGCCTGGGAAGAGTCTAACTATATACTGGATGCATGTTTCCTTCTTGACGTCTACCAATTCAATTTTTTGTCTGTTTCCTTTTCTCTTATCTCCTTAGCTTTGCATCAAACTACTACTGTTGGTTAACAGCCTAAACTGAACTTAAACTGCCTGTGACTAATCTTGAGTACTATTGCGAGCCATACTTTGAGAGCCATAGTCCCAAACCCATGCCCAAGTCTGCAGTTCTTTCTCACTTACTACTGACTCCTTCCTTCCTTGACCTGGGTATTAATTAAATCCTCATTTGATGTACTCTGATTTATTTTAAGTCTTCAACTTAATGTAATGGAAATTTAAAATAATTTTGTGGCCTATGACTTGATTTTAATTTTACCTTTGTTAAAAGGGACAAATAGGCATAATGATGATTCTAAAATTGGTACACAGAGGTGGGATGTGGAAAACATATCAGAACAATTTGGAAAGAATAGTTTTTCCAACTAAATAATCCCTACTTCTCCAGATTCTGATGCACCCACAGAGGCCTTGTACCACCCTTCTGTCACCTCACTCTTCATTCTTCATGCATGCAAATTACTATCTAGTGAGCAGCTGTTTTTGATGGAAGTACATTGTATACCTTGATTATATAGATTATATTATAGAAAATAAATTGAGAACCATTGGCCAATAACTTCTAAATATTTCAGGATGAATTCAGAGTTTACAGCATTATTAAAATTTATTTATTTAAATCACAAATACTACTGTGGACAAGGTACAGAGGGTTATGCAAATCAATAGAGTCCATGGATCCTTTATTTAAAATTCATGTTCTATTTGAAAAGATGAGGTAAATAGTAGCAACTTCAAATATTATTTTCTTAAAAGAATGTAGAGTTATGCTTTTTGTCCTTAGATTTTTCTTTTATTCTTGATCAGTAACACTGGATATAAAGTTCTCATTTTATCTAAAGCAGTTTAGTGCTGATGAGCAAAAAGAAGCAATTAGACATGTTGTGCTACAATTCAGCAGGTGAGATGAGATTTTCTCACACTGAGGACACCGTGGCAGACAAGAGGGACACACATATCCTTGGAAGAAAGCCACCTTATTTATGGGACGTGACCATGCAAAACTTGTTGAAATCCCACTAGGACATCAAATGCCACATTATAATATCTTTACGGAAACCTCCATCATCCCATTTCTAAACAATGATTTCTTTCTTTCTTTCCTTCCTTCTTTAATTTCTTTCTTCATCTTTCTTTCCTTATTCTTTCTTCTTTTCTAAATTATGCATTTTCATTTATAACAAAATACAATAGAAGGGGTATATTTTGGGGTCACACTTTTTATTAATGATAACTATTTTGGTTAAACAGTGCATTACCAAAGGAAATATTCATGTAGATGTATCAGCATTGTTTTCCAAATACTAATTGATTAAAATATTTTGTTTTATCATTAAAATGTTAGAGATTAATACTCAGAAATATATCTTTGTAGAACCCTGTTAAAAGTTTGAAGATTCTTTTTTCTAGAGAAGGGAGATCCAGCTGGCAGAGTAGCAGGATACTGAGCACAACTCCCCCTATTAACACATCAAAAATATATGTATATGGGGAGCAACTCACACTGAAAACAACCTGGAGACTGGCAGAAATGCTCCTCTGCAACCAAGTTTGTGAAGAAAGATCCACAGGGAATCAGGTAGGAAGGGAGGAGAAGTTATCAGTTTGTACCCCTAGCAGGGGACACATAAGAGGAGGGATATGTCACAGGCCCAGGATTCAATTCTGCAGAGTGAGGAGTTTGAACCACATATTAGGCACACCAGCCCTGGGGTCCAACACAAGGACGATGAGTCCATTTACATAGTTTGAAGACCAGTGAGACTTACTAGAGTGCAATAAGAAAACAAGACTCTGCACATGAAGAGCATGCATGCACACTTGCTTACTCCTGAGAATAGTGCAGAAGAAGAAGATTTTTCCTGTGGCCACCACAGCCTGAAACCCAGCCGGCAGGGGACAGCTGCTGCAGCTTTTCTTTCTCTGGCACAGCTCTCCACTAAGGCAAAATTTCCATTGCCAAAGAGAGTGTGTATACTGAAAGGGAACAGAGCCAGGTTGGACCTGACCCTGCCTCTGAACAGGAAAATGGCAGCTATTAACAGCACACATGCAAAGGCAGGAGACAAACTGTCTGGGACTCTGACCAGCTTGCCAGCACCATCCCAATGTGCACCCTAGCCTGAACCATGCACCTGGTCCAGCACTCCTTTCCAGTCAAGTAGAGGTTGTTGTTGCCAAACAGAGTGTACACTCTTAGAGAAAATAGAACTAGCACAGACTCAACCTAAGAGCTTCTGATCAAGAACCTTGGGCCACAAATTTGCCCTCAATAGAGTGGTGACTCCTACTAATCACAGGAAAAGCCATGGCTCACACATAGCTCTGGCTTTAGCTCCCCCCACCAACTCCAGCTCAACCTCACACCAAGATGGAAGCTGCCAGTGCATCTCAGAGGAAGAAATGACCCATGCTCATTTCAGATGCAGCTCTCCCACCAAAGCCAGTGGACACATGCAGACTGCATAGGAATACTCTCACACAATGAAACCAAGTCAAGACTGGGATAGGTAACTGTTTTACCTAATTTCTTAGAGACAAAGAGAGTTAAAAAAAATGAGAAGACAGAGGAATATGTTTCAAATGAGAGAACAAGTAAAAACTGAAAAGAAAAACACCTAATGAAACAGAAAATTTTACCAGATAAAGAGTTCAAAACAATAGTAATAAATACAAGAATGTTAACTAAACTTTAGAAAGAAATATATAAACTCAGTGAGAATTTTACCAAGGAACTAGAAAATATAAAAAAGACCCAATCAGAAAAGAACTATTCAATAGTTGAAATAAAAAACACACTAGAAGTAATTAACAGGAGACTAGGTGATAGAGAAGAAATGTGTAAGTAATCTGGAAGATATAATAATGTCAATCAACCACTCAGAGTAGCAAAAAGAGAAACCAATTTAAAATAAATGAAAACAATCTAAGAGAAAACTGAGATAACATTAAGCATATCAACATTTGCAAAATAGGGGTCCCAGAAGGAGAGAGACAGGAGGAGATCAAAAATGTATTTGAAGTAATTATGGCTGAAAACTTCCCAAACCTGAGGAAGGAAACAACTATCCAGGTATAGGAAGTACAGAGGGCCCCAAACAAGATAAGCCCAAACAGACCCATATCAAGACATAGCATAATTAAAATGGCAGTAGTCAAAGATAAATAAGGTATATTCTAAAGGCAACAAGAGGAAAACAAAGAGTCATATAAAAGAGAATTCCCATAAAGCTATAAGCTGCTTTTTCTGCAGAAACTTTGCAAGCCAGAAGGAAGTGGCATAATTTATTCAAAGTGCTGAAACGGAAAAACCTGCAACCTAGGATACTCTATCCAACAAGATTATCATTTAGAATAGAAGAAGAGATTAAAAAAACTTCTCAGAAAAGAAAAACTAAAATAATGTATTAATACTAAACTTAACCTAAAAGAAATGTTAAAGGTTCATCTTTAAGTGGAAAAGAACTAAGAAATTATAAGAAAGAAAAATTCCCATAAAGAAAGGCAAATCTGTGTTAAGGACTGAAGATTAACTGCTTATATAAGCCAGCACAAAGATTAAAAGACAAAAATTGTATATACAACTATAACTATGATAAACAATTAAGGGCTGGATATGAAGATGTAAAATATGAAATCAAAAATACAAAGCTGAGTAAAACTGGAGTAAAAAATGTAGATCTTTTAAAAATCTGTTCAAACTTAAATGACTATCAGCTTAAAACAAGTAGATATAACTCTAGACCAACATATAAGAACCTCATGGTAACAACAAATTAAAAACTTACAATAGACACACAAAATCTTAAAAAAGTAACACAAACATAGTAGTAAAAAATCATCAAACCACAAAGGAAGAAACAAAGAGAAGAAGAAATGAACAAAAATGAACTACAAAAACAACCAGAAAACAAGTAATAAAAAGACAATAAGTGCATACCTATCAATAATTACTTTAATGTCTGTAGGCTAAATGCTTCAATCAAAAGATATAGCATGGTTGATTGGATAAAAACAAGACCTTTTATATGCTTCCTACAAGAGACTCACTTCACAGCTAAATACTCACAGATGGAAACTTAATGGATGCAAAAAGATATTCCATGCAAATGAAAATGAAAGGAAAAGAAAGCTGGGATAGTGATCCTCATATCAGACTAGTAGACTTTAATCGAAATTATATAATAAACACCAAAGAAGGAAATTATGGGGACAACCAAGAAGAGGATATAACATTTGTAAACATATATGCACATAATATGGGAGCACCTAAATATACAGAGCAAATATTAAAAGACATAAAAGGAGAAATTGCTATTAGTACAATAATTATAGCCGGCTTTAATACCTCAATTACATCAATGGACAGATCATCCATACAGAAAATCAGTAAGGAAACAGCGACCTTAAAAGACACATTAGACCAGTTGGCCTAATGGATATCTATAGGACATTCCACTCAAAACAAGTAGAGTACACATTCTTTTTAATTGGCCATAGAACATTCTTCAGGATAGACCACATGCTAGGCCACAAAACAAGTCTGAACAAATTTAAGAGGAGAGAAATTATATTATGCATATTTTCTGTGACAATGGTATGAAAGTAGAAATCTATTACAGGAAGAAAAATGGGGAAAACACAAACATGTGGAGACTAAACAACATGCTAGTAAAAAAACAATGGGTCAATGAAGAAATTAAAGAGGAAATCAGAAAATGAAAATGAATATACAAAATCTATAGGATGCAGCAAAAGCAGTTCTAAGAGGGAAGTTTGTAGCAATAAAGGCCTGCCTCAAGAACCAAGAAAAATCTCAAATAAACAACCTACCCTACTATATAAAGGAATTAGTAAAAGAACTAACAAAACCCAAAGTCAGCAGAAGGAAGGAAATAATAGAGATGAGAGTGGAAATAAATAAAATGAGACCCCTGAAAAAAGGAAAATATCCACGAAACTAAAAAACTGTGGGTTTTTTTTAATAAACAAAATTAATAAGCATTTAGCCAGGCCATTGAGGAAAAGAAGAGAAAGGACCCAAATAAACAAAGTAAGAAATGAAAGAGGAAAAATTGCATATGCTATCACAGAGATACAAAAACTCATAAAACAATACTATAAACAGTTATATGCCAACAAATTGGAAAACTTAGAAGAAAAAAAAACATTTCTAGAAATAATCTCTGAAAACTGAACCGGGAAGAAATAAATAATCTAAGAAGACTGATCACTAGTAGTGTGATTGAATCAGTAATCAAAAAACTCCCAGCAAACAGAAGTCCAGGACTGCACAGCTTCACAGGCGAATTTCACCAAACATAGAAAGAAGAGCTAATATTTATCCTTCTCAAATTATTCTAAAAAATTGAAGAGGGTGGAAAGCTTCCAAATTCATTTTATGAGGCCACAATTACCTGGACACAAAATCAGACAAAGACACTACAACAAAAAAATTACAGGCCAATATCTTAAATGAAGACAGATGCAAAAATCCTCAACAAAATATTAGCAAACTGAACCCAACAATATATAAAACAGATCATAAACCATGATCAAATGGTATTTATTACAGGGAGGCAAAGATGGTTCAGTATTCAAAAATACAATGTGATAAGCCACATTAACAAAATGAAGGATTAAAATCACATCATTATCTCAATAGATGCAGAAAAGTCATTTGACAAAATTCAATGTGCATTCATAATAAAATCTCTCATCAAAATTCATATAGAGGGAAAATATCTCAAAATAGTAGTCAACTTATGACAAACCCTCAGCTAAATATCATACTCAATGGTGAAAAGCTGAAAGATTTTCCTCTTAAATCAGGATCAAGACAAGGATGCCCACTCTTACAGCTTCTATTTAACATAGTATTAGAAGTCCTAGACACAGCAATTAGACAAGAAAAATAAATAAATTGAAAGGGAAAATGTCAAACTATCACTGTTTGCTGGTGACTTGATACTTTATATAGAAAACCCTAAAGTCTCAACCAAAAAACTGTAAGAACTACTAAGTGAATTCAGCAAAGTTGCAGATACGAGATTAATATACATAAATCTGTTGCTTCTCTGTACACTAACAATGAACTATCAAAAGGAGAAAGTAAGAAAACGAACTCATTTAAAAGCATATCAAAATAATAAAATAAGTAGGAATAAACTTAACCAAACAAGAAAAATTCCTATACTCTGAAAACAATAAAATACTAATGATAAAAGTTAAAGATGATATTAAAAGTGGAAAGGTATCTTTTGTTCATAGATTGGAAGAGTTAATATTTTTAAATGTCCATACTACACAAAGAAATCTACAGATTTAATGCAATCCCTATCAAAATACCCATGACATTTTTTTAGAGAACTAGGACAAATAATTCTAAAATTTATATGAAAACAAAAAGACCCTGAATTGCCAAAGCTCTCTTGAGAAAAAAGAACAAAGCTGGAAGCCTTGTGCTCCCTGAATTCATACTATACTACAAAGATACAGTAATCAAAATAGTGTGGTAGTGGAACAAAAACAGACACAGAGATAAATGGAACAGATTAGAGAGTCCAGAAATAAATCTTCATACTTATAGTCAATTAACCAATGATAAAGAAGGCAAAAAAAATAAAAAGGGAAGAGCCTGTCTCTACAAATAAGTGGTGTTGGGAAAACACAGCTAAAAGTAAAAGAAACAAATAGAATATTTTTCTCACAAAAGGGATTCAAGACTTCAATGTAAGCCTAGGAACCATAAAACTCCTAGAAGAAAACATAGGCAGAACACTCTTTGACATAAGTCATAACAATATTTTTTTTTGCATTTGTGACCTCAGGCAAAGGAAGCAAAAGCAAAACAAACAAATGGGACCTAATTAAACTTGAAAACTATTGCACAGCAAAGGAAACCACTGATCAAACAAAAAGACAACTTAATGAATGGGAGAAAATATTTGCAAATGATATGACCAATAAGGGATTGATACCCAAAATATTTAAATTCCTCATACAGCTCAATATCAAAAATAAACAAACAACTTAAGTCATAAATTGGCAGTTGATTTGAATATACATTTTTCCAAAGAAGACATGAAGATTGCCAACAGACACAGGAAAGGATGCTCAAAATTGCTAATCATCAGAGAAATGCAAATAAAAACTGCAATGAGATATTACCTCATATCTTTCAAAATGGCTATCACCAAAAAGACCGTATGTAACAAATGTTGGCAGGATGTGGAGAAAAGGGAACCCTAGTACACTGTTGGGAACACTTGTACACTGTTGGGAAAACTTCCCACAATAACTAAGTGCAGCCACTATGGAAATTCCTCAAAAAAATTAAAAATATATCTACCATATAATCCAGCAATTCAATATTTCAGTATATATCCGAGGAAAACAAAAACACTAGTTTGAAAACATATATGCACCCTTAGGTTCATAGCAGCATCAATAGCCAAGATATTGAAGAAACCTAAGTGCCCATCAGCAGAGGAAGAATAAAGAATATGTGGTTTTGAGGAGACCTTCACCATGGCAGAGGAATAAGACGTGGAGATCACCTTCCTCCCCACAAATACATCATAATACACCTACATGTGGAACAACTCCTACAAAACACCTACTGAACACTAACAGAAGACCTCAGACCTCCCAAAAGGCAAGAAACTCCCCACGTACCTGGGTAGAGCAAAAGGAAAAAGAAAAACGGAGACAAAAGAATAGGGAAGGGATCTGTGCCTCTGGGAGGAATCTGTGAAGGAGGAAAAGTTTCCACACACTAGAAAGCCCCTTCACTGGTGGGGATGGAGGGGGGAGGCTTCATAGCCACAGAGGAGAGCACAGAAACAGGGTTATAGAGGGCAAAGTGGAGAGATTCCTGCACAAGAATCGGTGCTGACCAGCACTCACCAGCCTGAGAAGCTTGTGTGCTCACCCATGGGGCAGGTGGGGGATGGAGCTGAGGCTCAGGTTTTAGAAGTCAGACCCCAGGGAGAGGACTGGGGTTGGCTGTGTGAAGACAGCCTGAAGGGGGCTAGTGCACCACAGCTAGCTGGGAGGGAGTCTGGGGAAAAGGCTGGACCTGCCAGAGAGGCAAGAGACCTTTGTTTTTGGGTGAACAAGGAGAGGGACTTCCTGCTCCATATGCCCACAGATTGCAGAGCACCACCTAAGCAAGCTCCAGAGACAGGCATAAGCCATGTCTATCATCTCAGACCCCAGAGGTGGGTATGGACATCTACCAATGCTGCTGCTGCCATCAAGAATCCTGAAAGCACAGGTCAATAACCACAGCACCCCAGGAGTCTGTGCAGCACACCACTGCCAGGGTCCCATGATCCAGGGCCAACTTCCCTGTTAGAACACACAGCACACCTCAGGCTGTTACAACATCATGCTTGCCTCTGCCACCACAGGCATACCCTGCATTCCAATTATGACTACTCTACCCCTCCCTCTCCCCAGCCTCAGTGAACAACAGAGCCCTAATCAGCCACTGCCTTAACCTCCTCTCTGGGCAGAGAACAGATGCCTGAGGGTGGACTTCATGCAGAGGTAGGGCCAAAACCAAAGCTGAAAGCCATAAACAGGGAAAACAAGGAAGAGAAAGGGAAATTTCTTTGTGCAGCCACAGGAGCAGTGGATTAAATCTCTGCAATCAACTTGATAAACCCTGCATCTGTGGAATACCTGAATAGACAACAAATGTTCCCAAAACTGAGGTGATGGAAGTTGGGAGCAACTGTAGACTTGGGATTTTCTTTCTGTGTTTGGTTTGTTTTTGGTTTTATGTTCATCTTAGTTTACTTTTTAGTGCTTATTTTCATTGGTAGGTTTGTACATTGGTTTGTTGCTCTCATTCTTTTTTCCCTCTTCTTTCTGTGATTATGTGTGTATATGTTTCTTTCTGTGATTTTGTCTCTTTAGTTTTGCTTTCACCTTTTGTCTTGGGATTCTGTATGTTCATTTTTTCATTGTTTGTTTGTTTTCTTTTTCTGAGTGTATGGGTATGTTTCTTTGTGTGATTTTGTCTGTTTAGTTTTGCTTTTACCATTTGTTTGGTGTTCTGTCTGTTCAGTTTTTTTTTTCATCCTTTTCTTCTGTGCAATGCAGCTGGCAGAGACTTGGTTTTCCAGCTGGGTGTTGGGCCTAAGCCTCCGAGGTTGAGAGCCAAGTCAGGACGTTGGACCACCAATGACCTCCTGGACCCATGTAATATTAATTGGTGAGAGTTCCCCCAGAGACCTCTGTCTCAACACAAAAACCCAGATACACCCAACAGCCAGCAAGCTCCACTTCTGCATTCCCCATGCCAAACAACCAGCAAGACAGGAACAAAACCCCACCAATTAGCAGAGAGGCAGCCTAAAATCATACTAGGTTCACAGACATCCCAAAACATGACAACAGATGTGGCCCTGCCCATTAGAGGGCCAAGATCCAGCCCCTACCACCAGAACACAGGCACCAGACAACTCACCAAGAAGTCAACACAAGGCACTGATCCAACGTAACCCACTGGGGACAGACACCAAAGGTTAGAGGAATTATGAACCAGCACCCTACAAAAAGGAGACGCAAAACACAGTAAGTTAAAAATAAAAATGAGAAGACAGAGGAATATGAAGTAGAAGAAGGAGCAAAGTAAAAACCCACCAGACCAAACAAATGAAGAGAAAATAGGCAGTCTACCTGAAAAAGAATTCACAGTAATGATAGAAAGGGTGATCCAAAAATCTCAGAAATAGAATGGAGAAAATACAAGAAATGTTTAACAAGGACTTAGAACTAAAGAGCAAACAAACAATGATGAACAACACAATAAATGAAATTAAATATACTCAATGCCAGAATAACTGATGTAGAAGAAGAGATAAGTGACATGGAAGATAAAATAGTGGAAATAACTGCCACAGAGCAGAATAAGAAAAAAAAATAAAAGAATTGAGGACAGTCTCAGAGACATCTGGGACAATGTTAAATGCACCAACATTCGAATTATAGGGGTCCCAGAAAAAGAGAATGAGAAGGGACTGAGAAAATATTTGAAGGGATTATAGTTGAAAACTTCCCTAATATGGGAAAGGAAAGAATCAATCAAGTCAAGGAAACACAGTGAGTCCCATACAGGATAAATCCAAGGAGAAACATGCCAAGACACATATTAATCAAACTATTACAAATTAAATACAAAGAAAACATATTAAAAACAGCAAGGGAAAAGCAACAAATAACATACAAGGGAAACACCAAGAGGTTAACAGCTGACCTTTCAGCAGAAACTCTGCAAGCCATAAGGGAGAGGCACGACATATTTAAAGTGATGAAAGGGAAAAACCTACAACCAAGATTACCCTACCCAGCAAGGATCTCATTCAGACTTGATGGAGAAATCAAAACCTTTACAGACAAGCAAAAGTTAAGAGAATTAAGCACAATCAAACCAGCTTTACAACAAATGCTAAAGGAACTTCTCTAGGTGGGAAACAAGAGAAGGAAAAGACCTACAAAAGTGAACAGAAAACAATTAAGAAAATAGTAATCGGGGCTTACATATCGATAATTACCTTAAATGTAAATGGATGAAATGTTCCAACCAAAAAACAAAGACTGGCTGAATGGATACAAAAACAAGACTTGTATATATGTTGCCTACAGGAGGCCCACTTCAGACCTAGGGACACATACAGACTGAAAATGTGGGGATGAAAAAAAGATATTCCATGCAAATGGAAATCAAGAGACCTGGAGTAGCAATTCTCATAACAGACAAAATAGACTAAAATAAAGACTATTACAAGAGACAAAGAAGAAAACTACATAATGATAAAGGGATCAATCCAAGAAGATGATATCACACTTATAAATATGTACATACACAACATAGGAGCACCTCAATATACAAGGCACATGCTAACAGCCATAAAATGGGAAATTGACAGTGACACAATAAAATTAGGATACTTTAACACCTCACTTTCAAAAATGGACAGATCATCTAAAAGGAAAATAAATAAGGAAACACAAGCTTTAAATGACACATTAGACCAGATGGACTTAATTGATATATATAGGACATTCCATCCAAAAACAACAGAATACACTTTCTTCTCAAGTGCACATGGAACATTCTCCAGGATAGATCATATCTTGGGTAACAAATCAAGACTCAGTAAATTTAAGAAAATTGAAATTGTATCAAATATATTTCCAGGCCACAGTGCTATGGGACTAGATGTCAACTACATGAAAAAGCTGGAGAAAATACAAACACATGGAGGCTAAACATTATGCTATGCAATAACCAAGAGGTCACTGAAGAAATGAAAGAGGAAATCAAAAAATACCTAGAAACAAATGACAATGCAAACAGAACCACCCAAAACCTGTGTGATACAGCTAAAACATTTCTAAGAGGGAAATATATAGCAGTACAAACCTACCTCAAGAAACAGGAAAAATCTCAAATCTCAAATCCACAAGCAAACCTTACACCTAAAGCAATTAGAGAACGATGAAGAAAAAATATAAAAGCCCAAAGTTAGCAGAAGGAAAGAAATCATAAAGATCTGATCAGAAATAAATGAAAAAAAAAATTGAAGAGTACAATAGCAATGATTAATAAAACTAAAAGCTAGTTCTTTGAGAAGATAAACAAAATTAATAACCTTTAGCCAGAATCATCAAGAAAAAAATGGAGAAGACTCAAATCAACAGAATTAGAAATGAAAAAGAAGAAACAGCTGACATTGCAGAAATACAAAGGAACATGAGAGATTACTGCAAGAAAATATAGGCCAATAAAATGGACAACATGTAGGAAATGGAAACTTCTTAGAAAAGCACAACCTTCCAAAACTGAACCAGGAAGAAATAGAAAATATGAACAGACCAATCATAAGCACTGATTGAGACTGTGATTAAAACTTTTCCAACAAACAAGAGACCATGACCAGATGGCTTCACATGTGAATTCTATCAAATATTTAGAGAAGAGCTAACACCAATCCTTATCAAACTCTTCCAAAATATAGCAGAAGGAGGAACACACCCAAGCTCATTCTAGGAGGCCACCATCACCCTGATACCAAAATCAGACAAAGATGTCATAAAAAAAGAAAACTACAGGCCAATATCTCTGATGAACCTAAATGCAAAAATCCGCAACAAAATATTAGCAAACAGAATCCAACAGCACATGAAAAGGACCACACACCATGATCAAATGTGGTGTATCCCAGTATTGCAAGGATTCTTCAATATAAGCAAATCAATCAATGTGATACACCATATTAAAAACTGAAGGATAAAAGCCATATGATAATCTCAATAGATGCAGAAAAAGCTTTCAACAAAATTCAACACACATTTATGATAAAAACTCTCCAGAAAGTGGGCATAGAGGGAACCTACCTCAACATAATAAAGGCCATATATGACAAACCCACAGCCAACATCGTCCTCAATGGTGAAAAACTGAAACCATTTCCTCTAAGATCAGGAACATGACAAGGGTGCCCACTCTCACCACTATTATTCAACATATTTTTTGAAGTTTTAGCCAGGGCAATCAGAGAAGAAAATGAAATAAAAGGAATACAAATTGGAAAGGAAGAAATAAACTGTCACTGTTTGCCAATGACATGAAACTATACATAGAGAATCCTAAAGATGCTACCAGCAAACTACTAGAGCTAATCAATGAGTTTGGTAAAGTTGCAAGATTCAAAATTAATGCACAGAACTCTCTTGCATTCCTATGCACTAACAACAAAAGATCAGAAAGAGAAATTAATGAAATACATTCACCACCACAACAAAAATTAAATAAAATACCAAGGAATAAACCTACCTAAGGAAATAAAAGGCCTGTATGCAGAAACTATAAGACACTGATGAAAGAAATCAAAGAGGATATAAGCAGATGGAGAGATATACCATGTTCTTGGATTGGAAGAATCAACACGTGAAAATGACTATACTACAGATTCAGTGCAATCCCTATCAAACTACCAATGGCATTTTTCACAGAACTAAAGCAAAAAATTTTACAATTTGTATGGAAACACAAAGACCCCAAATAGCCAAAGCAGTCTTGAGAAAGAAAAACAGAGCTCGAGGACTCAGGCTCCCTGACTTCAGACTATACTACAAATGCACAGTAATCAGACAGTATGTCCTGGCACAAAAACAGAAATATAGATCAATGGAATGGATAGAAAGCCCAGAGATAAACCCATGAACATATGGTCTCATTATCTTTGATGAAGAGTCAAGAATATACAATGGAGAAAAGACAGCCTCTACAATAAGTGATGTTGGGGAAAACTAGACTGCTATGTGTAAAACAATGAAATTAGAACACTCCCTAACACCATACACAAAAATAAACTCAAAATGGATATTAAAGACCTAGGTGTAAGGCCAGACAGTATAAAACTCTTAGAGGAAAACATAGGCAGAACATTCTATGACATAAATCACAGCAAGATCATTTTTGACCCACCTCCTAGAGAAATGGAAAAAAAAAAACCAAAAATAAACAAATGGGACCTAATGAACCTTAAAGAAAACAACAAAAGAAACCATAAAAAAAGATGAAAAGACATCACATAGAATAGTACAAAATATTTGCAAACGAAGCAACTGACAAAGGATTATCTCCAAAATATACAAGCATCTCATTCAGCTCAGTATCAAAAAAGCAAACAACCCAATATAAAAGTGGGTTGAAGACCTAAATAGCCATTTCTCTAAAGAAGATATAAAGACTGCCAACAAACACATAAATGGTTGCTCAATGTTACTAATTATTAGAGAAATGCAAATCAAAACCACAGTGATGTATCACCTCATGCAGGTCAGAATGGCTGTTATTAAAAAATCTAGAAAGAGTACATGCTGGAGAGGGTGTAGAGGAAACGGGAACCCTCTTGCACTGTTGGTGGGAATGTAAATTGATACAGCCACTATGGAGAACAGTATGGTGGTTCCTTAAAAAACTAAAAATAAATCTATTATATGCCCTAGCAGTCCCACTTCTAGGCATATACCCTGAGAAAACCAAAATTCAAAAAAATACATGTACCACAATGTTCATTGCAGCACTATTTACAACAGTCAGGACATGGAAGAAACCTAAATATTGATTGACAGCTGAATGGATGAAGAAGATATGGCACATATTTACAATGGAATATTACTCAGACATAAAAAGGAATGAAATTGAGTTATTTGCAGTGAGGTGGATATTCCTAGAGTCTGTCATACAGAGTGAAGTAAATCAGAAAGAGAAAAACAAATACCGTCTGCTAAGAAATATATACAGAATCTAAAATATGGTTCTGATGAACCTAGTGGCAGGGCAGGAATAAAGATGCAGACGTAGTGAATGGACTTGGGGACATGGTGGGGCAAAAGGTAAGCTGGGACCATGTGAGAGAGTAGCATTGACATATATACACTACCAAGTGTAAAATAGATAGTGAGAAGCAGCTGCATAGCACAGGGAGATCAGATCGGTGCTCTGTGACCACCTAGAGGGGTCGGATAGGGAGGGTGTGAGGGAGGCAAAGAGGGAGGGGATGTGTGGATATATGTATACATATAGCTGGTTCACTTTGTTATACAGCAGAAACAAATACAACATTGTAAAGTAACTATACTCCAATAAAGATTAAAAAAAAAAACACCTGTGGTGTCTATGTATATCCACAACAATGCACACACACACACACACACACACACACACACACGAATATTACTCAGCTATAAAAAAGAATAAAATTTTGCCATATGCAACAGCATGAATGGATCTGGAGCATGTTATGTTTATTGAAATAAATCCGATATAAAAGGACAAAACCTGTATACTATAAACTGTATGTCAAATCTAAAAGTAAAACAAAAGAATGAATATTACGAAATAGAATTTCACAGATACAGAGAACAAACTAGTGGCTACTAGTTGGGAAAGTGTTGGGTGGAGACACAAGATAGGGGTTAGGGAATTAGGAGGTACATACTACTATATAAAAACAGAAATAAGATACTGGGATATATTGTACAGCACAGGGAATGTAACCAATATTTTATAATAACTTTAAATGGATAATAATAATAATGATAATAATCATAATGAGGAGGAGGAGGAGGCAAAAGTCTCTTCTCTGAAAACTATAAGACACAGGTAAAAATAATTGAAGATGACACAGAAGATGTTAAGATACACTGTGTTCTTAGATTGCAGGAATTAATATTGTTAAAATGACCATATCAACCAAGGCAATCTACAGAATCAATGTAATCCCTTTCAAAACACTAATGGCATTTTCCACAGAAATAGAACAAATAATTTTAAAATTTTATAAAAACTCAAAAGACCCTGAATAGCCAAAATAGTCTTGAGAAAGAAGAATGGAGCTGGAGGAATCATGCACTCTGGTTTCAGATTATATTACAAAGCTACAGTAGTCAAAACAGTATGGTACTGGCACAATAACAGACACATAGATCTGTGGAACAGGATAGAGAGATCAGAAATAAACCCATGTGCTTATAGTCAATTAATCTATGACAAAGGAGGCAAGACTAAACAATGGAGAAAAACTGTCCCTTCAAAAGTAGTGCTGGGAAAACTGGACAGCTACATGTAAAAGAATGAAATTAGAACATTATCTAACACCACATACAAAAATAAGCTCAAAATGGATTAGAGAACTGAAAGTAAGACCAGATACTATAAAACTTTTAGAGGAAAACATAGGCAAAACACTCTTTGACATAAGTCATAGCAATAATTTTTAGATCCATCTCCTAAAGTAAAAGAAATAAAAGCAAAAGTAAACAAAATGGATCTAATTAAAGTTGAAAGATTTTGCACAGCAAAGGAAACCATTCACAAAATGAAAAGATAACCTACTGAACAGGAGAAAACATTTGCAAATGATATGAGTTATAAGAGGTTAATATCCGACATTTATAAATAGCTCATACAACTCAACATAAAAAAAAACTATCTGATTAAAAAATAGGCAGAAGAACTGAATAGACATTTCTCCAGAGCAGAAATGCCAATGGTCAGCAGGCTCATAAAAAGATGCTCAACATTGCTAATCATCAAATCAAAATCACAATGAGAAATCACCTCACACCTGTCAGAATGGCTATCATCAAAAAGAACACAGATAACAAATGTTGGTGAGGATGTAGAGAAAAGGGAACCTGAGTACACTGTTGGTGGGAATGTAAATTTGTGCAGCCACTGTGGGTAACATCAAGGTTTCTCAAAAAACTAAAAATAGAACTACCATATAACCCAGAAATTCCACTCCTGGGAATATATCCGAAAAAACAAAACCACAAATTTGAAAAGATGCATACATCCCAATGTTCATAGCAGCATTATTACAGTTACAAAGATAAACAAGCTACCTCTGTCCATCAACATATGAATGGATAAAGAAGATGTTGCATATATATACAATGGAATACTCCTCAGCCATAAAAAAATGAAATTTTGCAATTGCAGCAACATGGGTGGACTTGGAGAGCACTATGCTAAATGAAATAAGTGAGACAGAGAAAGACAAATACTGCTTATATAGAATAGCACACAGTGGTCTGTTTTCCTGGGGTTTCTTTTCTAGCTGAAGCTGTGTCTAAATGGAAAATAGATTCAACTTTTCACTAGATTTGACTTATCAACTAAGTAACAAATAGATTACGTGTCTTGACCCATACTAAATTATCAGTTATTACGATGCCCTATAGTCACAGCCGTAGATATAAATGCATTTACTTCCCACTCACCCACAAACTAAGGCTTGACTCATGTCCACCAACCAATAAATACCCTACATTCTTGAGCTAATATATATACATGATTGTAACAACATTTTTTCTCAATGAGTTCTTTTATTCAAATTATTCATCTTATTTATGGGTTTTCCACATATCACAAGGGTGTTGAGCTATGTAATCCCTGGCAAATTATTTTAAGCTTTAATATTATCTGTAAAATAGGGATAATAACAACTTATTGGGGCTGTTTTAAAGTTATTTGAGATTATGTAAGTAATAATAATATTAATAATAATAATTTTCTGACTACCACTGTGCTCCAGGACTGTGCTAAGTACCAGAATTAATTTTTAAGCAAATATCTTCCTCTTCATTCTTTATAATTAGGGCAACAATCTCAAACTCAAAAACCTAGTCTGTGTGACTGAGTAAATATTATTTTAATATGCTAATAATCCCTAATGAAAAGTCTTCATTTGTTAAATATGTAATCATGTAAGAACAGAAATATCAATTATGCACACCTTTATTAATTATGCATCATTGTTAACCAGTTAATCATGTAATTATGAACATTTGCATATATATTTGAGTATTTACACATTTGACAAATTATTATGAACATTCTCAGAGGTGTATACATTTGACTTTCCAACAATTGTTATGTCTTTCATAGCATCATGTTACAATTTCATTGTCTTTTACAGTTTATCAAGCATTTGGCATACATTACTTAATTTGATTCTCAGGGAAATGCTTTTTGATTAGGTTAGGTGGTATTATGCCCGTGATATGAATGAAGAAACCACACTTCAAAGAGATCTTTTGAATTGTCTAACTTTACATGAATAATGAATATTAATAGAAGAGTGAGGAATAGATCCTCAGACCTTTTGACCCCCAATTCAGTGCTCTGTGCATTTACAAGAAGACTCTCAAAGTAAGAATAAATATAGGTAAAAGGTTGAGGTCAGAAAGTACATGAGTAGGTCAAAGGGTACAGGGCCATTTTAAAGTTCTGTTTAAATTAAGTGAACTAGATTGTAGCCTGCCGTCAGTGTGTAAGTGGATTACATCACTGTTATCAAGATTTACCCAAATAATCTTTGATACATAGATTCTGACAAAAGAATGTTTTGAGCCATTAGTCTGTCATGCCAAGTACTAATTAGAGAATGATGAGTTATCTGCCTCTGACTTCCATTTACTCTTTATTTGGTCAAACTGGCCTATCTCTAAGTAATGATGGGATAATTCACCAGATGCCAATTTGTCCTTCTAAGGAATAAAAAATCATGGTCTATATAAATTCTACCTTGTTTATATGAATAGAAATAAATCTACCCCCCTCAGCAAGATTTTCCTATATTTGGGGGAAAATTTTTTAAATTATTTTAATGATGATTGTTTGAATTGTCATTAATATTTATAGCATATGCTTTAAAAATCTCCTAGAAAATTAGAGAGATCTAATATTTGAAATGGCAATAAAAAAATCAACACCTATCTCTATAAAAATATTAACAGAGAAGTGATAACCTAAGCCATTTATTTTTAAAGTTAGCTAAAAATAGAAAACTTAATCAATAAAAAGTTTACGTACTTAAGCTTGTTTCCTCCACATTATTAGGTAGGAGTCATTAAATTATATTTAGAATTATGCATTATAATTTTTATGTTTTAAAATTTAAACAACTGTGGGATAAGGGAAGCATTTATATTTTTATTTTTACAAAGGAAACAAAGTTTGAGCTAAATATTAATATAATTCCAGTTTTGACAAGCTTTATTCTTCCCCAAAGAAAATTCTCCCAATGAGTATAACTCTCTAAATAAGTATGTGTTTCCAAGTATTTTTACTCACACTCACAATTGAATGACTGCTATATTGAGATCTTTTATTTGAGAAATATTGGTCAGGGACACATTAATGTGCAAAAACCTTGTATGACATTTTTAATTCATTGATTAAAAAGTTTGAAGTTTATGTGCTATCTCTATGTTTCAATAGAGTAAAATAAGTCATTTAAAAGACTTTTAATTTCCATTAGAGCATTCCCAAATTCCTTAGGAATGTTAACTGAGTCTACCTAGCAAAAAGCATCTTGAAGAGGTAAACAAAAGTAAAACAAACAAAACAACAACAAAAAACAAGGCTAGGGCTCTTTATCCCCTTAGTGAAGTACACTTTAAAAAGTGCTGATACCTTTTTGTTCTCACTAATTCTATGTCCTCCACTAATTCTATGTCCTCTAAACTTTTCTTCAAAATAATTGTTTTTTTCTGTGTTGAAAAAAAAACAACAAAGAAGTTAAACATTAGATAATGTCATAGGGCTTTTCTCTATATTTTTCTCTCAGTGGGTTAAAAGATTATATAAAGGGATCAGTTATTCAAATTTCAGCTGATAAAAATGCATAGGATATATTTCCAGTTCAGGCATAATGAAGTAGACTCATTTCTCCTTACACTTCTCTGCTAAGTAAAAATATAAACCCTGAAATTATCAAAAGAGGTGACCAAAGGAGAGCACTAACAGGTGGTGAGAAACAGGTGAACTCATTTCAGACCCCAGGACTGGAAAAATAAGACAGTGGCAGGGTATTTTATTTTGCACTCCCAACAGAAAATGGTGAGCAAGACCTTGCACTTACTGACCCCCAAAATGACAGCAGGAGCTGGCTGTGGTAGGCTAATTCCTCTCTTAGATTGTCAGGAATTTGTCACAACACTAGGCAAGTATGACACAAAGAGAAAGGGAATCAGTAGGGAGCCCCACTAAAAATAAGTATCCAGGGGTGTTATTGTCATTTTCTGTTAGGCCTTAGAGTCTACTTTTTCATTGAGAGATACTAGGCTGTCAGATTTGCAGTGGCAAGAGGGACTCAATGACAACAAACAACCAACATGGGATGCTTCTTTGTAGTCATGGAACTGAGACTCCTTTCCCCCACCAATAGACACCAGGTTGCCCAGCCTTGGGAAAGCAATGTTGAGGGAATTTTATAACTGTAGATGCCTACATTAAATATATATATATATATATATATATATATATATATATATATATATATATATATATATATATATGCAGTCAGTCCCCTACCTACAAACCTTCAAATTGTGAACTTTCAAAGAAGCGAATATGCATTCGCATGTCCAATCACACAAGTTAGTTCATGTGTCTGGTGTACATTGTCACATGTGTGCATCCTCTACGTGTTTGTGTGTACTTTACTGTACAGTGGTATATAGAACAGTATATTTATTTCACGTTCAGGATTATGGAAGCAAGCATAAAAACAGTGCTGATGTAGCTGGTACTACTGTACTTTTCAAGGTACTGTACTGTAAGGTTAAAAATGTTTATTTTTGTTTGTTTTTATGTATTATTTGTGTGAAAACTATTATAAACCTATTACAGTACAGTAAAACATAGCCGATTGTGTTAGTTAGGTACTGAGGCTAACATTGTTGGACTTACGAACAAATTCGACTTATGAACACATTCTCAGAACTGAACTCATTCATATGTAGGGGACTTACTGTATATAAAATCAAATGTAACTTTACACTTTGAGGAACTTAAATGAAGAAAAAATTAAACCCAATGCTAGCACAAGGAAGAGGATAATAAATGCTGTAGCAGAGACAAATAAAACAGAGAATAGAAAAACAATAGAAACAATAAAACAAAAGATTAGTTCTTTCAAAAGATCAACAGAATCAACAAAGCTATATCTAGACTAACAAAAAAATAGAAAGAGAGAAGATACAAACACCTAAAATCAGAAAGGAAAGCAAAGACATTAATACCAATGTTACAGTTATTAAAAAAGGACCATAAGATAATACTATGAATAATCATACACAAATTAGATGATATTGATTAAATGTAGAAATTCATAGAAGTATATAAATTACCTAAACTGATTCAAGAAGAAATAGAAAATCTGAACAAACCTATCAGAAGTAAAGAGATCTATTTAGTAATTAAAAATCAAAAAAGAAAAGTCCAGAACCAGAAGTCTTCACTGGTAAATTCTATTAAACCTTTAAAGATGAATTAACACAAATCTTTCTCAAATTTTTCCCAAAAATCCAATAATGGGAAACACCCTTTGACTCGTTCTATGAGGCTAGTGTTATACTGATACCAAAGCCAGATAAAGACATCACAAAAAAATTACACAACAGTATCCTTTATGAATGTAAATGCAAACACTCTCAATAGTATCAAGCAGAATGCAACAGCATATTAAAAGAATTAAACACAATAACAGATTGATATTTTTCCCAGGAATGTAATAGGGGTTCAACATATGAAAATTGATCAATGTAATTGACCAAAATAATAGAATGAAGGTAAAGAGTAAATAACCACACATGGCCATCACAGTGCACACAGAAAAGGCATTTGACAAAATCCAACACCCTTTCATGATATAAACGCTCAAAATACTAGAAACAGAAGAGATTTTTCTTAATATGATAAAGGCCATTTATGAAAAATCCAAGAAGAAAAGCCAATAAAACTGTGGAGGCCCCTAAGACTGTGACAGTCAAGATTTTCTTACTTGGAACCTTGTCCACACTCAGCCTTCAGCAATTATCAAAAATTAACATTTAGGCTTCCTACGAGTTTATACTTCAAGCAGCTTCTTCTCCAGATAATCACTTTTATGATATATCCATGATATTGCTTTAATGAGCATGAGTCTTCAGATTTCAGGGTGATGGGTTGCCCTGAAACCCCAGTTTTCTGATAGGTCCATGAAAAGTCATTGATTTCCAAATAGTCCACCTCTTTCCTATAGTATTGATAAGAGTGAAAATTTCCAAGATTTTACATGTCAGAGCTGAAACTGGAAATACAGGATCAAATTTTTATAATAGTCTATTTTAAGTTGACAACAACTTAAGTTTGAATTCAACTTAAGTTTGAAAGCTCTACATTTTTACTTTCCCCTGTCCCCATGTTTTATGTTTATGATGTCACATTTTACATCTCTTTATCTTGTGTATCCTTAAATAATTATTGTATTTACAGTTATTTTATTACTCCCTTCTTTTAATTTTCATACTAGCATTATATGTGATTAAACAACTACCATCACAATATATTATATGTACAAGTGTGATTTATACTTTCATATATTTTCTTATTAATTTCTATCCTTTCTTTTCAGGTTAAAGAAGTCCCTTTAACATTTCTTGTAAGGTCAGTTTAGTGGTGATGAACTCCTTTAACTTTTACTTGTCTGGAAAACTCTCTCTCCTTCAAATTTGAAAGTTAACTTTGCCAGGAAGGGTATTCTTGGTTGAAGGTATTTTATTTCATCCCTTTGGAATATATCATGCCACTCCCTTCTTTTTTTTAAAAAAAATTGAAGTATAGTTGATTTACAATGTTGTGTTAATTTCTGCTTTTCAGCAAAGTGATTCAGTTATGCATATATATATATATATTCTTTTACACACTCTTTTAAATTATGATTTATCACAGGATAGTGAATATAGTTCCCTGTACTATACAGTAGGACCTTGTTTTTTATCCATCCTATATATACTAGTTTGCATTTGCCAACCGAAAACACCCAGTCATTCCCTCCCTGACCCCCCCTCCCACTTGGCAACCACAAGTCTGTTCTCTATGTCTGTGAGTCTGTTTCTGTTTCATAGATATATTCATTTGTGTCATGTTGTAAATTCCACATGTAAGTAATATCATATGGTATTTGTCTTTCTCTTTCTGACTTACTTCACTTAGTATGATAATCTCTAGGTTCACCAGTGTTGCTGCAAATGGCATTATTTCATTCACTTTTATGGCTGAGTAATATTCCATTGTCTATATATATCTATATATATCTATATATATCTATATATATCTATCTATATCTATATATATATATATCACTTCTTCTTTATCCATTCATCTGTTGATGGATATTCAGGTTGTTCCAAGTCTTGCCTATTGTAAATAGTGCTGTTATGAACACAAGGGTGGATGTAACTTTTCAAATTATAGTTTTTTCTGGGTATATGTCCAGGAGTGGGATTGCTGGCTCATATGGCAACTCTATTTTTAGTTTTTTTGAGGATCCTCCATACTTTTTTCCATAATGTTTACACCTTTTTGCATGCAGCTGTCCAATTTTCCCAACACCACTGGCTGAAGAGACTCTCTTTTCTCCATTGTGCATCCTTGCCTCCATTGTCAAAGATTAATTGACTGTAGGTGTGTGGGTTTATCTCTGGGCTCTCTATTCTGTTCCATTGATCCATATGTCTGTTTTTGCATCAGTACCACACTGTTTTGCCTACTGTAGCTTTGTAGTATTGTCTGAAGTCTGGGAGGATTATAACTCCTGTTTTGTTCTTTTTCCTAAGGATAGCTTTGGCAATTCTGTGTCTTTTATTGTTCCATATAAATTTTAGGATTATTTGTTCTAGTTCTGTGACAAATGTCATGAAGAGAAGTGATGAAAATGGGCATCGTTGTCTTGATTTTAGTGAGAAGTCTTTCAGATTTTAGCAAGAAGGCTTTCAGCTTTTCACTGTTGAGTATTATATTGATGGTGGGTTTGTCATAAATAACCTTTATTATGTTGAGATATGTTTCCTATATACCCACTTTCATAAGAGTTTTTATCTTGAATAAATGTTTATTTTTTTCTAATGTTTTTTCTGCATCTATTGAGATTATCATGTTTTTTTTTTTTTTTTACTTTTATTTGGTTGATGTAGTGTATCACATTGATTAATTTGTGTTCGGTGAACCATCTTTGTGAGCCTGGGATGAATCCAACTTGGTCGTGTTGTATGATTTTTTAATTTTTGTTGGATTCAGTTTGCTAATATTTTGTTGAGAATTTTTACATCTATATTCATCAAAGATATTGGTCTGTAATTTTCCTTTTTGGTGATGTCTTTGTCTGGTTTTGATATCAGGGTGATGGTGGCTTCATAGCATATCTTTGGGAGTGTTTCTTCCTCTTCAATCTTTTGGAAGAGTTTGAGAAGGATCGGTATAATTCTTCCTTGTATATTTGGTAGAATTGTCTGTGAAGCCATCTGGCCATGGACTTTTGTTTGTAAGAAGTTTATTACAGACTCTATTTCACTTCTGCTAATCAGTCTGTTCAAGTTACCTGTCGATTAGTTGGCATATAATTGTTCGTAATAGTCTCTTATGATTTTTTTTTTATTTCTGTGGTATTGGTTGTGATTTTTCCTCTTTTATTTCTTAATTTGTTTATTTGGGTCTTCACTCTTTTCCTCTTGGTGAGCCTGGCCAGGGGATTGTCAAGTTTGTTTACCCTTTCAAAGAACCAGCTCTTTGTTTTATTGATTTTTCTATTGTTTTTTAAATCTATATTTTATTTATTTCTTGTCTGATATTTATTATATCCTTCCTTCTGCTGACTTTAGGTTTTGTTTGTTTTTCTTTTTCTAATATTTTTGGTGGTGAGTTATGTTGTTTATTTGAGATTTTTCTTGTTTCTTAAAGAAGAGCTGTATCACTATGAACTGCCCCCTAGGAACAGTTTTCCCTGCATCCCATAGATTTTGTAGGGTTGTGTTTTCATTGTCATTTGCCTCAAGGTATTTTTAAATTTCTTCTTTTATTGTTCACCCATTGTTTTTTATTAGTGTGTTGTTTAGTCTCCATGTAATTGTTTTTTTTCTTGTTTCTTTCTCTGAGGTTGATTTCTAGTTTCATGTCATTGTGGACAGAAAAGATGCTTGACATAATTCCTATACCCTTAAATTTGTTGAGGCTTGTTTTATGCCATAGTATGTGGTCAATTCTAGAGAATGTTCTGTGTGTGCTTGAAAATAATGTGTATTCTGCTTTTTGGGATGTAATGTCCTGAAAATATCAATTAAATCTAACTGTTCTATTGTATCATTTAGATTCTCTCTTGGCTTATTGATTTTCTGTCTCAAAGATCTTTCCAAGGATGTGAGTGGGCTGTTAAAGTCCCCTACTATTATTGAATTCCCATCAATTTCTCCCTTTATGTCTGTTAATATTTGTTTTATTTATTTGGGTGCTCCTATATTGAGTACATATATGTTGAGGTGTGTAATATTATCTTCTTGTATTGATCCTTTTATCATTATATAGTGTCCTTCTTTATCTTTCTTTATAGCCTTTGTTTTACAGTCTATTTTGTCTGATATGAGTATTGCAACCCTTGCTTTCTTGTCATTTCTGTTTGCATGAAATATCTTTATCCATCCCCTCACTTTCAACCTATGTGTGTCCTTTGTCCTAAAGTGGGTCTCTTGTAGGCAGCATATTGTAGGCTCTTGATTTTTTTTATCCAATCTGCCACACTGTGTTTTTTGATTGGAACATTTATTCCATTGACATTTAAGGTAATTATTGATAGATATGTATTTATTTCCATTTTAAACCTTGTTTTCCCATTGATTTTATATTTCTTTTTTGTCCCTTTCTTTTTCTTTTTGTTATTCCTTTTGTGGTTTGATGCTTTTCTTTTGTATTATGCTTATGTTCTATTTGGTTTTTTTTTGAATCTACTGTATGTTTTTGATTTGCAGTTTCCCTGTTTTTCAAGTATGTTAACCCCTTCCTATATCTACTTGCCTTAGACTGGTAGTCATATAGGCTCAAACACATTCTAGAAAAAAACCCCTGCATTTTCTTTCTCTCCTCCCCCACATTTTATAATTTTGATGTCCTCTTTTACATCTTCATTTTTATCCTTTTGCTGTTCATTGTGGTTATCATCGCTTTAACAGAATTTTTTTTTTTAAATCTGGGTACTGACTTATTTAAGTAATTCACTTTCTAATCATGATTTTCTTTTTCCTATAGATTCTTACGTCTTTCTTATTTAGAGAAGACTTTACAATATTTCCTTTAGGATAGGTTTAGTATTGCTGTATTCTTTTAGGTTTTGCTTGTTTGATAAATTCTTTAACTCTTCTTCTATTCTAAATTATAATCTTGCTGGGTAGAGTATCTTAGGTTGCAGATTTTTCCCTTTCAAGACTTTGAATATATCTTGTCCAGCCCTTCTGGCCTGCAAAGTTTCTGTAGAGAAATCAGTTGATAGCATTATCAGGGCTCCCTTGTAATTAACTCTTTGTTTTTCTCTTGCTACCTTTAGAATCCTCTCTTTAACTATTGCTATTTTTGTTATAATATGTCTTGGTGTAAGTCTGTTTGGTTTTATCTTGTTTGGGACCCTCTGTGCTTTCTGTACCTGGATATCTCTTTCTTTCTTTATGTTTGGGAAGTTTTCAGCCATAATTTCTTAAAATACATTTTTAATCCCTGTTTCTCTTTCTTCTCCTTCTGGGATCCTTATTATGCGTAGATTGACATGCTTTATTTTATCCCATAGGTCTCTTACATTGCTTTCATTTTTATTTTCATTTGGCTTGCTGTCTGTTGTTCTGACTGGGTGATTTCCATTATTGTATTTTTCAGATCACTTACTCATTCTTCTGCTTTATTCATTCTGCTATTCATTGCCTTTCACTCAGCTTTCATCTTGGCACATGAATTTTCTTTTTCTTGGCTCCTCCTTATATTTTCTAGTACCTTTATTACAGTAATCTGTATTTCTATCAATAGTCCTGAATTTCCTCAGTATTTTTATTGTCTCCTTTTTGAACTCAGTGTCTATTAAACTGAAGAGATCTGTTTCATTTTTTGTTCTCTCAGGGGAATTCTCTCTTTTTTTTTTATTATGGAGTGGTTCCTCTGCATCTTCATTTTACTTATATTTCTCTTGCTCTATGAGTTTAGGAGAAACAATTATCTACTCTGGTCTTGGAGAGCTGTTTTTATGTGGAAGCATCCCTGTGTAGCCTGCACAGGTTTAATATTTTATGGTGAAAAGTCTCTTTTTAGTGTGGTTGCCTGTTTCTGCCTTCCTCAGTGTATGCTGGCCATTATCCCCTTGATTGGAGGTGTGATATGTGTTGTGGTGACCAGAGCCTGCACTGGATGTTGAGTGGGGTCTCCTCTTTGCTCTGCTGTCTTTACCCTGTCAGGGGCCAGTTCTGTTCCCTAGTTGTTGGGGTAGAAGCCCCCGGATCTATTTCTGAGCTGCGTTTCTGATCTGCAGTGTGAGTTAGATAGGATTGGAGTGCTCCAATTGGGAGAGGAGCCACTGAGTATTCCTCTGACAGAGCTGTTCACTGGTGAGTGTGTCCTGTTGTGTCACCTGTCACCTGTTGTGCTGGCTCACAATGTACACTGTTGTTGGCTCTGTCCTAAGACTTATCTCAACCTTGGGAATGCCAGCAATCAGTCCTGATGTCCCTCAGGTGTTTTTTTCATGAGGCCACCATCGCAGATCCATTGAAGTCAGGTCTCAGGACTGCAGTAGTCACACACTTGGACCCACTGTGGGAGTTATGGAAGCAGCTCAGACCCTGGCCCAGCCCAGCCCCCATGTGCATGGGCCCAGAAAGCCCACAGCTGTTAATGCCAGACCCATCCCAGCTGTGGGAGCACCTGTTGTCCACTCAGATGTCCCAAAGGCACTGAATTTACAAAGCTGGTGGCAGAGGTATTAATCTACAGCTCACACAGCCACAGGGAAAAGTCTCAGCTCTGTTTCCTAATTTGCACAACCCCTGGGGCTCAGTTGTGGTTTCAGCCCCACCTCTGTGAGTGGGCAACCCACTAGCATCTGCTCCTAGAGCCCATTGAGGTTACGGCTGGGGTGCAGGAGCCTGCTGAGGTAAGAACTCCGAGATGGCAGCTGGGGTGCATTCTCTTTGAGCCCACGGAGGCAGGGCTGCATGCCACTCCCTTCTAACCTGCAAAGTTCTGCTGAAAAGATACTTGAGAGTCTTATGGTAGTTTCTTTGTACTTAACACGTTGTTTTTCTCTTGCTGATTTTAAGGTTCTCCCCTTGTCTTTACCTTTTGATGATTTAATTTTAATGTGTCTTGGTGTGGGACTCTTTGGGCTCATTTCATTTGCAACTCTTTGGGCTTCCTGGTTCTATATATCTATTTCCCAGGTTATAAAATTTTCAGCCATTATTTCTTCAAATAAATTTTCTTCCCCATTCTCTCCTTATTCTCCTTATGGGATTCTATAATATAAATGTTAGTCTGCTTGATGTTCCTTAAGTCCCTCAAGCTATCTTCAATTTTTTTCATTCTTTTTTCTTATTTCTACTCTAACTGGGTGAGTACTTCTGCACTGTCTTCTAGTTGATGAATTCTTTCTTCTGCTTCATCTAGTCTGCTCTTGAATCCCTCTAGTGTATTTTTCATTTCAGTTATTGTATTCTTCAACTCTGTAACTTGTATATAGTATCTTCTTATATTTTCTCTCTTTTTGTTGAAGACCTCACTGTGCTCATTCATTCTTCTCCTGAGTTTGGTGAGCATTTCTATGACTATTACTTTGAACTTCTTATCAGGTAACTTACTTATCTCCATTCCATTACAGTTTGTTTCCAGGGTTTTATCTTGTTCTTTTATTTGGAATATTTTCCTCTGTTTCTTCATTTTGCTTAACTCTCTGTGTTGGTTTCTATGCATTAGGTGAAAGTCATCTCTCTCAGTTTTGAAGAAGTGGCCTTGTGTAGGAGATGAATCTTATTCTTCAATCCTTCCCTAGCACTTGATTGTTTCTTAAATCTTCTGATTGTCTAAGCAGCCAGTTTTATTTTTAGTATCTATCAGTTGTTGAGGGTGCTCCAGGATCTATCAGTGTCCCAAAGGGAAGGATCTTAGTCAGAATCTAGGTTGGGGCTGGTTGGATGCCAGACTAAACCAGCAGCTTTTAAAGTATACAAATATATATAGTCCTGTGGGACTGCAAGCATAAGCCCAGCTGACCACGAGAGCCAAGCAATATGGAAGTGTCCCTTAGACAGCAGTCACAAAAATCAGGGGTCCAGACCAGTGTATAAGCTCATTTCTGGGAAATACCAGTGAGCTCTAGAGAAGTAGAAGGTATGAAGATGGTGTCCCCTGACCTACATTCCCTGAGAGTACCTCCATAATTTCCTAACTGTATGCCAAACCTGAAGCCTACTCCTCAGAATGAAGATCCAGGACAAACAAATAGGCCTATTTTGCAGAGAGACTGGAAGTGTATTTCAGTCTGCAGTCTTTGCAGCGCCCTGGGGTAGCCTGCCAAGAACTTTTTCTCTGATTCTTATAGTCCTGTGGGACTCAGGAATGCAAGACCCTCTGGCCATTAAGGACAGGCGATTGAGACATGTATAAGAGCTTTGCTCTGAGAGACAATGGTGCTCTGGAGCATAGCAGAGAGAGAGCACAAAGATGGTGCCCATCCTCTAAGTTCTCTGGAAACATTTATAGCCAGCCATTAGATGTAAAGTTAATTAGAAGCCTGCCCTTCAGGCTGCAGCTGTGATAAGCTATAGGCCTCTTTCACAAAAAGATTGAGCTTCTTGGTCTCTTGTCTCTTGCTGTGCCCTGATGGTGGTAGCTCTTTAAGAACTTTTTCTCCTTTGGCTATAGTCCCTTTGACCTGTGAGCATAAGCCCCACTAGGAACCAGAGCCTGGTAATGTAGAGGCAGCAGCACAAAAATCATGGAGGAGACAAGGTTATAAACACTTTTTTGGAAGATACCAAAAAGATGGAGCAAGGCAGAGGGAGAGTACAAAGATTGTGTCCAATGGCCTCCATTCTTGAGAGCACCTCCATAGGCCCCCTTACCTGTGCCAAACCAAAAGTTTTTCCCTCAGGCCAAAACTCCTAAATGAGGAAATAGGCTTGTTTCTCAAAAAGACTAAGAGTGTGTTTCAATCTGTTCTCTGTGCAGTGCCATTGGAATGGTAATCTGCTAAGAGCTGTCTCTCTGATTGTTACAATCCCATGGGATCCAGGCACACAAGCATTCCTGGCCTCCAAAGCCAGGCAATTAACGGGCATCACCTGGGCTGCATCCACAAAACTTGGATCCCCCGACATAAAAATCAGGACACCAAACTCATGTAGAAGCTCCTCTTCTGGAGATATTGTAATGAGGCTGAGTGAGAGTGCAAAGATGGCAACTACTGAAAAAAGCAAAAAAAAAAAAAAAAAAAAAAAAAAAAAGAAAAGAAAAAGTATAGCATCCATCAGCTTTAGCAAGGTAGAGAAGAGAATGAATATGTCACCCACTAGTTGGATGGAGGTAGAGAGGGTGTGCAAAGATGACACCTGCTGGGAAAAAAAAGAAATAAAAAGAAAACAGGGAAAAAAGGAAAGAATACACAAAAGAAAAATATGGCACCTACTGGCTTTAACAAGGCAGAAAAATAGTGCATGTAGATGGTACCTGCTGACTGTAGTGAAAAGATGACACCTGTCTGGAAAAAGAAAAGATGATGGCTTTAGTAAAATAGAGGGAGAGTGGGAAGATGGCATCCCTCCGTCTCCATCCCTCAAAGTATCCTAGCAGGTCCATGCCCTTCACTCTGATGCTTTAAAATTAGCAAATGAGTCTCTTTCATGTAAAGTCTGGGCACTTTTCATAGGTGACTTTTGTGCTGGACACTGTGGCAAGAGCATTTTAATAGCCATTTCTGAGTTCACCACAACCCTGCAGGTCTCACGGACGTGACTCCATTGTTTTTCAAAGCTAGATGTTTTGAGGTCTCATCTCTCAGGTGGAGGTCTTAAAAGTTGGGTGACCAATTTGGGGTATGAACCCTTTGCTTCTCAGGGAGAAACTCTCGGTTTTGAGTTCCCTTCTGATTGTGGGTCATCATGCCAAGGGTGGGGTTTGTGGCTAGATTGGGTCTTAGTCTTTCCTACCCATTTCAATGTGTTTTTTTTTTTTATTTGGTTAATGTAGAGGGGTTGTTCCACTAGTTCTGGGGGATTTTCCTAGAGGATTTTTTTCTATATGAAACTGTAGATTTGGTGTCTTCATGGGAGGAAGTGAGTTCAGGATATTTCTATGCCATTGTGAACTGGAACTCTCTCCAGGATATTTTTTAATATAATTAATGTTTTATTGAAATATATTTGATTTACAATGTTGTGTTAGTTTCAGGTGTACAGCAAAGTGATTCAGATATATATATATATAATTATTATATGTATTCTTTTTTTACATTCTCTTCCATTATAGGTTATTACAAGATATTGAGTATAGTTCCCTGTGCTATACAGTAAGTTTTTGTTGGTTATCTATTTTATATATAGAAATGTGTATATTTTAATCCCAAACTCCTAATTTATCCCTCCACCCAGGATAATATTTTTAATTCAAGACATATGTAGCCATTTCTCTCTTCCTCTCATTTGCACTTACGACATTCTTTCTTGTATTATATGAACTTTCTACATATGCTACTGTTCTTGGCATTAAACTCCTTGACTGTATAAACTATTTCTAATTTATTTTTATATTTCTTGTAGTGCTTAGAATGGTAGGCATTCCTTAAACATTCACTGAATGCATTGACTTTGGAATAGCACCTTATAGCTTGCAAGATTTCAGCTATATAAACCCAGTTAAATATTAGAACCTCCTAGATGAAATAAGCAGTATTACCCCACTCTACAAATTAGAAAACCAAGGCTCTGAGAGTTTAATTGGTTTGCTCAATGTCACTCATTAACAAAGTCATAATTCATGAGTTTTCTGAACCTGTCTAGTGTACTTTCCACCATACCTTGACTTTAATATTTTTCCAACTGTATTCCTTTATCATCATGATATCACAGTTGAAGAACAGTGTTCTTCCTTCAGAAGCCTGAACCATCAATTTTACTTTTATTCTTCTTAATTTACATAACATAAAACCAACATTTTTGGTGAACACTTTTATAAGTTTTGACCAATGCATAGCATCACACAACTGCCACTATAACCAAGGTAAAGGACAAGTCCATCATTCCAAAAAATACGCACATTAGTCCTTTGTAGTCAAATAGTCCTCCCAACACTTACTCCTGGAAACCACTGCTTTGTTTTATATACTTACAGTTTCACTTTTTCAAGTATGTCACATAAAAGGAATCATCAATTATGTGGCATTTTGAATCTGGCTTCTTTTGCTTAACATAACGCATTTAAACTTCATCTATGTTGTAATATGTATCCTTTTTATTGCTGAGTAGTATTCATAGTATAGATATACTAACATTTGTCCATTCACAAAAAGAAGGAAGTTTCACTTGTTCATAGTTATTGATGATTATGAGTAGAGGTGCTATTTATATTTACATATGGGTTTTTATGTGAATGTAAGTTTTAAATTCATTTGGGTAATTATCTAGAAATAGAACTGTTGGGTCATTTTGTAAGTGTGATTAACTTAATAAGAAATGGCCAAACTGTTTTCCAAAGTGGCTGTGTCATTTTGAATTCTAAAAATTAATGACTGAGAGTTTCACACGTACTTCATTCTTGCCAGTAATTGGTACATGTAAGGGTGGTTTTTGTCTTTATTTGCTTATTTTAGTTATCATAATGGATGTGTAGTGCTGTCTATTTCTGGTTTTAATTTGATTTTTCCCAATAACTAACAATGATGAATAATATTTCAGTATATATTTTTCGTGTAGTATCTTTCCAAATCTTGTAAATTAGGTTTGCTTATCATTTAGTATGGGGAATTCTGTATATATTCCGAATTAAATATCTCTGTAAGAAATATGATTTGCAAATATTTTCATTCTCTTAACACATTTCATAAAGCAATTCTTTTTTTATACTTTTTTGTTTTTAAAAAAAAATTAACATCTTTATTGGCGTATAATTGCTTTACAATATTGTGTTAGTTTCTGTTGTATAACAAAGTGAATCAGCTATACATATACATATATCCCCATATGCCCTGCCTCTTGCATCTCCCTCCCACCCTCCCTATCCCACACCTCTGGGTGGTCACAAAGCACCAAGATGATCTCCCTGTGCTATGCAGCTACTTCCCACCAGTCATCCATTCTACGTTTGGTAGTGTATATAAGTCAATGCCAATCTCTCACCTCGTCCCAGCTCAATACTCCCCCTCTCCATGTCCTCAAGTCCATTTTCTACATCTGCATCTTTATTCACGTCCTGCCCCTAGGTTGTTCAGAAATTTTATTTTTCTTAGATTCCATATATAAGTGTTAGCATACAGTATTTGTTATTCTCTTTCTGACATACTTCACTCTCTATGACAAATTCTAGGCCCATCCACTCCACTACAAATAGCTCAATATCATTTCTATTTATAGCTGAGTAATATTCCACTGTATATATGTGCCACATCTTCTTTATCCATTCATCTGTCAATAGACAATTAGGTTGCTTCCATCTCCTGGCTATTGTAGATAGAGCTGCAATAAACATTGTGGTACATGACTCTTCTAGAATTATGTTTTTCTCAGATTATATGCCCAGGATTAGGGTTTCTGGGTTGTATGGTAGTTCAATTTTTAGTTTTTAAGGAACCACCATACTGTTCTCCATAGTGGCTGTATCAATTTACATTCCCACCAACAGTGCAAGAGGTTTCCCTTTTCTCCACACCCTCTCCAGCATGTATCATTTGTAGATTTTTGCTGATGGCCATTCTGACTGGTGAGAGGTGATATCCCAATGTAGTTTTGAGTTGTCGCTAATGATTAATGATGTTGAGCTTCCTTTCCTTTGTTTGTTGGCAATCTGTACATATTCTTGGAGAAATATCTATTTCGGTCTTCTTCCCATTTTTGGATTGGGTTGTTTGTTGTTTTGATATTGAGCTGCATGTGCAGCTTGTATATTTTGGAGATTAATCCTTTGTCTGTTGATTCATTTGCAAATATTTTCTCCCATTCTGAGGGTGTCTTTTCATCTTGTTTATGGTTTCCTTTGCTGTGCAAAAGCTTTTAAGTTTCATTAGGTTCCATTTTTTTGTTTTGTTTTTATTTTCATTTCTCTAGGAAGTGGGTCAAAAAGGATCTTGCTGTGATTTATGTCATAGAGTATTTTGTGTATGTTTTCCTCTAAGAGTTTTAAAGAGTTTAGCCTTACATTTAAGTTTTTACTCCATTTTGATTTTATTTTTGTGTATGATGTTAGGGAGTGTTCTAATATCCTTCTTTTACATGTAGCTGTCCAGTTTTCCCAGGACCACTTATTGAAGAGGCTGTCTTTTCTAGATTGTATAATCTTGTCTCCCTTGTCAAAGAAAAGTTGACCATATGTGCATGGGTTAATTTCTGGGCTTTCTTTCCTGTTCCATTGATCTATATTTCTATTTTTGTGCCAGTACCATACTGTCATGTTTACTGTAGCTTTGTAGTTTACTCTGAAGTCAGGGACATGATTCCTCCAGCTCTGTTTTTCTTTCTCAAGATTGCTTTGGCTATTTGGGGACTTTTGTGTTTCCATACAAATTGTGAATTTTTTTTTCTAGTTTCTTAAAATGTCATTGGTAGTTTCATGGAGATTGCATTGGGTAGTATAGTTATTTTCACAATGTTGATTCTTCCAATCCAAGAACATGGTATCTTTCTCCATCTGTTTGTATCATCTTTAATTTCTTTCATCAGTGTCTTATAGTTATCCACATACAGGTCTTTTGTCTCCTTAGGTAGGTTTATTCTTAGGTATTTTATTCTTTGTGTTGCAATGGTAAATGGAAGTGTTACCTTAATTTCTCTTTCAGATTTTTCATCATTTGTGTATAGGAATGCAAGAGAGTTCTTTGCATTAATTTTGTATCTTGCAACTTTGCCAGATTCATTGGTTAGCCCTAGTAGTTTTCTGGTAACATCTTTAGGATTCTTTATAAATAGTATCATGTCATCTGCAAACAGTGACAGTTTTACTTATTTTTTTCTGATTTGGATTTCTTTTATATTTTTCTTCTCTGATTGCTGTGACTAAAACTTCCAAATCTATGATAAATAACACTGGTGAGAGTGGGCAACCTTATCTTGTTCCTGATCTTAGTGGAAATGGTTTCAGTTTTTCACCTTTGAGAACAATGTTGGCTGTGGGTTTGTCATATATGGCTTTTATTATTTTCAGGTAAGTTCCCTCTGTGCCTACTTTCTGGAGAGTTTTTATCATAAATGGGTCTTGAATTTTGTCAAAAGCTTTTCCTGCATCTCTTGAGATTATCATATGATTTTTATCCTTCAGTTTGTCAATATGGTGTATCACATAGGTTGATTTGCGTATATTGAAGAATCCCTGTATTCCTGGGATAAACACCACTTGATCTTGGTGTATGATACTTTTAATATGCTGTTAGATTCTGTTTGCTGGTATTTTGTTGAGGATTTTTGCATCTATGTTTATCAGTGATATTGGCCTGTAGTTTTCCTTTTTTGTGACACCTTTTTCTGTTTATGGTATTAGGGCGATGGTGGTCTCATAGAATGAGTTTTGGAGTATTCCTCCCTCTGCTATATTTTGGAAGCGTTTGAGTAGCATAGGTGTTAGCACTTCTCTAAATATTTGATAGAATTCCCCTGTGAAGCCTTCTGGTCCTGGGATTTTGTTTGTTGGAAGATTTTTAATCACAGTATCAATTTCAGTGCTTGTGATTTGTCTCTTTATATTTTCTATTTCTTCCTGGTTAAGTCTCAGATATTTGTGCATTTTTAAGAATTTGTCTTGTTCTTCCAGGTTGCCCATTTTATTGTCATATAGTTGTTAGTAGTAATCTCTCATGATCCTTTGTATTTCTGCAGTGTCAGTTGTTACTTCTTTTTCATTTCTAATTCTGTTGATATGAGTCTTTTCGCTTTTTTTCTTGATGAGTCTGGCCAATGGTTTATGAATGTTGTTTTTCTTAAGGAACCAGATTTCAGTTTTATTGATCTTCCTTATTGTGTCCTTCATTTCTTTTTCATTTATTTCTGATCTGATATTTATGATTTCTTTCCTTCTGCTAACTTTGCATATTTTATTTTTCTTTCTCTAATTGCTTTAGCTGTAAGTTAGGTGGTTTGTTTGAGATTATTCTTGTTTCTTGAGGTAGGATTGTATTATTATAACCTTCCCTCTTAGAACTGCTTTTATCACATCCCATAGGTTTTGGGTTGTCCTGTTTTCAATCTCATTTGTTTCTAGGTATTTTTTTGATTTCCTCTGATTTCTTCAGTGACCTTTTGGTTATTTAGTAGTGTGTTATTTAGCCTCCATGTGTTTTTATTTTTTTACATATTTTTCCTGTAATTCATATCTAGTCTCATATCATTGTGTTAGGAAAAGACACTTGATATGGTTTCAATTTTTAAATTTATGAAGGCTTGATTTGTGCCCTTGGATATGCTCTATCCTGGAGAATGTTCCATGAGTACTTGAGAAGAAAGTGTATTCTATTTTTTGTGGGTGTAATGTCATTAAATATCAATTAAGTCCATCCCGTTTAAAGTGCCATTTAAGGACTGTGTTTCCTTATTTATTTTCATTTTGAAAGATCTGTCCATTGGTGAAAGTAGAGTGTTAAAAATCCCTTATTATTATTGTGTTACTGTTGATTTCCCCTTTTATGGCTGTTAGCTTTTGCCTTATGTATTGAGCTGCTCCTTTGTTGGGTGCATAAATATTTACAGTTGTTATATCTTCTTCTTGGATTGATCCCTTGATCATTATGTAGTGTCCTTCTTGGTCTCTTCTAACATTCTCTAAAGTCTATTTTGTCTGATTTGAGAATGCTATGCCAGCTCTCTTTTGATTTCCATTGCATGGAATATCTTTTTCCATCTGCTCACTTTCAGTCAGTATGTGTCCCTAGGTCTGAAGTGGGTCTCTTGTAGACAGCATATATAGGTGTCTTGTTTTTGCCTCCATTCAGCTAGTCTATGTCTTTTGGTTGGAGCATTTAATCCATTTACATTTAAGGTAATTATCGATATGTATGTTCCTGTTCCCATTTTCTTAATTGTTTTGGGTTTATTATTGTAGGTCTTTTCCTTCTCTTGTGTTTCCTGCCTAGGGAAGTTCCTTTAGCATTTGTTGTAAAGCTGGTTTTGTGGTGCTGAATTCTCCTAACTTTGGCTTGTCTGTAAAGGTTTTAATTTCTCCATCAAATCTGAATGAGGTCCTTGCTGGGTAGAGTAATCTTGGTTGTAGGATTTTCCCTTTCACCACTTTAATATGTCCTGCCTCTCCCTTCTGGCTTGCAGTGTTTCTGCTGAAAGATCAGCTGTTAACCTTATGGGGATTCCCTTTTATGTTATTTGTCATTTTTCTCTTGCTGCTTTTTATTTTTTTCTTTGTATTTAATTTTTGATATTTGATTAATGTGTGTTTTGACATGTTTCTCCTTTGATTTATCCTGTATTGGACTCTCTGCACTTCCTGGATTTGATTGACTATTTCTTTTCCCATGTTAGGAAAGTTTTCAACTATAATCCTTTCAAATATTTTCTCATTCCCTTTCTTTTTCTCTTCTTCTTCTGGGAACCCTATAATTTGAATGTTGGTGTGTTTAATGTTTTCCCAGATGTTTTTGAGACTGTACTCAATTTTTTTCATTATTTTTTCTTTATTCTGCTCTGTGGTAGTTATTTCCACTAGTCCAGGTTACTTATCCATTCTTCCCCCTCAGTTATTCTTCTACTGAATCCCTCTAGAGAATTTTTTTTTTTTTTTGTGGTACACGGGCCTCTCACTGTTGTGGTCTCTCCTCTTGTGGAGCATAGGCTCCGGATGTGCAGACTCAGCAGTCATGGCTCACGGGCCTAGCCACTCCATGGCATGTGGGATCTTCCTGGACCGGGGCACGAACCCATGGTCCCTGCATCGGCAGATGGACTCTCAATCACTGCACCACCAGGGAAGCCCCTTCTAGAGAATTTTTAATTTCATTTATTGTTTTGTTCATCATTGTTTGATTGTCCTTTAGTTCTTCTAGGTCCTTATTGAATGTTTCTTTTATTTTCTCTATTCTATTTCCAAAATTTTGAATCATCTTTACTATCATTACTCAATTCCTTTTTAGGTAGACTGCCTATCTCCTCTTCATTTATTTCGTCTGGTGGGTTTTTACTTTTCTCCTTCATCTCCTGCATATTTTTCTGTCTTCTCATTTTGCTTAACTTACTGTATTTGGGGTCTCCTTTTCACAGGCTGCATGTTCGTAGTTTTCATTGTTTTTGGTGTCTGCCCCCAGTGGGTAAGTTTGGATCAGTGGATTGTGTATGCTTTCTGGTGGAGGGGACTGTTGCTTGTGTTCTGGTGGATGAGGGTGTATCTTGTATTTCTGGTGGCCAGGACCACCTCCTGTGGTGTGTTCTGGGGTGTCTGTGAGCTTAGTATGATTTTAGGCAGCCTCTCTGCTAATGGTTGTGGTTGTGTTCCTGTCTTGCTTGTTGTTTGGCATGGGTAGTCCAGCACTGGAGCTTGCTGGTCATTGATAGGAGCTGGGTCTTAGCACTGAAATGGAGATCTCTGGGAGAGCTTGTGTCAATTCATATTACATGGGGCTGGGAGGTCTCTGGTGGACCAGTGTCCTGAACTCAGCTCTCCCAAGTCTGAGTCTCAGGTATGACACCTGGCCAGAGCACTGAGATCCTGTCGGCCACACAGCTCATTCTGGGCTTCTATTTTGATGATGAGGCTCTGGAGAGCATGGGCCACTTTTCCGGGAATTGTCGAGAAGCACAAGCATGCTGAGTTTCTTGAAAATGCAAAACCTGTGCAGTCACTGCCCTCTCTTCCAGAAGAGCAGAAGCCTCCCCAAGATGAGTGGGGTAAAACCCAAGATACTGTGGGAACCTTTGTGTTCATGGAGAAGAACCTGTACCAGGCTTCTGTGGACTTGAATTCCCTGGGTTCTGGCCTTACAGACCCCCACCTCTGTTACTTCCAGGAGAGGTGCTTCCTGGAAGAGCATTTGAAACTCATCAAGAAGATGGGTGACACTTTATTTACTCCTTGGTTTTGTTGTGGCAATTTTCCACTAGCTTCCTCCTCTTGAAGATTGGGAGGGGGTAAAGACTGTGCAGCTGAGCCAGCTGCAGCAGTAGCCACCTCCCTCCCTCATAGCAATTCTTTCTTAAATTTTTATTTAGTCCGCCTATTCATTTTTATTTCCTGCATTATGGTTTGGAATTGTTTTAGGAATATTTGCCCAGTCCAAAATCAAAAATTTTATCTCCAAAATATTCTTTTTTTAAATTATTTTTATTGGGGTATAATTGCTTTACAATGTTGTATTCATTACTCTCATACAGCAAAATTCATCAGCTCTACATATACATATATCCCCTGTTTTTTGGATTTCCTTCCTATTTAGGTTGCAACAGTGCATTAAGTAGAGATTCCTGTGCTAAACATTAATTTCTTATTAGTTATCTATTTTACTCATAGTATCAATAGTGTATATGTGTCAATCCCAATCTACCAGTTCCTCCCACACACACCTCTTACCCCTTAGTATTCATCCATTTGTTCTCTACAACTGTCTCTATTTCTGCTTTGTAAATAAGATTGTCTATACCATTTTTTCTAGGTTCCACATATATGCATTAATATATGATATTTGTTTCTCTTTCTGTCTTACTTCACTCTGTATAACACTCTCTAGGTCCATCCACGTCCCTATAAAGGACCCAATTTCATTCCTTTTTGTGGCTGAGTAATATTACATTGTATATATGTACCACATCTTCTTTATCCATTTCTCTGTTTATTGACATTTAGGCTGCTTCCATGTCCTGGCTGTTGTAAATAGTGCTGCAGTAAACATGGAGGTGCATGTGTCTTTCTGAATTATGGTTTTCTCAGGGTAAATGCCAAGTAGTGGGATTGCTGGGTCATATGGCAGTTCTATTCTTAGTTTTTTAAGGAACCTCCATACTGTTTTCCATAGTGCCTGTATCAATTTACATTCCCTCCAACAGTGCATGAGGGTTGCCTTCCTCCACACCCTCTCCAGCATTTATTGTTTCTAGATTTTTGATGACGGTCATTCTGACTGGTGTGAGGTGATACCTCATTTAATTTTGTTTTGAATTTCTCTAATAATTAGTGAGATTGAGCATCTTTCCATGAGTTTGTTGGCCATCTGTATGTCTTCTTTGTAGAAATGTATATTTAGATCTTCTGTCCCTTTTTTAATTAGACTATTTGGGTTTTTTTTTTTTTTTGATATTGAGCTGCATGAGCTGCTTATATATGTGGAGATTAATCCTTTGTCAGGTGCTTCTTTTGCAAATATTTTCTCCCATTCTGAGGTTCGTCTTTTCATCTTGTTTATGGTTTCCTTTGCTGTGCAAAAGATTTTGAGTTTGATTAGGTCCCATTTGTATATTTTTGTTTTTATTTTCATTACTCTAGGAGGTGGGTCAAAAAAGATCTTGCTGCAATTTATGTCATAAAGTGTTGTGCCTATGTTTTCCTCCTAACATTACACCTAAGGCAAGTAGAGAAAGAAGAACAAGCAAAACCCAAATTTAGTAGAAGGAAAGAAACCATAAAAATCAGAACAGAAATAAGTGAAACAGAAACAAAGAGAACAATAGCAAAGATGAATAAAACTAAAAGCAGGTTCTTTGAGGAGATAAATAAAATTGATATACCTTTATCCAGACTCATCAAGAAAAACAGGGAGGGGACTCAAATCAATCAAGTTAGAAATGAAAAAGGAGAAGTTACAACTGACATCACAGAAATACAAAGGATCATAAGAGACTACTACAAGCAACTCTATGCCAATAAAATGGACAACCTGGAAAAAATGGACAAATTCTTAGAAAAGTATAACCTTCCAAGACTGAACCAGGAAGAAATAGAAAATATGAACAGACAAATCACAAGTAATGAAATTGAAACTGATTAAAATTCTTCCAACAAACAAAAGTCCAGGACCAGATGGCTTCACAGGAGAATTCTATCAAACTTTTAGAGAAGAGCTAACACCTATCCTTCTCAAACTCTTGCAAAAAATTTCAGAGAGTGGAACACTCCCAAGCTCATTCTACAAGGCCCCCATAATCCTGATACCAAAACCAGGCAGAGATATCAAAAAAAGAGAATTAGAGGGCAATGTCACTGATGAATGTAGATGCAAAAATCCTGAACCCAATGCTAGCAAACCTGATACAACAGCACATTAAAAGAATCATACACCATGATCAAGTGGGATTTATCCCTGCGATGCAAGGATTCTTCAATATATGCAAATCAATCAATGTGATACACCATATTAACTAAATGAATAATAAAATCATATGATTATCTCAATAGATGCAGAAATTTCTTTTGACAAAAGTCAACACCCATTTATAATAAAAACTCTCCAAAATTTTCTTTTAAACAGTTTTACAGTTTTATAATATACATTTAGATCCATGATACATTCTGAGACAATTTTTGTATGAAGTATAAGCTTTAGGTTGTGATCCATTTTTCTGCACATTCATGTCCAATTGTCCCAGTGTTGTCTGTTGAAAAGACTATCCTTTCCCCATTGAATTTCATCTTTTTCAAACTTCAATTGATCATAGTTTGATATCTGTGCTCTGTATCATGTCCGTTGATCTATATGTCTGTATTTTCACCAATACTTGATTATTGTACATTTACAGTAAGTCTTGAAATCAAGTCCACCAACATTGTTCTTCTCTTTCTAAATCATTTGGATATTCTAATTTCTTTATCTTTCTATATAAATTTTAGGATCAGCTTATCTGTATCTACGAAAATATCTGCTGGGATTTTGATCAAATTTGAGTTGAATCTATAGGTCAAATTTGTTATAAAGACATTTTTGTTGATAATTTTTATCATGAATGTATATTGTATTTTCCCGAATGGTTTTTCTGCATCTATTTAAATTATTATTTGATATTTTCCTCTAACCATGGTGAATTGTTTTCTATCTTAGTGGATGTTCCACAGATGTTCAAAAACAACGTGTATTCTGCTGCCTTTAGCTGGAGTGCTTGACAAGTGTCAATTTTGTCAAGTCAGTTGATAGTTTGTTCAAGTATTCTACATTCTTGCTGATTTTCTGTTTACTTTTTCTATCAGTTGGTAAGAGACAAATATTGATGTTTCCAATTATAATTATGGATTTATCTATGTCTCCTTTTAGTCCTGTAAGTTTTTGCTTCATGTATTTTGGAGCTCTGCTCTTAAGACAATATACACATACAGGATTTTTATGCTTTCTTGGTAAAATGACCCTTTTATCACAGTGTAATACCTCTATTTATTCCTGGTAATTTAACTTGTTATGAAGTTTACTTTATCCAGTATTAATACATCTATTTGAGCTTTCTTTTGATTATTGTTTGCATAGTATAGTGTTTCTAATTCTTTTCACTTACCTATATGTTCTTATTTAATGTAGAATTATTGTAGGCAGTAAGCTGGGTCTTGTTTTTCATTCATTTAAATTCTTTGACTTTTAGTTTGTGTATTTAGAAAATTTGTATTTGCTATAATTATTGACATGTTTGGATTTAATTTTATGGTTTTATAATTTGTTTTTGTATGTCTCTCTCTTTTCCTATCTTTCCCCTTTTTCTGTCTTCTTTTGGATTATTAAATTGTTTTAGTTTTCAACTCTAATTTATCTATTGCTTTTGACTGCATCTTTTTGTATTATTATTTCATTGGTTACTGTTGGGATTACAATATACCTACAATTTCATGTCTACTTAGGATTAATACTTATCACTTCAAATCACACCCTTCTACTCTTTTCCTCCCTCCTTTATGTTACAACATTCATTTGTATTATATCTGTAAATGTTGAGTTGCATTCCAATAAAGTTATAATTTTTCATTCAACAGTATGCATATTTTAAATAATTTGAGAGAAAAATTTAGTGTCTTATATTTCCCCAGGCGTTTGTCATTTATGTTTCTCTTTCTTATTTTCTGATGTTTCAAGTTCTTTCAGCCTGAAACTCTTACTTTATCTTTTCTTTTAGAGCAATTATTCTTACACTGAATCCTAGTTTTCATGCACCTGAGAATGCCTTTATCTTTCCTTCATTCTAAAGGATAGTTTTGCTTGATATAGAATTGTAGATTGACAGTTTTTTCTTTAAGCACCATTATCTTCTCACTTTCATGTTTTCTGGAAAGAAGTCATCATTTGAATCTTTTTTTCCCATATGTAATGTTTTATATTTCTCTTAGCTGCTTTCAAGATTTTTTCTTTATATTTGGTCTTCAGCAGTTTAGTTTCATGTTTGGTTTCTCTAACATCCTGAATCTATAAATTTTCAGTAAATTTGAGACAGCTTAACCATATATTTCTTTAAATATTTTTCTTTTCCAATCTTTTTTACCTCTGCTTTTGAGAATCCAATGACATAATTGTTAGACATTTTGCTATTGCCTCACATTTTCTTGATTCTCTTGTTCACTTTTCTGTAATTATTTTTCTCTGTGCTCTTAAACTTGGATAATTTCTATTAATCTGTCTTCATTTTTACTATTTCCTCTATTGTCTCCATTTTACTGTTGAACCAATCCAATAATTCTCTTTCAAATATTTTAATTTTAGGTCTGAAGTTTCCATTTTCTTTTTTATAGTTGTAATATAAAGTTTATATTTCTATGCCACAAGCTTATATTTTTTTAATTCATTTCAAGATTGCTAAACTCTACTTCTTTTTTTTCAAGGGTTTGTCTAAGTCCAGAAAAATCCCTTGGTTTACTTACACTGATATTTTACTTTCAAATTTGAATGCTTTCGAACTCAGAAGTAACCTATATTTCAAAATATTTAAGAATGTATATGAAGAAACCTGCTTAGTTATATAACCACCCTCTACTTAAAGCTAAGTATTATTAACTACACAGTATCAAACAACTTCCCTAGTAAGATTTCAGAAAACATTATCTGTAATAGGCAAGTTTGGAATGGTTAGTCATGCTGTTGGAGGGCAGTACGACCTCTTAACAGAGGTTAAGAACAGAGGTTAACAGAGGTTAAGAATGTGTGAGCTGAAGTCCAACAACACTTGTTTTTGTTTTATTTTTAACTTTTTACTTACTATCCCTGTCATATTAAACAGATTGTTTAAACTTACTGACCATTAATTTCCTCATCTGTCAAATAAAAATAATAATTATAAAGAAATCACAGAGCTATTGTAATGACTAAATGAGTTAATATAAGTAAAGTATGACATATCAATTATTAATTAATAAAGAGTAGTTATTATCAGTATACTAAAAAATGAGGAATGGCTCACAGTTGGTCCCACATTGTCATTAAGTCACAACTCAGATTTTAAAACTGTTTTCATAAAAGTTACTTCTTTCTTGTTCTAGATGAATAGAAACAACTCCACATCATTAAAGTTCATGTTGAATTCAGCATAAAATTCACTTTGTAAGACTAAATGTTAGATACGCTTTTAAGTCCTTTTGGGGAATCTATCTCTTGACCTAGGAGTTACCACTACTACCCATATATAACCTTGTAAATGGTAGTATATCAGTACAGACCTCAAAAGCTAACTAGAAACATTTGGGTGTTAGGAGCAAAAGAGCAACCTAATGTAGAACAAACTAAAGTGAACACACCCTGAGTCACTTGATACTATTTGGGGGAATCTAAGTAACACAAAATTTCAAGCCAATAACATCTAAAGTCATAAAAAGTCTAATATTTATTTAGCTTACTTTGTAATATTCCTAACATATAATTATTCACTTACTTGAATCACAAGATTGGTAAATACCTGTGCCTCTTTCCTTTACTTATATAGTGATGCTGGAACAAGGGTGTCAAAGATGACACTAAAAGCGTTTAGACAAAGAAACGGAACAATAACTTTTTTCATGTGTTTTATGGTTTTGAGGATATATTCATCATACTTTTATGAAATTAGAAATTATAAAAAATATCTGATGAGAATTCATTTCTGCCGTTATAGATTTTAAATACCTTGGTATTTTTAATTCTCTTTATCCTTTCAAAGAGTGATCAGTGTATCACACCTCAGCTGGAAAATATCAAAATCTATTATGTAGTCCACAAAAGTATAAATCAAAGTAGGAAATGATGTGGGGCTCAAAATTTTCAGGAAAACTAGTGGAAATATTAGAAATAATTTACACAAAGGACCAGAAGTTAAGGCTTTGGGGGATATATTTGTACTCCTTTTTTTTTTTTTTTTTTTCAGTACGCGGACCTCTCACTGTTGTGGCCTCTCCCATTGCAGAACACAGGCTCTGGACGTGCAGGCTCAGTGGCCATGGCTCACGGGACAAGCTGCTCTGCGACATGTGGGATCTTCCTAGAGCGGGGCACGAACCCGTGTCCCCTGCACTGGCAGGCGGACTCTCAACCACTGCACCACCAGGGAAGCCCTGTACTCCTTATAATGACCAATATATGAGAAAAATAAAATGAAGGGGATGTTGTGGAGTTTCTGAAACCAATTCCTGACTACTGATTTAAATAACCAAATGCTTTCATTATGTGCTCTATCATGCAGAATTAACATCATATGTAAGGAATTTCACACTTTTATTGACATAATTTTCCTAGAAAATGTTAACCTGCTCAGCCTTTGTTGTAATATTTCTAATATCTTATTATTAGTCTCATTAATAAGATAGTGAATAAAAATAAGATAGTGAAGCATTTTGTCAGCCTGTCATGAAACAATTTACCTACTGCTTAATAACATTTCTAATGAATTAAGTTTGTTCATCTTAATATGTATAATATTTAAAAGGAACTTACAAATCAAATAGTACTAAAATCCTCCAGCATACATCCTCATTTTTATTATGCAGAAAATTCAATTGCAGATAATTTTAAAGGATTATATTCTCAAAAAGAACAAGTGTTTTTCATTGTTTAAAATGCTTATTGCCTTAATATTATGATTTGTCCATGTGTTATTCAAAATAAATGCTAATCACTTGGATATATGACATTTCATTATGAGTTTTACTAGTAATTAATTGCAATCCAGTTACTTGAAATATGTTTATTGTCAAATTTGGTCAAGTCTTCTAAATTATAAGTGAGCAAACTGGTTTTTCAGTGAATTTTAGTTTTCAAATAAATATCTCCCCTTGCAAAGTGGAATGTTCTAGTCGAACCCCCATACAATTTTATTTTGTGTTTCTCTTTTCTACATTAGTGAAAGCAGATAGAATATTGCATTGATTTATTTTCATACTAAACCAATAATATATCTTTGATAAATTTGAACAATCTACTTTATTACTAGATATGATTCATCAATTCTATTGTTTTGCTTTATGCATTCATTTTTTTGCAAACTCATCCAGCTATAGTTATTTTAAATTAATTTTTATTGGAGTGTAGTTTCTTTACAATGTTGTATTAGTTTCTCATGTACAGGAAAATGAATGAGCAATACATACACATAAACTCCTATTTTTTGGATTTCCTTTCCATTTAGGTCACCATAGAGCATGGAGTACCTTCCCTGTGCTATACAGTACCTTCTCATTACTTATCTATCTTACACGTAGTATCAATAGTGTATATATGTAAATCGCACTCATCCAATTCATCCCATCCCCCTCCTTCCTCCTTGGTAACTATATGTTTGTTCTATACGTCTGTGTCTCTACTTCTGCTTTGTAAATAAGATAATCTATACGATTTTTCTAGATTCCACATACATACGTTAATATACGTATGTTTGTTTTTCTCTTTCTTACTTCATTCTGTATAACAGACTCTAGTTCCATCCACGTCTCTGCAAAAGACTTCATTTTGTTCTTTTTTATGGGTGAATAATATTCCATTCTATATATGTGCCATATCTTCTTTACCCATTTCTCTGTTGATGGACATTTAGGTTGCTTCCATGTCCTGGTTATTGTAAATAGTGCTGCTTTGAACATTGGGGTGCATGTGCCTTTTTGAATTATGGTTTTCCCAGGGTATATGCCAAATAGTGGGATTGCTGGGTCATATGGTAGTTCTATTTTTAGTTTTTTAAGGGAGCTCCATACTGTTTTCCATAATGGCTGTATTAATATAAATTCCCACCAACAGTGTAAGAGGGTTCCCTTTACTCCACGCCCTCTCCAGCATTTGTTGTTTGTATATTTTTTGATGGTGGCCTTTCTGACTGGTGTGAGGTGATACCTCAGTGTGGCTTTGATTTATATTTCTTGAATAACTAGTGATGTTGATCATCTTTTCATGTGTTTGTTAGCCATCTGTATGACTTCTTTGGAGAAATGTCTATTTAGATCTTCCACCCATTTTTGGATGGGTTTGTTTGCTGTTTTGTTTGTTTTCGATATTGAGCTGCATGAGCTGTTTGTATATTTTGGAGATTAATTCTTTGCCAGTTTCTACATTTCCAAATATTTTCTCCCATTCTGAGAGTTGTCTTTTCGTCTTGTTTATGGTTTCCTTTTCTGTGCAAAACTTTTAAGTTTACTTAGGTCCCATTTATTTATTTTTGTTTTTATTTTCATTACTCTAGGAGGTGGGTTGAAAAAGATCTTGCTGCAATTTATGTCAAAGGGTGTTCTGCCTATGTTTTCCTCTAAGAGTTTGATAGTGTCTGGCCTTACATTTAGGTCTTTAATCCATTATGAGTCTATTTTTGTGTATGGTGTTAGGGAGTGTTCTAATTTCATTCTTTTTCATATAGCTGTCCAGTTTCCCCAGCAGCACTTATTGAAAAGGCTGTCTTTTCTCCATTGTATATTCTTGCATCCTTTGTCATATTAGGTGACCATAGGTGTGCGGGTTTATCTGTGGGTTTTCTATCCTTTTCCATTGATCTATATTTCTGTTTTTCTGCTAGTACCATGCTGTCTTGACTACTGTAGCTTTGTAGTATAGTCTGAAGTCAGGGAGCCTGATTCCTCCAGCTTCATTTTTCTTTCTCATGATTGCTTGGCTATTCGGGGTCTCTTTTGTTTCCATAGAAATTGTAAAGTTTTTTTGTTCTAATTCTATGAAAAATGCCACAGGTGCTTTCACTGGGATTACATTGAATCTGTAGATTGCTTTGAAAATTATGGTCAGTTTCACAATATTGATCTTCCAATCCATGAAAATGTTATATCTCTCCATGTATTTGTGTATTCTTTGATTTTTTTTCTTCAGTATCTTGTAGTTTTCTGAATACAGGTCTTTGGCCTCCTTAGGTAGGTTTAGCCCTAGGTATTTTATTCCTTTTTAAAATAAATTTATTTATTTATTTTTGGCTGCATTGGGTCTTTGTTGCTGTGTGCAGGCTTTCTCTATTTGCAGCGAGCAGGGGTTACTCTTCATTGCGGTGCATGGACTTCTTATTGTGGTGGCTCCTCTTGTTGCAGAGCATGGTCTCTAGGCAGGAAGGCTTCAGTAGTTAGTGTACAGGAATGCAAGAGATTTCTGTTTATTACTTTTGTTTCCTGCGACTTTACTAAATTCATTTATTACCTCTAGTAATTTTCTCGTGACATCTTTAGGATTTTCTATATATAGTATCATGCCATCTACCAAAAGTGACAGTTTTCCTTCTCTTTTTCCAAATTGTATTCTGTTTATTTCTTTTTTTTTCTCTGATTGTCAAGGGTAAGTCTTCCAAAACTGTGTTAATAATAGTGGCAAGAGTGGACATCCTTGTATTTTTCCTGATTTTAGAGCAAATGCTTTTAGGCTTCACCATTGAGAATGATGTTTGCTGTGGATTTGTAATACATGGCCTTTATTATGTTGAAGGAAGTTCACTCTATGTCCACTTTCTGAAGAGTTTTTATCATAAAAGTGTGTTGAACTTTGTCAAAAGATTTTTCTGCATCTATTGAGATGATCACATGGTTTTTATTCTTCAGTTTGTTAATATGGTGTATCACACTGATTGGTTTGCGTATATTGAAGAATCCTTGCATCATTTGTATAAATCCCACCAGATCATGCTGTATGATCATTTTAAGATGTTATTGGATTAGGTTTGCTAATATTTTGTTGAGGATTTTTGTGTCTATGTTCATTAGTGATATTGGCCTCTAATTTTGTTTTTTGGTGGTTTCTTTGTCTGGTTTTGATATTAGGGTTATGGTGGCCTTGTAGAATTAACTCAGGTGTGTTCCACACTCTGCAACTTTTTGGAAGAGTTTGAGAAAGATAGGTGTTAGCTCTTCTCTAAATGTTTGGTAGTGTTCGCCTGTGAAGTCATCTCCTCCTGGAATTTTGTTTGTTGGAAGATTTTTTTTTTTTCTGTACGCGGGCCTCTCACTGTTGTGGTCTCTCGCATTGTGGAGCACAGGCTCCAGATGTGCAGGCCCAGTGGCCATGGCTCACGGGTGCAGCTGCTACATGGCATGTGGGATCTTCCAGGACCCGGGCATGAACCCGTGTCCCCTGCATCGGCAGGCGGACTCTCAACCACTGCGCCACCAGGTAAGCCCCCGTTGGAAGATTTTTAATCACAGTTTCAAATTCATTACTTGTGTTTGGTCTGTTTATATTTTCAATTTCTTCCTGGTTCATTCTTGGAAAGTTGTACTTTTCTAAGAATTTGCCCATTTCTTCCACGTTGTCCATTTTATTGGCATATAGTTGCTTGCAGTAGTCTTTTATGATACTTTGTATTTTTTGTGGTGTCAGTTGTAACTTCTTTTAATTCTAATTTTATTGATTTGAGTAATCTCCCATTTTTTCTTGATGAGTCTGGCTAAAGTTTTATTGATTTTGTTTGTCTCCCAAGGGACAACCTTTTAGTTTCATTGATCTTTGCTATTGTTTTCTTTATTTCTATTTCATTTATTTCTGCTGTAATCTTAAGAATTCTTTCCATATATTAACTTTGGGTTTTTTTTTTTTCTCTAGTTGTTTTAGGTGTAAAGTTATGTTGTTTGTTTGAGATTTTTCTTGTTTCATGAGGTAAGAATGTATTGCTATAAACTTCCCTCTTAGAACTGCTTTTGCTGCATCCTATAGGTTTTGGATTATCGTGTTTTTGTTGTCATTTGTCTCTAGGTATGTTTTGATTTCCTCTTTGATTTCTTCAGTGATCCCTTGGTTGTTTAGTAACATATGGTTTAGCCTCCATGTGTTTGTTTTTATATATTTGTGGGGTTTTTTCCTGTAATTGATTTCTAATCTCATAGAACTGTGGTCGGAAAATATGCTTGATATGATGTCCATTTTCTTAAATTTCCCGAGGCCTGATTTCTGACCCAATAAGTGATCTATCCTGGAGAATGTTCCATGTGTCCGTGAGAAGAAAGTGAATTTTGATGCTTTCGGATGGAATGTCCTATCAATAAGGTATATGTGTTCTAACGTGTCATTTAATGCTTTTTTTTTCTTATTAATTTTCTGTCTGCATGTTCTATCCATTGGTGTAAGTGGAGTGTTAAAATTCCCCACTATTACTGTGTTACTGTTGATTTCCCTTTTTATGGCTGTTAACATTTGCCTTATGTATTGAGGTGCTCCTATGTTGGGTTCATAAATATTTACCATTGATATATCTTCTTCTTGGACTGATCCCTTGATCATTATTTAGTGTCCTCTTTGTCTCTTGTAATAGCCTTTACTTTAAAGTCTATTTTGCCTGATATGAGAATAGCTACTCTATCTTTCTTTTTTTTTTTTTTTTTTTTTTTTGTGGTACACGGGCCTCTCACTCTTGTGGCCTCTCCTGTTGCAGAGCACAGGCTCTGGACGTGCAGGCTCAGCGCCCATGGCTCATGGGCCCAGCTGTACCATGGCATGTGGGATCTTCCCGGACTGGGACACGAACCCGTTTCCCCTGCATTGGCAGGCAGACTCTCAACCACTGCAACACCAGGGAAGCCCTCCAGCTTTCTTTTGATTACCATTTTCATAGAATATCTTTTTCCATCCCTTCACTTTCAGTCTTTATGTGTCCTTAGGTCTGCAGTGGTTCTCTTGTAAACAGCATATATATGGGTCTTCTTTTGTATCCATTTGTCCAGTCCATGTATTTTGGTTGGAGCATTTAATGCACTTACATTTAAGGGAATTATTGATACGTATCTTCCTATTGCCATTTTCTTAATTGTTTGGGGTTTGTTTTTGTAGGTCTTCTTCCCTTCCTCTTTTGTTCTTTTCTCTTGTGTTTCCTGCTTAAAGAGGTTCCTTTAGCAATTGTTGTAAAACTGGTTTGGAAGTGCCTAATTCTCTTTCTTTTTGCTTGTCTGTAAATCTTTTGATTTCTCCATTGAATGAGATCCTTGCTGGGCAGAGTAATTTTGATTGTAGGTTTTTCCCTTTCATCACTTTAAATATGTCCTGTCATTCCCTTCTGGCCTGCAGATTATCTGCTAAAAATCAGCTGATAATCTTATGAGAATTCCCTTGTATGTTTTTTGTTGCTTTTCCATTGCTGCTTTTAATATTTTTTCTTTGTACTTAATATTTGTTAGTTTGAATAATATTTGTCTTGGTGTGGTTCTCCTTGGGTTTATCCTGTATGGGACTCTTTGCACTTCCTGGACTTGATTGACTATTCCCTTTCCCATATCAGACAAGTTCTCAACTATAATCTCTTCAAATATATTCTCAGACTCTTTCTCTTCTTCTACTGTGACCCCTATAATTCAAATGTTGGTGCATTTAATCTTGTCCCAGATATCTCTGAGACTGTCAATTTCTTTTCATTCTTTCTTCTTCTCTGTGACAGTTATTTCCAACATTCTATCTTCCAGCTCACTTATCCTTTCTTCTGTCTCAATTGTCTGCTATTGATTTTTTCTAGTGTATTTTTCATTTCAGTTATTGTGCTGTTTATCACTGATTTTTTGTTCTTTAATTCTTCTTGGTCCTTGTTAAACATTTTTTGTGTCTTCTTGAAACATGCCTTCATTCTTTTTCTGAGATCTTGGATCATCTTTACTATCGTTTTTCTGAACTCATTTTCAAGTAGATTGCCTATTTCCTCTTCATTTATTTGGTCTTGTGGGGTTTTACTTGCTCCTTCAACTGCAACTTATTTCTCTGTCATCTCATTTTATTTAACTTACTGTATTTATGGTCCCCTTTCCACAGACTGCAGGGTTGTAGTTCCTCTTGCTTCTGTTGTCTGCTCCCTTTTGAGTGAAATTGGTCCAGGTGCTTTTGTCAGCTTCCTGGTTGGAGGGACTCGTGCCTGTGCTCTGATGTGTGGAGCTGAGTCTTTTCCCTCTGATGTGCCAGACCACATAAGGGGGTGTGTTTTAGGGTGTTTGTAAGCTTAGTACAACTTTAGGCAGACTGTCTGCTGATGTGTAGGTGTGTGTTCCTGTCTTTCTGGTTGTTTGGTGTGAGGTCTCCAGCACTGTAGCCTGTAGGCGGTTGGGTGGAGCTGGGTCTTGGTATCGAGATAGATACCTCTGGAAGAGTGCATGCTGATTAATATTCCCTGGGCCCAGGGATTCTCTGTTGGTTCAGAATCCTAGACTTGGCATTCCCACCCCAGAGGCCCAGGACCAACCCCTGTTTGGGGAACCAAGAGCCCACAAGCTGAACAGCACTGCCAGAGAAAAAAGAAAGAAATGAAAGATAAATAAACAAACATACAAACATACAAAATCCAAGACAAATGGTAAAAACCAAAACAAACAGCAGCAACAACACAACACACAGGCAAAATAAATAAACAAAACAAAAACATAAAAATGATCAAAAAAATAAAGAATAAAAACAAGAAAAAACACAGAGTAGTAAGAAAGTAAATAAAAATAGAAAAATAAAAAAGGTGTATTTTAAAAAGTTAAAGTAAAGTAAAAAATGAAAAATAATAAAAACAACACTGCCAACAACTGAACAAGACAAGACAAAACAAAAATAATAGTAACGAAAATATTTTCCTGGGGCCTCCTCTGTCTGTTTCCTTGTTCTCACAGTGAGCAACAGCCAACCCCTGCCTCCCCAGCAGGCCCTCACATAACTCTAGGTAGATCTGTGGATCTTCTGTGGGCACTGTGGGGGCAGCTCACTCTGATCTGTCCCATCTCATGCCAGTACTTACACCCAAAGTCTACTGCTGCCAAATTTAGACTGGTATCAGTTGTGGGAACACTTGTGTATTCATATGTTCCATGGAAACAGGATTTACCAAACCAATCACAGGATTTAATCTATGGCTTGTGCAACTGCGTGGAGAGATTTCCTTTTCTCTTCCTTAGTTGTACCACCCCTGGGGCTCAGCTTTTATTTTGGCCCCACCTCTGCATGTGCACCACCCTCAGCCATCTGTTCCCCACCCAGGTGAGAGGGAGCAAAAGCAGCAGCTGACTGAGATACACTTACTCACTCAGGTCAGAGAGGGATATGGCAGCCACAACTGAGGTGTGCATGAATTGCCTGCAGCATCATAGACCAGAAGGCAGTTGCAAGAGATTGGGGTGCACTCACTCTGGTGGGAGTCCTACCCAGTGCCCTTGAAGGCAGGGGCTGTCATGTGGAGGTGGCCCCACCCCTTGCCTACCACTCAACAATGGCACCTCATTTCCTAGGTAGACCTCATTTCCTCTAGGGGCCACAGAGCCCCTCACTCCTGTCCCCTCTGTTGTATCTGTGCAGCCAACAGCTGTCCTCTCCCTGGATCTGGTCTCTTTACCCTATGCTTTAGAACTCAGCCCCCATCAGCACTGGCAGATTCCCATCTCAGGCAGGGGAACCCAGGGCTGATTCCCAAGGAGGCTTTGGGATGGGTGGTGCTCATTACCCTGGAGCCTACGTGAGTGGAGACTTTGGCTTCAGGGGTGGGTGAGCCTGCTTAGATGAGTACTCTCCCCAGTACCTGCAGAGGCCAAAGAAGCCAGCTGGTGGGGAAAGGGTTTGCAATGGTGGCTCTGTGACTTGCACGCCCCTCAACAATGATGCCTTGCTGTATGGTGTCCCTGGCTTTTTCCTCAAATATTCCCAGTTGTGGAGCTCCTTAATCCTCTCCCATCAGACTGTCTTTTCACAGCCAACAGCTGTCCCCTCCCTGGATCCATGCTCCAAACACCACTTTCTAGCACCCAGCCCCCCTCTGCAACAGGAGATACATGACTCAGGCTGAGGTCTGCACAGCTGCAGCACAGACCATACACTCAGTTCTTACTTTGTTCTGCCTTCCATAGACTGTCCGCTGCTTTCCCCTTTAGTCCCCTGAAGGTCCCTTTCTGTCCCAGCTGATTTTCCCACTGTAAGGGGGGTTTTCTGAATGCAGGGGTCTCTGCTCAATTTCAGCTTCCCACCAGGGTTTCTGGTCCCTTTTTTGATTCCTTTTTCTTTTTCTCTTTCTTTTGTGAGGGGATTTTTCTTGTCCTTTTAGGTGTCTGAAGTCTTCTACTAATGTTCATCATGTGCTCTGTGAGAATTGTTCCATTTGTAGATGTATTCTTGATGTACTTGTGAGGAGAGAAGAATTCTGCATCCTCCTATTCCACCTTCTTGACTCCTCCCCCATCAATTCTATTGAGAACTCAGAATGTGGTTTTAAACATTCATTCATTTGACAAATACTTATTGAGTACTTACATTGTTCCTGGCACTAGTCTAGATGCTGGTGATTTACCAGTGAACAACAACAACAACAACAACAGATTCCTATCCTTATAGCACTCAAGATCTAGTTGGAAGAAGAATGATACAGGGAGACAATCAACACCATAAATATAAAAATACCACTTGTATATTAACTAATTTAAAAACTTTTACCAACTCTGCCTAATGCACTGGTGTCAAGACTGGTAACAAAGAAGAGCTCTGATGTATTTGCATGGTTAACTTTCACAAAGCCAGTTTATTTATCCATAAATGTCCTAGTAATTGAAGCAACGGTAAAATTTAGTTTAGCATTTTACTATTAAGCAGTAGTCATTGAATATTGGAAAGATGGTTCTGGGGGATCATTTCACAGAAAAACCAATTATCTGTTCTTTTAACCATTATTTGACCATGTAAAATAATGAGAACCAACAATTAAATATATTTTTCTCTACACACAATAAGATGACATATATAGATACAGAAGTAATATTGACAGTTTAATAACTAAACTAGAAAAATTTCATTTTAACAAATTCAATAGGCCATAAAAATTATTGTCACATTAACTTTTTTTAATGGTGAATTACCATTAGTGTCCAAAGGGAAATGTTGTTTACAATTTCAGAAAAAAAAAAACCAAACTTGTGAGTGTTAATGGAATCATTATTCAACACTTAACACTTTTTCACATCTCCTCCCATTCTGGGTTTGTTCTATTCATCCAGTGCCTCTTGGATTCCACGTCTCAATTACCAACAACTTTTTTTTATAAATTCTATAAATCTTAAAAACACTTTACAATTCTGGGAAATATGGTTTTAACATAAAAGATAAATGCAAAAGCAGCAATGTCTTGTTATATAGACCTTGACATCTCCATGGGCAAGTGCTGGATGAAACCATCTGTTATACAGGATTTGAGGTTTAATAGATGTCACTGTCACCAAATCAACAAAGCATTATGATTATGGGCCGCCTGCTACAACATGGAAATAGCCTCATTATAACAAACAAGATGTTATAATGGTGACTATTTAGATATGATTCTCCTGTAAAAGTATTTCCTATTCTACTGTTTGCTTGCCACTCAAATGGATGTAGATGTATTCTATAAACTGGTCACCAGTTTACACAAATACTTTCAAATATCCTTTAGCAATGTAATGTCTTAAATTGGCCTCAGGCTAAGTATATGAAATCTCTTATTTCATTTTCAGTTGAAGATGATTTCATCTTTACTTTTCCTCCCCCAATATTGGGAGGATACTGCTCTGGACACATGATTTTAAATGCACTCATTGCATGTCTAAGAAAAACTTTATTTGGATTGATTTCTACTATATCTGCCTGTCAGGTGGGTTTCTTAAAACAGTTGATATTATTAGCATGACAATTCATTATTTTTTTCTTAAATAAATACATCGATTGAGTCTTTACATGGCATTAAGGAAGAAAAAGTCATTTTGTGGTAGCAAATAGGTACATTTCCAAACCTTCCACTTACAATTTGAGGATTGCTACATTATTTTTCCCAAGCTGTCAACATTCTCAATGCAAAACAACTAAAAATATAACTCCAATGATGTTAACAATTTACATCTGAACCATGCTAATAATTATAGTAACACTAATATTAGTACAGTTTATATTAATTTATTTTTCTTTTTGTCATACCCAGTTATTTCAGAGGGCCATTTTTTTATATACAGAAACATTCTACTAACCAGAATTGAATTCTATACAATTATGTGGCTACAATTTTTGTTCTTGCATGTCCACATGTGTGTGTATATGTGTGCACTGTCAGAGAATGATCTCTGGAATCCATTGGAGCACATTTGTTCAATAACGTGATTTATTGCTGCTTATGAAACAAATGCAGCAACTGTAAACAGAGAGCAGATTGGCTAATAAACCACAAATATGTGTTGTGCAAACAAAATTCTACAGATGTCTGGCATTATAGTATCTTAGTTAAAGCACTTCGGGTATATATGAAAGACTTATTTATGTATGAAATTAAATGGTGCATTTTCCTTGCAAGCACACTGCATTTCTGCACATATGGAGGTGTGTCTTTCTAAGTTAAGTAAAAATAAGAGTGTTTAAATAAATGTATGGGAGTGTCCATGATAGCAGTGACTCTCTACCTCAATTTTTTAAAAGGAAGTTTCTTTTTATAAGTAATAGAAAGCAATGTGTTTATGAAGGCTGCTGACATAAAAGTAAGTTGATAGTCAGCTAACATATCAGTTAGTTGACTTGAAGTTATGTTTGTAACAATACAGAGACTTTTATTTGAAAATCCACATTAAAATGGAAACATGATAAAGTCTTATCATTGGGTTAGAAACTCACAGTATGCATTAGAAATAAATGTAAATATCCAAAATTATTTTTCTACCTAGCTTATTTAAGGCATGGGCACGTGGATATGCAAATAAATATTTCATGTAATATTTATTACATGGCTCTGCACCATGTAATATTAAATTTTCTGTTGTTGGCATAAAATGTAAGGCGATCAGACAGTATAAGAATATTATTCTGATAACTGAGTACACGTGGGAACTATTGTAAACAGGATTTCAGTGTGTAATATGTTATAAATCTTTGTGAGGGCCTCAATTTTTATTGAATTCACAGAAGGTGATTTTCCTTATTAAATACTGAAGGAAGGGGGGATCTCCAGATGATTCAAACCTTTTAAAATATCTTCATGATAATTTTATTTCTGTCTAGTCTATAGGTCCTAGAAGACTGAGAAAAAGAGAGTAAGCATTCCTGAAAACTTGCCAAATGTACAATAAAGGCAAGCTCTAAAAAATGTTTTGTTTCTTTAGTGGAAAAACAATTTTGCATTTAAACATGCAATACTAGTCTGTTAAAATATAATAACCTGAAAAATCTTTGAATCTCTATAAGATTAATGTTTTTAGGTGACTATAACCTCTTGAATTATATAATTATATAATTAATTATTTATATAATTATAATTAATTAATTATATAATTAACCTATCAGTATGCTATGTTCATCTGTGCTTATAAAACTTAAAATGTAAAAGTAAATGATTAATGGAAATTGAGAAATGTCCATAGTTGGGCCTCAGCATAATCGTGATTTTTTAACCAAGGTAAAACACGTAAATGTTTTCTCTCATTAATTTCTAATAAAGATTTCTCCCACCTCCCAAAAATATTTTTCCTTCCCCAAAATATTAATTTTATAATTAATATCGAGTTAACAGACTTTTTTTCTGTCTTCTTTTGGCTTAACACTGTTACTCTTCACTCAGCCATTGAACACTGCATCAAAATTTTAATGTTTTACTGAAAGCAAGTTTCCAAAAGCTGTTTAATCAAACTGATATGTTTTTCATTACTTCAGAAAACATGCAGACTGTCTAAAAGTCTGTTAATGCCTTTGAAAATGAGAGAAGAATTTTCAGCAAAATATTTTCTGCTGATAGTCTAAAAATCAATTTAATTAAAAGTTTATTTATTAAGTGTCTTCTATGCACATAACATTAATTTAGTACGTTTCTCAATATAATTTAAATTGTGTTTATCAATAAAGAAACATTTTTAGTCTTATAATTAATGAGCTATGATGGAATTTAGAGTTGGTAAGTTGGATCTATGCATGTATATGTGTTTATGTTAGCAAAGCAATAGTACATTTTGTACAAAGACAGATCAAAATACACTTAAATCTGTAGAGTTTAAAGAATATTTTTATTAAATGTATCAATAGACACAAGACTTTTTCAAACTTGAATATCTATTGTAATTTACAGAATAATTTGTAACCTGTCAGCATTAGCCCTAGTAAGAATTCAAGAGGTTATAGTCACCTAAAAACATATACCTTTGTTATAATTTTAAACTCATTCAAGGTACAATGGATTGTTTTAAAGCAGAAACTGAATATTCATCTATGAAAGAAATTATAGATTTAGCATTGGTTAAGTAAGTAAATGATATGGTTGGCTTATGTGACAACCATCCTATTGATTGGCTTTGGGTCATTTCATTCTTTTATTCATGATGTTTTCATTTACTCATAGAAAAGAGTTATTGAATGCCACTCTGTTCTCAGTGCTGTGGTAGATAATACCAATACACCAGTGAAAAATATATGATGTTCCTGCTCTCCTGGAGCTTACAGCTTAAATAAAGAAACAGTCCTCTTCCTACATCAAAAAATATTTATTACTATTCTGATGTATGTTATAAGGAGATAACATTTGGAAGATTACATTGTAGTGTAACACAGCAAAACTTAAAATCTAATGTCAAAAAGTTCAGTTTTTAAAGTCATTTACTTTTACATAGTAGCTAAAACTTTTCCCTAGACAAATCTTTTTATAGATTCCAGCTTTCTAAGATATTCTTTATGCTTAATATTTTGTTATTTCCTGGGATTTTTTTTTTTTTTTTTTTTTGCGGTGTGCGGGCCTCTCACTGTTGTGGCCTCTCCCGTTGCAGAGCACAGGCTCCGGACGCGCAGGCTCAGTGGCCATGGCTCACGGGCCTAACCGCTCCGCGGCATGTGGGATCTTCCCAGACCGGGGCACGAACCCGTGTCCCCTGCATCGGCAGGCGGACTCTCAACCACTGCGCCACCAGGGAAGCCCTATTTCCTGGGATTTTCAATCCTTAATCTAAAGTTTCTCACAAAAATAAAAATTATTCTTACATTTTTGTGCAAAGGATGTGAAACACATTGAGAGGAAATACAGTGATAAGACCACAAACTCTAGAGCCTCACAACCTGGGTAGAAATCTTGGTACTATATTAGCCATAGGCAAATTCACCACTCTTTGCCTCAGAATGACAGTACTATCAGTGTTTTTGTTGTGAGTTTTTTTCCTTCCAGTTTTAGAGATAAAATTGACATATAGCACTTTATAAGTTTAAGGTATACTGCATAATGATTTGACTTATCTCTTAACTTCCATATAATACATCCAGCAGTGTTTAGTATATTGATCATGTTTGTACATTACATCTCTAGTACTTATTTATCTTATAACTCAAAGTATGTACCTCTTGAATGCCTTCATCCAATTCCCCCTCTTCCAATGCCAGGCCTCTGGTAACCACAAGTCTAATCTCTTTTACTATGAGTTTGGCTTTTCGTTTGCATGTTTGTTTTGAAATATAATTAACACTGTCAGAAAAATAAAAATATTCTTAAGGTGGGAAACAGAATGTAAATTCTCATACAATTGCAATTTGTAAACAAGGATCAGATGAAAGAAGTAGGGGTGATTTAGCCAAGAGTGGAATACCTTTATGTTCAATCTATCAGTGCTGTTTTGTTTTTTTTTAACATCTTTTTGTTTGTTTGTTTGTTTTTTTAACCACAAACTTCCTTTATTTGGCTTGCTTTTTGCCTATTAATCAGGAAGGGTCTATATCAGAAAATATAAGCCAAATTGTCCCCACAATGAGTGGTTTCACGTTCTGGCTTCCTACAATATTTTTCTCATCTCTTTGTTCCAGCCCATAGAATGCCGCATTATAATTTATCAGCTTACATATCTGTCTATCTACAAGCCAAGGGTTTTTTTTTTTACATCTTTATTGGAGCATAATTGCTTTACAATGGTGTGTTAGTTTCTGCTTTATAACAAAGTTGATCAGTTATACATATACATATGTTCCCATATCTCTTCCCTCTTGCATCTCCCTCCCTCCCACCCTCCCTATCCCACCCCTCTAGGTGGTCACAAAGCACCGAGCTGATTTCCCTGTGCTATGCGACTGCTTCCCACTAGCTATCTATTTTATGTTTGGTAGTGTATATATGTCCATGCCACTCTCTAACTTTGTCACAGCTTACCCTTCCCCCTCCGCATATCCTCAAGTCCATTCTCTAGTAGGTCTAATTGCTTTACAATGGTGTGTTAGTTTCTGCTTTATAACAAAGTGAATCAGTTATACATATACATATGTTCCCATATATCTTCCCTCTTGAGTCTCCCTCCCTCCCACCCTCCCTATCCCACCCCTCTAGGTGGTCACAAACCACCTAGCTGATCTCCCTGTGCTTTGTGGCTACTTCTCATACACCCACTATGGAAAACAGTATGGAGGTTACTTAAAAAACTACAAATAGAACTACCATATGACCTAGAAATCCCACTACTGGACATATACCCTGAGAAAACCATAATTCAAAAAAAAAGTCATGTACCAAAATGTTCATTGCAGCTCTATTTACAATAGCCAGGACATGGAAGCAACCTAAGTGTCCATCAACAGATGAATGGATAAAGAAGATGTGGCACATATATACAATGGAATATTACTCAGCCATAAAAGGAAATGAAATTGAGTTATTTGTAGTAAGGTGGATGGACCTAGAGTCTGTCATACAGAGTGAAATAAGTCAGAAAGAGAAAAACAAATACCGTATGCTAACACATATATATGGAATCAAAGAAAAAAAAAGTCATGAAGAACCTAGGGGTAAGAGAGGAATAAAGACACAGACCTACTAGAGCATGGACTTGAGGATATGAGCAGGGGGAAGGGTAAGCTGGGACAAAGTGAGAGAGTGGCATGGACATATATACACTATCAGTGCTGTTTTGTTTTAGGTGTGTTTTAAACAGAATGGAACTAGACTGTTAAAAACTCAATCTAAATAGAAAGCCAAGAAATAAACCTTCATATACTTGGTCAATTAATTTATGACAAAGGAACCAAGAATATACAATAGGTAAAGGACAGTCTCTTCAATAGATGGTGTTGGGAATACTGGACAGCAACATAAAAAAAGAATGAAACTGGACCACTATAAAATTCCATGCAAAAATTAACTCAAAATTGGTTAAAAACTTGAATGTAAGACCTGAAAACATGAGACTCCTAAAATAAACATTGGGGGTAAGCTCCTAAACATTGGTCTTGGCAAAAATTATTTTGGATTTGACACCAGAAGCAAAAATACACAAGTGGGACTACATCAAACTAAAAAGCTTTTGTACAGCAAAGTAAAACATTAACAAAATGAAAAAGCAATGCAGAGAATGGAGGAAAATATTTGCAAATAATATATATGATAGAGAGATTAATATCAAAATATATGGAGAATTCATACAATTTAATAACAACAAAGGTCTGATTTTAAAATGGGCAGAGGAACAGACATGTTTCCAATGAAGACATACAAATTACCAACAGGTACATGAAAAGATGCTCAGCATCACTAATCATCAGGGAAATGTGAATCAAAAACCACAATGAGATATCACCTCATAACTAATAGAATGATTATCATCAAAAAGACAAGAGTGAGCAAGTGTTGGAAATGATATGGAGGAAAGGGAACATTTGTGCATTGTTGGTGGGAATATAAATTGCTGCAGTCACTATGGAAAACAGTATGGCGATTCCTCAAAAAGATAAAAACAGAACTTCTATATGATCCAGCAATTCCACTTCTGGGTATTTATCCAAAGGAAACAAAAGAGATATGAGTACCCCATGTTCACTGAAGCATTATTTACAGTAGCTAATACATGGAAAAAGCCAAAGTATCCATTGATTGATGAATGGATAAGGAAGATTTGTAAATACATATAATGAAATATTATTCAGGCATTAAAACGAAGGAAATCTTGCCATTTGTGATAGCATGGATCAACGTTGAGGGCATTATATTATGCTAAGATAAATTAGAGTAAAACAAATAATATATAATCTCATTTATATTTGGAATCTAAAAAAAATTAAAAAGTAAAAGCAGGGCTTCCCTGGTGGCGCAGTGGATGAGAATCTGCCTGCTGATGCAGGGGACACGGGTTTGTGTCCTGGTCCAGGAAGATCCCACATGCTGCAGAGCAGCTGGGCCCGTGAGCCATGGCTGCTGAGCCTGCACGTCCAGAGCCTGTGCTCTGCAATGGGAGAGACCACAACAGTGAGAGGCCCGTGTACCGCAAAAAAAATAATAAATAAAAAAATAAAAGCACCAGGTTCATAGGTACCCAGAACAGATTGGTGGTTGTCAGTGGCAATGAGTGAGGAGTGGGTAAAATGGGTGAGTGGTCAAAGGGTACAAACTTCCAGTTATAAGATAAATAAGTCTTAGAGATGCAATATGCAGCCTAGTGACTGTTGTTAACACTGCATTTTGTATTTGAAAGTCACTGAGAGAGTAGATCTAAACATTCTCATCACACCCAAAAAATTGTAAATGTGTGGTGATGGGTGTTAATTAAACTTATTGTAGTAACCTTTTCCTAATATATACATATATCAAATTCTGGGGGCTTCCCTGGTGGCGCAGTGGTTGAGAGTCCACCTGCTGATGCAGGGGACGCGGGTTTGTGCCCTGGTCCAGGAGGATCCCACATGCCGCAGAGCAGCTGGGCCCTTGAGCCGTGGCCGCTGAGCCTGTGCGTCTGGAGCCTGTGCTCTGCAACGGGGGAGGCCGCAGCAGTGAGAGGCCCACATACTGCAAAAAAAAACTACTACAACATTACATGTCAATTATATCTCAATAAAAATAAAATGATTAAAAACTAAATCTGAGTCTCTCTCTTTAATAGTTGAATTTTACTGATTTACTCTTATTATAATTCCAGGCCTGCCAGTTAGTGCTTTCTCTTTATTTCATTTTTCCATTTTATTGCCTTGTGATGGTATAAATGGGTTTTCTGTATTTCTTTAATGGACTAATATCATACATTATTTGTCTCTTATTTTAATAATTACCTTTAATATTTTCACTGAAATATTTAAATTTATATTTGTTTTAAAATGCTTTTTTCAGTAAAAATTTTTTTTCCAAAACAATTCAATAATTTTGGGAAGCTTTTACTGTTCTATGCCTCTCTCTCCTACTTCCCATGTTGGTATCTTCTAAATTTTATGTCCAGTTTTTATTTAATTTCATATGCCTAAAATCTATAAACTTTAGAGGTGGTAGGATATAATTTTAGATAATAAGCTGATTTTCCCTGCCCTTTCCTCATTCCCACAGACTGCTCATCATACTTTCAATTATATGCTCTGTGCCCCCTGAGTCTCTGTCCAATCTTCCTTCATTCATAGACTAGCTATACAGATGCCAGTTCTTTGGACAGACCTAGAGAAATAGGGGCATTGTACTCATGGATCAACTCTTCCTCCCCTGGTGGAATCTGAGAGCTGGGATTTTTTTGTCCACTGGCTCTGTGCTGAGCAGGGGGAAGGTCTATGGCATCTATCATTCTAAACCTCCATTTCTATTCTCCCATAGGCAGCTAGATTCTGCTGGACCCATCAGAACTTCAAGAGAGACAAGACAGAAGCCTGCCTCCTATGGAGTCCCCTCTGAAGGGTTGAGATGCTGGACACATGAACCTAATTCCTCCCTCCCTTGAGAGAAGTTGAGAACTAGGGGGTCTCTTCCTGATCACAAGGCAGGGACTCCAGGAAGAGTGCCCAGAATCTCCATACTTGCTTCATTGACTCTGCTTTTCATATTCACCTGGGGTGCAGAAGCTTTTCAATTAGTTTTTGTATTTCTCACAATGGGAATTTGTCCGTGGATTATTGTTGCATTATTGTATTTGTGGGCAGAAGAAGAGTCCAGGGCTTCCTACTGTGCCATCTTGCTGACATCACTCTTGTCTTTTTCCAGTGTCTTAGGGTGGAAGATTAACCTATTGATTTGAGATCTTTCTTCTTTCTTGACATAGGCATTTATTGTTATAAATTTCCCTCCAAGGACTATGTTAGTTGTGTCACACAAATTTTGGTATGTTCTGTCTCCATTTCATTTATCTCAAAGTATTTTCTGCTTTTCCTTTTGATCTATTCTTTGATACATTGTTTATTTAGACATGTGCTGTCTAATTTCCATGTCTTCATGAGTTTCCCAAAATTTTCCTGCTACTGATTTCTAATTTTACTCAATTGTTGTTGAAGAACTTTGTATTATTTCTATACTTTTAGGTCTGTTGAAGTTTGTTTTATACCCTGGCATATTGGGTATCAGGAAACTTCCTCATGTGCACTTGAGAAGAATGTATATTCTGTTTCAGTACTGGGGAGTGTACTATGGATGAATGTTAGGTCTAGTTGGTTTATTAAGTTGACCAAATGTTCTATTTCCTTGTTAATACTGTGTCTAGCTCTTCCATTCATAATTGAAATTGGATATTAAAGTCTCCAATTATTATGTTTAATTGAATAGTTCATTCTTTATTTCTGTCAGTTTTGTTTCAGGTAGGTTGATGCTCTGTTGTGAGGGGCATATATGTTTATAATTGTTATATAGTTCCTGATTAATTGACATTTTAACATCATAAAATGTCCCTCTCTATCTTTAGTAAAATTTTTTGCTTTAAAGTTTATTTTGTCTGTTATTAGTGTAACAACTTTAGCTTTCCTGTGGTTGCTGTTTGCATGAAGTATCTTTTTGTTCATTTATTTTCAATTTACATCTTTCAATCTAAAGTGTGTCTCCTGTAGATCCCACACAATTAGATCATGTTTTTATACAGTGTGCAGTCTCTGTCTTTGAGTAGGACTGTTTAATTCACATGTAATATAATTGGATTAATATCTGCATTTTACTTTTTTAATATGAATCTTGTCTTTTTCTATTTTTATTTCTACTTTACTGCTCCCATTTAAATTAAGTGAATAGTTTCTAGTGTACCATTCTAATTTCTGTAATCTCTTTTTGATTACAGCATTTTAAATTAATTTTTTAATGGTTGCCCTAGAGTTTACCATGTGCATTTTAACATATCAGAATTAGCTTATTTATACTCTCATAATTCTAGTGATGTATAGAAATGTTACTACTGCATAATTCTATTCTCTTTTCCTCCTATCATAGTATTATTGTTATACATAGTTTATTTATGAATTTACCACTGATACCCATTTCATCAGCTGATAGTTTTGCTCCACCCACCTTCTTTTTGGTGATATTGGCAAATATATTGCACATATGTGATATTTCTATGTTGTAGACTCAACATTATATTATATACATATTATTTTATACAATTTAAAAATAAGTTATGAGAATGAAGGAGAAAATATGTATTAATACTGAGCTTTTTATAGTTACATTATTAATTTTACGGTTGCTCTTTATTTCTTCATGTTGATTCAAATAAACAGGTAGAACCACTTGCTTTCAACCTGAAGAACTTCCATTAGCAGTTCTTGTAAAGTGGTTAAGTTAACAACAAATTCCCTCAGCTTTTTTATTTTTTAATCTGGGAGTATGTTTTTCACCTTCATTTGTAAAGAAAGCTTTTCTTTTTTTGCATGGCTATTTATTTATTTATTAGGGTATAGTTGTTTTACAATGTTGTTTTAGTTTCTACTGCAGAGAGAAGTGGAGTTACCTGTGCTATACAGCAGGTTCTTATTAGTTATCTATTTTATACATATTAGTGTATATGTGTCAATCCCAATCTCCCAATTCATCCCAGCTCCCACCACCAACCTCCCCATTTTCCCCCTTGAAGAAAGATTTCTGTATATATGATTCTTGGGTGACAGTTCTTGTTCTTTGAGCACCTTGACTATTTTAACCCATTGCTTTCTGGCTTTCACTTTTTATACTGAAAATTCAGTTTTTAATCTTATTGGAATTAATTTGTAAGTATATGTTCTTTGTCTCTTGCTACTTTCAAAATTTTCTCCTTGTCTTTGAGTCTCAGCATATTTTCTATAATATGTCTTTTTGTGGATCTCTTTGTATTTATCCAACTGGGATTATTTGCTTCCTGTATGCATAAATTATTGCTTTTTAAAATAAATTTGGATATTTTTCTGTCATTATTTCTTTGAATATTTTTTTCTGCTCATTTATCTTGCTTTTCTTCTCTGGTAATCCCATTACACATGTATTATTGCACTTAATACTGAGGCTTTGATCAATTTTCTGAGGCTCTGTTCATTTTTCTTCATTCTTTTTACTCTCTGTTCTTCAGCTTGTAAAATCTCTATTGATATGCTCTTGAGTACATTATTTCTTTTTCCAGTTTAAGTCTACTGTTGAGCTCCTCTAGTGAATTTTATTTTATTTTATTTTTTTAACATCTTTATTGGGGTATAATTGCTTTACAATGGTGTGTTAGTTTCTGCTTTATAACAAAGTGAATCAGTCATACATAAACATATGTTCCCATATGTCTTCCCTCTTGCATCTCCCTCCCTCCCACCCTCCCTATCCCACCCCTCCAGGCTGTCACAAAGCACCGAGCCAATATCCCTGTGCCATGCGGCTGCTTCCCACTAGCTATCTACCCTACTACGTTTGTTAGTGTGTATATGCCCATGACTCTCCCTCGCCCTGTCACAGCTCACCCTTCTCTCCTCTAGTGAATTTTAAATTTCAGGTATTGTACTTTTCAACTCCAGAATTTCTAATTGATTCTTTTTTTCAATTTTTAATCTCCTTTTAGATAGTCTCTATTAGATGCCATATTTTTATCATGCATTCCTTAACTTCTGTAATCACATTTTCTTTTAGTTCTGTGAGTATGTCATAGTATCTATTTTGAAGTCTTTTTTCTGTTAGGTCTGATATCTGTTTACTCTCATAGGCAGTTTGTGTTGCCTGATATTTTTCCAGTGTATTATTAATAATTTCTAGTTTTTTACATGACTTATAATGTTTTATTGGAAATTAGCTGTTTTATATAACATATTGTAATCTCTGGGTCCTGATTCACTCACTCTGAGACTTGTCATTGTCATTTGTTTGTTTAGTTTTTAGTGACTGGCTGGATTATTTTAGTAAAGTCTACCCATCTTATAGTGTTAAGAGTCTAATATTGCTCCTCAGGGATCCTCAGCTTCTGATAGGCTCACAGTCACCCTGTGATGATATTGATATGGGTAGAATTGTCTTTCTCCCTTTCCCTGACACAGATGTTAAATTTCTCTAATTGTTCTCTTATTGCTCTATTGTTTTGACCAATACTGTGGGACAGAATTTCCTCTACACGGTAGCCAAATCAAATTGTGGTTCCTGTGAAGGAATAGTTTCTGAGGTCTGAGGTTGATATTTGTCCTGACCACAAGACGACTTCCCCCAGATTTTTTATATCCCAATTCTCTCTTACAAACTAGCTGATCCTCATTCAATCCATAAATCTTCCAGTGCATTTTACTATAGCCTCTACCTTTTTTAAGAGCTTCTTTAGATTTGAAAGAAGCTTTAAAAAGTTCTCTGTCACAAATGAAGTCAATTATTTTGGGAAAAGAACTTACTAGAGGGCGCACTTTGAAGTCCTCTTGGCTTGCCACTCGGTTTGGAACCATTGCCTCATGAATGATAGTAAGGTCAATCAGGGCCCTATTATTCCTATTATGACATATTCAAGGTGGAGTTACCATTCTTTGAGTAGGAACTGGGTGGAAGAATGGATTCTCCACCTCTTGAAAATAACGTGCCCAGGATTTAGCCTCAGCAACAGGTAGCTTAAGGCAGGATGTGAAATGCTGAAATCCAGCTCCTTACAAAAAGAAAGCCTCTGACTAGAAGCTGGAGGTGAGGGAGCCCTGTGTTATTGGCTGTTACAGTCTAGAGTAGAGTCTCCATCTCACTGAGTTGGGAGGAAGTGGTTCTTTTTCAAGTATTGGAAATTCTTACCTTTATTACCAAGTTTCTATAGATTTTCTTCAGTAGCTGTTTCTTCATTTATTCTTTTATCTTAGGAGAATTGCCTGAGGCTTCAAATGGTTGTTTTTGTATAACTTTAACCAATTTCACTGGGGAGAAGGCTGACATGTTGCAAACAATTCACCTGTTATATCTTTTATCTTTTTTTCTTTTGGCTGCAGTGCACAGCTTTTGGGATCTTCGTTCCCTGACCAGGGATTGAACCTGAGCCACATTAGTGAAACTGCCAAGTCATAACCACTAGATCACCAGGGAATTACTTATTTTATCATTTTTATCATTAGTAAGAACTTCCAGAATAAGGCTAATTATTACTGATAAAAGGGAGAGCCTTATTTTATTCATGAATATAATGATAATGATTGCATTTTATCTTTAAATATGATAGTTGTTCCTGTAATGAGCTTGGAATTCTTTTTTTTTTTAAACATCTTTATTGGGGTAAACTTGCTTTACAATGGTGTGTTAGTTTCTGCTTTATAACAAAGTGAATCAGTTATACATATACATATGTTCTCATATCTCTTCCCTCTTGCGGTTCCCTCCCTCCCACCCTCCCTATCCCACCCCTCCAGGCGGTCACAAAGCACCGAGCTGATATCCCCGTGCCATGCGGCTGCTTCCCACTAGCTGTCTACCTTATGTTTGTTAGTGTGTATATGTCCATAACTCTCTCTCGCCCTGTCTCAGCTCACCCTTCCCCCTCCCCATATTCTCAAGTCCGTTCTCCAGTAGGTCTGTGTCTTTATTCCTGTCTTACCCCTAGGTTCTTCACGACAATATTTTTCTTCTTAAATTCCATATATATGTGTTAGCATACGGTATTTGTCTGTTTCTTTCTGACTTACTTCACTCTGTATGACAGACTCTAGGTCTATCCACCTCATTACAAATAGCTCAATTTTGTTTCTTTTTATGGCTGAGTAATATTCCATTGTATATATGTGCCACATCTTCTTTATCCGTTCATCTGATGATGGACACTTAGGTTGTTTCCATCTCCAGGCTATTGTAAATAGAGCTGCAATGAACATTTTGGTACATGACTCTTTTTGAATTTTCGTTTTCTCAGGGTATATGCCCAGTAGTGGGATGGCTGGGTCATCTGGTAGTTCTATTTGCAGTTTTTTAAGGAAGCTCCATACTGTACTCCACAGTGGCTGAAACAATTCACATTCCCACCAGCAGTGCAAGAGTGTTCCCTTTTCTCCACACCCTCTCCAGCATTTATTGTTTCTAGATTTTTTGATGATGGCCATTCTGACTGGTGTGAGATGATATCTCATTGCAGTTTTGATTTGCATTTCTCTAATGGTTAATGATGTTTAGCATTTTGTCATGTGTTTGTTGGCAGTCTGTATATCTTCTTTGGAGAAATATCTATTTAGGTCTTCTGCCCATTTTTGAATTGGGTTGTTTGTTTTTTTGTTATTGAGCTGCATGAGCTGCTTGTAAATTTTGGAGGTTAATCCTTTGTCAGTTGCTTCATTTGCAAATATTTTCTCCCATTCTGAGGGTTGTCTTTTGGTCTTGTTTATGGTTTCCTTTGCTGTGCAAAAGCTTTGAAGTTTCATTAGGTCCCATTTGTTTATTTTTGTTTTTATTTCCATTACTCTAGGAGGTGGGTCAGAAAGGATCTTGCTGTGATTTATGTCATAGAGTGTTCTGCCTATGTTTTCCTCTAAGAGTTTGATAGTTTCTGGCCTTACATTTAGGTCTTTAATCCACCTTGAGCTTATTTTTGTGTATGGTGTTAGGGAGTGATCTAATCTCATACTTTTACATGTACCTGTCCAGTTTTCCCAGCACCACTTATTGAAGAGGCTGCCCTTTCTCCACTGTACATTCCTGCCACCTTTATCAAAGAAAAGGTGTCCATATATGCGTGGGTTTATCTCTGGGCTTTCTAACCCATTCCATTGATCTGTCTTTCTGTTTTTGTGCCAGTACCATACTCTCTTGATTACTGTAGCTTTGTAGTATAGTCTGAAGTCAGGGAGCCTGATTCCTCCAGCTCCTTTTTTCGTTCTCAAGATTGCTTTGGCTATACGGGGTCTTTTGTGTTTCCATACAAATTGTGAAATTTTTTGTTCTAGTTCTGTGAAAAATGCCAGTGGAAGTTTGTTAGGGATTGCATTGAATCTATAGATTGCTTTGAGTAGTAGACTCATTTTCACAATGTTGATTCTTCCAATCCAAGAACATGGTATATCTCTCCAGCTATTTGTATCATCTTTAATTTCTTTCATCAGTGTCTTATAATTTTCTGCCTACAGGTCTTTTGTCTCCTTAGGTAGGTTTATTCCTAGATATTTTATTCTTTTTGTTGCAATGGTTAGTGGGAGTATTTTCTTGATTTCACTTTCAGATTTTTCAGCATTAGTGTATAGGAATGCCAGAGATTTCTGTGCATTAATTTTGTATCCTGCTACTTTACCAAATTCATTGATTAGCTCTAGTAGTTTTCTGGTAGCATCTTTAGGACTCTCTATGTATAGTATCTTGTCATCTGCAAACAGTGACAGCTTTACTTCTTCTTTTCCAATTTGGATTCTTTTATTTCCTTTGCTTCTCTGATTGCTATGGCTATAACTTCCAAAACTATGTTGAATAAGAGTGGTGAGAGTGGGCAACCTTGTCTTTTTCCTGATCTTAGTGGAAATGCTTTCAGTTTTTCACCATTGAGGATGATGTTGACTGTGGGCTTGTCATATATAGCCTTTATTATGTTGAGGAAAGTTCCCTCTATGCCTACTTTCTGCAGGGTTTTTATCATAAATGGGTGTTGAATTTTGTCAAAAGCTTTCTCTGCATCTATTGAGATGACCATATGTTTTTTCTCCTTCAGTTTTTTAATATGGTGTATCACGTTGATTGATTTGCTTATATTGAAGAATCCTTGCTTTCCTGGAAGAAACCCCACTTGATCATGGAGTATGATCCTTTTAATGTGCTGTTGGATTCTGTTTGTTAGTATTTTGTTGAGGATTTTTGCATCTATGTTCATCAGTGATATTGGCCTGTTGTTTACTTTCTTTGTGACATCCTTGTCTGGTTTTGGTATCAAGGTGATGGTGGCCTCGTAGAAGGAATTTGGGGATGTTCCTCCCTCTGCTATATTTTGGAAGACTTTGAGAAGGATAGGTGTTAGCTTGTCTCTAAATGTTTGATAGAATTCACCTGTGAAGCCATCTGGTCCTGGGCTTTTGTTTGTTGGAAGATTTTTAATCACAGTTTCAATTTCAGTGCTTGTGATTGGTCTGTTCATATTTTCTATTTCTTCCTGATTCAGTCTTGGCAGGTTGTGCATTTCTAAGAATTTGTCCATTTCTTCCAGATTGTCCATTTTATTGGCATAGAGTTGCTTGTAGTAATCTCTCATGATCTGTTGTATTTCTGCAGTGTCAGTTGTTACTTCTCCTTTTTCATTTCTAATTCTGTTGATTTGAGTCTTCTCCCTTTTTTTCTTGATGAGTCTGGCTAGTGGTTTATCTATTTTGTTTACGTTCTCAAAGAACAAGCTTTCAGTTTTATTGATCTTTGCTATTGTTTCCTTCATTTCTTCATTTATTTCTGATTTTTATGATTTCTTTCCTTCTGCTAGCTTTGGGTGTTTTTTGTTCTTCTTTCTCTAATTGCTTGAGGTGCAAGGTTAGGTTGTTTATTCGAGATGTTTCCTGCTTCTTAAGGTGGGCTTGTATTGCTTTAAACTTCCCCCTTAGAACTGCTTTGGCTGCATCACATAGGTTTTGGGTCATTGTGTTTCCATTGTCATTTGTTTCTATGTATTTTTTGATTTCCTCTTTGATTTCTTCAGTGATCACTTCGTTATTAATTTTGATGAAGTCTAATTTATATATATTTTTTCTGTTGCCTGTGATTTTGGTTCCATATCCAAGAAATCATTGCCAAATCCAATGTCATGTATCTTCTTATGTTTTCTTCTAAAAGTTTTATAGTTTTATCTCCATGTTAAGGATTTTGATCCATTTTAAGTCAATATTTGTATCTGTTATATGGTAAACATCCAACTTAATTATTTTGCATGTGAATAGCTAGTTGACCCAGAACCATGTGTTGAAAAGAATGTCTTTTTACCATGAATAGCCTTGGTACTCAATGTTCAGATATCAACTGAAAATAGATGTGTAGATGTGAGGGATTAATTCTTAGGTCTCTATTATATTACATTTTTTATGTGTCTCTTTAAGACAGTAGTGCACTGATTTGATTACCAAAGCTTTATCATAATTTTAGAAATTCAAAATAAGAATTCTCCAAATTTGGTCTTCCTTTCCAAGAGTTGATTTGGTTTTCAGAGTCTCATGATATTTCATATGAATTTTAGTATGGATTTTTATTTTTCTGCAAGGACACTGTTTTGAATTTCAGGAATCTGTAGATTACTTTGATCATAAACTTCTTTTTTTTTTTAATTTACCTCTTCATTGGAGTACAATGGCTTTAAAAAAGTGTGTTAGTTTCTGTTTTATAAGAAAGTGAATCAGTTATACATATACATATGTTCCCACATCTCTTCCCTCATGCGTCTCCCTCCCTCCCATCCTCCCTATACCACCCCTCTACGTGGTCACAAAGCACCGAGCTGATTTCCCTGTGCTATGCGACTGCTTCCCACTAGCTATCTATTTTACGCTTGGTAGTGTGTATATGTCCATGCCACTCTCTCATTTTGTCACAGCTTATCCTTCCCCCACCCCATATCCTCAAGTCCATTCTCTAGTATGTCTGTGTCTTTATAACTGTCTTACCCCTAGGTTCTTCATAACATTATTTTTCCTAAGATTCCATATATATGTGTTAGCATATGCTATTTGTCTTTCTTTTTCTGACTTACTTCACTCTGTATGACAGACCATAGGACCATCCACTTCACCACAAATAACTCAATTTCGTTTCTTTTTAAGGCTGAGTAATATTCCATTGCATATATGTGCCACATCTTCTTTATTCATTCATCCAATGATGGACACTTAGGTTGCTTCCATATCCTGGTTATTGTAAATAGAGCTGCAATGAACATTTTGGTACATGACTCTTTTTGAATTTTGGGTTTCTCAGGGTATATGCCCAGTAGTGGGATTGCTGGGTCATATGGTAGTTCTATTTGTAATTTTTTTAAAGGAACCTCCATACTGTTCTCCATAGTGGCTGAACCAATTCACATTCCCACCAGCAGTGCAAGAGTGTTCCCTTTTCTCCACACCCTCTGCAGCATTTGTTTCTACATTTTTTGAAGATGGCCATTCTGACTGGTGTGAGATGATATCTCATTGTAGGTTTCATTTGCATTTCTCTAATGATTAATGATGTTGAGCAGTCTTTCATGTGTTTGTTGGCAATCAGCATATCTTCTTTGGAGAAATGTCTATTTAGGTCTTCTGCCCATTTTTGGATTTGTTTGTTTCTTTGTTTTGTTATTGAGCTCCATGAGCTGCTTGTAAATATTGGAGATTAATCCTTTGTCAGTTGCTTCATTTGCAAATATTTTCTCCCATTGTGACAGTTGTCTTTTTGTCTTGTTTATGGTTTCATTTGTTGTGCAAAAGCTTTGAAGTTTCATTAGGTCCCATTTGTTTATTTTCGTTTTATTTCCATTTTTCTAGGAGGTGGGTAAAAAAGGATCCTGCTGTGATTTATGTTAAAGAGTGTTATGACTATATTTTTCTCTAAGAGTTTTATAGTTTCTGGCCTTACATTTAGGTCTTTAATCCATTTGAACTTCTTTTTGTGTATGGTGTTAGGGAGTGTTCTAATCTCATACTTTTACATGTACCTGTCCAGTTTTCCCAGCACCACTTATTGAAGAGGCTGTCCTTTCTCCACTGTACATTCCTGCCTCCTTTATCATAGATAAGGGGACCAAATGTGCGTGGGTTTATCTCTGGGTTTTCTATCCTGTTCTATTGATCTATTTCTGTTTTTGTGCCAGTACGATACTGTCTTAATTAGTGTAGCTTTGCAGTATAGTTTGAAGTCAGGGAGACTGATTCCTCCAGCTCAGTTTTTCATTCTCAAGATTGCTTTGGCTACTCAGGGTCTTTTGTGTTTCCATACAAATTGTGAAATTTTTTGTTCTAGTTCTGTGAAAAATGCCAGTGGTAGTTTGATAGGGATTGCATTGAATCTATAGATTGCTTTGGGTAGTAGTGTCATTTTCACAATGTTGTCTCTTCTAATCCAAGAACATGGTATAACTCTCCATCTATTTGTATCATCTTTAATTTCTTTCATCAGTGTCTTATAATTTTCTGCATACACATCTTTTGTCTCCTTAAGTAGGTTTATTCTTAGATATTTTATTCTTTTTATTGCAAAGGTAAGTGGGAGTGTTTCCTTAATTTCACTTTCAGATTTTTCATCATTAGTGTATAAGAATGCCAGAGATTTCTGTGCATTAATTTTGTATCCTGCTACATTACCAAATTCATTGATTAGCTCTAGTAGTTTTCTGGTAGAATCTTTAGGATTCTCTATGTATAGTATCATGTCATCTGCAAACAGTGACAGCTTTTCTTCTTTTCTGATTTGGATTCCTTTTATTTCCTTTTCTTCTTGATTGTTGTCTCTAAAATTTCCAAAACTATGTTAAATAAGAGTAGTGAGAGTGGGCAACCTTGTCTTCTTCCTGATCTTAGTGGAAATGATTTCAGTTTTTCACCATTGAGGATGATTTTGGCTGTGGGTTTATCATATACGGACTTTATTGTGTTGAGGAAAGTTCTCTCTATGCCTAGTTTCTGCAGGGTTTTAATCATAACTAGGTTTTGAATTCTGTCGAAATATTTCTCTGTATCTGTTGAGATGATCATATGTTTTTTCTCCTTCAGTTTGTTAATATGGTGTATCACGTTGATTGATTTGCTTATATTGAAGAATCCTTGCTTTCCTGGAAGAAACCCCACTTGATCACAGTGTATGATCCTTTTAATGTGCTGTCGGATCCTGTTTGCTATTTTTCTGTTGAGGATATTTGTATCTATGTTCATCAGTGATATTGGCCTGTAGTTTTCTTTCTTTGTGACATCCTTGTCTGGTTTTGGTGTCAGGGTAATGGTGGCCTTGTAGAATGAGTTTGAGAGTGTTCCTCCCTCTGCTATATTTTGGAAGAGTTTGAGAAGGATAGGTGTTAGCTCTTCTCTAAATGTTTGATAGAATTCGCCTGTGAAGCCATCTGGTCCTGGACTTCTGTTTGTTGGAAGATTTTTAACCACAGTTTCAATTTCAGTGCTTGTGATTGGTCTGTTCATGTTTTCTATTTCTTCGTGATTCAGTCTTGGCAGGTTGTGCATTTCTAAGAATTTGTCCGTTTCTTGCAGGTTGTCTACTTTGTTGGCATAGAGTTGCTTGTAGTAATCTCTCATGATCTTTTGTATTATTGCAGTGTCAGTTGTTACTTCTTCTTTGTCATTTCTAATTCTATTGATTTGAGTCTTCTCCCTTTTTTTCATGATGAGTCTGGCTAATGGTTTATCAATTATGTTTATCTTCTCAAAGAACTAGCTTTTAGTTTTATTGCTCTTTGCTATTATTTCTTTCATTTGTTTTTCATTTATTTTTGAATGATCTTTATGATTTCTTGCCTTCTGCTCGTTTTGGTGTTTTTTGTTCTTCTTTCCCTAAATGCTTTACCTGTAAGTTTAGGTTGTTTATTTGAGATGTTTCTTGTTTCTTAAGGTAGGATTCTATTGCTATAAACTTCCCTCTTAGAACTTATTTTGCTGGATCCAATAGATTTTGGGTTGTCGTGTCTCCATTGTCATTTGTTTCTAGGTATTTCTTGATTTCCTCTTTGTTTTCTTCAGTGATCACTCCGTTATTAGGTAGTGTACTGTTTAGCCTCCATGTGTTTGTATTTTTTACAGGTCTTTTTCTGTCATTGATATCTAGTCTCATGGTGTTGTGGTCAGAAAAGATACTTGATACAATTTCAATTTTCTTAAATTTACCAAGGCTTGATTTGTGACACAAGATATGATCTATCCTGGAGAATGTTCTATGAGCACTTGAGAACAATGTGTATTCTGTTGTTTTTGGATGGAATGTCCTATAAGTATCAATTAAGTCCATCTTGTTTAATGCACCATTTAAAGCTTCTGTTTCCTTATTTATTTTCATTTGGGATGGTCTGTCCATTGGAGAAAGTGGGTTGTTAAAGTCCCCTACTGTGTGTGTGTTGCTGTCAATTTCCCCTTTCATGGCTGTTAGTATTTCCCATATGTACTGTGGTGCTCCTATGTTGTGTGCATCAATAGTTGCAATTGTTATATCTTCTTCTTGGATTGATAACTTGATCATTATGTAGTGTCCTTCTTTGTCTCTTCTAACAGTCTTTTTTTAAGTCTATTTTGTCTGATATGAGAATTGCTACTCCAGCTTTCTTTTGGTTTCCATTTGCATGGAATATCTTTTTCCATCCCCTTACTTTCAGTCTGTATGTGTGTCTAGGTCTGAAGTGGGTCTCTTGTAGACAGCATAAATATGGGTTTTGTTTTTGTATCCATTCAGCCACTCTGTGTCTTTTGGTGGGAGCATTTAATCCATTTATATTTAAGTTAATTATCGATATATATGTTCCTATTCCCATTTTCCTAATTATTCTGGCATTGTTATTGTAGGTCTTTTCATTCCCTTGTGTTTCTTGCCTACAGAAGTTCCTTTAGCATTTGTTGTAAAGCTGGTTTGGTGGTGCTGAACTCTCTCAGCTCTTGCTTCTCTGTAAAGGTTTTAATTTCTGCATCAAATCTGAATGAGATCCTTGCTGGGTAGAGTAATCTTGGTTGTAGGTTTTTCTCCATCATTTTAAAAATGTCCTGCCAGTCCCTTCTGGCTTGCCGAGTTTCTGCTGAAAGTCCAGCTTATGGGGATTCCCTTGTGTGTTATTTGTTGTTTTTCCCTTTCTCCTTTTAAAATGTTTTCTTTGTATTTAACTTTTGACAGTTTGATTAATATGTGTCTTGGCATGTTTCTCCTTGGACTTATCCTTTATGGGACTCTCTGTGCTTTCTTGACTGGTTACCTATTTCCTTTCCCATATTAGGGAAGTTTACAACTTTAATCTCTTCAAATATTTTCTCAGTCCCTTTCTTTTTCTCTTCTTCATTTTGGGACCCCTATAATTTGAATGTTGGTGTGTTTAATGTTCTCCCAGAGGTCTCTGAGACTGTCCTCAGTTCTTTTCATTCTTTTTTCTTTATTCTGGTCTGCAGTAGTTATTTCCACTATTTTATCTTCCAGGTCACTTAACCGTTCTTCTGCCTCAGATATTCTGCTATTTATCCATTCTAGAATATTTTTAATTTCATTTACTGTGTTGTTCATCATTGCTTGTTTCATCTTTAGTTCTTCCAGGTCCTCGTTAAATGTTCCTTTCATGTTCTCTATTCTATTTCCAAGATTTTGGACAATCTTTACTATCGTTATTCTGAATTCTTTTTCAGGTAGACTGCCTATTTCCTCTTCATTTGTTAGGCCTTGTGGGATTTTGCTTATCCTACTGTGTTTGGGGTCTCATTTTTGCAGGTTGTGGGTTCATAGTTCCCATTGTTTTTGGTGTTTGTCTCCAGTGGCTAAATTTGGTTCAGTGGGTTGTGTAGGATTCCTGGTAGAGAGGACTAGTACCTGGGTTCTGGTGGATAAGGCAAGATCTTGATTTTCTCGTGGGCAGGTCCACGTCTGGTGGTGTGTTTTGGGGTGTCTGTGACCTTATTATGATTTTAGGCAGCCTCTCTGCTAATGGGTGGGATTGTGTTCCTGTTTTGCTAGTTGTTTGGGATTGGGTGTCCAGCACTGTAACTTGCTGGTCGTTGAATGAAGCTGGGTGCTGCTGTTGAGATGGAGATCTCCAGGAGATTTTGCTATTTGATGTTACGTGGAACTGGGAGGTCTCTTGTGGACCAGTGTGCTGAAGTTGGCTCTCCTACCTCAGAGGCACAGCACTGACCCCTGGCTTCAGCACCAAGGGCCTTTCAACCACATAGCTCAGAATAAAAGGGAGAAAAATTAGAGATGAAGAAAGGAAGAGGATAAAATAAGATAAGGTAAAATAAAATAAAGTTATTAAAATAAAAAAATAATTTTTAAGAAAATATATTTTAAAGTTAAAAAAATTGGACAGACAGGACCCTATGACAAATGGTGAAAGCAAAGCTATACAGACAAAATCTCACACAGAAGCATACACATACACACTCACAAAAAGGGGAAAAGGGGAAAAAATAATACATCTTGCCGTCAAAGTCCCCCTCCTCAATTTGGGATGATTCATTGTCTATTCATGTATTCCACAGATGAAGGGTACATCAAGTTTGTAGTGGAGATGTAATCCTCTGGTCCTGAGGCTGCTGGGAGCGATTTCCCTTTCTCTTCTTTCTTCACACTGCTCCTGGGGTTCAGTTTTGGATTTGGCCCCACCTCTGCATGTAGGTCGCCAGAGGGCTCCTCTTCTTCACTCAGACAGGCCGGTGTTAAAGGAGCCGCTGATTCAGGGGCTCTGGCTCATTCAGGCTCTGGGGATGGAGCGGCCTGAGTGCAGGGCGAGCCTGCAGTGGCAGAGTCTGGCAGGACGTTGCACCAGCCTGAGGTGCACCATGCATTCCCCTGTGGAAGTTGTCCCTGGATCATGGGACCCTGGCAGTGGCAGGCTGCACAGGCTCCTGGGAGGGGAGGTGTGGATTGTGACCTGTGCTCGCACACAGGCTTCTTGGTGGTGGCAGCAGCATCCTTAGCATCTCATGCCCTTGTCTGGGGGTCCACGCTTTTAGCCGCAGCTCGCGCCCATCTCTGGAGCTCCTTTAAGCAGCGCTCTTCATCACCCCTTCTGGTGCACCAGGAAACAGAGGGAAGAAAAAGTCTCTTGCCTCTTCGACAGGTCCAGACTTTTCCCGACTCCCTCCCGGCTAGCCGTGGTGCACTAACCCCTTCAGGCTGTTTTCACACCTCCAGTCCTCTCCATGCGATCCAACCGAAGCCAGAGCTTCAGCTCCCAGCCCCTGCCTGCCCCAGTGTGTGAGAAGACAATCCTCTCAGGCTTGTGAGTGCTGGTCAGCACCGATCCTGTGTGCGGGAATCTCTCTGCTTTGCCCTTCGCACCCCTGTGGCTGCGCTCTCCTCAGTGGCTCCGAAGCTCCCCCTTCCACCACCTGCAGTCTCCACCCATGAAGGGGCTTCTATTGTGTGGGAAACTTTCCTCCTTCACAGCTCTCTGCTACTAGTGCAGGTCCCATCCCTATTCCTTTGTCTCTGTCTATTCTTTTTTCTTATGCCCTACCCAGGTATGTGGGGAGTTTCTTGCCTTTTGGGAGGTCTGAGGTCTTCTGCCAGCATTCAGTGCATGTTCTGTGAGAGTTGTTCCCCGTGTAGATGTATTTCTGATGTACCTGTTTGGAAGAAGGTGATCTCCACCTCTTACTCTTCCACTGTCTTCCCCTTTGAATTTCACCTTGTTCAGGCGCCCATGTAAGTGGAGTATTGTAGCTCAGATGGTTCATGAGGGCAGTCAGTCTCTAAGCCACCAATCAGGAACCTGCTAGTGTTGGAGGGTCTCCTGTGTGGGGGTGTTTGGCTGTGGCTCACCGCAGGAACAAAGCCATTAGCTTCTTAATAATATTAAGTATTCAATTCCATGAATACGGGATGTATTTCTATTTATGTACAATATTTTCAATGTCTTTCAACATAGTTTTATAGCTTTTATTACTGAAGTCTTTTGCGTCACTTATTAACTTTATTTCTAAGAATGTTATTTCATGCTACTGTAAATGAATTATTTTCTTAATTTCCTTTGTGTACTGTTCATTGCTTTACCAATTTTTTTTTGGATTCTTTACATTTTTCTAAATAAAGATCATGCCATCTTAGGATAGGAATAATTTTGCTCCTTCCTTTCAAATTTGAATGGCTTTTATTTCATTTTTTGCCTACTTGTTCCTGCTAAAACTGTGAGCATTATGTTAAATAGAAGTGGCAAAACTTATCATCTTTATCTTATTCTTATTCTTATAGGAAACATTTTCAGATTATCAACATTAACTATGATGTTAGCTTTGGATTTTTCATATATGACTGTTATCATGTTGGAGAAGTTCCCTTCTATTCCTAGTGTGCATATGACTGTTATCATGCTGGAGAAGTTCCCTTCTATTCCTAATGTGCCTAGTGTTTTTCATCTTGAAAGCTTGTTGGATTTTGTCATTTTTTTTCTTTTTTGTCCTTGAAATAGGGTTGACGCACAATATTATGTTAGCTTCAGGTGTACTACGCAGTGATTTGACATTTGCATACATTATGAATTGATCACCACAATAAGTCTAATAGCCATCTGTTCCCATACAAAGTTATTGCAATATTATAATTACCCTTATAGGTTATTAAAAGAGGTTGAGTATAGTTTCCTGTGCTATACAGTAGGTCCTTGTCGGTTATATATTTACTATATAGTAATATGTATATGTTAATCCCAAACTCTTAATTTAACCCTCCCCCCTTTTCCCTTTAGTAACCATAAGTTTGTTTTCTATGTCTGTGGATCTATTTCTGTTTTGTGTGTAAGTCCATTTGTATCCTTTTTTTTTAAGTTTCCCTATATAAGCAATATCATATATTTGTCTTTTTCTGTCTGGGTTACTTCCCTTAACGTGATAAATGCTGAGTTCATCCATGTTACTGCAAATGGCATTGTTTCATTCTTTTTATGGCTGAGTAATATCCCTCTGTGTGTTTGTGTGTATGCATGTGTGTGTGTGTGCATGTATATATATATATACCACATCTTCTTTATCCATTCCTCTGTCAATGGATGTTTAGGTTGCTTCCATGTCTTGGCTACTGTAAAAAGTGTTGCAATGAACATTGGGTACAATTATGGTTTTCTCTGAATATATGTCAAGGAGTGGGATTGCAGGATCATATGCTAGTTTTAATTTAAGTTTCTTAAAGAAACTCCACAATATTCTGTACCAAGTTGCATTCCCACCAAGAGTGTAGGAGGGTTCCATTTTCTCCACACCCTCTCCAGCATTTATTACCTGTAGACTTTTTGATGATGGGCATTCTGACCAGTGTGAGGTGATACCTCATTGTAATTTTTATTTTCATTTCTCTAATTAGTGAAGTTGAGCATCTTTTCATGTGCTTTTGGCCATATGTATGGTTTCTTTTGAGAAATGTCTATTTAGGCCTTCTGCTCACTTATTTGATTTTTTTTTGAGCTGTATGAGCTGTTTGTATATTTTAGAGATTAATCCCTTTTCAGTTGCATCATTAGCAAATATATTCTTCCATTCTGTAGGTTGTCTTTTCATTTATTTTAAGGTTTGCTGTGCAAAAGCTTTTAAGTTTAGGGTAGGAGGAAGATGGTGGAAGAGTTAGACATGGAGATCAACTTTCTCCCCACAGATACACCAGAAATACATCTACACGTGTAACAACTCCTACAGAACACCTACTGAATGCTGTCAGAAGACCTCAGACCTCCCAAAAGGCAAGAAACTCCCCACGTACCTGGGTAGGACAAAAGAAAAAAGAAAAAACAGAGAAAAAAGAATAGGGCTGGGACCTGCACTAGTAGCAGAGAGCTGTGAAGGAGGAAAGGTTTCCAAATACCAGGAAGCCTCTTCGCGGGCAGAGACTGCGGGTGGCAGAGGGGGGAAGCTTCAGAGTCACGGAGGAGAGCACGGCAACAGGGGTGAGGAGGGCAAAGTGGAGAGATTCCCGCACAGAGAATCAGTGCCGACCGGCACTCACCAGCCCAAGAGGTTTCTGTGCTCACCCGCCCGGGCGGTTGGGGCTGGGAGCTGAGGCTCAGGGTTTGGTCGGAGCGAAGGGAGAGGACTGGGGTTGGCAGTGTGAATACAGCCTGCGGGGGTTTAGTGCACCACAGCTAACTAGAAGGGAGTCCGGGAAAAGTCTGGACCTGCCGAAGAGGCAAGAGACTTTTTCTTCCCTCTTTGCTGCCTGGTGTGCAAGGAGAGGGGATTAAGAGTGATGATTAAATGAGCTCCAAATATAGGTGTGAACCACAGAGATGGGCATGAGACACTAAGGCTGCTGCTGCCGCCACCAAGAAGGCTGTATGCGTGCACAGGTGATTATCCACACCTCCCTTCTGGGGATACTGTGCAGCCCGCCACTGCTGGGGTCCCAGGATCCAGGGACAACTTCCCCGGGAGAAAGCACGGTGCACCTCAGGATGCTGCAATGTCCTGCTGGCCAGTGCCGTGGCAAGCTCACCCCACATCCGCACCCCTCCCTCCCCCCGGCCTGAGTGAGCCAGAGCCCCTGAGTCAGGTGCTCCTGTAACCCCGTCCAGCCTGAGCGAAGAACATACCTGCTCCAGCGACCTACACTCAGAGGCAGGGCCAAATCCACAGCTGAGCCCAGGGAGCTGTGCGAACAAAGAAGAGAAAGGGAAATCTCTCCCAGCAGCTTCAGGAGCAGCGGATTAAATCTCCACAATCAACTTGATGTACCCTGTATCTGTGGAATACATGAATAGGAAATGAATCATCCCAAATTGAGGAGGTGGACTTTGAGAGCAAGATTTATTATTTTTTCCCATTTTCCTCTTTTTGCTAGTGTGTATGTGTATGTTTCTGTGTGAGATTTTGTCTGTATAGCTTTGCTTTCACCATTTTTCCTAGGGTTCTATCAGTCCTTTTTTTTTTTTTAACTTTTTAAAAAAACTTTATTCTTAATAATTGTTTTTTATTTTAATAACTTTATTTTATTTGATCTTACTTTATTTTATTTTAGTTTACCCTCTTTCTATCTTCTTTCTTTCTTCCCATCCTTCTTTCTTTCTTTCTACTTTTTCTCCCTTTTATTCTGAGCCATGTGGATGGAAGGCTCTTGGTGCTACAGCCAGAATTCATTCTGTTCCTCTGAGGTGGGAGAGCCAAATTCAGGACATTGGTCCACAAGAGACCTCCCAGCTCCACATAATATCAAATGGCAAAAATTTCTGAGAGATCTCCATCTCAACAGCAGCACCCAGCTTCACTCAATGACCAGCAAGCTACAGTGCTGAACACACGATCCCAAACAATTAGCAAGACAGGAACACAATCCCACACATTAGCAGAGAGGCTGCCTAAAATCATAATAAGGCCACAGACACCACAAAACACACCACCAGACGTGGACCTGCCCGACAGAAAGACAAGATCCAGCCTCATCCACTGAAACATGTGCAATAGTCCCCTCCACCAGGAATCCTACACAACCCACTGAACCAACTTTAGCCACTGGGGACAGACACCAAAAACAATGGGAACTACGAACCTGCAGCCTGCAAAAAGGAGACCACAAACACAGTAAGATAAGCAAAATGAGAAGACAGGAAAAAACACAGCAGATGAAAGAGAAATATAAAAATGCACAAGACATAACAAATGAAGAGGAAATAGGCAGTCTACCTGAAAAAGAATTCAGAATAATGATAGTAAAGATGATCCAAAATCTTGGAAATAGAATAGAGAAAATGCAAGAAACATTTAACAAGGACCTGGAAGAACTAAAGATGAAACAAGCAATGATGAACAACACAATAAATTACTCTAGAAGAGATCAATAGCTCAATAACTGATGCAGAAGAATGGATAAGTGACCTGGAAGATAAAATAGTGGAAATAACTACTGCAGAGCAGAATAAAGAGAAAAAAATGAAAAGAACTGAGGACAGTCTCAGAGACCTCTGGGACAATATTAAACTCACCAACATTTGAATTATAGGGTACAAGAAGAAGAGAAAAAGAAAGGGACTGAGAAAATATTTGAAGAGGTTATAGTTGAAAACTTCCATAATATGGGAAAGGAAATAGTTAATCAAGTCTAGGAAGCACAGAGAGTCCCATGCAGGATAAATCCAAGAAGAAATATGCCAAGACACATATTAATCAAACTGTCAAAAATTAAATACAAAGAAAGCGTATTAAAAGCAGCAAGGGAAAAACAACAAATAACACACAAGGGAATGCCCATAAGGTTAACAGCTGATGTTTCATCAGAAACTCTGCAAGCCAGAAGGGACTGGTAGGACATATTTAAAGTGATGAAGGAGTAAAACCTACAACCAAGATTACTGTACCCAGCAAGGATCTCATTCAGATTTGATGCAGAAATTAAAACCTTTACAGAGAAGCAAGAGCTGAGAGAGTTCAGCACTACAAAGCCAGCTTTACAACAAATGCTAAAGGAACTTCTCTAGGCAAAAAACACAAGACAAGGAAAAAGCTTACAATAAGTAACACAAAACAATTAAGAAAACAGGAATAGGAACATACATATTGATAATTACCTTAAATGTAAATGGATTAATTGCTCCCACCAAAAGACACAGACTGGCTGAATGGATACAAAAACAAGACCCATATATATGCTGTCTACAAGACACACACTTCAGACCTAGAGACTCATACAGACTGAAAGTGATGGGATGGAAAAAGATATTCCATGCAAATGGAAACCAAAAGAAAGCTGGAGTAGCAATTCTCATATCAGACAAAATAGACTTTAAAATAAAGACTATTAGAAGAGACAAAGAAGGACACTACATAATGATCAAGGTATCGATCCAAGTAGAAGATATAACAATTGTAAATATCTATGCACGCAACATAGGAGCACCTCAATACACAAGGCAAATACTAACAGCCATAGACGGGGAAATCGACAGTAACACATTCATGGTAGGGGACACTAACACCCCACTTTCACCAATGGACCGACCATCCCAAATGACAATAAAAAAGGAAATAGAAGTTTTAAATGATACATTAAACAAGATGGACTTAATTGATATTTATAGGACATTCCATCCAAAAACAACAGAATACACGTTGTTCTCAAGTGCTCATGGAACATTCTCCAGAATATGTCATATCCTGGGTCACAAATCAAGCCTTGATAAATTTAAGACAATTGAAATTTTATCAAGTCTCTTTTCTGACCACAACGCTATGAGACTAGATATCAATTACAGGAAAAGATCTGTAAAAAATACAAACACATGGAGGCTAAACAATACACTACTTAATAATGAAGTGATCACTGAAGAAATCAAAGAGGAAATCAAAAAATACCCAGAAACAAATGACAATGGAGACACGATGACCCAAAACCTATGGGATGCAGCAAAAGCAGTTCTAAGAGGGAAGTTTATAGCAATACAATCCTACCTTAAGAAATAAGAAACATCTTGAATAAAAATTCTAACCTTGCACCTAAAGCAATTAGAGAAATAAGAACAAAAAACCCCCAAAGTTAGCAGAAGAAAAGAAATTATAAAGATCAGATATGAAATAAATGAAAAAGAAATGAAGGAAATGATAGCAAATATCAGTAAAACTAAAAGCTGGGTCGTTGAGAAGATAAACAAAACTGATAAACCATTTGCCAGACTAATCAAGAAAAAAACGGAGAAGACTCAAATCAATAGAATTAGAACTGAAAAAGGAGAAGTAACAAGTGACACTGCAGAAATACAAAAGATTATGAGAGATTACTACAAGCAACTCTATGCCAATAAAATGGGCAACCTGGAAGAAAAGGACAAATTCTTAGAAATGCACAACCTGCCAAGACTGAATCAGGAAGAAATAGAAAAGATGAACAGACCAATCACAAGCACTCAAATTAAAACTGTGATTAAAAATCTTCCAGCAAACAGAAGCCGAGGACCAGATGGCTTCACAGGCAAATTCTATCAGATATTTAGAGAAGACCTAACACCTATCCTTCTCAAACTCTTACAAAATACAGCAGAGGGAGGAACATTCTCAACCTCATTCTACAAGGCCACCATCACCCTGACACAAAAACCAGGCAAGGATGTCACAAAGAAAGAAAACTACAGGGCTTCCCTGGTGGTGCATTGGTTGAGACTCCGCCTGCTGTTGCAGGGGGACACGGGTTCGTGCCCCGGTCCGGGAAGATCCCACATGCCATGAATTGGCTAGGCCCATGAGCCATGATGCTTAGCCTGCACGTCCGGAGCCTGTGCTCCACAACAGGAGAGGCTACTACAGTGAGAGGCCCGCATACAGCAAAAAAAAAAAAAAAAAAAAAAAAAGAAAAAGAAAAAAAAAGAAAACTGCAGGCCAATATCACTGATGAACATAGATGGAAAATTCCTCAACAAAATACTAGCAAACAGAATCCAACAGCTTTCAACAAAATTCAACACCCATTTATGATAAAAAATCCCCCAGAAAGTAGGCATAGAGGGAAAATTCCTGAACATAATAAAGGCCATATATGACAAACCCACAGCCAACATCATCATCAATGGTGAAAAACTGAAAGCATTTCCATTAAGATCAGGAATAAGACAAGGCTGCCCACTCTCACCACTCTTATTCAACATAGTTTTGGAAGTTTTACCCCCAGCAATCAGAGAAGAAAAGGAAATAAAAGGAATCCAAATCAGAAAAGAAGAATTAAAGCTGTTACTCTTTGAAGATGACATGATATTATATATAGAGAATCCTAAAGATGCTACCAGAAAATTACTAGAGCTAATCAATGAATTTGATAAAGTAGCAGGTTACAAAATTAATTCACAGAAATCTCTGGCATTCCTATACACTAATGATGAAAAATCGGAAATGGAAATCAAGAAAACACTCCCATTTACCATTGCAACAAAAAGAATAAAATATCTAGGAATAAACCTACCTAAGGAGAAAAAAGATGTGTATGCAGAAAATTATAAGACACCGATGAAATAAATTAAAAATGATACAATTAGATGGAGAGATATACCATGTTCTTGGATTGGAAGAATCAACATTGTGAAAATGACTCTACTACCCAAAGCAATCTACAGATTCAATGCAATCCCTATCAAACTACCACTGGCATTTTTCACAGAACTAGAGCAAAAGATTTCACAACTTCTATGGAAACACAAAAAACCCCGAATAGCCAAAGCAATCATGAGAACGAAAAACGGAGCTGGAGGAATCAGGCTCCCTGACTTCAGGCTATACTACAAAGCTACAGTAATCAAGACAGTATGGTACTTGCACAAAAACAGAAATATAGATCAATGGAACAGGATAGAAAGCCCAGAGATAAACCCACACACATATGGTCACCTTATCTTTGATAAAGGAGGCAAGAATATACAGTGGAGAAAAGACAGCCTCTTCAATAAGTGGTGCTGGGAAAACTGGACAGGTACATGTAATAGTATGAGATTAGAACAATCCCTAACACCATACAGCAAAATAAGCTCAAAATGGATTAAACATCTAAATGTAAGGCCAGAAACTATCAAACTCTTAGAGGAAAACATAGTCAGAACACTCTATGACATAAATCACATCAAGATCCTTTTTGACCCACCTCCTAGAGAAATGGAAATAAAAACAAAAATAAACAAATGGGACCTAAATGAAACTTAAAAGCTTTTGCACAGCAAAGGAAACCATAAACAAGACCAAAAGACAACCCTCAGAATGGGAGAAAATATTTTCAAATGAAGCAAATGACAAAGGGTTAATCTCCAAAATTTACGAGCAGCTCATGCAGCTCAATAATAAAAAAAAACAAAGAACCCAATCCAAAAATGGGCAGATGACCTAAATAAACATTTCTCCAAAGAAGATATACAGATTGCCAACAAGCACATGACAGAATGCTCAACATCATTAATCATTAGAAATATGCAAATCAAAACTACAATGATATATCATCTCACACTGGTCAGATTGACAATCATCAAAAAGTCTAGAAACAATAAATGCTGGAGATGGTGTGGAGAAAAGTGAACACTCTTTCACTGCTGGTGGGAATGTGAATTGGTATAGCCACTATGGAGAACAGTATGGATGTTCCTTAGAATCTACAAATAAAACTACCATATGACCCAGAAATCCCACTACTGGGCATATACCCTGAGAAAACCATAATTCAAAAAGAGTCATGTACCAAAATGTTCATTGCAGCTCTATATACAATAGCCAGGAGATGGACACAACCTAAGTGTCCATCATCGGATGAATGGGTAAAGAAGATGTGGCACATATATGCAATGGAATATTACTCAGCCTTAAAAAGAAACGAAATTGAGTTATTTGTAGTGAGGTGGATCGACCTAGAGTCTGTCAGACAGAGTGAAGTAAGTAGAAAGAGAAAGACAAATAGCATATGCTAACACACATATATGGAATCTAAGAAAAATAAATGTCATGAATTACCTAGGGGTAAGACGGGAATAAAGACACAGACCTACTTGAGAATGGACTTGAGCATATGGGGAGGGGGAAAGTTAAGCTGTGACAAAGTGAGAGAGTGGCATGGACATATATACACTACCAAACATAAAATAGATAGCTAGTGGGAAGCAGCCGCATAGCACAGGGATATCAGCCTTGTGCTTTGTGACCACTTGGATGGGTACATAGGGAGGATGGGAGGGAGAGAGATGCAAGAGGGAGGAGATATGGGAACATATGTGTATGTATAACTGATTCACTTTGTTATAAAGCGGAAACTAACACACCATTGTAAAGAAATTATACTCCAATAAAGATGTAAGAAAAGAAAGCTTTTAAGTTTTTTAGGTCTCATTTATTTATTTTAGGTTTTATTTCCATACTCTAGGAGATGGATCCAAAAAGATACTGCTTTGATTTATGTTAAAGAGCTTTCTACCTATGTTTTACTTTAGGAGTTTTATAGTATCCAGTCTTATATTTAGGTTTTTAATCCATTTTGAATTTATTTTTGTGTGTGATATTAGAGAATGTTCTATTTTCATTCTTTTACATGTAGCTGTCCTGTTTCCCTAGCACAACTTATGGAAGAGACTGTCTTTTCTCCATTGTATTTTCTTGCCTCCTTTGTCATAGATTAATTGATCATAGCTGTGTGGGTTTATGTCTCAGCTTTCTATCTTGTTTCATCAATCTATATGAATGATTTTATGCCAATAGCATATTGTTTTGATTTTTTAGCTTTGTATTGTAGTCTGAAGTCAGAGACCCTGATTCCTCCAGCTCTGTCTTTCTTTCTCAAGATCGTTTTGGCTATTCAGGGTCTTTTGTATTTCTGTACAAATTTAAAAGTTTTTATTCCAGTCCTGTGCAAAATGCCACTGGTAATTTGAAAATGACTATACTACCCAAGGTAATCTCTTGCTCTTTTAATAGAGAGCAGATCCTTTGCCTTTTCATTTTGCTTAACTTTCTCTGCTTTTATGAAGTAAAACAGTTACCTTTTGTGGTCTTGAAGGGGTGTTCTTACATAGGAGTGTCTTTATACAGACTGCATGTGCCCAACACCTTTGGTGGGAGAGCTGGATTTGATGTGGACTTCAGACACATGGTTCCTCAATATGTGGGGTTCAAGCTGGAGTCAGATGTAAGGTGGGATTTCCCCGCTGCTTAGTGAATGTCTCCACCCTATCAGAGGTGGGGTCTGATCCCAGGTTGCTGGAGTAGAAGCCCTGAGGTTCAGCCCAAGCTGACTCTGTTCCCTTTAAGCGTTTGTTTTCCTCTCTCCCAACATCTGGACACTTGCCTCAGAGAGGAGGAATGCTGAAGCATGTGGGGCCAGTGAAAGCTCTTATCTTGTGTCAGCCACAGAGGGAGGTCTGGGCTGTATCCAATGTGCTGTCTGTGCAGGTACCAGTATTTGTTTCCCTCGCTTCACTCAGATGCAGCCTTGGATTTAAGTCCCCTTTGTCCCTTACAACCAATCACTTCTGCCAGCCTCCGTTGCCCCACCCTGTTGTGGAGCCACATCGCATGGTGTTTAGAGCCTTCATGGACTCTCAGCATTTATTGGGATGTGAGCTGTGGAGCAGTAGCCACTTTCAGAGATCTGGGGTGCTCCTGATGTACTGCTAAAGTAAGTGCCAACAACAGCTGCCACTACTCCACCCAGGCTCTGCCCCAGGAGCTGGTCACCACTGTGTCTCATGGTCGAGACTTCTCTTCAGTCATGGCGACCCCTGGTCCAGTGCTGTGCTGTGACATGGAGCAAAGGAGCGGAGGAGTGCTTGCTTGGCTTAGGCTGGTGAGCACACTGAGACAGTCACAGGGAGCCCAGCAGCAGCTAGAGCAGGACTCTCACTGTCTTGTCTTGGGGGCAAACCAGCACATGTGTTTCTCATAGGAAGAATCCAAGCTTCCCATTGCCTTTTTTTTAGTCCTAGCAGTCCTCCAACCAGCCAAGTGTGCTCATCTCCCCAGTGTAGGACCCCAGGACTAGGGAATTCAATATGTGGTTTTCACTGCTCATTTCCCTAGGTGGGTGCTTTCTGTGTAACCTCCCTTTTCCTCTGAGTCCTGTCCTAAGGGCACAGGTCCCAACCCAACTGCTTTTATTCACTTCCTACCCAATTAGGTCTGTGTGTTTCTTACAGCCATAGTTGTACTAGAGTAATTCTCCAGTTTCCAGTTAGTTAAAAAGTTTCTAACAGTTTCTAACAGTTAAACAGTTTCTAAACTATTTCCCATGACCGCCCAAGAATGTGCCCCAGCCTTGGCCAATGCTCCCTCCAGTCCTGCTTGTTTCTTGATGCAGTTCCACACTGGGATGAAGGTTGCTGCAGCCAAAGTGGAGAGCTCAGTTGTGAGGGAAAAACGTGGCTCATACTCAGAGCAACATCTGAGTGGGGTGGTGGCAGCCTTTAATGGTGCTTATAGAGGGAGCACACCAGAAGCAGTCTGAGACCCTGACACTGGCTGGGTCACAACAGCCCACGCTCAGACCCATGCCAAGTGCCAACACTAGGTCCTTTTGGCACAACAACACTCACCTCTGTGGTGGGAGCCAGTGCTGGGAGTGGGGAGTGCACACACTTAAAAGGAAATGGAGCCAACTTAGACCTGAACTTCAGAGCTTCAACTCCAGCACCTCAGGACTCCCATCCACCCCTAATAGGGTGGTACTAACTGTTGAGCAGAGAAGAAACTCCAGTTCACACCTGGTTCTGGTCCTAGCACTTCCATATCCAGCCTTACCTCCTACCAAGGTGATAGCTGCCAGCATACCCTGGGGAATGACATGATTCATGCTCATGTCAAATCCAGCTCTCTCACCAAAGCTATTGGGTACACTCAGATTGTGTTAGGATGCTCCCACAGAAAAACACCCCTTCAAGACCATAATAGGTTACTTTTTCACCTAATTTCAGAGAGACAAAGAAAGTTAAGGAAAATGAGAAGACAGAGGAATATGTTTCAATTGAAAGAACAAGAAAAACATCTGAAATATCAACTAATAAAATAGAAATAACTAATTTGTCAGAAAAAGATTTTCCAAACATAAATAATAAGAATAGCAGAATTAGAGAAAATAATAGATAACACAGTCAGCATTTTATCAATGAACTAGAAAATATAAAAAAGAACCAGTCCAAACTGAAAACTACAATAAGTGAAATGAAAAATATCATAGAAGGAATTAACAGCAGACTAGATGATACAGAAGAAAGCATAACTGACCTGGAAGATGCAATAATGTAAATTACCCAAGCAGAGCAGTAATAAGAAAAAAATACAATATTAATTCTTCTAATCCAAGATCATGGGATACCTTTCAATTTCTTTGAATCATTTTCAGTTTGCTTTATCAACATTTTATAGTTCTCAACATATAAGTTTTTCACCTCCTTGGTGAGGTTTATTCCCAAGTATTTCATTTTTTTGGATGGGGTTCTTAAAGGGATTGTTTGTTTACATCCCTTTTCTGATATTTCATTGTTAGTGTAAAGAAATGCAACAGATTTCTGTGTATTAATCTTGTATCCTGCTACCTTGCTGAATTCCTTTATCAGTTCTAGTAGTTTTTATGTGGAGTCTTTAGGGTTTTATATATATAGTATCATGTCATTTGCATATAAGGAAAATTTTACCTCTTCCCTTCCAGTTTGGATGCCTTTTTATTTCTTTTTCTTGTCTGATTGCTGTGGCTAGGACTTCCAATATTATGTTTAATAGAAGTGATGAGAGTGTGTATCCTTGTCTTGTTCCAGATTTTAGCAGGAAGGCTTTCAGCTTTTCACCATTGAGTATTATGTGGGCTATGGATTTGTCATAAATAGGTTTTATTATGTTGAGATATGTTTCCCCTTTACACATTGTGGTAAGAGTTTTTACCATGAATGGATGTTGTATTTTAGCCAGTGCTTTTTCTGCATCTATTGAGATGATCATGTAGATTTTGTCTTTTCTTTTGTTGATATAGTATATCACATTGATTAATTTGCATATGTTGAACCATCCTTATGATGCTGGGATGAACATTTTTCACAGAACTAGAACAAATAATCCTAAAATTTATGTGGAAGCATAAAAGATGCAGAATTACCAAAGCAATCTTGAGGGGGAAAAAAAAAAAAAAACAAACCTGGAGGCATAACTCTCCCGTACTACAAAGCTGCAGTAATCAAAACAGCATGATATTGCCACAAAAACAGACATATGGATCAATGGAAAAGAATAGAGAGCCCAGAAATAAACCCACACACCTACAGTCAATTAATCTTTGACAAAGGAGGCAAGAATGTACAATGGAGAAGAAGTCTCTTCAGCAAGTGGTGTTGGGAAAGATGGACAGCTGTATGTATATAAATGAAGTTGATCACACTGTACACAAAAATAAACTCAAAATGGCTTAAAGATTTAAATATAAGACATGACACTGTAAAACTATAAGACATGGCACTGTAAAGCTCCTAGAAGAGAGCATAGGCAAAACATTCTCTGACATAAATCATAGCAATGTTTTCTTGTCAGTCTCCTAAGGCAATAGAAATAAAAGGAACAATAAACAAATGGGACATAATCAAACTTATAAGCTTTTGCACAGCAAAAGAAACTATAAACAAAGTAAGGAAACCTGTGGACTGGAAGGTCTTCAAATGATGCAACTGACAATGGCTTAATTTCCAAAATATACAAACAGCTCATACAACTCAATAACAAAAAAAACACCAAACAATCGAATCAAAAAATGGGCCAAAGCCCTAAATAGATATGTCTCCAAAAAAGACATACAGATGGCCAATAAGGACAAGAAAATGTGCTCAACATCATTAATTATTAGAGAAATGTAAATCAAAACTATAATGAGCTATTGCCTCACACCAGTCAGAATGGACAACATTAAAATGTCTACAAATAAATGCTGGAGAGGGTGTGAAGTAAAGGAAACCCTCCTACATTATTGGTAGGAATATAAATAGGTTCAGCCACGATAGAAATTAGTATGGAGGTTCATTCAAAAACTTAAAAATGGAGTTACCATATGATCCTGCAATCCCACTCCTGGGCATATATCTGGAGAAAAACATTGTCTGAAAGGACACATGCACCCCAATGTTCATTGCAGCACTGTTTACAATACATTGCACTGTTCATTGCAAGATATGGAAGCAACTTAAATGTCCATTGACAGAGGAATGGATAAAGATGTGGTAAATATAGATACAATAGATTATTGCTCAGCCATATGAAAGGATGAAATAATGCCATTTGCAACAACGTGGCTGGACCTAGAGATTGTCATACTGAGTGAATTAAGTCAGACAAAGACAAATATAGTGTGACATTGCTTATATGCAGAATCTAAAAAATGATACAAATGAATTATTTGTAAAACAGAAAGAGACTCAGAGACTTGGAGAACAAACTTTTGGTTTCCAGGGGAGAAGATTGGGGGGAGGGATAGTTAGTGAGTTTGGGGTTGACATGTACACATTGCTATATTTACAATAGATAACCAGCAAGGACCTACTCCATAGCACAGAGAACTCTGCTCAATATTATGTAACAACTTGAATGGGAAAATAATTTGAAAAAGAATAGATGATACATGTACATGTATAACTGAATCACTTTGTTGTACACCTGACACTAACACAACATTGTTAATCACTTGTACTCCAATATAAAATAAAAAGTAAAAAACAAATAAAAAAACTAAAATTAGAATTGCCCAGAAATCCCACTCCTGGACATATCTCCAGAGAAAACTCCAATTTGAAAAGATACATCTGAACTTCACTTGGTTTATGGCTAAATAATAGTCCACTGTATGGTTGTACCAAATTTCTCTATCCATTCATCAGTTGATGTACATTTGTGTTATTTTGCCATATTTGATATTGTTAGTAGTGTTGCTATAAACATTCAAGTACAAATATTTGTTTTAATACCTGTTTTTAATAATTTGGGATATATATACCTAGGAGTGGAATTATTGGGTCATATGTCAATGCTATGTTTAACTTTTTGAGTTACTGCCAAACTGTTTTCCACAGCAGATTCACCATTTTACATTTCCATAAGCAAAATACACTTTTTCTAATTTCTCCATATCTTCACCAACACAACTTGCTATTTTCTTTTCTTGATTTTAATTATCATCTCCTTAGTGAATGTAAAGTGGTAACTTATTGAGATTTTTTCTTTGCATTTTCCAAATAACTAATATTGTTAAGCATTTTTTATGCACTTATAGTCCATTTGCATATCTTTTTTGGAGAAGTGTCTATTTAAGCATTTTGCCCATGTTTTAATTGGGTTATTTATGTTTTTGTGTTTTTCTCATGGGAGTATCCAGTTGTACCAGTCCTACTTGTTTATGCCATTCAAACATCTTAGTTCCTTTGACAAAAATGAATTAACCATAAAATGTGAGGTTTTATTTCTGGACTTTTAATTCTATTCCACTGTTCCATACAGCTATTCTTATTCCAATACAAAATTATTTTGATTACTTTTGCTTTATATTAATTTTAAAATTAGAAAATATTTACCCTTCTCAGACAGAGAAAATATGGCAAAGTAGAAGGACATGAGCTCACATCTTATGAAAACATCAAAATAAGAGCTAACTTCTGTACAACTATGGACAAAAGAAAACAAAAAGAAAAAGCTGGATGCTACCTAAAAAGATATCATACATCCAAAGACAAAGAAGCCACAACAAGAGTTTAGGAGTGGTGCAATCACGATAAAATCAAATCCCATACCTGCCGTGTGGGTGACCCACAAACTGGAAAATAATTATGTCACAGAAGTTCTGTGAACTTCTTCTTCCACAATAGTGAATGTTCTGAGCCCCACGTCAGGCTCCCAAGCCTGGGGTGTCTGGCAACACCAATTTATGATAAAAACTCTACAGAAAGTGGACATTGAGGGAACATACCTCCACATAATAAAGGTCATTTATGACAAACGTATGGCCAACATAATTCTCAATGGGGAAAACCTGAAAGCATTTCTTCTAAGATCAAGAATAAGACAAGGATGTCCACTCTCACCACTTTTATTCAACATAGTTTTGGAAGCCCTAGCCACAGCAATCAGAGAAGAAAAATAAGTAAAAGGAATCAAAATTGGAACAGAAGAAGTAAAACTGTCACTGTTTGCAGATTACATGATAGTATACATATAAAATCCTAAAGATGCTACCAGAAAACTACTAGAGCTCTTCAATTAATTCAGTAAAGTTGCAGGGTACAAAATAAATACACAGAAATCTGTTGCACTTCTATACACGAACAATGAAAAATAAGAAAGAGAAATTAAAGAAAGCATCCCATTTACCATCACATCAAAAAGAATAAAATAAACCTACTTAAATAGGCAAAAGACCTGTACTCTGAAAACTATAAGATGCTGATGAAAGAAATTGAAAATGATACAAACAGATGGAAAGATATACCATCTTCTTGGATTGGAAGAATGAATATTTTCAAAATGACTATACTACCTAAGGGAGTCTACAGATTCAATGCAAGGCCTATCAAATGACCAGTTGCAGTTTTCACAGAAATACAACAAAAAATCTTAAATTTGTGTGGAGACAAAAAAGACCCTGAGTAGTGAAAGCAATCTTAAGAAAGAAAAACGGAGCTGGAGGAATCAGGCTCCCTGACTTCAGACTATACTACAAGGCTACAGTCTTCAAAACAATACGGTACTTGCACAAAAACAGAAACATAGATCAATGGAACAGGATAGAAATCCCAGAAAAAACTTACGCACCTCTGGTCAATTTATCTATGACAAAGGAGGCAAGAATATACAATGGAGAAAAAAACAGTCTCTTCAATAATTGGTGCTGGGAAAACTGGACAACTACATGTAAAAAATGAACTTAGAATATTCTTTAACACCATACACAAAAATAAGCTCAAAATGGATTAAAGACCTAAATGTAAGACCAGAGGCTATAAAACTCTTAGAGGAAAACATAGGCAGAACACACCTTGACATAAGTCACAGCAAGATCTTTTTTGATCCATCTCCTAGAATCATGGAAATAAAACCAAAAATAAACAAATGGGACCCATTTAAACTCAGAAGCTTTTGAACATGAAAGGAAACCTTAAACAGAATGAAAAGACACTCCACAGAATGGGAGGAAATATTTGCAAACAATGCAACAGACAAGGGATTCATGTCCAAAATTTACAAACAGCTCATGAAGCTCAATATCAAATAAACATACCAACCAAGGAATGTGTGGAAGACCTAAATAAACATTTCTCCAAAGAAGACATACAGATGGCCAAGATGCACATGAAAATATGCTCATTTTCGGTAATTATTAGAGAAACGTATGTCAAAACTCCAATGAGATATCACCTCACACCAGTCAGAATTGCCATCATAAAGAAGTCCACAAACAATAAGTGCTGGAGAGGGTGTGGAGAAAAGGGAACCCTCCTACACTGTTGGTGGGAATATAAATTGGTACTGCCACTATGGAAAACAGTATAGAGGTTCATTAAGAAACTAAGAATAGAGCTACCATATGATCCAGCAATCTCATTCCTGGTCATTTATCTAGAGAAAGCCATGGTTCAAAAGGATACATGCACCCTAATATTCATTGCAGTGCTGTTTACAATATCCACGACATGGAAGCAACCTAAATTTCCATCGACAGATGAATGGATAAAGATGTTGTACACATATACAATGGAATATTATTCAGCCATAAAAGGGAATGAAATAATGACATTTGCAGCAACATGGATGGACCTGGAGATTATCATAGTAAATGAAGTAATTCAGACAGAGAAAGACAAATATCATATGATATCACTTATATGCAGAATCTATAAAAATTATACAGTGAACTTATTTACAAAGCAGGAACAGACTCAGAGACTTAGAGAACAAACTTTTGGTTACCAGGGGAGAAGGGTGGGTGGTGTGATAGATTGGGAGTCTGGCATTGACATATACACACTGCTATATTTAAAATAGATAGCCAACATGGACCTACTGTATAACACAGGGAACTCTGTTTAATATTTTGTGTTAACCTAAATGGGAAAAGAACTTGAAAAAGAATAGATACTTCTATAAGTGAGTCACTTTGCTGTACACCTGAAACTAATGCAACACTGTTAATCAACTATACTCCAATATAAAATAAAAATTAAAAAAGAAAATATTAAGCCTTCTTCATTTGTGTTTGTCTCGAAATTGTTTTGGTTGTTCTGGGTCCCTTCAATTTCTATATGAATTTTCTGGTCAGCTTTTAAGGTCTTCAAAGAAACCAGCTCTAATATTTTATAGGGATTTCACCAAATCTGTAGATCTGTTTGAGAAGTATTGTCCTGAAAACAATATCGTCTTTAATACATGAAAGTGGGATGTATATTTGCTTATGTTATTTAGCTCTTTAATTTCTTTCAACAAAGTTTTGTAATTTTCAGAGTCTAAGTTTTGCACGTATTTTGTTAAATGTATTTCAAAATATTTTCAATATTTTTGATGTTTTAAGTGAAATGTTTTCCTTAATTTCATTTTTGCACTGTTTATTGATAGTGTGCAGAAATACAATTGTTATTGTATATTGATCTTGTATCCTGCAAATTTGTTGAACTCATAGTGTGTATGTGTGGAATTCTTAAGAATCAGAGTTTGGGAGATAGGGATTCCCATTTTTTTGGCCACATCTACTTTGAGTAGTCTCTGTTACACTGAGCTGTGGTGTAAGAAGACAAGGAGTAAGTCATGGTTCAAGTGCCACAGATTCTTGCTGTTCTTCCCAATATTTTCTTGAGTAAATGTTTCTTCATTTTCCATATGCCCTTAGGACAATCTTCAAAGACTTTAATGCCACCCTGTACCACACAGACATAGCACTTGCCCTCTTTCCCACTCATTTTGCGATGAATGCTCCTTAGAAAGTCTCTTTGCAAATTTCTTTTCCACCACTTATGGATGTTTCTATGAATAACAAAATTTAATGCACATAGTTGAAGCCTTCCCATCTATGAAAAATAGGATAAATTAATTTTTGTCTCTATGAAACAGTGGAAATATAATAGTTAATTGAAGTGAGAAGAGAGAACACATTACGAAATTCATTTAGTTTTAACCTTGACTGGGCATGTGTCTTCTGCCCTTGACTTATTTTTTCTGATGTATTTGCAAAGACTAAGGCTGCATTTGTTCCTGTAACCAGGCAGTGCTCTTCCCAGGAGCCTGTCCAGGGCCACAGAAAATGAAAAAAAAGCCATTGTGCTGTTTCTTGCAATACTGTGTTTTTATATATGTTATTTCATTTAATTCTTACAGAAATTCTATATGTAAATATTATTATGTCTAATGTACAAAAAACTAAGCTAGCTCAGAGAAATTAAAAAACTTAATGTGGAAAAAAATGTTTATAACATTTCGAGGGGGATCCAGGATACTATTGCAATGTTCATTGGGTCGGATAAGATTTATTCAATTATACACAAAGAAACTACCCACAAAAATAATAAGAAAATGATAAATTGGCTACCCTAAGCTGAAAATATTCCTCACAATAAGACATCGAAACAAAATTGCAAGTAAGTCATGTATTAGAAGACGTTAGCAATGTACATTACTGGCAGAATGCAGAAAGAATACTTCCAAATTAATAACATAAAGAAAAATCAATAAAAATGGGCAATGTCAATGAATAGGTAATTTAAAAAAATAATGACCAATGAACATATAAAAAATGCTCAACTTCATTAGTAATCAAATAAATGCAAATTTTAAAATGAAGATACTATTTCACATCCATATGACTGACAAAAAAATCAATCAGGCAATAAAAGTTGGCAATGATGTGGAGAAACAGAAAGTGTAACATAATGAATGTGGGTTTATAAGTTGGTACAATTAATTTCAAGAGCAATTTGACAATATCTAGTAAGGTTCAGGATACAAAAATCTAATAACCTGATCAATCAATTCCAATTTAGCCTATATAAAACTGAACATCTATGCAATGAGATGTATAAAAGTGTTCATAGTAAGCCTCTTGGTGACAGAAATGAAAAGAAAAATCAATAAAAGAATGAGTGATGTGCCTATGTTTTCCTCTAAGAGGTTAGTAGTGAATGGCCTTACATTTAGGTCTTTAACCCATTTTGAATCTATTTTTGTGTAAGGTGTTAGGGAGTGTTCTAATTTCACTTTTTTACATGTAGAAAACATAGGCAGAACACTCTGACATAAACTGAAGCAAGATTTTTTTGACCCACCTCCTAGAGTAATGAGAATAAAAACAAAAATAAAAAAATGAAACATAATTAGATGTAAAGGCTTTTGCACAGCAAAGGAAACCATAAACAAGACACAAAGACAACCCTCAGAATGGGAGGAAATATTTGCAAATGAAGTAACTGACGAAGGATTAATCTCCAAAATATACAAGCAGCTCATGCAGCTCAATATCAAAAAAAACCCAAGCCAATCAAAAAGTGGGTGGAATACCTAAGTATACATTTCTGCAAAGAAGACTACAGATGGCCAACAGACACATGAAAAGATGCTCAACATCACTAATTATTAGAGAAATGCAAATAGAAACTACAATGAGATATCACCTCACACCAGTCAGAATGGCCATTATTAAAAAATCTACAAACTAAATGCTGGAGAGGGTATGCAGAAAAGGGAACCCTCTTGTGCTGTTGGTGGGAATTTAAATTGATACAACCACTATGGAGAACAATATGGAGGTTCCTTAAAAAACTAAGAATAGAACTACCATGTGACCCAGCAATCTCACTACTTGGCATATACCCTGAGAAAACCATAATTCAAAAAGACATATACACCCAAAGTTCATTGCAGCACTATTTACAATAGCCAGGACATGAAAACAACCTAAATGACCATCAACAGAGGAACAGGTAAAGAAGATATTGTACATATATACAATGGAATATTACTCAACAATAAAAGGAACAAAATTGGGTCATTTGTAGAGACGTGGATGGGCCTAGAGACTGTCATACAGAGTGAAGTAAGTCAGAAAGAGAAAAACAAATATCTTATATTAATACATGTATGTGGAATCTGAAAAAATTGGTATAGACAATCTTATTTGCAAAGCAGAAATAGAGACACAGACATAGAGAACAAACATATGGATACCAAGGGGGAAAGGGTGGTGGTGGGATGAACTGGGAGATTGGGATTGACATATATACACTATTGATACTGTGTATAAAATAGATAACTAATGAGAACCTACTCTGTGGTGATCTAAATGGGAAGGAAATCCAAAAAAAGAGGGGACATATTTATACATATAGCTGATTCACTTTACTTTACAGTAGAAACTAACACAACATTGTAAAACAACTATACTCCAATAAATATGTTTTAAAAAAGAATGAATGAGTCTAAATATACAGCAATTGAAAAGTGGATGAATATCTTTTGGTATATACATCCAATAAAATCTATTCAGCAGTGAGAATGAATGAACTAGATCAAATGCATCAATATGGATAAATCTTTACCACATTAGATAAAATATACAACTTACATATTTAAGTACAGTATTATATCATGATATAAAATGTTACATCATCACAGCAATTTTTATATCACTAGTGAATGCACAGATATATAATGAGTGATTACACAAACTCACATATGTATAAATAAGTGTAAAATTCAATAATATTCAGTAGAGCCATCACCAATGAGGAGAAAGACAAATGGAATTGATGAGAGGCACACATGGCACTATAACTATGTGTATAACATTTTCTTTCTTTTTGTTTTGTTTGGTATTATTATCCTTTATTGTATTCTATAATTTTCAGGTATATAGCATTATAATTCTACATCTGTACACACTACAAAATCATCACTGCCATAAGTCTACTTATCATCCATCACCATACAGTTGACCTCCTTCACTCATTTTGCCCACCTCAAAACATTTTCCCCTCTGGTAACAACTAATCTGATTTCTGTATAAGTTTGTTTTTGTTTTATTTTGTTTCTTCATTTGTTTTTTTGTTTAGATTCCTCATATGAGTGAAATCATATGGTATTTATCTTTCTCTGACTTCTTTCACTTGGCATAATACCTGCAAGGTTCATCCATGTTGTTCACAAATGGCAGGATTTCATTCTTTTTATGGCTGAGTACTATTCCATTTTAGATATAGATATAGATGTTTTAGATATAGATATATACAGCAAAGGAAACCATCAACAAAATAAAAAGGTAACCTACTGAGTAGGAAAAAATATTTGCAAATCATATATTCAATAAAGGGTTAATACGCAAAAAAATATGAAGAATTCATACAACTCAACAACTGAAAGACAAACACCTGATTAAAAAACGGGCAGAGGATATGAATAGACATTTTTCCAAAGAAGGAATACAGATGGCCAGCAGGCACATGAAAAGATGTTCAACATCACTAATTATTAGGAAAGTGCAAATCAAAACCACAATGAGAGATTACCTCACACCTATTAGCATGGCTATTATCAAAAAGACAAGAGATAACAAATGTTGGAGAGGATGTGGAGAAAATGGAACCTTTGTACACTGTTGATGAGACTGTACATTGGTGCAGCCACTATGGAAAACAGTATGGAGATTCCTCAAAAAATTAAGAATAAAACTACCATATGAACCAGCTATTCCACTTTGGGGTATTTATCCAAAGAACAAAAAAAAAAAAAACAGTAATTTGAAAACATGTATGCATCACTATGATCATTGCAGCATTTTATTTCTTTTAATAATAATTTGAAAAAATATGAGACTATTAAAATTTTGTAATTGGCTCATGGTTGTTTATAATATTGTTTTCTACATGTTCTGTATTTGAAATGCTTTATAACAAAATCCATGTTAGAAATTTTGAAAAATTTCATGTGTTAACCTGGATAAGAGACAACTGAAAATAAATATTATAGCTCCTTCAAATCTTAGAAAATTGTCATATAGAATACTGACGAGTCTCATTCTGTGTTGATCTCAATTGTAGAACAGAAAAATGAAAGCCTAAAATTACACAGAGAAATATGAAGATGCAAAGAAGAATTTTTAAATATATTGAGGAGTAGAGATGTGTGCTCCTTTTTTCTAATCCTTGTGCTCCTCCTACTCTTTAAGGAGAAACTTTTAGAGATGCCATAGCAGGAATTCCTGTACTGGATGGAAAGTTGTATTAAAGCTTTAAGATTATCTTCTGTGTCTCTATGATTTGATTAAAAGGAGGTAATTAATCATCCTCAAGGTGAAACGAGAGGTTGTACTGCAACTCAAAATATGGTAGCTTTTGTGATCCTTTGGCTTTGAATTTTATTCTAAATTTTATTGACTTGACAGCATGCTGGTATATTTTGTGACCAAAGACTACATTAAATACATAGTTAACAAGAAGAAAATTTCAAATCATCTTGATGGGCTGAATAAAGTGGCCTAAAAAACAAATAAATATAAATAATAGATAATCACATACAAAAATAAGACATTTACAATATGTACCTGTGGCCCAATTAAAAAAAAAAAACAACCTACGCCATACAAAACAAGGGGTATTTTTCTCAGCATTTGTGAAAAAGACAATGGTGAGCTCATGTCAGTCAAAGACTGAACTGAATTCAAATGGTCATTCCCTTCCTAGAATGCACTAATAGATATTCCTGTCTAAAAAATGGAATTGATAGTACCACAGTTATAGATGACACAGTAAAAAGTATGAAACCAGAGGAGAATGACCAAATAGTAAGGGTATTCACAGCACTGATACATGAAGAAAAATTAAAGGAACTACAGAACTTGAAAAAATAAATTAAAATGGAAAGACAAGCAATAGCTCTTTCCAAACATAAGAATGCTCTAATGTGGAAGAGGGATTAGTTTTAAGACTGATAGCTATTTTAGACCAATTTAAAGAAAAAATGTTCTAAAAATGTAAAGAAATCCTAAAATGCAAAAGACAACCTTGTGATATAGTAAGCTCTTCATCACTGAGAGTGTTTAAGCAGATGCTGGATGACAGTTTTCAAGGTTGTTTTTTCAGGCCTTCATGCATCAGGTATGATTCTCCCTAAAGAACTAGGTGAGTATCTATTAGTACCAAATTTGTATCAACACTAGTCCCAAAAGTAAAAGTACCTTTTATGAAGGTCTGGAAGATTGTGATTTATTTAAATCATAGAACCATTCCATCTTGCTTTATCAAATTGTGTTTGTTTTTTAACAAAAATCATTATTTTTTGTTTTTGGAAAAAATATATATAATTTAAGAAATTAAGAAAATGTATATAGGAAAATGCAAAAAACACACAGGTTTGTTGTACCATACCTAATTATGCACATCATCTGAACATCATTCCAGGCAATGAATTAGAAAGATATAAAGGTAAATGGATAGATGGATGGATGGACAGATGGATAGGTAGGTATTTAGATAGATGATGATAGATTGATGATAGATAAATAAATTAATATTAGAAAATGTTTGATAAGCATTGGACCCTAATGCATGCATTATTTTAAAAAATAAGTATTCAGTGAAAATTTATATAAGTTTAACAAGAAACTGAAGTGAAATTTAGGGAAATGCTGAATATTTTAAAAAGTATTACTTCATCATAAGAAATTATTTCCTTGACTAATACCTCCCAGTTTCCTCCTACCCCCAGCCCCTGGTAACCACCATTGTACTCTCTGCTTCTATGAGTTAGACTATTTTAGATTTCTTATCTAAGTAGTAACATGTAGTATTTGTCCTTCTCTATCTTGCTTATTTCACTTAGCCTAAGTCCTAGAGAACTACCATATGGTATAGTACCTATAGTTTATAATACTGTATTATATACTTAAAAATTAGCCAACAAGGTAGATAATATGTTGTGTTCTTATCACACAAAAATAGTAACAATAATAAAGAGAGTAGGAGAAAACTTTTGGAGGTGATGAATATGTTTATGGCATTGATATTGGTGGTGGTTTTAATGGATGTATATTTATCTCCAAACTCATCAATTTGTATTCATTAATTATGTATAGCTTTTTAATATCAATTATACTTCAATAAAGTGTTTTTTTTCAAAAAAGAAATTGTTCCTTGATATTTATCTCTAAATATAAGAAAATAGATTCTGAAAACAATTGTTTGCTTTTTGTGTCTTTAATTCCTCTTTTAAAGTTTACAGAGTATCAATTGGCTCTGTGCCTAAAAGATAGGCATAGTATTCTTACATGTTGTCATACCTCCCTCTCTTCTTTTCCTGACTTGAGATTTATGTTATTATTTTTACACCATCAAGATTTATATTATTTAAGTATCTTCTGTTACTAAAATTTGCACAAGTTTATAATTGTGTGTTTTGTTCTTTATTTGATGTATCTCTTAATTCACTTGGTTTCATCATCAAGGAGTTTCTTTTTTCAAAAAGCTTTCAGAAATATTACTTCTTTAATTCTTTCATATTTTAGAATGCTTATCGCCTTTATGTTTCACCATTTTTTTCTAGGTGAAGAATTCTTGGGTCACATTTTATTCCCTTTAGGAATAAGATGTTTCTTTGTCTTAAAGTTCAATCACTTAACCATGGGATATGTCTTACTTAGTGTGACCATTCAGTGTCATTTTTTCCTGGAAGCTTTTATAACTCTTTCTTCATTCTCTGGAAATTCACTTTTATTATATATTTTAATAATTTTCCTAATCAATATGTTGAGTTCTTTACTTTAGAGATACCAGTTATCCACATAGGAAATTTTCTTTGTCTTTCATATCTATTTTTTTCTGCTTAGTTAGTCTTTCACAGTTGTGTTCACTGTAATTATCTTAAGCTTTTCCTCCATGTTAATATCTTGCTTTTTATCCATATCTGTTCGTTGCTATTTCTAGTTTATTAATTACCTAAAGAAGTTTTGACCCTTGACTTATTAAGTCAATAATCTCATTTTTTCTATCATATTTTAGCTCATTTTGTTTAATTCAAGTTGATCTACAGTAAAAAACATTTGTGGTGACTTGCCTTGTGTTCCTTGGCTTATGTTTTCTTTATGTATAGTTTCTTTCTCTGTCTTTTGTATTGAAAATGTCTCACATTTTTCTTCTTTTGTTGTAATGCATTGCCATTAATATCCATGCTAAATCTTTTTAGCTTTTTCACACTGTGGAATCCCTGTAGCTTTGTCTAGACCTTTTCTTTGTTCTCCTTTAAGATGGGTAACTTTAACTCCCTTGACAATGCTTCTGAGAGTTAAATGTTTCCTCCAAGGAACAGTTGTTTCAGGCTGGTCTCTTAATGCCCTATCCACTTTTTCTGTAGTCTGCTTCCATGGAGAGAAAAAAGGACAATCTTGTGCCTGGATTCCCTTTCCCAGATTTTGTTTTGTCTGCTGTACCAAAATGAACTCTCCTAAATGTCAAATGTATTCCATTCCCTTGGTTTGTATCCTCCAATTTCAAATTTACTTCACTAATTCAATTAGCCTTAGAATCTTCACTTCTGTCAGAGAAATTCAGTTACATAACCTCCTCTGTTTTACGCTTATGTTCCAGCATTTGTTTTCTCTAAGAGAGTCAAAATAAGGATACCCAATTAGTCTACTTTCCCACATTAGGTAAAATTAGTGAAAATTCTCAGGGTTTTGTGGAATCACCATTATAGTTTCTAAAGTGTAGGAGTGGGGTGGGCCTTGTCATATTCCTCTCTAACATCTGTTCTACCACATTATCACTTCTTTCTTTGGTTGCCAATTTTTGAAACTAATTACATTGGGCTGTGCCTCTTGTTTAGGTTTTGCTAGCTTTTTCTTATTAATTTTAAAATTTTATTTCTTATTGTTTTTGCTGTTTTTCTCATATTAATATTTGCTGGTTTTTATTAAATGTTCTTTTAAATAAGAATCTGAGGAAAATTAGAGCAGGAATATTCTCTTAGGCAGTTTTTTCCCTTCCATTTAAAACTGAAAATCTGAAAAAAAAAAAAAAAACTGAAGATCTGAAGATTTGCTTTGATATGGTCCAAGTCTAGAATTATTAGGAAATGAGAAAATGACTTTGTGCCTTATGGCTGAGTGATTCTAAGAAAGTTTCACTGTAAATAAAACCTTCTGAACTGTTGTAAAGTATAAAGGTGCATAATCTGTGAAAGCATGAAATTTGGTTCCCATAGAAATAGTGGATATCTAGATCACAAAAAATTATATTAAAAGAATAAGATTTTTCCAAGTGTACATGTTTCATGTGTGCAAATAATATTGGAAGTCTTATTTAAGGTCAAAAACCAAAAAATGTATAATGTTCCCTTGGAATTATTTATATTTATTTTTCATTACTATTTCATTTTTGTCTTCTCCACTATATTACCAATATCAAAGTTTTAAAATTTATTTATGTGGTATAATTTTTATCTTTTTATATACCCTAATATATCATTAATGTGAACAAATGGAAAATATTTGCCACTTAATCATATAAATTAGAAATGAAAAAGACATACTGATCATCTGTCCAGCCTCCTCCATTTTTTCTAAATATATGTTTTGTTTTTAACTAAAAGTCATGGTTTTGCTATGAAACAAAAAACACATTGATTTGGTTTAATGCTGAAAGTTTAAATAAAAATTCAACCCTAATGGGAAAATACAAAGTCCTATTTTAAGTTTATGATCTTCAGCTAATTCTATGCAGTATTACATTTTATCTTCCTAGCAATCATGTGTACATGCTATCATTTTTTTCAGTGAGAAAGTGCTGTGTATGAGTTACAAGTTATTTCAATGTCACCTAAAGCCTGACTCAGTAGAACTTCTGACAGAAAGAGAGTAAGGTCTAAGTGTGTTTGTCAGTTATGCCCAATTACAAATTGTACTTCTTGTAATTAATCTGTAGGATACATATTCCTAAGCAGTGTGTTAACAACCAAAAATATGTAGCTTTTTAACTTCTCTCTCACATTGTTTATCAATTTCTATTTTGTTTCAACATACCCAGAAAACCAGAAAGTTGTTTATATTGAAGCTTCACTGAGGTAATAAAAGTCTCTGAAATTGTGAATACATATTATTTGTAAATATAAAGTCAGAATTAAGAACCTAGATGTTCAAAGTAATATACATGTCCATCAAACACAGAAGCAAAAGCAGGCAAGAAATATTTGGTGATATATATCATTTAGGCAGTTAAAATGCAGGAAATATAGTCACCAAAGAAGAAACGGACAAGGATTGAAACAAATGATGTTAAAATAAATCTGGGAGTGGGAGGGAGGGAGACACAAGAGGGAAGATATATGGGAACATATGTTTATGTATGACTGATTCACTTTGTTATAAAGCAGAAACTAACACACCATTGTAAAGCAATTATACCCCAATAAAGATGTTAAAAAAAATAAAATAAATCTGGGAAAATCTGGAGGTAAAGAAATAGTGGATGTAATAAAAAGCATTGCCCTGAATACTGGATGCAATCTGGTGGGAAACTGATGTGCTATGAATTTTACCTTAAAATTACCTGTGTTCTAGTATAATAATAACTTTAAAAGATTAAAGATTATGTTTTTGGCTTATAAATTGTCTTACAGTGAAAAATTTTACTCTTCATATATAAAAGATGCACAAAGAGAAGAAATTTTTTATGAATTGGTCTCCTAAATAGTAAATAAATTGCTTACTTTCATTGTTAGATAATCCTTGATGTTTCTGCATGCTGTGCACTGGAGAAGTATGTAAACATTTTAATATGATGGCAAAATCCCAGTTTTTCTTTAAAAAATTGGCAACATTATGAGTCAAAAACATGATAAAACATCATAATCTATTTCTAAATGTTTTGCATTTTAATATGGTTAAAGTTAAGGCAGTAAGTAATTTCAGAGATTTTCCCTTGAGCTACATAGTTCTTTTCACATGTAATTATTCTCTGAGTGCATTAGATAATGCTATGGTTCCCACAGCTGTATACACATCTATAAATCATTAATGAGGCAGTTAACTGAAACAAAACTATAAAAGATTTGCATTACCTGGCAGAGCCCTGCTTTAATTTACTTCTAGTTATTTACAATTAATTTTTACTTTTGGAATAATGATTGCAAGTAATTTAGGATCCCTTTTTTCATACAGAAATTAGAAGTTGTCTGTTCATCAAAAGTTTTTTTTTTTTTTTTTTCCTATGTAACAGAGACTCTTCAGTGACCACTATGGGGCCTGAGGAGATATTTTTTACTAGATTAAACCTCATCTCACTTTCCATTCCTACCCTCTATATTTGCCTCCCTCCCACCTAAAAGGGCAGGGATATTTTGGGGAGTCCAGAAATGGAAAGAAAACACTTTTGCCCAAAAATGGGATAAGGAGAATGAGCCCAGTGATAGAAATTTGGGGGAGTATATTTATTGATTATGCTTTGAAAGACTATCTTTTTCATTGTTTCTTAATTCATTAAAAGGATTCAGTGTTAAAAGTGAAAACCAAATAAAAGTTTTGAATGTATCTAAGGTAAGTATAAATGAAACATACTACTTATGTGATAAAAAAAGATGTCTATAAAAGAATTACCTTTCAAGTATAGCATAAAAATGCTTTGATGTTTATCAACTCATTTTACATTACTCTACCTGTCATACTGTAATGGTAATATTCATATGCCACACTTTCATATTTTCATTTCTCTACAGATCATCATCCCCCAAACACTAATATGCAATACTCTATCGATGCCAAAAGGATTATTCTTCCCTTACTTTACACCCAGCAATGACAGAAACATCATGGAGAATAAAAGAAGAGTGAGGAGACCTAATTATCACTGACAGAAAAATACTCAAGGAAGTTATCCAAATAGGCAAAACTCTCATTGTGGTTTTAATATAAGTTTTGAAAAAAATGATTTTCCTTTTAAAGTTTCTTCTTAATGACTATCACTATGAATGAAATCTGGTTCCCAAATTTCCACACACTTAAAGTGAACTAGTCTGTCATTTGGGCAACAATATGGTGATTCCCACTTTATTGTCCTCAGCAGCTCAGGGAATTCTCTTAGGGAATCAGATTAGTTGGGCTGCCTCATCCTGTAAATTCAAGTGTAGCATCCAAACTTTTAGAGGTTAACTGGAGGCCATCACAGATGCAAAGGATTTCCTAAGGTGGAGAGATGAACTACTTTCCTTCATGAACAAAGGCATTCAACCACCATCATGAATATCCGGGTAGTGACTTTATCGGTTTCTTTTCTTTGGTATAACTTGCAATTCAGTTAACAGAAGAATAAACATTTGAAACAATAGTAATTTTCCTTGACTGGAAAAATATAAAAAACATCACTTTAATCGGGGCTACTCTAAAAAAATAAAAGTGAAATAAATGATCTTTGTCATTATTTTCCTCAAATTTCTCATTTTGTACCCTTCACTTGGACTCAGTAGTGACTCTGCCCTCATTATCTGCACACTTGTTTCCTTGTAAACTTTTCCCCATAATTTTTCTTTTACTAAGAGTAACAGCTAAAATTACTACACTTTTTCATGGTAATATTATTTTAACAGAGACTGATGTACTAAACCTTCTTTCCTTAACCTCATTCATCCTTAACTCATTCCTGCTCCTTGACTGCATTCCTTAATAAAATAGTAGCCCATATGTTTTTGACTCAGGCTCTATTTCATAAAGGGCACAAGCTAAGGAAAAAATTCTACTAATATTAAGAAAAAAATTACTCTGGTTGAATATTTAAATGTATTTAAATAAAATATTTTCTGTTGGTTAAGCATGTGGACTGAGCTCAAATCCCACTTCTACCACTTATTAGTCATGTGACATTGGGAAAGTCAAACTTTATGGGCCTTAAGTTTTTTCATCTGTGAAATGAAGATATAATAGCACTTACATGATAGCTTATTATAAGGAGTTAATATAAATAAAGTACTTGGAACAGCACAATGTGAGTGCTAGCTTTTAGTCTTTCTAATTAACCACATAATGTGAACATCTTTTGAAATCAATGGACGTTCTTGCAACATTTTAATAGGTTCATATTACTTCTTTATACAGATACACCATAATTTATTTAAACTATGATTTACTCCTGGACATTTGGGTGGTTTCCAACTTTTTTTTTCTAATAGATCTTTATTGGAGTATAATTGCTTCACAATACTGTTAGTTTTTGTGTAAATCAAAGTGAATCAGCCATATGCATACATATATCCCCATATCCCCTCCCTCTTGAGCCTCCCTCCCATCCTCCCTATCCTACCCCTCTAAGTCATCTCAAAGCACTTAGATGATCTCCCTGTGCTGTGCTGCTGCTCCCCACTAGCTATTTTACTTTTGGTAGTGTAGTGTATATATGTCAATGCTACTCTCATTTCGCCCCAGCATCCCCCTCCCCCACCATATCCTCAAGTCCATTCTCTATGTCTATGTCTTTTATTCCTGCCCTGCAACTAGGTTCATCAGTACCTTTTTTTTTTTTAGATTCCATATATATATGTGTTGGCATACAGTATTTGTTTTTCTCTTTCTGACTTACTTCACTCTGTGTGACAGACTCTAGGTCCATCCACCTCACTACAAATAACTCAATTTTGTTTCTTTTGATGGCTGAGTAATATTCCATTGTATATATGTACCACATCTTCTTTATCCATTCAGCTGTCAATGGACATTTAGGTTTCTTCCATGTCCTGGCTATTGCAAATAGTGCTGCGCTGAACATTGTGGTACATTTCTATTTATGAATTATGGTTTTCACAGGGTATATGCCCAGTAGTGGGATTGCTGGGTCATATGGTAGTTCTGTTTTTAGCTTTTTAAGGAACCTCCATACTGTTTTCCATAGTGGTTGTATCAATTTACATTCCCACCAACAGTACGGGAAGGTTCCCTTTTCTCCACACCCTTTCCAGCATTTATTGTTTCTAGACTTTTTGATGATGACCATTCTGACTGGTGTGAGGTGATACCTCATTGTAGTTTTGATTTGCATTTCTCTAATAATTAGTGATTTTGAGCATCTTTTCATGTGCCTCTTGGCCATCTGTATGTCTTCTTTGGTGAAATGTCTATTTAGGTCTTCTACCCATTTTTTAATTGGATTGTTTGTTTTTTTTCATATTGAGCTCCATGAGCTGTTTGTATATTTTGGAGATTAATCCTTTGTCTGTTGTTTCATTAGCAAATATTTTCCCCCATTCTGGGCATTGTCTTTTCATCTTGTTTATGGTTTCCTTTGCTGCGCAAAAGTGTTTGAGTGTGATTAGGTCCCATTTGTTTTTTTTTTTTTTTAATTTTCATTACTCTAGGAGATGGGTCAATAAAGATCTTGCTGCAATTTATGTCAAAGAGTATCTTTGCTATGATTTCCTCTAAGAGTTTTTTAGTGTCTGGTCTTACACTTAGGTCTTTAATCCATTTGGGGTTTATTTTTGTGTATGGAGTTAGGTAGTGTTCTAATTTCATTATTTTACATGTAGCTGTCCAGTTTTCCAACTTTTCAATACACTTGCAGTGCATAAAATAAATTATTTTGCTCACTAACTATTATATAGCCATACTGCCCTCCTCAATGTTCCTTAAACAAGCCACACTGTTTCCCGCCTTAGATAGGGTGATCACATAAGGTATTGTCCAAGCCAGGTTGCTAATGAAATTGAAGGAAAGTAAAAGTGAGTACTATTAATGAATATACTAAGGTAACAGATAAGCTGACAAGAGTAGGACACTTTGTCTTGCTACTTCTAAAGCATTTGCATTGTTTTTTTTCCTCCCCTTTCTGGAGTTATACAGTCCCATATATCTGTATGACTCACCACCTCATTTCCTTCAAATATATGTTAAATTTTCACCTCATTGAGGATGTCTTTCCTAACCACCCACAGACAACAGCCTAACCCTAACAAAAGCATATACTACTTTATTTTTCTTCAAACTCTATTGCTGCATAATATATTTTTATTTGCTTTTTTTGTTGTCTATCTTCTCTTACTAAAATAAAAAACATCTGTAATAGAGTCATTGTTTTATTCATTGCTATAACCCTAATAATTAGAATAGTATTTGGCACATAGCAGGGACTCAATGAACATCGGATAAACAAATAAATGAATGATTGAAGGAATAAAATTTTTCCTAACTCTTCACCAGTCCAGAAACTTAATTCATGCAACTGGATTAGGATATTTAGCATTAAAATATAACTTTAAGATAGTTTCAGTTTGGGGTAAGATGGAATAAACACACACTACCTTACTCTCCCATTGAATGCAGCTATAACAAAATGCATGGCCCAGCTATTAGAGAATGCTTAAAAGTGAATAGCAACAGGCAGTTAAGGGAAATACACCAGCATATGAAGAATCACTAACTGGCAGTGAGTTTACCATTTCTTCCTTACAGTATCCCCTGGTCCAAATTCATGCAATACATAATATATAAGTGAACACAGAGGTAAAAAAATCCAGGGTAAACTTGGCTCTAAGAATGAGAAAGTGAACTTCTGAGGCTCAAAGAGAGGAAACAAGATCGCCTTTGTTTTTCTCGCCTTTTTCTCTTTTCTTTTGGGCCCCAGCCCCAGGCAATACCAAGCAGCAGCGATAGTAGCCAGCAATGGGAGCTTAACAGAGCCAAAATTCTTAAGATAAGAAATATTCTTCTACATTAGGTGGAGCTGCAGCAAGAGGGCAAAGCCAAGCACTGTTTCTTTCCCTCTCTCTCTCACTTCTCCCATTCTTGAACTATAATTTCAGAAGTGAGTGGTTTCTGGCCACATGACTATAAAGGAGAACCCCAGGGAACTGAAAATTCTTGGGAGACAGTGTAAAGGGAAAAGTTCAGAAAAGCAAACTTACAAATCTGTTTGTGAACTCCTGAGTTCACCCATGACCTGAGCATGTCAAATCTAAATTAGCATAACAAAACTTTTGAAAACTGAGCTAACATAGATCTCCACTTATGCCCTGGACTGACCACTGGGTGACAGACATGCAGGACAAATCCAAATCACACTGTAAAGCCTTTGGATAAAGAACCGACACTGAAACCACAGTCCATGAAAGGCAGTTTGTAACTTGCAGCCTGAATGAAACAGATCAATTTCCTTTTAAAACAATAATATCAACTTGCTCCACAGAATTTAAACAAGACCCAGAGCAACAAAAGTATTGTTCAAAATGTCCATGATACAGTTCAAAATTACTTGGCATATGAAGAACTACAAAAATATCAGTTTCCATGGGAAAATAATGAAACACCAACAAGATAAAACAGATGTTGAAATTGTCTGATCAAGACTTTAATGCAATTATTATATAAATGCTTGAATAAGTAATCATGAACACTCTACAAACAAATGGTAAAATAGAAAATTTCAAGAAAAAAATAGAAGATATAATGAAGAACTTAATGGAAATTTTAGAATTGAAAAATACAATAACTAAAAATGACACTAGATGGACTTAATGACAGAATATATATAAGAGGAAAGAGTAAGGGTACTTGAAGATAAATAAGTCAATAGAACATATCCTATCTGAACAATACAGTAAAAATTGTGAAAATAGAAACAGAGGTTTAGAGAATCTGTGGAGCACCAACAAAAGGTCTAATGATTGTGTTATGGGATTCCTAGAAAGGGAGGAGAAAGAGTACACTGCTGAAAAGACATTTGAAGAAAAAAATGGCTGAAAAATATATTGCTTGATAAAATACATAAATCTACAGATTAAAAAAGCTAAGCAAATTACAAAGAGGATAATCTCCCCCACAAAAAAAGTCCTTGCCCAGATGGATCATAACCAAATTACTGAAAACAAAAGTCAGAGAATAATCTATATGGTAATGATGATATGAATGACAGAAAAGTTTTCACCCAAAACCAGAGACCATAAGAAAGAGGCAAAACATTTTTAAACTGAGGATGATGATGAAAGAAAATAACTGTCAACTCAAAATTCTACATCCAAGGAAAACAATCTTCAGGAATAAAAGTGAGACAAAAAGAATTTCAAAAGAAAGAAAACTAGCAGAATTTGTTGCCAGCAGACCAGCTCTAAAGAAATTACTAAAGAAATTTCTTCAGACAGAAAAAATAATGATTCCAGAAGGAAACTTGGAACATCAGGAATTAAAGAAGAACAAACAGAATGTTAAATATCTAGGTAAATATAATAGACGTTCTTCTTATCTTGACTTCTTTAAAATAGATTTTTAGTTACAAGCAAAAAATATAACACTATCTAATGGGGTTTTCAAGGTATGTAGATAATATATAAAATAACTACAACATAAGGGGAGAGTATAAAGGACACTATATGATGTAAGTTTTCTATAGTGCAATTGAAGTGGTAAAATATTGATTCAAATTAGACTACAAAAATTAAGCATATGTATAATATTTATACATTTAATACTAAACAGCCACTAAAAAAACTATGCAAAGAGATATAGACAAAAACATCACAGATAAGTAAAAATTCAATATTAAAGAAAGTATTCAAATAAACCAATAGGAGGAAGAAAAGAGGGAAAGGGAGCAAAGAGAAAACAAATATTAAAATGGTAAACATAAATCTAAACATATAAAGTTTCGTTAAGTTAAAATCATCTAAACAAATCAATTAAATTACCGAGATTACCAGATGAATAAATATGACCCAATTATATGCTCTCCACAATAAATGCACTTGAAATATAATATAGAAAGATTAAAATTAAAAGGGTGGGAAAAGGTATACTATACACACATTCATCAAAAAAAGATGAGGTGGTTATATTAATATCAGAAAAATTAAATTTTAAGGCATAGAAAATTATCAAGGTTAATGAGGGACATTACAAAATGATGAGTCAATTCTACAAGAAGATATAACAAACCTACATGTGTACTCACCTAAAAATAAAGCTTCAAATTACATGATTTTTTTTTTACAATGCTGCAAAAGAAATTCAATGGGGAAAGTATGATCTTTTCAACAAATGCTGAAAACAGAGAACTTCGATCTAAACTCCATACTTTATATAAAAATTAATTCAAGATAGACTGTATATCTAGATGTAATGCATAAAATTTAAAAATTTTTAGAATAAAACATAGGAGAAAAATTTTGTGACACAAAAATCACCGTCTCTGGAAGAAAAAGCTGATAATGTGGATTTCAAAAACCTTAAGAATTTTACTCTGCAAAATACACAATAAAAAGGAAAAGACAAATTGCTGGCATAGGAGAAAATTTTACAAAATGTATATCCAACAGAGGAAATCTATACAGAATATATAAAGAAGTGTCAAAATTCAACAAGAAAAAAACAAGAATCCAATTAAAAATGGACAAAAAACTTGAACATTTCACCAAAGAAGTTATAAGGATGGCAAATAAGCACAGGAAAAGATGTTCAATATTATTAGCCATTGATTAAAACCATGATCAGCATGATCAGATACCTCTACACATTTATCTAAATGGTTAAAAGGAAATCGTTAATATCATTTGTCACTAAGGACACAGAGTAACCAGAACACTCATTCATTATTGATGGGAATGCAAAATAGTAAAGCCTCTCTGTAAAATAGTTTGGCAGTTTCTTATAAGTTAAACATTCATGGTAATTAGTCTCTACCTTGGACTTATGCCTGAAGAAGCATAAGTTCACACACAAAAAAGCTGAATGATTATAGCAGCTTTATTCGTATTTGCCCAAAACTTGAAACAACCCAAGTGTCCTTCCACACAATGGAATACCACTTAGAAAAAAAAGGAATGAACTACTGGTATAATGAAATGGCTTGGTTGAATCTCAAAGGCATTATGCTGAGTTAAGGAAGCCATTCACCAAAAGCTACATATTGTATGATTCCAAGTATACAATGTACTTGTCAGTTTACTCCAGAGAAATAGAACCAATAAGATGTATTTGTCTGAAGTCTAAAGGACGGAGGACCAGAAGACCTAAAGATGCAGTTGCTGTTTGAAGGCTGGCAGGCTCAAGATGCAGATGTACCCATTCGAAGGAAATCAAGCAGGAAAAATCCTTCTTTATTTAGAGGAGTGTCATTCATTTTCTTCTATTCAGACCTTCAACTGATTCAATGAGGCCCACTCACATTAAGGAGGGTGATCTGTCTTATTCAGTCTACTGATTTAAATATTAATCTCATGCAAAAACACCCTCACAGAAACATCCAAAATAATGTTTGACCAAATATAGACACTCCATGGCCCAGTCAAGTTGATGCATAAAATTAACTATTACACCTCTTGTCAATTTGGCACCCATATGCATCTCCTTCGATTTCCAGAAAAGTACAATAAAAAGGTGATGATTCTGCCTAATAGGATACAGCTATCCTGTGTACCACTGAAAACTTACTAACTCCTTCCCCAGAAGAGGAGGTAAAGTCCTTGAGTGACATTTACTCTAGTTAATATTCCACAACTTAAATACAATAATGTAAAGTTAACAATATTTAAATATCATGACATAAAGTCTACACATTGTATGTTACATGATAGAGTGACAAGAGAGGGAAGAAAACAAAGATATTTGTATACACACACATACACAATTATATTCATAAGGAAATAAGGAGGAAATACTCATGATAGTTACAGCCTTCATTTCTGTAACTGGTCACCTGTTCATAGCTCGTATTTACAAATACACCAGGTAGAGCGCTGATCACAATGAGAAATGATGCAATGGTGCCATATCATGATTCAGTGTTGGTCTCTGCTGCTGGCAGATTGGACATTAAGCAGTGGTCATAGACAGGCCAGCCTTAATGAATGAAAGTCCATGTTGCTGAGCCAATGCATAAATCCTATCCCTGCTAAAGTATCCTCTGGAGACTTTGTTCATGAACTCATTGGGTGATGTCATGGATGGCTAGAGAAAGAGGTTGACCAGTATCTACAGAATGGGTCATACTACCCATTTGATTATTAAAATCTTCCTCTGTTAAGGTGATCCTCTGATGATCATTCACATGATACACAAATATCTTTTTTTTTTTTTTTTGCCCTTTCAGAGGTATCTATCTACATAACTCTTTCTCCAATTCCCTTATCTTAACTTTTCCAATAATGTTCCCTGCCAGTCCCTGACCATCCAGCCAAACCATTGGTCACAGCTCATGAGCCAGTATAAAATTGCACATCAGGACATTTCTCCTTCCAAGAAAAGTCAGCAACCAGGTGCATTGTATGGAAATTTCCCCAGAGGATTTCCCTTTACCATTATCCTTCAGGGATGATCCAGAAAGGAACCGGAGTGCTACAACTGTCCATTTATGGGGGCTGGGTGCTTGAATATCACAGAGAACGATCTGTAAACTAGACCTGGGTCTTCTCTTCCTCTTTGAACTAATCATAGGGAATTCCCCCATGAGACCATAGATATAGCTGGGAGAGATAAAGTAGTGTACAAGAGTGGGGACCATGAACATTTGGGCCAATTCTTCATGTAACTTACTTGTGCCCTAAGGGCCTGCTGGGGCCTGACTCTACATATAATTTCCACTTGATGATGGAGTGCTGCTGTTCATGGCCAAATTCATGACTTTGTAGGTCAAATAATAACCAGTACATGATGAGTAGCTCACATGGCTTGGTAAATTGCTAACTTATAATTAAATATTCAGTCTCTCCTAAGGCCCAGTAGCAGACCACGAGCTGTTTCTCAGAGGACAGTAGGGTTTTCTTAGAAAACCCTAAGGGTCTGTGTGGTGATTTACTTCTTGAGGCTTTCAAAAGGTTGCAAAGAACACCCCTATCTGCCACTGACACTTCAGACACCACTGAATCTGTTGGACCATATGGCCCAGGTGGAAGAACAGATTTATAGGCAGCCTGGACCTTTCGGACAGCTTTCTTTTGTTCTAGGCCACACTCAATATTTGTATCTCTTCAGGTCACTCAGTCAATGTGCTGGAGTAATATACCCAAATAGGAATATGTTGCCTCCAAAATTCAAAGGGGCCCATTAGGTGCTGTGTCTCTCTTTTGGTGGTAGGAGGAGCCAGATAAAGTAACTTATCCCTCAACTTAGAAGGGACATCTTGACATACACTACACCTCTGGACTTCTAGAAATTTCACTTACATAGAAAGACACTGAAGTTTTCTCAGATTTAATTCCCACCATCCGATGCACAAATGTCTTCACTGTAAGTCTAGAGTAGTTGCTACTTCTTGATCACTTGTCCTATGAGCATAATGTTATCAGTATAATGGACCAGTGATCTTGTGGAAGGGAAAGGAGATCAAGATCCCTGCAAAATACATTAAGATGTAGATGTGGAGAGTTAAAATATTTCTTATTTATTTATTTATTATTTTTATTGAAGTATAGTTGATTCATAATATTATGTTAATTTCAAGTGTACAGCACAGTGATTCAGTGTTTCTGCAGTCAGTTTATACTCTATTATAGGTTATTACAAGATAATGGCTATAATATCCTGTGCTATGCAGTATATCCTTGTTGCTTATATTTTTTTATAAATAGTAGTTTGTATCTATTAATCCCATATCCCTAATTTGTTCATCCTCCCTTCCCTCTTCTCCTCTTTGGTAACCACAAGTTTGTTTTCTATATTTCTGAGTCTGTTTCTGCTTTGCATATACATTCATTTGCATTATTTTTTAGATTTCACATATAACTAATATCATACGCTATTTGTCACTCCTGGTCTTATATTTCACTAAGCATAATATTCTCTAGGTCTATCCATGTTGCTGCAAATGGCAGTATCTCATTCTTTTTTGTGACTGAGTAATATTACACTGTGTACATATACCATATCTTCTGAATCCAATCAACTGTTGATGGGTACTTGGGTTGCTTCCATGTATTGGCTATAGTAAACAGTGCTGCTATGAACATTAGGGAGCATATACCTTTTCAAATTAGTGTTTTATTTCCAGATATATACCCAGAATAAGAATTGCTGGATCATATGGTAGTTCTAGTTTTATTTTTTTGAGGATCCTCCATACTGTTTTGCATACCGGCTTCACCAATTTACTTTCCCTACCAACAGTGTGCAATGGTTCCATTTTCTCCACATCCTCACCAACATTTGTTATTTGCAGACATTTTGATGATAGCAATTCTGACAGGTGTGAATTGATATCTCATTGCTGTTCTGATTTGCATTTCTCTAATAATTAGTGATGTTGAGAATCTTTTCATGTGCCTGTTAGCCATCTGTATGTCTTCTTTGAAAAAAAATGTCTATTCTGGTCTTCTGCCCACTTTGTATTTTTTTTTATATTGAGTTATATGAGCTGTTTGTATATTTTGAATATAAACCCCTCAATGCTCGCATCATTTGCAAATATTTTCTCCCATTCAGTAGGTTATCTTTTCATTTTGTGTATGGTTTTCTTTGCTGTGCAAAAGCTTTTAAATCTAATTAGGTTCCATTTGTTTATTTCTGCTCTAATTTCTTTTGTCTTAGGAGATGACCCAAGAAAATATTGTTATTATTTATGTCAAAATATTTTCTGCCTATGTTCTCTTATAGGAGTTTTATGATTTCAGTTCTTACATATAGGTGTTTAAACCATTTTGAGTTTATTTTGTATATGGTGTGAGGAGATGTTCTAGTCTCATTGTTTTACATGTAGCTGTCCAGTTTTCCCAGCACCACTTATGGAAGAGACCGTCTTTTCTCCATTGTATATTCTTGCTTCCTTTGTCATAGATTAATTGATCATAGGCGTGTAGGTTTATTTCTGGGCTCTCTATTCTGTTCTATTGATCTATGTATCTGTTTTCATGCCCATAGCACACTAATTTGATTACTGTAGCTTTGTAGTATAGTCTGAAGTCAGGGTGCATGATACCTTCAGTTTTGTTCTTTTTTCTCAATATTGCTTTGGCAATTCTCAGTATTTTGTGGTTCCATATGAATTTTAGAATTTTTTTTCTAGTTCTGTGAAAAATGTGATGGGTGTTTTGATAGAAATTACATTAAATCTCTAGATTATTTTGAGTAGCATGGCCATTTTAACAATATTAGTTCCTCTAATCCAAGAGCACAGGATATCTTTCCATTTATTTTTGTCATCTTCAATTTCCTTCATCAATGCTTTACAGTTTTCAGAATATAGATCTTTCACCACCTTGGTTAAATTTATTCCTAGGTATTTTATTCTTTTTGATGTGATTTCAAATAAGATTTAAAAAAATTCTATTTCTGTTATTTCAATATTAGTGTATTAAAATGTAAGAGATATCTGTATATTAATCTTGCATCCTGCTATCTTGCTGAATTCATTTATTTGTTCTAATAGTTTTTGAGTGGAGTCTTTAGGGTTCTCTATGTAAAGTATCATGTCCTCTGCAAATAGTGACTTCTTTACCTGTTCCCTTTCAATTTGGATAACGTTTATTTTTCTTGTCTGATTGCTATGCCTAAGACTTCTAATACTATGTTAAAAAAGATTGACAGGAGTGGCCATCCTTGCCTTTTTCCTGAACTTAGAGGATAGGATTTTAGCTTTTCATGGAAGACTATGATGCTAGCTGTGGATTTGTCATAAACGGTCTTTATTATGTTGAGATATGTTCCTTCTATACTCACTTTGATGAGAGTTTTTATCATAAATGGATGTTGAATTTTATCAAATGCTTTTTCTGTGTCTGTTGAGATGATCATGTGATTTTTATCCTTCTTTTTGTTAATGTGCTGTATCACATTGGTTGATTTCCAAATGTTGAACCATACTTGTGACCCTTGAATAAATCTAACTTGATCATGATGTATGATCCTTTTTGTGTACTGTTGGATTCAGTTTGCTAATATTTTGCTGAGGATTTTTGCGTGTATAGTCATCAGTGATATTGGCCTGTAATTTTCTTTTTTTTGTAGTGTCCTTTTCTGGTTTTGGAATCAGGACAATGGGTGTCTTGTAGAATGAATTTGAGAGTATTCCATTCTCTTCAATTTTAAAAAATAATTTGAGATATTTATATCTCTATTAGTTTTTCTTTATATGTTTGGTAGAATTCCCTGTGAAGCCATACAGTCCTGGACTTTTGTTTGATGGCAAATTTTTTATTACAAACTCAATTTCACTTCTAGTGATAGGTTTGTTCAAATTGTCTGTTTCTTCTTTATTTAGCCTTGGAATATTTTATGTTCCTAGAAATTTGTTCATTTGTTCCAGGTTTTATAATTTGTTGATATATAACTTCATAGTACTCATGATTTTTTGAATCTCTCTGTATCTGTTGTTATTTCTCCTCTTTCATTTCTTATTTTGTTTATGTGGGCCTTTTCTCTTTTCTTCTTAGTGAGTCTGGCTATAGGTTTATCAATTTTGTTTGTCTTTTCAAAAAAACAGCTTTTGGTTTCCTTGATCTTTTCTATTATTTGGACAGTTGAAATGTTTCTGAAATAGGGCCATAAATGTGTATTTCTGAACTTGTCAGCTGAAAGCAAAGTGTTTTTGGTGGTCTTTCTTTATAGGAATGGAAAAAATGTATTTGGCAAATGAATAGCTGCATAACAGGTATCGGGCAATATATTAATTTGCTCAAGCAATAAGACCACATCTGGTAAGGTAGCTGCAATTGGAGTCACCACCTGGTTAAGCTTATGATAATTCACTGTGATTCACCAAGATTCATCTATCTTCTGCACAGGCCACATAGTCCAATCAAATGGACGTGTTGAGGGAATCATCACCTCTGCAGTTTTCAAGTCCTTGATGGTAGCACTAATGTCTGCAGTCTCTTCAGGAATGCAGTATTGCTTTTGTTTTAAATTTTCCTAGATATAGGAACTTATAATGGTTTCCACTTGGCCTTTCCCACTGTATAACAATCACTCCATATGTCAGGAAACCAATATGGGGATTCTACCAGTTGTTAAATATGTCTATTTCTTTTTGTTATTTTTTATTGAGGTATAGTTGATATATAATATTTTATAAGTTTCAGGTGTGGGAATCAATTGAGACGTCATTCTCCTCTGTTTTTATGATTCAAGTTAGACTTTTTCTCACTTGACACTTCCACTATGCAGATTAAGTAACGATTTAGTTGACTTTTCATCTGTTTCACTTTTAGGAACATCAAGATCAAGTAGCCAATGTCATATATCTCTACAAGTCAGACTATTCTGATTGCTGTTTTGACTCTGATATCCAATCAAATAAACTATTATACCCCCTCCTAATCTCTTGTCCTGCAACATTAAACCCAGGATCTCAGTTCATTGGGCCCATGTTAATAAATTGGTCCTGATGCAGTTTTATGTTTTTTACATTATTGTTCACATCCTTAATACCCACTTCCACACATAGTCCCCAGATTTCCATCCATATCAATTGGAAAATCATGTAGTTCTTTTGGAGTGCAGTGTACCTCCTTATGGGTAACATTTTGTACCTCACTTTTCATAGCCTTCTTGGACTTGAATATAGTTATAGTTCCAGAAACAAAGAAGGGTTTTGTGGATGGGTTATGAGAAAAATCCTCGTTGTGTTGCAAGGCAACTAACTCAGTGGAATCAGTTACAGTTTCCTCAGGAAAAGCAGGGCTAACATCCTCAGGCATGGGGTGGAATAGCTGCTTCTACTTACAGTGAAGATTAATCAGAATTTAGGGGTTTGGTGTCTTCAGCTTCATCAGTATCTTTCCATACATCCCAACTTTAGGGATCTTATTCCTTCCTAGTCAATGCCCTCACTTTAGTAGCATAAAACTTGAGAATGGAAATTAAATTCATGTTATAATTTAGCTGCTCATAAGATGAGACTCTGGGTTTGGTTTTCAGCAATCTCAGAGCTATAGTTAGAGAATATATAGTTAGAATTTCTTCCAGGCAGACATAGAAACTTTTATGTCAGGTATGGGGCATTTGAGCTAGAAATTAGAATTCATGAGTTCAAACTTTTCTTTCCTCACTTTATCCAGCAAAATTAGGAGCAGCCATCCAATCTCAATATATTCATAAATTTGTAAAAGATGTTACAAAGTGTCAAATGCATGGTCACTCTGAAAATTGTTTTTTATTAGGAGTATCCAATTGTAATATTTTCTGTAACTCTATTGCCACATCATGCCACAGACTACCAGTGCTCTCTTTACTACTAAAAATAGTTATTAGTGCCTTAAAATCTAATCAAATTAGAGAATTAATATCAGAAATAAAAGAATAAAATCAGAAAACTCATTTGTATCTCTATCTATCTATATCTATATACTTATGTCTATCTATCTATATCTATATATATTTAGATAGATAGATAGAAAGATAGATCTGTCGAGAGAGAGAGAGAGAGAGAGAGAGAGAGAGATTTAACTAAAGGAATTGGCTCACACAATTAGTGGAGGTGGCAAGTTCCAAATCTGCAGGGCAGGCTGGCAGGTTGCCAATTCTGGCAAGCATTGATGTTGCAGCCTTGAGTCCAAAGTCAGCCTCCAGGAAAAATTCCTTCTTTCTCAGGAGAACTTAGTCTTTTCTCTTAAAGCCTTCAATTGATTAGATGAGGTCCAATCACATTATTGGGGGTAATCTGCTTTACTTAAAGTTCACTGATTTAATATTAGTCATATCTAAAAAATACCTTCATAGCAACATCTAGACTGGTGTTTGACCAAACAGATGGGTACTAGCGTTTAACTAAATTGACACATAAAGTTAACCATCACATAGCTTTAGAAAAGAAGAAAGGTATGACTCAGAAGAATGAGTTTTAATAAGTTAAAGTCACCAAAGCCTACCAATGCCTTTAAGCCTCAAGATTTAAAGGTCTTCAGGCTTCAGTGATCCAGGTCCAAACTAAGAGGTAGTTTCTTAGTGAGATGTAGGTACTCCTTGAATAACTACAGCAATTACAATGTGTTACCTCCCACATATTAGCCACAAGATGACCCAAGACATTAAAACACCACCTTAATAGGGTTTTTTTGGCAAGAGTGTAAGAGTTATTATTTTCTACAGAAATGTACAAAACTGTTCATTTATGAAATTATATGAAGTCTGAGATTTACTTCAATATGAGACAGGTGTGAGGAGGAGTGGAGTGTAGATAAAAATTGATTAGTGATGTGTTGATAATTTTTGAGTTTGAATTATAGGTACATATGCTTTTTCATTGCTATTCTCTTTACATTGGTATATGTTTGAAATTTTCCATATTTAATGGCCTCCCTCCCCCCTGCAAAGAAGAAAGTAATCTGCTTCTTACTACATGTCTTCGCTAAACCTAACCTCTCTGCCAGAAATCTCTAACATCAAGCTCCCTTTAAATCATTAACTTCTAGTTATGGTTTAAAGTTCAGGATTTTATACATATGTCACCCCCTTTAGGAAGCCTTCCCTGACATTATTCTATGCTAGGTTAAGTGTCTGTACTCTGTATTCCTAGAAGACAATATTCCTTTATATTTAGCTATTGATTTAGCATCCACCCTCCAATTCTGCCTGCTAAACTGTGAATTCCTTGAGAAGTGGGATTTATTATCTTGGTATAAAGCAAAGTGCTCGTCACATGGTAGATACTCAAAGAGTTCTGAGTAAAAGAATCGACATTCTGGGAATCTACACTGATGTAATTTTTATAATTGTATTATTATACAATTGTATTGTTATAAATGTATTGTTATATATATAATTGCTAGCTATGCCAAAGGAAATAAAAATCAAATGCCTGCCTTCAAAGAGTTTACAGCATAGTGAGGGATTACATGGATGTGAAAATATATAAATATATGTAATAGTAATGAGATAAAAGCTAGTTGAATATAATTAAGTTTTGGACGTGCTGAGTTAACAGAACTTACTGAAAACACAAAGAAATGTTCAATGTGTCATATTGTACATATGTATATATATATTATGCATTTGTAGGAATCAGTATTTTATTATATCACCTAGCCTAGCTCCTGACATTAGCATGATTGGTATACAGACAAGATTGACAAGTTTTGGTGGGAAAATCTGGTTTGTAAAGAGAATATTTCAGAGCAAGAAACACAATCTCAGGAGTGTAGGTGTGAGTGGAGTACTACAGTGTAGTGAGGTTTTCTTTAGTATAATTCCTTAGCTATTCTTTGTTTTTTTTACCCTTCCTCATTTTTATTCCCTCAATCCCAAGTCAGTGTTTTGATGGTCTAGATTCGTTTTCCATTTTTATGTAAATAGCCTTCTCCCACGGCTTAACTTGGATCTAACAATTAATCTTCTGAATAGTAAGTGATATTTAGTTTCCCTGGTGTATTTTCTTGTAATGTCTGTATTTTCACCATGTAGATACATTTATTTTCCAATTAAAAATGCAAATAATTTAAAATAACAACAACCATAAAGGGCAATTTCTAACAACGTAACTTGAGATGTTTTGGAACTGAGAAATAGCTTTATCTAGCAGTGCTCCTGTCATACTATTTAGACAACTGCTTACTTTCTCAACATATGGAACACTGGAAACAAACTTCGCCTATATCACATTTTAACCTCAGGCTAAGTCAGCCGTGATTAGTAACGGATGCCAGATCTTGTAATTCTGAGTCACATTTTTAGTGTTGATGCTTTAAAAGGAAAACATCTTATAAGAGGTTTAGAAAAACTTAATTGTGAAAAGTACATTTCCTTTCCTGAATAAAGTCAATTTCATTGTGTGGTCTTAGTTAATATGTAAATTATAATTATATATATCTATAGATATCTCAAAAAATTAGTTAAAAAGCAAATAATTTTGCTGTACATATATATATATTCTATCTTGATCAATAGATACAATTCCTCACAGGAGTGTTTTCAAGATTCAGAGAATTATTTATAATCAAAAGGTTCTGACTGATTATCAGATATCATGACTTAAAAAAAATTGCTTCCTGGAATTTTATCAAGTAAGTACCTTCACATGTCTATAATATTTTTGTTACCCTGGCAAACTTAGATTATATTCTTTTCAAATATTTGAAAGCTAAAAATTCTTTAGCTCCATCTCAAAGTGGCTGCAGCCAAAGGAAGCTAAGGTTCTTTACCTGTCAGAATATGAATTATTATTTATTATATGTCATTTGTGTTATATGAAGTACTTTGAAGAATAATTATGTATGATTTCAGTCCCCAGGAATCATGAGGAATGAACCTTCTCCTAAAGCTATCTTACTCATAAGGTATATCTTACTGTGTAAGGTATTTAAATACCTTAAAATATTTTTTTTTTAGAAAAACAAACATTTGGGCAATCCCATTAAAACCATGAGAAACATCACAAAATGAACTAATACAACATCATTAAGAGAAAAGTCTACCTATATTAGACTTCATATAGGTATATCAAAATAAAACTATAGAAGTATGTTATTTGATATGGTCCACTACAAATATTTTGTCAATCAGGCAATTATGTGTGAACTACAAAGGAAGACACAGCTCTAGAGAGTTAACTTGAAGTAGAAGCTTTCCTCAAAATGTTAATAGAATGTTCTTATAATGTGAAAAGCATGTGAAATCATTCCTTTTATTTTAAAACAGAAGGAATGGAGAAGTAAAGCTTTCTGAAAAAATTAAGACACTGTGTCAATAAGACTTAACTCAGTAGGATAAGTTTAATATTATTTAGATGGATGTGTGTAGTTAAATACACTCATGGATGTGTGAGCAAAATTGAACTATTTACTTAAAATTATATACACTACTTGAAAAACAGTCTTTCTTGAAATTTTCACTTTGTACAAAAGCATGTCCCTCTTTACTTGTAAAAATATGACTGTTTATTATTGAACAGAGAGAGGCTGAAAAGAAATCTCAGAAGAAGAAATATCATCACTTTAAATTAAGAAAATTATGATATATCAAAGGCATTTTATAACATCAAGCCACATAAATCATGACTTTAGTTTTATTCTTCTTAATTGGGTGTCTGCAGGGAAAAAATTCCAGGCCCACTAATTGAGTATGAAGATAATTTACTTTAGAGATTAAACAGGTACAGAGAAAGGGTTCTCTACTGACAGATACATCAGATTCCAAGTACTAAATTACCATAGTAAAAAGACTGAAAGTAACATTGGAGAGACAAAATCCTGCTTCATCATTTCTGAGACAACTTGGAGAAAGCTAAATCAAGAATGGGGCTGCTTAATACAGAGAAAGACAGATATAGTGTAATATCACATACATCTGGAATTTGTAAAAGCTGAACTCACAGAAACAGAAAGAAGAACGGTAGTTACCAGGGGCAGGAGTGGGGTGGGAATTGGGGAGATGTTGGTCAAAAGGTAAAAATTTGCAACTAGAAAATGAATAAATTCTGAAGATCTAACACACAGCCTTGTGATTATACTCAATAATACTGTATGATATATTTCAAAATTGCTAAGAGACTAGATATAAATATTCTCACCACCAAAAGAAATGATAATTATGTGATGTGATAGAGATGATGGGTAGTGCTACAGAGGTAATCACATCACATTATATAAATGTATCAAATCAACTGGTTGTATGCCTTAAACATTATATGTCAATTATATCTCAGTTAAAAACACACAAATGTAATAAAATGGTTATAAGCGTAATAAAAAAAAATTGGGCTGCCTATTAAAATATAAAAACTTCAAGTCCTTTATAACTCAACTCAAAATCAAACTCAAGATTACTTCATTTTAATTCTTGATAGTTTTACTCCCAAATGAATAAGCGTACCTCAGTCTCCTCAGAACAAATGAATCAGCCATGGAGTAAAGTGGTTTCACCTTAAAGTCAAATGTAACAATAGTGGCATACAAAAGTGGAGTTACAAATTCAATGAACAATTTAGAAATGACACGTCTGTAAATGACATTATCTTATAAGTTGAAATTAAGTCATTGAGAAATACCTATTGAACATCTACTTTATATTAGAAGGTAAATTAACCCACAATTATCTTTTGAAAACCAAAAATGATTAGGATATATACTGAGAAGTACACAAAAGATGTAAGTGACCTGTTCTCTGAAGGAATGTTGATCTTGATGGTGACATATGAATTTAACTAGTGAGTAAGATCTGGCTAAACTGATGTAAACAAATGTGATAGGAAGGTAAAAGGTGTGTCTTCCACTAAGACTGTACATTTAATTGTTTGAGCTTCACTTTCCTAGAACTTAATTCTGTCTTTTCTTTTCTTTGAATTATATTTTATTTATTTTTTTATACACTAGGTTCTTATGAGTTATCCATTTTATACATATTAGTGAATATAAGTCAATCTCAATCTCCCAATTCATCACAGCACCACCACAACCCCCCCGCTGCTTTCCCCTCTTGGTGTCCATACGTTTCTTCTCTACATCTGTGTCTCAATTTCTGCCCTGCAAACTGGTTCATTTGTACCACTTTTCTAGTTTCAACATATATGCACTAATATATGATATTTGTTTTTCTCTTTCTGACTTACTTCACTCTGTACGACAGTCTCTAGATTCATCCATGTATCAACAAATGACACAATTTTGATCCTTTTTATGGCTGAGTAATATTCCATTGTATATATGTACCACAACTACTTTATACATTCCTATGTCAACGGACATTTAGGTTGTACCACGACCTGGCTATTGTAAATAGTGCTGCAATGAACATTGGGATGAATGTGTCATTTTGAATTATGGTTTACTCTGGGTATATGCCCAGTAGTGGGATTGCTGGGTCATATGGTAATTCTAATTTTATTTCTTTAAGGAACCTCCATACTGTTCTCCAATGTGGCTGTATCAATTTACATTCCCAACAACAGTACAAGAGGGTTAAATTTTCTCCAATCCCTCTCCAGCATTTGTTGTTTGTAGATTTTCTAAATGGTGTGAGGTGATACCTCATTGTAGTTTTGATTTGCATTTCTCTAATAATTAGTGATGCTGAGCAGCTTTTCATGTGCTTTTGGTCATCTGTATGTCTTATTTGGAGAAATGTCTATTTAGATCTTCTGCCCGTTTTTGGATTGGGTTGTTTGTTTTTTTGACACTGAGCTGCATGAGTTGCTTGTATGTTTTGGAGGTTAATCCTTTGTCCGTTGCTTCATTTGCAAATATTTTCTCCCATTCTGAGGGTTGTCTTTTCATCTTGTTTATGGTTTCCTTTGCTGTGAAAAAGCTTTTAAGTTTCATTAGGTCCCATTTTTTGTTTGTTTTTATTGCCATTTCTCTGGGAGGTGGATCAAAAAGATCTTTCTGTGATTTATGTCATAGAGTGTTCTGCCTATGTTTTCCTCTAAGAGTTTGACGGTGTCTGGCCTTAAATTTAGGTCTTTGATCCATTTTGAGTTTATTTTTGTGTATGGTATTAGGGAGTGTTCTAATTTCATTCTTTTAAATGTACCTGTCCAATTTTCCCAGCACAAGTTATTGAAGAGGCTGTCTTTTCTCCACTGTATATTCTTGCCTCCTTTATCAAAGATAAGGTGACCATATGTGCATGGGTTTATCTCTGGACTTTCTATCTTGTTCCATTGATCTATATTTCTGTTTTTGTGCCAGTACCATACTGTTTTATTACTGTAGCTTTGCAGTTTAGTCTGAAGTCAGGGAATCTGATTCCTTCAGCTCCGTTTTTCTTTCTCAAGACTGCTTTGGGTATTTGGGGTCTTTTGTGTTTCCATACTGTAGGTCCTTTTCTTCTCTTGTGTTTCCCACTTAAAGAAGTTAGCATTTTTTGTAGAGCTGGTTTGCTGGTGGTGAATTCTTTTAGCTTTTGCTTGTCTTTAAACTTTTGATTTCTCCATTGAATCTGAATGGGATCCTTGCTGGGTAGAGTAATCTTGTTTGTGGTTTCTTCCCTTTCATCACTTTAAATATGTCATGCCACTTCCTTCTGGCTTGTAGAGTATCTGCTGAGAAATCAGCTGTTAACCTTATAGAAGTTCCCTTGTATGTTATTTGTCATTTTTCCCTTGCTGCTTGAAATAATTTTTCTTTGTCTTTATTTTTTGCCAATTTGATTACTATGCGTTTCGGTGTGTTTCTCCTTGGGTTTTTTCTGTATGGAACTCTCTGTGCTTCCTGGACTTGGGTGGCTTTTTCCTTGCCCTTGTTAAGGAGGTTTTCAACTATAATCTCTTCAAATATTTTCTCAGGTACTTTCTTTCTCTCTTCTCCTTCTGGGACCCCTCTAATGTGAATGTTTTTATGTTTAATGTTGTCCCAGAAGTCTCTTAGACTGTCTTTATTTCTCTTCATCCTTTTTTCTTTATTCTGTTCTGCAGCAGTGAATTCAACCATTCTGTCTTCCAGGTCACTTATCCGTACTTCTGCCTCAGTTATTCTGTTACTGATTCCTTCTAGTGTATTTCTCATTTCAGTTATTGTATTGTTCATCTCTGTTTGTTTGTTCTTTAATTCTTCTAGTTCTTTGATAAGCATTTCTTGCATCTTCTCGATATTTGCCTCCATTCTTTTTCCTTGGTGCTGGATCATCTTCATTATCATTATTCTGAATTCTTTTTCTGGAAGGTTGCCTATCTCCACTTTGTTTGTTTGTTTTTCTGGGGTTTTATCTTGTTCCTTCATGTGGTACATAGCTCTCTGCTTTTTCATCTTTTCTATCTTTCTGTGAATGTGGTTTTTGTTCCACAGGCTGCAGGATTGTATTTCTTCTAGTTTCTGCTGTCTGTCCTCTGTTGGATGAGGCTATCTAAGAGGCTTGAGCAAGTTTCCTCTCTGTCTTTTCTTTGAGTCCTATTTAGTTGGCATAAGAAAACTAAGATATTAAGCAAATATAAAATTTCCTTATTGCAAAATCCTACTTCCTTTCTTTTACACCACTCTTCATTGCTTTGGAATGATATCAGATGGTTGAGCAGGAATTTTCTCACCTCAAGTAGCTCCTTTTCCCTACTAGGCATCAAGGTTTATAATACTTAGCTTGCTAACAGATTGCCTCTGTTGTGGTGTATAGAAATATTAGAAGAGTAGTATGAAAAGACAGGAAAATACAGACAAGTGAAAAGCACAGATGTATAAGTATATCAAGAAAATTACTACCTAAGGATAAATATAGAATCTGTGCTTTGAAATCAAGGACTATAAAAATTTCAGAACCACATAACTCAAATTCATGAAATGACATCAAATCTCATTTTTAATATGAGGGAGTTAGTGAATCAAATTGGATTAATCCCTTTGGATTGAAGTGTGTCCTTACGACTTGCTTTAAACAATTAAATGTGATTACCTTTTGGTGGAAGATTAAGAACTGGTATTCAATTTGCCATGCTTTACTGTTATTTCTGGTTTTTTTTATGGTTACCCATAAGTCTCCAGTTAATAGATACTCTGTCACTGTGGGGGCCAGAGAGGAGCAACAATTCAACTGCAATGAAAATGTAAAGTGAACAAGAAAAATAAATCTTTGTTGTTTTAAGCCAACGAGACTGTAGGATTGTTCATTATTGCAACATAATAGACTGAAATTGAAGTTATGGGAATCTTCTTGAGAAAAGCTCAAAATATTTGGCACTGGCTTATTGGTTGGTCAATAGGCAGCAAATAAGTTATAATCAGAGACTAGAAAGTTTGTTACCTCTGTTATGCAGTAGCAAATCATGCAAATGTCTTCCCTGTAATAACGTGAAAAATGAATCATGTACCTTGTCAAATTGTTATTCTAGAGGAAATGGTTGGAAAACAGAATTTCAAAAGCATGTGTTGCTTGTTGTTGGCTGTATTTGCAAAGGTATTACAAAAAAGAGATAAACTCAAAAATGAACTAGTCCAATTTAAGACAGAAATGAAAGAGACTTGAAAGAATAGTCAAAGTATTTATAGTATTGGAAGAGACAGCTACTTCTCAAACCCAAATGGTAAAACCTGAAAAAGGAAATGTTCTAAGCTGATTAAAAGGTATCTTTACAATGAGAATCAAATCAATGATATGGCCTTCACTCCCATTGTAAAAATTATTTGAAGGGATTAGGGTGGCACTGAGTGAATTATTTCAATGGGAGAAATACTTCTCAGAGAAAGAAGACAAAGGTGTGGTTCTCCCACCAAAGCCTGAAATCTACCCATAATTATGTTAAGAAAGATAATTAGAGAGAGGGGGAGTGGGGGAGATGCAGAAGAACATGGGAGTGAGAAAGTAAAAAGGCATACATCAGTAAGGTGGGAATTGGGTCTAAAAGATATGTTAGGATTCAAGAAACAATGGTGAGCTAAAACAAAGTTGTACATGAGAATAATTTATATAGCCACTGACTGCAAAAATAATTCAACGTAATAAAGAATAATATTGGGAATGAAAAATGCTTGATGAAACTAAATCCTAGACAATAAAAACATAGAAACTGATGGAGGAAAAACAGAGTTAGTGAGATTTAAGGAGGATTAAGATTTTTACTAACTTTATAAAATTTGTTGAGTATGCAAAATTTTAAGTTTTTTAACTAGAAAAACAGAAATAATAACTATCATATAGTGAGCAATAATTTTCTAAATACTTCACATTAATCTTTTAATTCCCACAACAACACTATTAAGTAGGTATTACTATAACCCACATTTTATAGGAAGGAAACTGAGGTTAAAATATTAATTACTTTACCCAGGTTATTATAATTGTTAAATTGTCTAAGTGGTTTCAAACTCAGGTGGAATAACTTCAGAAATAATGCTCCTAGTCACTATTTTGTACTGAGTTTTCCAATGCTAAACAAGAGATATACCAATAATAAAGTGGCAAAGAAGGTGAATTAAATGGATAGGAAAAGATATACCAAGGAGATAATTACTAACTAAAAGACATCTGCTATGGCAGCATTGTTATCAAACTGTAGCAAAAGTAGTTCCTGTCTTTGCTTGATCCACTCTACTAAGTTGAACGTTCCAGTTGTTGTAGCATTGGCTGCTAATAGCTCGCACCTCTACCCTTCTCCAGAAGTTTGTCCTTAGCCTTGTGGGTGATCCCTGGCCAGTGACTGGTTAATGTGTGGTTATAAAAGCCCAGACCCCTTGCTTCAAGAAATTGTAAACTCTGTGGTGCAATCCATGCTACAGAAATCATCATGGGAATAGACTAAAACTATACATTTCCTGAAATTGCATTTGGCCTTACTTCTTCTGCTGTCCAATCCTGCTTCCATCTCTTCTCACAGAGAACTCCTTCAGTAAACCCCTTGCACATCACAGACTCCAGTTCTAGGAAACCCAACTAACACACAAACAAATAAATGTTAAAGAAAATAAAAATATGATAAGTGGTAAAGAGGATAATTAATTCATGATAAATTGATCCATTCAAGAGGAATATGAAACAATCACAAAAATACCTCAAAATACATCCAGAAAACTTTGACAGAGTTACAAAAAAACTGTTTAAAAATCTACAAAGTTGGAAATATTTAACAAAATTTGTTTATAATTCAGAGTCAATAAAACATTGCTGAAGATATAAATGATTTGAACAAATCAATTAAGAATTTTATTTAATGGCAAAGTAGTGACACTTGGAAATAACAATTAAAGAATAGGTTTCCTTTTCATATGGAATATTTATAAAATTGGCCATGTACTAGGCAACAAATTTTTAAAATATTTTCTAAAAAAATATATTCCTGGAAAAAATAGCCAAGAAAGAAAACCTATGCACTATTTTTTTGGGGGGGCAGCACCCCTCAGCATGGGGGATCTTAGTTCCCTGACCAGGGATCGAACCCAAGCCCGCTGCATTGGACATGTGGAGTCTTAACCACTGGACTGCCAGGGAAGTCCCTGGAAATTTGTGGTTTTAAGTGAATACGTACAATAAGAAAAATTATTGAAAATTACTGAGCTATGCTTTTAACCTAAGATATTGAAAAACAACAACAACAACAGTTAAAAAAGAAAACAGGTACATCATTGGCTAGTACACATTTAGAAAGTGGGCTTCCCCTATGATTATAAGATACAGGCAATGTAAGGACTGTGCATTACATGTGACATACATGACAATAAATAATAGAATCATCACAATAATATAGGCATGAGAATGGTAGAATGCATGTAAAATAGAAGGAAATAAATAAGAGCAGAACCTAATGAATTAGAAAACCAAAAAACAATAAAGATAATTAAGACAATAAAGCCTGGTTCTTTGGATGAATTATAAAATAAGGAAACATATGTCAAGACCAGTGAAGACAAAAAGAGAAATGATACAAATATTAAGAAAAATTGTTATTTTTGAATAAATGAGAAGAAATGGAAGCATTTCCAGAAAAAATCAAGAAACACTGAGTCAAGAAAAGTTTTGTGTTTTATGAAACATGGAAAAATATATTCTTAAAGGTTCTCTCATTTCAATTTTTTTTTAATTTAATAAATTGATATCTGATGATTTCTAAAACTTTCAAGATAACCCCTCTCTGCCATACTGAGCTCAAATCAGAGCAGGAGCAGCAAGAAAACACAAGAGTTCGTGTTTCCCAGAGAGAGGATATTCAACTCAGTGCTACAGGTGATAGCGTGATAAAGAAACTGAATGATTTGCAAGCATTTTCTCCATTCCATCAGTTGTCTTTTCACGTTGTCAATTATTTCTTTCATGGTGCAGAAGTTTTTAGAGTGATCTAGTCCCAGTTATTGATTTTGGTTTTTGTTCTTTTGGTGTCAAATCCAAAAAGTTATAGCTGATACTAAAGTCAAGGTGCTTTTTCTCTGTGTTTTCTCCTAGGAATTTAACTTTCAGACCATGTGTTTATGTCTTTAATCCATTTCAAATTAATTTTTGTGATCAGTGTATGATAGGGATCCTATTCATTTGTCTGCATATGGTTATCTAGTCACTCAGCACCATTTATTCAAGAGAATATTCTTTCCCCACAGAATGTTCTTGATTTCCTTGTTGACTATTAGTTGACCATATATGTTGAAGTTTATTTCTGGGCTCTCTATTCTGTTCCATTTGTCTATGTGTTTATTTTTATGCCAGTACCATATGCTTGATTAGTACAGCTTTGTAGTATAGTTTGAAGTCAACAAGTGTGAGGTCTCTGTCTTTGCTCTTCTTTCTCAGGTTTGTTTTAGCTATTTGGGGTATTTTGTGATTCCATACAAATTTTAGGATTTTTTTTCTATTTCTGTGAAAAATGACATGAGATTTTTGATAGGGATTTCATTGAATCTATAGATGGCTTTGGGTAGGATGGACATTTTAAAAACATTAATTCTTTCAATCCATAAACACAGGGTATCTTTCCATTTGTTTTAGTCTTCTTCAATTTTTTTTCATCAAAGGCTTATAGTTTTAATCTTGTCACCATTAGAAAGAAGGAAATTCTTCCATTTACAACAACATGGATGGATGCTGAGGGCATTGCTAAATGAGAGAAATCAGACCAAGATAGACTAATACTGTCTGATATCATGTATATGTGAAATTTAAAATTTTAGAACTCATAGATAAAGAATAGAATGGTGATTATCACGGGTTGGGAGTATGTCAATTAAGGAGATATTGGTCAAAGGACAAAAATTTGCAGTTAGAAGATGAATAAGTCTGGAGATCTAATGCATACTGTATTATATATTTCAAAGTTGCTATAAATCTAGATCTTAAATGTCTTCACCTGAAAAGAAAATGATAATTATGTAACATGACAGATATGTTACCTAATGCTGTGGTGATTATATTGCAATATATAAATGTATCAAATCAACACATTATACAACCTAAACACAAACAGCACTATATATAAATCATATCTCAATAAATAAAAAAGAAACTGACAGTGTTGGGAAACTGATCAAAAGACACCCACAAAAGCTGGGATTTAAAGGGAGTTAAAGTGGTCCCAGGTTTTTACCACCCACAACCTCCCAGTAGCCCAGTGAGAATAAAAGCATCTCCTCAATGTGGAATTCTAACAGACTAAGAATAATTGAATATGCATTTAACAACAAAAATCACCAAAAACATTCAGGCAATAAATCCACACATTTATACCCTCAGGACTACACTTATTAGATGCAGAACATGAAATAACTATATAGTAAATATATAAATAATAAATGAAATTCCCAAAATGAGTAAACAAAAATAGTCTACACACAAAAAAAGCATATTAGGAGGAAATAATGTCTAGACATAAAAAACAAGGAATTGATAAAAAGAAACCCACTGGATGAGTTAAACAAAATATCAGATACAGTAGAAGAGGCAACTAGAAGATAGAACCAAAGAAATTATGCAGATTCCAAAAGTAGATAATAGAACTAATTTAAGGGAAGCAATATATTTTTATAGAGATATGATTGACATATAACATTATATTAGTTTTAGGTGTACAACATAATGATTTGATATATACTGCAAAATGACTATCACAATAAGTCTAGTTAACAGCCATCATCACACTTAGTTACAAATTTTTTTCTTTTGATGAAAAATTTTAAGATCTACTGTCTTAGCAACTTGCAAATATACAATACAGCATTATTAACTATAGGCACCATGCTGTTGTATATTACATACCCAGGACTTATTTATTTTAGAACTGGAAGTTTGTACTTTTTGACTACCTCCACCCATTTCACCCCCCATCCCCCACACCATCCTCCACCTCTGGCAGCCACCAATTTGTTCTCTGTACCTATCAATTCTTTTGTCTCCTTTTTTAGATTCCACAGGTAAATGAGATCATATGGTACTCGCTTTCTCTTTCTGAATTATTTTACTTAGCATAATGCCCTTAAAGTCCATCCATGTTTTTGCAAGTGGCAGGATTTCCTCCTTTTATAAGGCTGAATAATATTCCTGTGTGTGTGTGCACATACACAAAATGGAATATTACTTGGGAATGTAATTGCTTTATCAATTCATCAATCAACGGACACTGGAGAGGCAATACTTGGTATATATATATATATATATATATATATATATACACACACACACACACACACACACACACATATATATATATATACACACATATATACACACAAAGACGGAGACAGAGACAGAGAGAGAGAGAGAACTACTAGAAGAAATTTGAAAAGAAGTATAACAGATATGCTTACAAAGAATATGTTGCCCTTGTTCTTTGTGCCTATTTTGTCATCCACACTTTTACTGTCTTCTGTGGTTTTAATAGAGCATTTTATGGATTTCATTTTTTATTCTTTGTAAGCATATCTGTTATAGTTCTTTTCAAATTTCTTCTAGTAATTGGGAGATTACGATTGACACATATACACTAATATGTATAAAATGGATAACTAATAAGAACCTGCTGTATAAAGAAATAAAATTAAATTAAAAACAAGAAAACAAACAAATATCATAGATATTGATACAACTATATCAAAAATCACTTTAAATGACAATGGACTAAATATATCAGTTAAAAGATAGGAATTTTAAGAGTGGATAAAAAAACAAAAGCCAACTATACGTAGTCTACTAGAAACCCACTTTAAATATAAAGTCACAGCTCGATTAAAGTAAAGGGATGGTGAAAGATACTTCATTCTGACACTAATCAAAAGAAAGTTGGAATAACGATATTAATATAAAACAGAGAAGACTTCAGAACAAAGAACGTTATCAGGGATAAAGAAGGGCATTAAATACTGAAAAAAAGGTTCAGTACTCCAAGAAGACATAATAATTCTTTTTTTTAATTAATTAATTTAATTTATTTATTTTTGGTTGCATTGGGTCTTCATTGTTGTGTGCAGGTTTTCTCTAGTTGCAGCGAGTGGGGGTTACTCTTTCTTGTGGTGCACGGGCTTCTCATTGCAGAGGCTTCTCTTGTTGCAGAGCACAGGCTCTAGGCACGCAAGCTTCAGTACTTGTAACACACATGCTTAGTAGTTGTGGTTCCCGGCCTCTAGAGCACAGGCTCAGTAGTTGTGGCACACTGGCTTAGTTGCTCCACAGCATGTGGGATCTTCCCAGACCAGGGCTCGAACCCATGTCCCCTGTATTGGCAGGAAGATTCTTAAACACTGCACCACCAGAGAAGCCCCCAGACATAATAATTCTTAATGTGTATGAACCTAACAAAAAAGTGTCAAAATATGTGAGGCAAAAAATATTAGGACTACAAGGAGAAATAGATGAATCTACTATTGTAGTTGAGAACTTTAACACCCCTCTATCAGAAATGGGCTGATCCAGCAGGCAGAAATTCAGTAAAGATATAATTGAATTTAACAGTATCATCAATCAAGTGGATAAAATTGACATCTATAAACTACCCAACAACAGCAGATTACACATTCTTCTCAAGCTCACATGGAACATTAACCAAGATAGAACTAATTTGGGGCCATATAACAAAACTTAACAGTTTCAAATAATAGAAATAATACAATGTCTGCTCTCAGATCACAATGGAATTAAACTAGAAATCAATAACAGAAAGATAGATGGAAAATTCCCCAATACTTGGAGATTTAAAAACACACCTCTAAATTAAACATAGGTCAAAGAAAAACTCTCAAGAGAAATTTTAAAATATTTTGAACTAAATGAAAATAAAAATACAACCTATTAAAATTTGTAAGATGTAGCAAATGCAATATCTAGTGGAAAATTACAGTACTGAATGCATATATCAGGAAAGAAGAGAGTCTAAAATCAATAATCTAAGATTTTATTTAGGAAATTAAAAAAGAAGAGCAAATTAAATCCAAAGTAAGAAGAAGAAAAGAAATAATAAATTTGAGCAGAAATCAATAAAATTTAAAACAGTAAATCAGTAAACAAATTCAATAAATTTAAAAGCTTCTTCTTAGAAGGTGAATAAAATTGAAAAGCCTCTAGACAAGGTTAACTGAGAAAAAATAAATGTTATTAAATTAGAAATGAAAGAAGGAAAATCACTACAGAGCCAAAGAACATGAAAAAGATAATATTGGAATATTAGGAACAACTCTACACTTACAAATTTGATAACATAGATGAAATGGACCAATTTCTTGAAAGACACAACCTTCCTAAACTCACATAGAATCAAATAGAAAATTTGAATAGGCCTACGTCTATTAAAGACATGAAATCAATAATTAACAACTTTTCAAAACAGGAAACACCAGGCCCAGTTGGATTCATTGGTGAATTCAACCAAACACTTAAGGAATAAATTATACAAATTATCTACAATCTTTTTTTTAATAGAGATGCAGAGGCATACTCTTAACTTATTCTAAAAGGTCAGCATTATCTTTATATCAAAATTGAACAAAGAGGTTATAAGAAAACTAGAGACAACTATTTCTAAGGAACATAGACGTAAAAATTCTCAACCAGGTATTAGCAAATCAAATCCAACAATGTATAAAAATAATTATACACCACTATCTAGTGGGATTTATTGCAGGTATGAAAGAAGGTTTCAACATTCAAAAATCAATATGACCAAACATCAATATGTTAAAGAAGAAAAATGACACAATCACGTCAATAAGTGCAAATAAAGCATTTGAAAAAATCCAACATTCATCCATAACAAAGACTTTCAGCAACCTAAGAATAGAGGAACTTCCTCAACTTGATAAATACTATCTACAAGAAAAATTATATCTAACATCATATGTAAAAGTATGGAACTCCAAACTTTCCCACTAAGATCAGGAATGAGGCAAGAATATTGTTTCTAGAGAATGGACTTGAGGACACGGGGAGTGGGAAGGGTAAGCTGAGACAAAGTGAGAGAGTGACATGGACATATATACACTACCAAATGTACAATAGGTAGCTAGTGGAAAGCAGCCGTATAGCACAGGAAGATCAGCTCCATGCTTTTCGTACATCTAGAAGGGTGGGATAGGGAGGGTAAGAGGGAGACAACAGAGGGAGGAAGTTTGGGGATATATGTATATGTATAGCTGATTCACTTTGTTATAAAGCAGAAACTAACACACCATTGTAAAGCAATTATACTCAAATAAAGATATAAATAAATAAATAAATGAAAGAGTGTTACTTCTCACTACTGCTTTTCAACATTGTACTGGAAGCCCTAGCTAATTCAGTAAGACAAGAAAAAGGAAGAAAGTGTATACAAATTGGGAAGGAAGAAATAATACTGTTTTATTTTGTAGATAACATAATCATCTGTGTCAGAAATCTGAAGGAATCAACCAATAACATTCCTGGAATGAATAAGCAATTATAGATCTCCTTTGACTTACAATGGGGTTATATCTTGATAAACCCATCCTAAGTTGAAAATATTGTAAGTCAAATGTACATTTAATACACTTAACCTGCCAAAAATCATAGCTTAGCCTAGCCTACCTTAAACATACTCAGAACACTTACAATATCCTACCTTTGGGCAAAATCATTTAACACAAAGCTTATTTTATAATAAAATGTTTAGTATCTCATGTGATTTACCAAATAGTGTATTGAAAGTTTAAAAAAAAAAAAAAAGAATGGCTATACAGATACAGAAAAGATTGTAATTGTATCAGTTGCTTACTCTCGTGATCACATTGCTGACTGTGAGCTATGGTTCATTGCCAGTGCCCAGCATCACAAGAGAGTATCATACTGCATATCACTAGATCAGGAAAAGATCAAAATTCAAAACTCAAAGTATTGTTTCTACAGAGTACATGTCACTTTTGCACCATTGTAAAGTCAAAAAATTGTATGTCAAAACATCATAAAAGTCAGAGAATATCTGTATATCAAGCATGCAGGATATAAGGTTGATATACAAAAGACAATTACTTTTCTATAATGGTCAATGAACAAGTGAAATATGCAATTAAAAACATATTTACATGTACCAGTTATCTCATCACTGTTACTCTTATTATTGTTATATAAAAATATAATTACCAAGTGAAAAATAGTCAGGTTAAAAACAGTGTGTACAGTATCATTCCTCTCTTAAAGGTATGTTAGCATAAATAACTGGAAGGCTCTAAATAAAACTTTAAGTGTTATCTTGTAATGGTTGGATTCTAGATGAGATTTCATTTTCTTCTTTTTGCTTATATTTATTTTCAAAATGAATGCCTACTGTCTATAATAGAAAAGTTAAAATTATAATAAAAAGTGAAGGGAGAGGGCAGATATGGAGGAAGAAATATACAGAGTTGAGGGAAGAAAACAAAGTTTTTTGAGGTCTGTGATAATCCAGATATTTAATCAAGCTATACATTTCCCTGTATTGTCTGTTCTTTGTAACTCAGAGTAGCCATTTGCCTACTAGTTACAGGTTTTTAAGGCCTCTAATTTTTAAATCTGTAGATCTGTATTTCTTAACCAGAGGTGCACATGGGAATCAGCAGGGAAACTTTTTCAAAGTATCCTTGCCAGGTTTCCACCCTCAGAAGTTCTGATTCAGAATGTCCTGGTAGGGCCTGGGTAGGGGCCATTTGAAAAACCTCATGCTGATTGAGGATCCCATGGTGTGCAAGATGATTTACTGGGGGAGGTAAGAAAAATATTAGAACTTCTAATTTTGTTTATTTTTATTTCATTCTTAAAAACTTTACTTGTATATGTATTAATACTGTATATAATATTGCTATAGTGAGACGTATAATTTTCAAATAAATAAATTTACTTATTTGGAAAAATCACATTTACATTAGTACTGAAAATAAATTAATTATGCACATCCATCAAAATGGTTTGAGAAGACTTTCCTGGTGATGCAGTGGTTAAGAATCCACCTGCCAATGCAGGGGACATGGGTTCGAGCCCGGTTCCATGAAGATCCCACATGCCATGAAGCAATTAAGCCTGTGCACCACAACTACTGAGCCCACATGCCTAGGGCCCGTGCTCCACAAGAGAAGCCACTGCAATGAGTAGCCCGTGCACCACAACGAAGAGTAGCCCTCATTCACCACATCTAGAGAAAGCCCATGTGCAGATAGGAAGACACAGCACAGCCGAAAAAAACCAAAAGACAAAAACGGTTTGAGAGGCTCCCAGCATCTCTACCTGGGCTGATTCTATGTCAAGCCAGTCCATAAAAATTGGGAGAAGTGCTTGCTTCTTTATCATGTATTGACACCAACACAAAGAATCAGGGAAATATGACAAAACAAAAAGGAAGAATATAAACCTCCAGTAACCAACTTTAAAGAAATGGATATTTCTGAATTACCAGAGAAAGAATTTTTTAAAATCATCTTAAGGAAGCTCAATGAGTTACAAGAGGACACAGAAAGACCACTAAACAAAATCAGAAAAGTTTATTCTCATGAAAAAACAAATGAAAATTTATTCTCATGAACAAATGAGAATAACTACAAAGAGATAAAAAACGTTAAAAGAAACAAAACAGAATTCTGGAACTGAAGAATAGAACTGAATGAAATAAATGAACAGAGAATTTCAAGAGAAACCTTGATCAAGCAGAAGAAAGAATTAGTGAACTTGAAGAGAGGTCATTTGAAATGATTTAGGCAGAGGAAAAACAACAATAAAAGGAATGAAAAAGAGTGAATAAAGCCCAAGGAGCTTATGAGAAACCAGCAAGGGAATCAGTGTGTGAATTATGGGAGACCCAGAAGGAGAAGAAAGGGTGAAAAGCTTATTAAAAGAAATAATGGCTGAAATCTTCCCAAATATGAGGTAAATGTACGTCCAGATTCATGAAACACAAACAATTCAAATAGGGTGAACCCAAAGAAGACTGCACTGAGACATATAATAATTTGTCAAAAGTCAAATAAGAGAGTTTTCTAGATCCATCCATGTTGCTGCAAATGGCATTATTTCACTATTTTTATGGCTGAGTAATATTCCATTGGACATATGTACCACATCTCTATCCATTCATGTGTTGATGGAAATTTAGGTTGCTTCCATGTCCTGACTACTGTAAATAGTGCTGCCATGAACATGGGGTGCATGTATCTTTTCAAATTATGGTTTTCTCTGGGCATATGCTCAGTAGTGGGATTGCTGGGTCATATGGTATCTCTATTTTTAGTTTTTAAAGGAACTTCCATACTGCTCTCCATAGTGGCTGTACCACTTTACATTCCCACCAACAGTTTAGGAGCACTCCCTTTTCTCCACACCCTCTCCAGCATTTATTGTTTGTACATTTTTTGTTGATGGCCATTCTGACTGGTTTGATGTGATACCTCATTGTAGTTTTGATTTGTAGCTCTCTAATAACTAGTTTCAAAAAATAAAATATATAGGAAAAAATCTACCTAATGAGTAAAACACGTACTCAGAAAACTATAAGACACTAATGAAAGAAATTGAAGACAACACAAACAGATAAAAAAAGATACCATCTTCTTGAATTGGAAGAATTGATATTACTAGAATGGCCACACAACCCAATGCAATCTACAGATTCAATGCACTTCCTATCAAAATACCAATGGCATTTTCTACACAACAAGAACAAAAAAAAAATTAAATTTATATGAAAACAGAAAAGACCCCAAATAGCCAAAACAATCTTGAGAAAAGAAGAGAGCTGGAGGAATCATGCTTCCTGACTTCAGACTATACTACAAAGCTAAAGTAATCTAAACAGTGTGGTACTTGGCATAAAAACAGACACATAGATCAGTTGAGTCCCTGTTTTCATTTCTTTTGTGTGCATGTATATATATATGTATATATATATATGTATATATATACACATATATATACACACGCACACAAACACATACATGTAAGTATGTATATATATATATATATATATATATATATATATATATATATGTGGAATTCCTGGTTTATACTGTAATTTTGTATTTAAATTTCGGACAAACCTGTAAACTGTTATCTACAGCACTTGTGCCATTTGACTTTCTCACGTGCAGTGTACAAGGATAAAATTACTCTATATCTGTACCAAAAATATTGTTATTTTTCCTTTTTTTAATTGGGGTATAGTTGCTTCACAATGTTGTGTTCATTTCTGCTGTACAAAAAAATGAATCAGCTATATGAATACATATATTCCCTCCCAGTTAGATCACCCTCCTACCCCCCCCATTCCACCCTTCTAGGTCACCACAGAGCACTGAGCTGAGTTCTCTGTGCTTTACAGCATGTTCCAACTAGCTATCTATTTTACGCATGGTAGTGTACATATGTCAACCCCAATCTCCCAATACATCCCACCCTCATCCCTGCCCCGGGACCACACATCCATTCTCTACATCTGTGTCTCTATTTCTGCTTTGGAAATAAGACAACTAGACCAATTTTTTCAGATTCCACATATATGCGTTAATATATGATATTTGTTTTTCTCTTTCTGACATACTTCACTCTATATGACAGAATCTAGGTCCATCCATATCTCTACAAATGACCCAAATTCGTTCCTTTTTATGGTTGAGTAATATTCCATTGTATATACGAACAACATCTTCTTTATCTATTCATCTGTTGATAGATATTTAGGTTACTTCCAGGTCCTGTTTATTGTAAATTGTGCTGCCATGGACATTGGAGTGCATGTGTATTTTTTGAATTATGACTTTCTCTGGGTATATGCTCAGTAGTGGGATTGCTGGGTCATATGGTAGTTCTATTTTTAGTTTTTAAAGAAACCTACATACTGTTCTCCATAGTGGCTGTATCAATTTACATTCCCACCAATAGTGTAGGAGGGTTCCCTTCTCACTACACCCTTTCCAGCATTTATTGCTTGTAGATTTTTTGATAATGGCCATTCTGACCAGTGGGAGGAGATACCTCATTGTACTTTTGATTTACATTTCTCTAATAATTAGTTATGTTGAGAATCTTTTCAGGTGCTTTTTGGTCATCTGTATGTCTTCTTTAGAGAATTGACTATTTAGCTCTTCTGCCCATTTTTTGATTAGGTTGTTTGTTTTTTTGATATTGAGCTATATGAGCTGTTTGTAGATGTTGAAGATTAGTCCTTTGACAGTTGCTTCTTTCACAAGTATCTTCTTCCATTCTGAGGGTTGCCTTTTTGCCTCGTTTATGGTTTTCTCTGCTGTGCAAAAGCTTTTAAGTTTAACTAGGTACGATTTGTTTATTTTTGTTTTTATTTTCTTTAGAAGATGGGTCAAAAAACATCTTGCTGCAATTTATGTCAAAGAGTGTTCTTCCTATGTTTTCCTCAAGGAGTTTTATATTGTCCTATCTTACATTAAGGTCTTTAATCCATTCTGAGTTTATTTTTGTATATAGTGATAGTGAGTGTTCTAATTACATTCTTGTATATGTAGCTGTCTAGTTTTCCCAACACCAATTATTGAAGAGACTGTTTTTTCTCCATTGTATATTCTTGCCTCCTTTGTCAGAGATTAGGTGACCAAAGGTGCCTGGATTTATCTCTGGACTTTCTATCTTGTTTCATTGATCTATATTTCTGTTTTTGTACGAGTACCATACTGTTTTGATTATTGTAGCTTTGTAGCAGAGTCTGAAGTCAGGGAGCCTGATTCCTTCAGCTTAGTTTTGTTTCTCAAGATTGCTTTGGTGATTCTGGGGTCTTTTGTGTTTCCATACAACTTGCAATTTTTTTTTTTAATTCTGTGAGAAATGCCATTTGCTCATTTGATAGAAATTGCACTGCCTCTGTAGCTTGCTTTCAGTAGTATATTCATTTTCACAACACTCATTCTTCCAATCCAAGAACATAGTATATCTCTCAATCTGTTTCTTTCATCTTTGATTTCTTTCATCAGTATATTAGAGTTTTCTGAGTACAGGTCTATTACCTCCTTAGGTAGGCTTATTCCTAGATATTTTATTCTTCTTGTTGTGATGGTAAATGGGATTGTTTCCATAATTTCTCTTTCTGATCTTTTGTTGTTAGTGTATATGAATGCAACAGATTTCTGTGTATTAATTTTGTATCCTACAACTCTGCCAAATTCATTGATGAACTCTATTAGTTTTCTGCCAGCATCTTTAGGATGTTCTCTGTAGAGTATCATGCCATCTGCAAACAGTGACAGGTTTACTTCTTCTTTTCCAATTTGGATTTCTTTTATTTCTTTTTCTTCTCTGATTGCTATGGCTAGGACTTCCAAAACTATGTTGAATAAGAGTGGTGAGAGTTGACATCCTTGTCTCATTTCTGATCTTAGAGAAAATGCTTTCAGGTTTTCACCATTGAGAATTATGTTTGCTGTTGTTTTATCATATACTGACTTTATTATGTTGAGGTAGCTTCCCTCTAGGCCCAATTTCTGTAGAGATTTTATCATAAAAAGGTATTGAATTTTCTCAAAAGCTTTTTCTGTACCTATTGAGATTATCATACGGTTTTTATTCTTCAATTTGTTAATATGGTGTGTCACATTGTTTGATTTGCATATATTCAGGAATCCTTGCATTTCTACAATAGATCCTAGTTGATCATGGTGTATGTTCCTTTTAATGTGGTTTTGGATTTGTTTGCTAGTATTTTGTTGAGTATTTTTGCATCTATATTAATCAGTGATGTCAACCTGTAATTTTCTTTTTTTGTGATATCCTTGTCTGGTTTTGGTATCGAGGTGATGGTGACCACATAGAATGAGTTTGGGAGTGATCCTCCCTCTGCTATATTTTGGAAGAGTTTGAGAAGGATAGGTGTTAGCTCTTCTCTAAATATTTGATAGAATTCTCTGTGAAGCCAAATGGTCCTGGGCTTTTGTTTGTTGGAAGATTTCTTTTTAACATCTTTATGGGGGTATAATTGCTTTACAATGGTGTGTTAGTTTCTGCTTTATAACAAAGTGAATCAGTTATACATATACATATGTTCCCATATCTCTTCCTTCTTGCATCTCCCTCCCTCCCACCCTCCCTATCCCACCCCTCCAGGTGGTCACAAAGCACCGAGCTGATCTCCCTGTGATATGCAGCTGCTTCCCACTAGCTTTCTACCTTAGGTTTGGTAGTGGATATATGTAAATGCCTCTCTCTCACTTTGTCACAGCTCACCCTTCCTCTTCCCCATATCCTCAAGTCCGTTCTCCAGTAGGTCTGTCTTTATTCCTGTCTTACCCCTAGGTTCTTCATGGCATGTCTATTTCTTAAATTCCATATATATGTGTTAGCATACGGTATTTGTCTTTCTCTTTCTGACTTACTTCACTCTGTATGACAGACTCTAGGTCTATCCACCTCATTACAAATAGCTCAATTTCGTTTCTTTTTATGGCTGAGTAATATTCCATTGAATATATGTGCCACATCTTCTTTATCCATTCATCCGATGATGGGCACTTAGACCGTTTCCATCTCTGGGCTATTGTAAATAGAGCTGCAATGAACATTTTGGTACATGACTCTTTTTGAATTTTTGGTTTCTTAGGGTATATGCCCAGTAGTGAGATTGCTGGGTCATATGGTAGTTCTATTTGTAGTTTTTTAAGGAACCTCCATACTGTTCTCCATAGTGGCTGTACCAATTCACATTCCCACCAGCACTGCAGGAGTGTTCCCTTTTCTCCACACCCTCTTCAGCATTCATTGTTTCTAGATTTTTTGATGATGGCCATTCTGACCGGTGTGAGATGATATCTCATTGTTGTTTTGATTTGCATTTTTCTAATGATTAATGACGTTGAGCATTCTTTCATGTGTTTGTTGGCAGTCTGTATATCTTCTTTGGAGAAATGTCTATTTAGGTCTTCTGCCCATTTTTGGATTGGGTTGTTTATTTTTTTTTGTTATTGAGCTGCATGAGCTGCTTGTAAATTTTGGAGGTTAATCCTTTGTCAGTTGCTTCATTTGCAACTATTTTCTCCCATCCTGAGGGTTGTCTTTTGGTCTTGTTTAGGGTTCCCTTTGCTGTGCAAATGCTTTGAAGTTTCATTAGGTCTCATTTGTTTAATTTTGTTTTTATTTGCATTTCTCTTGGAGGTGGGTCAAAAAGGATCTTGCTGTGATTTATGTCATAGAGTGTTCTGCCTATGTTTTCCGATAAGAGTTTGATAATTTCTGGCCTTACATTTAGGTCTTTAAAAAAATTTGAGCTTATTTTTGTGTATGGTGTTAGGGATGATCTAATCTCATACTTTTACATGGACCTGTCCAGCTTTACCAGCACCAATTACTGAAGAGGCTCTCCTTTCTCCACTGTACATTCCTTCCTCCTTTATCAAAGATAAGGTCACCATATGTGTGTGGGTTTATCTCCAGGCTTTCTCTCCTCTTCCACTGATCTATCTTTCTGTTTCTGTGCCAGTACCATACTGCCTTGATTACTGTAGCTTTGTAGTATAGTCTGAAGTCAGGGAGCCTGATTCCTCCAGCTCAGTTTTTCGTTCTCAAGATTGCTTTGGCTATTCAGGGTCTTTTGTGTTTCCATACAAATTGTGAATTTTTTGTTCTAGTTCTGTGAAAAATGCCAGTGGTAGTTTGATAGGGATTGCATTGAATCTGTAGATTGCTTTGGGTAGTAGAGTCATTTTCACAATGTTGATTCTTCCAATCCAAGAACATGGTATATCTCTCCATCTATTTGTATCATATTTAATTTCTTTCATCAGTGTCTTATAATTTTCTGCATACAGGTCTTTTGTCTCCTTAAGTAGGTTTATTCCTAGATATTTTATTCTTTTTTTGCAATGGTAATTGGGAGTGTTTTCTTGATTTCACTTTCAGATTTTTCATCACTGGTGTATAGGAAGGCCAGAGATTTCTGTGCATTAATTTTGTATCCTGCAACTTTACCAAATTCATTGATTAGCTCTGTAGTTTTCTGGTAGCATCTTTAGGATTCTCTATGTATAGTAACATGTCATCTGCAAACAGTGACAGCTTTACTTCTTTTCCAATTTGGATTCCCTTTATTTCTTTTTCTTCTCTGATTGCTGTGGGTAAAACTTCCAAATCTATGTTGAATAAGAGTGTTGAGAGTGGGCAACCTTGTCTTGTTCCTGATTTTAGTAGAAATGCTTTCAGTTTTTCACCATTGAGGATGATGTTGGCTGTTGGTTTGTCGTATATGGAAAGTTCCTTCTATGCCTACTTTCTGCAGGGTTTTTATCATAAATGGGTGTTGAATTTTGTCAAAAGCTTCCTCTGCATCTATTGAGATGATCATATGGTTTTTGTTCCTTCAGTTTGTTAATATGGTTTATCACATTGATTGATTTGCGTATATTGAAGAATACTTGCATTTCGGGAAGAAACCCCACTTGATCATGGAGTATGATCCTTTTAATGTGCTGTTGGATTCTGTTTTCTAGTATTTTGTTGAGGATTTTTGCATCTATGTTCATCAGTGATATTGGCCTGTAGTTTTCTTTCTTTGTGACATCTTTGTCTGGTTTTGGTATCAAGGTGATGGTGACCTTGTAGAATGAATTTGGCAGTGTTCCTCCCTCTGCTATATTTTGTAAGAGTTTGAGAAGGATAGGTGCTAGCTCTTCTCTAAATGTTTGATAGAATTCGCCTGTGAAGCCATCTGGTCCTGGGCTTGTGTTTGTTGGAAGATTTTTAATCACAGTTTCAATTTCAGTGCTTGTGATTGGTCTGTTCATGTTTTCTATTTCTTCGTGATTCAGTCTTGGCAGGTTGTGCATTTCTAAGAATTTGTCCATTTCTTCCAGGTTGTCCATTTTATTGGCATAGAGTTGCTTGTAGTAATCTCTCATGATCTTTTGTATTTCTGCAGTGTCACTTGTTACTTCTCCTTTTTCATTTCTAATTCTATTGATTTGAGTCTTCTCCCTTTTTTTCATGATAAGTCTGGCTAATGGTTTATCTATTTTCTTTATCTACTCAACAAACTAGCTTTTACTTTTATTGATCTTTGCTATTGTTTCCTTCATTTATTTTTCATTTATCTCTGATCTGATTTTTATGATTTCTTTCCTTCTGCTAACTTTGGGTATTTTTTGTTCTTCTTTCTCTAATTGCTTTAGGTGCAAGGTTAGGTTGTTTATTCGAGATGTTTCCTGTTTCTTAAGTTGGGCTTGTATTGCTATAAACTTCCCCCTTAGAACCCCTTTAGCTGCATCCCATAGGTTTTGTGTTGTCGTGTCTCCATTGTCATTTGTTTCTAGGTTTCTTTTGATTTCCTGTTTGATTTCTTCAGTGATCACTTCGTTTTTTTTTTTTTTTTTTTTTTAACATCTTTATTGGGGTATAATTGCTTTACAATGGTGTGTTAGTTTCTGCTTTATAACAAAGTGAATCAGTCATACATAAACATATGTTCCCATATGTCTTCCCTGTTGCGTCTCCCTCCCTCCCACCCTCCCCATCCCACCCCTCCAGGCTGTCACAAAGCACCGAGCCAATATCCCTGCGCCATGTGGCTGCTTCCCACTAGCTATCTACCTTACTGCGTTTGTTAGTGTGTATATGCCCATGACTCTCCCTCGCCCTGTCACAGCTCACCCTTCCCCCTCCCCATAACCTCAAGTCCGTTCTCTAGGAGGTCTGCATCTTCATTCCTGCTTTACCCCTAGGTTCTTCATGACATTTTTTTCTTAAATTCCATATATATGTGTTAGCATACGGTATTTGTCTTTTTCTTTCTGACTTACTTCACTCTGTATGACAGACTCTAGGTCTATCCACCTCATTACAAATAGCTCAATTTCGTTTCTTTTTATGGCTGAGTAATATTCCATTGTATATATGTGCCACATCTTCTTTATCCATTCATCCGATGACGGGCACTTAGGTTGTTTCCATCTCCGGGCTATTGTAAATAGAGCTGCAATGAACATTTTGGTACATGACTCTTTTTGAATTTTGGTTTTCTCAGGGTATATGCCCAGTAGTGGGATTGCTGGGTCATATGGTAGTTCTATTTGTAGTTTTTTAAGGAACCTCCATACTGTTCTCCATAGTGGCTGAACCAATTCACATTCCCACCAGCAGTGCAAGAGTGTTCCCTTTTCTCCACACCCTCTCCAGCATTTATTGTTTCTAGATTTTTTGATGATGGCCATTCTGACTGGTGTGAGATGATATCTCATTGTAGTTTTGATTTGCATTTCTCTAATGATTAGTGATGTTGAGCATTCTTTCATGTGTTTGTTGGCAGTCTGTATATCTTCTTTGGAGAAATGTCTATTTAGGTCTTCTGCCCATTTTTGGATTGGGTTGTTTGTTTTCTTGTTATTGAGCTGTATGAGCTGCTTGTAAATTTTGGAGATTAATCCTTTGTCGGTTGCTTCATTTGCAAATATTTTCTCCCATTCTGAGGGTTGTCTTTTGGTCTTGTTTACGGTTTCCTTTGCTGTGCAAAAGCTTTGAAGTTTCATTAGGTCCCATTTGTTTATTTTTGTTTTTATTTCCATTACTCTAGGAGGTGGGTCAGAAAGGATCTTGCTTTGATTTATGTCATAGAGTGTTCTGCCTATGTTTTCCTCTAAGAGTTTGATAGTTTCTGGCCTTACATTTAGGTCTTTAATCCATTTTGAGCTTATTTTTGTGTATGGTGTTAGGGAGTGATCTAATCTCATACTTTTACATGTACCTGTCCAGTTTTCCCAGCACCACTTATTGAAGAGGGTGTCCTTTCTCCATTGTACATTACTGCCACCTTTATCAAAGATAAGGTGTCCATATGTGCATGGGTTTATCTCTGGGCTTTCTATCCTGTTCCATTGATCTATCTTTCTGTTTTTGTGCCAGTACCATACTGTCTTGATGACTGTAGCTTTGTAGTATAGTCTGAAGTCAGGGAGCCTGATTCCTCCAGTTCCTTCTTTCGTTCTCAAGATTGCTTTGGCTATTCGGGGTCTTTTGTGTTTCCATACAAATTGTGAAAGTTTTTGTTCTAGTTCTGTGAAAAATGCCAGTGGTAGTTTGATAGGGATTGCATTGAATCTGTAGATTGCTTTGGGTAGTAGAGTCATTTTCACAATGTTGATTCTTCCAATCCAAGAACATGGTATATCTCTCCATCTATTTATATCATCTTTAATTTCTTTCATCAGTGTCTTATAATTTTCTGCATACAGGTCTTTTGTCTCCTTAGGTAGGTTTATTCCTAGATATTTTATTCTTTTTGTTGCAATGGTAAATGGGAGTGTTTTCTTGATTTCATTTTCAGATTTTTCATCATTAGTATATAGGAATGCCAGAGATTTCTGTGCATTAATTTTGTATCCTGCCACTTTACCAAATTCATTGATTAGCTCTAGTAGTTTTCTGGTAGCATCTTTAGGGTTCTCTATGTATAGGATCATGTCATCTGCAAACAGTGACAGCTTTACTTCTTCTTTTCCAATTTGGATTCCTTTTATTTCCTTTTCTTCTCTGATTGCTGTGGCTAAAACTTCCAAAACAATGTTGAATAATAGTGGTGAGAGTGGGCAACCTTGTCTTGTTCCTGATCTTAGTGGAAATGCTTTCAGTTTTTCACCATTGAGGATGATGTTTGCTGTGGGCTTGTCATATATGGCCTTTATTATGTTGAGGAAAGTTCCCTCTATGCCTACTTTCTGCAGGGTTTTTATCATAAATGGGTGTTGAATTTTGTCAAAAGCTTTCTCTGCATCTATTGAGATGATCATATGGTTTTTCTCCTTCAATTTGTTAATATGGTTTATCACATTGATAGATTTGCGTATATTGAAGAATCCTTGCATTCCTGGAATAAACCCCACTTGATCATGGTGTATGATCCTTTTAATGTGCTGTTGGATTCTGTTTGCTAGTATTTTGTTGAGGATTTTTGCATCTATGTTCATCAGTGATATTGGCCTGTAGTTTTCTTTCTTTGTGACATCCTTGTCTGGTTTTGGTATCAAGGTGATGGTGGCCTCGTAGAAGGAGTTAGGGAGTGGTCCTCCCTCTGCTATATTTTGGAAGAGTTTGAGAAGGATAGGTGTTAGCTCTTCTCTAAATGATTGATAGAATTCGCCTGTGAAGCCATCTGGTCCTGGGCTTTTCTTTGTTGGAAGATTTTTAATCACAGTTTCAATTTCAGTGCTTGTGATTGGTCTGTTCATATTTTCTATTTCTTCCTGATTCAGTCTTGGCAGGTTGTGCATTTCTAAGAATTTGTCCATTTCTTCCAGATTGTCCATTTTATTGGCATAGAGTTGCTTGTAGTAATCTCTCATGATCTCTTTTATCTCTGCAGTGTCAGTTGTTACCTCTCCTTTTTCATTTCTAATTCTATTGATTTGAGTCTTCTCCCTTTTTTTCTTGATGAGTCTGGCTAGTGGTTTATCTATTTTGTTTATCTTCTCAAAGAACCAGCTTTTAGTTTTATTGATCTTTGCTATTGTTTCCTTCATTTCTTTTTCATTTATTTCTGATCTGATTTTTATGATTTCTTTCCTTCTGCTAGCTTTGGGGTTTTTTTGTTCTTCTTTCTCTAATTGCTTGAGGTGCAAGGTTAGGTTGTTTATTCGAGATGTTTCCTGCTTCTTAAGGTGGGCTTGTATTGCTATAAACTTCCCCCTTAGAACTGCTTTTGCTGCATCCCACAGGTTTTGGGTCGTTGTGTCTCCATTGTCATTTGTTTCTAGGTATTTTTTGATTTCCTCTTTGATTTCTTCAGTGATCTCTTCATTATTAAGTAGTGTATTGTTTAGCCTCCATGTGTTTGTATTTTTTACAGGTCTTTTCCTGTAATTGATATCTAGTCTCATGGCGTTGTGGTCAGAAAAGATACTTGATACAATTTCAATTTTCTTAAATTTCCCAAGGCTTGATTTGTGACCTAAGATATGATCTATCCTGGAGAATGTTCCATGAGCACTTGAGAAAAATGTGTATTCTGTTGTTTTTGGATGGAGTGTCCTATAAATATCAATTAAGTCCATCTTGTTTAATGTATCATTTAAAGCTTGTGTTTCCTTATTTATTTTCATTTTGGATGATCTGTCCATGGGTGAAAGTGGGGTGTTTAAGTCCCCTACTATGAATGTGTTACTGTCGATTTCCCCTTTTATGGCTGTTAGTATTTGCCTTATGTATTGAGGTGCTCCTATGTTGGGTGCATAAATATTTACAATTGTTATATCTTCTTCTTGGATCGATCCCTTGATCATTATGTAGTGTCCTTCTTTGTCTCTTTTAATAGTCCTTATTTTAAAGTCTATTTTGTCTGATATGAGAATTGCTACTCCAGCTTTCTTTTGGCTTCCATTTGCATGGAATATCTTTTTCCATCCCCTTACTTTCAGTCTGTATGTGTCTCTAGGTCTGAAGTGGGTCTCTTGTAGACAGCATATATAAGGGTCTTGTTTTTGTATCCATTCAGCTAATCTGTGTCTTTTGGTGGGAGCATTTAGTCCATTTACATTTAAGGTAATTATCGATATGTATGTTCCTATTCCCATTTTCTAAATTGTTTTGGGTTCATTATTATAGGTCTTTTCCTTCTCTTGTGTTTCTTGCCTAGAGAAGATCCTTTAGCATTTGTTGTAAAGCTGGTTTGGTGGTGCTGAACTCTCTCAGCTTTTGCTTGTCTGTAAAGGTTTTAATTTCTCCATCAAATCTGAATGAGATCCTTGCTGGGTAGAGTAGTCTTGGCTGCATGTTTTTCTCCTTCATCACTTTCAGTATGTCCTGCCACTCCCTTCTGGCTTGTAGGGTTTCTGCTGAGAGATCAGCTGTTAACCTTATGGGGATTCCCTTATGTGTTATTTGTTGTTTTTCCCTTGCTGCTTTTAATATGCTTTCTTTGTATTTAATTTTTGACAGTTTGATTAATATGTGTCTTGGCGTATTTCTCCTTGGATTTATCTTGTATGGGACTCTCTGTGCTTCCTGGACTTGATTAACTATTTCCTTTCCCATATTAGGGAAGTTTTCAACTATAATCTCTTCAAATATTTTCTCAGTCCCTTTCTTTTTCTCTTCTTCTTCTGGAACCCCTATAATTCGAATGTTGGTGCGTTTAATGTTGTCCCAGAGGTCTCTGAGACTGTCCTCAGTTCTTTTCATTCTTTTTTCTTTATTCTGCTCTGCAGTAGTTATTTCCACTATTTTATCTTCCAGGTCACTTATCCGTTCTTCTGCCTCAGTTATTCTGCTATTGATCCCATCTAGAGTACTTTTAATTTCATTTATTGTGTTGTTCATCGTTGCTTGTTTCATCTTTAGTTCTTCTAGGTCCTTGTTAACTGATTCTTGCATTTTGTCCAATCTATTGTCCATTCTATCTCCAAGATTTCGGATCAACCTTACTATCATTATTCTGAATTCTCTTTCAGGTAGACTGCCTATTTCCTCTTCATTTGTTAGGTCTGGTGCATTTTTATCTTGCTCCTTTATCTGCTGTGTGTTTTTCTGTCTTCTCATTTTGCTTATCTTACTGTGTTTGGGGTCTCCTTTTTGCAGGCTGCAGGTTTGTGGTTCCTCCTGTTTTTGATGTCTGTCTCTAGTGGCTAAGGTTGGTTCAGTGGGTTGTGTAGGCTTCCTGGTGGAGGGGGCTAGTGCCTGTGTTGTGGTGGATGAGGCTGGATCTTGTCTCTCTAGTGGGCAGGTTCACGTCTGGTGGTGTGTTTGGGGGTGTCTGTGGCCTTATTATGATTTTAGGCAGCCTCTCTGCTAATGGGTGGGGTTGTGTTCCTGTTTTGCTAGTTGTTTGGCATAGGTTTTCCAGCACTGTGGCTTGCTGGTCGTTGAGTGAAGCTGGGTGCTGGTGTTAAGATGGAGGTCTCTGGGAGATTTTCGCCGTTTGATATTATGTGGAGCTGGGAGGTCTCTTGTTGATCAGTGTCCTGAAGTTGGCTGTCCTACCTCAGAGGCAGAGCCCTGCCTCCTGGCTGGAGCACCAAAAGCTTTTCATCCACAGGCTCAGGATAAAAGGGAGAAAAAGTAGAGGGAATTAGTAGAAGTATGAGGAAAGAAAGAAGGAAAGGAGGGTAGGAAGGAAGGAAGAAAGAAAGAAAGAAGCAAAGAAGGAAAGAAGGCAAGAAGGAAAGAAAGGAGGGAGGGAGGGAGGGAGGAAGGAAGGAAGGAGGGAAAGAAGGAAAAAAGACAGAAAGAAAGAAGATACAGTAAAAATAAAATACAGTATAATAAAGTTATTGAATTAAAAACTTCTTATTTAGAAAAAAAAAAAAAAAGGGACGGAAAGAACCTAGGACAAATGTTGGAAGCAAAGCTATACAGACAAAATCTTACACAGAAGCATACACATACACCCTCACTAAAAGAGGTAAATGGGGAAAAATCCTAAATCTTGCTGTCAGAGACCACCTCCTCAATTTGGGATGATTCGTTGTCTAAAGGAGGGAAGGAAGGATGGAAAGAAAGAAAGAAAGAACGAAGGTAAAGTATAATAAGGTTATTAAAATTAATTATTAAGAAAAAACATTTAAAAAAAAAACATGGACGGATAGAACCCTAGGACAAATGGTGGAAGCAAGACTATACAGACAAGATCTCACACAGAAGCATACACATACACATTCACAAAAAGAGGAAAGGGGAAAAAATCATAGATCTTGCTCCTAAAGTCCACTTCCTTAATTGGGGATGATTGGTTGTCTATTCAGGTATTCCACAGATGCAGGGTACATCAAGTTGATTGTGGAGCTTTAATCCGCTGCTTCTGAGGCTGCTGGGAGGGATTTCCCTTTCTCTTCTTTGTTCTCACAGCTCCCAGGGCTAAGCTTTGGATTTGGCCCTGCCACTGCGTGTAGATCGCTGGAGGGCGTCTGTTTTTTGCTCAGACAGGATGGGGTTAAAAGAGCCGCTGATTGGGGGCTCTGGCGCACTCAGGCCGGCGGGGACGGAGGGGCACAGAGTGCGGGGCGGGCCTGCGGTGGCAAAGGCCGGCGTGACTTTGCACCAGCCTGAGGTGCGCTGTGCGCTCTCCCGGGGAAGTTGTCCCTGGATCCCGGGAACCCGGCAGTGGCGGGCTGCACAGGCTCCGCGGAAGAGGGGTGTGGAGAGTGACCTGTGCTCGCACACAGGCCCCTTGGTGGCGGCAGCAGCAGCCTTAACGTCTCCCGCCCGCCTCTGGGGTCCGCGCTTTTAGCCGCGGCTTGCGCCCGTCTCTGGAGTCCGCGCCCTCAGCCGCGGCTCGCGCCCGTCTCTGGATTCCGCGCTTTCAGCCGCGGCTCGCGCCCGTCTCTGGATTCCGCGCTTTCAGCCGCGGCTCGCGCCCGTCTCTGGATTCCGCGCTTTCATCCGCGGCTCGCGCCCGTCTCTGGATTCCGCGCTTTCAGCCGCGGCTCGCGCCCGTCTCTGGGGTCCGCGCTTTCAGCCGCGGCTCGCGCCCGTCTCTGGGGTTCGCGCTTTTAGCCGCGGCTCGCGCCCGTCTCTGGAGTTCCTTTAAGCAGCGTTCTTAAACCCCTCTCCTCACGCCCCAGGAAACAAAGAGGGAAGGAAAAGTCTCCTGCCTCTTCTGCTGGTGCAGGCTTTTCCCCGGACTCCCTCCCGGCTAGCTGTGGTGCGCTAACCCCTTCAGGCTATATTCAAGCCGCCAACCCCAGTCCTCTCCCTGTGCTCCGGCCTCAGCTCTCAGCCCCGCCCGACCCGGCGGGTGAGCAGACAAGCCTCTCGGGCTGGTGAGTGCCGGTCGGCACCGATCCTCTGTGCGGGAATCTCCCCGCTTTGCCCTCCGCACCCGTTGCTGTGCACTCCGCAGCTTCGAAGCTCCCCCCTCCACCCCCCGCAGTCTCCGCCCGCGAAGGGGCTTCCTAGAGTGTGGAAACTTTTCCTCCTTCACAGCTCCCTCCCACTGGTGCAGGTGCCGTCCCTATTCTTTTGTCTCTGTTTTTTCTTTTGCCCTACCCAGGTACGTGGGGAGTTTCTTGCCTTTTGGGAGGTCTGAGGTCTTCTGCCAGCCTTCAGTAGGTGTTCTGTAGGAGTTGTTCCACGTGTAGATGTATTTCTGGTGTATCTGTGGGGAGGAAGGTGATCTCCGCGTCTTACTCTTCCGCCATCTTCCCATGCTCATCACTTCGTTTTAAGTAGTGTATTGTTTAGCCTCCATGTGTTTGTATTTTTTACAGATGTTTTCCTGTAATTGATATCTAGTCTCATGGCATTGTGGTCAGAAAAGATACTTGATACAATTTCAATTTTCTTAAATTTACCAAGGCTTGATTTGTGACCCAAGATATGACCTATCCTGAAGAATGTTCCATGAGAACTTGAGAAGAATATGTATTCTGTTGTTTTTGGATGGAGTGTCCTATAAATATCAATTAAGTCCATCTTGTTTAATGTATTATTTAAAGCTTGTGTTTCCTTATTTATTTTCATTTTGGATGATCTGTCCATGGGTGAAAGTGGGGTGTTAAACTCCCACTATTAATATGTTTCTGTCAATTTCCCCTTTTATGGCTGTTAGCATTTGCCTTATGTATTGAGGTTCTCCTATTTTAGGTGCATAAATATTTACAATTGTCATATCTTCTTCTTGGTTCGATTCCTCGATCATTATGTAGTTTCCTTCTTTGTGTCTTCTAATAGTCTTTATTTTAAAGTCTATTTTGTCTGATGTGAGAATTGCTATTCCAGCTTTCTTTTGGTTTCCATTTGCATGGAGTAATTTTTTCCATCCCCTTACTTTCAGTCTGTATGTGTCTCTAGGTCTGAAGTAGGTCTCTTGTATACAGCATGTATATGGGTCTTGGTTTTGTATCCATTCAGCCAATCTGTGTCTATTTGTGGGAGCATTTAGTCCATTTACATGTAAGGTAATTATCAATATGTATGCTCCTATTCCAATTTTCTTAATTGTTTTTGGTTCGTTATTGTAGGTCTTTTCCTTCTCTTCTGTTTCTTGCCTAGAGAAGTTTCTTTAGCATTTGTTGTAAAGCTGGTTTGGTGGTGCTGATCTCTATCAGCTTTTGCTTGTCTGTAAAGGTTTTAATTTCTCCATCAAATCTGAATAAGATTCTTGCTGGGTAGAGTAATCTTGGTTGCAGGTATTCCTCCATCATTTTCAATATGTCCTGCCACTCCCTTCCGGCTTGCAGAGTTTCTGCTGAGAGATCAGCTGTTAACCTTATGGGGATTCACTTGTGTGTTATTTGTTGTTTTTCCCTTGCTGCTTTTAATATGCTTTCTTTGTATTTAACTTTTGACAGTTTGATTAATATGTGTCTTGGCGTATTTCTTGGAATTATCCTGTATGGGGCTCTCTGTGCTTCCTGGACTTGATTAACTATTTCCATTCCCATATTAGGGAAGTTTTCAACTATCATCTCTTCAAATATTTTCTCACTCCCTTTCTTTTTCTCTTCTTCTTCTGGAACACCTATAATTCGAATGTTGGTGCGTTTAATGTTGTCCCAGATGTCTCTGAGACTGTCCTCAGTTCTTTTCATTCTTTTTTCTTTATTCTGCTCTGCAGTAGTTTTTCCACTATTTTATCTTCCAGGTCACTTATCCGTTCTTCTGCCTCAGTTATTCTGCTATTGATCTCATCTTGAGTATTTTTCATTTCATTTATTGTGTTGTTCATCATTGTTTGTTTCATCTTTAGTTCTTCTAGGTCCTTGTTAAACGTTTCTTGAATTTTGTCTATTGTATTTCCAAGATTTTGTATCATGTTTACTATCATTATTCTGAATTCTTTTTCTGGTAGACTGCTTATTTCCTCTTCATTTGTTAGGTCTGGTGGGTTTTTATCTTGCTCCTTCATCTGCCATGTGTTTTTCTGTCTTCTCATTTTGCTTATCTTACTGTGTTTGGGTTCTCCTGTTTGCAGGCTGTAGGTTCGTAGTTCCCATTGTTTTTGGTGTCTGCCCTCAGTGGCTAAGGTTGGTTCAGTGGGTTGTGTAGGCTTCCTGGTTGGGGGGACTAGTGCCTGTGTTCTGGTGGATGAGGCTGGATCTCGTCTCTCTGCTGGGCAGGTCCACGTCTGGTGGTGTGTTTTGGGCTGTCTGTGGACTTATTATGATTTTAGGCAGCCTCTCTGCTAATGGATGGTGTTGTGTTCCTGTTTTGCTAGTTGTTTTGCATACGTTGTCCAGCACTGTAGCTTGCTGGTCGTTGAGTGAAGCTGGGTGCTGGTGTTGAGATGGAGATCTCTGGGAGATTTTCGCCATTTGATATTATGTGGAGCTGGGAGGTCTCTTGTTGACCAGTGTCCTGAATTTGGCTCTGCCACCTCAGAGGCACAGCACTGACTCCTGGCTGCAGCACCAAGAGCCTTTCATCCACATGTCTCAGAATAAAAGGGAGAAAAAGTAGAGTGAAAGAATTAGTAGAAGTAGGAAGAAAGAAAGATAGAAAGAAAGAAATTAAGAAAGAGAGAAAGGAAGGAAGGAAGGAAGGAAGGAAAGAAGAAAGAAAGAAGGAAGGAAAGAAAGAAAGGAGGGAGGGAGGGAAAGAAGAAAGAAAGAAAGAAGGTAAAGTAAAATGAAATAAAGTAAAATATAATAAAGTTATTAAATTAAAAATACTTATTAAGAAAAAACATTAAAAAAAATAATGGACGGATAGAACCCTAGAACAAATGGTGGAAGCAAATGTATACAGACAATATCTCACACAGAAGCATACACATACACACTCACAAATGCGGAAAAGGGGAAAAATCATAAATCTTGCTCTCGAAGTCCACCTCCTCAATTTGGGATAATTCACTGTCTAAAGGAGGGAAGGAAGGAAAGAAAGAGAGAAAGAAAGAAAGAAAGAAGATATAGTAAAATGAAATAAAGTTATTCAAATTAATTATTAAGAAAAAAATTATAAAAAAGAAAAAAATGGACGAATAGAACCCTAGGACAAATGGTGGAAGCAAAGCTATACAGACAAAGTCTTCCACAGAAGCATACACATACACACTCACAAAAAGAGGAAAAGGGGAAAAAAATCATAAATCTTGCTCTCAAAGTCCACCTCCTCAATTTGGGATGATTTGTTGTCTATTCAGGTATTCCACAGATGCAGGGTACATCAAGTTGATTGTGGAGTTTTAATCCGATGCTTCTGAGGCTGCTGGGAGAGATTTCCGTTTCTCTTCTTTGTTCTCACAGCTCACAGGGGCTCAGCTTTGGATTTGGCCCTGCCTCTGCGTGTAGGTCGCTGGAGGGTGTCTGTTTTTCACTCAGACAGGACGGGTTTAAAGGAGCCGCTGATTAGGGGTCTCTACTTCACTCAGGCTGGTGGGAGGGAGGGGCACTGCGTGTGGTGCGAGCCTGCGGTGGCAGAGGCCGGCGTGACGTTGCACCAGCCTGAGGCCCGCCATGTGTTCTCCCGGGGAAGTTGTCCCTGGATCCCGGGAACCTGGCAGTGGCGGGCTGCACAGGCTCCCCGGAAGAGGGGAGTGGATAGTGTCCTGTGCTTGCACACAGGCCCCATGGTGGTGGCATCAGCAGCCTCAGCATCTCCCACCCATCTCTGGTGTCTGCGCTTTTAGCCGCAGCTCACGCCCATCTCTGGAGTTCCTTTAAGCAGCGCTCTCAAAACTCTCTCCTCGCGCACCAGGCAACAAAGAGGGAAGAAAAAGTTCCTTGCCTCTTTGGCAGCTCCAGACCTTTTCCCGGACTCCCTCCCGGCTAGCCGTAGTGCACTAACCCCTTCAGGCTGTGTTCACACTGCCAACCCCAGTCCTCTCCCTGCGCTCAGACCAAAGCCCGAGCCTCAGCTCGCAGCCCCGCCCACCCCAGCAGGTGAGCAGACAAGCCTCTCGGGCTGGTGAATGCCGGTCAGCACCAATCCTCTGTGTGGGAATCTCCCCACTTTGCCCTCTGCACCCCTGTTGCTGTGCTCTCCTCGCGGCTCCCCCCCTCCTCCACGTGCAGTCTCTGCCCGCAAAGGGGCTTCCTAGTGTGTGGAAACCTTTCCTCCTTCACAGCTCCCTCCCACAGGTGCAGGTCCCATCCCTATTCTTTTGTCTCTGTTTTTTTCTTTTTTTCTTTTGCCCTACCCAGGTACGTGGAGAGTTTCTTGCCTTTTGGGAGGTCTGAGGTCTTCTGCCAGCATTCAGTATGTGTTCTGTAGGAGTTGTTTCACGTGTAGATGTATTTCTGATGTATCTGTTGGGAGGAAGGTGATCTCCGCATCTTACTCTTCCGCCATCTTCCCCTCGTCCCTTGTTGGAAGATTTTTAATCACAGTCTCAATTTCAGTGATTGTGATTGGTCTGTTCATATTTTCTCTTTCTTCCTGGTTCATTCTTAGAAGGTTGTACCTTTCTAAGTATTTGTCCATTTCTTTCAGGTTGTCCATTTTATTGGCATATATTTATAGTTGCTTGCAGTAGTCTCTTATGTCCCTTTGTATTTCTGTGATATCAATTGTAACTTCTCCTGTTTCATTTCTAAACTTAGTGATTTGAGCCCTCTCCCTTTTTTTCTTATGAGTCTGGCTAAAAGTTTATCATTTTTGCTTATTTTCTCAAAGAATCAGGTTTTAATTTCATTGATCTTTGCTGTTGTTTCCTTTGTCTCTATTTTATTTATTTCTGCTCTGATCTTTATGATTTCTTTCCTTCTACTTACTTTGTCCTTTGTTTGTTCTTCTTTGTCTAATTGCTTTAGGTGTGAGGTTAGGTTGTTTATTTCAGGTTTTTCTTGTTTCTTGACATAGAATTGTATTGCTATGAACTTCCCTCTTAGAACTGCTTTTGCTGTGTCCCATAGCTTTTGGATTATTGTGTTTTTGTTGTCATTTGTCTCTAGGTATTTTTTTTATTTCCTCTTTGATTTCTTCAGTGATCCACTGTTTTTTTAGTAATATATTGTTAGGCTCCAGGTGTTTGTGTTTTTTATACTTTTTTCCTTTAATTGATTTCTAATCTCATAGTGCTGTGGTTGGAGGAGAAGCCTGATATGATTTCAATTTTCTTAAGTTTACTGAGGCTTGATTTGTGACCCAAGATGTGATCTGTCCTGGAGAATGTTCTGTGTGCCCTTCAGAAGAAAGTGTGTTCTGCTGCTTTTGGATGGAATGTCCTATAAGTATCAATTAAGTCTATCTGGTCTAATGTGTCATTTAATGCTTGTGTTTCCTTATTAATTTTCTATCTGAATGATCTATCCATTCATGTAAGTGGGATGTTAAGTTCCCTGACTATTATTGTGTTACTTTCAATTTCCCCTTTTGTGACTCATAGCATTTGCCTTATATATTGAGTTGCTCCTACTTTGGATACATCTATATTTATAATTGTTATATCTTCTTCTTGGATTGATCCCTTAATCATTATGTAGTGTCCTTCATTGTCTCTTATAACATTCTTTTTTTAAAGTCTATTTTGTCTGATATAAGAATTGCTACTCTAGCTTTCTTTTGATTTCCATTTGCATGGAATATCATTTTCCATCCCCTCACTTTCAGTCTGTATGTGTCCCTAGGTCTGAAGTGGGTCTTTTGTAGACAGTATATCTGTCTACAGATTGGGATTGTTTTTGTATCCATTCAGCCAGTCTATGTCTTTTGGTTGAATCATTTAATCCTTTTACATTTAAGGCAATTATTGATATGTGTGTTCTTAATTCCATTTTCTTAATTGTTTTTTTTTTGTTTTTGTAGGTCTTTTTCCTTCTCTTCCTTTTTTTTCTATTCTCTTGTGTTTCATGCCTAGAAAATTATTTTAGCAATTGTCATAAAGATGGTTTGTTGGTGCTGAATTTTGCCTGTCTGTAAAGTTTTTGAATTTTCAGTCTAATCTGAATGACAGCCTTGCTGGGTAGAGTATTCTTGGTTGTAGATTTTTCCCTTTCATCACTTGTAATATATCCTGCTACACCCTTCTGACCTGCAGACTTTCTGCTGAAAAATCAGTTGATAACCTTATGGGGATTCCCTTGTATGTTATATGTTGCTTTTCCCTTGCTGCTTGTAATATTTTTCCTTTGTCTTTAATTTTTGTTAGTTTTGTTAATATGTCTCAGTGTGTTCCTCTCTGGCTTTATCCTGTATGGGATTCTGTGATTCCTGGAACTTTGGTGACTATTTCCTTTGCCATGTTAGGGAGCTTTTCAACTATAATCTCTTTAAGTATTTTCTCAGGCCTTTTCTCTTTCTTCCTCTTCTGGGATGCCTATAGTTTGAATGTTGGTGCATTGAATGTTGCCCCAGATGTCTCTGAGACTTTCCTCATTTCTTTTTATTCTTTTTTCTTTATTCTGTTCTGTGGAAGTGATTTCCACCATTCTGTCTTCCAGATCACTTATCCATTCTTCTGCCTCAGTTATTCTGCTATTGATTCCTTCTGGTGTATTTTTCATTTCAGTTATTGTGTTGTCCATCTCTATTTGCTCTTTGGTTCTTCTAGGTCTTTTTAAATCATTTCTCATATCTTCTCAATCTGAGCCTCCATTTCTTTTCTGAGATCTTGGATCATCTTTACTATCTTTACTCTGAATTCTTTTTCAGGTAGATTGCATATCTCTTCTTCATTAATTGTTGTTGGTTTTTATCTTGTTCCTTCATCTTCAGCATATGTCTTTGTTCCCTCATTTTGTCAGTCTTACCATGTTTTTGTCTCCTTTTCTCAGGCTACAGGATCCTAGTTCCTCTTGCTTCTGTGTCCGCCCCTTGGTGGGTACAGTTGGTCCAGTGGCTTGTGTCATTATCCCCTCAATAGGGGTTTGATTGGTGTTGTGTTGACCATGGTCTGCCCTAGATATTGATCACGGCCTCCCCTTGGCTCTGTGGTTGTCACTGCCCTGTGAGGGGCAGTGTCTGCTTCCTAGTTGTTGGAGTAGAGGCCCCCAGATCTATTTCTTAGCTGATATTCTGATCTGTGGTGCAAGGTAGGTGGGATTGGAGCACTCCCAATGGGAAAGAAGTCACCTAGTATTCCTCCTCTGGAGCTGTTCACCTGTGAATGTGTTCTGTTGTGTCCACTTTTATCCGTTGTGCTGGCTCACAAAGTACACTATAGTTGGCACTGCTCTTGTTCCTGCCTTAACTGTGGGTATGCCTGTAATTGTCTCTGGTGACTCTCAGGCATTGCTTTCAGCAGGCCACTGGCGCAGATACACTAAGATCAGGTCCCAGGACTGCAGTAGTTGTGCACCTGTACCCACTGTGGGGTCTCTGGAGGCAGCTCAGATTCTGGCCTGACCCATGCCCTGCATTTGCATGCCTTCAAAGCCCAGAGGTGCCAAAGCCAGAACCATCCCAGCTGCAGGAGCACTTGTTGTCACTTCAGATGTTTCCTAGGTGTTGAATTTAGGATGATGTCAATGGAGGTGTGACTCTGCATTTCATGCTGCCGTGAGGAGAGATTTCTGGTCTTCTTCCTTAGCCACACACCCCCTGTGGCTCAGCTGTGCTTTCAGATCCTCTACTGGGAGGATTTCCTAGTGGGGGAACTATCCATGCCCTCTTGGGACAGCATGGGCTGGTCCTGGCACCTGCTGATGGATTTCTTAGTGGAAGGGCACTATCCACATTCTGCTCGGACAGCCAGGCAGGTTCCAGCATGCACTGATCGATTTCCTAGTTATGGAAGCTCTCAGTGCCCTCCTGGGACAGTGTGGGCAGGTCCTGGCACTGGCTGGTGGAATCTTAGTGGCTAGAGCTATCCATGCCCATCCAGGTCAGCAGGGACAGGTTCTGTGGCCTGTTGGTAGAATTCCTATTGGGGTAAGCTGTCTGAGCCCTCTGGGTCAGTGCTGAACTTTTTTAATTGGAAAATTTTTGATTACTGATTCAATGTCTTTACTTGTTATGGTACTTTTGAGAATTTTCTGTTTTTTCTTCAGTCATTTAGGAATGTTTCTATTTTATATGATTTGTCTAATATGTTGACATAATTGTTTATAGTATAGCCTTTTGACCATTTTTTATTTCTTTAATGGTGGCAGAAATGTACATACTTACATTTATGAATTTAGTTGTTTGCATCTTCTCTCTCTTTATTGTCAGTCTAGCTAAAGGTTTGATTTTGTTGATGATTCCAAAGTAACAACTTTGAAATAAAAGAAACTTGGTTTCTTTTATTCCCTTTATTTTTTTTCAATTCTCTACTTTATTTATCTCTACTTCAAGCTTTATTATTTCCTTCTTTCTGCTAACTTCAGGTTTAGTTCATCTTTTTCTAGTTCCTTTAGTTGTAAAGCAGTCTTATTCGTGAATATGAGTTCATTTTTTCTTTATAATTAGCCATTTACAGCTATAAATTTTACTCTGAGTACTATCTTCACTTCATTCCATATGTTTCAATACATTGTGTTTTTATTTTCAGTCATCTCTATGTATTTTCAAGTTTTTGTTGTGATTTCTTCTTTGATCCATTGATTTTAACAGAGTTTTGACCAGAGACATATTATGGCCACAGGAATTCGTTTCTGCAAAAATCTCCCAGTCAATAATGTGTTAAAGTGTGTATTGTTTAATTTCCACATATTTGTGAATTTTCCAGTTTTCCTTCTGTTATTGATATCTAGCTTAATTCCATTGTGGTTTGAGAAGGCACTTTGTATGATATCATTGTTGTAAAATTTATTGGAACACATTTTTTTTCCAATCACATGGTCTATTCTGGAGAATGTTCCATGTGCATTTGAGAAGAAGGTGTATTATTCTGTCATTGGGTGAATCTTGTATCTGCAATTATAATGAACTCATTTAGTAGCTCTAATAGTTTTTCCCCTGTGGATTTCATACATTTTTCTATATATAAGATCAATATAAAAAATTTGTTGTATTTCCACACACTAGCAATAAACAATCTGAAAATTAAATTGGAAATCAATTACATTTAAATAACATCAAAAGGAATAAAATATTTAAGAATAAATTTAACTTAAGAAGTTCAAGTCTTGTATACCTAAACTATAAAACATTGTGGAAAGAAATTAAAGATGTAAATATATGGAAAGACATCCCATGTTTCTGGATCAAAAGACTTGAGGTTGTTAAGATGACAATACTTACCAATTAATTTACAAATTCAAAGTAGTTCCTATCAAAATTCCAAAAGCTGTTTTTTTTTGTGCAGAAATGGAAAAATTTATTTTAATAATCATACAGAAATGCAAGTTTCCCTGAATAGCCAAAACAATCTTGAAAAGAAAAATCAAGTGTGATGATTCACATTTCCTGGTTTCAAAATTTACTGAAAACCTACAGTATTCAAAAAAGTAGGCTTCTGGCATAAAAACTGACATATAGACAAATATAACAGACTAGAGAGCATAGAAGTAAACCAACACTACTATTGATAACCAAAACTGTGAGATACAACTTCACACCCACTAGTATGGTTATAATTTTAAAAAGGAGATAACAATTGTTAGCAAAGATGTGAAGAAATTGGAACCTTCATACATTGCTGATGAGACTATAAAATGAGGCAGCCATTGTAGAAAGCAGTTTGGAGGTTCCTCAAATAGTTTAACACAGAGTTACCATATGATGCAGCAACTTCACTCCTATACACATAACCAAAAACTTATAACGTGTTCAAAATAAAAAGTTGTACACAAATGTTTTTGCTGCATTATTTATAAATGGCCACAAAGAGGAAACATTACAAATGTCCATTAACAGGCAAATGAATAAATAAAATGTATATACATACAATAAAATATAGTTAAGTAATAAAAAAGTATAAGGATTCTCTATGTATAGTATCATGTCATCTGCAAACAGTGACAGTTTTACTTCTTCTTTTCTGATTTGGATTCCTTTTATTTCTTTTTCTTCTCTGATTGCTGTGGCTAAAACTTCCAAAACTATGTTGAATAATAGTGATGAGGTTGCAGATGTCACCAAAATGGCGATATAGGAGACCCCAGCAATCTCCCTGCAAAGATCAATAATTAGACAGGAATCCATGAACAAAAACATCTCTGGGGGAGCACTAGAGTCTACTCATGAAACTTCAGAAACACAGTGGGAATAAAAACAACCTGAGAATAAATTCACAAGAAGAGAAGGAATACAACTTCATTTGGCCTGCATAATCTCATCACCCAAGCTGTCATTACTCAGTGCCAAGAGAGAACTTCCCAGCTATAAAGAGTTTCTTTCACCAGGAAAGGAACATCAGAGTGAGGGGCCACCTTCTCCAGCTGGTCAGGGAACCACAAGAAGGTTCTGTCTCAGTTTCACCCCACTGTGATCAGCAAAGCTGAGATGTATAGAGACAGCTAGGAACAAGGAAGAAAAGCAGGGGTTTCCAGTAGCAGCCACAAAGCAGGAACAATTATGGTTCACAGTGACCTGCTCTGCAGACAAACCCAGCAGCTTTTAGTACTTAAGAAACCAAGAGCCAGCAGATTTCAACAACTTTCACCCCACCTGTTTGTTGATGCCAGTTGCCTGGGTCCCTAGCTTCTCTTACCCATCCCCATCTCTGCTGGAGCCTGGAAACCACACTAACAGCCAGCCCAGGCCTCTGCAGCTATGCAAATGCAAGACACCAATCTAGAGCTCTCTGGCTGACACCTATTGCCATGCACGTGCTTGGGGGTAGCCCCTCCAAGAATACATCTGCATGCTGCTGGTCTGATGCCCATAACTTTCCTCCACTGAGGGGAGACTGTGCAGCCACAATCAGAGTATGCCAACAGCCAGGGTTCCACAGTTGCTTATGGGTCCAGATCAGCAGGCTCTGTCTTATGTCACTGGCTTACACCATTGTGCGTACCAGCATCTAGTGCCTCCAGCTGTGCAAATACACACATCTGCCATGACCCCCATCACTGGCCTCGACTGCCATGAACGCAGGGAAAAACCCAGCAGCCATGGTACTTCACACCCACAGCTGACAGCGAGCCCATAGTTGAACCACAACCATGCTGTCTGCCTTGTCACCCACACTATGTGTGTGTGTCTGCAACTTACTCCTTCCACCATACACACACCTGAAACCGGCCCCCACAGGGGAGTGTGTGCACACCACCAGCTCCAGCCACCACCACTGCCACCCTGGTTCCTAGCTATTGGTTATGGAGGCACTGTTGAGAATCCCAACAGATCATACAGTTACTGCGGACTCATCATAGTGCTCATAAAGGACCACAGTTCTTGATGCTGTGGACCTCAGTGGCCTAAGTCAAAGGGACATCACACACTCCCAGACCTGCTGCTGCCACACTGTCTTACACTTGACACTCTGCACTATTAGACAGAGGATCACAGCACACTCCAATATGTCTTTACCTGTGGTAAAATCTTCCTTTACTAAAGTCTGTCCCTAAACTCTGGAAGAGATTACTGTTTCTTCAGATGCACAGAAACCTGTGCAAAGCTTATGAATCATGAAGAATCAGGGAAACATGATTTCAACAAAGTAATAGAGTAATCCTCCTGTAACTGGCCCCAAAGAAATGGAGATCCAGGAAATGCCCAGCAAAGAATTCAAAATAATGTTCTGAAGAAACTCAGAGAGTTATAAGAGAACACAGATAAACAATATAAATATATCAAGAAACTGACCACAATCACAGAAGAAAAAGAAATAAAAGAAATCCAAATTGGAAAAGAAGAAGTAAAATAGTCACTGTTTACAGCAGGCATGATATTCTATGTAGAAAATCTTGAATATGTTACCAGAAAGTTACTAGAGCTAATCAACGAATTTAGTAAAGTCACAGGATGCAAATTTAATACACAGAAATCTCTTGCATTCCTATACACTAACACTAAGAATCAAAAAGAGAAATTAAGGAAACACTCCCATTTACCATTACAACAAAAATAATAAAATACCTAGGAATAAACCTACCTAAGGAGGCAAAAACCTGTATCCAGAAAACTATAAGATACTGATGAAAGAAAGCAAAGAGGACACAAACAGATGGAGACATATACCATGTTCTTGGATTGGAAGAATCAATATTGGGAAAATGACTATACTACCCAAAGCAATCAACAGATTCAATGCAATCCTTATCAAATTACCAATGCCATTTTTCAAAGAACATGAACAAAAAATTTTACAATTTGTATGGAAACACAAAAGACCTCGAAGAACAAAAGCAATCTTTAGAAAAAAAGAAAAGAGCTTGAGGAATCAGGCTCCAGACAGTATGGTACTGGCACAAAAACAGAAATATAGATCAATGGAAAAAGATAGAAAGCCCAGAGATAAACCCACACACCTATGGTCACCTAATACAAGACAAAGGAAACCAGAATATACAATGGATAAGACAGCCTCTTCAATAAGTGGTGCTGGAAAAACTGGAGAACTGTGTATAAAAGAATGAAGTTAGAACACTCCATAACACCATACACAAAAATAAACTCAAAATGGATTATAGACCTAAGTATAAGGCCAGACAATATAAAACTCTTAGAGGAAAACATAGGTAGAACACCCTTTGAAATAAATCACAGCAAGATCTTTTTTGACCCACCTCCTAGAGTAATTAAAATAAAAATAAACAAATGGGACTTAATCAAACTCAAAAGCTTTTGCACAGCAAAGGAAACCATAAACAAGACAAAAAGACAACCCTCAGAATGGGAGAAAATATTTTCAAAAGAAACAAAAGACAAAGAATTAATCTCCAAAATATACAAACAGCTCATGCAGCTCAATATCAAAAAAAAAGCAACCCAATGAAAAAATGGGCAGAATACCTAAATAAACATTTCTCCAAAGAAGACATACAGATGGCCAAGAAACACATGAAAAAACATTAAACATCACTGATTATTAGAGAAATGCAAATCAAAACAATAAGATATCACCTCGCACTGGTCAGAATGGCCGTCATTACAAAATCTACAAACAATAAATGCTGGAGAGGGTGTGGAGAAAAGGGAACCTTTTAATATAGCCACTATGGAGAACAGTATGGAGGTTCCTTAAAAAACTAAGAATAGAACTACCATGTGACCCAGCAATCCCACTACTGGGTATATAGTTAAAGAAAACCATAATTCAAAAAGACACAGGCACTCCAATGATCATTGCAGCACTATTTACAATATCCAGGATATGGAAACAACCTAAATGTCCATCAACAGAGGAATGGACAAAGAAGATGTAGTACATATATACAATGGAATATTACACAGTCATAAAAAAGAATGAAATTGTGTCATTTGTAGAGACATAGAACTAGAGACTGTCATACAGAGTGAAGTAAGTCAGAAAGAGAAAACAAAATATTGTATATTAACTCATATATATGGAATCTGAAAAAATTGGTATAGATGTCTTATTTACAAAGCAGAAGTAGAGACACAGAGAACAAACATATGTATAACAAGAAGGAAGGGGGGTGGAATGAATTGGGAGATTGGTATTGACATATAAACACTATTGATACTATGTATAAAATCGATAACTAATGAGAACCTACTGTATAGCACAGAGAACTCTACTTAATGCTCTGTGGTGACCTAAACAGGAAGGAAATACAAAAAAGAGGGGATAAATATATGCTTATAGCTGAGTCACTTTGCTGTACAGTAGAAACTAACACAACATTGTAAAGCAGCTATACTCCAATAAATTAAAAAAAAACAATACAAGAACAAAATGAGAACTTAACAAAGAAATAGAAAACAAAGCAAGAGAATCATACAGAAATTTTGGAGCTTAAGAATAACATGATTGAACTGAAAATTTTAATAGAGAGCTCAACAGCAGACTTGACCAAGCAGAAGAAAGATTTAGTGATCTGTAAGGCAGATCCATTGTAGTTTTTCAATCAGAGGAACAAAAAAAGAAAAGAATGGAAAGGAATAAAGAAAGCCTACAGCACTTATGGGAAATCATTATATATATATATATGTAGGCAGCATTGGAGTGCCAGAAGGAGAAGAGAGGGAGAAAGAGATAGAATGCATATTTAAAGAAATAATGGCTGAGAATTTCCCAAAAGTCAGGAAAGATTTGTACATCCAAGTTCATGAAGCTAATAGTTCACTCCAAAATTTCAATCCAAAATAATCTTTTCCAAGACACATTATAAGAAATCTGCTTAAAATCATAATAAAAAGATAATTTTAAAAGCAGCAGTAGAAAAAAAATACTCTCATACAATGGGACCCCCACAGGACTATCAACAGATTTCTCAGCTGAGATTTTACAGGCCAGGAGTGAATGGGATATAAGTCTTGAAAAAAAGAAACCTTCAACCAAGTATACTTTTCTCAGCAAAGTTGTCCTGTAGAAATGACAGTGAGTTAAAATTTTCCCAGACAAAACCTGAGGGAGTTCATCACCACTACTTCTGCTTCACAAGAAATGCTGAAAGAAGTTCTTTAGGCTGAAACAAAAGGTTTCTAATTAGTAACATGAAAACATAAGCAAATATATAAGACACTGGTAAAGGTAAACATATTGTAACATTTAGAAATGAAAGAAGAGATATTACAACTGATCATGCTTTATGATATTATAATGTGTTATTGAATTCAGTTTACTAGTATTTGGGGGAGGGGGATTTTTGCATCTATATTCATCAGGGATATTGGCCTGTAATGTTCTTTTATGTCATGCTCTTATGGCCTTGGTTTGAGAATAATGCTGGCCTCATAAAGTTAGGTTGGATATGTTTCATCCTTTTTAATATTTTGGAAGAGTTTGTGAAGGATTGGTGTAAATTTTCCTTAATTTTTGGTATAATACACACATGAAGCCAACTAATCCTGGACTTCTCTTTGGTGGGAGGTTTATTATTACTGCTTCAAACTCCTTACTCATTATTGAACATTTCAGATTTCTATTTCTTCATAATTCAATCTTGATAGGTTGTATGTTTCTAGGAAGTTATTCTTTTCTTCTAAGTTATCCATTTTTGGGGCATATAACTGATGATAGTAGTCTTAATGATTCCTGTTTGGTCTTGGGCTGAATCAATTTTTCACAACCTCCTTCATGGGTCCCAAAGCTCCCACAAAGGCACTTTTGTCCATGGATGGCTGCAAAATTTTTGTTATTGTCAGAGGATATGAGTAGGGAACTTACTATATTGCCATCTTGCTCAAAATTATATTATTTTGCACAACCTGAAGATCTAATAATATGAGCTTAAACTATTATACCTCTGAAGTATGGAATGCAATGTAGTCATTTAAAAATATTCTGTATTGTAGAAAATGATGTGATGTTATGTGAATTAAATAGGTTCCAAAATTAAATGTACAGGGAGACTTCTGATTTCTGGTCTGGCATGTAAAGAGCTTAGAATTTGTCACTATCATCATCACAATAAGCAAAAACGTGAACTGAAAATCAACACCTTTTCTTATATCCATCAGAGAATTGAGGTTGTAGGGTGAACAACTGCTAGGAAAACTGGAGAGACGGATGCTGAGAATCACAGCTTACCAGTAGCAGAAGTCTTCCCCTAGAGCCAGTAGAAGTTGGAACATTAAACTCTAACGGATGAATTGCTAGAGGCTCAGGGAGTACAAGCTTCAGATTTAAAAACTTGGTGTGACTAGTCTTAGTGCAGCCCCCAAAACTTTGGAAGTTTTATCTCTAGGAGCCCCAACAAGTTCTCAGGGTGAAGGTTGGAGAAAAATCCTCTCATGCTTCTGGCACAGGGAGGAGAAAGATAACCATTTGGAAAAATATCCAGAGCATTCTGTTCTCCTTAACTATGGCCCTTCCTAAAACAAAACAAAACAACAACAAAAACACAAACTAATCATCAGAGACCAATCCACTTATTTTTTTACCAGAGCCTATCAGACCTCAGAGAAGGTAAATACCCAACACCAACCCCCTTAATTTGTCCTGGCTCACCTAATGTGAGAAAATCTAAGAGGCAACTGTGAATGTCACAACCCCTGGACACATGCTCCTATATGACTGAGACCTAATTATAGTAGTATAGCATGCTTCCTCTCACTCACACCTTACCACCATATTGATCTGGATCTTCTATAATAATAGTGGATTACAACTTATACTGCAAGGATAAAACCTTCTTTAAAAGAAGTCTCTAGGGAAACCCAAAGACAACAGAAGAAGCAAAAACAAGGACACTAGAGAAAAATGTAGCCTCTTCCAACTGCAGCTTCAGCAAACAGTAAACACAGACTATCTCCAGCCAGATGAACATAAATCCTTGCATTAAAGTTTATTTACCTCTGTTCCTTTTACCCAATACATTGCAACTGAGTTTTAACAAAAAATTACAAGGCAGGCTAAAAAGCAAAAACACAGTTTGAAAATACAAAACAAGTATCAGAACTGGACTAAGATATGGTAGAGATTTTGGAATTGTCAAGTGGATTTAAAATAATTATGGGGCTTCCCTGGTGGTGCAGTGGTTGAGAGTCTGCCTGCTGATGCAGGGGACACAGGTTCGTGCCTGGGTCCGGGAAGATCCCACATGCTGTGGAGCGGCTGGGCTCGTGAGCCATGGCTGCTGAGCCTACGTGTCTGGAGCCTGTGCTCCACAACGGGAGAGGCCACAACAATGAGAGGCCTGCCTACCACAAAAAATAAAAATAAAAATAAAATAATTATGATAAATATGCTAAGAACTCTAATAGAAAATGGACAATGTGGGAGAGCACATGGGTAATGTAAGAAGACAGATGCAAATAATAAGAAAAAAAATGATATGTTATAAATCAAAAACACTGTAAAAAGAAGTGAAGAATGTTTTCAATGGGCTCATCAGTGGAGTAGACATGGCCAAGGAAAGAATCAGTGAGCTTGAAGATGTGCCCATAGAAACTTCCAAAACTGAAATGAAAAGAAATGATCTAACAGATATAAAATAGCCATTTATTTCAAAATAATAATAGCAACCATGTATTTGGTGATTATAATTTATGGATAAAAAAATGAATAACAAAAATATTATAATAGATGGGAGGGAGGAATTGGGAATAATCTGTTACGAGGTACTTACACTACCTATGAAGAGGTATAGTGTTATTTGAAAGTTGACCTAGATTAGTTGTAAGTGTATAAAGCAAGCTCTAGGGCATCCACTTAGAAGTTATTAAAATAAGCTTATTTGAAGTGCTAAGTAAGAAGATAAAAATGAAATCATCGAAAATGCTCAATTAGGGCTTACCTGGTAGCGCAGTTGTTGAGAGTCCGCCTGCCGATGCAGGGGACACGGGTTTGTGCCCCGGTCTGGGAAGATCCCACATGCCGTGGAGTGGCTAGGCCCGTGGGCCATGGCTGCTGAGCCTGTGCATCCGGAGCCTGTGCTCCACAACGGGAGAGGCCACAACAGTGAGAGGCCCGCGTACCGCAAAAAAAAAAAAAAAAAAAAAAAAAGTTCAATTAAAGCAAAAGAAACCGGAACACAAAATGAGTGTCAAATAACAAGGGAAATGGATTGAACACATTTAAAAATGTAGTAGATTAAACCAACTATATTAATAATTACTTTAAATGTGAATGGTCTAAATATGCCAATTAAAAGACAAATTGTTAAAGTGAATATCATGACACAACTATATTTTGTATTAAAAAGTATGTACAATATGATTCCAATTATTATCATTATTTTTTTGCTGTATGCGGGCCTCTCACTGTTGTGGCCTTTCGTGTTGCAGAGCACAGGCTCCGGATGCGCAGGCTCAGTGGCCATGGCTCACGGGCCCAGCCGCTCCGTGGCATGTGGGATCCTCCTGGACCGGGGCACGAACCTGTGTCCCCTGCATCGGCAGATGGACTCTCAACCACTGCGCCACCAGGGAAGCCCTGATTCCAATTTTTTAAAAGCTTTACATACCTTTCCCTACTTTATCTTGATAATAAATGGAAGCAAGATGAAAAGATCAAAAGTTATTGGTGATTGTATATCAGTGGTAAAATTCTAGGCTAAAATTTTTAATTTTCCTTTTACATGTTTTGGAAATTACTTATAATGAGATATTATTTCCCTAATGAGAAAAAATAAATTTTATGAAAGTAACAATGCAATTGGGAATGTTTGTGCATTTTATAAATTTGTGTCTAACTTTTATGGACAAAGTTACCTATGAATGTCAGGACTCAAGTCGAATAATAAAACATGGCTGGCCTTAGTTCTAGATTTTCTTAGCAGAAAGCTTATTAATACCTAGTTTAAGTTTTAAAAATAAACATGTATCTTTGTGTCCACCTAGAGAGGTGGGATAGGGAAGGTGGTAGGAAGATGCAAGAGGGAGGAGATATGGGGATGTATGTATATGTATAGCTGATTCACTTCGTTTTACAGCAGAAACTAACACACCATTGTAAAGCAATTATACTCCAATAAAGATGTTAAAATAAATAAATACCTATAATAACATTCCATAATCATTGTAGCACCGTTAGGAAATGAGAAAAAGAAAAAATTATATATAATACCCTTTCCAACATTAGAGTGTAGCACTTACAGATTTACAGATGTCTGTCTGTGTGTATGTGCATGTGTGTGTGTTTCTGTGTGACTATGACACCCATAGATTCTATTTTCTCTTGATACAAAAAATCTACTGTGAGTAATATTGCATATTTATTTTCATATAGTTATGGCAAGGATTTAATAGAAAAATTATGAAAGAGAATTACTAAGTCAGAGTGTATGCACATTTATAAAGCTTTAAAAACATATTGATAAATTATCCTCCAAAATGTTAACAATAAACATGATCTACTGCAATGTTTGAATGATTTTTTTCACACATCTTCATTAACCGTAGAGATAATTATTATTTCATTTTGTTAATATTATATGTAAAAGAGGATTTCTCATTTCAATTTGCATTTTATTATAAGTGATGTTGGGCATGTTTCACATTTGAATATTCTAATAATTTGATGAATCTGTCCATTTTTTATTTAACTTTTCTTATTTATCATCAATAACTTTATATATTAAAGTTATAAACCCCTTCTCAGTATGTTTTGCAAATATATTACCTGTTATTTTTCTTTGACTTTTGTTTTATATTATGTTTAATATACAAGTATAGTTTATTGCCAAGAGTCAAATCCATAAGTCTTCTCCTTTATGGTTTCTGCCTCAGGAGTTATGCTTAGAGAGCCCTGCTTCACAACACAATATAGATATTAATCTGTATTAGTTTAATTACTTTTATGGTTTCTTTAAAAAATGAGACTTTTAAAGTTAGCAGTGATTACACTTGCAAATTTTATGTAAGCACATTTAAATACATCTCATAATGAAGCAAATGACTATGATTCTTAAAGAGAATGTTGACTAGTATAAAAATATTCTACAACTACAAGCATAATATTCTGCATAGATACAGATATACATGTATATCTGTATATAGGCAAATCAACTTTTTTTTTCCTCTCCTTTATAAGCATCTATATTGTCAGTATAAGGATATGTGCACATACATGTTAATGACATATTGATGCTTTAGCTGTAATTTTTCACTTGTCATCATGGTTATATCCTAAAACATTCTACCGTGACTGTTTTTCAAAACATTGCTGGATTTACACATTCGGCATGGCATCAATCCACTTACATACATTTGAGGACTGTTAATTTAAAATCATAGTAACACTTTTATATGTATTGTTATATTCCATACAGTCAAAATAGACCATGTAATTGGAAAGTGTACTCTTGTTAGCTGCCGTACATCTTCTATACCAATTATCAACTAAAATTTCCTGTAGTAACTATTTTAGATAAATTGTAGATCCAATAAGCCTGTCCTGATGCTGCTGCTGATGATGACTTTTAGCAATTTAGTTAGAGAAAACTAATATTAAATAGATGCTTGTGGCTTTTAATCTGTACATAACTGGAGCATTTTAATTTTCAAACTGGAATCACTTAGTACTGGATAAAAGTAATATGCTTTGTCTTCAGCTTTTCACTGGAGATTGTTATCCTGCAAAGAAACTGCTCTTTTTTAGAAAAATAAATCTAAATTCATTCAACAGCAATCCATTGCTGCAACTTGTCATTAGGTATTGTGAGACAGGCCATGTTACAAATGAATATTTTAAACATTAAATTGCATAATAAGTAATTCTGTGAAGATGGCTATTGGAGTTATGCTTTTATGGCATGAAAGTTGCTGCAGTGCCTTAGGGTCTCTACAGATGATCTCTCTGGACTACAGTCACAGATATACAGTTTACTCTTTTCTGTATTAGTCCCTGGGGCCTCCCTCAGATATAGGGTACATTCACCATGAAAGAAAATCCCACTGAAAAACAAATACTATTATGGAGCTCTTTGACATCCTTGAAATGGAAATATTATTCACCATGTAGGGGTGTTTTCTGGCAGCCTGATTCACATGGGAGTTACACAAAGGTAACATTTGTGTTCTTATTAATTAATTTGAATGTCATATTTAGGAACCAGTGGTTGCTCACTGATAATCCTAATTTGCTCATATTGAATGTGTGAAAAACTCAGCAAAACAAAATATTAGTTACAAACCATTTAATTAGGTAAGGCTGAGAAATTTGTGTTTTATATCCTGGCCTGTCAATCTTTATCAGTAGCAAGCTAATAAGACCTTTATAGACTTCTCCTATAAATCCTAATAATTCTCTAAATGTCATTTGCCAGTAGTTTGATGTTTAAAATTCTTCTTGGAAGGGTAAATTAGAAGTCAATGACATACCACCAAGCTAATATCAGTGTAGTTTAGAGAAATGTAAAGCAAGGTTTGAGGGAAAATACTAAAATTAAAGTTATGGGAAGTTAAAGAAAATGCAGGCAGTTGGCTCTTGAAGTTCTTTATGAAATGCCTACCATTAAACTTTATTTTTAATCCTTAGGTTATACCAGTGAAAATTCACTGGGAGTTTAGTCATAAGAGAAAACAGTACTTCTCCTTCAATCAGCACTGTGAGAATTGATAAACTTATACCCAGAGGCTTCATGCTAACAGTTCACGGAAGGTTAATGATACAGATGGGCCTGAACTGACATTCTAGGTGTGTTGAAAAGTTTGCTGCACTGTGACAGAATATCAGATGTCATTCCATCAACATTTTCTTTTACTATTTGAGCATAACAGGAACATTGACAACTTGGAATTCAGAAAAGATGGTTTATAATCTCTATTTATTTTACTGTGGAATTCTAAGAGCTAGTCTTAACAAGAAAAGATAAACAAAGCCTTCCATTGGGCATCTTGTGCTATGGTATTAAAAGAAATGTTAAAAATGAAAAAAAAAATCTTGGCCTAAGTCAGAAATCTTTTAAAAACTCCAGCATCCCCTAAGACAGGAATGACTGGTAACATTTGATAATCTCCTCTCCTCAATATTTTCCTTTAAATATAACTCCATTTCCTTGGAGTATGAAGGAAAATTTCTTCCTTTCAATCCCTCCACTTACATCCTTTGTTTCTTAATTTTGGCTGCAACTGAGAACTGTGACTTTAGGAGGTAAATGAATAACTATTTTTCTGAGTTCTAGAAAAATCTGTTTTGAGCAGAAGGATCCACAATTGGAGTTTATTGTGGATTTTTAGCACTCAATAACAGCTTCAACTGGAAAGCACATCATGGTGGTTAAAACATTCAATCATGGGCTTCCCTGGTGGAGCAGTGGTTGAGAGTCTGCTTGCTAACTCAGGGGACATGGGTTCGAGCCCTGGTCTGGGAGGATCCCACATGCTGCAGAGCAACTAGGTCTGTGAGCCACAACTACTGAGCCTGCGTGTCTGGAGCCTGTGCTCCGCAACAGGAGAGGCCGCGATAGTGAGAGGCCCATGCACTGTGATGAAGAGTGGCCCCCACTTGCTACAACTGGAGAAAGCCCTCGCACAGAAATGAAGATCCAATGCAGCCCAAAAATAAAATAAATAAATAAAACATTCAATCATTTCTTCACAGGTAATACAACACACATTAAAAGAATGAGTACTGTGTGCCAGGTGCTGTGCTAATTGCTCAATAAAAGCATTATCTCATTCATTCAGCATACTTTTATTGAGTGTTCTGAGAGCTGTTGTAGATATTGGGATAATTATAGAGTACAGATGATCTCTAGTCTAGTGAGGAGATGAATACAATACAAATAATCAGTATACTGTCACCCGCTAGTAACGGCATTAAAAGCTACCATTATGTTAAGTGTTAGGCACTGTTCAAATTATTTAAATAATTTTAAGCCTCATACCAATCCTGTGAAGTGCGTACTGTTACCTACATTTCAGACAAATTAAAACTCAGAATAATTAAATATTTTGTCTAATGTCACAGAGATAGCTTCAGGTCTCAAACTTATTTGTCTGGTTCCAAAGCCTGTGTACATTAACAGGGAAAAGTGTAAAGGGTTATGAAGTCAATAAAAAATGGGTTTTGTGAAGAATTTACAGAGAGGAAAATAATTGTGCTGAGTTTCAAAGGTTGAGGTAGGAGCTCACCAGATGGAGAAGAGATACTGGCAAGGCTAAATTTTGTATTGAAAATTGACAACACACATAATAAAGTTGAATGTAAAAATGCATGCTAATAATTGTATTTTTCATAGAGTGATATTAAATAGCAACTAAAAAACACCATGTCAGGATTAGAGAGAGGCTGTGGTAGAAAGGAAAACCCTTTATATGTACATTTAATGGCACTTCTTCCCTGCTTTTTGAACAAGGTCATACATTTTCATTTTTCATTGGACCTCACAAATTATGTAGCTGGCCTTAGGTGCTAATCATTTTAGGCAGAAAGAACATGAGATACAAGGAAATGGAGGCATTAAATCTTTCATCTTGCTTAGGTTGTGGGTGCATGTTTGGTATGTGAGGGAATGTAGTAGGAATTAGGGTGGAAAAAGTAAGACTGCCTTGTATGTCATCCCCAATTAAGGAGAAGGCATTGAAAGCTTATGACTAATAATAACATGACCCAAATAAAATCCTGGAAAGATCTCTCTAGTAGGTGGGTTTATGATGAAATGAATGAGAAAGACTAGAATCTGAAAGACCAGATAGGCTCTGAAATTCTCTGGGTAGGAGAAAATAGGGGTTTGAACTAATACAGTGGCAATTTGGAAGAAAATTATTTTGAAAGATATTTCTAAGACAGAACTGACCGGATTTGCTGGTTGATTCAATGTTGGTAATAAAGAAAAGGAAGGATTCAAGAATGTCTCTGAGGTTTCTAACTTGAGAGATGCAGGGATGGTTACGCCTTAACTAAGAAAAGGATTATACCAAAAGGAGCATGTGTGTGTAATGTGCAAATGGAGAAGTACAGCAGACACTTGGAAATATGAGTCCAGAAATGTTTGTGTTCCAGTAAGACTATATGTTGTGACTTCGGCAAAAATTTTGAATTATCTGTCTCTGATTTCTGGCCATTCATCTTCTTCACAAGTAGTTTCTAATTCCAAAATAAGAGAATCAGCCTGAGAAGCTAAAACCATAGCATGTATTCCTTTAGGATATGATCTAAAGTTTTATTCTTACTAACATTAAATCAGCTTGAGTATACATCCCTGAGACCCATGTCATTCATGCCATACTTAGAGAAAAGTTCTGAAAAGCATCAGGGATGTATAATGACGGGATATATGGAAATAAAGGAACTAATATTTCCTTAGAAACATATTGAATAGTTAACATTAAATGAAATGATTTATGAAAAGACAACTTGTCAAATGCCTACACAAATATCTGTTATGGTTTTAGTCATGTAAGATAAAACTTGTCACCCTCACCATTGAGGATAGAGAGTAAAACATATTTTCTCTTCTCACAGTTGCAAATATCATAAGAAATAAGGAAGGGTGATTTAATCTGGGAAGATGTTTGAGCCTTGAAGCACTGGAAGCTTTTAGGAGCTTCAGAAACCCTCAAGCCCTATGGACTATGGAGTGAGTATCTTGTATTTGGGGCTATCTCTAATTTTGGGGAAATAGTGGATCACAGAGAAGGGAAAATCAAGGGATAAATAGAGGTGAGGACACTTTAGGCTTATTTTTTCTTAGCGTATGAAGATACTAAAAAAGGAAGGATTTTAGGGAACAGAGGTAGAGTTTTTCTGGAAATAAATTGTATCTTTTCTCTGATCACCTAGTTAATGGTGCTTGTCCTTCAGGTTACAAGTCAGATGTCATTTTCTCTGCGAAGTCTTCCTTGACCTCCAGGTCTTAGTTAAATGTTCCCCCTGTGTGCTCCCCCAGAAACATTTATTCCCACCCAATATCACACAAAACAGTTCAATTATTTGTAAGGACTGTGAGGTTCCTGCAGACAGGGTCCATTGCTACCTTATCCATCACCACATCCCAACATACAGCATAGAGCTCCATAAGTATTTGTATGAAAGACTGAATAGATGCATGGAAGAAATGAGTGAATATATGGTCTATTTTGGAGGAATCTGAGTCTTTGCATAAATGGGCATATTAAACATTCAGAGACCCACACCAGGAGATTCTGAATGTGACAGGAGATTTCAACCAGCCAAAAGGTAGGTAGGGGAGAATGGACATTGTTAGAACCAGTCACAGAGACAGTAAAAGTTATAGTTGCCTGCTGGACATAGAAGGAAGAGTCAAGCAAACTGAAATGCTGGCTTCCATGTATGTTAACCCATAAGAAAAAATAATTACGATCCTGAATCATAAAGAAAATATAAATTAGGCCTTAGAACATGTGGAAGTGAGACATACATGGTATATATGTGATTGCTTTTTCCTCTATTAGTCCTCCCGCCAATATTTTAATGTTTAAAATAATGATTTTAGTAAATCAAAACAGTAGAGTTTGGCATAAAAAGAGCCACATATATCAAGGGAACAGAATAGAGAGCACATAAATAAATACACACTTATATGGTCAATTAATATATAACAAAGGTGATAGGAATATACAATGAGGAAAGGATAGGTTTTTTAATAAAGGGTGTTGGGAAAATTAGACAGCCACATACAAAGAATGAAACTGGACTACTGTCTTACACCATACACAAGACTCAACTCAAAATGGATTAAAGACTTGACTGTAAGACTTTAAACCATAAGATTCCTAGAAGAAAACATATGATGAAAGCTCCTTGACATTTGTCTTGGTAATGATTTTTTGGATTTGACACCAACAGCAAAAATAAAAAAGGTGAGACTACATCAAGCTAAAAAGCTTCTTTATAGCAAAGGAAACCATCAAAAAATGAAAAGCAACCTATGGAAAGGGAGAAAATATTTGCAAATCACATATCTGATAAGGGATTAATATCCAAAATACATAAAGAACTCATATAACTCAGCAAAAAAACAACAAAAAAACAAACTATTTGATTAAAAAATGGTCAGAGGAACTGAATAGACAGTTTTCCAAAGAAGATATCCTCATGGCTAACAGGTACATGAAAAGATGCTCAGCATCACTAATCATCAGGGAAATGCAAAACAAAACCACAATGAGATATCTACCTCATACCTGTTAGGACATCTATTATCAAAAAGATAAGAAATAGTACAGTGGAGAAAGGACAGCCTCTTCAAGAAGTGGTGCTGGGAAAACTGGACAGGTACATGTAAAAGTATTAGATTAGATCACTCCCTAGCACCATACACAAAAATGAGCTCAAAATGGATTAAAGACCTAAATGTAAGGCCAAAACTATCAAACTCTTAGAGGAAAACATAGGCAGAACACTCTATGACATAAATCACAGCAAGATCCTTTCTGACCCACCTCGTAGAGAAATGGAAATAAAAAGAAAAATAAACAAATGGGACCTAATGAAACTTCAAAGCTTTTGCACAGCAAAGGAAACCATAAACAAGACCAAAAGGCAACCCTCAGAATGGGAGAAAATATTTGCAAATGAAGCAACTGGCAAAGGATTAATTTCCAAAATTTATAAGCAGCTCATGCAACTCAATAACAAAAAAACAAACAACCCAATCCAAAAATGGGCAGAAGATCTAAATAGACATTTCTCCAAAGAAGATATACAGACTGCCAACAAACACATGAAAGAATGCTCAACATCATTAATCATTAGAGAAATGCAAATCAAAACTACAATGAGATATCATCTCACACCGGTCAGAATGGCCATCATCAAAAAATCTAGAAACAATAAATGCTGGAGAGGGTGTGGAGAAAAGGGAACACTCTTGCACTGCTGGTGGGAGTGTGAATTGGTTCAGCCACTATGGAGAACAGTATGGAGGTTCCTTAAAAAACTACAAATAGAACTACCATATGACCCAGCAATCTCACTACTGGGCATATACCCTAAGAAACCAAAAATTCAAAAAGAGTCATGTACCAAAATGTTCATTGCAGCTCTATTTACAATAGCCTGGAGATGGAAACAACCTAAGTGCCCATCATCGGATGAATGGATAAAGAAGATGTGGCACATATATACAATGGAATATTACTCAGCCATAAAAAGAAACGAAATTGAGCTATTTGTAATGAGGTGGATAGACCTAGAGTCTGTCATACAGAGTGAAGTAAGTCAGAAAGAGAAAGACAAATACCGTATGCTAACACATATATATGGAATTTAAGAAAAAACAATGTCATGAAGAACCTAGGGGTAAGATAGGAATAAAGACACAGACCTACTGGAGAACGGACTTGAGGATATGGGGAGGGGGAAGGGTGAGCTGTGACAGGGCGAGAGAGAGGCATGGACATATATACACTACAAATGTAAGGTAGATAGCTAGTGGGAAGCAGCCGCATGGCACAGGGTTATCGGCTCAGTGCTTTGTGACTGCCTGGAGGGGTGGGATAGGGAGTGTGGGAGGGAGGGAGACGCAAGAGGGAAGAGATATGGGAACATAAGTATATGTATAACTGATTCACTTTGTTATAAAGCAGAAACTAACACACCATTGTAAAGCAATTATACCCCAATAAAGATGTTAAAAAAAAAAGATAAGAAATAAGTGTTGGAGACAATATGATAAAAAGGGAACACCTGTGCATTTTTGGTGGGAATGTATAATGGTGCAGCCACTATGGAAACCAGTATGAAGTTTCCTCAAAAAATTAAAATTAGAACTACCATATGATTCAGCAATTCCACTTCTGGGTATTTATCTGAGGGAAACAAAAGCACCATCTTCAAAACATACCTGTACCTCCATGTTCATTGCAGTATTATTTACAATAGACAAGACATGGAAACAACCTAAGTCTTCATCAACGAATTAATGGAAAAAGAAAATGTGGTATATGTATATAATTCAGCCATAGAAAAGAAGGAAATCTTGCCTTCTGGATGGACAACTTGGATGGACCTTGACAGCATTATGTTAAGTGATAAAAGTCAAACAGAGAAATACAAATACTGTATTATCTCACTTATATGTGGAATCTGGAAAACTTGAACTGGTAGATACAGAGAATATATTGGTGGTTGACAGAGGTGGGGGATGGCAGGTAGATGAAATGTGGGTAGGATATCAAAATATCAAAACTTCCAGATATAAGATGAATAATTCCTGGGGATGCAATGTACAACATAGTGACTATAAAAAGTAATAATTTTAGCTGTTGGGAAAATTTATTTATGGACCACAGCTTGTTCCCTGTCAAAGTCTAATTGTGTGGTATTACTGTTAGGCAACCCTTGATTTCCACCTAGAATGTGTTCAATAGTTTCATTGGTGACTGGGTTGTTCCTAACGAAAAATACATTTTCCCTATCAATCTTGTCATTTACAATGTTTACCTTCTAAAACCAACAAAAAATACAATTAAACCAATTGGATAGCTGATCTGTAGATAGAACAATAAGTCATTTAAAACTCCCAGTTACCTATCAAATCTAGCAGTCTTGTCCATGGGAAAAAATCAGCCTTATGTTGAGTTCTGTATTAGACCTAAAGTATATAGAAACCAGTGTATCTTTAGCAGCAGGGTATGGAATTATTTATTTCCCATTTCAGGTTACTGAGTGATGGAAGCAAGGAGTTTCATGGTCTGTGAATGTTTTAGAGGCCCTGACTTTGGGGTTAGCCTGGACACAGAAGTACAGGTGGTAGGGGATGGGCAAGGGTTCATTGGGAGCTTGTCTTCTCAGGTGGTACAACAGTCTACATCTACAAGTAGCAAAAAGAGTGAAACCTTCGATGGTAGGAAAGGAGATGAAGGAAAGCTGGAGCTGTTTTCATGCACTGTTATGCTACTTAGAATTCAAGGGTTGCTTGTATTAGTAAAGGTGAAAGAATTAGGTTAATTGAGTCTTCAGCTGAAATGTCTTATTTCAAATAAAACTCAGTTTATAGCTTATGATTTTTTGATGTTTGTAGAACCTTAAATCCAAATATTAAATCTTACCAAGAACATATTCTTCATATTGACTGACCCACAGGATACCTGATATTTTCACAGTTAACTAAGATTTTAAACATCTATGGAAATTAATAGTGAGTGTGTCATCCTTAATTACAACAAATACTGCTTACAAATTAAAAATATGTAGAGGAAAATATGAAAGTATTATTTTATGGCTTGTAACTGTTTCTCTTCCTGTACCATTAATTCAATCCATCCATTCAATCCATTTTACACTACTCTCAGATTAATCTCTCAAATGGGTTCCTACTATGTGCTTATTGCTACCTATTCAAGGTGCTCTGTAATTTAGTCCCATCTTAACTACCAAACCTTATCTCCCACTATGTTTGGACAAGATTCTGTGCTTCCTTTTAGTGGATTCCTCACTGTTTCATGAATAATACATACTGCTCCAATTTTTTTCTTTTTTTTTTTTTGATAAGGATATATTTATTTTAAACCATTGCATAAGATTCAGCTTAAGAATCATAAATGCCCCTTGCATTGTACATGACTGGTTTTAAATTTTTTTATTTTATTTATTTTTTTATACAGCAGGTTCTTATTAGTTATCCATTTTATACATATTAGTGTACATATGTCAATCCACTACAATTTCTTACTCTCTGGCTTAGCAGGTGCTGATCTCTTATCTTCACCCACCCCCAGTCCTACTTGTTCTTTAATGCTCTATTCAAGTTTCATAATGACTGCCCATTATCCTTGCATATAACATGTTCTTTCTCCTTTAGCCTTTGTACCATGCATATTGACATTTAATTATTTAGCATTTATAGTGATTTCTAATTATTTATAATGTAAACCCTTTAACTCAATTGGAAGTTGCTTTAACTCTATTGGAGTTTTTTGTTACATAAAAATTATATTTTCAATGTTTGGCATTGAATGGCACCTAAATACTTTCTTTTAATTTTCATTCTCCCCTTTGACTTATTAAGATAGATTTTTTTTGGTGTGTTCATGTTGCTTTGGAATTTCAAAGATCTTCATTCACATTCTGCTAATCTCAGATGCCATGGCAATCCAAGAGTCAAGCTCTAATGTATTTTTTTATTTTTTATTTTTATTTATTTATTTATTTATTTTTTGCAGTACGTGGGCCTCTCACTGTTGTGGCCCCTCCCATTGCGGAGCACAGGCTCCGGACACGCAGGCTCCAGACGCGCAGGCTCAGCTGCCGTGGCTCACGGGCCTAGCCGCTCCGGCATGTGGGATCTTCCCAGACCGGGGCACGAACCCGTGTGCCCTGCATCGGCAGGCGGACTCTCAACTACTGCACAACCAGGGGAGCCTCCACTATTTTTAAGCATACATTTTACCCAAAGTGTTTTAACTCGTTTTATTAAAAAAAATCATCCAAAGGTAAAGAAATATTTTCTCCATCATAATATAAAGAATTATCATGACACAGCCTGAAAAGTTCATTAGTTGAGTTCAACTTCATCTGTGCTTATTGTAGTGCATACTGGTCACCATGGCTCTCTGATTAAAGTAAGTGAGAGAAGTTGTCGATAGATTTATTTTAAAGATTTTAATAAATATGCCTGATATACCAGACAGTCTTACCATTGCTAAATCAGTACATTTGCCTTTCTGGAATTTCTGCCTCCTGTACTTCTGATGTATCAGGGCTTAAAACAGGGTCCCAGGTCTGTATTCCCAATTCTATTATTATTTAGTTTAAAACTAGAAACTTTAGAGAAGTATTGCAATATACTTAGATAAAGTATAAAAAGGGGAAATCTTACATGGCTAGTGGAGGCCGAGAAAGGGGACTTTTTATTTAAACCTTTAAAGAGCTGAGATTCAGAATTATCATCAACATTTAGGCATTTTATATTTGAAATGACTACCACCCTACCCAATGATAATCAACTATCTTTATACTTGACTTTCTTTTTGTATCTAATAATTTAGCTGCTCATATACTTCAAGGGAGAATTGAATCAGGTGAAATTTTTTAAATGCCCAAATTCGATTTCAATAATTCACTGACAAAGAAAAGAAGACATGTTTTGTGTGTATGTACCGTGTGTGTGCACACATGCACACACATGAATGCAAAGAGGAATGAAACTGTGCTTATTCATTTTCTAATACCTATAATATCTGATGGACTTCTATCATTTTAAATAAGGAGTGACTAGCTATGTGTGTAATTGGGGGTGGCTTTCCTTCATCAAGTTCAAGTTGAAGTGGCAAAATTTTGGTTCAATATCAGTTTTGACCTTTCTAATACTGACAGCTGGCTAACAAATAGGAGCTCTGTGGCATTATAATTGTTCAAATAATTGTAATTGTGTGCCTACCCTTGAGATGTCAGGCAATTGATGGCTTTTGAAGACACTTCCACTAATTTCCTAATCTAACATTCTATTATAAGTTATTCTTTCTTTTTTTTCTTTCTTTTTTTTTGGCCATGCCCCGCAGCATGTGGGATCTTAGTTCCCCAACCACGGATCAAACCCTCATCCCCTGTGTTGGAAGCGTGGAGTCTTAACCACTGGACTGCCAGGGAAGTCCCTGTAAGTTATTTTTGCAATGCTATTCACAGAGACACTTTTTCCTGAGTAAGAAGGCACAATGTTGGTGTTTGTTGGTGGAGGGGGCCTTCACGACCAAATCCCTTGGGGTTAATTTATACATGTATTAGTTATCTGGGAAGAGTGACAACAGTTGGATCCCCCAAAAGGTTAGGTGCTTCTCTTATCCTAGGATTGTATTTATATATGAAGGTACTGTGAGTAAGTGTGGAGGTGAGAGCAGTTGTGTTCTCCCACCATTACTCCACAAACAGTGAACTTGAGATCAGAGTCCCTTAAGTTTGTATGAGACTGATCCAGCTCCTCTAGCCATAGTCTCAGGATGAATGTAATCTGTATGTTTTCCAAAGAAAGTGCAAGGGCAATGATGTAAAAGTGATCCTCCCAACCCTAGAAGACAGTCTATACCTGAGAAAGAATTGACATAGAGTGAAACCACTGCCCTGCAATGAAGGAATTCCTATCCTATACCCAGCTTCTTTTCTTAAGGTTCTTATGTTGTTGGAGGAGGAAGGAAGAAGTGAGGAGGAGACTGTGGAAGGGTGGTCAAGGGTTTGCTTTGAAATGGCAAGCAATCCTATCCCAGGAAACATGGTGGTGCAGGATAGGTTTCACTCCAGGTAATTATCTGGCTCTTTCTTTCCAAATGGGCTAATTAACTGGGCTCCAAATAACCAGGAGATTCCTATAGTTGCACCACTTCTCAGCAAGTCCCAGTTATCTATGCAACCCAGAATCAAATCACTCCCATCAATGTTAAGCCAGTGTGGATAAGTTATAGCAGATGTGGCTAAACCACAGATAGTATTGGGCCCCTGGACCCCTGAGAGTTGGGCAGCTAATGGCACAGACCTCCTCTGGTCATTGCATTAAGCTTTAGATAATGCAACCCTGAATATCATATGATTAACTATTTGGTACCCTGCTTATTGTGCTATGGTGGGGACAGGGTACACTACCAGAGCACACCTGTTTAACCAACAAAAATCCTTAGGAATCTTTCTCCTCTAGAGCAGAGGAAGAGCTTTAGCCTTTTCAGGACTCTTAAAAATTCCATAAACAAGGATGATGATGAGCTGATGGTGAGAGGAAATATTTGTGGAAGAAAGCAGTTTCCAAACAGAAGGCCTACAGTCTTTGGCCAGCTAGAAGCATTTTGGAATACAACACACCTTTTATAAGAAAGGGTGAGGAGTGGAAGTGGCACTGCACAGGAAAAACTGTGGGTTCCTTGGTGAACCAGAATTTGGGTGACCTCCAGGATATTAGTAGAAATGAACCAAGGAGAAGGTGGAGACAGATTAGATAAACTGTAGGGCAGGGCTATGGTTTTGGCTTATCATTAGGCTATTTTTTTCCACTTGCTTTCATTTTTCATTAGCCTATAATGACTATTTGGAGGTAGAGGGAGACCTGGATTTTCTTTGGGCCCAAGTAGATACATGCCCTTCATATTTTCATTCACCACTGAAAACGGGAGAAACTCTTTTGAAATAATAGATATTCCGAAAATATTTTCCAGCTGTATTCACCACATTTTTCCTGCTTCCCAATACAACCCTTCCCCCTGGAAGCAGGTTACTAAGCACACACAGCCAGAAAAAGGCAATGTCGTGTGCGATTCAATAAGAACAATTGGAGACAATTGTTTCAACAGGTGAAATGGAATAAGATGCATGTTCATATTTGTTTAGAAATAATCAAACCAGAGGAAGCTTTGCAAACATGTTCTTAGTTCCTATATTTTGATTTGTGCTCTGACTCTACTTCAATAATTACAGTTGGCAATTTGGAAATAAACACTCAGTTCAATTGACAAAGTCAAAATGTTTTTATTTTGCTGAATTTTAGCAAGTACAGTTTTAACAAAGAAGGTGTACTTTAACTTAATATATGGTAGAACAGAGAAACCATACATATGTTTCTAGTCTCTAACACACTACCACATTTTTTCCCTTAAAAGACAAAAAGCCAAGCTGAAGTGAGCATAGAAAAGCATCAAATATGGTCAAGTTACTTTAGTCATTAGGATTTAGCTCATATTCTTAAATTGGTCAATCAATTGCAAAAACAGAGTTTACGTCATTGCTTTTAAAATGTACACACGTTCTTTCTTTAAAAAAATGTAATATAGATTGAATAACTGCTTCGGTAAACAAAGCTTTGCTGATAAACACAATTGAATTAACTCCATGTTGAATAGTTTCAGAGATAAACTGGAATCACAAGCATCTTCATTTATGTAAAGCCAGCGAAGACCTTTCAGGACGAATAAAACTGTTGTGCCATTGCTAAATAGTAATAGTTACCTCCTTTAAAAAAAAGAAAACAAGTTAGTTTTTCTGAGGAATAATTCTAATACGTACTTTAAAATACTAAACATCTATCTTCACGAACTTAAATGATCTGATGTTACAGGCTTGATTTAATATTGGTAAAATTTAAAATTTCTTAACACTTCTATATGTTAATGTGTCAGTTTTCAAAGATCCTTCAAGTTGCATGCTACAGCTTCTTTTTTTCTTTCCACTGCACTGAAGACATCAAAGACTGAGAAGATTCTTCATAAGCTATGATGACTATTGTTATCTACATTACTTTTCCTTTTGTACAGAATGTTATGTTTGAGATCCATATGGTTTACCAAAACAAGGAAAAAGGAATGTCTGGTTATGATCTAAGGTGATGACAGCTTTGATGAAACATTTCATTTCCTCTCCCCAGGTTAACTGTCCATGTATACTGCATGAAGGGAGACAAGTTCTGAATATCATTTTAAACACAGTGTTTAGTGAAACTGGTATCTATTTAAATATGGGTAATCAAAAGAATCCATACCATTCTAGAGTTAGAAAATATTTGATGGTGTGGGTAAAAGTTATAGTTGGAAACAATTTCCAAAAACAATTCTACCTCTTTTTGTCCAACTTTCCTCTTTTCCATAGCCATGGCTTATAGCCCCAGTCTCTATCCAGCTACCTCATAAAAATTGGCTTTTGGTGACAAAAGCGGAACAAGGAAAGAAAGTGTGGATGATCAGTACAAATCCATCACCCAGGCTTAAAAAACACTTAAAGTCTATGTTTGTATCATCTTCACATATAAAGGAAAATACATTATCATTGTTGGACTGATATACCTCATCTAAAATATTAATTCAGTCTAGTCAAAGCTTAGCACTGTCAGGAGGAAGACATACCCCTTTAATGTATAAAATCTTTAGAATATTTTTTTTTTCTGTGTCAGAGGTATTGCGAGTCAGTGGAATTTTCTGGATAATACCTCAGAACCAAAAATAAAGATGTGGTAAGGTAATAGAAGAATAAAAGAATGTGGTTCTATGTTAGACCACCTGGACGTTCAGACTTCATTAGAGGGCAACCAGGCATTTTGCCTAAGAGCCCATGGAATTCACCTGAACTTTTCCAGGGAAGAAGAAAACAAAGCTTGAATTTGGGGAAACTGTGTAGTAGTCTGTCACCCCAGAGAATTGCTCAGACTCCTTTGCGGTGTCTGAGATTTTTATTCTGATAAAATTCACCAGATAGTTGCTTGTTTTCCAGTCTACCTCGTCCTCTGTATACACAGCCTAAATGTCAAAAGAAAGCTCTTCAACATCAAATAGTAGACACTCATTTTACCAGAATTGAAATTTATACAATATAGTTAAAACTTAAATCATGCAATACAAATTGAGAACATTACAAATTTGAAAACAATGGTAAAAGTAACATCCTGTAAAAAAAAAAAGGTACATAAACACAGTAACAAATGGCAAAAAGCAATCACCATCTTCCTTTAGAAAAATGCAGTTTCTGAAAAATCGCCCTCTTTTGTTATGTTTAATTTTTGTCTTTGTTAAAAAAGACAAACATTTGCCCACACCCTTCATTAAATGTGCCAGTTTATAAGGCCTATCAGGAAGTGTTTCCACAGCAGTTCAAAAATCCAAAGAAAAACTAGGCCAGCAGAAGACAGTATTAATATGAATCAATTTTTCTACTTAGAATACAATAAGTTGAGATTTCAAAGTAGTTAAACTTTTTTCTCCAAATTTAGAGGATAGTAGCAAAATAGATTCTTGTGTAGCATGCTGTACAATGTTGACACAGATTCTGTTACTCTTTTACATATGGCAATACTGTGATCATATGGAAGGAGCCAATATTGACCTGCTAACTGACACTGATCCTTGGAGCAATCTCAAAGTTTGCCACATTTCAATTTCAAAATGCATTTTGCCTATAATATGAGTGATTTATCATTTAGTAGTAGCTGTCAAAGTAAACTCCTAGATAAAACAAAAACATCTGGAACCATAAACAGAGCAGAGCAGTAGCTGAATTTTAATCCAAACCTGGCATGCTCACTTCATTAGGAACAGGAAACAGCTAATTAGTAATTGAATGTTTCATGTTTTTAAAAGGTTTTGTACTTGAGTTCCAAACAGAGATGATCTAATATGCATTGTGGATGTAAACAAGATTAAAGATCAGGAAGAGCAATGAACAAAGCCTCTCCAGAGGAATGTTAGGGAGCTTGGGAACTTACAAGGAGTGACACACACTGACATTTCAGGAGAGCTGGCAGAGTTTATTGCTTTAAGATATATCAGATAAGTAAAAGGGGGATTCAATACACACAAATGTGACCATTTTAAAAATAAAATAGAAGGCCCATACAGTCCCTCGCTTAGCACAGCACTGCCTGACATGGGCATACCCCATGGCACAGGAGTCTGGTGTGTCCTCCTGCATACAGGAGATAAGCCTCTGCTGATAAGTTATCTTTAAAGGGCCACACCTGGTTGTTACAAACTCAAGTAAGTGTGAGACTTGCCTTTTGTGGTATATATCTGAAGCTTAAGAAAAAAAAAAAAACTAAAATCAGGCATCACAAAGAAGGCAGGTATGTAGAAAAAGGCCAGAAGAAAATGCACGAGGATTCCTTATAGTTCAACCAAAGTCAATTAACATATATCTATTTTTAAAAAGATATTTATTTTTCAGTAACTTAATTAATTTGAAAATGCTGTTCAATTTCCCCTATAGCTCAATATATCCTGTTTGACTATCAAATAATGAGACGTTTCTGGATGTTATTTTTTAAGTCACACCTCTTTGTTATTCAATTCAGGTATTTGATATTAATAAAGTTCTAAAAAAATTTTATTTGCTTCGGTCCTTCTCCATAACTGATTTCTAATTTGGCACTATTTCACTGAATTAGGTTAAAGCAACATACCTACTCTACACAGATAGATCTTCTACAGTATGTAGAGAGAACCAGAAGCCTTAGAAAAAATTCCTTCAGAGCATGGAATGACTGGAATGTCACACTGATATGAATTAATGTGATATTTTAAAATGTGTAGGAAAGCTGGGCATTCCAGTAGAAATTGCATGTACTGCCACAGGGAACTGATTATTAGAGAATGGATAAAAACTCAGTTGGACTTTTGCATAGGATGAGTGATACTTCTGTCACATCAGAATTTAGTTCGAGGGCAGATGTAAAAATAACACAATGGATTAGGTTTTGCTTGGTGTAAAGAGGGCACTTTAGGAGGAGAGTTAATTTTTTTGATCACTAGACTACCATTTAGCACATTGGAATACTGCTCTATTAGATTCCTAGGAGGCATGAAAATAATGATGACAAGTATTTGCCACCAGCCTTTGGCCAGGTCTCCATTAAGTAAACAGTTAAAATTTGAGGCCATTTCCTGGGCAATTCAAGCCAAATGACCCATTGGGTTCTAACGACTGGAACATCTTAGGCATGTGGCCATGTCTAGACCAGAGGGTGAGCAGTGGAAAATATCCATGATGTGACTGACCCACCATATCTGCCTTTCTCCATTCTTAGGTGTATAGATTTTTCAGTCTGTTTGCTGGTTGATAGCTTAATGAAGAGGAAACAGTATTGGAGATGGAAAGAGAGCAGAAAAAAATAAAAGAGGTATTTTTAGTTGCTTAGGTATGTGTTTTTATCATTGCCTTCTTTACAGTAAGGAATATGCTAGTAGAAAGGTGTTAAATGACTTGCTCCACCATCAACAAATCAAAGGAAGAACTAAGTGTGGTAAAACCTACAAACTAGAGCTCTCCATATTTCCTTAGAGAACTGTACAGGCAACGTGTTTCTTTCAGAAAGGTGATCTCCAAAGCAATGCTAACAAATATGGATCATTTGCACAAATGAATTACCTCCTCACGTTAATGCCTGTTAAATCTCGGGTCAGCCAAATATAAAGCTATTTCATAGTAATCATAGCTTAAAGTGGGTGTGTCTGCATTTTAATTTCTGTCACAGCATTTAGAAATAGAATTTTCTATGTCTTAAAAATTCTTCCACCTACTTACCCCCTAGGATGCTCTCTGGTTTAATGTGATAATGTTTATGAAGCACTATGAACTCCATGGAAGAAAGGGGTTATAGAAGTGTAAAGTATCAAGTTCAATCATCACTATGATTATCCCCTAAACACTTGTGAAGCCCATTCTCTAACACATTTTTCCTGTACGTGCCAGGTTCTAATTAACAGGAATGAACAAATAGTAATAGATGGTTCCATATTTTAAGAATTTGAGTATGAATTTTAAAGAATTACAGCACTAGATAAGCAGGTAACTGCTACAGCACCCTATTCGTGCCTATGATCAGTTGGAGTTCCGGCATCAGTGTTCAGGCTGCACAGAAAAAACAATAAAACCAGTCAAAATTTCATTCCAACAAAGAAAATCCAAAATCTACTTAATGAACTTCACTAAAAACCACAAATTGGCTTTATAGTATTTTGCTGTGCTATATATGTTCAATATTTGAATAAATCTGTGTGTAATAAATGTATTATTTTATTACACATATCCCTTAATCATATATTTATTGATGTGGGCCTCGTTCTATTAAAAACAAAATTATACAAAGGTGAGCAAAACTGTAGATTTACAGTAATTTGAAGCTTAAGCAAATTCTCTGGGTGCGATATTAACAATATAAAAATGGTGTAAATGATATTTCCTAACTCTAAAATATGCTTATGAGCCTCTTGTGCATGTTCTACTGCTTTACAACCTGCAGTGAAATGCATGACTAGCTTAATAAGCAAGCCATTTAAAAAGTTTTTTTTTTCCCCTTCACAGTCTAAAACATGAGTAAAGATCCACACCGTTTTCTCTGAATCAAAATCTTTGTTAATGATTGCAATTTCCTTTCAGGGTGAGATTTCCTTCCCTGACAGGATGTTATTTAAAAGTAACTTCTCACTATTTTTTGAAAACTACCAAGAAACATGTCTATAACATTTTTGAAGGCTTAAATTTAAGTTTAGAAAAAATTACATTTTCTACCCAGAGCTCATATTTCCTTCCAAGTGTTGGGTCACCACTAATTCACTTATATAAACAAAGGGATTTCCTTAAAAACTACTAGGCTTCATCACAGGCATACTTTGAGCTATCAAACCTTTATTTTGGTGGGTAGCTAACTTATTCTTGAACAGATGCCAATATTTTATAAATGATTTCTCCTGCTAAGTATTGTTTTATGCTTTCTGTTTTCTTGAAGTTGCCTAATTAGTGATATGTTTCTAATTTTCAAATGGGCATTATGTTATATGGCACTAAATAAGATCACATTTAAAAGATCATGCTTTCCTGACCTGAGTAAGAGAAAGAAAAAAAAAACATACTGGTTAATGCTCCACTTTAGTCTTAGGTTCAATCCAAATTAAATACGCAATTATTTATATGAAGTTTACTTCAATTGTCAAACATGTTCAGAATGGGACATTCTCAAATCAAATAAGCAACAGTACTGAGGTTAGTTGGGGGTCCAGTTAGATATTAGGACAGTAATATAAATACAGTGCTTCTAATCTGTGAGTAGGAAAAGTAGAACTTTGCAAGATAGGGGCAGATAAATAAAAGTATAGCATTTGATTCGTCTTTCTCTAGAGAAAAGCATTGTTTTAGAGTCATTTTTCAGAAAGGTCTAGTGCTTATTTTTATAATGTAGCACTTATTCAAAAAAAATGGAGGTTTAGTGAAAATAATAACCACTTAGCCTTATTAGCCCTAAAAAATTTCGGACTTATACTTTAATCAAAACAAAGACCACTAGAGAATGGACTTGAGGATATGGGGAGGGGGAAAGTTAAGCTGTGACAAAGCGAGGGAGTGGCAAGGACATATATACACTACCAAACGTAAAATAAATAGCTAGTGGGAAGCAGCCCGATAGCACAGGGAGGTCAGCTCGGTGCTTTGTGACCACCTAGAGGGATGGGATAGGGAGGGTGGGAGGGAGGGAGATGTAAGAGGGAAGAGATATGGGAACATATGTATATGTATAACTAATTCACTTTGTCATAAAGCAGAAACTAACACACCACTGTAAGCAATTATACTCCAATAAAGATGTAAAAAAATTAAAATAAAAAAGAATAATAATAAAAAAACAAAGACCAGTACAAGTCGATTTTCTTTGCAAATGGTATAATAATGGAGTATCAACCTCTCTCACTTGCATTTAACTCACTTTGTTTTTGTGAATTAATTCTTTAATATACGCTTTTCTCTTTTATTTACTCTCTAGTTCTTGTAAGAAACACCCTAGAAAGGGATATGGCTATCTTCCTATTCTCATATGAGGATAAAATATAAAAATATATTTACCACAACTGTACACAGAAGAACATATGTTTTAGAGATGGTTTTATATATCAATTATATGTCAATTATTTCACCCTTATTAAAATCTACATATACAAACACAAATGTTAACTTCATATGTATTTTATAGGGCATAGTAATAATAATATACTGTATTTATACTTGTCAAAGAGTATGGATCTAACTTATTGACGAGGAGGATTAGGCAAATATTACTATTTTACTAAAATTAAGGGAGAGAGAAATTGAATGACTTCTCAGTGTTAGTTAACTGAGTTAGCCAGTTAGTAACTGAGAAACCTTGACTACTAGACTTCTTCCCACCACTTCATTGTGCTTCCTATAGACCAGTTATAAAATAGCAACGAAAGTGCATGTGTTCAATACACAGACGTGCAAATTTTGAGCTACACTAAGAGCTCTAGAAATATGTGAACTCTACTTTCCAGCTGGGAGGAGAAAGAAAGGGAAAGGAGAATAAATAAAAACTAGTATTCATGGAATGCTATGTTAGGAGCCATACTAAGTCATTCTAAGCACTTACGTCATATGTAGAATGCCATATTCTTTCACTACTTCTTGTTGTAGATGATGTCATGGTAAAAAAGAAGTAAGCTACTTACGTGCTATGTCATTGCTGTAAAAAAATCTAGGGTCGTTATCACCTACCTTCCATAAGTACAGTTACAAAATGGATTTGTAAGGTCAAATTTACTTGAGATTTGTACAGGATGCATATTGGAAATATTTTAATGTAATAATTATTTTTTATTTTTATTATTGAGCTGTAACACAAGTCTTTCATTGGCTGTATGTAATGCAAATATTTCTTCCCAGTCTTTGACTTGTCTTTTGATTTTCTTGACATCTTTGGATGAACAGATTTTAAAATCTTTTATGAAACCCAATTAACAATTTTTCATGATTAGTGCTTTTTATGTCCTTTCTAAAAAGACTTTGCCTAACCAAAGTTTGCAAAGATACTCTTCTAAGTTTTCTTCTAGAAGCTTTATAGTTTTAGCTTTTGTTTGTTTTCTTGCTTTTTAGGCTGGTTTTAGCTTTTTATTTATTTATTTTTTGGCTGCACCATTTGGCTTGCGGGATCTTAGTTACCTGACCAGGGATCGAACCCGCGCCCCCTACAGTGGAAGCACAGAGTCTTAACCACTGGACCGCGAGTAAAATTCTTAATGTAATATTTAAAAGTAGAACTATGTTCTCCTTTTTATAACTTTTAGCTACTCCTTTTGTATGCTGAAATGTTAGAAAAACACTGTAATTTCTCAATTCAAAGTAATCATAAAATGGAATCAAAATATGGAGAAAAATGAAAATGAGAGTAATGGAAAAACATTAAATGTTAATTTGAACAATGTTAAAAATGAACACATCCAACATTTCCCATAGAAGGTTGAAATGCAGTTACCAAGAGATTGTAAGATTTGAGTTGCAGGTTTTGCCTCACTCATTTAATTTTTAAATTTTTTTAATATCTGTATTGGAGTATAATTGCTTTACAATGGTGTGTTAGTTTCTGCTTTATAACAAAGTGAATCAGTTATACATATGCATATATCCCCAGTTCTCTTCCCTCTTGCATCTCCCTCCCTCCCAGCCTCCATATCCCACCCCTCTAGGTGGTCACAAAGGACGGAGCTGATCTCCCTGGCCTCACTCATTTTAAATAGTTACTCACCAATGCTAAGATCAACATGACATTCATTTGTATTGTTTTAAAGAAAATAAGAGCACTTAAATTATGGGAGAATAGGGAAATAGAGAAGAAATGTTTACAAAAAAAATGATGCTTTCTTAAAAGCTAATAGAGGAATTGGTGAAAGCATTATCCAAATAACCATTTGTATAACTGAGGTAAAGTAGATTCCAACTTAAGTATGTGGATTACTACTGGTGTTAATCTTCAAACATTAAACAAGTAAATCATAAACTTTGTGATTAACAGATTAAGGAATGTCAAGGAGGTCTGTAAAAAATTCTAAACAACGTTTTTCTTTAAATTCACTTTAATTTCCAAAATTGAATGTTACATGGCCATCAAAAATGAGAAAAAAGTTCCTGAGAGCAACAAATAAAACTTTATGCTAATGGCCTACAGAAAAGAATCCTAGCCTAAAATTAGATAACTGAAAATCTGTTAAGGCCTCATTCCTATAGGGTGATGTGAGTTTAGCCACAAATAGAAAAGTTTCTTTCTACTCCTACTTCAGCTTCTCTACATAGTTTTAAATAGAAAAGAGAGATTGCATTTGTGTAATTTTTATAAGTATTACCCCAATCTATGCAAAGTTTTAAGGCAGAAGTGATTATTAAATTATAGTGGCTTTAGTCTATTTTGGTTAATTAACTACAAACTGGAGAAGCCTTTCCCCACCCCAGCCCTGCTGCATTGTTTTGCATGGGAGAATATTAAAGTCTAGCTAAATATCCTAGCTAGCTTACTAACTATGAGAGATTTTTACAGATTTGGATTGATAGTAATATTATCAATATGGATTGATAGTGAAAACAATGGGTAAGGGAGTTAAGATTCCTGTGTTTTAGAACCCACTACCAATAGCAAGCCAATTAACTTCTCTTGGGTTATTTTCCTACTTATAAAATAGGGGTTAATTATACCTTTCTTAAATATCACACAGGAATAATCCTGCTAGAGGATGTGTGGATTAAGAATGGGACAGGGCTTCCCTGGTGGCGCAGTGATTGAGAGTCCGCCTGCCGATGCAGGGGACACGGGTTCGTGCCCCGGTCCGGGAAGATCCCACATGCTGCGGAGCGGCTAGGCCCGTGAGCCATGGCAGCTGAGCCTGCGCATCCGGAGCCTGTGCTCCGCAATGGGAGAGGCCACAACAGTGAGAGGCCCGTGTACCGCAAAAAAAAAAAAAAAAAAAAAAAGAAAAAAAAAAGAATGGCACAAAGACAAGTTCCTCTTTATGATGGAATATGTTACCAATGAGAGAGCTAGCAGTAAGCCTGGACTTGCAACATTTTATGTAATGGAACAAGAAAACCTAGCCAAATCTAAAAAGAAAAAATCAAAGTCTTCAAAGTGAAGGGAGACTGGGAGGAACTGGGAAGGAAGACATTTTGAATGGATTTATTATTTTGGTTTCTGGATCCAGCCAGGCCTGAATCTATCCTCTGAAGTGTCAGTTAAGTCACCCAATAAATTACCTTTTAAAATTAAGCCCCCCAATAAATAAAAAAGAAAAATAATGGCAAAATCTCACCAGGTTATACAAATATTATGTATTGTCTTTCTTTTTTCACTGTTCCAATTTTAGAATATCAATTCCTCATTCCAAGAGTGATAAGCATCTTGGCATAGAACCATCTCACATCAACATGTCAGTAATATAATAATTTTATTTTTAAGTGATGTGACGACAGTGGCCTATGATTACAGCCTTCTATGAAAATGCTGTCTGTTTTCTTAATTAAAACAGAGATGTGAAAGTGAAAAATAAAACTAAACTTTTAATTCAAGAAAGGCTTTCCTTTTGCATGTTCCTTAGGTGTATCTGGGTTGGTAAGTGGGATAGGATGACTCTTCCGCTTAAAAAATTATATTGCATACATAAAGAGGATGGGGCATAAAGTGACTAAACAGTTATACAAGTTGAGTTAAACAACTCATCCTATACTATAGTCAGAAAGACCTGTTAATGAATTACCCCTGTAGACTCTAAAATGCTTAGTAGCAGAACACCCTATTGTTATTTTGTCTTGCAAGTCTCACTATCTTGCTGTCCCTACAACTACAATTTCATCTATTATGTGAGTGAGATATAGCTAGACTTGTAAGTCTTAGATCTGTAGATGAGATTTTATGTTATCATCATAATTAGCATGACAGCCTTTTAGTCACTGCAAATATTCTTTTAACAATGCGGTGGTAAGTGGTGCAAGCCACTCCATGAAAACCAGGCCCTAAAGTATCAAGTAATGTTTGTCACATCCTCCTAAGAAAGAAATAGAAGCATAATGTGTGCTATAATCTGACAGGTATTTCACAGCAAAGAGGTATGACATGGGCTGGGAGGTACAATCAGTTAAAATAAAGATCCTGTGGAGGATGAAGAAAACGAGAGACAAATACTTCCTGGAATAGAAAGGAAAAAGAATGAGGCCATATAATGAATCTTACAGGAAAAAAAAATGTTGCTGCTTTAGAGAAAGATGCTAGGATTTTTTCTGTGGGGTGTACGCTACAGCCTTTTCACACTCTATGATGGCAGTTGCAGTAAAGTTTCTTTGGGTAGTAAAAGTCTCCCTCTCTCAAAGGACATATTTATGAGGAAAGAGGACCCACTTCCCACAATCCTTATAATTGCTGGCATGCTATGTATTTCTACTTTATAAGAGAACATTTCTACTTAACACTGGGAATATTATAGTGCCTATGTATATCTTTCAACACAAGACAAGACATTAAAGGGGAGGGAAATGAATGGTTATGAGGGTAGGGCAGGAAATAGTCTATAGAACCCCTAGAGAAAGATGTAAACCACACTCTGGTGGAAGTTAGGAGAAAAGCCTGTAGAGAAATTCTATCTGTTCTCCTTTTAGTTTTTCTTGTCATATCACATACATGGCAAGAAATCATATGTTGATTTCTCTTTTCCAGTCCCCTTACTTGCCCCTACCATCAATTTCCTTGCTATTTTATCAAATCCTGCAATGACAATCTTAGCCCAAGGGTAATTGTTTTCAATAAATATTGGTATGGCATCTTAAGCTCTTTGGAAAAATGTAGTTTTAGTTATCAAGTGAGCAACAAAGAGAGAAGATAATGAGGTATCAAAGGTCAAGGAAGGATAAACACTGTTCAAATTGATTTTGAGAAAAATGGATAAGAATATACATATTCATATATATTTCATAGTATATATTTAAAATTCTATACTATAAATATATGTATATTAAATTACATTGTAAAATATGTGTTCTTATTAACATAGAGATGTTAAAATTGTGTCTGTTGCTTTTAGAGTCAAATAACACTTTAGTCACTTTGCTTTAATTCTTCAGTGGCATCTTCACCAAATGCTGCATAGATGAGATCATGGATTTTACATATCAGAACGGTAAGTTTATACTCTTTGAATAAGCTCCCACATTTTTTTCTGAACAAAAATGATTCAGAGGGAACAAATGGTTTAATACGTTTATTTTTTACATCAAATTTTGCTTAACTTTGACATGTAGGTTGGATTTCTTATCTACTTCTGGTGTGTTAGTATCACAAAGAAGGGAAAATTATTCAAGATTCCACCATATATCTGAAAAAATATCAGATGAAAAATATATTCCAGTGTTAAACCATTTTGTGTCATTGTCAAGCATGTAGGCAAAAAAACAAATGTAAAAATGATTCAAAGATATTGACATTCCTCTTGCAAAAGCAGCTCCTAGTGTTTTTGTATTGTTTTGTTTTCTTCCCAAACAAATGCAGTGGCAGAAATGGGAATAATGCGTCATTGTGTGCCCTTGTACTTTATGATGTTATTTCCTCTGAACTTTTTAAAAAATTATTTTATTTTGTTACTAGAAAGTCAGTTCATAAAGGCTGTTATCTGTTTTCTAAAATATAGAAGTTTCATATTCTGGATTTGTTTTGTCTATTATTATTATTAAGATGATGATATCAGTTTTCGAAAACTAAAGAAACATGCACTGTACCAGTAGCCCCTAACAATGAAATATAGTCATACAAAAGTTAACTAAGGTATAAACATGCAAAAGGAGAAGTCTCCCTGTGATCATAAAATGATGTTATTTTCTGTTCAGCAGTTCATGCTGCTGCTGTTCATGCTAATTAATTAAAGGAGCTGTTGCTGTAATGTGCAAACAGGGAATCTGAGAAACTGAGAGCGCTTTTAGGTCTCCAAGTGAAGTTAAGTCAATCCGGGCACGGGCAATCAAAGGTAATGAAATCACTTGTCAGTGCTAAGCTTGCAAAAACTGTGAAGTTTGACTAGGGAGTAAAAGGATTATAATTAGATTTCCAATAGGATAATAACTAAATGGCAGAATGCAGTAAAGAGAAAATATTACTTTGTTAGCTAATGGTACTGCTGTTCGGTTTTAGTTTTTATCAGCTCACTTGTTGTTGTGCTAATTTAATTTGTTTTTATCAGCAAAAATGCACTACGCAAATGGTACTTGAATGTCATTTGCAAAAATCATTGATCTGAAGGTACACTTAATGACACCTGGTATGTTTATTTTATGTGAAACGGAGATTGGTTGATAAGATGGTTGATGTTCTGTCTTGTGGGCCCCTAACTGAGTTATGGGAATCTGTGTGGGAGGATATTAGTGTATATCCTTCACTGCCAGCAATAGTGGACACCGCTATCAGAGTGGGTGTGTATTCATTTTTTAATCACCTTAAAATATACAGGAGGAGTTGCTATCATAGACTGCTAAAATATAAGGGATACAGAAACCCTTTTATCAGAAAGTGATCTATGCATGATACCTTGTCTGTCAAACATTCAAAGCATAAAAGACATAAAATAACTAAGCTGAAGAGATTTAGAATACATATAAGAATCCTAGTACATGGGCAGTTTGTGGAAATTATCATAAAACTATATATGAGATTTTTTTTTTTTAGTTATTTTACTATTTATTTACTTATTTGGCTGCACCACGTGGCATGTGGGATCTTTGTTCCCTGACCAGGGATCAAACCTGCACCCGTTGCATTGGAAACACGGAGTCTTAACCACTGGACCTCCAGCGAAGGCTCCTATATATGACTTTATTACTTCTAATGATGGCCAAGCAACATTCTTCCAAGTCCTCTTAAGGAAATGTCACAAAACGACTAACTGAATTTCAGAGAAAAAGCACTAAGGGAATAATAGATTTCTATCCAGCAGAGCTATTGACAATAGGAAAAGATTTCACTGATGCTGGAATTGTTTGTTGTGATGAAGATGAGTTGTGGAAATGACATTGGATTGGCATGCATGAATTGAACCTCACAAACAATGCTGGGAAATAATCTTCCAAGTTAAAAAATGGGTAATTGAGGGAAGTGAAAAAGATGAAAACAGTATCAAAATATGTCACAAAAGAAAGGAACGATAACACACAAGAGCAAAATTATTAGGCAGAATGGAAAAATAATGGTTAAGCTTGCATTTTGTTTTCCAAGCATAATACATTTTCTTTAGTTCATAGGTACATATAAAAGTAATCTTTCAATTCTGAACATCTTAAACAAAAAAGTAATATTATTGAGATTTTTTTTTGGTAATTATTTGAATTGATTGATTTGATGAATTATATTTAACTCTGATAATATTTTCTGGCACCTATTCCCCTGGAATAGAATAAATTGGTTTTGCTCATAAAATAATTTCTTTTAGATATTAAATTGTGACTCTACTCTCATATTAATAAAAGGAATTTACTCTAGTTTTTCATAAATTGATGATAGGAACTTTATCATTTACCATGCTTAAATGCTGTTCTAAGAGATGTGGGAATGTGTACTTTTTCATTTTTACCACTTTTATCAAGAATACTATTTAAAATAACCTAAAAGACAGACAGTTAGTAAGAATTATTAACCCACCATACTTTACCATATATTGAAAATATTAACCACAAATTCTAGACAATTTGATTTATAATTTGAAAAAATATATATAAAAGTTAATCCCCTTGCTTTAAAATATGTTCCATCTCAATCCTTTTAAAGGTAGAGCTAATTCTCTCCTGTTTACCCAGTAAAAACTAGGAAAGCTTATTAAAAGTATGCTCACTGAAAACAAATATTAAATGTGTCCTCTCCTAATCACAAATTAATATGCAAAAGCCATTCTTTGGAGACTCCATTAAAATAAAAAACTGAGCCAAATAGTGAATCTAGCTTTTCCTTATAACACCTAACTGACTTTCCATGGATAAGTTATCTGTTGTTTGTTGCATGGAAATGAAGCAACAACTTTAGGACAGTTCAAAAATTTATATTTATCTCAGAGTTAGAAAGTTAGTAGAAAGATGTTACTACTGTGAACTAAAAGAATTATATATATATATATATATATACACACACATATATATATATTAAACAAACAGCAATAAATTGGGAGTATAGGATTAAAGGATAATGAAGGATAATTAAAGGAAAAAAAAGATACAACCCAGTGATGGTTTACCTCTTACAGTTACAAAGCTGCCCTTACATCCCACAAAGAAAGGTTCAATCAAGCTCAATGCTCCTTAAAGACTGGGTCTATATGTGTGTGTCACAGATTCAGAAGGGATCAAATGCTTCAGACTTGTTCAACCCTACCTTAGATCTATGGTGGCAACCACAACTAGTGGGGCTTTATTTATATGTTTCACTGTGGTGTACTGATTGGATAAACACTGAGTCCCATCCAAATTGGCTTTGCTCACACAAACAGAGCCTTTAAGTTGAGGGAAGAAAGCAGGTAAGCAAAAGAGGGATAAGAAACAGCAAAAGCTTTATTGAGTGAGCTAAACATGCATGCTTTCACAAAAGTTAATGCATTAGTTAGTTCTATCCAGCTGCAGCAGAATCAGGCATTACCAGAAGATCCACGATCTCTAACACTCCTGGTTTTGCAAAGATGATGTGCAAAACTACCTGAGTCAAGATTTCTAAATTTTCTGAAGTTGCCGTACAAAATGATGACCCACAGATGAACCCACATGGATCTTTTAGTCACATCCAGTTCTGTTGCCTTCATAGATATCTGTCATTACACCGTGAAAAGGCACTGATTAGTTAAACATCCAGCAGGCAACCTTTCTATGGTTGTCTTCTTTTTTGAAAGTTAGGAAATCGTTTTCTCATGGAGATCCTTTTCTTTTTTATTAGAGTGAGACATGAATGTGAAAATAAATGTAATCTGCATACAGAGGGCTAGAAAACTGCATTAGAAAGACACTGAATATCTCCAGTGGTCAATTTTTATTTTTAGCTGTCTTTGCGCTCCAATGAGACTATATTGATTTTTCCCCTATTTTCTTACTACTAAATACTTTTAAAAATATTATAAAGGATCTAAACAGTTGTGGGAATCCTGTAAATTATGTATTACAAGTCCTGCTCTTATTTTCATATTTAGTTGGTTTCAAAAAGTATCTAAAATTAGCATCAGGACTTAAATATTGATAAAAATGTTGCCTAGAATACTTTGCAAATATTGATAGGTTACGATTATTCTACCTGTGTCATTTACAAACAGTAAAGTAGTAAGATTTAAAAAGCATATTATTTTATACTTCTGAAAGGTAAATTATATTCACATTTTGCATTTTTAGAATATGCCTAACATATAAATGTACATCCTTTTAATGGATAAACATACAAGAAATTTGCTCACATTGTGTATGTAAAATTATTAGTCTCTAAATACATAGTCTCAATAAACACTGCAAACTTTTTCCTCTATCATGAAGTAAGAAAGTTAAACTTATTTATTTATTTTCCTTATATGAAAAGTATCAACATAGGAGCTTATCCCCTTCCCACCCCCAGGGGTCACGTATTAAGCAGTTACAGAAAGAAGTACACTGTTTACTGTACCTTGCATAGAAGTACTATCATGAGGATTTCCACTGTTTTCTATTTCAATATCTGGAATCCCAGTATCTGAAAGAAGTGACATTCAATATTAAGATACATTTCTATTTTTCCTGATTCCATTTAAAGTGAAAACTCTGTTCACCACTGCTTTGGTCCTATAGATAACATGAGACTTTGCGTGGCATTTTGTTTTTGTTTTTTGTATGTCTATATGTTTTTAATGGTAGGAGGGAGAATTATAAACCATAGCTGAATTTTACAATTGGGCATATATTTCCAGGTATATAGTAAATACTTCTTTATTCATTTTACACTCTAAAGATAAAACTCAGGAAAATAATCTGTCCATAAAACCCCCTCAGACTATCAGGTAACATGCCCTGACTGTGGAATTAAAAAAAAATAATATAATTGCATAAATAGAAGTGCCCCATCCTTATGGTATATTTTCCACTTGTAAAATGTGATAGATGATGAGATTATCTCTATGGTAAATGCACATGAACACCAAAACACAGGCTATTATTTGTGGTCTTTATTTAGTACTGGTCCTAGGGGCCAAGAGATACATGAATTGTTTCAAAAAAAGTTGAGAAAAAGAAACAAAGAGTTGGGTTTTTTATTTTCAATTTTAAATATGAAATGTGTTATCTAAAAGTTATTCATATACATGAAGCATAGCTTAATATGGCCATTTCTATATATATACATTTGCTCAGACACCCTTGGGTAATGTGATAACAGACATCCATATATCATCCATCAAGGACTGATGTGAGAAAGAAATGATTTGACTACAAGTTACCCATCATACTGTAGAAACAGCTGCTTTTCCTTTATAACAGAGAACACTGGAGCTAGAGTGGAATTCACATATGGGTGGATTTCAAAAACGTAAAAAGAAAAATGACAAACCTCCTCAGAACTACATGTTCAGAGCCTCAAATAATTAGAGTGCATAGCATGTTGGCCCCATTGCTGGCTCCCACTGTCTAAGATGTTCCTCAGTATGAGATATTGATGTATTATTATTTATCTTCTCTCTTCTGTGTCTCAATGAGGCATGGCTGTCATGAGCTAACAATCTACCTCTTCATTTCTATCGATTGTGAGGACAATGATCCAAGACAGTCACAGTAAAAAGGGAACTGAACTTTTGGAAAGGTAAAAATACGATTGAACATTGTACAGTATTCTCTATTCATTCTTAGTATGGGACACTTGAAGCAACCCCCTTTTAGTTCATGTGTGTGTCATATTAGCTATGGAGTATGTGTATTCACGTGTATAATATTCTTAGGCTCATCCCTGTTATGTACACATATCAGTTAGATATACCAGCTGTTAACGTGCTCTGAAAGAAAAATTTGAATAGCCTATGAAATGAAATTACGTTGTGAGGTTTCATCATTTAAAATGGAATCAGAAAAGTTTGGAATTAAGAGATTTCATGACAGAAGCACCTCTTCTCACAGGAGCTCCAGGAATTTACTTAGAACATTCATTTTCAACCAGGCACTCTTTAAGCCCTCATCACTGATGCAATCTGCATTAAAGGAACCAGCATTCTAAAGCTCATTAAAATAAAGTACACCAAACATCAGCATATTTTAACACGAATGGACCTAAAACACTTACATTTTAAGTGCAGGGAAGTTATCAATATTACTTCTTCTGCAAAAAGCAGCAGGATTTCCTGTTCCTAGACTATTTATATCTCCCGGAATAGGGCTTATTTTGACAGATTTAATTAATGAACTAAAGCACTTGGCCTCAAATCGATTTTTTAATTACTGTATTCCTGGACAAAGCTTCTCCCTCCCTCACTCCTTCCCTCCTTCCTTTCCCTCTCCCCCTCTCCCTCTTGGCTCTCTCCCCCTCTCCCTCCCTGGCTCTCTCCCTCTCTCTGCTTTGTGTACCTTGAGTGTGAAGGTGCAATACAGACATTACCTTTCAACATCCTCAATCCACTGTCACTAGTAGTAGCTTGCTTAAGTGCTTGCTCCACTTGCTCCCTTCGCTTTGATTCAAATTCTAAGGCTTCTTGTAGTTTCCTCTTTGCTTTTTTCTCCTTCTTCAGGCGCTTTTGCATGGTAGCTAAAATATGGAAAGGAAAATAGTTTGCAAAGGCTTAGTCATTGAAATCAGTTTGCCGGTTTTGATGAATTATAAACCATAGATACAGTTTCAGAGAGATATATAAATGTATGAGTCAACATAAGATTAGGTTCTTTTGATTCCGATTAACATTAGACTCAACCAAAGAGTATTCAATCACGCAACCAACTTATTTTTGCTTTCACATCTCCAGTAAGTATGCTCTATAATACACATGTATTTTTATGGTGGTGGTAGTAGTGGTGGAAGATTGTTTTCTACTTTGACTACAGGAATTTAGTGATAGCATGAAATATTTTATAAATTGATTAAGAAAAATATTCTTATTATTCATCAGGTTATTCTTATACATATTTCAAAACACAGAATATCTAAAGATATTTATTGAGTTTCAAAATATGGTATGTCTTTAAACACTCCCGAACATTCTATGAGGTCACCATCACTCTGATACCAAAACAAGACAAAGATGTCACAAAAAAGAAACAGGCCAATATCACTGATGAACATAGATGTAAAAGTCCTCAACAAAATACTAGCAAACAGGATCCAACAGCACATTAAAAGGATCATACACCATGATCAAGGGGGGTTTATTCCAGGAATGCAAGGATTCTTCAATATATGGAAATCAATCAATGTGATACTAACAAATTGAAGAATAAAAACCATATGATAATCTCAATAGATGCAGAAAAAATTTTTGACAAAATTCAGCACCCATTTATGATAAAAACTCTCCAGAAAGTGGGCATAGAGGGAAGCTACCTCAACATAATAAAAGCAATATATGACAAACCCACAGCCAACTTCCTTCTCATTGGTGAAAAACTGAAAGCACTTCCTCTAAGATCAGGAACAACACAAGGGTGCTCACTCCACCACTATTATTCAACATAGTTTTCAAAGTTTTAGCCACCGCAATCAGAGAAGGAAAAGAAATAAAAGGAATCCAAACTTGGAAAGAAGAAGTAAAACTGTCACTACTTGCAGATGGCATGATACTATGCATAGAAAATCCTGAAGATGCTACCAGAAAACTACTAGAGCAAATCAATGAATTTAGTAAAGTAGCAGGATACAAAATTAATGCACAGAAATCTCTTGCATTCCTATACACTAACAATGAAAAATCAAAAATAGAAATTAAGGAAACATTCCCATTTACCATTGCAATACAAATAATAGAATACATAGGAATAAACCTACCTAAGGAGTCAAAAGACCTGTATGCAGAAAACTGTACAACACTGGTGAAAGAAATCAAAGACAATACAAAAAGATGAAGAGATAGACCATGCTCTTGGATTGGAAGAATCAACACTGTGAAAATGACTGTGGTACTGAAACCAATCTACAGATTCAATGCAATCCATATCAAATTACCAATGGCATTTTCACAGAACTAGAACAAAACAATCTCACAATTTGTATGGAAACACAAAAGACCCTGAAGAGCCAATGGAACTGGAGGAATCAGGCTCCCTGACTTCAGACTATATGACAAGGCTACAATAATCAAAACAGTATGGTACTGGCACAAAAACAGAAATATAGATCAATGGAAAAGGATAGAAAGCCCAGAGGTAAACCCACAGACATATGATCACCTTATCTTTGATAAAAGAGGCAAGAATATACAATGGAAGAATGACAGCCTCTTCAATAAGTGGTGCTGAGAAAACTGGACAGCTACATGTAAAAGAATGAAATTAAAACACTTCTTAACACCATACATAAAAATAAACTCAAAATGGATTAAAGACCTAAATGTAAGGCCAAACACTATCAAACTCTTTGAGGAAAACGCAGGCAGAACACTCTATGACATAAATCACAGCAAGATCCTTTCTGACCCACCTCCTAGAGTAAGAGACAAAAATAAACAAATGGGACCTCATGAAACTTAAAAGCTTTTGCACAGCAAAGGAAAACATAAATAAGATGAAAAGACAACTCAGAATGGGAGAAAATATTTGCAAATGAAGCAACTGACAATGGATTAATCTCCAAAATAAACAAGCAGCTCATGCAGCTCAATATTGAGAAAACAAACAACCCAATCAAAAATGGGTGGAAGACCTAAACAGACATTTCTCCAAAGAAGACATATAGATTGCCAACAAACACATGACAAGATGCTCAACATCACTAATCATTAGAGAAATACAAATCAAAACCACAATGAGTTATCCTCTCACATGAGTCAGAATGGCCATGATCAAAAAATCTACAAACAATAAATGCTGGAGAGGGTGTGGAGAAAAGGGAGCACTTCTGCAATGTTGGTGGGAATGTAAATTGATACAGTCACTATGGAGAACAGTATGGAGGTTTCTTAAAAAACTAAAAATAGAACTACCATGTGACCCAGCAATCCCACTCCTGGGCATATACCCTGAGAAAACCATAATTCAAAAGGACACATGTACCACAATGTTCATCGCAGCACTATTTACAATAGCCAGGAAATGGCAGCAACCTAAATGTCCGACAGATGAATGGATAAAGAAAATGTGACACATGTATACAGTGGAATATTACTCTGCCATAAAAAGGAACGAAATTGAGTTATTTGTAATGAGGTGGATTGATGTAGAGTCTGTCATACAGAGTGAGGTAAGTCAGAAAGAGAAAAACAAATACAGTATGCTAACACATATATATGGAATCTAAAAAAACAGTACTGATGAACCTAGTGGCAGGGCAGGAATAAGCCACAGATGTAGGCAACATACTTGAGGACACAGGGGGAGAAGTGGAAGCTGAGATGAAGTAAGAGAGTAGCACTGACATATATACACTACCAAATGTAAAATGGATGGGTAGTGGGAAGCTGCTACATAGAACAAGGAGATCAGCTCACTGGTTTGTGATGACTTATAGGGGTGGGGTAGGGAGGGTGGGAGGGAGTCTCAAGAGATAGGGGATATGGGGATATATGTATACATATAGCTGATTCACTTTGTTGTACAGCAGAAACTAACACAACATTGTAAAGCATTTATCCACCAATAAAGATGAAAATAAAAAAGATGTATGGAAGAAAAAGAAAAAACATGGTATGTCTTTTAAAACTTACAGTGTCAAGGGTCTCTTTATTTGAGATGTTACCAGTTTTTAGGGCAAATATCTATCTCTTTAAATATATGCACATATCATCAAACTCTGTCTCTCTCCATATATTTATATTTGAATCTATCTCTACATTTTAAAGAGAATAACTTTCAGCAATGATTATGTTAAGCAATCTGTAAAGGCACAACAACATTTCTTTCATAAACAGAAAAGGTAATGAAGAGGTAAAAACAATTATAACTCAACTCTCAAGGCCTTATGTCTTAACTAGAAACTTTAACTGCCCTAATGTATGATTGTTACTATTCTCTGAAACCTTGAAATCTGTGATAATTTCTCAAACAGAATTGCTGGGCTCCAGCAATATAGTGGTTCATTGCAGGGTTCTAAGCAGACCGACCTTCACATTCTTCCTAAATTAGTTGTAAAAATTTAAGATATTGATATTAGGACAATAGAAAAATATTCAAGGAACATTAAACAAAATTATAAATTATATGACATTTAAAAAATCTTAAAATTATTCAAATACAATTAAAATATTTTGATTGCACTAAAGTGAATATGATGCTAATTTGAGTTTCATTTGTATTTATCTCACAGTTCAATGTCTTTTCATATAAATGACCTTCAGCAACTTGAAGAGAGTTATTTACTCATCTAAATTTATGTTCATTTACGACAAAAATTCAGAGGACTAAGGTAATCACAAGATGGAAATCTTGGAATAAAGACACCGAGAATATATGGTTTCTATTATTTTTGATAAAAGACTATTAAATAAGGTTAAGCATAAAAAACTTTTACTATAATAATTATACTTAATTATCATCATTCAAATAAAGCATTTAGTAAATTATTTAAATCAAAAACAGATTTATTCAAATTAATGTATAGCAATGTCCTTGATAAGACAAAATTTTGCTTCTAGTAAAATTATTTATTCAAAAACATTACATATATTGATTCCCTTGAAATTTATGATTCCATATATTATAAACAATGCCACAGAATATTACATTAAAATTATATAAAAATAAACTATAATTTATTTAGGACGTACCATGTACTGAACATTTTTTCTAGGACTATATCTCATTTAAAACTTACAACAACTCAGCAAGGAAGATATTGTTATCTCCAATTTATAGATGAGGGAATTGAGTCCTTGAGAGGTCAAGAAATTTTTTCAAGATCCCAGAACTAGTAGTTCTCATAGATTGAGGGCCAAAGATTTTATAGGTAGTTGTTTCAAAGCCTGGGGACCATATAGTTGGTCAAGAACCAAGACAGATGAGCTCCAAGCTCTCCTGTAGCTCTATCATTCTTTGTTTCTAAGTGTTTAAACTGCAAAGAATATTATAACATATGTTTAATTCAAGTAACACATTCTGGCTAGGAACAAAAAGGTAGTTAGAAGGAATATATAAGTGTGAAACAATGTTTTCGTTAAAAAAAGATACTCATAGGGATTCTTACTATATACATAGTTATATATATATATATATATATATATATATATATATAGAGAGAGAGAGAGAGAGAGAGAGAGAGAGAGAGAGAGTTTACTATATACATATATATAGTTTTACATATGTTCTTTATATATGTATATATGTTGCTACTATTTTTTTCTATAAACCTGGGGAGACATTACTTTTCAACTACAATATCAATTTTCTCCATTTTTCTTTTCAATCATATGACTTTAGATAAAGAGTTCACCCTTTGTCCTAAAAAGTAGGTTTACTGGGTATGAGATATTTAGGCAACTAGAAAGGAATTTAAGTGATCATGCAGTCAACTATTGTAATAGATGATGATGCTGAGATTCATAGAGATGAAGCAGATAGTTTCTCTAAATCAATGAGGATAACAGAGTAGTTTCTTTTCATTATGCTAGTCATAAGATGTAAAATGTCAAAAACAGTTCTTAGCACACGGCAGACAATTGATAAGCATTAGCTAGTGATGGTAATAGTAGTAGTAGTAGTAGTAGTAGTAGTGATGGTAGTAGTAGTAGTGACAGTAATGACAGTAGTAGTAATGATGATAGAATATTACTAGTGGTATTATTATTATATCATAAAAATTGCTAAATTTATTAAATATAAATGCTTCATAGTAAATCTGATAATAGATACAGTATTACATCTACAATGTCTAAGACTTTTTAAAAGACAATAGTTATGATATCAATTATAAATACAGACCTGAAGACTCTATAAGAAGTTAGTAAATAGAAATCGGTATGAGTAGATCCCTAAAAGTTAGAAGCCAATTTTACTATATGTAGTAGATTTTCCTAAGTCAATTTGTGAATGTTATTATATTTAACATATTTGGTACTTTTGTATAAATAATTTCCCTACTAAAGAAATGTGCTTTTATGATTCCTAATCATAATAATATATATTGCATCCCAAATATCAGAAATAAACTAATTTCTCAAAACTTTAAAAAGACAATTTAGCTTCTGTTTAGTAGTATTTAATGACTTTGGCAAGATAAGAAGAGGTTTAATTCTTTTTAAATGTAATGACTGAATTTCCATTTTGAACTGAACTAGTAATTCTTAGGTCTTAAGGAAAATATACAGTAAAATTTCAATTTCTTGATGCAAATTTCAGAATATAATATGCTATATTAGAATAGTATATAGTTAGTGGATTTCACTCGACTAGAGTAATTCTTCCTAGTTTAGGGAGGCATTATCTGGGTTGTGAATTTTCTCTCCCTTTTTGCCTCTCATTCCCACTCTTTAACTCTTTTAATTGACTTTTGTTTTGTGACTATTCTACAGAAGAATAAGCGAAGAAGAGAAAGAAGCTGAAAAGCACAATAGTCACTTTTGCTGCTGTTTTGTATTTTATGGTAAGTATAAGGAAGAGGTGAAAATTATTGGTTAAAGTTTTGAATTTTCTCTGGTTTTGATACAAGCTAGTCTCATTATCCACATCTATAGATTATCAAATGCCTACCCATTGTTAGAAAGTTATTTCTATTTCTGAACAATATTTTCCATTCTCTCACTTTTGTCTCCATCCATACTTATGCTACCCTATTCAGCCCTCATCACCACAGCCTAGATGAGGGCAATCCACTTTTACAGAGTTTCCTTGTTTGTAGTCTTACTCCAAGTCCCATCTAATCTATTCCCAACACCGGAGTGGTCTATCTGATTGAAAGCAGACCAGATCACTCCACTGCTTATCTTTTAATAATTCCCATAACCTACAGGACAAAGTCTAAGCTAATCTTTTACATGATTAAAAATGGCCTTTATGGGTGGACCTTCAAGATGGCGGAAGAGTAAGATGTGGAGATCACCTTTCTCCCAAAAAATACATAAGAAATATATGTACATGTGGAACAACTCCTACAGAACACCTACTGAATGCTAGCAGAAGACCTCAGACTTCCCAAAAGGCAAGAAACACCCCACGTACCTGGGTAGGGCAAAAGAAAAAAGAAAAAACAGAGACAAAAGAATAAAGATGGGACCTGCACCACTGGGAGGGACCTGTGAAGGAGGAAAAGGTTCCACACACTAGGAAGCCCCTTCACTGGCGGAGAATAAGGGTGGCGGGGGGGGAAGCTTCGGAGCCACAGAGGAGAGCGCAGCAACAGGGGTGTGGGGGGCAAAGCAGAGAGATTCCTGCACAGAGGATCGGTGCTGACTGGCACTCACCAGCCCGAGAGGTTTGTCTGCTTACACGCCAGGGCGGGCGGGGGCTGGGAGCTGAGGCTCGGGCTTCTGTCGGAGCACAGGGAGATGACTGGGGTTGGTGGCGTGAACACAGCCTGGAGGGGTTTAGTGCACCACAGCTAGCCGGGAGGGAGTCTAGGGAAAAGTCTGGAACTGCCTAAGAGGGAAGAGACCTTTGTTTCCGGGTGGGTGAGGAGAGGGGATTCAGAGCACTGCCTAAACAAGCTCCAGAGATGGCCCCGAGTCGCAGCTATCAGCATGGACAACAGAGATGGGCATGAAACACTAAGGCTGCTGCTGCAGCCACCAAGAAACCTGTGTGCAAGCACAGGTCACCCTCCATACCACACCTCCCAGGAGCCTGTACATCCTGCCACTGCCAGGGTCCTGTGATCCAGGGACAACTTCCCCAGGAGAACACACGGTGTGCCTCAGGCTGTTGCAATATCACACTGTTCTCTGCCACTGTAGGCTCACCCCACATTCCGTACCCCTCCCTCGCCCTGGCCTGAGTGAACCAGAGCTCCCTAATCAGCTGCTCCTTTAAAATCATCCTTATGGAGCAAAAAACAGATGCCCTCAAGTGACCGACACACAGAGGCGGGGCCAAATCCAAACCTGAACCCCAGGAGATGTGTGAACAAAGAAGAAAAGGGAAATCTCTCCCAGCAGCCTCAGGAGAACCGGATTAAATCTCCACAATCAACTTGATGTACCCTGCATCAGTGGAATACCTGAAGAGAATAAATCATCCCAAAATTTATGCAGTGGACTTTGGGAGCAATGATATATATATTGTTTTCCTTTTTCACTTTTTGTGAGTGTGTATGTGCATGCTTCTTTGTGTGATTTTGTCTGTATAACTTTGCTTTTACCATTTGTCCTAGAGATCTGTATGTCCCTTTTTTTGTTTTTCTTTTGTTTATAGTATAGTTTTTAGTGCTTTTTATCATTGATGGATTTGCTTTTTGGTTTGGCTGCTACTTTCTTTCTTATTTTTTTCTCTTTTTTTTACTTTTTATTTTTTTAATTTTTTTATGTTACTTTTTTCTTTCTTTCTTTTTTCTTAACTTTTCTTCTGAGCCATGTGGCTGACAGGGTCTTGGTGCACTGGGCACAAAGGGACAGCCAAGATCAGGACATTGGTCCACCAGAGACCTCCTACCTCCACATAATATCAAACGGCAAAAGTGCTCCCAGAGATCTACATCTCAATGCTAAGACCCAGATCCACTCAATGACCAGCAAGCTACAGTGCTGGACACCCTATGCCAAACAACTAGCAAGACAGGAACACAACCCCACCTATTAGCAGAGAGGCTGCCTAAAATCATAATAAGGACAGAGACACCCCAAAACACACCACCGGACACAGTCCTGCCCACCAGAAAGACAAGATCCAGGCTCATCCACCAGAAAACAGGCACTAGGTCCCTCCACCAGGAAGCCTGCACAACCCACTGAACCAACCTTAGCCACTGGGGCAGATACCAAAAACAATGGGAACTACAAACCTGCAGTCAGTGAAAAGGAGACCCCAAACACAGTAAGTTAAGCAAAATGAGAAGACAGAAACACACAGCTGATGAAGGGGTAAAGTAAAAACCCACCAGACCAAACAAATGAAGAGGAAATAGGCAGTCTACTTGGAAAAGAATTCAGGGTAATGATAGTAAAGATGATCAAAAGTCTTGGAAATAGAATGGAGAAAATAAAAGAAATGTTTAACAAGGACCTAGAAGAACTAAAGAGCAAACAATGATGAACAACAGAATAAATGAAATTAAAAATTCTCTAGAAGAAATCAATAGCAGAAGATTTGAGGCAGAAGAACAGATAAGTGACCTGTAAGATAAACTATTGGAAATAACTACTGCAGAGCAGAATAAAAAAAAAAAGAATGGAAAGAATTGAAGACAGTCTCAAAGACATCTAGGACAATGTTACATGCACCAACATTTGAATTACACGGGTCCCAGAAGAAGAAGAGAAAAAGAAATGGCTGAGAAAATATTTGAAGAGATTAAAGATGAAAACTCCCCTAATATGGGAAGGAAATAGTCAATAAAGTCCAGGAAGCACAGAGAGTCTCATACAGCATAAATCCTAGGAGAAACATGCCAAGAAGCATATTAATCAACCTATCAAAAATTAAATACAAGGAAAAAAGATTAAAAGCAGCAAGGGAAAAACAACAAATAACATACAAGGGAATCCCAATAAGGTTAAGAGCTGATCTTTCATCAGAAAGTCTGCAAGCCAAAAGGGAGTGGAAGGACATATTTAAAGTGATGAATGGGAAAAACCTACAACCAAGATTACTCTACCCAGCAAGTATCATATTCAGATTTGATGGAGAAATTAAAACATTTATAGACAAGCAAAAGCTAACCTTACACCTAAAGCAATTAGAGAACGAACAAAACAAAACAAAAAAAAAAAAAACAAAGTTAGAAGAAGGAAAGAAATCATAAAGATCAGATCAGAAATAAATGAAAAAGAAATGAAGGAAACAATAGCAAAGATCAATAAAACTAAAAGCTGGTTCTTTGAGAAGACTAAAACTATTGATAAACCATTAGCCAGACTCATCAGGAAAAAAAGGGAGAAGACTCAAATCAATAGAATTAGAAATGGGAAAGGAGAAGTAAAAACTGACATTGCAGAAATACAAAGGATCATGAGTGATTACTATAAGCAACTATATGCCAATAAAATGGACAACCTGGAAGAAGTGGACACATTCTTACAAAAGCACAACCTTCTGAGACTGAACATGGAAGAAATTGAAAATATAAATAGACTAATCACAAGCACTGAAATTGAGACTGTGCTAAAAATCTTCCAACAAACAAAAGGCCAGGACCAGATGGCTTCACAGGCGAATTCTATCAAACATTTAGAGAAGAGCTAATACCTATCCTTCTCAAACTCTTCCAAAAATATCAGAGGGAAGAAAACTCCCAAACTCATTCATGAGGCCACCATCACCCTGATACCAAAACCAAACAAAGATGTCGCAAAGAAAGAAAACTACAGGCCAATATCACTGATGAATATAGATGCAAAAATCCTCAACAAAATACTAGCAAATAAAATCCAACAGCACATTAAAAGGATCATACACCATGATCAAGGGGGTTTTATCCCAGGAATGCAAGGATTCATCAATATACGCACATTAATCAATGTGATATACCACAGTAACAAATTGAAGGATAAAAGCCACATGATCATCTCAATACATGCAGAAAAAGCTTTCAACAAAATTTAACACCCTTTTATTATAAAAACCCTCCAGAAAGTAGACATGGAGGGAATTTACCTCAACATAATAAAGGCCATAGTTGACAAATCCACAGCCAACATCGTTCTAAATGGTGAAAAACTGAAACCATTCCCACTGAGATCAGGAACAAGAAAAGGTTGCCCACTCTCACCACTGTTATTCAACATACTTTTTGAAGTTTTAGCTACAGCAATCATAGAAGAAACAGAGATAAAAGGAATCCAAATTGGAAAATAAGTAAAACTGTCACTGTTTGCAGATGATATGATATTATACATAAAGAATCCTAAAGACGCTACCTGAAATCTACTAGAGGTAATCAGTGAATTTAGTAAAGTAGCAGGATACAAAATTAATGCACATATATCTCTTGCATTCCTATACACTAATGATGAAAAATCTTAAAGAGAAATTAAGGAAACACTCCCATTTAATACTGCAACAAAAAGAATAAAATAACTAGGAATAAAGCTACCTAAGGAGACAAAAACCTGTATGCAGAAAACTATAAGAGACTGACGCAAGAAATTAAAGATGATACAAACTGATAGAGAGATATACCATTTTCTTGTATTGGAAGAATCAACATTGTGAAAATGACTCTACTACGCAAAGCAATCTACAGATTCAATGCAATCCCTGTCAAGCTACTAATGGCATTTTTAAGAAACTAGAACAAAAAATTTCACAATTTGTATGGAAACACAAGAGACACTGAATAGCGAAAGCAATCTTGAGAAAAAAAATGGCGCTTGAGTAATCAGACTCCTTGACTTCAGACTATACTACAAAGCTACAGTAATCAAGACATTATGGTACTGGCTCAAAAACAGAAATATAGACAAATGGAACGGGATAGAAAGCCCAGGCATAAATCCACGCACATATGGTCACCTTATTTTTGATAAAGGAGGCAGAATATACAATGCAGAAAAAAGAGCCTCTTAAATAAGTTGTCCTGGGAAAACTGGACAGCTACATGTAAAAGAATGAAATTAGAACACTCCCTAACACCGTACACAAAAAGTAACTCAAAATGATTAAAGACTTAAATGTAAGGCCAGACACTAAAACTCTTAGGGGAAAACATAGGCAGAACACTCTATGACATAAATCACAGAAAGATCCTTTTTAACCCACCCCCTAGAGAAACGGAAATAAAAACAAAAATAAACAAATGAGACCTAACAAAACTTCCAAGCTTTTTCACAGCAAAGGAAACCATAAACAAGATGAAAAGACAATGCTCAGAATGGAGAAAATTTTTGAAAAAGATGCAACTGACAAAGGATTAATCTCCAAAATTTACAAGCAGCTCATGCAGCTCAATATCAGAAAAACAAACAACCCAATCCAAAAATGGGCAGGAGACCTAAATAGACATTTCTCCAAAGATATACAGATTTCCAACAAACACATGAAAGGATGTTCAGTATCACTAATCATTAGAGAAATGCAACTCAAAACTACAATGAGGTATCACCTCACACCAATAAGAATGGCCATCATCAAAATATCTACAAAAAATAAATTCTGGAGAGGGTGTGAAGAAAAGGGAACCCTCTTGCACTGTTGGTGGGAATGTAAATTGATACAGCCACTATGGAGAACAGTATGGAAGTTTCTTAAAATACTAAAAATAGAACTACCATACCACCCAGCAATCCCAGTCCTGGGCATATACCCTGAGAAAACCATAATTTAAAAAGAATCATGTACCACTATGTTCATTGCAGCTCTATTTACAATAGCCAAGACATGGAAGCAACTTAAGTGTCCATTGACAGATGAGTGGATAAAGAAGATGTGGCATATATATACAATGGAATATTACTCTGCCATAAAAAGAAACAAAATTGAGTTATTTGTAGTGAGGCGGATGGACCTAGAGTCTGTCATACAGAGTGAAGTAAGTCAGAAAGAGAAAAACAAATACCATATGCTAACACATATATATGGAGTCTGAAAAAAAAAAGGTTCTGAAGAACCTAGGTGCAGGACTGGAATACAGATGCAGACATAGAGAATGGACTTGAGGACACGTAGAAGAGAGGGGGAAGGGTAAGCTGGGACAAAGTGAGAGAGTGGCACTGACATATATACTACCAAAAGTAAAATAGGTAGCTAGTGGGAAGCAGCTGCATAGCACAAGGAAATCAGCTTGATGTTTTGTGACCACCTAGAGGGGTGGGATAAGGAGGGTGGGAGGAAGATGCAAGAGGGAGGAGATATGGGGATATATGCATATGTATAGCTTATTCACTTTGTTATAAACATAAACTAAACACCATTGTTAAGCAATTATTCTCCAATAAAGATGTTAAAAAAAGAAAATGGCCTTTATAATTTACCCTCTACTTTTGTTATGCATTATTCCCCAACATTCACTTCATAAAATTCAAAGTCATGGTATTAATACACTGTATATATTTGACCATGTTTGAGGCTTCTTGCCTCCATGCCTATGTTCATTGTTCTAGAATGATCAGATCACTCATTTACTCTCATGCTTTTCTTGCCTTACTGATTCTTCAAGACTCAGGTTCAGGTGTCAGCATCAGAAAACCTTCTTTGACCATCAATTCCCCACCAGGCTGAGCTAACTACCCCCTTCTCTATATAAACATATATGATGTACATCATTGTTCTTTCCACTTTGTCTTATAATTAGCTGGTTGGTTGTGTTAGTCCTCTGAAATGTAAATCTTTCAAGGACAGGGACTGAGTTTTATCTTCTAACACCAGAATCTAATATTGTTCTTGAAAAAGAGTAAGCATTTAATACATAAGGAATTGTTTGAATCTATCTATCTATCTATCTATCTATCTATGTGTATATATATATATATATATATATATATATATATATATATATATATATATATATATATATATATATGTCTCCAGGAGTATTTTGTGAAATTTTGAGAGAACTAAGAATATTCATGTTTCCAAAAATGAAGTGTAGATCTTGCTCATTATGTTTAATTACAAAGAGAAATAGTGTAAACATCTTACCTTGTGGATTGCACACAGTATTTGATTCTTAGCTTGTCATTTGTTTTCAGCAGTTCCTGGCTATCCCTGAGAATATTTCTATTACTACTGAAAATATCTCCAACACAGTCTTACCTTATTCACTTATATTGAACTTGTTAAACTTACTTCTGCTTTGAAGCTCAACTGCGAGTTGTCTTTCAAGGTTTTCTCTAATTTCTCTCTCTCTATAGAGCTCCATTCGCAGTTCCTTTTTCTCTTGTTGAGTCTGCTTCTCTTGGATGTGAGCATTATCCAACGCCACTTTCAGTAGACCCTGTCAAAATACAGCAAATGACATGCAGTTCATCTTATCTGTTTTAATTTCTCAAATATGAAATAATTTATGTAGGTGCTAATGTCTTGTATTACATTTATTTTGTTTATAGAAATATTGTTGACCTGAATGTTGGTCAACAGAGTCTCCACAGAGGACAGACTATCAGCAAAAATGAATGGTCCAGGGAATCCAGGTGGCAATGCCTGCCCAGGAGTCAATTGGATCTTGTCCAGGGGTGACTTCATCATTGGAATTTGAACGGGTACCTCTTCTGCAAGAAACAAAATTAATATCAGAAGGTTCATAAACTAACAGCTCAAAATTTTCACTATGTTTCCTTTATCTCTATAAAGATTTTGTTGCTAAAGCTAAATGATGGAAAACTCATAACTGGAATTCATACCTATTTCCCAGCTGCCTCCCATTTCTCAAAATAAATGTTTCAGTAAAGAATCAGTGAAAAATGAACCAACATTTACTGCTAATTGGCATAAAATTTGGAGAAACAAATTTGACATGCTTATTAATATCTATAAATTAAATAATCAGATAACTTCCTGGTAAAACACTAATTGCTTTTTATTTTTTCCTCTTTAAATCTATCTATATCTATCATCTCCATATTTTAACACCTTTATTGAAGTATAATTTACATATAATAAAATTCATCTATTTTAATTGTATGCATCGATGAGTTTTAGTAAATTTACAGAATCGTACAACCATTACCAAAAATCTATTTTAGAACACCTCAATCACCCCCAAAATACCCCTCATGCCCATTTACAATTAATCTCCTTTCCCATTCCCAGCTCCTGGCAACCACTAATCTACTTTTTGTCTCTATGGGATTGCCTTTTCTGGATATTTACATAAATAGATTCATATCGTAAGTGATCTTTTGTGTTTGTCTTCTTTCACTTAGCATAATGTTTTTGAGGTTCATCCATGTTGTGGCATGTATCAGTGTTTTTTTCCTTTTTATTGCTGATAAGTTTTCTATTACATGTATACATGACTGTCTGTCTAATCATTCACTAGTTTGGCATCTGGGTTGTTTCCAGTGTTACCTTTTATTTTGAAGAATATTTCTTATGAAAAAAAATAACCATCTATGTGTGAAACCACAAAGTGTATATTATCTCCCCTTATATTTTTATATTAACTTCTCCCACACACTAATTACTTTCATGAGATTCCCTCTTAGCTTCATATGAAGAGACACCAATAGAATTTTTGTCTAATAAGATATTTCAGATTTGTTTTGCACAGATACATCTAATTACAAAAGGAATCTCCTCTTATTTTGAGAAGCTAACTACTTGGCTATATAATTGAATTCTGGTTGAAAATCTTTGTGAGGTGTATGAACCAGATAGCAAAGTTTCCTCTGTAATTAGAAATTGGGGCCTTTTTGATATATGTAAAGATAAACTGCTACAGAGGTAATCTTGGAATGTAGCCAACCAAACCCTGGCATTCTTAAATGGCTTCAATAGCAGTGCACAATGAGTTGATCACAGCACCTCAAACAAAATTACTCTACTCACCAGTAACTGAGCACAAGCAATGTTTGAAAATATGTATCTCTCTGGTCATAAAAATTTTCAGTGACCCCATATACTTTGAGACTCATTCAGGAAAAAATTAGGCTTGAATCTAGACCTAACCAATTTTCACATGGTTTGAAAACAAAAATCTAGCTATTGGTCTAGTCTTTGTAGGGATAGGAATATGGATTTGTCATACAGAACTCATTTTTCAATTGCAAGCAGCCTATATATTTAGTGAGCAGAGTCTTGAGCCCTATTGATTTCACAGTCATCATGGTTTGCTGTGGGATTTCTTTTGTGGGAAGCTGTGGCATACAATTGCTGGAACTTCTGTGAGATTACTTAATGGGATAGCATTATCTCTGAATAAAATACTCTTGATAGAGATCACCTTTACAATTTCTAATTTTCTAAAACCTATAGGGATAAAAATGCTAATGATTATTTTAGAGAATCAACAGTTTCACCTTATTTGAATACAAAATGTATTTGTTTATCAGTTTTAAAGAATTCAATAGTATGCAAAAAATAGCCTGCTAATTTTCTTTTAGCACAGGAAACTATAATGAACATATTCCCAGGAATTGTTTTGTAGTAAAACTTACAAATAATATTTTGATCATAAACGCAACTTGCTTGTAAAATTAACCCTAACCTCTTATAGAACATGTCTTCCTTCCTTCCTTCCTTCCTTCCTTCCTTCCTTCCTTCCTTCCTTCCTTCCTTCCTTCCTTCCTTCCTTCCTTCCTTCCTCCCTCCCTCCCTCCTTCCTTCCCTTCCTTCTTTGTCAGTAGTAGTTTTGGAAGAGGCAAAGTATTCCAGAGGGAGTGAGCACATGTTCTGTGATCTATTTCAAGTACAAGGTTTGAACATTGGAAATATCTCATTAAAAATATAAGTTCTAAAATATGTCTTAGGCAGCAGCTCTAATGTCTCTAAGGGATATTTCTCAACAGCTAACGAAGCAATATTTTGCTTTATTTGTGATACTTGAAGTCTGTATTTAGCTAGTATTTTGTCTTCTGCACATGAGTGCATTAAGTGAATAGGTAGAATGACTTCATTATGATCTATCAATATTAATAATAATTGAGGAGGTTCAACATCTTTATATTTATGTTTATAAATCTTAAAGATGAATTTATGTAGCCTGGAAGATCTATTTTTACAAAATAAACCACCACAAAGTGAGAACATTGACTTCTTGCTGATTCCGAGATAATATAATGATTCTCTTGAATAAATATTTTGCATCATGGGAGACTTCTTAAAATTATGGATTCTTTGTCATGTATTACTCTACACACACATGTAACCTCAGTGATCAGGGTATTCTACAAACAAAATACCTAAAAACGAAAGCAATATGTTAGGTATGCATAAAACAAAATTGGAACTACATTAAAATCATCCAAAGTCTTGTATTTGGAGATGAATGAAATGTCATTAAATTGGCTGAAAGTAAGATTACTATTGACTATGAAGACAGGTTGTATGGTCTATGGTTTGTAATGTCGCTATATAGAAGACTGAAGTTTCAAAATAGTATTACTCTTCTTTAAAGAGATAGACACAGCTGAATTAGGTGCTGCTTGCTGCAGTGAGGATCAAATGCAAGAAGAATCATATTTCATCAGACCTAGTCAACACCAGGAAAATAAATAGAAATATAAGAGGTATGCAGGCAATGATTCATTTTGATAATCTGGCCCAAGAGAGACACATAGAGACAGCACACAGATCTAAGCTTCTACCAAAAGACAAATAGGACACAGAGGGTGGGAATTGGGATGACAGTGTAGCAGAGGTCACATCGATTTTCAGCAGCAGTTTTCACATGGATGAGATAACCCTGGACTCTGTTTGGCCCATTGTTCATATCTTACCTGTCCCACAAGCAGTAAATTTCCTAGTCCTAGAAAAGGGCAATAAAGAAGAAGAATTCTACTTATGACTTCTTACGATTAAGCTTCTGTGCAAACCAAACATGCTTTTCCAGACCAAGGTCACATTGCATGTTAAGGTCCATAATAGCCGAAAACTAGTCGAAGTGTATTATGTTTGGTGTATATGAGTGGAAACTGTCAAACCATTCATCATTTTTTTTCTGATTTAAATCACATGCTACAAAAATGAATGATAAATGCATTAGAAATCTATTTCAATCTTGTAATAAGTTTTCACATCTGAATGACATCTACATTTTCCTCAGAGTTCGAATAGATGCACCGTTAGGTAGGGATTTATTAGGTAGGATTGAAAAATCCTAATTGACAATGAAATAAAATATAAGCAAGTACTAGAAATATAGATTGTCAGTGAAATAAGAGCATCTCTTTGTAATCCAGGGAGAAAGGGTTTTCACGGAGCATTTTGATTTAAAAGGCTAGTGTTCAAAATGTATATATTAAAATCTTTATCAACACATATGAAGCAATGTCATAACCTAAAAGATAAAGATAGGACAACTGCTATCTAGCTGAGGGTATAAGCAACCTCTTAATTTATTGAAGCAAATTTGAGACTGCTTTTATTGAACTTGTTTGTTAAACCTGCCATACTTTGTAATAGCACTTGGAAATCCATTTAGAGAACAAGCTTTTAATTTTAAGTTCTTACCTAGGGCCCAGATGAATAGATACAAAAGTTGACAAGTGTATTTGTAGAAAAAAAAAGATAAACCATATGGTAAATGCTCAGGATGGAAAAGTCCCCCTAAAAATTAAAGTCAAGGATGCTGGAACTTTTCTGTATGACTCTAGGGCTTGTTTTCCCACCTTTACATTGGGTTAAGTCTTTCCTCTTTCCCATGGGCTTTGAGGATTTTGATACAGGAATGGAAACTGAACACAGCAGACTCACTCAGCAGTGGAAAGATACAGCCACCTACCAGGTCATCAATTTTCATTCTTTAACAAATAAATTATATTTCAATATTTGATTTAAGAGCTTTCCCCTAAATAAATCTGGCCCAGGGGACTCTCCTTTGTTGGTGTCATTAGTATTACATTCAGCACAAGCAAGACACCTGCTTCCCTCTTCCAAAATGAGGAACAATAACAACAACAAAATGACCAACTGCTGTGAAATTATGTGACCTGCATGAATATGAGGAAGTGTTCATGGTCTGAGTTGAACAATGACTCAAGTGTTGCCATCATCAAATTTGGAAAAGAAAAACTAGATCCCCAAATTGGCTAAATGCATTAAATCAGAATATCTCAGAGCCTTTAAAATGCTAATTCTAAATATTAACATATGTCACATGTTAAATTAGATAGCTGAGAGCATAGTGACAAAGAATATAAGATGTTGGAGCCTGATTGCGTATGTTTGCAACCCTGCTCTATGATTTGCTAGCCCCTGGAAAAATTCCTTAATCTTTCTGTGCCTCAAGTTACTCATCTGTAAAGTTAGGATAATAATAATACCTCTCTTATAGGGTTGTTATAAAGATTAATAAGCTAAAATTTGTAAAGTTACTCAAAGTAAATGCAATATAAATGTTTGTCAAATAAATTGTTAATTGAAAATTCCCAGGAGTGGAAGAGAACATAGTAACATGTTTGACCACCTAAGCATCCACTAACACCTCATGAAAGACATGTTGGAAAGATCCTCTTCTAGGTGATAACTAGATGAGCCTGGCTTCACCCTAAATTAAGCTAATGTTACTTTCTCAGTTATAAAAGGCCTGAGGAGTCTTCCTAAGTCAAGGTCAGTAGTTCTCAACTGGGGGCAATTTTGCTGCCCAGAGGACATCTGGCAGCGGCTGGAGACATTTTTGACTGTCAAAACTGAGGAGGTAGGGGTGTGTGCTACTGGCATCTAATGGTAGAGGCCAGGGATGCCCTGCCCTCTGTCTCCATCCCCACCAAAGAATTATCTGGCCCAAACGTCAATACTGGTTGAGAACTGCTGTTTCAAAATTACATAGGAAAATCTCAATGAATGAACAGTTCACTAGATCTCCCTTTCTGTACTAAACTTCTAGAGAGTTAATATGCTTAATAAGACAATAAGATCAAATCAGTGATGTAGAACTAACACAGTACTTTACAAGGTATGTTTTAGAGTTCTTGTGCATTTAATTTCAGGTTCCTGACTTCAGTTCTTTGCTCAAATATCACCTTATTAGTGAAACTTACACCAAACATTATTTAACACTGCAGCCTGCACCCTTATTTCCATCCCCTTAACATGAATTTTTCTATAAAATGTATCACCACTTAATATACAATATAACTTATTTATTCACTATTTTTGTTACATTTCATTTTACTACAATATACTCTCCATGAAAGTGGGGACTTTTCCTGTTTTTTATTTCCCATTGCTATCTTCTTGGCATTTAGAATAGTAACTGCCTAGGGTCTTCAACAATTGTAATGATTTTAGATATGTACCAATAATCTTAAAGCGTGAGGTAAGATTCCTGATTATCAGACTGATTCCATTTTTTTCTTTTTATTCCAAAAAGGTAAAATTATATAAATACATGAATATGTAATTTTAAGTTTTTTACAAGTATGTGGTGAAAGCAAGGAAGAAAGAGGGGATCAAGGTAAAGAGTTTCTTATCAACTCTTAGCCTTTCCAATAAAATAAATGATTACTATAGTTTACAGATATTGTGATAAACTGAAATATTACAATTTTGAAAAATAGTTGATATAGTTATTAAAGGATGACTACTGTATATTTATTTAACCTGTCTGCATATCATAGTCCTTTGAGGACTAAAGATAGTAAAAGTATAAATCTTTCTGGCCCATACACATACTTTCTTATCATCTTTGAGATGATGTATTATTGTGTCAAAGATAAAGCAAACTTGACTGATTTTTTTGAAGTACATCTGTATTTTCTAGAGCTTAGAAATAGAAAACGGCTGGGGACTTGGAATAGAAAGAAGTTTCATACAGAGGCTAGAATTTCATCTAAAAACTGCAAGACAGACAAGAATTTCTAATATAAACAACCAAACAGCACCAGAGGCATGTACAAGTCCCTTCTCCAGAAAACAAGCCTGGCTACCTCTGTGAAAAAGGCTGCAGAGAGAAGAACATTAAATGAGTGAAAAGTTAGTATGTAAGAGTTTACATTAGAAATTGGCAAACAGGAGGCAGGAGTGGGCATAGAGGTAAAGTGGGAAGGAAGTTGATGTTTTAAAGAGATGTGTTTAGTAAAAATGGGGGAGAGTGCACATATTTCCATCAATCAGCTTACCCTTCCAGGGGACAATGTTTCATTGCCCTGGTTTATCTGTAAAATGGTCTCATGGTTCTAATATAACCCCACTTTTACCCTTACTAGGGGTTCAGTTATCTAGCTAACTGCAGAGGCTGTAAAGCAGATTTTTCATTTTGCTTCCCTGCTGGGAAATGTGCAATCCTTTCCATCAACCAGGGAAGAAAGCTCTCTCCTTAATCTGGCACAAATCAGGAAGAGAAATTTACTGCTTTGACCTGGCAGTTCAGTTGCTAACTTTAAAATCACTAAGTTTTTTTTTGACTTAGTTAACATATCTGAGTAGAGTGGATCAGTAGAAGGTACAAGGGAACAAGTTATTTATCAAGTACCTTAACATCAGTGGTTCTTAAACTTTATCATACATCAGAGTGTCCTGAAGGTCTTTAAAAAATCATTCCCAACTTCCAAAGTTTCTGATTCAGTAGGTCTAGGATAGGGCCTAGCAACTGGAATTCCTAAGTGTCCAGTTGATGTTTCATGTTCCTGGTGTGGGGACCACAGTTTGAGAAACCACTGAGCTATATAAAAGCAAATTTTGCTGCATTTAAAGATGATTAATATTGCTTCCTATTATAGTACCTTTTTAAAATAGTTGTCTTTGCCATTTTAAGAAATTTCAAAATGTTACCTAATTTTAAGTACGTATTTTCACAGCTTCAAAAAATTGCATAAAATTAGAGATACATCAACTAGCCTGTTCTACAGACCTAGAGATTCTGAAAACCAATTTACATTGCACTGAAAAATAAATGTATAATGGAACCTATTTGCAACATAGAATCAGGAAACAAAACAGTAAAAAAAAATTAGTGAGTCTATACAGGTAAAAGCAAAATACTTTTCCAAGAATGAATTTAACATAAGCAACTTGAGTACTATTTCCTTGTATCCATGAAAGATGGAAAGTGGGTATTTTGGTAGGGTTAAGATTAAAAATTAAAGATGATTTAAAATCAGAATGATACTGTCATGGAGAACTTGGCAAGAACAGTCTATATAACAGTTTATAATTTGTCACCTCCTATAAACTCTGTAATGAGGAATATGTAGATAATTATACAGGTTTGACATTTATATTTATATGCTCACTAATAACTCTGTAATTATACCTGCTTATAGTCTGTGAATATTTATATTTTTGATGTTTCCACAGTACCAATGATATAAAATTGAGAACATTCTTTTATTCATTAATTATCTCTCCTCTTCTGTCTCTGTCTCTGTCTCTGTCAGACACACAAACATGCATGCACACACATTGGTGAGAATATATACTGATTTTTCTGTTTCAGCTAGGAAATAAAAAATTGAGGCACTGAGGCACTACATTTTTATAATAGAAAAAAATTAAGAGTTTTTCTAATAGTTGAGTTTTGGAATCATAATGACTACACTATTGTAAACCTAGCCAGTTCAAAATGACACTGATCATTTAATTTAATTATTTTACAAAACTGAATTTTCTTTAAAATAAATGTTAATTATTAGAGCAAAGCATTGCAATTTTCAGTTTTCATTTTCTGTGTAATGTTGGCATTAAGACCATCAAAACTGTTGCTTCTCCTTTGGAAACCTCTGAAGTTTTATCAAAGAAGCAGGTATCTATTAATAATGCTCAATTCAACAACCTTCACCAAATGCGCAATGCTATTTTTAGATATTGTCTATTGCTATGAGCGCCTATACCATCTGGTGAACAAGATTTTTGGTAAAATGATAATAATAATAAAATAATTCATAAGGTATAACCAAGGGAACAGGGAGGGGTAAACTTCATCACTAGAACAAATTAGTGTGCCATTTTTTTTTTTTTTTTTTTACGGTACGCAGGCCTCTCACTGCTGTGGCCTCTCCCATTGTGGAGCACAGGCTCTGGATGCGCAGGCTCAGCGGCCATGGCTCACGGGCCCAGCCGCTCCGCGGCGTGTGGGATCTTCGCGGACCGGGGAACGAACCCCTGTCCCCTGCATCGGCAGACGGACTCTCAACCACTGCGCCATCAGGGAAGCACTTCTTTTGTGTTTTTTTTTTTTTTTTTTTTTTAACATCTTTATTGGGGTATAATTGCTTTACAATCATTGCCTCTTCCTCATCTACATTTCTAGTTAGGCTGTGGAGCTTGTTTCAATTTTACTCTCTTCTATTTCAATATTCACATCTAACTTAGTGACTTTTATCAGAAACACTTACTTGAGTAAGTTGTGCCTGGTATTGTGGTGTAAATTATGAGTTCACAGATTTGTAAATTGAAGAGTGTTGTAGTGATTTCCTCTAATAATTGTATTAGAAATCTCAATCAATTGGAAAGTTTTCACAAATGTATCATTCACAGTAACTTCAATAGTTACTGAAAGGTTAATCACCAGATACACCCAGTTTCTTATTTTAACTTTTTTTTTGACTAAAATGTATGATTCTGTTGTTCTACTTAAAACACAATGAACATGACTGAATCTCTCTGTGTCTTCGAATGTTACACCTCTAAACTTCAGTGTCCCTATCTGTAGAATAGGAAGAACTACTTCAGAGTGTTTGTGGGAGTTTTAAATGAGAAAACGAACGTGGAAGCACCTAACACTGTACTTAGCATATAGTAGGCCCTTAGTAAAAATTGGCTAAATCTGAAACTATGCTAGCCTTCTAAATATGGAATGCTTAAGAAAAATGATTGAACTAAATGTACACTGACTCGCCCATGAAATTTCTTTTTCTTTAAATTTCTTATGGTAAATTGATTGAAAGATTTAGTTAATGTAGCTCCAATTAATTAAGATTTTGTAGCATTGTATTTTGTTTTCCTAATAACCAGACAAAAACAAACTTGCAGTTTTGTAACTAAAATCTCTCAGATTAGTTCCAAGGTAGTTGGAAGACTTTAGATTCACATAATTTGAGTCATATTTTTTTCTCTTAAGTTTAATTGAGGCTACATTTTTATTCCCGTGGAGAATTGCAAGTTTAAAATAAGTGTGCTTTCTACTAAAAAAAAAAAAAACCAGGAAAAATCTATCTTAAATATTCCTGCCAAATTCAGCCTTATTTTATTAACATTGAAATTCCTTCACCTACTATCTGTTACAAATATTTATGGATCCATATGGAATGGCAGATGTTGAAGCCGAAACACTGCAGGTATTTTTCACTTTCACTAATAACCCTGGTACTTGAGGATTTTTTTCACCTTCTATCATAAGAGCTCTAGTCTGAATAAAAAATCTAAAAAGTTCACTGAATATAATATTTAGAATTATAAGACTATGTCTATGCTGAAACTGGGCCTATGCAGACAAAATAGAGTTTGATGTTTTTAATAGCCTGCAAATATATATATATATATATATATATATATATATATATATATATATATATACTATATATATTCAAAGCGTGAAACAAAGCGAATAATTGTTTGGGTGATCAAGATTACTATAATACTGCACAAACTGATCAGAACTTTTCAGGTAATTTCTCAGATCTCAACTTCCAGTGACAGTTTAGGTCCCTCTGATTTTCTCCTTTTTCTTTCCTTATCTGATCCCAACCTAATACATACTCATAACACTCATAATCAATGATATATCAATGATATTTCTTTTGAGGAAAAATTATATTTTTAAGATTCACTTTGCACAAAGCCCAACAAAAACAAACAGTTAATATTAAATGCAGTTCTCTAACATTTTCTATTTCTATGAATGTTTAAAATATTATGAACTCAGAGGAATCATGTAGTGAGAATAAACAGAAAAAAAAAAGAAATGAAGAAATAATACCTAATATCTTGCATTATGAATGTGTTGTAATCAGACTTGAATATATTGCCCAAACTTTCTGTTCTAGATTCCAATTCTATGAAATTGTTTTCTTTTATGATTCACTTATTTGGATAAAGTGCTTTAAGGAGCAACATTATAACATTCGATTCCAATGAAATTATATTCATTTTAGTACCATATATTAGCCATTTCTGCATTTGACCTGCGCATGTCTTCACATTTGCTTTGGATGGTTTTAAGGAACATGGCTCCATCCCCTGAGCAGCTGTATTCATCCAGTTCCTTCAGAGATTGTCATTTTCCTAATCTGAATTGATCACTAGGGAAAATCATTTTGCTCACTGCCTCTGGGTCCATTGTCACCTCCCAGCCATTATTCAGTTCCCACTTGGCAATTTTCCAGTATGAAAATACCATATTTTTATACAATATTGAAATCACTTCCTACTTTTGGTTACTGACAATGGATTCCATCCTACCTTCAGTTAAAACACCTGTATTAACAGATAGTGAAATGTGCTATAGTTAGCCTGTGATTGTCAAGAAAAATCTGTATTACAGTTTCTTGGGAGAATGTACTAATAACCCAAGTAACCATCGAATCTAATTTAACACTGTCTGTGAGAATATCTGATGCTTTAAGAAAAACTTTCAGAGGGTAAAGGCAACACAATATGCTATTCAAGTTTAGACATTAATGTATATTTATTGCTTACAACATCCCATGAGATACTTTCTTATCTGGATACTTATAATATGTGTTACCTTTCCCATTTGCCTAGAAAGTGGGCTCTACGGTTAGCAAAATTCTGTTAACAACACCTCATAGCTTTTTAAACTTTGTAAGCCCTTCCAAACATTTAAAGTATATAGAGGCTGAATTTTCAGGTCCCAGATAATATTTATTATTTACTTTTCAATGAAATAAAACATTTTATAAAGGATAATTCTGCTATTATGTCTTTCCCTGCTTAGACTTCTTAAATAGCATATCCTATGCCATCCTCTGAAGCCAAGAAGTAAAGACACACAGTAGTAGTGTTTCCACAGATGTAAAATACCTCTAATAAAATAGAAATATAAGACAAGAACAAATTACTCAGGTCCACTATAATAAAAGACATGTCTTAAAACTGTATTACACTAATGATACTGGCATTCCCATTAGTATGTTGCATATACCCTTTCAAAGCTGTATACCCTTTTCAAATGACATGGCCTTTTTGTAATACTGTTTGTGTCCAAGCAGGTACAACACTTGTAGGGAATGTATCTAGGGAGCCATAAAACTGTTAGAAAATATATTTCTCCATGATATCTTAGTACTTTGAAAAATTCTATCACAGGGAAAAATGTTTTGCTGTAAATATCTTAAAAACCTTATAAAGGCAATGGCTTCCCAAAGCACTTGTTTAAATAATTTTAAGAGCTAGAATAGAATAGTCTTCTTATACACTATAGCTCAAACTCTTTATAATTTCCTTGATTTTTCACAAGGCTTGTTCTTTAATTTTAAAAGATTTTAAGTGCATTGCAATATGTATGCTAATATGATAATGAATAATCTGGCTGCCAATTTGCAATATTACAATACATTTACCAAAACAAAGGCAAAAAATGCATTTTCCTTCAGCATAGCTTTTACTATATCTGCATGAGGTATTGTTTGATGACTATAATTTAGCAAAGAAAAATGACATTTTACATACTCAATGTGCTGTGTATTTCTGTAAAGTTGAAATGAGTCAAAGTAGGGAAAAATGACCTATGCACTCTTCATGGTAGTTTACTTAGAGTTTAACTTAGAAGCAAAGACAGTAAAGTCCTAAATTCTGGATTTGGGGAATTGAATTTTGGAATATATGTTTTTGTTTTTATGCTTTTTCATTTTTTTAAGAAAATCTTATGAATTATTTAAAAATTAAGTTCTTCACTGTTACATGTTGCCTCTGTTCAGGCCTCATAGATTTCATTTCCATATTTGTGAACAGGAAATGTTAAGTGTATGTGTGTATGCATATGTGTGTGTGTATTCTTCCCTAACATTCAAGACACGTAAAAGGAGGGGAAGGAGATCAAAATGGTTCAGTAACAGGGTGTGGAACTCACTTTCCCCCACAAACATGGTTCAGTAACAGGATGTGGAACTCACTTTCCTCCACAAACACATCACACATATATCTACAAGTGGAACACTTCTCAATGAAAACTAACTGGAAACTGGGAGAAGGACTCCTGTACAAGCAAGGCTGAAAGAAAGATACACACATGATAAGGTAGGAAGCGAAGAGAAGTGATCAGGTTGGAACCTGTGTCCTAGGGAGGGGATTCAGAGGGAAAGGGAGATTATGCAAGTGGATATCCTCCCTGGGGAGTGAGCAGTTCAAGTCACATACTGGGCACCCCAGTCCTGGGGTCGACACAGGAAAGATGGCTCCCTTGGCTGGTCAGAGGAAGAGTCCTGGTGAGAGCAACAGGAGGGCTGTGGGAAGCTTAAACTCTGCTTGTGAGGAGCACACACACATATGCTTGCTCACGAAACAGGGCAGGGAGGGCAGACTAAAACTACACAGGTGGCTGACTGGTTTCCTGTGACCATAGCAGCATACACCCTAGCCTGAGCCATGAGAGAGCTCTAGCCATGCTTACTTCACATTGTAGCTCCACACTGGAACAAGGGCTGCCTGACCAAGGAAAGAGTTCAGCTGTGAAACAGAGCCACACTGGAGCAAGGGATGCCTGACCAAGGAAAGAGCTCAGCTGTGAAACAGAACTGGCTAAGATCCAAAGTTGTGTCTGAGCAGGGTGAGAGCAGCCATTATTGGTACTTATATAGGGAGTACATTGGTAGCAGCCCTGACATCTGTTTGTGGCTGAACTTCCACAGCCTGAGACCTGACACATGCTGAGAGCCCACACAGACCCTGCCTACCCTGCAGTGCAGTTCCACACCAGAGCAGAGGCAGCAGAGGCCAACGGGAGAGACTTGCTGTGAGGGACAAAGGGGGCTCAGACCCAAAAAGGCATCTAGTGTGGCAGGGCAGCCATTGCTGGTGCTTACACAGGCAGTGTGTCAGAAATAGCCCTGACCTCTATCTGTGGCTTGACTGCCATAGGCCATGCACAATGAGATGCCCAGAACACACATGAACATCTCTTGCTCTTGCACTGCTCCCCTCAGGGGCAAGGGTGCCAGGGCTGGGAAGGGAGAGGGAACACACTTGAGTGCAAAAGAGTCAGCTCAGACCCGAATCTCAGGGCTTCAGATCCAGCAACTTGAGACCTGACCCTGCACCTGATAGGGCAGTGAAGCCACTTAGTAGAGGGGCAGCCCCAGCTCATGCCTGGCTCTGGCCCTAGTCCCTCCATCTCCAGCTTCACCTCTTACCAAGGTAATAGCTTCCAGGACACCCTGGGGGAAAGACATGACTGAAGTTCATGTCTAAAGCTACTGGGCACAAGCAGACAGTATAAGGACACCCCTCAAGACCTCATCCAGGTATCTGTTTTACTTAATTTCATAAAGACAGAGAAAGTTAAGCAAAATAAGATAATAGAGGAATTGGTTTCAACTGAAAGAGCAAGAAAACAACCCTGAAAAAACAAATAATGAAACAGAAATAAACAATTTACCAGGTAAATAATCCAAGGCACTAGTAATAAGAATGCTAACTGAATTAGAGAAAAGAATAGATAAACACAGTAAGAATTTAAATAAGGAACTTGAAAATACAAAAAATAACCAGTCAGAGCTGAAAAATGCAATAACTAAAATGGAAAACACACTAGAAGGAATTAATAGCGGACTAGGTGATACACAAGAACATATAAGTGATCTGGAAGATAGAATAATGGAAATCATCCAAAGGGAACAGCAAAAAGGAAAAAAAGTTAAGGTGAGAACAGTAAAAGAAATCTTGGAATAACACCAAGCATACTAACATTCTGTTTCCCCAGAAGGAGAAGAGAGAAAGAAGGGCATTGAAAATATATTTGATAAAATTATGGCTGAAAATTTCCCATACCAAAGAAGGAAAGAGATATCCAGCTACAGGAAGCATAGGAATTTCCAAACAAGATAAATCCAAAGAGACCCATGTCACAATTAAAATGGCAAATGTGACAGAGAGAATTCTAAAGGCAGCAAAAGAAAGGCAAAGAGTCATACACAAAGGAATTCCCATAAGGCTATCAGCTGATTTTCTGCAGAAACTTTGCAAGCCAGTAGGAAGTGGCATGATATATTTAAAGTGCTGAAAGGGAAAACCCTGCAAGCTAGAATATTTTACCCAGAAAGATGTTCATTTAGGATAGGAGAGACAAGGAACTTCTCAGACAAGCAAAAACTAAAAGAGCTCATCAATGTTAAACCTACCATAAAAGAAATGTTAAAGATGTTCCCTAAAGAAAAAAAAAGAAAGAAAGAAAGAAAGAAAAGGCTATAACAAAAAGTAAAAATACATAGGAAAGTAAAAACCCCACTATAAAAAGGCAAATATATGGTAAAGGCTGAGGATCTACAATTTAAAGAAGCTAGTGTGAAAATTAAAAGTCAAAATATTGTAAAATTAACTATGAGTACAATAATCAGTAAAGGGATAAACACGAAGATGTAAAATATGACATCAAAACACAAACTGTGGGGGAGAGGAGTAAAAAACATTGATCTTTAAAAATGTGTTTGAACTTAAAGGATTATCTTCTTAAAACAGGTAGATACAGTTATAGATCAACATATATGAACCCCATGGTACTCAACATATACACAAAAACTAGAGAGAAAGGAACACTAGGATACCACTAAAGAAAATCATCAAAACACAAGAGAAGAAACAAAAAGAAAAATAAAAGAACAGAGAAGAACTAGAAAAACAATGGGAAAACAAGTAATAAAATGGCAATAAGTACATACCTATCAATAATTACTTTAAATGTCAACAGAATAAATCAAAAGACATAGCGTGGCTTATTGGATAAATAAAAGACCCATCTCTATGCTGCTTAAAAGAGACTCTCTTCAGAGCTAAAGACACACACATTGAAAGTGACATGATGAAAAAAGATATCTCATGCAAACAGAAAAACAAGAAAGCAGCGATAATGATACTGATATCAGAAAAAAATAGACTTTAAAACAAAATCTATAATAAAAGACAAAGAAGAATATTATATAATGATAAAGGGATGAACACAAGAAGAGGATATTATACCCATTAATATATATGCACCCAATACAGGAGCACTTAAATATATAAAGCAAATACTAACAGATATAAAGGGAAATTTTACAATAAAACAATAATAATAGGGGATTTTAACACCCAACTTACATCAATGGACAGATCATCCAGACAGAAAATCAATAAGGCAACAGTCTTAAATGCAACAATAGACCAGTTGAACTTAATGTATATCTACAGGACGTTACATACAAAAACAGCAGAATACACATTCTTTTCAAGTGCACAAGGAACATTCTCCAGGATAGACTGCATGCTAGGCCACAAAACAAGTCTCAACAAATTTAAGAATTAGAAGTTATATGAAGCATTTTTCCGACCACAACAGTATAAAACTAAGAATCAATTACAGAAAGAAAAATGGGAAAATCACAAACATGTGGAGGCTAAAGAACATGTTACATAAAAATACAATGGTTCAATGAAGAAATAAAAGAGGAAATCAGAAAGTACTTCAAGAATGAAATGCAAATGAATACACGAATTTTAAAAATCTATGGGACACATCAAAAGCAGTTCTAACAGGGAAGTTTATAGCAATACAGGCTTACTTAAGAAACAAGAAAAATCTCAAATGAGCAACCTAACCTATCACCTAAAGGAATTAGGAAAAGAAGAACAAAGCCCAAAGTCAGCAGAAGGAAGGAAATAATAAAGATTGGAGAGGAAATAAATAAAATACTAAAGACAGAAGAGGAAATAAATAAATTAAATAAAATAGAGATAAAAATGATAGAAAAGATCAATGATGCCAAGAGCTTGTTTTTTTTTTTTTTTTGGAAAGATAAACGAAATTGATAAACCTTTAGCCAGGCTTATCAAGAAAAAAAAAAAAGGGCCTAAGCAAACAAAATAAGAAATGAAAGGGGAGAAATAAAAACTGATAACACAGAGATACAAAAAATCATAACACAATACTGTGAACAATTATATGCCAAGAAATTGGACAACATACAAGAAATGGGAAAATTTCTAGAACATAAAACCTACAAAGACTGAAATAAGAAGAAAATGACAATTTGAACAGACCTATCACTAGTAGAGAAATTGAATTATTTTAAAAAAAAACAAAAAAAAAAAATCCCAGCACACAAAAATCCAGGAACAGATGGCTTCACTGGGGAATTCTACCAAGCATATAAAGAAAAGCTAGTACCTATACTTTTCAAACTACTCTAAAAAATTGAACAGGATGGAACACACCCAAATTCAATCTATGAGGCTACCATTACCCTGATATCAAAACCAGACAAAGACACTACAAAAAAATAAAATTACATTCTAATATGTCTGATGACTATAGATGCAAAAATCCTTAACAAAATATTAGCAAAATAATCCAACAATATATAAAAAGGGTCATACACCATGATCAAGGGGGATTTATTCCAGGGATGCAAGAATGCTTCAATACTTGTAAATCTATCAATGTAATATACCACATTAACAAAATGGAGTATAAAAATTATATGATCGGGGCTTCCCTGTTGGTGCAGTGGTTGGGAGTCCGCCTGTTGATGCAGGGGACACGGGTTCATGCTCCGGCCTGGGAGGATCCCACTTGCCGTGAAGCAGCTGTGCCTATGAGCCATGGCTGCTGAGCCTGTGCATCCAGGACCTGTGCTCCACAGCAGGAGAGGCCACAACAGTGAGAGGCCCGCGTACCACAAAAAGAAAAAAAAAAATTACATGATCACTACAAAAGATACAGAAAAAGCATTTGACAAAATTCAGCATCCATTCATGATAAAAATTCTCATCAAGGTTGGTATAGAGGGAATATAGCTCAGCATAATAAAGCCCAATAATGACAAATTCAGTTATCATCATACTCAGCTGTGAAAACCTGAAATCCTTTCCTCTAAAATCAAGAGCAAGTCAAAGATGCCACTCTCTCTACTTCTATTTAACACAAAATTGGATATCCTAGACACTGTAGTCAGACAAGAAAAAGAAATAAAAGTCATCCAAATTGGTAAGGAGAAGGATGAAAACTGGGAATACGTAAAACTGGAGGGAAGGAGTGAAACAGTCACTATTTGCAGATGATATGATACTATATAAAGAAAACTCTAAAGTATCTACAAAGAAAGTGTTAGAACTAATAATTTAGTAAAGTTTCAGGACACAAGACTAATATCTGTTGCTTTCTAATAAAATGCTATCACAAACAGAAAGCAAGAATAAAATACAAGATCACACCAAAAAGAATAAAATACCTAGGAGTAAACTTAACCAAGGTGGTGAAAGACTTATACTCTGAAAACTATAAGACAATGATAAAGGAACTTGATAATGATACAAAAAAAAGGAAATATATCCCATTATCTTGGATTAGAAGTATAAATATTGTTAAGATGTACATACTACTCAAAGCAATCTACAGATTTAATACAATTTCTATCAAAATACCCATGACATTTTTCACAGAACTGAACAAATAATCTTAAAATTTATATGGCACCACAAAAGACGCTGAACATACAAAGTAATCTTAAGGAAAAAAGAGCAAAACTGGAGGTATGATGGTCCCTGAACTCAGACAATACTACAAAGCTAAAGTAATTGAAACACCATGGTACTGGCACAAAAACAGACACACAGACCAATGGAAGGTAACTGAGAGTCCAGACATAAACCCACACACTTATTGTCAATTAATCTACAACAAAAGAGACAAGAGTATACAATACAGAAAAGACTGTCTCTTCAGTAAGTGGTGTTGGGAAAACTGGATAGCTACATGTAAAAGAATGAGATTAGAAAATTTCCTCACACCGTATACAAAAATAAACACAAAATTGATTAGAGACCTAAACATAAGACCCAAAACACTAAAGTTCCTAGAAGAAAATACAGGCAAAACACTTTTTGACATAAACTGTAGAATTTTTTTTTTGGATTTGTCTCCTAAGACAAAAGAAATAAATGCATTTAAGTTCAAACACATTCTAAGAGGTCAATATTTTTTACCCCCCCACACACACATTTTGTGTTTTTGATGTCATATTTTACATCTTCATATTTATCCCATCACTGTTTATTGTTGTTATAGTTGCTTTTATAATTTTGTGTCTATTAATCTACATACTGGCCTATTTAAGTGGGTGATCTTCAATCCTTACTTTCTACTTGTCTTTTCTAGTGGGATGTTCCCTTTACTATAGATTCTTACTTCATTTCCCTTTACAGATGACCCTTCAACATTTCTTTTAGGGTAGGTTTAGTATTGTTGAACTCTTTTAGCTTTTGCTTGGCTGAGAAGTTTTTATCTCTCCTTCTATTGTTTTTAATTGAAGTACAGTTGATTTACAATATTGTGTTAGTTTCAGGTGTAAAGCAAAGTGATTCAGTTATACATAAATATGTGTGTATATCTATATCTATATTCTTTTTTAAAATTCTTTTACATTACAGGTTATTACAAGATGTTGACTATAGTTCCCTGTGCTATACAGTAAATCCTTGTTGTTTATGTTCCTCCTATTCTAAATGATAATCTTTCTGGATAGAGAATCCTAGGTTGCAGGGATTTCCCATTCAGCACTCTGAATATTTCATGACACTCCCTTCTGGCCTGCAAAGTTTCTGTAGAGGAATCAGCTGATAGCCTTATATGGATTTCTTTGTAAATGACTCTATTTTTCTCTTGCTGCCTTTAGAATTCTTTATATTTAACTTTTGCCATTTAATTATGATATGTCTTGTTGTGAGTCTGTTTGAGTTCATCTTGTTTGGGACCCTCAGCTTTTGTACCTGGATACTGTTTCATTCTTCAAGCTTGGGAAATTGTCAGCCATAATTTTATCAAATACAGTTTCAAACCCTGTCTTTCTTTTCTCATTCTGGCACCCTTATCATTTGAGTGTTGGTATGCTTAATGTTATCTTAGAGATCTCTTAAACTGTTTTCACTTTTTCAATTAGTTTTACTTTTTGCTGCTGTTATTGGGTGATTTCCATTATTCTCTTCTAGATCACTTATGTGTTCTTCTGAATAATTTAGTCGGCTATTCAATCTTTCTAGTGTGTTTTTTATTTTACTATTGAATTCTTCATTCATAATTAGAATTTTTTAATATTTCCTTGTTCCTTGTTAAAATTATGTGTATTTAGATCCATTATTTTCTCTAATGCAGTTAACAGTTTTATTACCAATAGTTTTAATTCTTTATCTGGTAAATTGTTTATTTCTTTCTCATTATTTATTTTTTCAGGGGTTTTCTATTGCTCTTACAATTGAGAATAGTTCCATTGCCTTTTCATTTTGTTTAACTTTCTCTGCCTCTGTGAATTTGGGTGAAACAGTTATCTATTGTGGTCTTGAATGGGTGTTCTTATGTGCTAGTGTCCCTATGCAGACTCTGTGTACCCAGTGACTATGGTGAGAGGGCTAGATTTGATGTGGACTACAGTCACATATTTCCTCAGGATGTGATGGCAGTTATCATCCTGGTAAGGTGTGGGGCTGGAGATAGATGGGCTAGATCCAGAGATCCAGCAATTCCACTCTTGGGCATACATCTAGAGAAAATGAAAACACTAATTTGAAAAGAAACATGCACCACAATCTTCATAGCAGAATTTTCTACAAAGCCAAGATATGGAAACAACCTAAATGTTCATCAGCAGACGAATGGATAAAGAAGATGTGGTATATATATACAATGTAATATTACTCAGCCCTAAAAAAAACAATAAAATTTTGCCATTTGCAACAATTTGGATGCACCTAGAGGGTATTGTGCTTAGTGAAATATGTCAGGAAGAGAATATCAAATACTGTATTATAACACTTATATGTAGAATCTAAAAAATAATACAAGTGAATGTATATAGCAAAACAGAGATGCACAGATATAAAAAAGAAACTAGTGGTTGTCAGCAAAGAGAAGGAAGGGGGAAGGGCACATTAGGGGTATGGGATTAAGAGATACAAACTACTATATAAAATAGGTAAGCAGAAGCTGGAGACAACATGGCAGAATAGAAGAATGTGAGCTCAGCCCTTCTTATGGAAACATTAAAATCACAACTAACTGCTGAAAAACCACTGAGAAAAAAAAATGCTGGACTCTACCAAAAAAAATATCCTACATCCAAAGACGAAGCCATGACAAGATGGTAGGAGGGGTGCAATAGTGATAAAATGAAATCCCATACATGCCAGGTGGGTGAACCACAAACTGGAGAACAATTATAACACAGAAATTCTCCAACAGGAGTGAAAGTTCTGAGCCCCACATCAGGCTCCCAAGCCAGGGGGTCTGGCAACAGGAGGAGGGGTCCCCAGAGAATCTAGCTATGAAGCCCAGTGGGGATTGATCACAGGATTTCCACAGGAGTGGGGCAAACATAAACTCCACTCTTGGAGGAAGCACACAGGGTTTTGTGCATACAAGGACCCAGGGAAAAAAGCAGTGACCTCATAAAAGACTGGGCCATACTTACCTGTTAGTATTGGAGGGTATCCTGTAGAGGTGGGGGGTGGCTGTGGCTCACAGTGGGGACAAGGATACTGTCAGTGACAGCACTGGTACTGTGCTGAGTACTCACTGGTGTGAGCCCTCTTGGAGGTCACCATTTTCTCACCAAGACCTGGCCCCAACCAACAGCCTGTAGGCTCCATGGCTGGGATTCCTCAGTTCAAACAACCAACTGGGTGGCAACACAGCCCCAAACATCAAGAGACAGGCTGCTTCAAGTTTTCCTGAATAAACAGGTGCCTGATAAACACACCCCCTGACATGGCCTTGCCCACCAGAAGGACAAGACCAGCTCCACCCACAAGTGAGCAGGGTCCAATCCCTCTCACCAGGAAACCTGCACAAGCTTCTTAGACAGCCTCATCCACCAGGAGGCAGAGAGAAGAAGCAAGAACTACAATGCTGCAGCCTAACTGGAATCACAGAAAGTTAGATAAAATGAGACAGCAGAGGAATATGTCCCAGATGAAGAAACAAGATGAAACCCCAGAAGAACAACTAAGTGAAGTGGAGGTAGGCAATCTATATGAAAAAGAATTCAGAGTAATGATAGTAAAGATGATCCAAGATGTCAGAAAAAGAATGGAGGCACAGATGGAGAAGATACAAGCAATGTTTAACAAAGACCTAGAAGAACTACAGAACAAACAGAGATGAACAATACAATAACTTAAATGAAAAATACATTAGAAGGAATCAATGGCAGAATAACTGAAGCAGAAGAGTAAATAAGTGAGCTGGAAGACAGAATGGTGGAAATCACTGCCATGGAACAGAATAAAGAAAAAAAATGAAAAGAAATGAGGACAGTCTAAGAGACCTCTGGGACAACATTAAACAAACCAACATTTGCATCAAAGGGGTACCAGAAGGAGAAAAGAAATAGAAAGAACATCAGAAAGTATTTGAAGGGATAATAGCTGAAAACTTCCCTAACATGGGAACAGAAACAGTCACCCAAGTCCAGGAAGAGCAGAGAGTCTCAGGAAGGATAAACCCAAGGAAGAACATGCCAAGACGTAGCAATCAAATTGACAAAAATTAAAGATAAAGAAAAAATGTTTCAAGCAACAAGGGAATAGCAACAAACAATGTACAAAAGAACTCTAATAAGGTGATCAGCTGATTTCTCAGCAGAAACTCTTTAGGCCAGAAGGGAGTGGCACGATATATTTAAAATGATGAAAGGGAAACACCTAAAACTAAGAATACTCTACCTATCGAGGCTCTCGTTCAAAATCGATGGAGAAATTAAAAGTTTCAAAGACAAGCAAAACCTAAGAGAATTCAACACCACCAGACCAGCTTTGCAACAAATGCTAAGGAACTTCTCTAGGCAGAAAAGAAAAGGCCACAACTAGAAACAAGAAAATTACAAAGAGAAAAGTTTACCTGTAAAGGCAAACATACAGTAAAGGTAGGAAGTCATCTGCACACAAATATGATAACAAAACCAGCATTTGTGAGAAGAGGAGAACACAAATGCAGAATGCTGGAAATGCATTTGAAACTAAAATATCTGCAACTTAAAAACAACTTGTTTATATATGAACTGCTATATCAAAACCTCGTGGTAACTGCAAACCAAAAATCTACAATAGACACACACAAAAAACAAAAAGGAATCCAAACACACACTAATGTTAGTCATCAAATCACAAAAGAAGAGGAAGGGAAGAAAAAACATGTATAAAAACAAATCCAAAACAATTAACAAAATGGCAGTAAAAACATACATATCAATAATTACCTTAAACACAAATGAATTAAATGCTCTAACCAAAAGACAAAGATTGGCTGAATGCATACAGAAACAAGACCTGTATATATGCTGCCTACAAGAGACCCACTTCAGAACTAGGGACACATACAGACTGAAATTGAGGGGGTAGAAAAATGTATTCCATGCAAATGGGAAGAATAAAAAAGCTGGAGTAGTAATACTCAAATCAGACAAAATAGACTTTAAAATAAAGACTGTTATAAGAGACAAAAAAAGGACACTACATAATGATCAACGGATCAATCCATGAAGAAGATACAACAGTTGTAAATACATATGCACCCAACATAGGAGCACCTCAATATATATGGTAACTACTAACAGCCATAAAAGGAGAAATCAACAGTAACAAAATGATAGTGGGGGACTTTCACACCCCAATTTCATCAATGGACAGATCATCCAGAAAGAAAATCAATAAGGAAACACAGGCCTTAAATGACACATTAGACCAGATAAACTTAACTGACATTTATAGAGCATTCCAACCAAAAGCAGCAGAAAACACATTCTTCTCAACTGCACGTGGAACATTCTCCAGGATAGATCATATGCTGGTCCACAAAGCAAGTCTTGGTAAATTTAAGAAAACTGAAATCGTATCCAGCATCTTTTTCAACCTCAATGCTATGAGATTAGAAATCAATTACAAGATAAAAACTGTAAAAAACACAAACACGTGGAGGCTAAACAATATGCTACTAAATTACCAATGGATCACTGAAGAAATCAAAGAGGAAATAAAAAAATACCTAGATACAAATGAAAAGGATAGCAGGACGGTCCCAAACCTATAGGATGCAGCAAAAGCAGATCTTAAAAGGAAGTTTATAGCAATATAATTGTAACTCAGGAATCAAGAAAAATCTCAAATAAACAACCTAACCTTATACCTAAAGCAACTACAGAAAGAACAAAGAAAACCCAAACATAGTAGAAGTGAAGAAATCATAAATATTAGACCAGAAATAAATGAAACAGATACAAAGAAAACAATACAAAAGATCAATGAAACGAAAAGCTGGTCCTTTGAAAAGATAAATGAAATCGATCAACCTTTAGCCAGACTCATCAAGAAAAAAGAGAGAAGGCTCAAATCAATAAAATTAGAAAAGAAAGAGGAGAAGTTACAATGGACACCACAGAAATACAAAGGATCGTGAGCTACTATTACAAGCAACTATAGGCCAAAAAAATGGAAAACCTAGAAGAAATGGACAAATTCTTAGAAAAGGACAATCTCCAAGTCAGAACCAGGAAGAAATAGAAAATATGAACAGACGAATCACAAGTACTGAAATTGAAAGCATAATTAAAACACTCCCAACAAACAAAAGTCCAGGACCAGAAGGCTTCACAGGCAAATTCTATCAAACATTTAGAGAAGAGTTAACACCTGTCTTTCTGAAACTACTCCAAAAAATTGCAGAGGAAGGAAGGCTCCCAAACTCATTCTATGAGGCCACAATCACCCTGATGCCAAAGCCAGACAAAGATACCATCAAAAATGAAAAGTACAGGCCAATATCACTGATGAACATAGACACAACAATCCCCAACACAATACTAGCAAACTGAATCCAACAATGCATTAAAAGGATCATACACTATGAACAAGTGGGATTTATCCCAGGGATGCAAGAAATTTTTCAATATCGGCAAATCAATCAGTGTGATTCACCACATCAAAAAATTGAAGAATAAAAACCATATTGCCATCTCAATAGATGCAGAAAAAACTTGTGACCAAATTCAACACCCATTTATGATAAAATACCCTCCAGAAATTAAGCATTGAGGGAACATACCTCAACACAATAAAGGCCATTTATGACAAACATACAGCTAGCATCATACTCTATAGGGAAAAGCAGAAAGCATTTCCTCTAAGATCAGGAATAAGACAATGATGTCCACTCTCACCACTTTTATTTAACATAGTTTTGGAAGTCCTAGCCACGGCAATCAGAGAATAAAAAGAAGGAAAAGGAATCCAATTGGAAAAGAAGGAGTAAAACTGGCACTTTTTGCAGATGGCACAATACTATACATAGAATATCCTAAAGATGCTACTAGAAAATTACTAGAGCTCATCAATGAATTCAGTAAAGTTGCAGGGTACAAAATAAATAGACAGAAATCTGTTGCATTTCTATACACTAAAAATGAAAACCAGAAAGTGAAATTAAAGAAACAATCCCATTTAACATTGCATCAAAAAGAACAAAATAACTAGGAATAAACTGGGCATATACCCTGAGAACACCATAATTCAAAAAGAGTCATGTACCAAAATGTTCATTGCAGCTCTATTTACAATAGCCAGGACATGGAAGCAACCTAAGTGTCCATCAACAGATGAATGGATAAAGAAGATGTGGCACATATATACAATGGAATATTACTCAGCCATAAAAAGAAAGGAAATTGAGTTATTTGTGGTGAGGTGGATGGACCTAGAGTCTGTCAAACAGAGTGAAGTAAGTCAGAAAGAGAAAAACAAATACCATATGTTAACACATATATATGGAATCTAAGAAAAAAAATGTCATGAAGAACCTAGGGGTAAGACAGGAATAAAGACACAGACCTGCTAGAGCATGGACTTGAGGATATGGGGAGGGGGAAGGGTAAACTGTGACAAAGTGAGAGAGTGTCATGGACATATATACGCTACTAAACGTAAAATAGATAGCTAGTGGGAAGCAACCGCAGAGCACAGGGAGATCAGCTCGGTGCTTTGTGACCACCTAGAGGGGTGGGATAGGGAGGGTGGGAGGGACGGAGATGCAAGAGGGAAGAGATATGGGAACATATGTATATGTATAACTGATTCACTTTGTTATAAAGTAGAAACTGACACACCATTGTAAAGCAATTATACTCCAATAAAGATGTTTAAAAAAACCCTACCTAAATAGGCAAAATACCTGTACTCTTAAAATTGTAAGACACTGATGAAAGAAATCTAAGATGACACAAACAGATGGAAAGATACACCATGTTTTTGGACTGAACGAATGATTATCATCAAAATGACCATACAACTCAAGACAATCTACAGATTCAAATGATGCTGGTAAAACTGGATAGCTACAGGAAAAAAAATGAAATTAGAACATTGTTCAATACCACACATAAAAATAAACTCAAAATGGCTTAAAGACCTAAATTAAAGAGTGGATGTTATAAAACTCTTAGAGGATAACATAGGCAGAACACTCTTTACATAAATCGCAGCAATACCTTTTATGATCCATCTTCTACAGTAATGGAAATTTTAACAAAGTAAACAAATGGGACCTATATAAACTCAAAAACTTTTGCACATCAAAGGAAACCATAAACACAATGAAAAGACAACCCAAAGAATGGGAGAAAATATTTGCAAACGATGCATCTGAAAATGGATTAATCTCCAAAATTTACAAACAGTTCAATCGGCTCAATATCAAGAAAAACAAACAACCCAATCAAAAAATGGGCAGAAGACCTAAATAGACATTTCTTCAAAGAAGACATACAGATGACCAATAGGCACATGAAAAGGTGCTCAACATCACTAATCATTAGAAAACTGCAAATCAAAACTGCAATGAGATATCACCTCACACCAGTCAGAATGGCCATCATCAAAAAGTCTACAAATAATAAATGTTGGAGAGGTTGTGAAGAAAAGGGAACCCTCCTACACTGTTGGTAGGGATGAAAATTGGTACAGTCACAATGGAAAACAATATGGAGGTTCCTTAAGAAACTGAAAATAGAGCTACCACATGATCCAGCAATCCCACTCCTGGGCATATATCTGGAGAAAACATAGTTTAAGAGGATACATGCAGCCCAATGTTCATTTCAGTGCTGTTTACAATAGCCAAGACACGGAAGCAACCTAAATTTCCATTGACAGATCAATGGATAAATATGTGGTACACATATACAATTGAATATTACTCAGCCATTTAAAAGAATGAAATAATACCATCTGCAGCAACATGGATGGAACTGGAGATTATCATACTAAGTGAAGTAAGTCAGACAGAGAAAGACAAATATCATATGATATCACTTATATGAGTAATATTTTAAAATGATAGAAATGTACTTATTTACAGAACAGAAACAGACTCACAGACTTAGTGAATGAGCTTATGGTTACCAGGGGGAAATGTTGGAGTTGGAGGGATAGATTGGGAGTTTGGGATGGACATGTTCACATTGCTACATTTAAAATAGTTAACCACAAGGATCCACTGTATACCACAGGGAGCTCTGCTCAATAGTCTGTAATAACTTAAATGGGAAAAGAATTTGAAAAAGAATAGATACTTGTATATGTAAAACTGAATCACTTTGCTCTACACCTGAAACTGATACAACATTGTTAATCAACTATTCTCTAATTAAAATAAATAAAATAAAACAAATGCATGTAAAACTTTTTCTTTTAAATACTACTTATCCAGCTGTCTTTTTTATCAATTATATTATATGTCTGCCAAATTGTTGAAATCTCTTAAATATGTCATAAGAATTAATTGTTCTTTCCTGCCTCTTAAAGTTGTCCATACCATTGAAGAAAGAAAAGGTATAGTTCCATTTTTTATTTTTCTTTGAAAGAGAAATAATTAATAAGTATCTAATCTGTTTTTAGCAATGACTTTTACTCTTAGGTCCAATCTTATAATTTCCCATTTCTACTAGACACTTTCACTGGAATATTCAGTTATTACATGAAAATATTGAGAAAGCAAACTGATCACTTTATTAAGGTCAATTATCATCCAAGCACAGGACTCAACCAAATATGACTTCATATCATGATTCTTATTTTTTCATTTTCATTCTGTCATTTTCACCATCTCTTACCAAGGCTTGAATCCTCCTAATTGCTTTGACTCTTTTCTCTCTTTTACCTCTCTGATATCTAATCTTTCTAAACAGGTCCTCTTAGTACTATTAAAATATCTCCTGTTCCAAACACTTCGCACTTGGATAGTTAAAACAATTTCCTTAACTAGAGTCCATAGCTTTGGTCTTTCCCTACCCTATACCATTTTGGACACTACCCACCAGACTAAATTGCCCCCAATCAATTTAATCCCCTGTGAACAAACCAATAGGCCCTCAAGGATCTCATTTTACCTTACCTTTTGTGCTTCATCCACAAATATTCCCCTACAAAATTTTCAGCTGTACTCAACCTGTTTGTCTCCCTGTTACCTACTACTCATAGAGCTTTCTAATTTCTATAATTTTTCTTCAACACACATAACTAAAATATTACCACATCCACTAAACATTTCGAAATGTCATCCATCTTTAAGATCTTAAATTAATATTCTTCATTAAATCTTTTCCTGACTATCTTAGCCCACAATAGCCTTCCAGTTCTCAGAGATAATTTTCTGAAGCACACATATAGAAACTTGTGCTATCTACTAAAATATGTCTCCCATAATGCTATTTACAGCTTTTATCTGTAATTAAATATTCATGTTATTACCTTAAATCCCTAGTCAGACATTAAATTATTTGAGTATGGGGACTATTGCCTAATTAGTGTTCTCTTTCTCCTCTTCAGAGGCTACCATTTTGCCATACACACAATTGACATCAATGTATATTTGCAGTTTGATTTCTAAATTACTTAGAACTTGAAACAATAAGAATATTTTAAAGAGGTTAGGGCTATCTAGAGAGCACATATCAAAACTTAGAACACAGAAGCAATAAAGGTAAATAGATCTCTAGACTCTGAATCCTTAGAAACTTCCCATGATCCCAATTTAAGGTAAGAACACTCAATGGGATAGCACCTATTTTGTGGTTGGAGTGGGATTGTTAGAAATTGTAAACATGTCTAGTGGTAAGAAAATCACTAATTAGAATAAGATTTTGAGGTACTGATTCACTAGTGAACAAATCCCCATTTCCTAAATCCACAATGAATAAGTTTTTAGAGCTTGAAAAGAAAATGTATGATTTTCACAGCATTATTTGAGAACATTTCTTTAACCAACATTCTATGCTTGGTGGGAGCTAGATTCTCATTCTTTGACAGTGATTACATAAGTGTTTTTTTATCCTTAATAACAACACACGATTTATAATCTAAACTGGAGTTATTCCTCAATTCAACTTTTAATATTTTGAAAAAGTGAATTTTAAGTTTGTAGATTTTAAGTTCTTATGTACTTGTTCTTTATTATGTAGAACAAAATATAATTTATTCCTGAATACTACATTTTCTAAAGAGACTAACTGTAGTGGTATACACCTTGAGCTCTTTGTACACATGCAACTATTTTAATCTTTTTTACTGAAACAAGTTGGTATAAAACATTTCATAAATTGAGATAAAAAGAAACCATATTAGTTATCTTACAGAGTTGACATGTTTTCAGATTGAATTGATTGTTCAATTCAATTTTAATGACTAAACTCTGTGTGTGCATATGCATGTGGATTGAGTCAAGCACATATAAAATGAAGTCATCTTCATTTCTACCAAGAAATATAGTACACATCTGAAATATTTTTTTCTATGCAAAAATGAAAGAATTTCTTTACCACTGATGCATTACTTCAGATTGAATTACAACTGGGAAATTCAATTATTGTTGTTTTCTTTGGTTGATTCCAACCCTCCACTCCACTTTTGTCAAATTGTACATCATTTGGGATATAGGTGACATCTATTTCTAGTACCTTTAGGAAAAGGTAGCTTTATAAATCCTTTTGGCATTGTATTTCAAAAGCAGAAATGAAAGTTAATTCTATGCTGCAGTATCTCCAGGTACAAACAAGACATTTACACATAAATGTATAGTATTTAACTGCCTTTTGTCTCTGATCTCCCTTCAGTGTTGCACATAAAGCAGTATCTTAAACCTTATTCAAATTAATTTAGAAGGACCAGGATAGATAGTGTTGTATGCTATTATTTAGGGCTTAATACATATCAGACATTTTTATGCCTTTTGAATAAACACAGTATTTTAACATTGTAATTGAAGATACTTAAAAGGCAGAGATATGTTTTCCAAATTGTGCATAGCATTTGAAATAGGCTTCATCTATTGGTTTTGCAATGAAAAGAGTTACTGGGCTTCCCTGGTGGTGCAGTGGTTGAGAGTCCACCTGCCGATGCAGGGGCATGGGTTCGTGCCCCGGTCCACGAGGATCCCACATGCCGCGGAGCGGCTGGGCCCGTGAGCCATGGCTGCCGGGTCTGCGTGTCTGGAGCCTGTACTCCGCAACGGGAGAGGCCACAACAGTGAGAGGCCTGTGTACCGCAAAAAAAATATAAATAAACAAATAAATTAAATAAAAGAATTACGGACACCAGATGTAACCTTTTGGGTTTTAACAATTTTCAAGAGGTTGTTACAACCTAAAAGTTAGGGGAAATGTACCTCTGTTAGCCATGCCAACAAAACACAGTCCAAATTGTTGATTACCCCTTTAAAACCTAACCTACTATTAAATACCTGAAACTGGAAAGCCATGCAAAAATATCCATCAGAGACAAGTGTGATTTTCTCCTTTCGTGAGGAAGATAAAATTACCTTGTGGGAGTCACTGTCCTTTTCCATTACTGAAACCACAGAGAAGTCTCTAAAATTTAACCATTTTCAATAACAATAAAAACTTTGCTTTTCTTTCATGAATCATTAATCATGGTTACACACAGTTTTACATGCATGGTAAAAATTATCTAGAGTTATATAGGTTGAAAATAAAGATTTGTCCTAGGGGAATAAAACAAATATGTATCCTCAAATGTAGATACATGGAATTTTTTTCAAAAAGACATATTGAAATTCTCACAAGTTGGAAAGCTAGCCCCACATCTAAGGACTAATCAGTATGGGAAAAGTATAGTTAGATTAACCTTTGGAGTAGAAACAGCCTATGTTGAAAAGTGAATACCTCCTACATATTCTTAGAACCTGATTCAACTTTAATTAAGTAGGTATTTTATCAAGATGGGAAAAAAACAAAGGAGAAATTTAAAAGTGAGTCTCCAGTAATTTAAAGGTGCCTTCTGTGTAATGTAAATACAGATAAGTTTTCTTTTACTGTCTGATTGTGTCTCAGCTATTATTCTCCTCACCTCTGTAATTCAGGCTTTGGGAAGAGAAGAATCTTCATTAAGTTACAGTAACGGAAAAGGGAAATCCTCATTTGCTTGAACTGTGGGCATTATCAATTAGAATAAAGAAATCATAGAAAAAATGAAAATTGGAAAGCGGCATAATTACAAATTTTGTGTATCACTGTAGTTCAACAATTGTGACAAGGCATATAACTTGTAAAAGGAAATTGAATTTCATTGACTGAGGTCTCAAATAATATGTTCCATCATAGCTATGTGCTTGAGAACAGAAATAGGATTTGTTATGTGTCACATTCTAGCCAGTGTATCTATGTTTTTGTAAAATTAACTCCTTGTCTAGCCTTGACAGAGTAAAATGAATCTTAATTTTCACTCAAAGATGTCAAAACACAAAATTGTTTTCCGTTTAAGCCTCTAGAGAGTTTCTTTGTTGGTACTAGGTTTTGGTGGCATCATTTGAAGATTTATTTTGAGCCCCTCATTAAAGGCAATGATGATGAAAGAAAATTATTTCTCGAGGAAAATATTGTTTACTACATTAGTCTTAAATTTGTTCACAGCTCCTGTTCATTAAATGAAAAACTTTTCCCAATCCAGTAATCACAATGCTGTGTTGCAACTGGCACAGGAAATACTAACAAAAAAATATTACTTACAAGTATTTATAAGTGGTTTGTAAACAATTAACCAAGACTACTGTGAACATTTGAGATGCTTTTTTCTTTTTCTTTTATCACAAAATCAGTAAGAATTTTCATCAGACTAATTTGGGCATGCTGTTTCCATATACATTCTCATCCATCACTTAGGGTAATTAGTTTGGCTGCCTCCTTATCATGATGATAACCATGACATCAGCACTGACTGTTCGTGGTTTGGTCCCTGCAGGTTGCAGATGTATCAGTTGTGATATAATCATTACCAAGTACTCACAACCTAATGAGCAGCAGCTTGCTCTTTAGGTCCATTCGTGCATGTGCATTCCCACTCTCCTACTTACTATTCCTGGAACTTCTGGTTCTGCTCTTTGTGTTCCAGTTTGAAAAGAGAGGAAAGGGAGCCAAGATTCATATTCTGTTTATTTCAATTTTGTCACCCCAGTTCCAAGTGGTTTTTACCTGCCTTGCTTCATTTCTGCCTCCTCTCTCCTACCCTTCTCCAAAGTCCATGACCAGGATATATATGATGGGTTGGTGTTAGGGAGTAGTTAATGGTCTGTATTTGGGATTAAGGAAAGAAGGAGGGGAATTCCAATTTCTTCTCTCCCTGGTTCCTCCTGTATATTCCTAAAAAGATTTGCTTCTCATGATGTAACTGCCAAATTCTGAGATAGAAATAACTGAAAGTTGTACATAGCCATCTTTGGGACCTAGTCATCTTGGTTTATCTTTTTCTTGAAATTTATGAGAAGATTCTCTAAATTGTAATTTGGGGAAACATATATGGCATATATGTGACATATATAGAGAAATGTTTTTGGAATTCTCAAGTTTTCAAACTCTGCCTCTCTGCAATTTTACCTCTTGTCTCCTTGTCTTTGAATTATGAATTGTGCTTCTAAAATTTTCTCATCTTGAAAAGAACCTTTTCTTGACCATAACCCCAACTATCATACCACTTGTCTTCTGACCTTTGGTAGCAAAAATCATTGTAAGAGTTGTTTGTTTGCCATTTCTGATTTTTCTGTGAACTTACTGCAATTAAGTTTTTGTGCCCACCTGTCCACAGACACTACTCTTACAAAGGTGGCTAATTATTTACATGGTCATATGCAAAGATCAATTTTTAGCCCCAGTCTTACTTATCAGTTTTTGACACAGTTGGTCATGCCATCTTTCTTAAAGTATATTCTTCATTTGAATTCTGGGACACACTTCTCTGTTAGTTTTCTTCCTACTTCATTTACTGTGTCTTTTGAGTTTCCTTCTTAAGTTCCTCTTCATCTTCAAGACCTATTTTGGATGCCTGAGGGCTCAGTCTTTAGACCTGTTCTCTTTTCTCTTTAATCATTCCTTTTGTTGATCTCATTCAATATTATGGCATTAAACACCATCCATGGGCTGATTATTTCCAATTTTACATCTCCAACCTGCATCTTTCTCTTAAATTTTAGACTGTATATCCCACTGCTTACTAAACATTTTCATTGGGTGTCTAATAAGTAACTAAAAGTTTGCATGACCAAAACCAAGATCCTTATCGCCTCTGTTTAAATGTTCCTTCTAGAGACATTCCATGGCAGCTAATAACAATGCCATCATCAAAAAAATCTAGAAACAATAAATGCTGGAGAGGGTGTGGAGAAAAGGGAACACTCTTGCACTGCTGGTGGGAATTTGAATTGGTACAGCCACTATGGAGAATAGTATGGAGATTCCTTAAAAAACTACAAATAGAACTACCATATGACCCAGCAATCCCACTACTGGGCATATACCCTGAGAAAACCATAATTCAAAAAGAGTCATGTACCAAAATGCTCATTGCAGCTCTATTTACAATAGCCAGGAGATGGAAACAACCTAAGTGTCCATCATCGGATGAGTGGATAAAGAAGATGTGGCAGATATATACAATGGAATATTACTCAGCCATAAAAAGAAATGAAATTGAGCTATTTGTAATGAGGTGGATAGACCTAGAGACTGTCATACAGAGTGAAGTAAGTCAGAAAGAGAGAGACAAATACCGTATGCTAACACATATATATGGAATCTAAGACAAAAATATGTCATGAAGAACCTAGGGGTAAGACAGGAATAAAGACACAGACCTACTAGAGAATGGAGTTGAGGATATGGGGAGGAGGAAGGGTAAGCTGTGACAAAGTGAGAGAGTGGCATGGACATATATACACTACCAAATGTAAAATAGATAGCTAGTGGGAAGCAGCCGCATAGCACAGGGAGATCGGCTTGGTGCTTTGTGACCACTTGGATGGGTGGGATAGGGAGGGTGGGAGGGACGGAGATGCAAGAGGGAAGAGATATGGGAACATATGTATATGTATAACTGATTCACTTTGTTATAAAGCAGAAACTAACACACCATTGTAAAGCAATTATACTGCAATAAAGATGTAAAAAAACCCAAAAAATAATGCATCCTTCTAAATGCTTAGAATAAAAAATTTTGGCATCAACATTGATTCTCTTCTTTCTCTCACACATTGTAACAACTCTTTCAACAAACACTTTGGTCTCTACTTCAAAGCATATCCAGAATCAGACCACTTCTGACCACCTCCATTGCTACCTCCCTGCCAAGACACTATAGTCTCACATCACATCACTGCAGATTCATTCTGACTACTCTTTCTGTTTCAGCCCTTCTTAAACCAGTACTCAAAGTGATCCTTAAAAACATAAGTAAAGCTATATCTTTTCTCTGTTCAGAACACTCCAATGCCTTCCAATCGCAGAGGAAAGGTTAAAATCCTTAAAAGATGCTAATAGCTCTTAGGTGATCTGGCTCCCTTTACCTTTCTGCTTGTATCTCCTACTACACTCCCACTTACTCACTCTGCTTCAGCCATACTCAGTCCTCAGGACCCTCACATTTGCTATTCTCCCTGGTTAGAATGACCTTCCCTCAGACATCAGTATCAGTATGGCTAGCTCCCTCACCTGCTTCAGCTCTTTATTCAAATGTTACCTTTGCGAGATATTTTATAGCCACCTTATTTAAAATGGAATGACTTTCACCTCTGCCAACACAGCCCATCCCTCTTTTCTAGTTGATTCTTTCCATAGCACTTATCACCATGTAACATTCAATAGATAGATGATAGTTATATATAAACATGGATATGCATATATATATAATTTACCTTATGACCTATCTCTTCCAACTAAATATAACCTCCTTAGGAATACATATTTGTGGCTCCTTTATTTAATGCTGTATATGTAGCACATAGAATACTGGCTGGCACATAGTAGACATTCAATAAATGTTAGTTAAGTTAATGAAACAAAAATTAAAGCACTGTTATGTCTCTATTCAATCTGGGCATCATGAATGTTATTCATTTTTACACAATATTATTCATTTAATAATATACATATTAGGATTCATTTTCTTTTCTAAAATCCTAAACCAGTAGTTAGGTCTTTCATTATTACTGAGCATTGCATGCATTTGACTTGTTTCCTTAACCAAGCTATAAAATTTGTTGGCAGTAAACACTATTGCTTCTGCTTTTTTGCATTATACATTTAGTGTCTTTGTATAGCATGCTTAATGACTATTTGATGATGTATATAACTTAAAGGTGACTCAAATTGACATTTGTCTGATTTTTACTTCTCTTTGAAAAAGCTTTAATTTAAGATGAAATTTCTATATGTTGCCTGAGGCATCCTTTTTGATATTATCTATTTATATTCATATTAAACATACGTTGCATTGTCATTAGGGTTGCAGAACAGAGTTTGGCCATTCAAAGGAATGTGGAAAATGCTGACATCAGAAAGTGAGTTTGACAAGCTATTTGTTCCAGAAATGAAAGCTGATTTTTTTTCTAAGTAAACCATTTAAATATGTCATTTTTATTCAGAGAGAGACAAAAAACATCACTGGGGATTTTTAAAACTATCTAAAAGACATAAACATAAATATTATGAATGAGTATGCACTTTTTAGGCAAATATATAACATATTTTTCTTGTGTTTCATCAAAACACTGATATTTAAGGAAATAAAACATAATCTGAAATAGAAAACAGAAACTAGAGAGTCCCTTAATGTCAGGAAGAGTGTCTTTCAGTACATTTTCAAAATTTAATAATGCTTCCTCCCAGCCACCAGTGAGAACCCCCTCTTCTAGGACTCTATTAATCTCCAGGGACAGGTATGAATGTGTACACAAGAATTCTAGTCCAAAATGTTCTCTTTCACAAAAGGATAAACTCTAAGAAAATATACTTGTTCAAGGTAAACCAGATCTTTCCCATTTATCCACCATTCTCAGATATCTTAAAGTATGTGCCATTCTGATATTTTCATGAAAGTAGTGCATGATCTCCTTTACCTCGTCTCATGCCTAGGCCAGACAGTCTGGAAAGAAACATGTTTTAGCCATTATGCATACAGGTTCTAGAATCAGATGGTCTGGATTCAAATTAAGTTTCCACAACTTATTGAGTGACCTTGAGAAAATTTCTTCCCCCTAGGCCTCAGTTTTATCATCTGTGGAATGGGGATTGAAATAGTACCTACTGTATAAGGTCATTTGGAAGTTTAAATGTGTTAATACTTGTAAAGTCCTTAGAGCCATGACTGGCCTGAAGTAAGGTCTTATTAGGTTTTTATTGCTATTAATATTATTTCAAAAATATTTTGGATGGGATAATGTGTAAGAAGAACAAAGTCTAAACGTGAGTTCAACATTTCCTTGGTAGCAAGCAGCACTGTACTTTAGACATTTTCTTCTGCCACTAGATTTCTACTGTTCTGCTCTGCTTAATAACAAGATGGACTGAGGATATTATCATCCACTGTACATTTATTCATGTCATCTGGAACATTTCATATCTTCACTCTACTTAATCAAAACATACTCTTCCTTACATAGTTAAATCGAGTCCCACCTCCTCCATAAAGGCTTTCATGACTACCTGCACTCACAGCACATCGATTGGCTATACTAGTCATTAGCAAAGTGATCCTTTCCTGCTTTGTGTCACTCCCTTTCTTGATGTCCTTATTGTTCCTGAGTATACTTTTAAGGTCTTTATAGGGAGATCTCTTTATTAAACCTCTTTACATTCCTACAGCACCTAGAAAACTGCTTTGCAGACATTATATATTCACAATGATTATTTGTTGATTACGTTTTACTCTATTTTGTACAAGGTAATAATATAATAAGATTGATTTCTCTAAATTTCATATACAAAAAGAAACCTGTCTCATGAGTTTATACTCATCACACACATAAATGCATTGTCACTTGTGTGAATATAAGCATGCACACACATAGTTATCAACAGTGTCATGAATAGTTTCTTTTCTCAGTGAACTGCCATGAAAAATAACTCAACTAATGCCTCCCACTTCCAGTTTCCACTGAAATCACATTTTGCAGCTTGTTAGTGGGAAAGCACTAGGTAAAGGACTCGAGCCACTGTGTTCAGAAATGCCATTGATTGTCTTTATTACTGGAATAACAACCCTCCCAAAATATAATAGCAAGTAATATGCTCATTGCCCTTGGCAGCACCATTAAACTGGGCAGTGAACTACTTCATATAGCTGTGAATGTTAAAACATTAGTTGAGCTTTAAGTAGGTTGATTTTAACAGCCAAATGTGCACTGCAGTCTATCTGAACACTGAAAGCACCTTTCAAACTTAATTTTACAGAAATGTTAATGACCAGAACAAACTCTTGAAGGCAGAAAAGAAAAGTAATTATTTCAACAGATGAAAGAAAACAGTAAATGAAGACTCATGTTTCAAACGGGTGGCAGAAACTTATCTCTTTTTAAGGAAATGTCCTAAGCTCAAAACACCATGGAGATATTTAAACTGATGTTTACATAGGAATTTTTTCATTTGCAAATACAATTCTCAGGGGAAAAAATTAACAGCTTTTGTATGCTTGAGTGAAGCACCATAGGAATATTTGTTTACAAAGCAGAACTAAATTAGTTTCTAAATGCCTAATTTAGAATATTTCTATAATTTTCTACAATGATGAGAAATAGGAATAAATTACAAAGAGATAAAATGGGCATAATCAGAAAAAGAAAAGAAAATTACAAAAGCTGATGCTGAAAGGCTCTGATATGTGTTAGTATTGTGGTGGTAAAGATGCTGACAGTGAGGTGTAAGTCTAACGAGTTTCATTGCCTCTTTCCAATGCCACTGATGGGTGACTCTGAGAATGTGTTGAAATATTAAACAAAGAGCATAAATGTTTAAAAATATCACAGACTTGGAATTGTTCTCATTATTGCTATGTTGATATTTACAAGTGGATAATTCAAGGTGTAAATTCAAGTTATAAAAACGTCAAAATAATCAAATCATGACATTGAAAAATACTTTGAAAGAAAATGAACAATTATTTGCTAATAAAATATACTGGTCTAAAATCAGATTTGTGGTAAACCAAGCCTAACACATAGGTATTATATATAAACAAAATAATTTCAGTGCTTCATTCTATCAGAATTGTTTCCTTCAGGAACAACAAGTAATTTTGTTGCACTAAAACTAATACCTAAATTTTACTCTGAAAATTCCATACAGAAAATGCAAGCAATGAAAACTAAGCTAATTACCTAGGTATTCTTGTAACCCAGGCATTCATATTCCTAACCAAGATTTATGATTCCTTATTAAACACTATGAGAAACTCTTTCAGGTTCCACTTAAGTTAGAATAAAAACTGGAGTCCTTTTCAGAGCATTAAATGGCTTGTAGCGGTTTAGAAAGATAAAAATATGGTGAGCTGGTTACCTACATAAATTGGTTCTCTGGATTAGAAAGAATCATTACCACAGTTAGAAATATTTTGAGGTTGGATTTGTAGAGGAAATTTTAGTTTTCTCAGTTAGATTTTAAGTTCCTGGAAAGTAGGAGATGATAGACGTGTGTAGTTCATGTACTTCCACAAAGCACCTGATCAAATTCTCAATGTGTGTGGGCTTATAATTTCCTTAAAACAATAATAACACAAATATGCCTGTCTCATATAGTAGGGGGAAATATGTCCTTAGGAATTCTATAAATGTCTTTTACTGATGATGGTGTGACTCCATTAAGGCAACTCAACCCAAGATTTCATTTCACATTGTATGTTTAGGGAAGCCATTTCAGAACACTAATTCTATGCAATAGGAGTAGAAATATAGGGTATATTTCTGGCAATTAAAATGGGAATAACAACCCTGACTGTCTTTTTCCTTCATCTCTCACCCTATTTAAATATAGTCTTCTATCACCACTATTTTCAGATGAAGGAAGAAGCAAAAAACCATGCCTTATTTTATAATGATTTCATAATCTCTATGTTTTCACAATTTTTGCAGCTATATATAAAGAAGATGAATGGGTACTTTTCACTCTACTTGAAAAGCATGAATACTTCTATAAGATTAAAATTAGGAACAAAAAAAGCCCTATAGTAACAGTAAGAGTTATACAAATGCCAAGTACTATGCTAAGCACTTTACACTCATTATCTCACTTAATCCTCATAACAACAGCATAAGATTGGTACTATTATTCTCCCATTTTCTAGCTCAGGAAACGGACTTCGAGAGGTTAAAGATGCTTGCCCAAATCACAAAGCAAAGCTCAGAAGTGAACTCATTTCTGTCTGATTTCAGATTCTGAAATCTTAACAACTGTCTCTTAACTACACAGCATAATGCCTGGCTTGTGATACACTGTACTAATATATCAACATTTCACAAACCCAAAAAGTCATATTCCGAAAAAGAACACGTTAAGATGATGAGGCTTTGGTTTTTGAGTTTTCCTTACAGCAAAGACTCTCAGTCATGTTTGCTAATAGGGACAAACCTAAACTATGTGTTTAAGTAGGTGAATAGGATTCAAGAAGCCAAGATATAAAACCCACCAGGTTTAGCTGTATCTAGCAACGTACACATTTATTTAAAAACAATGTAAAATGCAGTCTTCCACAAAAGAAGCAGTGTCATGAGAAAACTTGGGTTTCAAGTTTTCTAAACGTTGCATTTTCAATATTATGGTGTCAGTCTTCATTCACTTTTGACAATGTTGTCAATGAAATAGCAATCTAGTTTTATAAGACTAAACAAAGATCAAAGCAATGATACTGCTGAATTAACATTATCTTCCCACTTAAACACTTTCATACTCTAGCATCAATATTAACTTCAAGCTATTCTTTCAAAGCAAACAAAATGGTACAAACTTTAGTATCTCTATGGCTCTTGAAAACCATAATTTCTAGATCTACTTCATATATTTATGAAACCATGGCTTGAATTTATATTTTTAAGGAATTGTAATTTAAAAAGCCTTTACAGTGTTTATCTTTAAATATTTTGTATATTTTGTTTAGCAGTAAGAGACAATGTAGTTAAACATGGAATATCATAATTTTCATTCTCACTTTAGATCAATCACAAATGAAAGGCATAAAAAATCAATTTAATAAGCAAACAAGCAAACCAAAGCAGTTCAAATGCAACCTTAGCAGACTCATCATCCAGCTGACTTGTAAGTAACTCAGAGCCCAACTCCTGGATACTGTGTCACTATAAGCCTCAGTTTCAAGCAAGCCATACAACATTTCTATGATGCTCAAATGAAGACCATACTATTTTTGCTCTGTTTTCCAAAAGTGTTATCTGGTTAAGTGTCACCATAAACCCAAAATCTACCACAAGAATAAAATAGTTAACATATAGTATGTAAACATGTACTGATTCTACATATTAAGGGATTAACATTTGAGGACATTAGCCATTTCCAGTGAGTTATGCACTGAGCACTTTACAAACTTCTATATACTTAACTAGCATATAGTGCATACCATCAGAAGTAAGACGCTGTATTAGGCACCAACATGTCAACTGAAAATAACATAGTATTCCTCAAGGAATGCTTTATATCTTAGTTGCTCCTATTATTAGGGCCCCAGAACATTCCAGAATTAAAATAACATTGATTTGATTCTTTGGCTATGTTTAATATCCAAAACATGTTATTTTCCTCTGAAAAATATGGTATTTGGCCACATTTGAGAGTTTGATCTTGTCACCTGACCAGCTATTGATAGAAATGGTCAAGAAAGATAACTCTGTAACCATCTCCGAGTAATGGAATTGGTGGATTTATAAATGTATCATTTATCCTTGAGCACCATTTGGTGATGAGAGCTGGTCAGGGTGAAAAGGCAGAATTTTGCTTTATGTTTACAGTTGACTGGGGAAAATGAGCTAATCTGATGTGGGGAAACCAGAGGCAATTCAAATGAAATATTTACAACTACCTCAAGACTAAAGCAGCCAAGAATTCTTCATGATTCTTCAAAAGATGTTTCTTAAGCCAACAGGCTAGAATTTGAGAAGTCTTTGACACTGTGAACTTATGATTCTTCTTTGTTTTTTATTAATTATTCTTATTGGAGTGTAGTTACCTTACAATATTGTGTTACCTTCTACTGCACAGCAAAATGAATCAGCCATACATATACATATATCCCCTCCCTTTTGGATTTAGGTTTTTAAGTCACCAGAGTGAATTAAGTAGAGTTCCCTGTTTTACATACTATGTTCCCATCAGTTGTCTATCTTATACATAACATCAATAGTGTATATATGTTGATCACAATCTCCCAATGTTCCCACCCCACCCCTTCCCCCTTTGGTATCCATACATTTGTTCTCTACGTCTGTATCTCTATTTCTGCTTTGCAAACAAGGTCATCTATACAATTTTTCTAAATTCCGCATATATGAGTTAATATACGATATTTGTTTTCCTCTTTCTGACTTACTTCAATCTGCATGACACTCTCTAGGTCCATATACGTCTCTACAAATGAACAAATTTCCTTCCTTTTTCTGGCTGAGTAACATTCCATTATATATATGTACCACAACTTCTTTACACATTCCTCTGTTGATGGACCCATTTTTTGACTGGGCTGTTTTTTTGATATCATGCAACTCAATATAAAAAAGAAAACACAGCCCAATCAAAAACTGGCACATGCATAAATATTTACAATTGTTATATTTTTTCTTTGTGAAATTAATCCTTTTTTTAACAACTTTATTTGCATATAATTGCTTTACAATGGTGTGTTAGTTTCTGCTGTATAACAAAGTGAATCAGCTATACGTAAACATTTATCCACATATCCCCTCTCCCTTGTGTCTCCCTCCCAACCTCCTTATCCCACTCCTCTAGTTGGACACAAAGCACTGAACTAATCTCCCTGTGCTATACAGCTGCTCCCCACTAGCTATCTATTTTACATTTCATAGTGTATATATGTCAATGCCACTCTCTCACTTCGTCCCAGCCTCCCCCTCCACATGCAGAATCCACAAGTCCATTCTCTACATCTGCGTCTTGCTTCCTATGCTGTCACTAGGTTCTTGAAAACCATGTTTTTTTTTCAGATTCCATATATATGTGATAGCACACAGTATTTGTCTTCTCTTTCTGACTTACTTCACTCTGTATGACAGACTCTAGGTCCATCCAGCTCACTACAGATAAATCAATTACGTTTCTTTTTATGGCTGAGTAATATTCCATTGTACATATGTGCCACATCTTCTTTAACAATTCATCTGTCAATGGACACTTAGGTTGATTCCATGTCCTGGCTACTGTAAATGGTGCTGAAATGTATATGGTGGTACATGTCTCTTTTGAATTATGGTTTTCTCAGTGTATATGCCCAGTAGTGGGAATGCTGGGTCATAAGGTAGATCTATTTTTAGCTTTTTAAGGAACCTCCATACTGTTCTCCACAGTGGCTATATCAATTTACATTCCCACAAACAGTGTATGAGGATTCCCTTTTCTCCACACCCTCTCCAGCATTTATTGTTTGTAGATTTTTTGATGATGGCCATCTGACCGGTGTGAGATGATACCTCATTGTAGTTTTCATTTGCTCTTCTCTAATGATTAGTGATGTTGAACACACTTTCATGTGTTTGTTGGCAATCTGTACATCTTCTTTGGAGAAATGTCTACTTAGGTCTTCTTCCCATTCTTGAATTGGGTTGTTTGTTTTTTTGATATTGAGCTGCATGAGCTGCTTGTATATTCTGGAGATTAATCATTTGTCAGTTGCTTTGTTTGCAAATATTCTCTCCCATTCTCAGGGTTGTCTTTTCATCTTGTTTATGGTTTCCGTTGCTGTGAAAAAGCTTTGAAGTTTCATTAGGTCCTATTTGTTTATTTTTGTTTTTATTTCCATTTCTCTAGAAGGTGGGTCAAAAGGATCTTGCTGTGATTTATGTCATAGAGTGTTCTGCCTATGTTTTCCTCTAAGAGTTTTATAATGTCTGGCCTTACATTTAGGTCTTTAATCCATTTTGAGTTTATTTTTTGTGTGGTGTTAGGGAATGTTCTAATTTCATTCTTTTACATGTAGCTGTCCACTTTCCCCAGTTCCACTTATTGAAGAGGCTGTCTTTTCTCCATTGTATATTCTTGCCTCCTTTATCAAAGATAAGGTGACCATATGTGTGTGGGTTTACCTCTGGGCTTTCTATCCGGTTCCATTGATATATATGTCTGTTTTTGTGCCAGTACCATACTGTCTTGATGACAGTAGTTTTGTAGTATAGTCTGAAGTCAGGGAGCCTGATTCCTCCAGCTCCGTTTTTCTTTCTCAAGTTTCCTTTGATTATACAGGGTCTGGTGTGTTCCATACAAATTGTGAAATTTTTGTTCTAGTTCTGTGAAAAATAACATTGGTAGTTTGATAGGGATTGCATTGAATCTGCAGATTGTTTTGCGTAGTAGAGTCATTTTCACAATGTTGATTCTTCCAATCCAAGAACATTGTATATCTCTCCATCTGTTTGTATCATGTTTAATTACTTTCATCAGTGTCTTATAGTTTTCTGCATACAGGCCTTTTGTCTAATAAGGTAGGTTTATTTCTAGGTATTTTATTTTTTTTGTTGCAGTGGGAAATGGGTGTGTTTCCTTAATTTCTCTTTCAGATTTTTCATCATTAGTGTATAGGAATGCAAGAGATTTCTCTGCATTATTTTTGTATCCTTCTACTTTAACAAAGTCATTGTTTAGCTCTACTGGTTTTCTGGTAGCATCTTTAGGATTCTCTACGAATAGTATCATGTCATCTGCAAACAGTGACAGTTTTATTTCTTCTTTTCCGATTTGGATTCCTTTTATTTCCTTTTCTTCTCTGATTGCTGTGGCTAAAAGTTCCTGAACTATGTAGAATAATATTGGTGAGAGTGTGCAACCTTGTCTTTTTCCTGATCTTGGTGGGAATGGTTTCAGTTTTTAACCATTCAGAAAGATGTTGGTTGTGGGTCTCTCTTATATGGCCTTTAGTATGTTGAAGTAAGTTCCCTCTAGGCCCACTTTCTTGAGGTTTTTTTTTTTTTTATCATAAATGGGTGTCGAATTTTGTCAAAAGCTTTTTCTGCATCTATTGAGATGATCATATGGTTTATCTCCTTCAATTTGTTAATATGGCTTATCACATTGAATGATTTGCATATATTGAAGAAACATTGTATTCCTGGGATAAACCCTACTCTATCCTGGTGTATGATCCTTTTAATGTGCTGTTGCATTCTGTTTGCTAGTATTTTGTTGAAGATTTTTGCATCTTTGTTCATCAGTGATATTGGCCTGTTATTTTCCATTTTTATGGTATCTTTTTCTGGTTTTGGCATCAGGGTGATGGTGGCCTCGTAGAATGAGTTCAGGAGTGTTCCTCACTCTGTAATGTTTTGGAAGAGTTTGAGCAGGACTGGTGTTAGCTCTTCTCTAAATGTTTGATATAATTCACCTGTGAAGCCATCTGGTCCTGGGCTTTTGTTTGTTGGAAAATTTTTAATCACAGTTTCAATTTTAGTGCTTGTATTAGTCTGTTTATATTTTCTATTTCTTCCTGGTTCAGTCTCAGAAGGTTGTGCTTTTCTAAGAATTTGTCCATTTCTTCCAGATTATCCATTTTATTGGCATAGAGTTGCTTGTAGTAATTTGTCATTATCCTTTGTATTTCTGCAGTGTCAGTTGTTACTTCTCCTTTTTCATTTCTAATTCTGTTGATTTGACTCTTCTTCTTTTTTTTTCTTGATATTCTGGTTAATGTTTTATCAATTCTGTTTATCTTCTCAAAGAACCACATTTTAGTTTTATTGATCTTTGCTATCATCTCCTTCATTTCTTTTTCATTTATTTCTGTTCTGATTTTTTATGATTTCTTAGCTTTTGCTAAGTTTTTGGGTTTTTTGTTCTTCTTTCTCTAATTGCTTTAGGTCTAAGGTTAGGTTTTTTATTTTAGATGTTTCTTGTTTCTTAAGGTAGGGTTGTATTGCTATAAACTTCCCTCTTAGAACTGCTTTTGCTGCATCCCATTGGGATGGGACAACACATCCCATTGGGTTGTCGTGTTTTCATTACATTTGTTTCTAGATATTTTTTGATTTCCTCTTTGATTTCTTCTGTGAGCTCCTGGTGATTTAGTAGTGTATTGGTTAGCCTCCATGTTTTTGTATTTTCTATAGAACATTTCCTGTAATTGATATCTAGTCTCATAGTGTTGTGGTTGGAAAAGATACTTGATACAATTTCAATTTTCTTCAATGTAACAAGGCTTGATTTGTCACCCAAGATATGATCTATCCTGGACAATGTTCATTAAGCACTTGAGAAGAAAGTGTATTCTGTTGTTTTTGGATGGAATGTCAATATCAATTAAGAACATCTTGTGAAATGTGACATTTAAAGCTTGTGTTTCCTTACTTATTTTCATTTTGGTTGATCTGTCCATTGGTGAAAGTGGAGTGTTAAAGTCCACTACTATTATTGTATTACTGTCGATTTCCCCTTTTATGGCTGTTAGCATTTGCCTTAGGTATGGAGGTGCTCCTATGTTGGGTTCATAAATATTTACAATACCTATATCTTTTTCTTGGATTGATCCCTTGATCATTACATAGTGTCCCTCTTTGTATCTTGTGATAGTCTCTATTTTAAAGGCTATTTTTTCTGATAGGAGAATTGCTTCTCCAGCTTTCTTTTGTTTTCCGTTTACATGGAATATCTTTTTCCATCCCCTCACTTTCAGTCTGTATGTGTCCTTAGGTCTGAAGTGGGTCACTTGTAGACAGCATATATATGAGTCTTGTTTTTGTATCCATTCAGCCAGGCTATGTCTTTTGGTTGGAGCATTTAATCCATTTATATTTATGGTAATTATCGATATGTTTGTTCCCATTACCATTTTCTTAATTGTTTTTGGTTTGTTATTATATGTCTTTTCCTGCTCCTGTGTTTCCAGCCATGAGAATTCCCTTTAGCATTTGTTGTAAAGCTGGTTTTTTGGTGCTGAATTCTCTTAGCTTTTGCTTGTCTGTAAATGTTTTAGTTTCTCCATTGAATCTGAATGAGAGCCTTGCTGGGTAGAGTAATGTTGGTTTTAGGTTGTTCCCTTTCATCCCTTTAAATATGTCCTTCCACTCTCTTCTGGCTTGCAGAGTTTGTGCTAAAATATCAGCTGTTAACCTTATTGGGTTTCCCTTGTATAATATTTGTTGCTTTTCCCTTGCTGCTTTTTATCTTTTTTTAAATGTACACATTTGCTTTTTTTTAAATAAATTTATTTATTTAGTCTTCATTGCGGTGTGCAGGCTTCTGATTGTGGTGGCTTCTCTTGTTGCAGAGCACAAGATCTAGGCACATGGGCTTCAGCAGCTTTAGCATGTGGGCTCAGTTGTGGTTCGCAGGCTCTAGAGCGCAGGCTCAGTAGTTGTGGCACACAGTCTTAGGTGCTCTGCAGCATGTAGGTTCTTCCCGGACCAGGGATTGAATCCGTGTCCCCTGCATTGGCCGATGGACTCCCAACCACCGTGCCACCAGGGAAGCCCTCCCTTGCTGCTTTTACTATGTTTTCTTTTTATTTAAGTTTCGATAGCTTGATTAATATGTGTGTTGGCGAGTTTCTCCTTGGATTTATCCTGTATGGGACTTTCTGCACTTCCTGGACTTGAATGACTATTTCCTTTCCCATATTAGGGAAGTATTCAACTATTATCTCTTCAAATATTTTCTCAGTCCCTTTCTTTATCTCTTCTTCTTCTGGGAGCCATATAATTCGAATGGTGTTGTGCTTAATGTTGTCCCAGTGGTCTCTGAGAATATCCTCAATTTTTTTCATTCTTTTTCTTTATTCTGCTCTGTGGTAGTTATTTCCACTAGTTTATCTTCCAGGTCACTTATCCGGTCTTCTGTCTCAGTTATTCTGCTATTGATTCATTCTAGAGAATTTTTAATTTTATTTATTTTGTTGTTCATCGTTTGTTTGCTCTTTAGTTCTTTTAGGTCCTTGTTAAATGTTTCTTGTATTTTTTCCATTCTATTTCCAAGATTTTTGATCATCTTTACTATCGTTACTCTGAATTCTTTTTCAAGTTGACTGCCTATTTCCTCTTCATTTGTTTGGTCTGGTGGGTTTTTACTTTGCTCCTGCAACTGCTGTGTATTTCTCTGTCTTCTCATTTTGCTTATCTTACTGTGTTTGGGGTCACCTTTTTGCAGGCTGCAAGTTCATAGTTCCCATTATTTTTGGTGTCTGCCTCCAGTATGTATGGATAGTTCAGTGGGTTTTGTAGAGTTCCTGATGGAGGGGACTGGTGCCTTTCTTCTGGTCAATGAGGCTAGATCTTTTCTTTCTGGTCAGCAAGACTGTGTCCAATGGTGTATTTTGGATGTCTGTGAACTTAAGATTTTAGGCAGCCTCTCTGCTAATGGGTGGGGTTGTGTTCCTCTGTTGCTAGTTTATGGCATGGGGTGTCCAGCACTGTAGCTTTCTGGTCATTGAGTAAAGCTGAGTCTTACTGTTGAGATGGAGATCTCTGGGAGAACTCTTGCTGATTGATATTACATCAGGCTGGAAGGTCTCTGGTGGTCCAATGTCCTGAACTCAGATCTCCCACCTCAGAGTCTCATGCCTGACAGCCAGCCAGAGCACCGAGACCCTGTCAGACACACGGCTCACTCTGGGCTTCTATATCTATGATGTGGCTCTGGAGAGCATGGGCTAATTTTCCAGAAATTGTCCAAAGAGAAGCACGAGGGCGCCAAGTGTCTTGCAAATGCAAAACCAGTGCGGCGGCTGCCCTGTCATCCAGGACAACCAGAAACCTCCCCAAGATGAGTGGGGTGAAACCGAAGACTAATTGTGAGCCACCATGCTCATGGAAAAGAACCTGAACAAGGCCCATGTGAATCTGCATGCCCTGGATTCTGCCCCCCGCAGATCCCCACCACTGTGACTCCTGGGAGAGCCACTTCTTGGTGGAGCAGGTTAAACTCATTCATAAGAGGGATGACCCTTGATATCCTCCTTGGTTTTGTTGGTGCAGGTCCTCCACTAGCTTCCTCCTCTCACAGGCTGAGAGGGCATACAGCCTGCACAGCTGAGCCAGCTGCAGCAGTCGCCACTGCCTTCCATTCATAGCAATTCTTTTTTTAAATTTTTATTTAGTCCACGAAATCATTTTTTTGTTTCATGGATTGTGGTTTGGGATTTTTCTAGGAATCTTTGCCCCGTCCCAAATCAAAATTTTATCTCCAAAATTTTCTTTTTTTAATTAATTTTATTGGAGTATAGGTGCTTTACAATGTTCTGTTACATTCTGCTGTACAGCAAAATGAATCAGTTATACATATACAGATATCCCCTGTTTTTTGGATTTCCTTCCCATTTAGGTCACCACAGTGCATTAAGTAGAGTTCCCTGTGCTATACATTATGTTCTTGTTAGTTATCTATTTAACACATAGTATAAATAGTGTATATGTGTCAATCCCAATCTCCCAATTTCTCGCACCCACCTCCCTTTCCCCTTGGTATTCATACATTTGTTCCCTACATAAGTGTCTCTATTCCTGCTTTGTAAATAACATTGTCTATACCATCTTTTTAGGTTCCACATATCTACGAAGATATACGATATTTGTTTTTCACTTTCTGACTTACTTAACTCTGTATGACAGTCTCTAGATTCATCCACATCTCTACAAATGACCCAATTTCATTCCTTTTTATGGCTGAGTAATATTCCATTGTATATATGTACCACATCTACTTTATCCATTTCTCTGTTTATGGACACTTAGGTTGCTTCCATGTCCTGGCTATTGTAAATAGTGCTGAAATAAACATTGTGGTGAACATGACTTTTTGAATTATGGTTTTCTCATGGTATATGCTAAGTACTGGGATTGCTGGGTCATAAGGTAGTTCTATTTTTATTTTTTTTAAGGAACATCCATACTGTTTTCCATAGTGCCTGTATCAATTTACATTCCCATCAAAAGTGCATGAAGGTTACATTTCCTCCACACCCTAATCCAGCTTTTTTTTTTTCTAGATGTTTTAATGATGGCCATTCTGACTGAGGTGAGGTGATATCTCATTTTAGTTTTGATTTGCATTTCTCTAATAATTAGTGATGGTAAGCATCTTTCCATATGTTTGTTTGCCCTCTGTATGTCTTCTTTGTAGAAATGTCTTATTAGATATTCCACCAATTTTTTATTGGGCTGTTTGTGTTTTTCATATTGAGCTACATGAGCTGCTTGTATATTTAGAAATTAATCCTTTGTCAGTTGCTTCACTTGCAAATATTTTCTCCCATTCTGAGCATTGTATTTTTGTCTTGTCTATGCTTTCCTTTTCTGTGCAAAAGGTTTTAAGTTTAAGTAGGTCCCATTTGTTTATTTATGTTTTTATTTTCATTATACTAGGAGGTGTTTCAAAAAAGAACTTGCTGCAATTTATTTCAAAAATTGTTCTGCCTATGTTTTCCCCCTACCATTACACTTAAGGTAACTAGAGAATGAAGAACAAACTAAACCCAAAGTTAGCAGAAGGAAAGGAATCATAAAGATAAGATCAAAAATAAATGAAAAAGAAATGAAGGAAATGGTAGCAAAGATCAAAACAAATAAAAGATGGTTCTTTGAGAGGATAAACAAAATTGATAAAACATTAGTGAGACTCATCAATGAAAAAAGGGGGGAGACACAAAATCAATAGAATTAGAAATAAAAAAGGAGAAGTAACAACTGACACTGCACAAATACAAAGGATCATGAGAGATTACTACAAGCAACTATATGCCAATAAAATGGACAACCTGGAAGAAATGCACAAATTCTTAGAAAAGCACAGCCTTCTGAGAATGAACCACAAAGAAATAGAAAATATAAACAGACAAATCTCAAGCACTGAAATTGAAATTGTGATGAAAAATTTTCCAACAAACGAAAACCAAGGACCAGATGGATTCACAGGTGAATTCTAACAAACATTTAGAGAAGAGCTAACAACTATACTTCTCAAACTCTTCCTAAATATATCAGAGTGAAGAACACTCCCAAACTCATTCTATAAGGCCAGCATTACCCTGATACCAGAACCAGACAAAGATGTCACAAAAAAAGAAAACTACAGGCCAATATCACTGATAAACATAGATGCAAAAATCCTCAACAAAATACTAGCACACAGAATCCAACAGCACATTAAAAGGATCATACAACATGATCAATTGGGGTTTATTCCAGGAGTGCAAGAATTCTTCAATATACACAAATCAATCAAGATGATACACCATATTAAAAAATTGAAGGACAAAAAACATATGATCATTTTAATAGATGAAGAAAAAGATTTCAACAAAATTCAACACCCATTTATGATAAAAACACTCCAGAAAGTAGTCATAGAGGGAACTTACCTCAAAATAAAAAAGGTCATAGATGACAAACCCACAGCCAATATCGTTATCAATGGTGGAAAACTGAAACCATTTCCACTAAGATCAGGAACAAGACAAGGTGGCCCACTCTCACCACTATTATTCAACATAGCATTGGAAGTGTGAGCCAAAGCAATCCAAGAAGAAAAAGAAATAAAAGGAAATCAAGTGGGAAAAGAAGAACTAAACTGTCACTGTTTGCAGATGACATGATACTATACATAGAGAATCCTAAAGATGCTGCCAGAAAACTATTAGGGCTAATCAATGAATTTTGTAAAGTAGCAGGATACAAAATTAATGCACAGAAATCTCTGGCATTCCTATACACTAATGATGAGAAATCTGAAAGATAAATTAAGGAAACACTCCCATGTACCATTGCAATTATAAGAATAAAGTACCTAGAAATAAACCTAACTAAGAGACAAAAGACTTGCATGCAGAAAACTATAAGACACTGATGAAAGAAATTAAAGTTGATACAAAGAGATGGAGAGAAATACCATGATCTTGGAATGGAAGAATCATCATGAAAATGACTCTACTACCCAAAGCAATCTACAGATTCAATGTAATCTCTATCAAGCCACCAATGGCATTTTTCACAGAACTAGAACAAAAAATTTTGCAATTTGTATGGAAACACAAAAGACCCCGACTAGCCAAAGGAATGTTGAAAAGAAACATGAAGCTGTAAGAATCAGGCTCCTTGACTTCAGACTAAATTATAAAGCTACAGTAATCAAGACAGTATGGTACTGGCGTAAAAATAGAAATACAGATCAATGGAACAGGATAGAAAGCCCAGAGGTAAACCCATGCACATATGGTCACCTTATTTTTGATAAAGGAGGCAAGAATATACAATGGAGAAAAGACAGCCACTTTAATAAGTGGTGCTGGGAAAACTGGACAGCTATATGTAAAAGAATAAACTCAGAACACTCCCTAACACCATAGACAAAAATAAACTCAAAATGGATTAAAGACCTAAATGTAAGACCAAATACTATAAAACTCTTAGAAGAAAACATAGGCAGAAGACTCTATGACATAAATCACATCAAGATCCTTTTTGATCCACCTCCTAGAGAAATGGAAATAAAAGCAAAAATAAACAAATGGGACCTAATGAAACTTCAAAGCCTTTGCACAGCAAAGGAAACCATCAACAATACAAAAAGATAACCATCAGAATGGGAGAAAATACTTGCAAATGAATTAACTGACAAAGGATTAATCTCCAAAATTTACAAGCAGTTCATGCAGCTCAATATCAAAAAACAAACAACCCAATTCAAGAATGGGCAGAAGACCTAAATAGACATTTCTCCAATCAACATATACAGATGGCCAACACACACATGAAAGGATGCTCAACATCACTAATAATTAGAGAAATGCACATCAAAACTACAATGAGGTATCACCTCACACCGGTCAGAATGGTCATTATTAAAAAATCTAGAAACAATAAATGCTGGAGAGGGTGTGGAGATAAGGGAACCCTCCTGCACTATTAGTGAGAATGTAAATTGTTACAGCCACTATGGAGAACAGTATGGAGGTTCCTTAAAAATCTAAAATTAGAACTACCATACAACACAGCAATCACATGACCGGGCATATACTCTGAGAAAACCCTAACACAAAGAGAGTCATGTACCAAAATGTTCATTGCAGCACTATTTACAATAGCCAGGACATGGAAGCAACCTAAGTGTCCACTGACAGATGAATGGATAAAGAAGATATGGCACATATATACAATGGGATATTACTCAGCAAATAAGATGAATATTTTTCATTTAAAAAGAAATGAAATTGAGTTATCTGTAGTGAATTGAATGGACTTAGAGACTTTCATACTGAGTGAAGTAAGTCAGAAAGTGAAAAAGAAATACCATACCCTAATACATATATATGGATTCTTAAATAAATAAATAAATAAATAAACGGTTCTGAAGAACCCTGGGGCAGCACAGGAATGAAGACTCATACTTATAGAATGTACTTGAGGACACCGGTAGGGGGAAGAGTAGGCTGGGAGGAAGTGAGAGAGTGACATGTATATATATACACTACCAAATGTAAAATAGATAGCTAGTGGGAAGCAGCCACATAGCACAAAGGGATCAGCTCAGGGCTTTGTGACCACCTAGAGGGCTGGGATAGGGAGGGCATTAGGGAGATGCAAGAGGGAGGGGATATGGGGATATATGTATACATATAGCTGATTCACTTTGTTATACAGCAGAAACAAACACAAAAATGTAAATCCATTATATCTCAATAAAGATGTTAAAAAAAAGACAATGGAATTCAAATTGTCTATACTGTGTAAACCATTATGCTTAGTATACATTAAAAATTCGTAGGCATGGAGAGAGGGGAAGATGGCGGGAGAGTAAGACACGGAGATCAACTTCCTCCCCACAGATACGCCAGAAATACATCTATACGTGGAACAACTCCTACAGAACACCCACTGAACGCTGGCAGAAGACCTCAGACTTCCAAAAAGGCAAGAAACTCCCAACATACCTGGGTAGGGCAAAAGAAAAAAGATAAAACAGAGGCAAAAGAATAGGGACGGAACCTGCACCAGTGGGAGAGAGCTGTGAAGGAGGAAAGGTTTCCACACACTAGGAAATCCCTTCGCAGTCCGTGAATGTGGGTGGTGGAGGGGGCAAGCTTTGGAGTCGCAGAGTAGAGCACAAAAACAGTAGGGCGGAGGGCAAAGTGGAGAGATTCCCGCACAGAGGATCCGTGCCGACTGGCACTCACCAGCCCGAGAGGCTTCTCTGCTCACCCACCGGGGCGGGCGGGGGCTGGTAGCTGAGGCTATGGCTTCAGTCAGATTGCAGGGAGAGGACTGGTGGTGTAAACACAGCCTGAAAGGGGTAGTGCACTATGGCTAGCTGGAGGGTGTCCGGGGAAAAGTCTGGACCTGCCAAAGAGCCAAGAGACTTTTTCTTCCCTCTTTGTTTCCTGGTGCACGAGGAGAGGAGATTAAGAGCGATGCTTAAAGGAGCTCCAGAGACGGGCACAAGCTGCGGCTAACAGCACGGACCCCAGAGACGGGCATGAGACTCTAACGCTGCTGCTGCCACCACCAAGAAGCCTGTGTGTGAACACAGGTCACTCTCCACACCTCTCTTCTGGGGAGCCTTTGCAGCCTGTCACTGCCAGGGTCCCGGGATCCAGGGACAACTTCTCCGGGACAACGCACGGTGTGCCTCAGGCTGGTGCAACATCCCGCATGCCTCTGCCACAGCAGGCTCACCCCACACTCCATGCCCCGCCCTCCCCCCAGCCTGAGACAGCTGGAGCCCCTGAATCAGTGGCTCCTTTAACCCCATCCTATCTGAGCAAAGAACAGACGCCCTCCAGTGACCTACATGCAGAGGCGGGGGCAAATCCAAAGCTGAACTCCGGGGAGCTGTGCAAACAAAGAAGATAAAGGGAAATTTCTCCCAGCAGCCTCAGGAGCAGTGGTTTAAAACTCCACAACCAATTTGATGTATCCTACATCGGTGGAACACCTGAATAGAAAATGAATCATCCCAAATTGAGGAGGTGAACTTTGAGAGCAAGATTTATGATTTTTTCCCCTTTTCCTCTTTTTGTGAGTGTCTATGTGTATGCTTCTGTATAAGATTTTGTCTGTATAGCTTTGCTTTCACCATTTGTCCTAGGGTTCTCTCCATCCTTTTTTTTTTTAATTAAAAAAATTCTTTTTCTTAATAATTATTTTTCATTCTGATAACTTTTATTTTATTTTATTTTATCCTCTTTCTTTCTACTTTTTCTCCATTTTATTCTGAGCCGTGTGGAAGAAAGACTCTTGGTGCTGCAGCGGAGTCAGTGCTATGCCTCTGACGTGGGAGAGCCAACCTCAGGACACTGGTCCAAAAGAGACCTCCCAACTCCACGTAATATCAAATGGCAAAAATCTCCCAGAGATCTCCATCTCAACACCAACACCCAGCTTCACTCAACGACCAACAAGCTACAGTGCTGGACACCCTGTGCCAAACAACTACCAAGACAGGAACACATCCCACCCATTACAGAGAGACTGCTTAAAATCATAATAAGGCCACAGACACCCAAAAAAGCAAAACCAGACGTGGACCTGCCCACCAGAAAGGCAAGATCTAGCCTCAATCACCAGAACACTGGCACTAGTCCCCTCCACCAGGAAGCCTACAAAACCCACTGAACCAACTTTAGCCACTGGGGACAGACACCAAAAACAACGGGAACTACGAACCTGCAGCCTGAAAAAAAGGAGACCCCAAACACAGTCAGATAAGCAACATGAGAAGACAGAACAACACAAAACAGATGAAGGAGCAAGATAAAAACCCACCAGACCTAACAAATGAAGAGGAAATAGGCAGTCTACCTGAAAAAGAATTCAGAATAATGATAGTAATGATGATCCAAAATCTTGGAAATAGAATAGAGAAAATGCAAGAAACATTTAACAAGGACCTAGAAGAACTAAAGAGGAAACAAGCAATGTTGAACAACACAATAAATGAAATTAAAAATACTCTAGAAGGGATCAATAGCAGAATAACTGAGGCAGAAGAACGGATAAGTGACCTGGAAGATAAAATAGTGGAAATAACTATTGCAGAGCAGAATAAAGAAAAAAGAATGAAAAGAACTGAGGACAGTCTCAGACACCTCTGGGACAACATTAAATGCACCAACATTCAAATTATAGGGGTCCTGGAAGAAGAAGAGGAAAAGAAAGAGACTGAGAAAATATTTGAAGAGATTATAGATGAAAACTTCCCTAATATAGGAAAGGAAATAGTTAATTAAGTCCAGGAAGCACAGAGAGTTCCATACAGGATAATTCCAAGGAGAAACACGCCAAGACATGTATTAATCAAACTATCAAAAAGTAAATACAAAGAAAACATATTAAAAGTAGCAAGGGCAAAATAACACACAGGGAATTCCCATAAGGTTAACAGCTGAAATTTCAGCAGAAACTCTGCAAGCCAGAAGGGACTGGCAGGACATATTTAAAGGGATTAAGGAGAAAAACTTACAACCGAGCTTACTCTACCCAACAAGGACCTCATTCAGATTTAATGGAGAAATTAAAACATTTACAGACAAGCGAACTGACAGAGTTCAGCACCACAAAACCAGCTTTACAACAAATGCTAAAGGAACTTCTCTAGGCAAAAAACACAAGTGAAGGAAAAGACCTACAATAACAAACCCAAAACAATTAAGAAAATGGGAATAGGAACATACATATTGATAATTGCCTTAAATGTAAATGGATTAAATGCTCCCACCAGAAGACACAGACAGGCTGAATGGATACAAAAACAAGACCCATATATATACTGTCTACAAGAGACCCACTTCAGACCTAGGGACACATACAGACTGAAAGTGAGGGAATGGAATAAGATATTCCATGCAAATGGAAACCAAAAGAAAGCTGGAGTAGCAATTCTCATATCAGACAAAATAGACTTTAAAATAAAAAGTATTACAAGAGACAAAGAAGGACAATACATAATGATCATGGATCGATCCACGAAGAAGATATAACAATTGTAAATATTTATGCACCCAACATAGGAACACCTCAATACATAAGACAAATACTAACAGCCATAAATGGGGAAATTGACAGTAACATATTCATAGCAGGGGACTTTTACACCCCACTTTCACCCATGGACAGATCATCCAAAATGAAAATAAATAAGGAAACACAAGCTTTAAACGATACATTAAAAAAGATGGACTTAATTGATATTTATTGGATATTCCATCCAAAAACAACAGAATACACAGTTTTCTCAAGTGCTCATGGAACATTCTCCAGGATAGATCATACCTTGGGTCATAAATCAGGCGTTGGTAAATTTAAGAAAAGTGAAACTGTATCAACTATCTTTTCCAACCACAATGCTATGAGACTAGATATCAATTACAGGAAAAGATCTGTAAAAATTGCAAACACATGGAGGCTAAACAATACACTACTTAATAACAAAGTGATCACTGAAGAAATCAAAGAGGAAATAAAAAAATACCTAGAAACAAATGACAATGGAGACACGACGATCCAAAACTTATGGGATGCAGCAAAAGCAGTTCTAAGAGGGAAGTTTATAGCAATACAATCCTACCTTAAGAAACAGGGAACATCTCGAATAAAAAACCTAAACTTGAACCGAAAGCAGTTAGAGAAAGAAGAACAAAGAAAATCCAAAGTTATCAGAAAGAAATCATAAAGATCATCAGAAATAAATGAAATACAAATGAAGGAAACAATAGCAAAGATCAATAAAACTTAAAGCTGGTTGTTTGAGAAGATAAACAAAATTAATAAACCATTAGGCAGACTCATCAAGGAAAAAAGCAAGAACACTCAAATCAATAGAATTAGAAATGAAAAAGGAGAAGTAATAACTGACACTGCAGAAATACAAAAGATCATGGAGAGATTATTACAAGCAACTCTATGCCAATAAAATGGACAGCCTGGAAGAAATGGACAAAGTCTTATAAATGCACAACTTGCCAAGACTGAATCAGGAAGAAATATAAAATATGAACAGGCCAATCACAAGCCCTGAAATTGAAACTGTGATTAAAAATCTTCCAACAGGTCTTCCCTGTTGGCACAGTGGTTTAGAGTCTGCCTGCCGATGCAAGGGACATGGGTTCGTGCTCCAGTCCAGGAAGATCCCACATGCCGTGGAGCAGCTGGGCCCATGAGCCATGGCTGCTGATCCTATGCATCCAGAGCCTTTGCTCCACAACGGGAGAGGCCACAGCAGTGAGAGGCCAGCGCACTGCAAAAAAAAAAAAAAATAACAATAATCTTCCAACAAAAAAAACCCTGGACCTCATGGCTTCACAGGCAAATTCTATCAAACATTTAGAGAAGAGTTAACACCTATCCTTCTCAAACTCTTCCAAAATATAGCAGAGGGAGTAACACTCCCAAACTCTGGATACGATGCCACCATCACCCTGATACCAAAACCAGACAAGGCTGTCACAAAGAAATAAAACTACAGGCCAATATCACTGATGAACATAGATGCAAAAATCCTCAACAAAATACTAGCAAACAGAATCCAACAGCACATTAAAAGGATCATACACCATGATCAAGTTGTGGTTTATTCCAGGAATGCAAGGATTCTTCAATATTCACAAATCAATCAATGTGATACACCATTTAAACAAATTGAAGAAGAAAAAACATATGATTATCTCAACAGATGCAGAGAAAGCTTTTGACAAAATTCAGCACCCATTTATGATAAAAACCCTGCAAAAAGTAGGCATACAGGGAACTTTCCTCAACATAATAAAGGCCATATATGAGAAGCCAACATCATCCTCAATGGTGAACAACTGAAACCATTTCCACTAAGATAAGGAACACGACAAGGTTGCCCACTCTCACCACTCTTATTCAACATAGTTTTGGAAGATTTAGCCACAGCAATCAGAGAAGCAAAGGAAATAAAAGAATCCAAATCTAAAAGAAGAAGTAAAGTTGTAACTGTTTGCAGATGACATGATACTATACATAGAGAATCCTAAAGATGCTACCAGAAAACTACTAGAGCTAATCAATGAATTTGGTAAAGTAGTAGGATACAAAATTAATGCACAGAAATATCTGGCATTCCTATACACTAATGATGAAAAATCTGAAAGAGAAATTAAGAAAACACTCCCATTTACCATTGCAACAAAAGAATCAAATATCTCGGAATAAAATTACCTAAGGAGACAAAAGACCTCTATGCAGAAAATTATAAGACACTGATGAAAGAAATTAAACATGATACAAATAGATGGAGAAATATACCATGTTCTTGGATTGGAAGAATCAACATTGTGAAAATGACTCTACTAACCAAAACAATCTACAGATTGAATGCAATCCCTATCAAATTACCACTGGCATTTTTCACAGAACTAGAACAAACAATTTCACAATTTGTGTGGAAACACAAAAGACCCCGAAGAGCCAAAGCATTCTTGAGAAAGGAAAACAGAGCTGGAGGAATCAGGCTCCCTGACTTCAGACTATACTGCAAGGCTACAGTAATCAAGACAGTATGGTACTGGCACAAAAGCAGAAATATAGATCAATGGAACAAGATGGACAGCCCTGAGATAAACACATACACATATGGTCACCTTACCTTTGATAAAGGAGGCAGGAATGTACAGTGGAGAAAGACAGCCTCTTCAATAAGTGGTGCTGGGAAAACTGGAGAGGTACATGTAAAAGTATGAGATTAGAACACTCCCTAACACCATACACAAAAATAAGCTCAAAATGGATTAAAGACCTAAATGTAAGGCCAGAAACTATCAAACTCTTAGAGGAAAACATAGCCAGAACACTCTATGACATAAATCACAGGAAGATCCTTTGAGACCCAACCCCTAGAGAAATGGAAATAAAAACAAAAATATACAAATGGGACCTAAGGAAACTTCAAAGCTTTTGCACAGCAAAGGAAACCATAATCAAGACCAAAAGATAATGCTCAGAATGGGAGAAAATATTTGCAAATGAAGCAACTGACAAAGGATTAATCTCCAAAATTTGTAAGCAGCTCATGCAGCTCAATAAAAACAAACCAAACAACCCAATCCAAAAACGGGCAGAAGACCTAAATAGACATTTCTCAAAAGAAGATATACAGATTGCCATCAAACACATGAAAGAATGCTCAACATCATTAATCATTAGAGAAATGCAAATCAAAACTACAATGAGATATCATCTCACACCAGTCAGAATGGCCATCATCAAAAAATATAGAAACAATAAATGTTGGAGAGGATGTGGAGAAAAGGGAACACTCTTGCACTGCCGGTGGGAATTTGAATTGGTAAAGCCACTATGGCGACCAGTATGGAAGTTCCTTAAAATGTTACAAATAGAACTACCATATGACCCAGCAATCCCACTACTGTGCATATTCCCTGAGAAAACCATAATTCAAAAAGAGTCATGTACCAAAATGTTCATTGCAGCTCTGTTTACAATAACCAGGAGATTGAAGCAACCTAAGTGTTCATCATCAGATGAATGGATAAAGAAGATGTGGCAGATATATACAATGGAATATTACTTAGCCATGTAAAGAAACGAAATTGGGTTATTTGTAGTGAGGTGGATGGACCTGGAGTCTGTCATACAGAGTGAAGTAAGTCAGAAAGAGAAAGACAAATACCGTATGCTAACACATATATATGGAATCTAAGAAAAGAAAAATGTCATGAAGAACCTAGGGTAAAGATGGGAATAAAAACACAGACCTACTAGAGAATGGAGTTGAGGATATGGGGAGGGGGAAGAGTAAGCTGTGACAAAGTGAGCAAGTGGCATAGACATATATACACTACCAAACATAAAATAGATAGCTAGTGGGAAGCATTCTCATAGCACAGGGAGATCAGCTCGCTGCTTTGTGACCACCTAGAGGGGTGGGATAGGGAGTTTGGGAGGGAGCGAGACACAAGAGGGAAGAGATATGGGAACATATGTATATGTATAACTGATTCAATTTGTTATGAAGCAGAAACTGACACACCATTGTAAAGCAATTATACTCCAATAAAGATGTAAAAAAATAAAAATTAGTAGGCATGCAGTGAAGCATTAATATGGTGATGCTGCACATTTGGGGATTAATGGACACATTGTTTTCAGGTGTAGATAAAATGGTGACACAGATAGACTATATAAGAGTCCATAAATTAAGTATTAATGTTAAAGAATGCCAAAAAATCGAATTCCTATAGACTATGTCCCCTTGGCAAAACATAGTCATACTGGAAAACGTGATAAAAAATTATAAAGGAAATTAGAAAAATGTGAATTGCATAAAACTATAGCATGCCAACTCAGGGGGGCTGCATGTTAAGTATTTTTAGAGAAAAATTCTTGCTTTAAATTCATATATTACAAAAGGAGAATGTTGTTAAATCAATAATCAACATTTAAAAATGGGCGGAAGACCTAAATAGACATTTCTTCAAGAAGACTTACAGATGGCCAACAAACACATGAAAAGATGCTCAACATCACTAATTATTAACGAAATGCAAATCAAGACTACAATGAGGTTCTCACACTGGTCAGAATGGCCATCAACAAAATATCTACAAACAATAAATGCTAGAGAGGGTGTGGAGAAAATGATCCCTTATACACCGCTTGTGGGAATGTAAATTGATACAGCCACTGTGGAAAACAGTATGGACGTTCCTTAAAATACTAAAAATAGAACTACCATATGACCCAGCAATCCTACTACTGGGCATATACCCAGAGAAAACCATAATTCAAAAAGACGCATGCACCCCAATGTTCATAGCAGCACTATTTACAATAACCAGGACATGGAAGCACGTTAAATGTCCATCGACAGAGGAATGGATAGAGATTATTCTTCTTTGGACTCCACAGTTTTCTTAAAGCCAAGAATTACTGACCGCTATAATTTTGCTGTGGAAATTCATGCATCCACATCAATATTGTATATTGGTGCTTGAATAAAAAAATAAGCAAGTGCCTCATATACAGTCACTGATGGGTATGTGTTTACGTGTGTATCTGTGCTTTAAAATTAATGGTGATGTCACTGAGCATTCCCCATATAAAATAAGAGCAAGGTAAATGGTCATTGTAATTACAGTGTTCTACTACTGGTATAGCTGCGGAATCTCACAGAGCTTCTGGTATCATTTTGGGTGTCAAAATCAATAACAGTCTCCTGTCCTTAAAATAATAAATGTGACCCATAAGGTGAAATAACTTTACCTCAAGCTACTGTGATACTGCCTAGAATATGAAAATGTCTATGTCTTTGATTCTTATATGACTATACGACTATATGCTTACGTGATTATAGAATTTTAAAAAATCATAAAGTCATATTGTAACACTCCAAATTATATAAAATGAGTTAGTAATATACATATCTTGGCATTTTTACAAAAACTAGTTGGAATATATGCAAAATAATCTTTTTTAAGATATATAGATTTATCATTTAAGTTCTTTTTATCATAAGGTTACTGAACCCTCTCCAAGATCAATTATTTTCCAATAATTGCTAGCAAACTCTTTCTAGATTCAACTGATTTTCTTCCAAATAGAAAGAGACAATTAGAAAAACAGAGCTGACAGTTTTCAGTGTTTTACCTAGAATAAATTTGAAAAATGTGCAGCCTTAAAGAGGAAATGTAAATATAATTACTTTCAGAAGCAGACACTACTAATCACGGAGCTCTGCCAAACACACAATCTTTCTCTTTATTTTTTTATATCGATAATTTATTCGTGTTCCAAAAAATCCATTAATCATTTTAGAAATATCAAATGTGATGAGACAATCCATGTTTAAGTTTGGCTTAAAGCTGTGAATGATTTGTTACTTAAAAATACTATTCCATATACTACCCTACAGGGAAAATATTTGTCATGACATATTATAGCAATAATAGAGCCAATTCTTAATTATCCATAAAAGGAAGATGCCAAAGAAAGGAAAATCTAATACAGAGGATAATTCAAAGCAGCAAATTCATTTGATTGTGAAAGATGTTATATAATTTTAAGATAATTTTCCTTTCTAACTGCTTTGCTTAAACTATAGCATGCTCCCAAATTTCAATTTTCTGAGCAAAAGCAGACTTAATTTCCCCCTATTCTAATCCATCCTGCAAATGACCAATAGATTTACCTTTCATAAACAGTGTTTTGATCACAAGACTCTTAGACCTGTAAAATAAAATATTAACACTTTACCCTGAAACTCCTGATGTTCTACAGCTGGATCCCACTGACCTTTCCTGCCACGTCATCTAGAAGTCTCTAATGGATGAACCCTTTTCTTAAGAGGAAAAAACAGCACGCTCAGTGTCCAGAAGATATTTTATGAAGGTGGTCAGGCAATGAGTTATAGGGCAAAGAACATGCACACCTATGTTCATATTTTGGTGTAATGCTTACTAGCTGTGTCAAAGTGGTCAAATTGCCTAGTCTTTCTGTTCCTCATTTGTCTCACCATGTTCTTTGAGCAGAAACTATATTATAAGCATTTTGTGTGTATTTGTTGATTGCTTAATTCATTAAATGTAGTTAAATATATCCTAGGCCACCTGAGTTAGCTTGAGATATAAGTTTGCCAAAGAGAATTTAGAGTGGCAAATAACAGAAAAGGTCAAATTAAGAGTTGACATCAGTTATAATTCAGTAATAGTAACTGGAGAAGTTTCTAAGAGCCTGTACTCTAATTATTTACACACATGGATTCTCAGAGTACCACTCACTCACATTTCTGGCAAGTGCCCTCCTTTCTTGATGCTTTCTAGAGAAAATGCAACTATCATTTGAATACTTAAGGGACATTTCTTTCTTTGTGATATTTTGCTTAAACTAGGGATGAAGGAGAGAAATATATTTTAAATAATGTTACAAGTAAAATACAAATTAGGAGCATTATAGAAGATAAATATTGCTTCAGAGGTTCTAGCCAATGAATTAACCCCATTCAAATCTTATGCAGCCCAAAAACAGATAAATCACAGAGATTTTGGTGGTATTAATTTTCTTACAATAGTGAAATTTTATGATCAATTAAATCTAATGTTAAACTACTTATTAAAGACAATTGTGCACTGCAATGATTCACTGGATATAGGTCAAGTCTACACAAGGTTAAACAAGTGTTTCTTTGGGTATTGGTGATCTGTTTCAGGAAAACTTGTTTCTGGTACTTTACAAAATGGGGAAGGAGAGAGTTTAAATGTATCACTAGAATAAATCAAACCACATCAATTAGCTGCAAGTGAGATATCAGTCTCTCCATCAGCTATAAATTTGTTTCAACTGTAGGCATTAAGGATCTAAGCAAGGCTAGGCTGAGTACTATTTGGGGGGAAGAACAAATCCCTGGACTCAAGATATTAAGAACCTTGATGGTGGAAAAAAGATAGAGAGGTTTGGAATTTTGTAAAAGCAACTCACAAAAGAAAACATTATAAAGTAAGTTAGTGTTGATACCAGAAAAATCTTCAAGGAACTATCCTTTAAAAGCTGATTAGGATTTCAGTTAGGTAAAGGTGGAGTGTGAGGCTTTTCCAAATTTAGTCAATAACATGAACAAAATAGCAATTTATAAAGTATACAGGTAGAAATGCCTGGTGCACATTCAGCAAACAATTGTTTAATCTAATTTGGTGCAGAAAGAGGCAATAAAGCTAGAGACAAAATTTGAATACGTGGTAAATGCAGTGGTGTATTGGAACTGGTTCACACTAGTTTGCCAGAGGTGACTATTAGCATCTCTTTTCATGTCTGCATTCAGTGACATCATATTGTTAGCTTGAAACTGGCCATAGTAGAAGAATTTACACCACAGAATTTGGCAAATGCTCCAAATCAGCACTGTTTGTTATTTATTTATTGAGAGCCAGTTGACGAACCCTTTTCAGGACACTACTGTGTTTAAGAATTACAATGCCAGGGTCAGGAAAATATATATCTTAGGAAACAAGTGTGAGGCATTGGAGAATTTTAGCAGACAAATGATATAATATGTGATATATCACAAATGATATAATTTCCCTAGAGCTGGAAGTTAAACCCACAGACACGGACAGGATTTTTAAGTGAGAAAATATTTACAGAAAAAAGTTCTGAGGAAAGAATGTTAGGGGACATCTAAATTTGGAGGAGGGAAAGAAGCTGACCCATGAAATACAGAAAAAAAGTAGCCAAAATGGAAAGAATGTCAGGATAGAGCCAAGTCATAGAAGAAAGAAGGCAGTTTCAAGAATGAAGTGCTACTGGTGAAAGAAAGATGTTAGCTTCCAAATTTCAGATTTATAAAAGGCCCTGATGGGGAAAATAGGCAAAATGACATGCTTTGGGTTATGTACACTACTAGGTTTCTGTACGTTTACTACATAACACATAGTTCTACAATTATATTTAGAAACAAAAGATCAAGTGTAGAATGGGTTTTCCTAGAATGTCATTAAGGTCTATAATAATCTTATTTTAAATACCAATTCATATGTAAAAGAAAAGGAAGAAGAGAGTAAAAACTTAATGATTCAGTGCCACCATTTTAAACACCATGCATTAAAAACGGTGTTGCTTTGGTTTTACAGTGACATAATTCTTACTAACACATGCTCTACTACTGACAAAAAGCCCTCACCCAACCTTTTTAAAGACCTATAATTGACATCTAAAATGTGTACAGTGCAAAGTACTTTCAAAAACATCATTTCATTTAAATTTTCTAACAACACAGTGATTATTCCCGTTTCACCAATGAGGTAAATAAGGTTGAGAAATGTTAAACGATTTATCCAATGTCACACATCAGACAAATGAAGAGTGTGGGGCTAGAACCCAGGCCTTCTGATTCCAAGTCAAGAATTATTTTTCCTACAATATGCTGTTTCACATCTTCCCCTCGTCTTAGTACTTATTAACTTGCAGAGCCATGCTCCTTAATTGAATTAACACCTAAACTTAATGATTTGGTACAGTGTCTTGATATATTAGGAATGACTAAGACATAGTGAATAAGAATGTGTCCAATGACTTGTGTATGAGACCTAGTTCTTCTTGCGTGTGACTTTGGGCAAAAAATTTTACTTCCCTGGGCCTTAGTTTCCTCATATGTAAATGAGAAATATAATGTGAAGATTTAATGAGACAATCCATGCAAAGCACTTATAACAATACATAACACATAATAAGTTCTTAATAAATGCTAGATACATTAGCACTCCCTTTTTCTGAGGGCGATACATTTCAAGAACCCCAGTGGATGCCTGAAACCGCAGATAGTACTGAACTCCATATATACTGTTTTTTTACATACCTATGATAAAGTTTAATTTATAAATTAGGCATAGTAATAGACTAACAACAATAACTAATAATAAAATAGAGCAATTATAATATATACTGTAATAAAAGTTATGTGAATATGGTCTCTCTCTCTCTCTCCCTTAAAATATCTTATTTTACTGTACTCACACTTATTCTTGTGATGATGTGAGATGATAAAATGCCTATGTGATTAGATGAAATGAGGTGAATGACATCGGCATTGTGATGTAGTATTAGGCTACTATTGATCTTCTTGTGATAGATCAGGGGGATCATCTGCTTCAGTTGAACTTGGATCATCCAGCCATAACTATGTGGATGGTTGGATGTCAGGAGCAGAAGATGTTGATGGTTGGGGATCCCAGATGGGATGGAATAGGGTGGCATAAGATTTCATCATGATACTCAGAATGGCGTGCAATTTAAAACTTATGAATTGTTTATTTCTGGGATTTTCCATTTAATATTTTCAGACTATGGTTTACTTTGGGTAACTGAAACCATGGAAAATAAAACTGCAGATAAAGGGGAAGTACTGTACTTAGATTACTTCATTGTGGAAAGCAAAACCCACTTGCTGATATTCAACAGTTAATTGTGTTTTTATGTGGGCTGAGATCTTTCTGGATTGATGGCCCTGTGATAAATAAGTGCTGGAACTTACTAACTGTTCCATGTAACGTGGAACAGTAAGTTTCATAGATAAATCACTGATGTGTGCTTATCATATTATATTTTGCCTTTAACTAAATGTAAATAGATCCTCCTTATAGAGTACCACCATCTAAAAAGTAGTATTTACAAGTTTTTGAAACAGCTATAACAGATGTCACGATAGTCCAAATTACATTCAGAAACAACAATAACAAGGAATAAAATTTCAAATAAAATAAGAAGTTTTTTTGTGAACATCAATACTTTAGAATGATTTAAAATCTGTTTTACAGATGCAAACAGATTTTTTTATATGCACATAATACATTTTCAATAAATTGAATACAACCATTATAAGAAACAAAAAGGATAGTCTTTTAAAATTATTTTTTGCAGGGCTTCCCTGGTGGCGCAGTGGTTGAGAGTCCGCCTGCCGATGCAGGGGACACGGATTCGTGCCCCAGTCCGGGAAGATCTCACATGCTGCGGAGTGGCTGGGCCCGTGAGCCATGGCTGCTGAGCCTGCGCGTCTGGAGCCTGTGCTCCGCAATGGGAGAGGCCATAGCAGTGAGAGTCCCGCATACCGCAAATATATATATATATATATATATATATATATATATATATATTTGCAAAGCTGTTTCCATAGCAAATATCATTATTTATCACTTTTGAAATCAGACCAAATGCTAACAGTGGAAATGCACAAATCTTGGCACACAATATAAAGAATGGCAATCTCTCCCATTTTCAAAAGCAGTTTTGCATCAAATTTACACATTTGTCAAGTTCTTATCTCAGAGCTCAAGCACTGTTAACATATTTTTCAGAACTCATTATACTCTATTTCTAATAATTTCCTCATAGTTGATTTTCTAAAAAAGAACAAAAACAGGAAACATTAATTGCTGCCAGATACTGTTTACAATAGCCCAGAGATGGAAACAACCTAAGTGTCCATCATCGGATAAATGGATAAAGAAGATGTGGCACATATATACAATGGAATATTACTCAGCCATAAAAAGAGACGAAATTGAGCTATTTGTAATGAGGTGGATAGACCTAGAGTCTGTCATACAGAGTGAAGTAAGTCAGAAAGAGAGAGACAAATACCGTATGCTAACACATATATATGGAATTTAAGAAAAAAAAATGTCATGAAAAACCTACGGGTGAAACAGGAATAAAGACACAGACTTACTAGAGAATGTTACCTGTTACTTCTTACTTGTTCATATAACAAAAAAATGGACTCAAGAGATTGAAAAAAAAAACAATAGATACTTCATTTTTTTTTCCATTTTCTATTCCTTTATTTTGTAGTTACCCTCACATTGTGATATCATTTGTCTTTGTTTTTCAGAGGTGCAATCTCATGTTATTTCATGGTTGTCCATTTTTACCATATCTTTGGAACGAAGAATCTTTATGTTTCACTTTATGATAGGCAGAATAATGACCCTACTCCAAAGATGCCCAGATCCTAATTCTTAAAACCTGTGAATACGTTACCTTACAAGGCAAAAGAGAATTTGTAGATGTGATAAAGCTTAAGGACATGAGATCAGGAGACTATTCTGGGTTATTAGGATGGGCCTAGTGTAACTGCATGAGTCATTAAACACAAAGGGAGAAGAGTGGGTCAGAGAGATACAACATGAAAATATTTAAACCCACCATTCCTGGCTCTGAAGATGGAGGAAGGGGGATGTGAACTAAGGAATGCAGATGGCCTCTAGAGACTGGGAACAGCCTTCACATGATAGCCAGTGTGAACACAGGGACCTTAGTCTTACAACCACAAGGAACTGAATTCTGCCAACAATCCAAAAGACCAGGATATAGATTCTCCCCTAGAGCCTCCAGAAAGGAAAACCCACTGCCAACACCTTGATTTTAGTCTAATAAGGGCCGTACCAGACTTCCCCAACCTACCGAAATATAAGATAATAAATTTGTACTGTTTTAAGCCAGTAAGTTTGAGATATTAGGCTATGGTAGCAATAGAAAACTAACACTGTTTATAATAAACTATTATATACAGAAGTTTCTACAGATTTTGTTATAATTTTTCTTGAAAAGATGAATAAAGATAAAACTTGGTCTGCATAAGGATCATCTCTCTGTTATCTGTGACTATAAAAAATGCAGCCACCAAAAAAAATGCAGCTATTCTCATTTGTTATGTGCTTCACTGAGGAAAATAAAACATAATTATTTGTTAGATCAATTAAAATATATGAAACAACAGATATTTCAAATCAAGTAGGAATCTAATGGAGGCCTAAATGTAAAGATTTTCCTTCTTTTCTGAAATTCAAATTCAGATTACATATCTGGAAAGAGAATTTAGCTAAGTATTTTGAAAGAGAAACAGCTACACTGGCAAGATATTGAAGATATTTAATTGTGCTGATGTAAGGCACATGAGAGATGGAAAGGAGACCTTAATAGATATGAATCTGCTTCTATTGCTTTCTTTAGGGCTCAGAAATTTGCTTTTAATTGTTTATTTTACTAATAATTATGAAATGATCCTAATAATAATTAAGGATAAATTCTATCTTTGACATTTTCATTTTTAAAACAAACAGAAAACAAACCCACCCTACATATAAATAATTTTAAATTGACAATGTAAAAAAATAGTCTCATATTCGTCAATACAATTGATTTTCAGACCAACACTGAGATGCCACATATTATTTCCTTCTTACAGATAAGGAAACTAAGGCTTAGAGAGATTAATTTGTCTAATTTTTCATTGATTAATTACTTAACTAATTCATTTATATTATCAAAGGTCAAATATTTTCTAGATACTTTAGCTAGTATGTTGGAAAACTATGACAAAGGACTTAGAGCTTTTAATTCAAATATGTTTCCCACTTTGATAGTTTGCTTGTAATAATATTTTTTTAAGTGGGAGGTTGACATCTTAAAAAAGACTGTGTCTTCCTGACTGAATTAGCAAAATGCAGACAGATCTCTACTATTTCTATTCATTATAGAGAATAAAAAATACTCTAATTTCCCAACTATCTAGGAGCTGGCTTCCAGATTCCAGGGACTAGTAAAGCACCTTACCAATAGAAGACACTCAAAGAAAAAATATGAAAGGGTGGGAAATAAACTCACCTTTCTCTCATTTCCACACCCACAGAGTAGTACAAGGTTTATGAGGATTTAGTTTTTATTTTTTATATTTTTTAAACATCTTTATTGGAGTATAATTGCTTTACAATGGTGTGTTAGTTTCTGCTTTATAACAAAGTGAATCAGCTATATATATACATATATTCCCATATATCCTCCCTCTTGTGTCTCCCTACTACCCTCCCAATTACAACCATCTAGGTGGTCACAAAGCACCTAGCTGATCTCCCTGTGCTATGCAGCTGCTTCAAACTAGCTATTTATTTTACACTTGGTAGTATATATTAGTCCATGCCACTCTCTCACTTCGTGCCAGCTTACCCTTCTCCCTCCCCATGTCCTGAAGTCCATTCTCTACAACTGCATCTTTATTCCTGTCCTGCCACTAGGTTTTCCATAACCAATTTTTTAGATTCCATATATATGTGTTAGCATATGGTATTTGTTTTTCTCCTTCTGCCTTACTCCACTCTGTATGACAGACTCTAGGTTCATCCACCTCACTACAAATAACTCAATTTTGTTTCATTTTATGGCTGAGTAATATTCCATGGTACATATGTGCAACATCTTCTTTATCCATTCACCAGTCGGACACTTAGGTTGCTTCCATTTCCTTGATATTGTAAATAGAGCTGTGATGAACATTGTGGTGCAGGACTCTTTTAGAAGTATGGTTTTCTCAGGGTATATGACCAGTAGTGGGATTGCTGCATCGCATGGTAGTTCTATTTTAGTTTTTTAAGGAAACTCCATACTATTCTCCTTAGTGGCTGTAACAATTTACATTCCCACCAACAATGCATGAGGGTTCCCTTTTTCCACACTCTCTCCAGCATTTACTGTTTGTAGATTTTTTGATGATGGCCATTCTGCCTGGTGTGAGGTAATACCTCACTGTAGTTTTGATTTGCATTTCTCTAATGATTAGTGATGTTGAGCATCATTTCATGTGTTTGTTGGCAATCTGTATATCTTTGGAGAAATATCTATTTAGGTCTCTTGCCCATTTTTGGATTGGGTATTTAGTTATTCTGATAGTGAGTTGCATGAGCTGCTTGTAAATTTTGTGGATTAATCCTTTGTTAGTTGCTTCATTTGCAAATATTTTCTCCCATTCTGAGGGTTGTCTTTTGGTCTTGTTTATAGTTTCCTTTGCTGTGCAAAAGCTTTGAAGTTTCATTAGGTCCCATTTGTTTATTTTTGTTTTTATTTCCATTTCTCTAGGACGTGAGTCGAAAAGGATCTTGCTGTGATTTATGTCATAGGGTGTTCAGCCTATGTTTTCCTCTAAGAGTTTTATAATGTCTGGCCTTGCATTTAGGTCTTTAATCCACTTTGAGTTTATTTTTGTGTATGCTGTTAGGGAGTGTTCTAATTTTATTCTTTTACATGTAGCTGTCCAGTTTTCCCTGCACCACTTAATGAAGAGGCTGTCTTTTCTCCATTGTATATTCTTGCCGCTTTTATCAAAAATAAGATGACCATAGGTGCATGGGTTTATGTCTGGGCTTTCTATCCTACTCCATTGATCTATATTTCTGTTTTTGTGCCAGTACCATACTTTCTGGACTACTGTAGATTTGTAGTATAGTCGGAAGTCTGGAAGCCTGGTTCCTCCAGCTCCGTTTTTCTTTCTCAAGATACCTTTGGCTATTCGGGGTCTTTTGTGTTACCTTATAAATTGTGGAATTGTTTTTTATAGTTCTGTGAAAAATGCCATTGGTAGCTTGATAGGGATTACATTGAATTTGTAGATTGCTTTGGGTAGTAGAGTCATTTTCAAAATGTTGATTCTTCCACTACAAGAACATGGTATATCTCTCCATCTGTTTGTATCATCATTACTTTCATTCATCAGTGTCTTATAGTTTTCTGCATACAGTTTTTTGTGTCCTCAGGTAGGTTTATTCCTAGGTATTTTATTCTTTTTGTTGCAATGGTAAATGGGAGTGTTTTCTTAATTTCTCTTTCAGATTTTTCATCATTAGTGTAGAGGAATGCAAGAGATTTCTGTGCATTCATTTTGTATCATGCTACTTTACCAAATTCATTGATTAGCTCTAGTAGTTTTCTGGTAGCATCTTTAGAATTCTCTATGTATAGTATCATGTTATCTGCAAACAGTGACAGTTTGGATTTTTCTTTTCCTTTCTGGATTCATTTTATTTCTTTTTCTTCTCTGAATCCTGTGGCTAAAACATCCAAAAATATGTTGAATAATAGTGGTGAGAGTAGGCAACCTTGTCTTCTTCCTGATATTAGAGGAAATGTTTTCAGTTTTTCACCATTGATAAATATGTTGGCTGTGTTTTTGTTATCTATGGCCTTTATTATGTTGAGCTAAGTTTCCTCTATGCCTCCTTTCTGGAGTGCTTTTATCATAAACGGATATTGAATTTTGTCAAAAGCTTTTTCTGCACCTTTTGAGACGATCATATGTTTTTTCTCCTTCAATATGCTAATATGTTGTATCACATTGATTGATTTACATATATTGACGCATCCTTGAATTCCTGGGATAAACCCCACTTGATCATGGAATATGTTCTTTTTAATGTGCTGTTGTATTCTGTTTCCTAGTATTTTGTTCAGGAGTTTTGCATGTTTGTTCATCACTGATATTGGCCTGTAGTTTTCTTTCTTTGTGACATCTTTTTCTGGTTTTCGCATCAGGGTGATGGTGGCCTCATAGAATGAGTTTGGGAGTGTTCCTCCCTCTGCCATATTTTGGAAGATTCTGAGAACGATAGGTGTTAGCTCTTCTCTTAATGTTTGATAGAATTCGCCTGTGAAGCCATCTGGTCCTGAGCTTTTGTTTGTTGGAAGATTTTTCATCACAGTCTCAATTTCAGTGCTTGTGATTGGTCTGTTTATATTTTCTGTTTCTTCCTGGTTCAGTCACAGAAGGTTGTGCTTTTCTAAGAATGTGTCCATTTCTTCCAGGTTGTCCATTTCATTGGCATATAGTTGCTTGCAGTAATCTCTCATGATCCCTTGTATTTCTGCAGTGTCAGTTGTTACTTTTCTTTTCTAATTCTATTGATTTGAGTCTTTTCCCTTTTTTCTTGATGAGTCTGGCTAATGGTTTATCATTTTTTTTTGTCTTCTCAAAGAACCAGCTTTTAGTTTTATTGAAATTTGCTATTGTTTCCTTCATTTCTTTTTCATTTCTTTCTGATCTGATATTTATGATTTCTTTACTTCTGCTAATTTTTTTGTTATTGTTGTTCTTCTTTCTCGAATTGCTTCAGGTGTAAGGTTAGGTTGTTTATTTGAGATGCTACTTGTTTCTTGAGGTAGGATTGTATTGCTATAAACTTCCCTCTTATAACTGCTTTTGCTGCATCCCATAGGTTTTGGGTGGTCATGTTTTCATTGTAATTTGTGTCTAGGTATTTTTTTTTATTTCTGCTTTGATTTCTGCAGTGGTCTCTTGGTTATTAAGTAGCGTATTGTTTAGTTTTCATGTATTTGTATTTTTTATAGTTTTTTTCCTGCAATTGATATCTAGTCTCATAGTGTTGAAGTCGGAAAAGATACTTGAAATGATTTCAATTTTCTTAAATTTACCAAGGCTTGATTTGTGACCCAAGAAATGATATCTCCTAGAGAATGTTCCATGAGCACTTGAGAAGAAAGTTTATTCTGTTGTTTTTGGATGGAATTTTCTATAAATATCAATAAATCCATCTTTTTTAATGTGTCATTTGAAGCTTGTGTTTCCTTGTTTATTTTCATTTTGGATGATCTGTTCATTGGTGAAAGTGGGGTATGAAAGTCCCCTTGTATGATTGTGTTACTGTCAATTTCCCCTTTTATGGCTGTTAGCATTTGCCTTATGTATTGAGGTGTTCATATGTTGGGTACGTAAATATTTACAATTGTTATATCTTCTTCTTGGATTGATCCATTGATCATTATGTAGTGTCCTTCTTTGTCTCATGTAATAGTCCTTGTTTTAAAGTCTATTTTGTCTGATATGTGAATTGCTACTCCAGGTTCTTTAGATTTCCATTTGCATGGAATAGGTTTTTCCATCCCCTCACTTTCAGTCTGTATGTGTCCCTAGGTCTGAATTGGTCTCTTGTAGACAGCATATATACAGGTCTTGTTTTTGTGTCCATTCAGCCAGTCTATGTCTTTTTGTGGGAGCATTTAATCCACTTACATTTAATGTAATTATTGATATATATGTTCCTATTACCATTTTCTTAATTGTTTTTTTTATTGTAGGGCTTTTCCTTCTCTTGTGTTTCCTGCCTAGAGAATTTCCTTTAGCATTTGTTGTAAAGATGGTTTGGTGGCGCTGAATTCTCTTAGCTTTTGGTTGTTCCTAAGTTTTTAATTTCTCCATCAAATCTGAATGAGATCCTTGCTTGGTAGTGTAATCTTGGTTGTAGACTTTTCCCTTTCATCACTTTAAATATGCCCTGCCACTCCCTTCTGGCTTGCAGAGTTTCTGCTGATAGATCAGCTGTTAACCTTATGGGGCGTCCCTTATGTGTTATTTGTTGTTTTTCCCTTGCTGCTTTTAATATTTTTTCTGTGTATTTAATTTTTGATAGTTTGAGTAATACGTGTCTTGGCGTGTTTCTCCTGGGTTTCTCCTGTATGGTACTCTCTGTGCTTCCTCGACTTGATTAACTATTTTCTTTTCCATATTAGGAAAGTTTTCAACTACAGTCTCTTCAAATATTTTCTCAGTCCCTTTCTTTTTTTCACCTTCTTCTGGGATCCCTATAATTCGAATGTTGTTGCCTTTTAAGTTGTCCCAGAGGTGTCTGAGACTGTTCTCAATTGTTTTCCTTCTTTTTTCTTTATTCTGCTCTGCAGTAGTTATTTCCACCCTTTTATATTCCAGGTCACTTCTCCTTTCTTCTTCCTCAGTTATTCTGCTATTGATTCCTTCTATTGAATGTTTAATTTCATTTTTATGTTGGTCATCATTGTTTGTTTGCTCTTTAATTCTTCCAAGTCCTTGTTAAATGTTTCTTGTATTTTCTCCATTCTATTTCCTAGATTTTGTATGATCTTTACAATCATTACTCTGAATTCTTTTTCAGGTAGACTGCTTATTTCCTCTTTATTTGTTTGGTCTGGTGGGTTTTTACCTTGCTCCTTCATCTGCTATGTGTTTCTCTGTCTTCTCATTTTGCTTAACTTACTGTGCTTGGGGTCTACTTTTCACAGGCTGCTGGTTTGTAGTTCCTATTGTTTTTGGTGTCTTCCCCCAGTGGCTAAAGTTGGTTCAGTAGTTTGTGTAGGTTTTTTGCTGGAGAGGACTGGTGCCTCTGTTCTGGAGGATGAGGCTGGATCTTGTCTTTTGTGGGCAGCACCACGTCCAGTGGTGTGTTTTGGGTGTCTGCGACCTTATGATTTTAGGCAACCTCTCTGCTAATAGGTGGGGTTGTGTTCATGTCTTGGTAGTTTTTTGTCGTAGGGTGTCCAGCACTGTACCCTGCTCATTGTTGGATGGACCTGGGTCATAGTATTGAGATGGAGATATTTGGAAGATCTTTCACCATTTAATATTATGTGAAACTGTGAGGTCTCTGGTGGACCAGTGTCCTGATCTCAGCTCTCCCTTATCAGGGGCACCAGCCTGACCCCTGACCAAATTACCAAGAACCTTCAGCCACACGGCTCAGATGAACAGGGAGAAAAAAAGAGAAAGAAAAAAGAAAGAAAGAAAGAAAAAAAGAAAGAAAGAAAGAAAGAAAGAAAATAAAGTTATAAAAATAAAAGGTAATTATTAGAAATTTTAAAAAATTAAAAAGTAATAAAAGAAACAATAAAAAGGAAGAAAGAAAGAAGAGAGCAACCAAACCACCGATGATACCAAGCACTAAAAGCTACACTAAAAAAAAAAAATCAAAAAACAGAAACAGATGGACAGAACCCTAGGACAAATGGTAAAAGCAAAGCTATACAGACAAAATCACATAAAGAAGAATACACATACACACTCACCAAAAGAGAAAAAGGAATAAAAAGTATATATTGTTGCTCCCAAAGTCCACCTCCTCAATTTTGGGATGATTCGTTGTTTATTCAGGTATTCCACAGATGCATCGTACATCACGCTGATTGTGGAGATTTAATCCGCTGCTCCTGAGGCTGCTGGGAGAGATTTCCCTTTCTCTTCTTTGTTTGCACAGCTCCTCGGGTTGAGCTTTGAATTTGGCCCCACCCCTGTGTGTAGGTTACCTGAGGGCATCTGTTCTTCGGTCAGAGAGGACGGGGTTAAAGTAAAAGGTGAGTAGGGAGCTCTGCCTCACTCTGGCTGGGGGAAGGGAGGGGTACAGAATGCAAGGCAAGCCTGCAGTGGCAGAGGCTGGCATGACGTTGCAACAGCCTGAGGTGTGCTATGTATTCTCCCTGGGAAGTTGTTCCTGGATCACCTGACTCTCGCAGTGGTGGGCTGCACAGGCTTCAAGGAGGGGAGGTGTGGAAAGTGGCCTATGCTTGCACACAGGCTTCTTGGTGGCGTAGCAGCAGCCTTAGCATTTAATGCCTGTCTCTGGTGTCCGTGTTGATAGCCATGGCTCAGGGCAGTCTTTGGAGCTCATTTATGTGGTGCTCTAAATCCCCTCTCCTGGTGCACCCCGAGACAATGGTCTCATGGCTCTCTGGCAGTTCCAGACTTTTTCCCGGACTTGCTCCCTGCTAGCTGTGGTGCAATAGCCCCCTTAGGCTGTGTTCATGCAGTCAACCCCAGTCCTCTCCCTGGGATCTGACCTCTGAAGTCAGAGCCTCAGCTCCCAGGACCCACCTGCCCCTGCAGGTGAGCAGACAAGCTTCTCAGGTTGGTGAGTGCTGGTCAGCACCAATCTTCTGTGCAGGAATCTCTCTGCTTTGCCCTCTGCGCCACTGCTGCTGCTCTGCCCTCCGTGGCTCCGAATATTCCCGCCTCAGCCAGCCCCGTCTCCACCACTGAAGGGGTTTCAAAGTGTGTGGAAACTTTTCCTCCTTCACAGCTCCCTCCCAGAGAGGCAGGTCCCATCTCTATTCTTTTGTCTCTAATTTTTCTTTTTTCTTTAGCCCTACCCAGGTACATGGTGAGTTTCCTGCCTTTTAGTAAGTCTGAGGTCTTCTGCCAGCATTCATTAGATGTTCTGTAGGAGTTGTGCCACATGTAGATGTATTTCTGATGTATTTGTGGGGAGGAAGGCAATCTCCACATCTCACTCCTCTGCCATCTTAGAGGTCTCTGAGGATTTATTTTTAAAAACACTATTTATTTGAAAATAACTGCTTGTAGATTCTAATTTAGAGATATAAGTTAGTTTAGTTCTTATTTTTCCACTGATCTAAGTAATGGCTTTCAGGTTACACTTCTTTGAGGGAGTTTTTGCAGTGTGTTCAAGAGGTGACAAAATCACCTCTCCCTTTTGATCCATTTGTAGTGAAATGATGGTTTGAATCCTTGATAGTTTTAATCTTTTGTTTGTTCATCTACTTTTACCTTTAACAAGAATCTTTTAAAAACTTTTAAAAATAATATTTTGTGTTTAGTTTTAAAAGCATATTTATTTAATGCTGTGTAGACAATGTCATAATATAGTGTAATATGTGACTTGTACTTGCCACATTTCCAGCTTTTCTCATAGTCATAAATCATGATTTATACACACTTTTAAGTAATATATCAAATTACCCAGCTACTCCAGATGAGTCTAAGTAATAAATTGATGACCTGCCCCCATTATTTCTTGTTATTATTTTTGATATCTTTATTGGACTATAATTGCTTTACAATGGTGTGTTAGTGTCTGTTTTATAACAAAGTGAATCAACCATATATACATATATCCCCATATCTCCTCCCTCTTTGGTCTCCCTCTCACCCTCCCTACCCCACCCCCCTAGGTAGTCACTAAGCACCGAGCTGATCTCCCTGTGCTATGCAGCTGCTTCCCACTAGAGATCTATTTTACATTTGATAGTATATGTTCGTCCATATCACTCTCTCACTTCGTCCCAGCTTACCCTTCCCCCTGCCCGTGTCCTCTAATCCATTCTCTATGTCTGCGTCTTTAATCCTGTCCTGCCCCTAGGTTCTTGAGAACGTTTTTTTTTTTAATTTAGATTCCATATATATGTGTTAGCATACAGTATTTATTTTCCCCTTTCTGACTTACTTCACTCTGTATGACAGCCTCTAGGCCTATCCACCTCACTACGAATAACTCAATTTTGTTTCTTTTTATGGCTGAGTAATATTCCATTGTATATATAAACCCACACACATATGGTCACCTTATTTTAGATAAAGGAAGCAAAAATATCCAATGGAGAAAAGACAGCCTCTTCAATAAGTGGTGCTGGGAAAACTGGACAGGTACATGTAAAAGAATGAAATTAGAACACTCCCTAACACCATACATAAAAAGAAACTCAGAATGGCTTAAAGACCTAAATGTAAGGCCAGACACTATAAAACTCTTAGGGGAAAACATAGGCAGAACACTCTATGACATAAATCACAGCAACATCCTTTTTGACCCACCTCCTAGAGAAATGGAAATTAAATAAATAAATAAACAAATGGGACCTAATGAAACTTAGAAGCTTTCACACAGCAAAGGAAACCATAAACAAGATGTAAGGACAACCCTCAGAATGGTAGAAAATATTTGCAAATGAAGCAACTGACATATGATTAATCTCCAAAATTTACAAGCAGCTCATGCAGCTCAATATAAGAAAAACAAACAACCCAATCCAAAAATGGGCAGGAGACCTAAATAGACATTTCTCCAAAGATATACAGATTGCCAACAAACACAAGAAAGGATGCTCAACATCACTAATCATTAGAGAAATGCAAATCAAAATTACAATGAGGTATCACCTCACACCAGTCATAATGGCCATTATCAAAACATCTACAAACAATAAATGCTGGAGAGGGTGTGGAGAAAAGGAAACTTATTGCGCTGTTGGTGGGAATGTAAATTGATACAGCCACTGTGGAGAACAGCAGGGAGGCTCCTTTGAAAACTAAAAAAGAGCTACCATATGACCTAGCAATCCCATTACTGAGCATATACCCTGAGAAAACCATAATTCAAAGAGTCATGTACCACAGTGTTCTTTGCAGCTCTATTTACAATAGCCAGGACATGGAAGCAACCTAAGTGTACATCAACAGATGAATGGATAAAAATAATTTATTAAATTTCCCTTCCATCTGAATTCCTTTTAATTTGTAATACCTGGGGCATTATGATAATTATGTCAAAATATAAATAGCTACTTGCATTTATCTTTACATATTCTCTTTCTTTTGCTTGGAAGGCAGAATATTAGATATATGGCTATAGATATACATAGAATGATATCAAGCTTAACACAGATTTACAATATGCATCTATCAGAATGCATCTATGTAAACATTCTTCTCTCATAACACCCTGTATCTTCAAATAGAGTAGCTTAATGGAGCCCATGTTTAAGCTGTTCATCTCTCTATTAACTTTTATTAAGCTATCAGTTGTTTTCTATGAGAAGAAATGCACTCTGTCAAACAGGAAATTGGTGCTAAAATCCTGTATGGACTAAAACAGCAGAAGTAAGCAAATCAGATAGTGTTTCAAAGTAGCATGCTGGGTACAAATTTGATCAAAGGAGTATGTTAGAGATTAAAGTAGTTGAAATACGAATTGACACTTTAGCTACTATCTTCAGTGGCTCTCAATTTCTACATCTTTTTCAGAACAGTAAAGATTAGCTTTTCATATACTTTTTCATTTTGCCTCTCTCTCTGTATTGTCTATTTTGTAAAGATTTCAACACATAAATCCAAGCAAATAGATGTCTAATATGTATTCTGTATTCACAGAAATAAACCATTAGCCATGTCAAGGTTATTGAATTCAGCAAGATAATTGTCCTAAATGTAGAGGATTATTAATACACTGATGTAAAAACATTGTATTATCACTTAATATAGCCTAATCCAGCTAAGCTATTAAAGTGTGGGATTTCTTTTCTTCCCAGGATTTGGGTTACACAAACATTTACTGGACACAATTTCATTAGCTAGATGATTTGAGTTACAAATTTTTCACAATGGCTTCTAACCTTCTATCAAGAAAAAGAATTTCTCCATTTTTTAAAAATAATCAATCTTGAAGTCTGTTACCCTCATGCCACTATCCACTCTCTCCTTCCCATGACTGCTGAACTCTGTTAAAGGAAGCCTACACATGCTGCTTCCAATTGCAGACAACATAGTTATCTAATTATATTAATTCTGGTTCCAGAGACAAGTTCTGGAAAATTTCTTAGCCATTTCTCTTTGAATATTTATTTTCTTCTGTGTTCTCTATTCCCTTCTTCTGAGAATCCACCTAAATAGGTGTTGGAATTTCTTGCCCTACTCTCATTTCTCTTAAACTCTCATATTTTCCATCTCCTTGTCTATCTGTACTGCATCCTAGATAATTTCTTCAGAGATATCTCCCAGTCCACTATTGCTCTCTTCAGTTTCATCTAATCTTTTGTTTAAGCTATGCATCAAGCTTTTAATTTTAAATATTATATTTATTTCTAACAATTCTATTTTGTAATTTAAAAAATATGTTGAGAAGTTTCTTGCTCATTAATTTGATCTCATTTTTTATTTCTTTATGCAGTTCACATAAGGTATCAAATGACTATATATCTGAGTTCCTTAGGGGTCTAAATCTATGGGGTTTTTTGTTACTGTGATTCTCACTTATGGTGGTTTGATTCCTTGGATGTTTAAACAGTTTGTGTGTGTGTGTGTGTGTGTGTGTGTGTGTGTGAGAGAGAGAGAGAGAGAGAGAGAGAGAGAGAGAGAGATAATATTTGGTTAAATTTAATTGTGAGAATCCCAAGAACCTAAAATGGAGATGCTTTACTTTAGTGGAAAAAATGTATTGGTTTATGCTAGGAGCCAAGAAGTGCTACTGACATACGGATCCTAGCTTAATGCAGGAGTCTCAAGTTCAGCATCCTCACCTTGCTTTTAGCTCAAAGCTTTGTCTCTTGATCTCACTACCATATAGATATTCATCTCTATGACAACCAAGCTTACTTATTAATTTATTATTTACTGCATATAGCTGCTTTCTTGACACTTGGTTTTCGATTCTGTTCATACTTTCTTTTCTTTTTCCATTTCTTCATTCTTTCCTCCCCTTCTTCCATCCTTCCCTTTCTCTTTCTGTCTGTCTTTCTCTCTCTCTCTTTTTTTTTTGGTTCACTGAGATTTGCCTCTTGTGAATCAAACAATGCATTTAAATATATGTTCCTTTAATGAGGATTTCATTGTAGCAGGAGAGCCATTTAGTGTATCTAATCTGACATATTGTTAGAAGCAGAATTGTCAATGCATGTTTACAATGAATGAACATGTCACTGTGTGTTTGAGCTCACTGTACCTTATAACACTTTATGCAAAACATTACTTTAGAAGACAATTACCAAAATGCCGTGGAAACAGTTTTAAATACTCTAAAATAAACACTATTAAATATATATATATATAAATATATATATATATATATTAGAAACATCCATGTAAATGTATAGACTCTTATGGAAAATACTAAACTCACAGAAAAAAATCTCTATTTTTTAAATTTCTTTCTTTTTTCAGTGTAAATAAAACAGGGAATTAATTAGAAAAATACAGTTTTTTGCAGGGACTCCAACAGCGGAAATGGGTTAACAGCTAGAAGCAGGCCTTTTGGCAGGACAGATCATGTTGCAATCACAAACGTTTAATTCTGGGTTTTGCAAGAGCATGAAGAAAATATCCTAGAGGTCAGTTCTCCTGGTATAGTACATAAGGCACTAGAATGTGGCTTCATTTCTGCTGGTTTTTGTTTTAATATCTTTATTGGAGTATAATTGTTTTACAATGGTGTGTTAGTTTCTGCTGTATAACAAAGTGAATCAGCTATAAATAAACATATATCCCCATATCTCCCCCCTCTGGGGTCTCCCTCTGACCCTCCCTCTCCCACCCCTCCAGATGTACAAAAAGCACAGAGCTGATCACCCTGTGCTATCTGGTTGCTTCCCACTAGAAATCTATTTTACATTTGGTAGTGTATATATGTCCATGCCACTCTCTCACTTCGTCCCAACTTACCCATCCCCTCTCTGTGTCCCCAAGTCCATTCTCTACATCTGCATCTTTATTCCTGTCCTGCCTCTAGGTTCTTCAGAACTTTTCTTTTTTTTTTAGATTCCATATATATATGTGTTAGCATACGGTATTTTTTTTCCCTTTCTGACTTACTTCACTCTGTATAACAGTCTCTAGATCCATCCACCTCACTATAGATAACTCAGTTTCGTTTCTTTTCATGGCTGAGTAACATTCCACTGTATATATGTGCAACATTTTCTTTATCCATTCATCTGTCGATGGACACTTAGGTTGCTCCCATCTCCTGGCTATTGAAAATAGAGCTGCAATGAACATTGTAGTACACGGCTGTTTTTAAATTATGGTTTTCTAAGGGTATATACTCAGTAGAAGGATTGCTGGGTCATATGGTAGTTCTATTTGTAGTTTTTTAAAGAACCTCCATACTGTTCTCCATAGTGGTGTTATCAATTTACATTCCCATGAACAGTACAATAAGGGTCATTTTATCCACAGCCTCTCCAACATTTATTGTTTGTGGATTTTTTGATGATGGCCATTCTGACTGGTGTGAGGTGATACCTCATTTTAGTTTTGATTTGCAATTCTCTAATGATTAGTAATGTTGAGCATCCTTTCATGTGTTTGCTTGCAATCTGTATATCTTCTTTGGAGAAATGTCTATTTAGGTCTTCTGCCCATATTTGGATTGTGTTGTTTGTTTTTTGATGTTGAGCTGTATGAGCTGCCTGTATATTCTGGAGATTAATCCTTTGTCAGTTGCTTCATTTGTAAATATTTTCTCCCATTCTGAAGGTTGCCTTTTCATCTTGTTTATGGTTTCCTTTGCTGTGCAAAAGATTTTAAGTTTCATTAGGTTCCATTTGTTTATTTTTATTTCCATTACTCTAGGAAGTGAGTCAAGAAGGATCTTGCTGTGATGTACGTCAAAGAGTGTTCTGCCTAGGTTTCCTCAAAGAGTTTTATAGTGTCTGGCCTTACATTTAGGTCTTTAATCCATTTTCAGTTTATTTTTGTGTATGGTGTTAGGGGGTGTTCTAATTTCATTCTTTTATATGTAGCTGTCCAGTTTTCCCAGAACCACATATTGAGGAGGCTGTCATTTCTCCATTGTATATTCTTGCCTCCTTTATCAAAAATAAGGTGACCATATGTGTGTGAGTTTACGTCTGGATTTTCTATCCTGTTCCATTGAATTATATTTCTGTTTTTGTGCCAGTACCATACTGTCTTGATTACTGTAGCTTTGTAGTATAGTCTGAAGTCAGGGAACCTGATTCCTCCAGCTCTGTTTTTCTTCCTCAAGATTGCTTTGGCTCTTCGGGGTCTTTTGTGTTTCCATACAAATTGTGAAAGATTTTGTTCTAGTTCTGTGAAAAATGACCGTTGTAGTTTGATAGGGATTACATTGAATCTGTAGATTGCTTTGGGTAGTAGAGTCATTTTCACAATGCTGATTCTTCCAATACAAGACCATGGTATATCTCTTTGTATCTTCTTTAATTTCCTTTGTCAATGTCTTAGAGTTTTGTGCATACAGGTCTTTTGTCTCCTTAGGTAGGTTTATTCCTAGATATTTTATTCTTTTTGTTGCAATGGTAAATGTGAGTGATATCTTAATAGCTCTTTCAGATTCTTCATCGTTAGTGTATAGGAATGCAAGAGATTTCTGTGCATTAATTTTATATCTTGCTACTTTACTAAATTCATTGATTAGCTCTAGTAGTTTTCTGGTAGCATCTTTGGGATTCTCTATGTATCGTGTCATGTCATCTCAAAGAATGACAGTCTTACTTCTTTTCCAATTTGAATTCCTTTTATCTCTTTTTCTTCTCTGATTGCTGTGGCTAAGACTTCAAAAAGTATGTTGAATAATAGGGGTGATAGTGGGCAACCTCGTATTGTTCCTGATCTTAGTGGAAATGATTTCAGTTTTTCACCATTGACAAGGATGTTGGCTGTGGATTTGTCATCTATGGTATTCATTTTGTTGCAGCAAGTTCCTTCTGTGCCTACTTTCTGGAGAGTTTGTATCATAAATGTGTGTTGAATTTTGTCAAAAGCTTTTTCTGCATCTATTGAGATGATCATATGGATTTCTCCTTCAATTTGTTAATATGGTTTATCATATAGATTGATTTTTGTATATTGAAAAAACCTTGCATTCCTGGGATAAACCCCAGTTGATCATGGTGTATGTTCTTTTTAATGTGCTGTTGGATTCTGTTTGCTAGTGTTTTTTTGAGGATTTTTGCATCTATATTCATCAGTGATATTGGTCTGTAGTTTTCTGTTTTGTGCCATCTTTGTCTGGTTTTGGTATCACAGTGATGGTGGCCTCGTAGAATAAGTTTGGGAGTGTTCCTCCCTGTGTTATATTTTGGAAGACTTTGAGAACGATAGGTGTTAGCTCTTCTGTAATGTTTGATTGATAGAATTTCCCTGTGAAGCCATCTGGTCCTGGGCTTTTGTTTGTTGGAAGATTTTTAATCACAGTTTCAATTTCATTGCTTGGGATTGGTCTGTTTATTTTTTCCCTTTCTTCCTATTTCAGCCTCGGGAGGTTGTGTTTTTCTAAGAATGTGTTCATGTCTTCAGTTTGTCCATTTTATTGGCATATTGTTGCTTTTAGTGATCTCTCATGATCCTTTGTATTTCTGCAGTGTCAGTTGTTACTTCTCCTTTTTCATTTCTTATTTTATTCATTTGAGTCTTCTTTTTTTTCTGGAGTCTGGCTAATGGTTTATCGATTTTATTTGTCTTCTCAAAGAACCAACTTTTAATGTTATTGATCTTTGCTATCATTTACTTCATTTCTTTTTCCTTTATTTCTGATCTTATCTTTATGATTTCTTTCCTTCTTCTAACTTTGGGTTATTTTTTTCTTCATACTCTAATTGCTTTAGGTGTAAGATTTGTTTATTTGAGATGTTTCTTCTTTCCTGAGGTAGGATTGTATTGCTATAATCTTCCCACTTTAGAACTGCTTTTGCTGCATCCAATAGGTTTTGGGGCATTGTGTTTTCATTGTCGTTTCTTTTTTTAGATATATTTTTATTTAATCTTTAATTTCTTCAGTGATCTCGTGGTTATTTAGTAGTGTATTATTTAGCTTCCATGTGTTTGTATTTTTTACAGATTTTTTCTTGTAATTGATATCTAATCTCATAGCATTGTGGTTGAAACAGATATTTGATGATACAAGTTCAATTTTCTTAAATTTTCCAAGGGTTGATTTGTGACCCAGGAAATGATCTCTCCTGGAGAATGTTTCATGAGCACTTGAGTAGAAAGTGCATTCTGTTGATTTTGGATGGAATGTCCTATAAATATCAATTAAGTCCATCTTTCTTAATGTATCATTTAAAGCTTGTGTTTCCTTATTTATTTTCATTTAGATGATTTGTCCATGGGTCAACTGGGGTGTCAAAGTCCCCTACTATGATTGTGTTACTGTCGATTTTCCCTATTATGGTTGTTAGCATTTGCCTTATGTATTGAGGTGCTCCTATGTTGGGTTCATAAATATTTACAATTGTTATGTCTTTTTATTGGATTGATCCCTTGATCATTACGTAGTTTCCTTCTTTGTCTCTTGTGATAGTCTTTATTTTAAAGTCTATTTTGTCTGATATGAGAATTGCTACTCTAGCTTTCCTTTGATTGTCATTTGCATAGAATATCTTTTTCCATCCCCTAACTTTCAGTTTGTTTGTGTCCCTAGGTCTGAAGTGGATGTCTTGGAGACAGCATATATACAGGTCTTGTTTTTGTACCCATTCAGCCAGTCTATGTCTTTTGGTTGGAGCATTTAATCCATTTACATTTAAGGTAGTTATCGATATGAATGTTTTTATTACCATTTTCTTAACTGCTTTAGGTTTGTTATTGTAGGTCTTTTTCTTCTCTTCTGTTTCCTGCTTAGAGAAGTTCCTTTAGCATTTGTTGTAAACCTTGTTTGATGTTGCTGAATTCTCTTAACTTTTGCTTGTTTGTAAAGGTTTTAATTTCTCGGTTGAATCTGAATAAGATCCTTGCTGTTTAATCTTGGTTGTAGGTTTTTCCCTTTCATCACTTTAAATATGTCCTGCCACTTCCTTCTGGTTTGCAGAGTTTCTGCTGAAAGATCAGCTGTTAACCTTATGGGGATTCCCTTGTATGTTATTTGTAGCTTTTCCCTTGCTGCTTTTAATATTTTTTCTTTGTATTTAATTTTTGATAGTTTGTTTAATATGTGCCTTGTAGTGCGTCTCCTTGCATTTATCCAGTATAGGACTCTCTGTGCTTCCTACGGTTGATTATTTCCTTTCCCATATTAGGGAAATTTTCTACTATAATCTCTTCAAATATTTTCTCAGTCCCTTTTTCTTTTTCTTTTGCTTCTGGGACCCTTATAATTAGAATTTTGGTGTGTTTAATGGAGTCTCTGAGACTGTCCTAAATTCTTTCCAATCTTTTTTCTTTATTCTGCCTGCAGCAGTTATTTCCACTCTTTCATCATTCAGGTCACTTACCCATTCTTCTGCCTCAGTTATTCTGCTATTCATTCCTTCTAGAGAATTTTTAGTTTCATTTATTGTATTCTTCATCATTGTTTGTTTGCTCTTTAGTTCTTCTAGGTCCTTGTTAAACGTTTCTTCTATTTTCTCCATTCTATTTTCAAGATTTTGGATCATCTTTACTATCATTACTCTGAATTCTTTTTCAGGTAGACTGTCTATTTCCTTTATTTGTTTGGTGTTGTGGGTTTTTACCTTGCTCCTTCATCTGCTGTGTGTTTCTCTGTCTTCTCATTTTGCTTAACTTACTCTTTGGGGTCTCCGTTTCACAGGCTGCAGGTTCGTATTTCCTGGTTTTCTTGGTGTCTTCCCCCAGTGGGTAAGGTTGGTTCAGTCAGTTGTGTAGGCTTCCTTGTGGAGGGGACTGGTGCCTGTGTTCCTGTGGATGAGGCTGGTTCTTGTCTTTCTGGTGAGCAGGACCACGTCTGGTGCTGTGTTTTGGGGTGTCTGTGAACTTATTATGATTTTAGGCAGCCTCTTTGCTAATGGATGTGGTTGTGTACCTTTCTTGCTAGTTGTTTGGCATAGCATGTCCAGAACTCTAGTTTGCTTGTTGTTGAGTGGGGCTGGGTCTTCATGTTGAGATGGAGATCTCTGGGAGATCTTTTGCCATTTTATATTACATGGGACTGGGAGGTCTCTGGTGGACCAATGTCCTGATCTCGGCTCTCCCACCTCATAGGCACAGGCCTGACACGCGGCCAGAGCATCAAGACCTCTGAGCCACACAGCTCAGAAGGAAAGTAAGAAAAAAAGGGAAGGAAAGAAAGAAAAATAAAATAAAATAAAGTTATTAAAATAAAAAATATATTATTAATAATAAAAATTAAAAAGTAATTGAAAAGAAAGAAGGAAGAGTGCATCGAAACCAAAACACAAATCCACCAATGATAACAAGCTGTAAATCTATACTAAAAATTAACAAAAAACAAAAAATAGATGGACAGACAGAACCCTAGGACAAATGATAAAAGCAAAGCTCTCCAGCTCCTGGTCCTCTTCTATGGAGTGGGCAGCTTCCAGGATCCTCAGGTGGTGCTGGTGGGCCGGAGGTGCTGCCCCATTCCTCGAAGCATGAAGGCACCACAGGAAGGAAGGACTGAGAGAAGGTGCAATCTCTATTTAAAGATTTTCAAGCTACTTGAGTACAAGAACAAGGTTCTGTCATCATTACATTCCAAGCATCTGAAATAATGTGGGGCACAGAAAGCATTATTTCCAAAAATAATTAATTGAAATCATATTAAGGGCCCAAATTATGACCTTGAGAAAATTGTGCATGTGTGAACTCTTTTTGTTATTCTATCACTGTGGCATCAAATGCTATAGATTTTTATAGCATTCTCTACTACAGTACTTTAGCAAGATCTGTTCTGATCTATTGTAACCGTGGAAATCATCAAGATTACTCTGTTTGTGGAAATATACACAGTAAATTAATATGTTTAACCATACTTTCATTCATAATAAAGAATTTTAAATATTTTTTGTTAGTTTTACCTGGGGACTTTTGTATAATACAGTTATCCAAACAAGTACATCCAGAGCAAATAATTTAAAACCTTGACAAAACTATTTATTATTAGAAAATTAAACCTAAAAATTGAAGGTTTGAGTTTTAAAAATACACATGATCATTCTCTGGTTATAGTAACTAATATGTGATGCTATTATCTCAACAAATAAATTCTAAAGGACCAGGATAACTAAATTAGAATAAATAAAAATACATTACTATGACATTTTGATTTGTTACTGGAATTGTAAATAAATTGTTTTGGATCAGAGTATATCACTTTTCTAAATACCAACAGCAGACTTTTTCCTTGCATAACAAATATTCCTAGATTGATGGATAACTATAGAATCTTGGAAAATAAAAAGAGATTAAATGTATTTTAAAAGTGCTGTTTTATTGGGACTTCCCTCGTGGTCTAATTGTAAAGAATCCGCCTTCCAATGCAGGGGATGTGAGCTCGATCCCTGGTCTGGGAACTAAGATCCCACATGTCACAGGGCAACTAAGCCCACATGCCACAACTAGAGAGCTCATGCACATCAACTGGAGAAGCCGTGTGCTGCAAACTACAGAGCCCACGTGCCCTGGAGTCCACATGCCACAACTAGAGAGAGAAAACCCACACACCACAACTAGAGAGAAGCCCACGCACTGCAACGAAAGATCCCACATGCCACAACAAACACACAGCACAGCCAAAAAATAAAATAAATAAAATGTTTTTTAAAAAAGACAACACATTGATTTAAAAAATAATAAAAGTGCTTTTTTATAATACAGAAGAGCCAAATGAACCAACCTATTTTTTATATTTGTATTCAAATGTTTATATTTTCAATTAGCTTAAACCTGAATATAGACTGTGTAATCTAATAATACTACTCTAATAACATCATAGAACGTTTCTTAGGCAAGAGCTTTATGAATATGACTATGAGACTATTAATGTAGAGCTAGTAATAACAAGTAAGTTTGTAATAACAAGTAATTTTATCTTAATTGAGCTCTCACATTGTAATTAAATACAATCTCAAATACTGGTCTCAGAATTTAGCTCCCTTAAAAATGAGAGTATGCACATGGACACACACACACACACACACACACACACACACACACATACACATACACATACACACCATGGCTCATTCATTATTTAAGAAAGGCTCTTAGTTAAAAATAACAGAAATACATTCTGGTTACATCCAGTTTGTTTTATGTGTTATTACTGGCTTTTAAGCTCATGATCCAAATAAGGATGTTTGAGAACTATAACAAACCTCTACATCAGGTGCAAATAATTTTTGAAAAGTGAAATCCTGTCATAATGATCAAAACAGGTCAGACAGTGTCAAAAGTGTTGTAGCTTATCTTGACAAATTTTGATAAGAAGGAAAAAAGAATGAGAAAGGGGTTTCTAAAAGTTATAAACTACTAGCTTGATCTGTCTGGTTTGAGGTTTGTCAAAATATTCCCAGAAGTGTTCTTATAGCAATCACATCCTTATAAGCAGCATCAGACTCTGTTCTAACATGATTTTCAGGTATGGGCAATAGAAATTGAGATATATCTAGTTTAAGTTATTTCAAAAGTCCTTGTCATTTTAATCTAGAATGTTAAATTATTGTTATTAAAGGCTTTATTTTGTCATGATCTTTCACAATGGGAAAAAAGAATGGCTGATCTTTAATCTGGAGATATAATAGAAATATATATGCATATTATATATATATATATATGTGTGTGTGTGTGTATATACATATATTTACCAGCCAAAACATCATTGAGGACACATATAAAATCATGCCTTGAACTATTTACCTTAAAAATGGCATGAAAATGTCTAGTTCACAGATCACAACTGACCCAAACTAGTAATAAGTCAAACAATGTGTAGATATTATAAAATAACATTGCCTTTTAAAATCTTTGAATTTAATGTATGCCTTGGTTTCTCAGCTCATTGCTTGTGCTTTGTTCACCTCAACTGGATGCTTTCAGTTAATTGCTAGAAAACTACTGAGAATTAATCCTGATACCACATTTGCTTATTGCTGTTTCAGGTGTTGTGCACTTGTTTTATCTATAGTTGTTTCATCACTGTAAAAATAAATTAATTCTTTTTTGTCAAAGGAGTATCTCAATTGTACAATATACTTTTCCACTCATGGAATATGTTAGATTAAAATGAAGTTAGAGAACACTTCCCAGCTAATTCTGTAAAACCAGTTTCCCAATTCATCCTATGAAGTGGTAATTCCCTGATACTAAAACTAGACAAAGACATCACAAGAAAGGAAATAACTATAGAACAATATCAATTATGAATATAAGTGCAAAAAATGTTCATCAAAATACAAGCAATTGAAATTCAGCAACACATAAAAATAATTATACATCATGACCAAGAAGACTTTATCCAAGGAACAAAAGTTTAGTTCAACACAAAAAAAAAAAACAGTGAAAATATCTCTTTTTGCAATGACATGATGTGACATGTAGAAAACCCCAAAAACTCCACCAAAAGCCTATCAGAACAAATAAACAAATTCATTAAAGTTTCAGGATTCAAAATCAACATACAAAAATCTGTTGTGTTTCAATACACTAATAAAGAACAATAAGAAAGAGAAATTAAGAAAACATTCCCAAGTACAACTGCATCAAAAAGAATAAAATACTTAGTAATAAATTTACCCAAGGAGGTGAAAGACTTGAACACTGAAAACTACAAAATATTGAAGAAAGAAATTAAATACACAAATAAAAGGAAAAACATCTCATGTTCAGTAATTGGAAGACTTTTATTGTTAAAATGTTCATACTACCCCAAGTGATCTAGAAATTCAGTGCAATTCTATCAAAACCCTAATAGTATTCTTATAGAAATAGGAAAAAAAAACAATTCTAAACTTCATATAGAAACACAAATGACCCCAAATAGCAAAAGCAATATTAAGAAAGAAGAACAAAGATTGAGGCATCATAGTCCTGCTTTAAAATTAACCCTAACCCCAACCCTAACACTAACCCCATCACAAAGCTGTAGAAATCAATAGTATGGAACTAGCATAAAAACAGACATATAGACCAATGGAACACAGAAATAAACCCATGCATATATGGTAAACTGACTTTGACAAAGGTGCCAGGAATACACAATGGGCAATGAATAGTCTCTTCAACAAAAATGGTGCTGGGAAAACTGGGTATCCACATGAAAAATAATAAAATTAAACCCTTATCTTACACCGTACACAAAAATCAACTCAAAATGGATTAAAGACCCAATACTGTAAAACTCCTAAATGAAAACATAGGGGGAAATCTTCATGACATTGGTCTAGGCACTAATTACTTGGATATGCCACCAAAAGCACAAGCAACAAAAGCAAAAAGATAAGTAGTTATGCATCAAATTAAAAAGCTTCTGTACAACAAAGGAAAAATCAAAATAGTAAAAAGACAACCTACAGAACTGAAGAAAAGATTTGCAAACTATATATGTGTTAAGGTGTTAATATACAGAATATAGAAGGAACTCCTACAACTCCATTTAAAAGAGAGAGAGAAACAAATAACCTGATTTTAAAAAGTACTTAGACATTTACCCAACGGAGACATACAAATGGCCAAGAAATATATGAAAATATTGTCAACCTCACTAATCATCAGGGAAATTCAAATCAAAACCAAAATGAGATATAACTTACACCTGTTAAGACAGTCATTTTAAAAAGATAACAAATGTTTATGAGGATACGGAGAAACTGAAACACTTGTATACTGTTGAGTGGGAAAGTAAAATGCTGCAGTCAATATGGAAAATAGTATGGAGGGTCCCCAAAATTAAAAAATAACAACTATGTGATGGATTCTGGGTATATATCCAAAAGAATTGAAATCAGGAACTTGAAGAGATATCTGCAGTCCCAAATTCATTACAACATTATTTACAACAGCCAAGATATTGAAACAACATAAATTCCCATCAATGGATGAATGTATAAAGAAAATATGGCATATATACATAATGGACAATATTATGTATAAAGAAAATATGGCATATATACATAATGGACAATTATTCAGTCACAAATAAGAAAATCTTACCGTATGCAACAACATGGACGAAACTGGAGGACATCATGCTAAGTGAAATAAGTCAGTCACAGAAAGACATGTAGTATATGATTTCACAATATGAGGTATCTAAAACAGTTAAGCTTATAGAAACAGAGAGGAGAATGGTGGTTTGTCAGGAGCTGGAGGGAGGGGAGTGGGAAGTTGCTGTTCAATGGGCACAAAGTTTCAGTTATGTAAGATGAATAAATTCCAAAGATATGCTGTACAACTTTGTGCCTACAATAAAAATAATGTATTGTGCACTTAAAATTTTGTTAAGTGGATAGATTTCAAGTTAAATGTTCTTACCACAATAAAACAATAATAATTATTATTATTATAAACAATTTCCTTTCAAAAATCAATCTAAAGTATTTTATTAGTAGAATAAAGGACAAAAACCACATGATCATCTCAATTGAAGCAGATAAATAATATGACAATATCTAACATATTTTCATGGTAAAGCATTCAATGAACTAGACCTAGAAAGAAACTTCCTCAGTCTGATAAAAGGCATATGAAAAACCCATTGATAACATTATACTTAATGATGAAAGACTGAACACCTTCCCCCTAAGATTGGAAAAAAAGACAAGGATTTACACTCTCACCACTTCTATTCAACATTGTACTGGACATTGTAGCCAGGGGAATTAGGTCAGAAAAAGAAAAGGCATACAGATTGGAAAAGAAGAAATAAAACAATCTCATTTTCAGATGTCATGATTTTATATGTAGAAAACCTTAAAGAATCTACAGAAAACCCATAGAGCTAATAGCCAAGTTCAACAAGGCTGATGAATACAAATTAAATATAGAAAAATAAAATGTATTTCTATACACTAGCAGTGAACAATTCAAAATTGTTGAAATTAAGAAAACAATTTCATTTACAATTGAATGTAAAACATTCAAAATAAAATATGAATAAACTTAGCAAAACAGGTGCAAAACTATGCTCTGAAAGCTACAAAACATTATTGAAGAAATTAAAGAGAACCTATAATAAATGGAAACACATCCCATGTTCATGGATCAAAATATTAATATTGTTATGATGGCAATGCACCCCAAATTGATCTACAGATCCAGTATACTCCCTATAGAAATTTCTGTTGGCATGTTATTAGAAATTGATTATGAAGTTCTTATGAAAATATAAGGGACCCATGATTTCCAAAATAATCTTGAAAAAATAAAAAAAATAAAATTGGAGTACTCATATTCCCAAATTTCAAAACTTATTATAAGGTTACAGTAATCAAGACATTGTAATACTGGCATAATGATAGACATATTGATCATGGAATAGAATTGAGAGTCCAGAAATAAACCCTTAACTTTTATGGTCAAGTGATTTTTGACAAGGGTGCTAACTCAATGGGGGAAATAATAGTGTTTTCAATAAATTGTGCTGGGACCATTGGATACCCAACTGCAAAAGAATAAAAGTAGTTCCCTGCCTAATACCAAACACAAAACTTAACTCAACAGAGATCATAGGTTTAAGTGTGAGAGCTAAAATAACACTCTTAGATCAAAGTATTAGTAGTATATCTTTAAGGAGTATGGTTTAATCTTCAAAGATCTAAGAACAGGAGTATACCTTTAGAAAGTTGGTTTTAGTAAAGGATTCTTAGATATGACAACAAAAGCATACATGGCAAAAGAAAAAAATAGATAAGTTGAACTTTATTAAAATTAAAAACTTTGTTATGAACAATACTATGAAAAAAGTGAAAACACACCACAGAATGAGATAAAATGTTTAAAAATCATATATCTGACAAGGTTCTTATATCCAGAATATATAAAGAACTCTTAAAAAACTTGAAAACATCAAAGACAAACATTTCAATTTGAAAATACAAAACAAAGAAAGGACTTAACTAGATATTTCTTCAAAGAAGATAAGCAAATGGACAATAAGCACATGAAAAGATACACAAAATCATTATTTATCAGGGAAGGCATGTCAAGACCACATGATAACACTTCATACCCACTAGAATGGCTATAATCAAAAAAACAGATAATAATAAGTGTTGAAGAGGATGGAGGAGAATTGAAACACTCACACATTGCTATTGGGAACATAAAATTCCATAGCCACTGTGGAAAACAGTGTTGCAGTTTCTCGAGAGGTCAAATATAGAGGTACCATATATATGACCCAGCAATTCAACTCCTAGGTATACACAGAAAACAAATGGAAACATAAGTGGACACAATAACTGTACACGAATGTTCATAGCAGCATTATTTATAATAGCCAAAAGAGGGAAACACCCTGAATGTCCATCAACTAATGAATGGTTAAACAAAATGTAGCATATCCATACAATAGAATAATATTCAGACATAAGAAGGATGAACCTTGAAATCATTATGCTTAGTGAAAGAAGACAGCTGCAAAAGGCCACATATTGTATGATTTCATTTATATGAAAAATCCAGATTCGGCAAACCCATAGAGATAGAAATCAGGTTAGTGATTTTCAGGGCCTGTGTAAAGGGGAATGCGCAGTGACTACTAATGGGTACAGGATTTTTTCTGGTTTATGAAAATGTTCTGGGGTTCAATAGTAGTGATTTTTGTACAACCATGAGAATATAATGAAAAACACCGAATTGTACATGTTACATGGTTGAGTTTTATTATATATGTGGTACATCTCAGTTTTTTTAGAATGAAAGAGAGATAAAGGAACTTCTGTCTCCAAAAGATGGAGAAGATATACTTTTCCTTATTCCTCCCTCTAAGTACAGCTAAGAACCCTGGACATTATATGCAAAACAAATATAAGAAGACTCTGAATGTGTAGAGAAAAGGTAGACCAATTAGGGACATTGGAACCTGAGGAATAACACAGTAGTGAATAGCCTGGGATCTCTCTTTGCCTCTCATATCCCTGAAGACTATTCGAAAAGCCAGCAATCCATAAACACCAATAGGCACAGACAAATAAATCCCCCAGAAAAGTGTGTTTTCTCTAGCCAAAGGACCAGGAATGGGTAGTTGAGCAACACTAAAAACTTTTAAACAATAACTGCTCTACTTCAGACAAACACCCCAGAAAAATATGTAGCCCTACCTCCACCCCACCAGCAAAGGCCAAATGGGAAACCTAAACTTCGCTCTTCCCAGCCTATAATGAGCTGTGCCAATGCCCTTCAAACTCCACCACCACTGGTGAAGGTGGTGTCAGAAAAGAAGGCTTAATGGAGTTTCAGTAATTTAACAGTGTTTAGCAGCAATGAGGCCACCCCCTCACAGAGAGTATCAGTAGAGACTACATGGAGAGCCTAGACTTCCACTTTCTATCCAGTACCCTTTACCATCTTGGCTGGTATCAGAGAAGATATACTGGAAAGTCAAGACTTTTGCCACTGCTCAGTGGGAATGAGGCCATGTGCAATGTAAGGCAAGGCCACAATGGAGAGTAGTAACTCCTTCCAGACAGGGTGGTATCAACAGAATAAGGAGCCTGAATTACTACCCCCATTCAGCACTACTGTAGCACCAGCTCACCCCAGGATTTCAATGGAGGCAGAGTGGAGAATCTGGACTCCCATACACACCTGGTAGAAATGAGGCAGTGTTGCCTCCCTTGCCCCACCAGAGCTGTGTCAGGAGGCGCCTGAGAAAATGCAAGATTTAAATAAGATCCAGAGTTTCATAATACCTAAAATATCCATGTTTCAATAAAACAATTACTTGTGAAACCAAGAACCTGGAATATATCAACTTGAATGACTAAAGACGATGAACAGCCACCAAACCTAAGATTTCACAGATGATTTTAAAGCTGTCATTATAAAAATACTTCGATGAACAATTACAAAGATGTGTGAAACAAATGAAAGAATAGAAAATATCAGCAAAGAAATGGAAAGTTACAGCAAAAAATAATAATAAAAATGTTCAAAAAGAAGCAGATGGACATTTTAGAACTGAAAACTAAAATAACCAAAATTTTAAAATTCAATGGACAGGCTCAATACATAGAGTGAAGAGGGCAGATGATAGAATCAGTGAACTTAAAAATAGAAATATAGAAATTTCTTAATCTGAACAAGAGGGAGAAAACACACTTTGGAAAAAAAAAGAGAGAGAAAAAAAGAGCTACAGCGGTATGTGGAACTATGACACAAGATCCAACATTTGTGTCATTGGAGTCCTAGAAGGAGAGGAGAAAGAGGTCAAGGCTAAAAAATCTACTCAAAGGAATAAGGTCCCAAAACCTCCCAAATTTGTCAAAAGACATGCACTTACAGACTCAAGAAGCTGAACAAATTCCAAACAGGATATATCCAAAGAAATCTTCACCAAGACACATCAAAGTCAAACTTCTAAAACCAAAGACAAAGAAAAAATCTTGAAAGTAGTCAGCCATTACCTATCAGAGGAAAAGCAGTTCAAACAGCAGTGGATTTCTCATCAGAAACCATGGCAGCCAGAAGGAAATGGGACACCATTTTTCAAGTGCTGAAAAAATAATCATCAACCCAGAATTATGCATCTGGTGAAAATATCCTTCAGGAATGAAAGGGAAATGGAGAAATTCTCAGATGAAGGAAAACTAAGAGAATTTGTTGCCAGCCAACTTACTTTAAAAGAATGGCTAAAGAAAATTGTCTAAACAAAAAGGAAATAAGAAAAGGAAAATTTGAACATCAAGAAGAAATAAAGAACAACAGAAAGAGAAAATTATGAGTAAATACTTATGAAACACTTTGAACTGAATGAAAATAAAAATACAACATATCAAAATTAGTAAAACTTAGCTAAACCAGTACTGAGAAGAAATTTTATAATATTAAATACTCATATTAGAGAAGAGAAAGGGGTAAAATAAGTTATCTAAGCTCCCACTTTAAGAAACTACAAAAAAGAAGAGCAAATTAAACAAACCAAGCAGAAAAGGGCACTAATAAAGGTAAGAGCAGAAATAAATGAAATTGTAAGCAAAGGAACAATAAAGAAAATCAAAGAAACAAAAGCTGATATTTTGAAAAGATGAATAAAATTTGAAAACCTCTAGCTGGAATGACAAATACAAAAGAGAAGGCACAAATTACCATTATCAGTATTCCACAGATATCAAAAGGATAACAAGGAATACTACAAACAGTACTATGCACATAAATTCAATAAGTTAGATTAAACAGATTAACTCTTTAAAAACACAGACTACCAAAACTTGCTTAATAGGAAAAATAGTCTGAGTATTCCTATGACTGTTAAGGAAATTTAATCCAGAATTTTTAATTATCCCCAAAATGTAACTTTTGCACCCAAATGGTTTCACTGAATAATCCTAACCAAGCATTTTAAAAAGAATTGACACCAATTCTACATAATTTCTTCCAAGAAAGAGAAGAAATCCTTCCCAATTCATTTTATGAGACAAGTGTTACTCTGACACTAAATACAAAGCCATTGTCAAAAACAGACTGTAGGTCAATCCCTCCTGAATATAGATGCAAAATTGCAAACAAAATATTAGCTAACCAAATCCCACAATGTATAAAAAGAATTACACACCGTAACCAAGTATGATTTATTCCAGGTGTGTGAGGCTGGTTTAACATTGAAAAATCAATCAATGTATTTCACCATATCAACAAGCTAAAAATTAAAAAAAATAATAATACTATCCTATAAACATAGGCTGAAAATTCATTTGACAAAATGCAACACTCATTCATAATACAAACTTTCAGCCAATTAAGAGCAGAGCTAAATTACCTCAACTAGATAAAGAGTATCTACAAAGAAATCTACAGATAATATCATACATAATGTTGAAAAATTGAACATTTTCCTGCTAAAATCAGAAAGAAGTGAAGGAGTCCCATTCATCACTGTTTTTCAATGTAGTACTAAAAGTCCCAGCCATGACAATAAGGCAAGAAAAAGAAATTAAATTCCCATAAATTAAAAAGGCAGAAATAAATTGTTTTTATTTACAGATGGCATGGCCTGAATGCATATGTAGGAAACCCCAAGGATTAAAACCAACCAAAAAACTTGTAGAGCTAATAAGTGAGGTTAAGTAAGATGGCAGGATGCAAGACCAACATATAAAAATCAACAGTATTTCTATATACTAAGAAAGCTGTAGTGTGAAAACTGAATTTGAGAATACAAAAACATTTATAGTTATTCAAACCATTTATAATTATACAAACAATGAAATACTTAGGTATGAATTTAACAAATCTTGTACAGAACTTGTATGCCAAAAGCTAACTTTGCTGATGAAAGACAGAAAACCTAAATAAATGGAAAGACATACTGTACTCATGTATTGAAAGACTCAAAATAGTAAAGATGTCATTTTTCCCAAATTAATCTGTAGTTTTAATGTAATTCCTATCAAAACCGCATCAAGTTTTTTTTATAGACATATACTATCTTTTATAAAATATATGGAAAAGTCACAGTCTCTAGAATAGCCATGAAAATCTTGGAAAAAAAGAATAAAATAGAAGGAGAAACTCTATCAGATATTAAAACTTACTATAGGGCTTCAATAATCAAGACTGTGGTACTGGTAGAAGGATAGATACATAGGTAAAACTGAAGAAGTAGTCCTGAATAAGTACAGATTACTGATTTTTGATAAATCACCACAGCAATTCAATGAAGGAAGAATAGCCTTTTCCACAAATGGTGCTGGAGCAGAAAAACAAAAAGAACCTTGAGTTGAGATAATGATCATAAACGTAAAAGGTAAAACCATAAAGTACAGAGAAGAAAACACAGGAGAAAATCTTCAGAACCTAAGGCTAGGTAAAGAGATTTTAGACTTGACAGGAAAAGCACCATAACAGAAAAAAATTACAAACTGGACTTCATCAAAATTAAAAACTTTTGCTCTGCATATGACCCTTTTAACAGGTTATAAAAATAAGCTACAGAGTGGGGAAAATATTTGCAAACTACATATTTGACAAAGGACTTGTATGTAGAATATGTAAAGAATTCTCATAATTCAACAAAATAAAAACAAACCAATTGGAAAATGGGGAAAATACATGAAGAGAGACATTTCATCAAATGTGATATACAAACAAGAGATTCAATATCACTAGCCCTTAGAGAAATGAAAATTAAAACTGCAATGAGATATCACTACATGCACCTATGTGAAGAGCTATTTTTTTTTCTTTTTTTAAAAAAAGGACCACACGAAATGCTAGTAAAGATGTGGAGAACGTGGACCACTCATGTATTGCTTGTGGGGATATAAAAATGATCCAGCCACTCTGGGAGAGAGTTTGGCAGATTGTTATAAAACTACACATACACTTATCACATGACCCATCACTTGAGCATTTGTCCCAGAGAAATTAAAAGTTATATCTATATAAAAACATGTACATAAGTGTTTCTAGAAGTTTTATTAATAATAGACAAAAACTGGACACAATGCGATGTCGTACAATGGATAAATGGTTACACAAACTCTGGTACATGCATACCATAGAATACTACTCAGTAATATAAAAGGAAAAACTATTGACACATGCAACAATCTGAACGAATATCAAGGGAATTTTGCTAAGTGAAAAAATGTCAATCTTAAAAAGTCATATACTGCATGATTCCAATTTTAGAACATTCTTAGGATGATGGAATTATAAAGATGGAAAACGGTGGTTTTCAGGGGTTAGGGATCATGGAGTGCAGAGGAGACAATAAAGGAATAGCAGGAGAGACATCCCTGTGGTGATAGAGCAGTCCTATATCTTGATTGTGCTGGTGGTTATACAAATCTAAACATGTGATAAAATTCCATAGAAGGATACATGCAGACATACACACCAATGAATTCATGTAAAACTGGTGAAATTTGAGTAACACCTGTGGACATAGCAATGTAAAACTTCTGATTTTCATATCGGGGTAAGATTATATAAGATTTTGCCATTGAGGGAAACTGGTTGAAGGGTTTACACAAGATCTTTATGTATTCTTTTTGGAACTTAATTTGAGTCCACAACTGTTTCTAAATAAAAAGTTTTAAAAATGAAGGCAATTCGAAGAAAATTTCCAGTAAGATATGTTTCTTCTTTCTCTCATTTCTATTTGGAATCACAGAATGGCATAAAATGCACAAAATTTTATCTTTCACTTTCCTTTATGTATTTTAATGTCATCATAAGTTTATTTGTAATGATGTTTATATTTTAGTTGGTGCAATACTTTAGTATCTCTTATTCATAAAATATAATATGCATCAGATATATTTTCCATTTTATCCAGGGTTATAATCATTTCCAAACACCTTCCATAAATGATTTAGTGTAGTATCTGGGATTGTCTCAGGAATAGATTAAGAGGGAGAAGCATCTGATTGAATAGAAAGTATTTACATTATTATAGTGTCAATATATAGCCCAAGCCCTCCTCTAAACTGAATTAGCCTATTTGTATAAAAGTAAATACAATAGTACCTTTATTTTAGATGAGATATACTTTAGAGTCTTATGATCAAAGGATGTTAAAACTATTAGCTTTTCATCTGTAAACTGTGGACTGATTTAAAATGTAATGTTTCAGTGGACTCAAGTCATGTAATGTTTCAGTAGCTAGATGATACATTTATTGTTCCAATGTTTATACAGCATTCCAAATTTGACCATCATACTTCTTGTACATATAAAGTTTTCAATAGATACATTCAATACAAAATGCAAAATATCAAAAAGCTCCTATTCCTGACAGCAGTTTGGGAGACCAGTGGCTGCCAAGGGAAGAGGGTCTTGTTTTGGACCTTTGCTTCCACATGGGTGAAGTAAGGTATATAGTCCCAAAGTCTCTACTCTAAAGAATCCCAGAACTGATTGCTAAAAATTATGTAACACAATGTCATAACATGTGATTGATTTGGTCAATTTGTTTGACTAAGTCTGTGGAAAAATAAAATCAAAGGCTTTATTTGATTGACGATTCAGTTTAGTCAAAATACTTGAGTCAAAACTAAAATAGCAATTCTGGTAAGTCATGTTGGACGTAGTCTAAATGGAACTCACTGCATGAAAGCCCAGATCATATAGACTTTGAAATGTCTGCATATGAAAATGTAAGGCAAAATACAAATTATCATTTGAGATATGTATCACACTAGCTGTCACCCAATTTTACAAGGTAGAGTAAGAGGCGGGCTACATGAAGCATACTTTAATCATTTTCTGAAAATGTCCACATAACAGCAAAGCTGGCATTTTATAATTTCCAGAGCTATAAATCATTTTTAAAATCACGATATTACTCAAAACAGATGTGAAAACATATGTTTGCTACAATTGTATAAACTGCCTACTTGTCAAACTTAATAAATGTTGAGACTTCTACTTTAACTGCATTCCCTTTTAAGAACTAAAATCTATTTGAGGAAAATATATTTTATTTTAAGTACAAATGTAACTGGTAGAACTTAACATAGAAAATCTCATTTAAAAGAAAGTTTTCCATTATAACCAGAGAAGTACAGTTTAATATGCCACTCCAGTCTATTAATGTCCTCACCAGGATGTGTGACCAACATATTTGAAATGAATATAACTGTGCCATTCCACAGTAAGAGATTCAGAAATGCCAGTGCATACCACTGTGTATTTTATGAAAATCGGCTACTGTACATCTGTACTAGCACTCTAGCTGATTTTTAATAAGACACAGCAGTGTGTACTTGAACACTACAGCAAACAGGCCAGTCCTAAATGCCATTTTGACTTATGGGGTTTGCAGTTCTGACAGAATCATATGTATCATGTACAGCTTGAGATTTTCCTAGAAAATATGCTTTACTTCCAAGCTGTCCTTCAAATAGTGATGACTTGCTAGGAAAGAAGTTTCAGGAACAAATTGTTTTTGAGTTATGAATGAAATTTCATCTTTAACTATAATTCCATTACCTGTGTAAGAGTTTGGGTAGTTTAATATACTGAACCTGACTTCCATTCTGACCACTTTTCTGAAATAAAGCATTTATATCTTGGTGCCCCAGAGGGTACAGTCTTTCAGTGTTTGGATAAAAAAGATAAAATATGTGGCAAGGAAACCAACAATGGACCAATGAAATTAAAATTATACATTATTCCAAATTCTAACTAAAATGCTCATCTAGGTCATTAGAAAGCAAGTTCAGTCTAGAGAAGAAATAAAAAAAATGTCTCCATTAACTCTTCAGCTCATGGAATGTTTTTTTCTGTATATTATGAGCATCTTTATTAAAGATGGAAAAATACACCCTATAGTGAAGTACAATCAGACCATCTGATGATCTGATAAATTACATGTTAGCTTATGTTCTTTAGCTTAGAGTTACTAACTCATGGTGATAGTAATAATGCATAGCCTATAACATACTGATATATTTTCCTTTACTCTTACCTTTACAGCCTTTTAAACAAAGTTGTACTCAGTTTTCATATCAAGGAAGCAAGTCTTTGAAATTCTGACTTTCCCTACCTTCTTTAAACAGATATCCTAAGAAAAAATTGGATACTGTGCAGAAATGACATGTTTGTCAGTTGATTACAAGCCAGATTGATGTCATATCTATTAATATTATAGGTAAATACCTGATTGGAGCTGCTTGCTAAACTTTCCTCTGAAATGTCCAAATTAGCATATACTTTTAAAATCACTTTTGAGTGTTGAAGGGAACATCTCTCCTCTATGACAGTAACTCAAGTTTTTCAAACATAACCATCAAATAGTGATTCATTTAAATATAGTCAACAAAGTGCATACATAATAAAAAGAGAATCAGATGTCTCGGAATAGGCATAATAAAAGGGCTTAGGGTAAAGTTTCCAACCATAGGCACAGAGAAACTTTGGACTAATATGTTATTTATAACATCAAATAAACAAGCTTCAGGTAAATATTATTTTTTTACTACTAAAAGAATTTATCCAAAGCCAGTATGGATCTGTTCTGACTTAGGGAAATGTGGATGCAATATACAGCAATGGAATGTTAATTGAGTTAGTATCTGATCTTTATATGTACATCAAATAAGCAAAAGTCATTTTACCTTTATTTTCCCTTTGGAATTTTTTGATGGTTGGTCCATTATCCTGATCAACGATAAGTTCCTCTCTATTGTTGGGCATCATAACTATAAATAAGAGATATAACTGAGTAATTTTATTGCAAAACACCCAAAAGAAAAGCAGAAAACCATTACATAAATACCTATTTTACTCCAATAACAACATGAATTTTATACACTTCTACTTCTGAACAAGTGAAAAGATTTTTGTTGTTCTGATCATACAATTTAAAAATCAATAAGCTGCTTAATCATATGAATTTTAAAGTATAATTAATACATAGTACATATATAATTTCCAACATATTTTCTTTAAATCATTTAAAATATTTCCTCTTTTGAAATTCATGTACAAATTAGTTATTTACCTCCATAATTAATAATATATTTCCCAAAATGCTTCAGAGAGAATTTTGCACTTAATCTCATGAGTTTAAAATAATTATGAATTTAGTTTACTTTGTAGAGTTTTTGTAAATATATAGCAAAATTAATAGATAAAATATAATTTTCTGGTAATTGTAGGTGCTTCTTCACAAGACATTTATATTGAAAGAGGAAAAACATGTCAATTTCAGTTTATCATTTAATTCTCTTTAGTTATATTTTATTAAAATGTTATATAGCACTATCAATAAAGTATGGTCACTTTAAACCAAAAATCATCAAACCTTTTAATTCACTTATAGACAATCGCACTATCACGCTTGGACAATTGTGGAATGTGCATAGAGAGTATAATTACTGCCGGTGGAATAAGAAATGTTTTATGTTGTCAAGATTTTTTATAATATTATATTGCTTTGGATATAGTTTATTTCTAAGTATGACATCTCTTACGATATGTCTATTACAGAGTACACATATTTCCCTGTGTGCTCTGCTTTTAGCCAGCACTCAATAAATAATTCTCTCTCTCTTTTTCCTCTCTACCGCCCTCCCTCATCAGTACAAAGATTTTCCTAATAGAAGAATGTATGTTTCTTGATTCCTTTATGGTCATCTGGCTACCCCCACAGGTCTTGCTCAGACTCTCTTGAATCTGTTGCACACAATATTGTAACTAGTAGTTTAGTCTGCATCCACAGAACAGAGTAAAGCTAGAAAACCTCTGTCACCTCTTCCAGGAATTAAATTTACTCCCTTATGGCCAATAGCTACAAGTTCTAATTCAGTGGTTAATTCTGGCTGCACATTAGAATGTCCTGAGAAGATATTGAAAAGCAAAACAGAACACTCCTTCTAGGCTCTATTCCAGACGAGGTAAATGAGACCCTGAGCGTGTGGCCTGGGCATCCAGATTTGTAAATACTCCATAGGCGATTATAATGGGGAGCCAGATTTGAGACCCACTGGGATCACTATGAAGCTAAATAGTTACAAAGAATATATAATATTGACAAGCTAAGTGAGACTTGGATGAATTTCCACAAGAGAGAAATCATCTTTGTCCTTCCCCACCACAAATCCAGAACCTAACACCTTCCCTAATTCCTCAAATTCCTTTCCTCCCCCATAAAAACATTATTTTGGAGAGTCTTGAAGCAATCACTCTTATGAAGTGTAAAAATTTAGAGTTTACATTAAAAATGTCCCAATAGTAAGACTAAAAGAAGAGAAGATATTATTTTCCCTAAAGGAAATGGGTACTTAGGAAATTGGATTGTGTAGGTACAGAAGATTAATGAAGATTTTACCTAGCTCACTTTGTTCATACTTATTATATACCAAATGAGAATTTGTTATAGCTGAACGCACTGGGTAATGTCTGTATACCTGAGTAGGATCAAACAGCAGGAGATGATAAGTAATCAAGGTAAAGCCACACAGAGAAAAATAGTGCTTATCCTTCACATTTCCTTAGCGCTTTAAATTTCTGAAGTGTTTTTTTCCACATATTATTTCATTTGACCTTATAAAACTCCAGTGCAATAGGCAGAGCAGTAATTATATCCATATGTTAGGTAAAGATACTCATTGTGGTTAAGTGACATACCCAAGATCTCATAGCTAGTTAGTGCCAGACTGTGTCTAGAGTCAAGTCTCCAATATGCCAGATCACTGACAATAACATTATAATATTTCTGGAATAGTGTCTGTGGTGTAAGACTTCTGAAACAATAAAAAAGAAACGTAGGAAAAATCATGTTAAAATTTGTGATCTGAATTGTTGAGATTATTGCAAATCATATATTGATTCACTTTTTAATCACTCTTACATGATCAACTGTCCAAAGGATATCTTATCTTCCATTATTCAAAGGGTGCTGTGAATATAGCAAGTGATTTGTATCACACTAGCTGCCAAGTACCAGCATATTGAATTAACATATACTCTACAAAAATCCCATCAAATTGTTCCCATGAGATCCAGTGATACAGTAAATGAAGCCCCTTCCAGAGAACAAACTTCTAACACCTTTTTTGTTGTTCGTATTGCTTCTGTAATAAAGAATCACCACTTTTCAAAAAGCATCAATTCCCCTAGGTTTTTCTCCCCTCTCTATTGCCTAATGAAGAATTTCCTGAAAGATTATCTTTCAGTTCCTTGCTTCAGGTGAGATACTCACCCATTCTCTCTGAATGGTGATCCATCTGAGAGGGAGAGCTGGACACGCTGCTGCTGGGGTGGGAGGAGGTCTGGCTCCCAGGGCGATGACTCTCTTCCAGAGAAGGAGCAGGAGAAGGACTCTCTGGGATCCGTTCCTTACACAAAAGGAAACACAAAAGGAAATGTGATCTTGCACAAAGTTTTTCACGTTGGTGGAGTCCATAACATTTGAAATGTTGACCTTTCATCCTGAAAGTGCATACATCCATAATACTTGGTCTTAAACACATATCTTCAGACAAAACCATATTTTTTTGTTCTTGGGAAATTAATGGGATATTGTGAGGGTTAAATAAGAGAAAAAGATGAAAAGTCTCAGTGCTATGCCAGATACATGGTAGAGTATAAGAAAGGTTAGTTTCCATTTCCTTTCCTAGGAAATACGTCAAGGATTACGAAGTAAAGTGACTATTGTTAGTGAAAATTTGTTATTGTAAGCTTCTACATTGATATAATGTTCAGGCCATAACCTGGAGGGTGAGCTTACTGTCTGAGTAAAAATATCCCCCAAAGGTAAACACCTGGAACCCTGGAATAAAACTTACAAATAGTGGTGCCTGGTACATGTTGTATCTTTCTGCACTGACAAAACTTATGGCAATAATATACTTGTGATCTATCAGACCTTAGGAATTCATGTTGAATTTTGCAAACAAAATAGTTTGATAGTCACAGGACACAACGATGGGTTTTTGAAACTAACACTAAGACCTATCAATATCAGTTCATTAGTATTGTTTAGATTTTTATAGTTTTAAACTATGAATTTGAATAAAAATAACATTTCTTTTATATATCTCAACAGTAATGGTTATGGTTCTCAGGACTTTTGTGATAATTAATATTGCTAAAAACTCTGAAGTTATTCACTGTGCTTATGCATCACAAACTGATGAATAAATCTGAAAATCATTTAGTTAATTTGATCAATTAAAAAAACACATTGTAGATTTTTTGATGATGGCCATTCTGACTGGTGTGAGATGATATCTCATTGTAGTTTTGATTTGCATTTCTCTAATGATTAATGATGTTGAGCACTCTTTCATGTGTTTGTTGGCAGTCTGTATATCTTCTTCGGAGAAATGTCTATTTAGGTCTTCTACCCATTTTTGGATTGGGTTGTTTGGTTTTTTGTTATTGAGCTGCATGAGCTGCTTATAAATTTTGGAGACTAATCCTTTGTGAGTTGCTTCATTTGCAAATATTTTCTCCCATTCTGAGGGTTGTCTTTTAGTCTTGTTTATGGTTTCCTTTGCTGTGCAAAAATCTAGAAACAATAAATGCTGGAGAGGGTGTGGAGAAAAGGGAACACTCTTGCACTGCTGGTGGGAATGTGAATTGGTACAGCCACTATGGAGAACAGTATGGAGGTTCCTTAAAACACTACAAATAGAACTACCATATGACCCATCAATCCCACTACTGGACGTATACCCTGAGAAAACCATAATTCAAAAAGAATCATGTACCAAAATGTTCATTGCAGCTCTATTTACAATAACTTGGAGATGGAAACAACCTAAGTGTCCATCATCAGATGAATGGATAAAGAAGATGTGGCACATATATACAATGGAATATTACTCAGCCATAAAAAGAAATGAAATTGAGCTATTTATAATGAGGTGGATGGACCTAGAGTCTGTCATACAGTGTGAAGTAAGTCAGAAAGAGAAAAACAAATACCGTATGCTAACACATATATATGGAATCTAAGAAAAAAATGTCATGAAGAACCTAGGGGTAAGACAGGGATAAACAACAGACCTACTAGAGAATGGACTTGAGGATATGGGGAGGGGGAAGGGTAAGCTGTGACAAAGTGAGAGAGTGACATGGACATATATACACTACCAAACGTAAAATAGATAGGTAGTTGGAAGCAGCCGCATAGCACAGGGAGATGGGCTTGGTGCTTTGTGACCACCTGGGGGGTGGGATGGGGAGGGTGGGAGGGAGGGAGACGCAAGAGGGAAGAGATGTGGGGGCATATGTATATGTATAGCTGATTCACTTTGTTGTAAAGCAGAAACTATCACACCATTGTGGAGCAATTATACTCCAATAAAGATGTAAAAAAAAAAACACATTGTAGTGTTTATCCATATATGCAATAAATGTGACTCAGTGATATATATGCTGGGACAGAGAATGTTTATTCTATAAAATATTTAATTAATCCATAATAAATTTCTTAAATTAAATGTTCTAATTATGTGTAATTACAACCTCAGTATTCTAATCATAACATTAAAAATTAGTTTGTCAAATATGTGCTTATACATTTTCACAATGATTTTGCACAAGAGGCCCAAAACAGATAAACTCCTTAAAGGAAAACTGCTTAATGCAAAATTAATATTATGAGAGTTAAAGGTTATTATTTCATTAGTGGAAATTAGCATTTTGCAATGTCTATCATTGTGGCAGAGAGAATAGTGCCTCTCTGCCCTGCCAAAGATGTTTAGTCCATATCCTAAGAGCTAGAGCCTGTGAATATGTTATCTTACATGGCAAAATGGACTTTTCAGATGTGACTGAGAACCTTGAGATAGAGCTATTACACTGGATTATCTTGGGGCAGAAAGGAAAGTCAGAGGAAGATATGATTATGGAAGAATGGTCAGAGAGATAAGCTGGAAAAGGCAAGGAAATCGATTCTTTATTGGGAGCTTACAGAAAGAAATGCACTCTTTCCAGCAGCTTGATTTTAGCTCAATGATAGCCATGTCAGACATCTGACCTACAGAACTATAATATAATAAATTTGCATTGTTTTAAGCTACTTAATTTGTCATAATTTGTTACAGAAACAATAAAGAACTAATACAGTCATCAATGTAGTATGTTCATTTTTAATGTTGTTTTATATATTATTATTTAGCATTTAGCTAACATTTGATAATTTTAATGAAATGAACAGCAGACTTTGTGTATATTAGCTACAATATGATATAGTTATTAAATACCAATAATTGTAAATATATACTACACCTTAAAGGCTCTATGACTTTTGTCATGCTTCAAAAACAATGTTTTAAGACAGAGAAATATATATTTAGTATACAGTTAAGTATACAGTTGCAATACTATGTACACAGGGCAAGATCAAAAGACAATATAAGCAAAGCAGAAGAGAATCATTTTTTTCCAAATAATTATATTTGTATTTTGGAGGGAAGGTATGGAGATGGGCAGCAAATTATATATAGACTTTATACCACATTGTTTTACTTTTTGAAAAGACTAGTAGTTCATCAGCTGTGAAATTCAACCTGAAGTGTAGTGATTAAAAATATAATCCCTAAATAGCACGTGTACATACACACACACACCCTTACGAAAGGAATTTCATATATGAGGTCAAAATTATTTTTTGCTTTTCACTGTTGTGTAGTTTCAATGATTCTATGCTAAACTATGCCCATTCAGTCTTTGAATTCTAACATTGGATATTTGCTGAAAAATATGTAATTTAATAGCTATGTTTATCTCTAATGGACCTGTAAGTGAATGGATAGAGACAAAGTACAGCAGTTACTGAGCAAAAATAGAACTGAACAAACAAAATCACTGTGTAGTGGCAAACAGGAATAATACACAGCAATATATGCTGCCATAATAAAAATGGAAAATTTGGGAGTGATTCATAAAGTTGATGGTTTGGAAAAGCAAGAGAATTCAAGTGACAGTGATACTTGATCTTGCTCACCCTGCTTATAAAATGAAAGCTCATACTGAATTTTTTAAAAATTGGAAGAACATCTACACAAATAGAAAGTACTATAAATAATGAGAAAAAATACAATGCTATAAAGAGGAATCCTCCAAAATGTTTAAAATTTTCATATGAACAAATAATATGAACTCAAATAATTACTCTTAAACACTTTCTTTGACATTTTGAACATTACATTAGGTGGAAAAATAAATTAACTTTGAAAACATGACTTAGAGCTACAGTAGCATTTTGCATAAAGTCATATTTCTGCTTTAATATTTTGTAGGCTGCACTTTCCAAATTCGATCAAGATTCAATTCATTGTTATTGTTTCCTAAGAGGTCAGACTTTTTTCACAGACTTTTTTCACAGACTTTTTTCACCATGTAAACAACATTAGATGAATCCAGTGCCTCATACTGATTAAGAATTAGGTGGGTTTAAAAAAGTAATCTGTGGCTTCCCTGGTGGCACAGTGGTTGAGAGTCCACCTGCCGATGCAGGGGACCACCTGCCGATGCAGGGGACACGGGTTCGTGCCCCCGTACGGGAAGATCCCACATGCCGCGGAGCGGCTGGGCCCGTGAGCATGGCTGCTGAGCCTGTGCGTCCGGAGCCTGTGCTCCGCAACGGGAGAGGCCACAACAGTGAAAGGCCTGTGTACCTCAAAACAGAAGAAAAATCTGTAGGAAACTGGGAATGTTTAATTTTGCCTAAAATAATGAATAGTTCTATAAACAATTTCTACTTTGCAAGTAAGCAGATCCATTTTTCAGCCCTGTAATCAGTATGCATCTATTTAGCTACTTAACTGCAATGTGTTTTGGTTCATTAGGTGGCTACTGTTGTGTCTCAGTCTCGTTAAATTTTCACAGCAAGTTAATCTGTTTTATTACAAATGAGAACACAAGTGATAATGTCTTCACCATTTGCCAAATACAGGGTTAACAGTATTTGCAACAAATCAATAAGGGCATTTAAAAAGGAAAATTGCAAATCTATAACTCCATTTTACTCATTGATGACATAATTTTATTTGGCATTTATGAGTTTTACAACACTGTTACTCTTCATGTATTTCATTTGTGCCCCATCAAAAACAGCTGTAGCTCTTCTGAAACACTGCAGAAGTTTTCTCCATATTCAGTCAAAGTAGCAAAGGAGGGAGATTTCCAAAACTGATACATACTTACCCAATCAATCCCCACTTTCCCCTGAAATTAGTAAAATTATCTGCAATAATAACTCAAATTCTAGCATATACATACATAGTTCAAGGCTTGTGCCTAAGAAGAAAGAGTCATTATAGAAAACATTTTTAATTAGTACCTATTATTCCCTCTTCTATCACACTGTTTCCCTTTTTTGGGGGTACATATGTTCAAAGGAGATGTTCATCATATTAAATCATTTGAAAGTACATTTGAACCTTAATAAAAAACAGGGTCAAAGCTGAGAATAATCAGTTTTATACAAGGTTTAACACAGTCAGTTTGGTAAAGGCTTTAGTTTGTTGGCACTAAGGTATCAATTCTGCCCATTTTCATGGAGATCCTTTATTTCATCTCAATGTATTTCTTTACATCTTTGGAAGTATAATATACGTAGAACTTGTGAAGTACTAATACATGCATATTAAACGTGTTTATATGTATGTGTTCATGTGCGTAGTTGCCTTTTAAAAACACCTATCTCAATGTTAAATTGTACCTCTGATGTTTTATGATACTGATTCTTCTCAAGCATTCAGTGGGGTTATGTAACATACAATTTGTATTTTTATTTAATTGGAATTCAACTCTCACTGCAATTACTCTTCCAAATGTTAATCTATTAATGAGTTCTAAAGGATTTAATGGCATTTCGCTGCTTAGGAGTGGCTTTTGGAAGTTTATCTGAATGCTAGATATTTTATTCATGCATTTGTCTTGATATTTCATATTTAATTGATGTGTTCCTTCTGTACTGTCACCAGAGTTATGCAGAAACAGAACAGATTTTAATTTGACAGACTTAAATAATAAAATCAGGAACAAGAAAATAAGAAGTTTGTTCATTGTTGTTGCTAACTTGGGTTACCATTAGTCCTGAGGAAGAATTTGATGCTCAGATTTATTATCTTTGAATACTATTGGATGCATGATACTTTATGAATTTTTATGAATCAGTTTAAGAATTAGTATGTGTTCCACAATCAACAATATACAAATGTATTTAAGTTAACACAGATGGATATGGCAGGGTTTTCATGAATTTAGAAAAAAACAGACAGATGAGGGGGGTACAACTGGAACATGTAACCATGAGAAAGTCCAAAATCATAAGCATGCCCTAACTGTGACCTATGTAATATTTGGACAAAGGACCCTTCCACCTCTTCAATTTGAAACTTGTTCTGGAAGAGGCTGACAGCTGAAGAGAATCAGCCATAATATCTGTTCATAGCATGTAAATGACCTCGAGTGGGAGAATGGATAGTTCAGTGGGAATATGTATGGCTTGCAAATTATGTTGTAGGCTTGGGCCTCTGCCACCCATCCAAACACACACACACACACACACACACACACACACACTCACCTTAATTCTCACTCAATGCATCTTCATCTCACGTTCTAAAAACAGTAATAGCTTTGTCTTTCCACAGAGCACTTAGAATAAGACTCAACTAGTGATTTTTTCAGTGAATTTGAATTATCACAAAAAACCCTCTCTGTGTTGACTAATTTTAATACCAGATGTTCACGTGCTAATGCCATTGCCTTGTGACAATTTCCAATCAATTCATTAATTGCCAGCTGCTCAGCTAAACAAAAAACACAGCTAATCAGATGATACTGGTAAACAGCTAAATAACAGCTTCCTACTTAAATTTCTTAAATTTGTTATCAGAGAAAACTATGGCACACTGATATGACAAAGTTTCCCACAAGAGGAGAAGGCGGAAGATGGCGGAAGAGTAAGACGCGGAGATCACCTTCCTCCCCACAGATACACCAGAAATACATCTACACGTGGAACAACTCCTACAGAACACCTACTGAAGGCTGGCAGAAGACCTCAGACCTCCCAAAAGGCAAGAAACTCCCCACGTACCTGGGTAGGGCAAAAGAAAAAACAGAGACAAAAGAATAGGGACGGCACCTGCACCAGTGGGAGGGAGCTGTGAAGGAGGAAAAGTTTCCACACTCTAGGAAGCCCCTTCGCGGGCGGAGACTGCGGGAGGCGGAGGGGGGAGCTTCGAAGCTGCGGAGTGCACAGCAACGGGTGCGGAGGGCAAAGCGGGGAGATTCCCGCACAGAGGATCGGTGCCGACCGGCACTCACCAGCCCGAGAGGCTTGTCTGCTCACCCGCCGGGGCGGGCGGGGCTGAGAGCTGAGGCCGGAGCGCAGGGAGAGGACTGGGGTTGGCGGCTTGAACATAGCCTGAAGGGGTTAGTGCACCACAGCTAGCCGGGAGGGAGTCCGGGGAAAAGCCTGCACCAGCAGAAGAGGCAGGAGACTTTTCCTTCCCTCTTTGTTTCCTGGGGCGTGAGGAGAGGGGTTTAAGAACGCTGCTTAAAGGAACTCCAGAGACGGGCGCGAGCCGCGGCTGAAAGCGCGGAATCCAGAGACGGGCGCGAGCCGCGGCTGAAAGCGCGGAATCCAGAGACGGGCGCGAGCCGCGGCTGAAAGCGCGGAATCCAGAGACGGGCGCGAGCCGCGGCTGAAAGCGCGGAATCCAGAGACGGGCGCGAGCCGCGGCTGAAAGCGCGGAATCCAGAGACGGGCGCTAGCCGCGGCTGAAAGCGCGGACCCCAGAGACGGGCGCGAGCCGCGGCTGAAAGCGCGGAATCCAGAGACGGGCGCGAGCCGCGGCTGAAAGCGCGGACCCCAGAGACGGGCGCGAGCCGCGGCTGAAAGCGCGGAATCCAGAGACGGGCGCTAGCCGCGGCTGAAAGCGCGGAATCCAGAGACGGGCGCGAGCTGCGGCTGAGGGCGCGGACTCCAGAGACGGGCGCAAGCCGCGGCTAAAAGCGCGGACCCCAGAGGCGGGCGGGAGACGTTAAGGCTGCTGCTGCCGCCACCAAGGGGCCTGTGTGCGAGCACAGGTCACTCTCCACACCCCTCTTCCGCGGAGCCTGTGCAGCCCGCCACTGCCGGGTTCCCGGGATCCAGGGACAACTTCCCCGGGAGAGCGCACAGCGCGCCTCAGGCTGGTGCAAAGTCACGCCGGCCTTTGCCACCGCAAGCCCGCCCCGCACTCTGTGCCCCTCCGTCCCCGCCGGCCTGAGTGCGCCAGAGCCCCCAATCAGCGGCTCTTTTAACCCCATCCTGTCTGAGCAAAAAACAGACGCCCTCCAGCGATCTACACGCAGTGGCAGGGCCAAATCCAAAGCTTAGCCCTGGGAGCTGTGAGAACAAAGAAGAGAAAGGGAAATCCCTCCCAGCAGCCTCAGAAGCAGCGGATTAAAGCTCCACAATCAACTTGATGTACCCTGCATCTGTGGAATACCTGAATAGACAACCAATCATCCCCAATTAAGGAAGTGGACTTTAGGAGCAAGATCTATGATTTTTTCCCCTTTCCTCTTTTTGTGAATGTGTATGTGTATGCTTCTGTGTGAGATCTTGTCTGTATAGTCTTGCTTCCACCATTTGTCCTAGGGTTCTATCCGTCCATGTTTTTTTTTTTAATTTTTTTCTTAATAATTAATTTTAATAACCTTATTATACTTTACCTTCGTTCTTTCTTTCTTTCTTTCCGTCCTTCCTTCCCTCCTTTAGACAACGAATCATCCCAAATTGAGGAGGTGGTCTCTGACAGCAAGATTTAGGATTTTTCCCCATTTACCTCTTTTAGTGAGGGTGTATGTGTATGCTTCTGTGTAAGATTTTGTCTGTATAGCTTTGCTTCCAACATTTGTCCTAGGTTCTTTCCGTCCCTTTTTTTTTTCTAAATAAGAAGTTTTTAATTCAATAACTTTATTATACTGTATTTTATTTTTACTGTATCTTCTTTCTTTCTGTCTTTTTTCCTTCTTTCCCTCCTTCCTTCCTTCCTCCCTCCCTCCCTCCCTCCTTTCTTTCCTTCTTGCCTTCTTTCCTTCTTTGCTTCTTTCTTTCTTTCTTCCTTCCTTCCTACCCTCCTTTCCTTCTTTCTTTCCTCATACTTCTACTAATTCCCTCTACTTTTTCTCCCTTTTATCCTGAGCCTGTGGATGAAAAGCTTTTGGTGCTCCAGCCAGGAGGCAGGGCTCTGCCTCTGAGGTAGGACAGCCAACTTCAGGACACTGATCAACAAGAGACCTCCCAGCTCCACATAATATCAAACGGCGAAAATCTCCCAGAGACCTCCATCTTAACACCAGCACCCAGCTTCACTCAACGACCAGCAAGCCACAGTGCTGGAAAACCTATGCCAAACAACTAGCAAAACAGGAACACAACCCCACCCATTAGCAGAGAGGCTGCCTAAAATCATAATAAGGCCACAGACACCCCCAAACACACCACCAGACGTGAACCTGCCCACTAGAGAGACAAGATCCAGCCTCATCCACCACAACACAGGCACTAGCCCCCTCCACCAGGAAGCCTACACAACCCACTGAACCAACCTTAGCCACTAGAGACAGACATCAAAAACAGGAGGAACCACGAACCTGCAGCCTGCAAAAAGGAGACCCCAAACACAGTAAGATAAGCAAAATGACAAGACAGAAAAACACACAGCAGACAAAGGAGCAAGATAAAAATGCACCAGACCTAACAAATGAAGAGGAAATAGGCAGTCTACCTGAAAGAGAATTCAGAATAATGATAGTAAGGTTGATCCGAAATCTTGGAGATAGAATGGACAATAGATTGGACAAAATGCAAGAATCAGTTAACAAGGACCTAGAAGAACTAAAGATGAAACAAGCAACGATGAACAACACAATAAATGAAATTAAAAGTACTCTAGATGGGATCAATAGCAGAATAACTGAGGCAGAAGAACGGATAAGTGACCTGGAAGATAAAATAGTGGAAATAACTACTGCAGAGCAGAATAAAGAAAAAAGAATGAAAAGAACTGAGGACAGTCTCAGAGACCTCTGGGACAACATTAAACGCACCAACATTCGAATTATAGGGGTTCCAGAAGAAGAAGAGAAAAAGAAAGGGACTGAGAAAATATTTGAAGAGATTATAGTTGAAAACTTCCCTAATATGGGAAAGGAAATAGTTAATCAAGTCCAGGAAGCACAGAGAGTCCCATACAAGATAAATACAAGGAGAAATACGCCAAGACACATACTGTCAAAAATTAAATACAAAGAAAGCATATTAAAAGCAGCAAGGGAAAAACAACAAATAACACATAAGGGAATCCCCATAAGGTTAACAGCTGATCTCTCAGCAGAAACCCTACAAGCCAGAAGGGAGTGGCAGGACATACTGAAAGTGATGAAGGAGAAAAACATGCAGCCAAGACTACTCTACCCAGCAAGGATCTCATTCAGATTTGATGGAGAAATTAAAACCTTTACAGACAAGCAAAAGCTGAGAGAGTTCAGCACCACCAAACCAGCTTTACAACAAATGCTAAAGGATCTTCTCTAGGCAAGAAACACAAGAGAAGGAAAAGACCTATAATAACGAACCCAAAACAATTTAGAAAATGGGAATAGGAACATACATATCGATAATTACCTTAAATGTAAATGGACTAAATGCTCCCACCAAAAGACACAGATTGGCTGAATGGATACAAAAACAAGACCCTTATATATGCTGTCTACAAGAGACCCACTTCAGACCTAGAGACACATACAGACTGAAAGTAAGGGGATGGAAAAAGATATTCCATGCAAATGGAAGCCAAAAGAAAGCTGGAGTAGCAATTCTCATATCAGACAAAATAGACTTTAAAATAAGAACTATTAAAAGAGACAAAGAAGGACACTACATAATGATCAAGGGATCGATCCAAGAAGAAGATATAACAATTGTAAATATTTATGCACCCAACATAGGAGCACCTCAATACATAAGGCAAATGCTAACAGCCATAAAAGGGGAAATCGACAGTAACACATTCATAGTAGGGGACTTAAACACCCCACTTTCACCCATGGACAGATCATCCAAAATGAAAATAAATAAGGAAACACAAGCTTTAAATGATACATTAAATAAGATGGACTTAATTGATATTTATAGGACACTCCATCCAAAAACAACAGAATACACATTTTTCTCAAGTGCTCATGGAACATTCTCCAGGATAGATCATATCTTAGGTCACAAATCAAGCCTTGGGAAATTTAAGAAAATTGAAATTGTATCAAGTATCTTTTCTGACCACAACGCCATGAGACTAGATATCAATTACAGGAAAAGATCTGTAAAAAATACAAACACATGGAGGCTAAACAATACACTACTTAATAATGAAGAGATCACTGAAGAAATCAAAGAGGAAATCAAAAAATACCTAGAAACAAATGACAATGGAGACACAACGACCCAAAACCTGTGGGATGCAGCAAAAGCAGTTCTAAGGGGGAAGTTTATAGCAATACAAGCCCACCTTAAGAAGCAGGAAACATCTAGAATAAACAACCTAACCTTGCACCTCAAGCAATTAGAGAAAGAAGAACAAAAAAACCCCAAAGCTAGCAGAAGGAAAGAAATCATAAAAATCAGATCAGAAATAAATGAAAAAGAAATGAAGGAAACAATAGCAAAGATCAATAAAACTAAAAGCTGGTTCTTTGAGAAGATAAACAAAATAGATAAACCACTAGCCAGACTCATCAAGAAAAAAAGGGAGAAGACTCAAATCAATAGAATTAGAAATGAAAAAGGAGAGGTAACAACTGACACTGCAGAGATAAAAGAGATCATGAGAGATTACTACAAGCAACTCTATGCCAATAAAATGGACAATCTGGAAGAAATGGACAAATTCTTAGAAATGCACAACCTGCCAAGACTGAATCAGGAAGAAATAGAAAATATGAACAGACCAATCACAAGCACTGAAATTGAAACTGTGATTAAAAATCTTCCAACAAAGAAAAGCCCAGGACCAGATGGCTTCACAGGCGAATTCTATCAAACATTTAGAGAAGAGCTAACACCTATCCTTCTCAAACTCTTCCAAAATATAGCAGAGGGAGGACCACTCCCTAACTCCTTCTACGAGGCCACCATCACCTTGATACCAAAACCAGACAAGGATGTCACAAAGAAAGAAAACTACAGGCCAATATCACTGATGAACATAGATGCAAAAATCCTCAACAAAATACTAGCAAACAGAATCCAACAGCACATTAAAAGGATCATACACCATGATCAAGTGGGGTTTATTCCAGGAATGCAAGGATTCTTCAATATACGCAAATCTATCAATGTGATAAACCGTATTAACAAATTGAAGGAGAAAAACCATATGATCATCTCAATAGATGCAGAGAAAGCTTTTGACAAAATTCAACACCCATTTATGATAAAAACCCTGCAGAAAGTAGGCATAGAGGGAACTTTCCTCAACATAATAAAGGCCATATATAACAAGCCCACAGCAAACATCATCCTCAATGGTGAAAAACTGAAAGCATTTCCACTAAGATCAGGAACAAGACAAGGTTGCCCACTCTCACCACTATTATTCAACATTGTTTTGGAAGTTTTAGCCACAGCAATCAGAGAAGAAAAGGAAATAAAAGGAATCCAAATTGGAAAAGAAGAAGTAAAGCTGTCACTGTTTGCAGATGACATGATCCTATACATAGAGAACCCTAAAGATGCTACCAGAAAACTACTAGAGCTAATCAATGAATTTGGTAAAGTGGCAGGATACAAAATTAATGCACAGAAATCTCTGGCATTCCTATATACTAATGATGAAAAATCTGAAAGTGAAATCAAGAAAACACTCCCATTTACCATTGCAACAAAAAGAATAAAATATCTAGGAATAAACCTACCTAAGGAGACAAAAGACCTGTATGCAGAAAATTATAAGACACTGATGAAAGAAATTAAAGATGATATAAATAGATGGAGAGATATACCATGTTCTTGGATTGGAAGAATCAACATTGTGAAAATGACTCTACTACCCAAAGCAATCTATAGATTCAATGCAATCCCTATCAAACTACCACTGGCATTTTTCACAGAACTAGAACAAAAACTTTCACAATTTGTATGGAAACACAAAAGACCCCGAATAGCCAAAGCAATCTTGAGAACGAAAGAAGGAACTGGAGGAATCAGGCTCCCTGACTTCAGACTATACTACAAAGCTACAGTCATCAAGACAGTATGGTACTGGCACAAAAACAGAAAGATAGATCAATGGAACAGGATAGAAAGCCCAGAGATAAACCCATGCACATATGGACACCTTATCTTTGATAAAGGTGGCAGTAATGTACAATGGAGAAAGGACACCCTCTTCAATAAGTGGTGCTGGGAAAACTGGACAGGTACATGTAAAAGTATGAGATTAGATCACTCCCTAACACCATACACAAAAATAAGCTCAAAATGTATTAAAGACCTAAATGTAAGGCCAGAAACTATCAAACTCTTAGAGGAAAACATAGGCAGAACACTCTATGACATAAATCAAAGCAAGATCCTTTCTGACCCACCTCCTAGAGTAATGGAAATAAAAACAAAAATAAACAAATGGGACCTAATGAAACTTCAAAGCTTTTGCACAGCAAAGGAAACCGTAAACAAGACCAAAAGACAACCCTCAGAATGGGAGAAAATATTTGCAAATGAAGCAACCGACAAAGGATTAATCTCCAAAATTTACAAGCAGCTCATGCAGCTCAATAACAAGAAAACAAACAACCCAATCCAAAAATGGGCAGAAGACCTAAATAGACATTTCTCCAAAGAAGATATACAGACTGCCAACAAACACATGAAAGAATGCTCAACATCGTTAATCATTAGAGAAATGCAAATCAAAACTACAATGAGATATCATCTCACACCAGTCAGAATGGCCATCATCAAAAAATCTAGAAACAATAAATGCTGGAGAGGGTGTGGAGAAAAGGGAACCCTCTTGCACTGCTGGTGGGAATGTGAATTGGTTCAGCCACTATGGAGAACAGTATGGAGGTTCCTTAAAAAACTACAAATAGAACTACCATATGACCCAGCAATCCCACTACTGGGCATATACCCTGAGAAAACCAAAATTCAAAAAGAGTCATGTACCAAAATGTTCATTGCAGCTCTATTTACAATAGCCCGGAGATGGAAACAACCTAAGTGCCCGTCATCGGATGAATGGATAAAGAAGATGTGGCACATATATACAATGGAATATTACTCAGCCATAAAAAGAAACGAAATTGAGCTATTTGTAATGAGGTGGATAGACCTAGAGTCTGTCATACAGAGTGAAGTAAGTCAGAAAGAGAAAGACAAATACCGTATGCTAACACATATATATGGAATTTAAGAAAAAAATGTCATGAAGAACCTAGGGGTAAAGCAGGAATAAAGATGCAGACCTCCTAGAGAACGGACTTGAGGTTATGGGGAGGGGGAAGGGTGAGCTGTGACAGGGCGAGAGAGAGTCATGGGCATATACACACTAACAAACGCAGTAAGGTAGATAGCTAGTGAGAAGCAGCCGCATGGCACAGGGATATTGGCTCGGTGCTTTGTGACAGCCTGGAGGGGTGGGATGGGGAGGGTGGGAGGGAGGGAGACGCAACAGGGAAGACATATGGGAACATATGTTTATGTATGACTGATTCACTTTGTTATAAAGCAGAAACTAACACACCATTGTAAAGCAATTATACCCCAATAAAGATGTTAAAAAAAAAAAAAAGTTTCCCACAAATACAGAAAAACTGTATTATAAAATATTTAAATGTAGGAAAATATATTTTCATATCAGTCAGGTATTTTACCTATTCTGCTCTCAGGATTTTGTCACATTGAGTAATATAACTGAAGGATGAAAACTTTGAAAGCCTAATGATCATAATGCAATTTTCAATTCATGTTATAGTTATATTAGTTATTAGCTACAAATGATAATATCTGAGCCAACAGTAAAGGGATCTGAGCCAGACCTAAAGACTATGTGCCTGGCATAACAATATTCCCAAACTAGTTTCTGGCCAAAAAACAGAAGCAAACAACAACCACAAAACCAAAACCAAAAAAAGATTTGTTTGCAACTTATAATGTCTTTTCCAGCTTGGGAATTAACGTCTGTATCACTAATGATCATTTATGTTGAAAACACTCCTCAAAGTTTAATATCCGATGAATCATTAGTTTTCATTCATTCATGCAACAAACATTTATTGAGTGACTAATATACCCATTGAGGATGAAAGAAAGGCCTATGGGTGTCTTCATATGGTGTGTAGATTCTCATAGTTCAGACTAAAGACTAAATAATCCACATATAAACATTTAAAGATAAGTTAAAATAAAATACAAATTAGATCAATTTTGATATCAGAATGGGCACCTCTCTCCAGTTCCCACCAGATTCCTAACTTTTCCTTTGTGGCACTGAGATCTAAACAGCCATTGCACATGAACAGATGCTCTCTAGAGGGCGGGTCCAATACCTGTATATGCATCTAATGGTGGGGAACCCTTGGTCCTGGTACTGATAAGAAGTTGCACAGACAAATGTATATAGGGAAAGCTACTTCTTTCTCAGGGTAGCTCTTTGCCATGATTTTGGTTTCTACTTATTACTATTTCTATGTGAGTATAGAAAACATAATAAAAGAAAACAAGTATAAAACATAGTAAAAGAAAATAATATTAGGTAATATATATACTGAGTATTTACTAGATGTCAGACAGTGCTCTAAGTGTGTTAACAAGTTTGTCTCATTGAAGTCTTTTGTTAACACTGTGAAGTAGGTACAATTATTATCCCCATTTCATTGGGAAATAAGGCAAACTGAGATACAGGCAGGTTAATTCATTTTCCTAAAGTCATATAAAAAGAAATTTTGAAACCAGGATTCAAATACAGGCAGACAATCTGACTTCAGAGCTTGTGCTCTTATGCATCATGCCATACTGCCTCCAGTGAAATCTTCTCAATGCATCTTACTTAGCTGACAAACTATGATGGCTCTAGCCAGAAACAGTATATAATTCTATAAATTATTTGGGGGATGGGGTATCTGCCTGTTTCATTTTGTGTTTTTGATAAAGCAATGTAACATGATCCTTTACACATATTAGACCTTTGCTAAATCAGTGAATTCTGTGTTCTTGCTCTCTGTTTCCTAATAGAAAAAGATGACAGTAATAATGGAGTAAGACAATATTCAGCAATAGCTATCATTTCTGGCAAATTCAAGGCTAATTGCAATCCACTTGCTGATTTTTTCAATCTGTATTATCCTTTTTTGCCAAAGATTACTAGGGATTCTGAACTTTCCAACCATCCTCTCTAATGCTCTAGAACAGTGCTGTCCAATAAAATTTTCTTCAGTGACGCAAATGTTCCTTACCTGTGCTATCTAATGTAGTAGTCAAGAACCATGTGACTATTGAGAAGTTGAAATGTGGCTAGTTGAAACTGAGGAACTGAAGTTTTCATTTTATTTAATTAATTTAAATTGAAATAGCCACATGTGGCTAGTGGCTACTATATTGAATAGTGTTGCTATAGTAGGTATGTGCTATGCATCTGCCTAAGATACTTTGTTAACTGTTTACCACCATGGAGGTGGGGAAATTTATTAAACCATAAGCAAATATATATTTTCTGTAGATTCTAAGTTTCTAAAAGTCACATCACTTCTCAGAGCTCTAAAAAGCTATGATTTTCTCTCCTACCTGTGAAAAGGAAATGAAAAAGACAAAGCCAGGTCTAGCCTACCTTGCGTTAACTTTCACTATCTAAGGATATTTGCAGGAGTCAACACCTCTAATCACCTAACTTTTTTCACACTAGGGTAGAAATATTTACACAGTGGTAGAAGAAAAAGGCACAAATGAAATTATGCTCTTTCCAATTTGACTTTATTCTATGTTAAGCTGGTATAATATCAATTGTCAAAGAAACTAATTATTCATTCATTTTATAGAGACTTCTCAAACTTTGACTCACATGTTATGCCTTTCTGAAGAAATAAAAGATAATAGGTAAACTTCTTTGAAAAGATTTTGTTTGATTTGCTTAATGGATATGGGAGAATATTGGCATAGAAAGTTTGATTTGATAAACATTTCATATTTCATGTAATGCTTTCAAAGGAGAGTGTTGTCTTGCTCAAACTAGAGATAATTGTTAAATATACAGTAATTCTGTGAGCCAAGTGTTAAGCTGTTGTTAACTTGAAATCAGCCATTGTGGGAATATTTACACCATAGAAATTGGCAAATGTTATAAATCAGAGGTTTTCTTTTTTATTTTGTTTTGTTTATGAAGAGCTGCTTTACAGACACACCACTGGATGCTGGACCAAATATAAACTCTAAAACACTGAACTTTTAAGTCTATTATAGGCATTTGAAGGTTTTTTATTTCATTCTAATGTTCAACATTATCACACTAGACAAATAACAAGATTATGAATAAGTACACTAAGTGTTGCATTCATTTGAGTTTATGAGCATTCAAATGAACTCAAGTACACTGTCACATTATTAAAACACATATTATGCAAATATGCAATCACAGTTGTATGCATTCTACATTGGTCCTTTTAAAGAACCTGAAAAATTAAGGACAAACATGCCACACTGACAATCATCCACAAATAAACTTTTAAGCACAGAGAAAGTAAGAAAACTTAAATCATTATACGTAGTTTCCATTTTTCTTATGACAGGAATCCTGGTCTCATGGAGTATAAAACAAAATCAGCAAAAGCATGTTTTCAAAATAGTACATATTAGTTCATTTTATCTGTTTAAATTTTTAATAAAGAATTCTGTTTATTATTTGTCTCTTCCCATTAGGTTATAAACCTTAAAAACCACCTGATGCACAATAGGGACTCAATCAATGGAGAATAAAAATTATGGATGGCTTTAAACCAGATATCAGTGGCTTCTTCTGATTCAAATAGCTAACAATATACTTGCTAACAAATACCAAATTGGCTAACCTGAATTATGATTAGGAGTTAACATGACTTATAGATTAGCCTAACCAGTTTTCTGATGCAGATTCAATCAGAAGAAATTGAAACATAGAAATGAAGTGTAAAGGATGTGAGAGATCTAGTTTGCAGAAAGAAAAAGTGAAGCACAGGAATATTAAAATATGTCCTCCCAGGCACTTTAATCAGAAATGCTAAGTGCTTTCAACACCCATTTATGATAAAAACTCTCCAGAAAGTGAGCAAAGAAAGAACAAACTTCAATATAATAAAGGCTATATGTGACAAACCTTCAGCTAACATCATACTCAACAGTGAAAAGCTGAAAGCATTTCTTCTAAGATCAGCAACAAGACAAGGATGTCTGCTCTTGCCACTTTTATTCAACATAGTTCTGGAAGTCCTAGCCATGGCAAACAGAGAAGAAAACGAAATAAAAGGAATCCAAATTGGAAAAGAAGAAGCAAAACTGTCACTGTTTGCAGATGACATGATACTATACATTTGATACTATACATAGAAAATCTTATAAATGCTACCAGAAAACTACTAGACCTCATCAATGGATTCAGTAAACTGGAAGGATACAAAATGAATACACAGAAATCTGTTCCATTTCTATACACTAACAACAAAAGATCAGAAAGAGAAATTAAAGAAACAGCCCCATATACCATCACATCAAAAAGAATAAAATACATAGGAATAAACCTACCTAAGGAGAAGAAAGACCTGTATTGGAAAACTATAAGATGCTGATGAAAGAAATCGAAGACAACATAAACAGATGGAAAAATATACCATGTTCTTGGATTGGAAGAATGAATATTGGGAAAATGACTATACTACCCAAGGCAATCTACAGATTCAATGCAATCCCTATCAAATTACCAATGGCATTTTTCACAGAACTGGAACAAAAAATCTTGAAATTCATATAGAGACACAAAAGACTCCAAATAACCAAAGCAATCTTGAGAAAGAAAAACGGAGGTGGAGGAATCAGGCTCCCTGACCTCAGACTATACTACAAAGCTATAGTCATCAAAAGAGTATGGTACTGGCACAAAAACAGAAATATAGATCAATGGAACAGCATAGAAAGCCCAGAAATGAACCCATGCACCTATCGTCAATTAATCTATGACAAAGGAGGCAAGACTATACAATGGAGGAAAAACAGTCTCTTCAATAAATAGTGCTGGGAGAACTGGACAGCTACATGTAAAAAAATGAAATTAGAACACTCTTTAACACCACACACAAAAATAAACTCAAAATGGATTAAAGACCTAAATGTGACACTGTAAAACTCTTAGAGGGAAACATAGGCAGAACACTCTCTGACATAAATCACAGCAATATCTTTTTCAATCCATCCCCCACAGTAATGAAAATAAAAACAAAAAATAAACAAACCTAATTAAACTCAATAGCTTTTGCACAGCAAAGGAAAACACAAACAAAACAAAAAGACAACCACAGAATGAGAGAAAATATTTGCAAATGATGCAACCAACAAAGGATTAGTTTCCAAAATTTACAAAGAGCTCATGTGGCTCAATACTATAAAAACAAACAACCCAATCAACAAATGGGCAGAAGACCTAAATAGACATTTCTCCAAAGAAGACATACAGATGGCCAAGAGGCACATGAAAAGATGTTTAACATCACCAATTATTAGAGAAATGCAAATCAAAACTACAATAAGATATCAACTGACACCAGTCAGAATGGCCATCAGCAAAAATTTACAAACAATAAATGTTGGACAGGGTGTAGAGAAAAGGGAATTCTCTTCCACTGTTGATGGGAATGAAAATTGGTACAGCCACTATGGAGAACAGTGTGGAGTTTCCTTAAAAAACTAAAAATAGAACTACCATATGATCCAGCAATTCCACTCTTATATATCTGGAGAAAACCTTGGTTCGAAAGTATACATGCATCACAATGTTCATTGCAGCACTGTTTACAATAGCCGAGACATGGAAGCAACCTAAATGTTCATTAACAGATGAATGGATAAAGAAGATGAGGTACATATATACAATGGAATATTACTCAGCCATAAAATGAATGAAATAATGCCATTTGCAGCAACATGGATGGACTTGGAGATTATCATACTAAGTGAAGTATGTCAGACAGAGGAAGACAAATATCATATGATATCACTTATATGCGGAATCTAAAAAAAATGATACAACTGAACTTATACACAAAACAGAAACAGACTCACAGTCTTAGAGAAAGAACTTATGGTTGTCACAGGGAAGCATGGGGTGGGGGTGAGGGATAGACTGGGAGTTTGGGACACACATGTACATACTGCTATATTTAAAATAGTTAACCAGCTACCTACTATATAGCACAGGGAACTTTGCTCAATATTCTCTAATAACCAAATGGGAACATATTTTGAAAAAGAATAAAATAAAACCCTTTAAAAATAAAAATGTCAAAATATGTGAAATATAAAAAAAGAAATGCTAAGTGTTGGAAATTAAATATGGTTTATGGAGCAAGTCATTCACTAACTTGATATTCTCTATTTCTCATATATTCAAAGCACATACTGCAAGTCCAGCTTCCGAAGGAAATTGTGATTACAGTCTCATGAGCATCAGTGACAACACACAGGCATCAGCTTAACACAAACTACACTAAAGGAGACTAGCAGGTGTTTAGAAGGATTCTGAAAACAATATCACAGCACTTTTTAAATTCCAGAGATTTAAAAAAATGATATGAAAACAGGATATGATATGAAAACATTTAAACACATCAATAAGTTTGGTAGATCTTTTTGTGAATGTTTGTAAATTTTAATACAACTAAACACATATTTTGGACTTTTTTGTAATGTGTTATAATCTCTTACTGTGTATATCAAGTTTCTGATATATATATATATATATTTTTTTTTTTCTGCAGCTGTGTGTTAAATCACTTGCTTTCCTAGATGACTCTATAATCACATTAGATTGTCTATGCTATGGACTGAAAGCTTGTCTCCCCAAAATTCATGGGTTGAAACTCTAATCCTAAATGTATGTGGTGGTATTTAGAGATGGGGCTTCTGGGAGGTAATAGGTCATAAGGGGGGAAACTTCATGTTGGGATTAGTGCCCTTATAAGAAGAGGCATTGTAGAGCTAGCTTCCTCTCTCTCTCTTCACCTTGTGAGGACACAGCAAGAAGATGACTGTCTGCAAACCAGAAAGAGAGCTCTCACCAGGAACATAATCATAGGCACTTTGGTCTTGGATTTCCCAGCCTCTAGAACTGTGAGAAATTTCTCTTGTTTAAGCCATCTAGTTTATGGTATTTTGTTATAGCTGACCGCCTAAGCTCAGACAATGTAATACACAGCAAAGAGGGTTTTGTGAAGCAAGCTGTTGTGGCTTTTCTTAATTCATAGTGGATTTGTCAGAAAAAATCAAATTCCATAATTATGTCATTTATTTCTAAATGTTAAATGTTAAGTTTTCTGATCATTCAAATTTTGGAAGGACAGTTTACCTCTAAATGGTAAATATAATATAAAAGATCTGATGACTTCAATGCAAATATTTTGTGAGTAATTACAATGAGTAATACAAATTTAAATACCTGTTTTTTTATGACAAACTACCAGGATAAAAATAATCTGTAAATGTAATAGAGAAAATGTGTTTTTTTAATAGTTCCTGTATGTGACAAGTAGTAGTACATGATAAACTCTCAATTCATAGGTTTGCCCACTGCATGTGATATTTTAATAGATTGAACTTTGAAAACGTGCTTCACCAAGAAGCACATTGAAAACAAATTTCTGTTGAAATATAGATCAACAGAGGTGTGAAATTTCTGTCCATAGAATTGGGTACCACATAGTATCATATTGATAACAGTTCTTAAAAGAAGGGGTGAGGTTTTAACATATGAACACCTAATTTGTCAATTAATTCAATTATTTTTGTTATGCTAGTTCCTGTGAATTATTATTTTAAAACTAATAATGTTACTATCATACAATAGCATCTTTTCAAAAATAAACAAGAAAAACTTGGCAATTATATTAAAAACTTCTCACTACATATTCACTGAAATCAACTCTGTAAAAAATTTTTTTATTTCCTTCTCATCCTCTGATGGAAATCTATTTCAATAGATTTGCAGAGAAATTTATCAAAAGGAATGCAAAATAAATATTTTGTTTTCAACTGACTTTAGTCAAAATAACTATATGAAAGTAGATGTAATTTTCTTCAGCGTAAAATGGTTTCTGCATAATTGCAGGACTTAAATAACCATGTGATCCATGGCAACTTTTACAAAACAGCATCCAATTGTGTTTGTGAAGGTTCTGACTTCCTCTTAAAATAGGTTGCATATGAAATAGACAAATCAGCAATAAACAAAAATATAGCTATATTGCTTTTATACATTAACAATATTTGGATTATTAAAGGAAAAGATAATTATCCTTTCCATTTCAATCGTTATCTCCACCAATAGCCAAATACTAGTCATGAACTCCGTCCCCAAGTGCCTCTTTGATCCAAATTCATCACAAAGCTATCAAAAGTCCCAAACATTCAATCAAAATGTAGCTGATTCATTCTGAGTAATGGTCATTAAGAAAGTAAACAAAGGTACTTCTGAAGAGCCATAATCATGCCTCTATTGAGAGTATTTTTTCATCATTTCAAAGTAAGCATGACAATTCCATTACTGTAAATCATGGTTTTTTTCATAATAGAGTTTCCCTGTTTTGTGTGGGGTCACATTTATATAGTAGCCATCCAGTTTCAAAATCATAGGAAACTTATTCCATCTTTTTTTTGTTTTTTTTTGCGGTACGCGGGCCTCTCACTGTTGTTGCCTCTCCCGTTGCGGAGCACAGGCTCCGGACGCGCAGGCTTAGCAGCCATGGCTCAAGGGCCCAGCCACTCCACGTCATGTGGGATCTTCCTGGACTGGGGCACGAACCCGTGTCCCCTGCATCAGCGGGTGGACTCTCAACCACTGCGCCACCAGGGAAGCCCCTACTCCATCATTTAAATAATGTTCATGGGTGATTTTTTGTCTCAAAGACAACTCAAATTCCTGGTTTACGTTCTGATCAAGTATTCAAACAGAGCTCTGATTAGCTGGGGTAGACTAGTTCACTGAGGACCACAATCTTTACAGGAAGTACAATGCCTCTTGGCCATGGAAATACATATGGAGCTTAATAAAAATTTATCAGTTTTCCTTTCCTACAAAGTTATGTTTTAAATTTTCTCTTTTATTTTTAAATCTTTATTGGAGTATAATTGCTTTACAATGGTGTGCTAGTTTCCGCTTTACAACAAAGTGAATCAGTTATACATATACATATGTTCCCATATCTCTTCCCTCTTGTGTCTCCCTCCCTCCCACCCTCCTTATCCCACCCCTTTAGGTGGTCACAAAGCACCTTGTTGATCTCCCTGTGCTATGCAGCTGCTTCCCACCAGCTATCTATTCTATGTTTGGTAGTGTATATATGTCCATGTGACTCTCTCACTTTGTCACAGCTTACCCTTCCCCCTCCCCATATCCTCAAGTCCATTCTCTAGTAGGTCTGTGTCTTTATTCCTGTCTTACCCCTAGATTCTTCATGACATTTTTTTTCTTAGGTTCCATATATATGTGTTAGCATATGGTATTTGTCTTTCTCTTTCTGACTTACTTCACTCTGTATGACAGACTCTAGGTCCATCCACCTCACTACAAATAACTCAATTTCATTTCTTTTTATGGCTGAGTAATATTCCATTGTATATATGTGCCACATCTTCTTTATCCATTATTCATTGTTTTAGAAGTCCCACAAACTGGAAGCTAATTTAAAATGGAACAAAAATGTCTAGAATCTCACATTTCTCCTGCCTTCACTTCTTTTACTCCCATGTACATCTATTACAATCATATCAATATTTCAAGGCCCAGCTCAAATCCATCAACTGTAATGCCATTTGTGATTCCTGCTCCCTCTTTCTTCAATCTAGGTTTGATCTCTCCCTCCTCTAAATTCTGGTAATACTTGGTTATTCTCTATGCTATCCATCACAGTCTTATGTAAGTTAAATGGTACTTGTTGTTTGTCTTAAATTTAGTTTGTGAGTCCTGGAAGTCAGGAATTATGTCCTATTCATATCCTATATTTCTCTCTCTGTGATGTGTAAATATCAAGAGAATAATATTTGTTGAATAAATGGAGGAACAAAGGAACAAATCAAGGGTTGCCCAGATTAGCTACTCTTTTGATCCTATATACCCTTATATTATCTCCTCAACAAAAGGAAAAATATATTAAAGAGCTTAGTTCACGTGTTACTTGGAGGGCAGAGAGACCATGTGCCAAACTAATAGGAGACATAAGGAGGATTATAAAATATTATTTGTGTTTCATTACCCATTTATCCTGAAATTTTGAAAAAAATTATTCTAGAATATGATGATAATGATATAAATTATCATAAGTATTTATTTAATGTTTCACAGTTTTAAACTATATTTTACTCATATTATCTCCAGACAGCCAATGAAATAAGTGGTATAGATTATTACTATCACCTATATTTTACAGTTGTGGAAACAAGTTCAGGAGGGTTAATTGTCATATCCAAGGTCATTCAGCTATTAATTGGCAGAATAAGAATTGAAATTCAGGTCTTTCTGACTATAAGCCTTGTATGGTATATACTACTCCACAACCGCATCACAAACACCAAAAAGATGCAGTGGTTACTTTGTCTCACACCAGCAATGGGAATAGATTTTGCACATTCTTCTACTCTGTCCTTAGCTGGGCACACCTGCCACACACTGTTCTTATGAATGCAAGACAGGAAGCTAGAAGTAAAGGTCATATCTGTGGTCATTTAATGAAAACAAACAACAACAATAACAAAAATAAAAAACAAAAAACACCTTAGCAGGCTTAGTCAGAAATCAAACTCATCAATACTTTATGCTAGGCAACTGAGTCAATGAGCTGTGTGTTTTTACTGAAGATCTAGTGGTATTGCTATTATTTTATCAACATTTACATGTAATTAACACCTTTGTCCTCTTCTAAATCATGATTCTTACCTTTATAACTGAGGCCCCAGCTCTGGAGAGTGGACTGTGAATCTGGGCTGCAGCAGCCATGTTGGCAATAGTATTGAGATGGTTCATCTGATTCATTGCCATGGCAACTGATGCAGGAGGTAAGCTGACTGGAAGTAGGGGATGAGGCATCATCATAAATGGCAGATCCAGTCCTAAAAGAGACAGCACATGTTAAATTATTACATTAGTTACATTGTTTGGACAAAGGGAAATCACATCAAAATTGATCCTATAAAATAGTAAAAAAAATCTATATTTCACTCTTGTTGAATTTTTTAAATGAATTTTTAATATATCCTAGTATCTCTTTGAGAAATTACTAGTACTTATGGCATTTAACATTGTTTTATAATTTAAAAATATTCCTATATCCACAGACTTTTATTTAACAATATTCCTTGTTCATGCTCTCACTCCCAAAATAGTTTCAAGGTTCAAACTTTTTTACTTATAAAAACAAACAAAAATCTTTCAGCTGAACATCACTTTGTTTAACAAAAAGAAGTAACTTTCTTTTTAAACATTATAATGTACTGATGTGTAGATAGTTTCTAGCTTAACTCTTTCTTTAGGAGACATAATAGTGGCGCTGGTATGATAAGATATAGATTCTCTAGGCTTCAGAATTATTGAAGAAAATAAGATTTGGAATATGTCCTACTCTTTTAGTTATAAATCTCTAAAATGAATGTGTATAGCTCTAATTTGGAACCTTTGTCTGTAAGGAATAACTCCCCTACCAAAATATCAGCCTGTTTTCCAGTTTAATAACAAATACCAATATCTTTGAGTAGCATCAAGAATTCCATTTGTTTTCTTATGCAATGTGAAATATTTCTCACATATTTTGAATTTCTTAATATCTTTCAAGTACTATCCACATTACAATTGTGGTAGCCACAGATATGTCATCACGAAAATGGTAACAAATTAAAATAGTTGTCTACTTTCCCCTTATAAGGTTGGGATTTGTGAAGAAATACCTTTGAGCAGAGGATAAGGAAAGTTAGCCTAACATTACGGATGTTAACATGACTACAATAAGTAAACCATAGCACTTTATAATGTATTTTAAACTATTATCTTGATCTTGCCTTCTTTTGGACATGAGCCCAGAAACTATCAATCTTTAACAGATGTTCTAAAACATGCTTGCCTAAAATTTTCCTAAATTGTTACAGACTATTAACATTCTACTATGGGCAATGTTTGTGTTTGTCTTGCACACAATTATCAACTGTTAATAACATCTCTTTTTCCTCTTTGCCATCCCCTCATTTTTTCTTGCTTCCCATATCACAACAGCAAGTGTACAACGATGAATCTATAGGAAATATATTCACAGGCCCCTTAAATATCTTTCCTCAAAACAACAGTAACAGTAATACAAACACTTTACACACATATTTTTAGGACAAAAAGGAGGCTAGAAGGAAGAAACATTGTGAATTGATTTGAAGTCCATCTCCTGGGTTCAACAATAATGGTTGAATTAAAGTCATTAACAAAACAATTTCAAAAGCAGCACAATAAAACAAACTTCCGGATATAACAGGTCTCATACATTAAAGTGGTTATCTCTATTAAAGAAACTTGTAAATAAAGAATACAACCATCACCAATATTTCTGATAAAGATAGCTACAAAATGCACTGTTATCAGAATTACACAAGGATAATAAAAAAGCTAGAAACAAATTTTGCATGGAACCCCAGAAGGGAAACATATTCTATACTTCCTATGACTCCAAATCCCCAAAGAATATTGATAAAGTATTTTAAACTTTTCCCCATCACTTCACTTATGACTCAGTCTCTGAATCCTTTTTAGGAGCAATCTATCAAAACATACTTTTCAGATGTGAAACTTTTTCCTGTGATTATTACTTTAAAGCCTGAACACAACGTAAACACTGAATTCAAAATGGATTTCTGCACCCCGTTTTAAATTGGTTTATTTTCAGTTAAGCTTTCAAAATTACTTAGATATATATGCATTTTATACGTTAACCATCATACAGCTTTGCTATAATGATAGGATATTCCATAACATAAATTAATCACTATTTATCTTCCCCTAAGAACCTTCACTTTATGCTCCATATAATAGCAACCATCAATAACATACATAGATTTCTATATAAGCTTCTCATTTACCACAAACCCAAGATAATTATAGACTTCCAATTCTTCTTTATGTACTCAGTATTTTAATAGAAAATTGATCAAACCGTAGATGAAAAGTAGCCATCAGTGCCTCCATTTACCTCTCAAATAAACTTTTGTTCAGTTTACATTTCCCTTAGCAGTATAATAATCTTTCCTCATTCTCCAAAATTTTCCAGCATCATTCAGATACCATCTGGCAGTATCAAGTCATATGCCTACTTAAAGTCCAATTGACATGCAAACTAAATGCAAACCACAAACAGAATTTAACAGCTCATTGACAGTTTTAAAATACAATTCATCAAACATTTCAAATAACCATGAAGTGCTTAAAAGTCACAATTTCATATCATGACCTACAATAACTAACCATGAATTGACTATAGTACCCTGGAATTTAAGCTAATATTTATATTACAGGCAAGTTTAACAGTGACCCCAGTTGAGCTGCACATGCAAAGCATATGCAAATACTGAATTATGTAAGTCAACCTTTTCCCAAAGCTGGAAACATTAAGAGCCATCAATAGTATACAACACTCCAGCAATCTGGCTCATTTAGTCACATGTCAGAAATGTACAGCAACTTTTAATAGAATGGTAATGAAGACAAACCCTTTTTAAATATCACCAAAATGAATTTTTCTTTCCTGTCAACCACAAGGACATCAGGCAGACGACTATAAGCACTCTTTCTAATGCATCTTGGTATTCTGGCAACTCCTATAACTTTTATGTAAGTGCATGGCACCACCTCCTCCCAGCCATTAAGGTTACAAACTTCAATAATACTCTAATCTTCCCTCTAAAATATCACATTCATTTGGTTTCCAAGTCATGTTTTCCTCTGTGATATATTGCATTCTACAGTCAGGCACTAATCCCACCATGCTTAGAAGGTAACCTGTCTTCCTGGTTTTCCTATGCCATTTAATTTGCCTTTCCACTCCAATTTTTAGACTTTCAGTGGCTACTCACTGTCTCTAGAATAAAATATAAGCTCTTTGGTTTCATGTGAACATACCTTTCTAGCTTTGATATCTCACTATATCCCTCTGTGTATGCTCTACTCTAGCCCCTCTGGACTAGTTGTAGCTCTCTGCAATTTTAACTTACCTTAGCCTTCACTTTTGTTGATGCCTCTCTCTGGAATCTACCACTCTAACACATTTATTTGGGTATGGTAAAAGTCCTCCTCCTCTTTTTCATCAATGGACTTTAATTTTAGAGCAGTTTTAGGTTTACAGAAAAAAAAATGAGCAGAATTTACAGAGAATTTCCATATACTTCCCCTCCACCAGCAGTTTCCCCTCTAAGTAACATCATGGATTAGTGAGGTACACTTGCTACAATGGATGAATCAATATTGATACATTATTATTAACTACTGTCCATAATGTGCAATAGGGTTCATTCTTTGCGTTGCAAATTCTAAGGATTTTCACAAATGCACAGTATCATGTATCTACCATTACAATATAATACAGAATAGTTAGTTTAACTGGCCTTAAAAATCCCCTCTGCTCCATCTATTCACCCCTCCTCTTACACTTGGCTTTTAATGTCTCTATAGATTTGCCTTTTCCTGAATGCCATATAAGTGGACTCATACAGTATTTGTTTTTTTCAGACTGGCTTTGTTTCTCTTAGAAATATGCACTAGTCTTTTCCAGGCATCACAACTCATTTGTTTTTATTGCTAACTATTCTTCCATGGCATGGATATACCACAGTTTGTTTACTCATTCAGCTATTGAAGGACACTGTGGTTTGCTTCCAACTTTTAGCAATTATGAATAGGGTTGCTATAAACATTGGTATGTAGATATTTGTGTGGACATAAATTTTCAATTCATTTGATAAACAAGGGAGACTCAGTTTAGTTTTGTGAGAAACTGTCAAATGCTTTCCAATATGGCTGTCCCATATTGCATTCCCACCAGCAATGAATGAGAGCTCCTCTTGCTCCAAATCCATACCAGCAATTAATGTTGATGAAGTTTTGGATTTTAGCCATTCCAATAGGTGTGCAGGGGTATCTCATTTGTTTTAATCTGAAACTCCCTAATAGCATATGATGTTGAGTATATTTTCATATGATTATTTGTCATCTGTATATCTTATTTGATGAGGTGTCTGTTCAGGTCTTTGACCCATTTTTAATTAGGCTATTTCTTTTTTTAAAATTGAAATATAATTGACTTACAATGTTATATTAGCTTCAGGTGTACACTTGATGATTCGATACTTTTATAGATTATGCACCATACAAAGTTATTATAAAATATTGGCTCTATTCCCTGTGTTGTTCATTACATCCCTAAGATCTATCTGTTTTATAACCTGTAGTTTGTACCTCTTAATCCCCATTACCTATTTTGCCCTTCCCCCAACACCTGCCCCTTGTGGTAACAACTAGTTTGTTCTCTGAATCTGTGAGTCTGTATATGTTTTGTAGTATTTGTTAATTTGATTTGTTTTTTAAATTCTGCATATAAGTGAAAACATACAGTATTTGTCTTTCTCTGTCTGACATTTCTCTAAGCATAATACCCTCCAGGTCCATCCACATTGTTGCATATGGCAAGATTTCAAGTGCTGAGTAATATTCAGCACTTGAAATGGCAAGATCTCAAGTGCTGAGTAATATTTCACCTCTTCTTTAACCATTCATCAGTTGTAGACATTTAGGTGGCTTCCATTATCTTGGCTACTATAAATAATGCTGCTATGAACAGTTAGGTACATATTTTTTCTTTCAAATTAGTATTTTTGGTTTCCTCAGATAAATACCCAGGAGTGGAACTGCTGGATGGTATGGTAGTTCTATTTTCAATTTTTTGAGGAATGTCCATATCATTTTACATAGTGGCTACACCAATTAACATTCCATCAACAGTGCATGAGGGTTCCTTTTCTCCAAATCCTTGCCAATATTTGTTACTTCTTATCTTTTTGACAGGCATGAGGTGAGATCTCATTTTGGTTTTGATTTGCATTTCCCTGATGATTAGTGATGTTGAGCATACTTTCATGCATCTGTTGGCCACCTGCATGTCTTCTTTGGAAAAATGTCTATTCAAGTCCACTGCCCATTTTTTAATCAGGTGATTTTTTGATGTTGAGCTGAATGAGTCCTTTGTATGTTTTGGATATTAATGCCTTATCAGATATATCTTATATAAATATCTTCTCCCATTCAGTAGGCAGACTTTTCTTTTATTAATAGTTTCCTTCACTGTGCAGAAGTTTTTTAGTTTTAGGTAGTCACAATTGATTATTTTTGCTTTTGTTTCTCTTGCCTGAGGACACATATCCAAAAATATATTGCTAAGATTGATGTCAAAGAACTTACTGCCTATGAGTTTTTATAAGAGTTTTATGTTTCAGGTTTTACTTTTAAGTCTTTAATCTGTTTTGAGTTTATTTTTGTATATTGTGTGAGAAAGTAGTCCAGTTTGATTCTTTTCCATGTAACTGTCCAGTTTCCCAACACCATTTACTGAAGAGGCTGTCTTTTTCCCATTGTAAACTTTGCCTCCTTTGCCAGAGATTTATTGACCATGTGAGTCTCGGATCATATCTGGGCTCCCTATTCTGTTTCATTAATCTATGTGTCTGTTCTTGTGCCAGTACCATACTGTTTGGATTACTGTAGCTTTGAAGTACATCTTGGAATCAGGGAGCATGACACCTCCAGCTTTGTTTTTCTTTCTCAAGATTGTTTTGGGATCTTTTGTGTTTCCATATAAATTTTAGAATTATTTGTTCTAGTTCTGTGAAAAATGCCATGGGTATTTTGATAGAGTCTGCATTGAATCTGTAGATTGCCTTGGGTAGTATGGTCATTTTAACAATATTAATTTTTCCAATCCATGAGCATAGCGTTTCCTTCTATTTGTTTGTATCATCTTCAATTTCTTTCATCAATATCTTACAGTTTCCTGAGTACAAAACTTTTAACTTCTTGGTTTGGCTTATTCCTAGGTATTTCATTCTTTTTAATGCAATTGCAAATGAAATTGTTTTCTTAACTTCTCTTTCAGATAGTTCATTGTTAGTGTATATAAATGCAATAGATTTCTGTATATTAATTTTGTTTCCTACAAATTTACTGAATTTGTTTTTTAGCTCTAATAGTTTTGGGTGGTATCTTTAGAGTGTTCTCTATATAGTATCACATCATTTACAAACAGTGAGTTTTTACTTCCCTTCCAATCTGGGTTCCTTTTATTTATTTTTTCTTATCTGATTGCTGTAACTAGAACGATCTTGAATAAAAGTGGCAAGAGTGGGTATCTTTGTCTTGTTCCTGACCTTAGATGAAGTGTTATGAGCTTTTCACCATTGTGTACTCTGTTGGATGTAGGTTTGTAATATATGGCCTTCATTATGTTGAGATATCTTCCCTCTATACCAATATTATTAAGAGTTTTTAATCATAAATGGATGTTGGATTTTATCAAAAGCTTTTTCTGCATCTATTGAGATGATTTTTATCTTTTGTCTTGCTAATGTGGTGTATTATGTTGACTGAGTTTCAGATATTGAGCCATCCTTGTATCCCTGTAATAAATTCCACTTGATCGTGGTATATGATCTTTTTAATCAATTGCTGATTCAGTTTGCTAATATTTTGTTGAGAATTTTTGCATCTATGTTCAACAGTGATATTGGCCTCTAATTTTATTTTTTGTGGTGTCTTTGTCTGATTTTGGTATAAGTGTGACATTGGCTTCATGGAATTAGTTCGGAAGCATTCCTTCCTTTTCAATATTTTGGAATAGTTTGAGAATGATAGGCATTCACTCTTCTTTAAATGTATGGTAGAATTCACCTGTGAAGCCATCTGGTACTGGACTTCTATTTGTTGGGAGTTTTTCTATTATTAATTTGATTTCCTTACTGGTCATATTTTCTATTTCTTTCAGAGTCAATCCTGGGGGATTGTACATTTCTAGAAATTTTTCCATTTCTTCTAGGCTGTCCATTTTATTGACATGTAATTGTTTGAGGTAAGCTCTTAGGATCCTTTGTATTTCTGTGATATTGGTTTAAATTCTCCTTTTTCATTGTTGATTTTATTTAGTTGGGTCTTCTCTCTTTTTTTCTTCATGGGTCTGCCTAAAGATTTAACAATGTTGTTTACCTTTTAACAGAACCAACTCTTAGTTTCCTTGATCTTTACTATTTTTGTCTCTATATCATTTACTTCTGCTCTGATCTTTATTATTTCTTTCTTTCTACTAACTTTGGGTTTTTTTTCTAGTTCCTTTATGTGTAAGGTTAAGTTGTTTAAGATTTTTCTTCTTTCCAGGAATGGACTTATATCACTATAAACAACCCTCTTAGAATTGCTTTTGTTTTCCATAGATTTTGATTTTTTTTCCATTTCCATTTGTCTCCAGGTATTTTTAATTTCCTCTTTGAATTTCTTAGTGACACATTGATTGTTCAGTAGCATATTGTGTAGCCTCCACATTTTTGTGTTCTTGCAGTTCATTTCATTATGGCTGATTTCTAGTCTCATAGCGTTGTGGTGGGAAAAGATGCTTGATATGATTTCAACCTTGCTAAATTTATTGGGACTTGTTTGTGGCCCAGCATGTGATCTATCCTGGAAACTGTTCCATGTGCACTTGAAAAGAACGTTATTCTGCAGGTTTTGGATGGCATGTTCTATGTATGTATCTTTTAATTCCATCTGATCTAATGTGTCATTTAAGGCCAATGTTTCCTTATTGATTTTTGTCTGAGTGATAGATCCACTGATGTAAATGGGGTGTAAATGTCACTTACTATTATTTTGTTACTGTCAATTTCTCCCTTTATGTTTGATAGTATTTGCTATGTATTTGGGTGCTCTTATATTGAGTTCACATATATTTATAATTGTTATATCTACTTGTTGGATTGATCCTTTTATAATTATGTAATGCCCTTCTTTCTCTTGCTACAGTCTTTGTTTTAAAGTCTGTGTTGTCTGATATAAGTATTGCTATCCCAGCTTTCTTCATTTCCATCTGCATGAAGTACCTTTCCCCATTCTCTCAGTTTCAGTCTGTATGTGTCTTTAGATCTGAAGTGAGTCTCTTATAAGCAGCATATGTATGAGTCTTGTTTTTTAATCAATATAACCAAACCTGTTTCTCTTGGTTGGAATATTTAGTCCATTTACATTTAAAGTAATTATTGATAGATATGTACTTACTGTCATTTTGTTTTCTGATTGTTTTTGACGTTCTCTTTTGTTCCTTTCTTACCTTTTGCTCTCTTCCCTTGTGATTTGATGACTATCTTTAATGTTATATTTGAACACTTTCTCCTTTTGTGTGTGTATCTATTATAGGTTTTTGGTTTGTCTTTACCATGTGGTTCATATATTAAGTGGATGATCTCTTAAGTTCAAACAGATTCTAACAACCCTGCATTTTATTCTCCATCCTTCACAGGTAATGTTTTTGATGTCATATTTTACTTTTTTTTTTGTTTTGTATATCACTTAACTACTTATTGTGGATATAGATGATTTTACTACTTTTATCTTTTAACCTTACTACCGGCTTTTAAGTGGTTGATCTACTACCTTTCCTGTATGTTTGCCTTTACCAATGAGACATTTCCTTTCATAATTTTTATATTTCTATTTGTGGTCTTTTCCACTTAAAGGAGTTCTTTTAACATTTCTTGCAAAGCAGTTTTAGTGGTGCTGAACTCTTTAGTTTTTGCTTGTCTGTAAAACTATCTCTCCTTCAAATATGAACGACAGCCTTACCAGATTGTTTATTCTTGGTTGTAGGGTTTTGCCATTAATCACTTTCATCATGCCAGTCATTTCTGGCCTGCAAAGTTTCTGCTGATAAGGGTCTGATTGTTTTATGGAAGTTCCCTTCAAGTTAACCAGCTGCTTGCATATTACTGTTTTTAAGATTTTCTCTTTATTTTTTTGTCATTTTAATTATAATTTGTCTTGGTGTGGATCTGTTTGGTTTCACCTTGTCTGGAACTATCTGTGCTTCCTCGACCTGGATGTCCATTTCCTTTCCCAGGGTAGGGAAGTTTTCAGCTATTATTTATTCAAATAAATTCTCTGCCCTCTCTTTTCCTCCTGCCCCCCCCCAGCATGCTGATGTTAGAATGCTTGATGTTGTCCCAGATGTCTTCTAAACTGTTCTCATTTTTTAAAATTATTTTCCTTTTTTCTGTTCAGCTTGAGTGATTTCCACTACTCTGTCTTCCATTTTGCCAATGCATTCCTCTGTATCATCTAATCTACTATTGATCCCTTCTAGTGCATTTTTTTATTTAGGTTATTGTATTCTTCATTTCTGTTTAGTTCTTCTTTATATTTTCTAACTATTTGTAAAGCTTCTCACTGTGATCATCTATTCTTCTCCTGACTTCATTGAGCATCTTTATGATTATTAAGTTGAACTCTTTATTGGGTAGATTGCTTGTTTCCACTTTGCTATGTTCTTCTTCTGTGGTTTTGTCTTGTTTCTCTGTTTGGAACACATTCCTCTGTCTCCTCACTTTGCCTAATTTTCTATGTATATTTCTATGTATTAAGTAGGTTGGTTACATTTCCTGATTTTGGAAAATTGGTCTTTTATAGGAGACGTCCTATGGGGCACAGCAGCATAAACCTTCTGGTTGGCAGAGCTATGTGCTCTAGGAGTGACTTCTGTGTGGGCTGCATGAGCCCTTCTGTTGTGATGGGTTCAACTACTATGGGCACACTGGTAGGTGAGGTTAGTCACCAGCCCATTTGGCTGCCAGGCCTTTCCTTATGCAATGGCTTCAAGCTCACTGGTGTGTAGGGCTGGGCTGGCTGCACTGCTCAGGCAGTCCCAGGGATTGTGCCAGCCCACTCGTGGGAGGGTGGTTCTCAGCATGGCTGGCTCCTGAGTTTTCTTATCTACTGTGTCTCCATTATTTTTACTTTTTGCTGTTGCTGCTTTTGCTTTTTTTTGCTTTTCTTTTACTTGATACCTGATTACACAAGAAGTATTTTGAGTACAAGCAAAATCATCAATAACCCAGGTCACTAATATTCATAGGCCAGTCTATGTCTTTAATTGGTGTATTTAGACCAATCATATTTAAAGTGATTATGATAGTTGGATAGGTAGCTATCATATTTGTTACTGTTTTCTATTCATGTCCTTGTTTTTTCTTTTTTTTAAGTCTTGTCTTCCACTCTTTTGTTGTTTTCTCTGGTGTTAACTGACCATTTTATATGACTCATTTTTCTCTCCTCTTTTATCATGTTAATTATACTTATTTAAAAAAAAAATAAGTGATTTCCCTGGAGTTTGTAATATACATTTTACAACTTATTTAAATCTGCTTTCAAATGACACTAAGCCATTTCATGGGTGGTGAAGTTACCTTATAGCAGAGTATTTCCAATTCCTCCCTCCTGTCCTTTATAATATCACTGTCATTTATATCACTTATTCACTTATCCATAAAGTATAATCACCCAATATATCATTGTTATTGTTATTTGGAACAGTTTATTTGTTCGATTAAGAATATATATATATATATATATATATATATATATATATATATATATATATATATATATACACATACACACACACACACACACACACACACACACACATAATTTACCTTAATTTATTCCTTCTCTAACTCTCATCCTTTCTTTCTGTAGATCCAACTTTCTGACCTATACCATTTTCCTTCTCTCTGAAGACTTTCTTTTAACATTTTTTACAGGGTAGATCTGGTGGTATGGTAACAAATTCCTTTAACTTTTGTTCATCTGAGGAAGTCTTTATTTTCTCACTTTTAAAGGAAAATTTCACTGGATACAAAATTCTAGGTTGGTGGAATGTGTTCTTTCATCACCAACAATTTCACACCACTCTATTCTTCAATGCCTGGTTTCTGAAAGTAAGTCTAAAGTAATTCTTCTCTTTGTTCCTGTACGTGTAAGGAGTTTTTTTTTTTCTCTCTGTCTTCCTTCAAGATTTTTTCTTTTTGATTTTCCATTTTGACTATAATATGCATAGCAGTAGATTTGTTAATATGTATCTTTCTTAGTGTTTTGTAAGCTTTCTGGGTCTGTAGTTTGGAATCTCTCATTAATCTGGGAAAATTTTCGGCCATTGTTACTTCAAATATTTCTTCTCTTCCTTTCCCTCAATCTTGTCCTTCTAGTATTTCCATTACATGTGTGCTACACCTTTTGTAATTGCCACACAGTTCTTGGATATGTTGTTCTGTTTTTTTTTTTTTTCATTCATTTTTGCTTTGTTTTTTCAGTTTGGGAAGTTTCTTTTGACATATCTCCAAGTTTCCTAATCCTTGCCTTGACCCTGATGAGCCCATCTTAGGCATTTTTCATTTTATTGGAGTATTTTTGATTTTCAGTATTTCCTTTTGATGCTTAGATTTTCCCTTTCTCTGCTTAAAATTTCCATGAATACTTTTGTTTTCCACTTTTCCCATTCTCTTAGTATATTAATCATAGTTATTTAAAATTCCTAGTCTGATAATTCTAAAATATCTGCTATATGTAATTCTGGTACTGTCACTTGCTTTCTCTCTTCATACTGTGTTTTTTGCCTTTTACATGCCTTGCAATTTTCTTGTTTAAAGCCAGAAATTGTGTATTGGGTAAAGGGAAGTGACATAAACAGACCTTTATTGGGAAATTTTATGTTTATTGGCAAGGAGTTAGACTGTTTACTGTTTGCTGTAGTTGTCATATTAGCAGCTATATTTTCCTATCTTCCCTGTTGTCTTTGTTTTTACCTAGAGGCTTTCTGAGGCATTCTGTTCTTTCAGTTGTAACATCCTGTTATTAGGCAGAGCCCTAATGTGTAGAGAGAAGAAATGGTCTATAATCCTGTGATCAAGTCTCAGTCTCCTAGTGAGACTGTGGCCTTGGGCTGTGACTTTCGCAAGTTCTTTTCTGCCTTTTTGCCCTCTTAGGTGAGACAGGAAGACTAGAGGGGACTAGAGTTGAGTATTTCTCTTTCCCCACATGAAAAACTAAAGGGGCTGGAGTTTTGTATCTCTATTCCCTCGCATCAATGTCTACAGGGTACTGGAGTTTACTGTATCCCTTCCCCCAAGTCAGGCTGTGGTGAAAGTAAATAGTTTAAGCTCTGGTAATGTAGTTTCCTTTGAGGATGGGCCTCTGTTAAGGAGGACAGAACATTCTGGACATATTTTGAAATGGTTATTTTTTCTCTCCTCTTCTAGAAGCATGAGGACAACTTTCTCAAGTCTTCATCCTGAGAACTTCATAGGGTTCTGGAGGTAAAACTCATGAAACTGTAGGGACCCCCTAAGTGTGGGCCCCCAGGAGTCTTTATCTCTCAAGCAAGATTCACTCTGAATCTTCAGAAATAACTCAATTACTCTTTAAATACTTCTACCAGGCTCTAGCTCTGGCTTCTGCTCCCTATAATCTGTGATTCTCTGTATCTGCCAATCTATCCAGTTTGGGGGTTAACTGTACCCCGTGTACTCAATCTCTGATGGATTTAAAAGAGCTATTGATTTTCAGACTGTCCACTTTTTTCTTGTTGTGAGGACAAGAATGACAACTTATAAGCTCTTTACATGTCAGACCAGAAACAAGAAGTCCTCTAGGTTTCCCCTCTTTATGACATAAGTCTATCTTAATCAGTTGGTTTTGATTTATAATATTTACAACTTTTCTGACATTCATTTTATTTGTCTTTGCTTAACATTACATTTTTTATGAGACATTTCACCCTTTAGATTATAATCTCCTTAAAGGATGAAACCATAACTTATTTTATATGCTTAATGACTGATGAATTTCATTAAGATTTAGGACATCATGTTAAAATATCTCAGAATTCCTCTGTTGCCTTAATTCTAGTGGGGGGATGAAAGTCTCAGAGAAAGGAATAATGGAATTCTTCTCCCAGATTTTCTGTCTGTAAGGAAAGTAAGATTTTAGCTAAGCAAGATATATAAGGCCTGTTTTCCTACAGAAAGATTTCTGAGTCTTTGAAGCTCCTAAAGACATTATCTAAACCTGAATTTGTATAATTCAGTTGTAGTTTGACTACTGAGTAATAAGTACTTACTATATGCAAGTCACTGCTAACAGTTTTTCCTTAATTATTTTTAGCCTTCTCAATAACCTTAATGCCTAGGTGTACTTTTATTCCTATTTTTCAGTTGTGGAAACTGAGACTTGGAAAAGTTATCTGACTTCTCCAGAGCCAGACAGTGATACAGAATTCAAAAGATGTGGAATTCAAACCCAAGTTTATGTGACTATAGCCAGAATTCTTAACTACTCTCTTACATAGCCTCCTGTGTACCTCTACTCTGCTATACGGCCACTCAATATATCTCTGTTCTAAAAACCTCACCCTTTCAAATGAATTCCTCTTTATCTACCTTCCTAACTTCAAATTGTTAAAACCTTATCGAAGAGAAATAAACCATCCCTGGTATTGCAAGTTGTTCAGTGGGTCTTGGGTGGTATTTTTCTTACACACCAAATTTGGTAAGTACAGTATACATACTATTGGCCAGCAGCTGGTTCTGCTGCAGTGGATTGAGGGTAGGAGCTCCTCCAAGGCCTGACTGGCCAGCCAGGGCTGCATGAGCAATTCCATGTTGGGGTCCAGGAGCAGCAAGAGGAGACTGCATCTTATCCTTATCCCAGGAAGAGTCACTTCCACCTGAAAAACATTCATATAAACAGATTGCAAGTTAACAACTTTCCATGAGAAGGATTTTTAAACTCCCTTTTTAGGGTTGTAATTATTAATATTACTATATAGAAAATTATTATTAAACATAAGTGACTCATTTTTTATGATGGTTTCAAAAACTTTCAATAGCCTTGGATTTAAGCTGACTCTGGGAAAACTAAACAGCTTTCACTAATAATATAGGCTCACTTGCCTTACAGGTAGTCTAAAAAATCTGGAAGCATAATGAATAACTTTTGAAAGCATTTATATTTTGAAGGCCTTTAACTGAACACTACTGCCTCTCCTTCCAACCCTCTAACATATGTGTGCTATATCTTAATGAAAAGCAGTTGCTATTCACTCAAAAAGAACACATTCATAAGAGCATGATGACATGCAAAAATATGTGGTAAGATGCAAAATGATCAGTTATTTTGTTTTCAGATCCAGCCCTCAAAAAGTTAATCTCTTCATACACAGCAGGCTTTTATACAAAATAAGAGGGATAAAACATAAAACCACAGCTCTTAATTTGAAATTGTGCTTTACTTTGATCATCCATGCTAGAGAGTGAAGTAAAGTATGCATAAATGCAGACTACTATACTATATCATCATAATAATCTACAGTGGCATAGCTATTTCATCTGGCACTTAGCATACTGTGGGGCAGAACCATTGCTTAAAAGCATATAGGAAACAGCCACAAAATTATTTCCAGGGCATCTTTTTAAGAAGAATACTTTAAACAGAGGGGTAGGGGTTGAATTCCAATCACTGCAGTAGCACACAGTCTTGCTTTAGAAAACAAAATGGTTGTGTGGGCAGCCCCATCTATTCACTTGATGTATTTCATTAATTCAGAGATCAGTGGTTCTGTTCTTATTCCCATGATGGAATTGTGACATTAGCATCTCCACATGGCTGACTCTATCCCATCTGATTGCCAAAACATTGACCCTGTTTTGTAGAGAGATTTAGGCCTGGGGATCTTGGGCATTCTGTAAAATATGTGCACTTACTGGCTTAAGAAAAAAGTAGAAAGAAATCAAGGTGCTCATATTCCTAACATTCAACATTGTAAATTTTTTCACTTCTTTGAGTTCCCTCCTAGGCTTTGTTCATATAAATACTCATTTATACATTATAAACATCTCTGCCATGTTGCTTCAGGTATCAGATTTACAAAGTGTAATGGCTACATAGCAGTCTACTGAGTTAATGTACTATAATTTATTAAACATTGGATTATACGTTTGTTTCAAATTTGTCACTATTATAAATTTACTGTAATAAAAACATTCATTTGAATATTTCCTTAGACTCAATCAATTCCCTAGAGTGTGATTTCTGGGTCAAAGAGGTTGAATGTTTTTATTTATAAAATAGAGTATTTACTTAGTTTATACTATTGCTTTCAAGTATCACATTTACAAAATCAGTTTTTAGAGTTGTAGACTTTTTAGGGAAATATTTTCAAGGCAAAGTGGTGTTCTCCCTGAGGATTTAAAATTTATTTAAGCAAACTGCTAGAATCTCTGGGAGGTTTTTATTTGTTTGTTTGCTTTGGTTTTTTAACCTTTTTACCCATTCATCTGCTCTTATCCCACTTCTGGGAATCAATCCCCTCTGCTGGACACTTTCAAGTTGTCTTGTGGACAAAGTCAATTTCTAATCCAAAAGTGGGAGACTTGGCCAATTTCCAATTAGACAAGTTTCAGACAAGGAAACACTAGATTCTCCATCAGCATATATAAAGGCCGAGGAGTACTTGGTCATACTTATAAAAACAAAGTTTTTCCAATCAAACAGGGAAGAAATAAGTAGCTAATTGTTCAGTTTCTGCTTTAAGCCATTCAGTTAACATGCATAGAAGCTCAAAGATAGGCAAATTAGTTGAATTGATAGATTGGCTTAATGGACCAGAAATCATTCCCTTGATCATGTTGAGGTTTGGTGTGTTTATTGAAAACATGCAACACTCTTTTTTTTTTTTAACATCTTTATTGGGGTATAATTGCCTTACAATGGTGTGTTAGTTTCTGCTTTATAACAAAGTGAATCAGTCATACATAAACATATGTTCCCATATGTCTTCCCTCTTGTGTCTCCCTCCCTCCCACACTCCCTATCCCACCCCTCCAGGCTGTCACAAAGCACCAAGCCAATATCCCTGTGCCATGCGGCTGCTTCCAACTAGCTATCTACCTTACTACGTTTGTTAGTGTGTATATGTCTATGACTCTCTCTCGCCCTGTCACAGCTCACCCTTCCCCCTCCCCATAACCTCAAGACTGTTCTCTAGGAGGTCTGCATCTTTATTCCTGCCTTACCCCTAGGTTCTTCATGACATTTTTTTCCCTTAAATTCCATATATATGTGTTAGCATATGCTATTTGTCTTTTTCTTTCTGACTTACTTCACTCTGTATGACAGACTCTAGGTCTATCCACCTCATTACAAATAGCTCAATTTCGTTTCTTTTTATGGCTGAGTAATATTCCATTGTATATATGTGCCACATCTTCTTTATCCATTCACCCGATGATGGGCACTTAGGTTGTTTCCATCTCTGGGCTAATGTAAATAGAGCTGCAATGAACATTTTGGTACATGACTCTTTTTGAATTTCGGTTTTCTCAGGGTATATGCCCAGTAGTGGGATTGCTGGGTCATATGGTAGTTCTATTTGTAGTTTTTTTAAGGAACCTCCATACTGTTCTCCATAGTGGCTGAACCAATTCACATTCCCACCAGCAGTGCAAGAGGGTTCCCTTTTCTCCACACCCTCTCCAGCATTTATTGTTTCTAGATTTTTTGATGATGGCCATTCTGACTAGTGTGAGATGATATCTCATTGTAGTTTTGATTTGCATTTCTCTAATGATTAATGATGTTGAGCATTCTTTCATGTGTTTGTTGGCAGTCTGTATATCTTCTTTGGAGAAATGTCTATTTAGGTTTTCTGCCCATTTTTGGATTGGGTTGTTTGCTTTTTTGTTATTGAGATGCATGAGCTGCTTGTAAATTTTGGAGATTAATCCTTTGTCAGTTGCTTCATTTGCAAATATTTTCTCGCATTCTGAGGGTTGTCTTTTGGTCTTGTTTACGGTTTCCTTTGCTGTGCAAAAGCTTTGAAGTTTCATTAGGTCCCATTTGTTTATTTTTGTTTTTATTTCCATTATTCTAGGAGGTGGGTCAGAAAGGATCTTGCTGTGATTTATGTCATGGAGTGTTCTGCCTATGTTTTCCTCTAAGAGTTTGATAGTTTCTGGCCTTACATTTAGGTCTTTAATCCATTTTGAGCTTATTTTTGTGGATGGTGTTAGGGAGTGATCTAATCTCATACTTTTACATGTACCTGTCCAGTTTTCCCAGCACCACTTATTGAAGAGGCTGTCCTTTCTCCACTGTACATTCCTGCCACCTTTATCAAAGATAAGGTGTCCATATGTGCGTGGGTTTATCTCTGGGCTTTCTATGCTGTTCCATTGATCTATATTTCTGTTTTTGTGCCAGTACCATACTGTCTTGATAACTGTAGCTTTGTAGTATAGTCTGAAGTCAGGGAGCCTGATTCCTCCAGTTCCTTTTTGCGTTCTCAAGATTGCTTTGGCTCTTCAGGGTCTTTTGTGTTTCTATACAATTTGCAAAAGTTTTTGTTCTAGTTCTGTGAAAAATGCCAGTGGTAGTTTGATAGGGATTGCATTGAATCTATAGATTGCTTTGGGTAGTAGAGTCATTTTCACAATGTTGATTCTTCCAATCCAAGAACATGGTATATCTCTCCATCTATTTGTATCATCTTTAATTTCTTTCATCAGTGTCTTATAATTTTCTGATTACAGGTCTTTTGTCTCCTTAGGTAGCTTTATTCCTATCTATTTATTCTTTTTGTTGCAATGTTAAATGAGAGTGTTTTCTTGATTTCACTTTCAGATTTTTCATCATTACTATGTAGGAATGCCAGAGATTTCTGTGCATTAATTTTGTATCCTGCAACTTTACCAAATTCATTGATTAGCTCTAGTAGTTTTCTGGTAGCATCTTTAGGATTCTCTATGTATAGGATCATGTCATCTGCAAACAGTGACAGCTTTACTTCTTCTTTTCTGATTTGGATTCCTTTTATTTTCTTTTCTTCTCTGATTGCTGTGGCTAAAACTTCCAAAACTATGTTGAATAAGAGTGGTGAGAGTGGGCACCCTTGTCTTGTTCCTGATCTTAGTGGAAATGCTTTCAGTTTTTCACCATTGAGGATGATGTTTGCTGTGGGCTTGTCATATATGGCCTTTATTATGTTGAGGAAAGTTCCCTCTATACCTACTTTCTGCAGGGTTTTTATCATAAATGGGTGTTGAATTTTGTCAAAAGCTTTCTCTGCATCTATTGAGATGATCATATGGTTTTTCTCCTTCAATTTTTTAATATGGTTTATCACATTGATAGATTTGTATATATTGAAGAATCCTTGCATTCCTGGAATAAACCCCACTTGATCATGGTGTATGATCCTTTTAATGTGCTGTTGGATTCTGTTTGCTAGTATTTTGTTCAGGATTTTTGCATCTATGTTCATCAGTGATATTGGCCTGTAGTTTTCTTTCTTTGTGACATCCTTGCCTGGTTTTGGTATCAAGGTGATGGTGACCTCATAGAAGGAGTTTGGGAGTGTTCCTCCCTCTGCTATATTTTGGAAGAGTTTGAGAAGGATAGGTGTTAGCTCTTCTCTAAATGTTTGATAGAATTCGCCTGTGAAGCCATCTGGTCCTGGGCTTTTGTTTGTTGGAAGATTTTTAATCACAGTTTCAATTTCACTGCTTGTGATTTGTCTACTCATATTTTCTATTTCTTCCTGATTCAGTCTTGGCAGGTTGTGCATTTCTAAGAATTTGTCCATTTCTTCCAGATTGTCCATTTTATTGGCATAGAGTTGCTTGTAGTAATCTCTCATGATCTTTTTTATTTCTGCAGTGTCAGTTTTTACCTCTCCTTTTTCATTTCTAATTCTATTGATTTGAGTCTTCTCCCTTTTTTTCTTGATGAGTCTGGCTAGTGGTTTATCTATTTTGTTTATCTTCTCAAAGAACCAGCTTTTAGTTTTATTGATCTTTGCTATTGTTTCCTTCATTTCTTTTTCATTTATTTCTGATCTGATTTTTATGATTTCTTTCCTTCTGCTAGCTTTGGGTTTTTTTTGTTTTTCTTTCTCTAATTGCTTGAGGTGCAAGGTTAGGTTGTTTATTCTAGATGTTTCCTGCTTCTTAAGGTGGGCTTGTATTGCTATAAACTTCCCCCCTAGAACTGCTTTTGCTGCATCCCACAGGTTTTGGGTTGTTGTGTCTCCATTGTCATTTGTTTCTAGGTATTTTTTGATTTCCTCTTTGATTTCTTCAGTGATCATTTCATTATTAAGTAGTGTATTGTTTAACCTCCATGTGTTTGTATTTTTTACATATCTTTTCCTGTAATTGATATCTAGTCTCATGGCGTTGTGGTCAGAAAAGATACTTGATACAATTTCAATTTTCTTAAATTTACCAAGGCTTGATTTGTGACCCAAGATATGATCTATCCTGGAGAATGTTCCATGAGCACTTGAGAAAAATGTGTATTCTGTTGTTTTTGGATGGAGTGTCCTATAAATATCAATTAAGTCCATCTTGTTTAATGTATCATTTAAAGCTTGTTTTTCCTTATTTATTTTCATTTTGGATGATCTGTCCATGGGTGAAAGTGGTGTGTTTAAGTCCCCTACTATGAATGTGTTACTGTCGATTTCCCCTTTTATGGCTGTTAGTATTTGCCTTATGTATTGAGGTGCTCCTATATCATGCAACACTCTTATGATTACACCAGTTGTTCTCTCTTTTCATCCAGATGTTTGCTGTTGTTTAGTCACTGCCTAAGAGCAGGGAGGTATTTTATGGTTGGTGCATTGACATAATTTAGCATTCACAAATTTGAAATTCCAATTAAAATCAATATGATGTTGTTATGCTGTAATGAAAAAGAATGGCGGAGGGGGATGAGGAGAGTATCTTAATAAATGATGAAAGTAACCACATTGCAACACTGAGAATTCTTTATAGTAACATTGGGCCCATAAACATGATTAATACCAGAAAATGCAAAATTTTGGAAGATCAGTTGCTGAGCAACAACAGAAACACTTCATCATTTTAGCACTATGTCTAAGATATGAATTATCTCACCATTACAGAACTGTAATTTGTAAAATGATGAGCAACACATTGACAAATAAAGATACATTTAGAAGACACTAAATTATACCATTGATATTAACATGGTATTGCACCATCACAGCAGCAACAGCATGAAACAATACTAGAGCTGAGATTATGTCAATATTTATTTTATAAATTGAAAATCCTTTAGTCAATTTTCAATAACAAATGGTACATTAGATATTGTCTAATGTTTTATATATTACATATTCCAAATAACTTGAATATAAATGATTTTTAAACTGCATTAAAGGATTCCAGGTGTTTTTTTGTCTGCTTTTATTAGAACTTTAGACGAACTTTTTCCAACAATTCTCATCTTTTTAACTACTGGGTTAAAAATGATACAAGGAAGCTGGTTACCAGCTGTGCCCATCTTCACTAAGTATAAATACATGAAATTATCCTGCATTCTTAAGGCAACTATATATGAAGTGAGTGACAAAGGAGTATGGGACATCCTTGATATTTGCATAGGAAGCTCTGGACACATTTTTGTCTTTTGACCTAAACTACTTACCATTTTAAAGTCTATACAAATTGACTTATGACTCAGTATGGAGGCTTTGGAAGACCCAAACTTTACATTTCCCTATGCCCTTGTGCCAATCTGTAATAACATCTACTGCACTTAAAGCTGCACTTAAAGCTAAAAAATTGTTTTTACCAATGTAACCTAGAGTCAACCTTTTTCTACCACTATGTGAAGGGCACATCCTGAGCTCCCTTATACCATGTGAGGACACAGCAAAAATATGGTTGTCTGTGAACCAAGAAGTGGGTCCTCACCAGATACTAAATCAACCATCATCTTGATCTTGGTCTTCCAGCTTCCAGAACTGTGAGAAATAAATTCCCTGTTGTTTATAAGTCACCCATCTATGGAATTTCTGTTATAGCAGACCAAATGGACTAAGACACCATGGAGTGTGTAGATTAAACAACAAAAATTAATTTTCTCACAGTTCTGGAGGCTAGAAGTCCAAGATCAAGGTGTCAACAGATTTGGTTTCTTCCAAGGCCTCTCTTCTTGGGTTGCAGAGAAAACAATTCTATTTACTAGTGCATGAAAAAGAATAATATGGCTAGAAGTAAATTTGACCAAGGAAATGGAAGACCTATACACTGAAAACTATAATACACTGATGAAAGAAATTGAAGAAGACACAAATAAATGGAAAGATATTCTGTGCTTATGGATTGGAAGAATTCATACTGTTAAAATATCAATATTACTCAAAGCAATTTACAGATGCAATGCATTCCCTCTCAAAATCAATGACTTTTTTCACAGAAATAGAACAAAAAGATCCTAAAATTTCTATGGATACAAAAAAGACCCTGAATAGCTGAAGCAATCTTGAGAAAGAAGAACAAAGTTGGAGGCATCATGCTCCCTGATTTCAAACTATATTACAAAGCTACAATAATCAAAAAATATGGTATTGGCATAAAAGCAGACACATAGATGAATGGAACAGAATCAAGAGTGTAGAAATAATCCCATGCACATGGTCAATTAATGTATGACAAAAGAGGTATGAATACACAATGGGGAAAGGACAGTCTCTTCAATAAATAGCGCTGAGAAAACTGGACAGCCATATTCAAAAGAATAAAACTAGACTACCATCTTACAGTTTACACACAAATTAACTCAAGATGGATTAAAGACATGAATATGAGACCTGAAACCATAAAACTTCTAGGAGGAAACATAGGCAGTAACACTTTGACATTTGTCTTGGAAATGATTATTTGGATCTGACCCCAAAAGCAAAGGCAACAAAAGCAAAAATAAACAAGTGGAACTTTATCAAACTAAAAAGTTTCTGCACAGCAAACAAAACATCAAAAAATGAAAAAGCAACCTACTGAATGGAAAAAAAATTGCAAATCATATATAAGTATTTAATATACAAAGAACTCATAAAACTCAACCTCAAAGAAACAAAAAACTGGATTAAGAAATGGCCAGAGGACATGAATAGACATTTTTCCAAAGAAGATATACAGATGACCAATAGGCACATGAAAAGATGCTCAACTTCACTGTTTATCAGGGAAATGCAAATCACAACCACAATGAGATATCACCTCAAACCTGTCAGAAAAGCTGTTCTTAAAAAGACATCAAATAACAAATGTTGGCAAGGATGTAGAGAAAAGGCAACTGTCATGTCCTGTTGGTAGGAATGTAAATTGGTCCAGCCAGTATGGATAACAGTATGGATGTTCCTCAAAAAATTAAAAATAGAACTACCATATGATTCAGCAATTCCTCTTCTGGGTATTTATCTGAAGAGAACAAAATTTCTTTTGAAATTTTGAAAAGATAATTTGAAAAGATAATTTGAAAAGATATATGTGCCTCTTTGTTCATTGCAGCATTATTTACAATAGCCAAGATATGGAAACAATCTTAGTGTCCATTGATAGATTAATGGACAAAGAAGATTGGTATACAAATACAATGGAAGATTAGACAGAAAAAAGAATGAAGTCTTGCCATCTGTGACAACATGGATGGATCTAGATGGTATTATGTCATGCAGAAGGAGATAAATACCATATAATTTCACTTATATATGGAATCTAAAAGGCAACAACAACAGCAAAAAAAAAAAACGAACAACAAAATAAAACAAAGCAAAAGTCATATATACAGAGAACATATTGGTGGTTGCCAGACAGGATGGGGGGTGGGCGGGGCAGGCAAAATGGACAAAGGGGTTCAAGATGTACAAATTTCCAGTTATAAAATAAATTAGTCATGAGGATGTGATGTACAGCATGGTGACTACAGTTAATAATATTTTATGGCATATTTGAAAGTTGTTAAGAGAGTAAAAGTTCTCATCACAAAGAAATAAATTTTTTAACTTTGAATAGTGATGGATGGTAACTAGACTTATTGTGGTGATCATTTAGCAGTGTATACAAATCATTATGCTGTACACCTGAAACTAATATAATGTTACACGTCAATTATTCCTCAATTTTAAAAAAGTGGCAATATATGAATGGAAAGCTAGGAGTATGTGTGCAGATCTGCTACAATCTACATACTTTGTTATTATGCTTTTATTTGGTTTTCTTATATGCATTCACAAAAGTGAACATTTTGCAACTTTCTAGATTGGTCCAGATAGGTAATGTAAAATATGCACTGTCTCTGGAGTTTCAACTGATATTTATAGAAAATAGATAACAAGTATCCATTCAAAAATGTTGAAGAGGTCTCTAAACAAGCTTGTCTTCTATTTGATTTGAAATGTTGCCTATAGGAACAACCACATCCTAAGGCTATAGGCTAGGAGTTTCAAGTTTCCTCAGAGGTAAAAATGGCAGTTTGTTGATGGATCTCTAGGGCTACACTCTCCAATATAGTAGCCAGTCTTCACATGTGGTTGTTTAAATTTTAATTTTAATATGGTAAAATGGAATAAGATTAAAAATTCAGCTCCTCAGTTGCACTAAACACGTTTCAAGTGTTCAAAAGCTACATATGGCTAGAGACTACCATATTGGGAGGTACAGATATTGATCATTTCCTTCACTGTAGAAAGTTATATTAGATAGTGCTGTTCTAGAGTATAAGGAATCAGCAGTTTGTTTGTGTAAAACAACTTAATTCACAGAGGTATCTACAGCATCTTCAGTATCCAATTTATCCAATATTCATATCCAATACTAAATTGACCCTTATTCAATGAAAAAAATCTAGTCTCTTTACTCTCTATATCTGGTAGTTGCATAATTTAATTGTTTTAACTGGAACGTTTTGAGTTCCCAATATGTGTCAGGTGCCATTCGCAGGCACTGAGAAAACAGAGATAACAGAGCCCTTGTCCTCAAAGATCTCTATCTAATAAGTATCATTGACATCTCTCTATCGCTTCAATCCCTGCTAAAGTGACTGAGTCTCTGGAATTGACCTTGCATTTGTTTCATTTCCATTCCCACTGCCACCACCTTCATTTGGACCCTTGCTACTCTATCACTTATCTCAAGGGTCTCTTAACTGACTTTCCTACTTGAAGATCCTTTTGGATCTTCTTCTCCAAGTGACCCTTGTCACTGCTGCCAAAATAAGCTATCAAAAACCAAAATAAAGAAGGTGGAGTTTCAGGAAGGATAATTAGAAAAGTAGAGGGAAAACAGCAGAGCAGTATCCGGAAAGCAAGAAAGGAATACCTTGGTTCCATGACCACCAAGTTTACATACAATGAACACTAGTACAGAAGAGTGAGTATGGACAGGCATGCTCTATAGCTGTTGTATCAATGTATCAGCATCACTCTAATTAGGAAAATAAAACAACTTTACATTTTTATCATTATCGTCATCACCACCCTAAAGGATATGAAGTCAAGCCCAAAAGTTTATATCTGGAATTAATGGAAAATTATTGCTTAAAAGTATATTTAATAATTAAAAATTAAGTAGTCATTTCAGGCTTACCCAAATAAATTGCCCCTGACTCATACATCATTCTAAGAATTAGGCTGACATGTTTCAGTAAGTAAATGTAAAACTCAAGCAAAGTCCCAGTACATTTGTTTCTAAATTAAAATGCTACAAGATGTATATATTCCCTGTGTGCCACTTTAGAGCACGGTAGCTAAAACCTGAACATCACATTATTGAGTTTCAAAGATTAATTCAGATATATAGGGAATTAAGTCACATGTAATGAAGTCACAGTGCTCACCTGTACGACCCGCTGAGTGTGATGACAGGGTCGCAGAAACTCTTGCAAACTGTTAGTCTGTATAACTTGAAAAAGACTCTGGTTAAAAGGAATTTTGCTGAAGACAGGAAGAAAATGGGGTTTTGTCTGCTATTATTTTTTAATTCTAAATGATAAACTTATCTTAATTATTGATACTCTCCTGTGAACCCCACAGATTTTTAAGTTGTCCTTGTATTTATCTGGTATAACTTTGTGTTTCTTGGAACAAATTTAAAAATCCTTCAATTTCATATAAACTGTGTGCTGTGGCTAGTACAGAACATTTTTGTATGTGACGTGACAATATTTTTGAAATTTGGATTCATTTCTTGCTACTGTAAGTAGTAAAAGTTGAAAGATTCTCCAAAACATACAATTTCAAACCATTGACAGTACATTCTTATCTGAATTTGAGTTTTCTCTGTCACCCTTAACAGCATGAGGTCTGTCTAAATGACAGCCATATTATCATCACTTTGCAATAAATAATCATATAATACCAGTATCTATCTTTTCCCTTTTTCTGTCATATTTCTGAAATACTGAATATCTACTGCTGAGAAAAATGCTAAGAATTTATTATAAAGATATAAGTCCTGGAATTCATAAATTGTGACATATTCTTTTGTGAAATATATTTTAAACTGGAGGTCCCTAAAGTGAGGTATGCATACCCTAGGGAATACAAAAGATGAAGATAAAGCAAGATGTTCAATTTTTTTCTTCTACTTTAACTGAAAAGGAAGTACAACATTATGTTTTGCTAATATTTAAGATATGGATCATCACTGATGCCCTCACCAGTCAAGTGCTAGAGGTATCTCAAAGGAAAAGTGGGAGTTTGAAGCAGAGTAAGTGGTTGACGATTGGCATCTCCGGTGTTACACTTACTCTTACCTCATTGTGATGTGATCTACGTATGCCCAATTGAGTGAATTAATGGGCTACCTTAGTTATTTTTAACTAACCTATGTCTTACTTAATGGACAACACAAGCACAGATTGAAGATAATGGAAGCACAGGAGAAGAACAATAGAATAGCAGAGCTGATAAATTTCCTTTTGGTAGGAAATTTTTGTCACCTTCATTATGAGGTAAAATATTGTCAGGGTCATCAGATAGGACATATTAGTTGTATTGTTCTTATTGCTATTAATAATATATTTTAAAGTTTTTATATCACTGAAAAATAAAATGCTTTAGTTGAAATCTTGTTTCTTAATCTTAGTCTAAACATTTAATTTCTACCTTGTGTACATATGTTAGTACATGTATAAAGCTTATAATACAACTTATGCATACTAAAAGAACATGTTCATTATTTATCTGATGGGGTACATGAACAAAAGTTTTCAGAAAGCTGTATTAATTTGAAAAAACTTAAAAAAGGGAGCACAAACTTAAATTTCTTTTCAAAATCTATCAGAAATCCTCTCAAAATATGTATTCACAATGTTCAATTTTTACAACCCTCATTTTTCATTTTATTACACACTAGAGCTATGACCTACAAACCTGCCATTTACACTGCCATTTACTGCTTCTATTACACTGTTAACTTAACCAAATAAACCATACTTTTAAAGCTAATGAGTTAGACCTAAAAAAGCAAAAGACAAGACTGGCTACATGGAATGAGGCAGATGAATTCACCATTTCTAGTTTTTAACCCCCCATCAAATATGATATACATAATTATCATATGTATACATATGAGTGGCATGTATAATACATGTATATTAATATTATCCCTACAAGTAATTCTACTTTCCTGCAGAGTAATCCTTACCAGTAACAAAAATTATTTGGGGGAACCATAAAGTAGTCTCTACATAATAGAATTAATTTTGCCCAGGAAACTGAAGTGAAGTTGTTATGATCTTTTGGAGCAGATGAGGAGAGTTAATTATTACTCATACAGTAATTTTGCTTGTGGGGATTTTTATGCCTTGGAGTGGTGAGGTTAGAATGATCTTACTTGACTGGCAGTTGTCAACTGGTAAAGGTCTAAGAAAAATAGTGTCAGATAGAAACAGTTGCAAAAAAGAGAAGGAAGGACTATATCCTCCCCAAACTAGAATAGTGTAGTAGAAAGAGCATCAGACAGACCAAGGGTTGAATCTAGCCTCCTCCAATTAATAGCTATGGTTTTTGATATCTAATATAGAGACAATATTATCTACCCACTTTATGGTTGTTGTAAGGATTAAATGAGATAGAACATGTATAACAGCACACTATCTGGACATAATAAGCATGAAATAAGTGTGAGCAATTATAATTTAAATTATTTTAGAATATAAAAGACAAAGTAAAATGTTTTTAGTTATTAATATCATTAAGTTGTCTATAGGGTAAATATCTTTTTAACAATACTACCAATATGAGGAAGAGCACCAGGGACCCCAAAGATTAAGAGAATAATCCACAAAGGTAAAATTTCATTATTTTTGTGGGTAGTGCATTTATATGCATGGCCATATGCATTTTAACATATTGTCCTTAAAATGATCTGTAAAATCAGGTATGTTATAGCACTGAAAATCAAAAACTCCAGATATGACTTACTTAGCTACTTCCAACAACATATCAAGTGGTTCAGCAGATGTAATTACCACCAAGCCTTGCAAAGGATTTGAAATGTGCCCATTAATTCAGCAATTCCCAATCTGTCCATCAGTCAGTCATACTTAAAATATATGCCTTTCACAAGGTAGGTAAAGGAATCTATTGATAATTATACAATAAAATACCTTTGAATATTTAAATGTATACTCCAAACTTTTTCTTAAAAAACGTCCTATTAGCAAAATCAGACTTTTTCTCAGAAGCAGATTCAAAAAGAGATACTGAAAATAGTGGGCATTTCAGAAAGTTATTCACAAAACAGCTTAGCGTGTTGAGGTTGAGTGAGATCTAAACAAGTACATATATTCTGGTCTTGGGAAAGCAGAAGGAGATTGTTTTTTCTTTCTGTACAGAGGAGACTGAGTTTGGATGGCAGACAGTGGGTATTAATACTAGGATTTCCTGAAAGAAGAACCATAAGAAAGAGCAACATATTTAAAAAGAGGAAATAAACACTAAAATGAGACTGTTGGTAGAAAAAAAATAGATTATAACCTTTTAAAATTGTTTTATTGTCACTCTAAAATGAATGCAAAATATAATAAAAGATAACAGAGAAAGTAAGCAGGCAAACAATGTAAAAGTACAAGATCCAGGGGAAAGGAGAATTTCACCAGGAAAAAAAAAATCATTTTACTTAAAGACAAAATCTACACTAGAGAAACAAGATAACAGATATAGGGCTTTTAGCTAAAAAACAAAATTCACAGAAAGCTATAAAACTTGGCAAAATGGAATAAATTGAAATACAAGGCAGAGCCTAGGATAACAATACAAAGGGAAAAACATATATTTTGTTAAGTAGAGACATTAGAGTGAATATTAAAAAATCTATTTTAGATGGAAAAAAAGAGATGATAGAAGAACATGGCTTTTTAAAAGGGAAAAGGAAAAGAAAGGAGAAGAAAATGGAGTAGGAGAAAGGAAATGAATAATTACAGAATCAAAGTAACCATAACAATACATAACAATTATGGGTTTTATAAGAAATGTTTATTAGGTCTAGGTTTTTAATGCCTATGGATATATGTAATGAATCTTTCACACTTATTATGAGGGGACTTGTGAATTACTGCTGATGGTATCAAAAAAAGTTCATAAACGAACTTTATAACTATGTTAGAAATTAAAACTACAATTAATAGTTATGAGGCACTACTTAGAAAAACATAGCAATACATATCTCATATCTGTGGGAATCACATTTATTGAACACTTACTGTGTGCCAGAAAATATTCATCTAGTCCTCAGAACAACCCTATAGAGTAGTACTATAATCAGTCATATTTTATAGAGAAAACTTGGGCTCAAAAAGATTTAGTATTTTCCCAAGCTTACATAGTCAGTAAGGAATTGAACCAAAACGGGCTCCAGAATGCACACACTAAACTACTATCATCAACCGTTGTTTATACAAGTCGTATTGATATAAATACTTTTTTTTTTTTTTTTTTTTTTGCGGTGCGCGGGTCTCTCACTGTTGTGGCCTCTCCCGTTGTGGAGCACAGACTCCGGACACACAGGCTCAACAGACATGGCTCACGGGCACAGCCGCTCCGCGGCATGTGGGATCTTCCCGGACCGGGACACGAACCCGTGTCCCCTGCATCGGCAGGTGGACTCTCAACCACTGTGCCACCAGGGAAGCCCTATAAATACTTTTAATTGAAGTATTGTTTGTGCATATGCACCCTGTTTCATATGCACCTCCTGAAACTTGGGAGGGGGAGGAATAAATTGGGAGCTTGGGATTAACATATACACACTACTATGTATAAAACCGATAACCAACAACGACCTATGATATTGCACTGGGAACTCTACTCAGTATTCTGTAATAACCTATATGGGAAAATAATCTGAAAAAGAATGAATATATGTATATGTATAACTGAATCACTACGCTGTACACCTGAAACTAACACAAAAATGTAAATCAACTGTACTCCAATAAAATTTTTAAAAAATAAAAAGGCTTACTAGACTAGGCCAAGATCTGTAGTGAGCAGACCCATGAGTGGTGAAGTGGGAAGGCCTTTAAAGAAAGCTTCTTGGGACTTCCCTGGTGGCACAGTGGTTAAGAATCCACCTGCCAATGCAGGGGACAGAGGTTTGATCCCCAGTCCGGGAAGATCCCACATGTCGTGGAGCAACAAAACCCATGTGCCACAACTACTGAGCCTGTGCCCTAGAGCCTGTGAGCCACAACTACTGAGCCCACGTGCCATAACTACAGAAGCCTGCATGCCTAGAGCCCATGCTCCACAACAAGAGAAGACACCACAATGAGAAGCCCGTGCACCACAAAGAAGAGGAGCCCCACTCGCCACAACTAGAGAAAGCCCACATGCAGAAATGAAGACCCAATGCAGCCATAAATAAATAAATTTATAAATTTATTTTAAAAAAAAGAAAACCTCTCAATCACAAGCAGGCAGGAAAGCTTTTGTATTCAGGTCCCTCTTTTAAAAACAAGTCTTGAAAATCATAAATCATATGGTCTAACTCTGGGTAGTGTTTTCTCTGTCTTTTGAAAATGTGGGTGAGGCTGCAAAGCATCAAGAGGAAAAAGGCCAGCTGGATGCATGAAGAGAAAAGAAGAGTGGAAAAATAATGGCATTTCTTTGAAGACAATCCCTGAAAAGAGGATAGAACATATAAGGCTTAGTGTCACAACTAAAAAGAATAACTGAAGTGGAAAAGGCAGCATTACTGCATCCAATATGATTGTTAACACTCGTTTAATTTTTAGAAAAAGCCATGGGTTTAAAATAATGAAAATATACCTTATTCGAAATACAATAAAAATGCTGTAACTATAGAAAACTTTCTAGTTGTTTTTCTTAATTTTATTTTATATATTTTTATATGGCAGGTTATTATTATTTACTATTTTATACAAATTAGTGTATATATGTCAATCCCAATCTCCCAATTCATCCCACCACCACCAACACCACCCCCCCCAACTTCCCCACTTGGGGTCCATAGGTTTGTTCTCTACATCTGTGTCTCTATTTCTGCCTTGTAAAACGGTTCATCTGTAACATTTTTCTAGATTCCATATATATGCTTTAATATACGATATTTGTTCTTCTTTCTGACTTACTTCATTCTGTACGACAGTATCTAGATCCATCCACGTCTCTACAAATGATCCAATTTTGCTACATTTTATGGCTGAGTAATATTCCATTATATATATATGTACCACATCTTCATTATCCATTCATCTGGCAATGGGCATTTAGGTTGCTTCCATGACTTGGCTATTGTAAACAGAGCTGCAATGAACATTGGAGTACATGTTTCTTTTTGAATTATGGTTTTCTCAGGGTATATGACCAATAGCGGGATTGCTGGGCCATATGGTAGTTCTATTTTAAGATTTTTAAGGAACCTCCATACTGTTCTGCATAGTAGCTGTACCAGTTTACATTCCCACCAATAGTGCAAGAGGGTTCCCTTTTCTCCACAACCTCTCCAGCATTTGTTGTTTTGTAGATTTTCTGATTATGCCCAAAATAATCACATTCTAACCAGTGTGAGGTGATACCTCATTGTAATTTTGATTTGCCTTTCCCTAATAATTAGTGAGGTTGAGCAGCTTTCTAAGTGCCTCTTGGCCACCTGTATGTCTTCTTTGGAGAGATGTCTATTTAGGTCTTTTACCCATTTTTTAATTGGGTTTTTTTTATCATATTGAGCTGCATGAGCTGTTTATGTATTTTGGAGATTAATCCTTTGTCTGTTGACTCATTTCTAAATATTTTCTCCCATTCTGAGAGTTGCTTTTCATCTTGTTTATATTTTCCTTTGCTGTGAAAAAGCTTTTAAGTTTCATTAGGTCCCATTTGTTTATTTTCGTTCTTATTTCCATTACTCTAGGAGGTGGATCAAAAAAGATCTTGCTGTGATTTATGGCAAAGAGTGTTCTTCCTATGTTTTCCTCTAAGAGTTTTAGAGTGTCCACTCTTTCATTTAGGTCTTTAATCCATTTTGACTTTATCTTTGTGTATGGTGTTAAGGAGTGTTCTAATTTCATTCTTTTACATATAGCTGTCCAGTTTTCCCAGCACCTCTTATTGAAGAGACTCTCTTTTATCCATTGTATATATGCACCTCCTTTGTCATAGATTAGTCGACCATAGGTCTGTGGGTTTATCTCTGGGTTTATATCCTGTTCCATTGATCTATATTTCTGTTTTTGTGCCAGCACCATATTGTCTTGATTACTGTAGCTTTGTAGTATACTCTGAAGTCAGGGAGTCTGATTCCTGCAGTTCCATTTTTTACCGACAAGATTGCTTTGGCTATTCAGGGTCTTTTGTGTCTCCATACAAATTTTAAGATTTTTCGTTCTAGTTCTGTAAAAAATACTATTGGTAATTGAAAGGGATTGCATTGAATCAGTAGATTTCTTTGGGTTGTCTAGTCATTTTCACAATATTGATTCTTCCAATCCAGGAACATGGGATATCTCTCCATCTATTTGTGTCATCTTTCATTTCTTTCATCAGTGTCTTATAGTTTTCTGAGTACAGGTGTTTTACCTTCTTAGGAAGGTTTATTCCTAGGTATTTTATTCTTTTTGTTGGGATGGTAAATGGGATTGTTTCCTTAATTTCTCTTTCTGATCGTTCGTTGTTAGTGTATAAGAATGCAAGAGATTTCTGTGCATTAATTTTGTGTCTTGCAACTTTACCAAATTCATTGATTAGCTCTAGCAGTTTTCTAGTGGCATCTTTAGGATTATCTATGTATGGTATCATGTCATCTGCAAAGAGTGACAGTTCTACTTCTTCTTTTCCAATTGGTATTCCTTTTATTTCTTTTTCTTCTCTGATTGCCGTGGCTAGGACTTCCAAAATTATGTTGAATAATAGTGGTGAGAGTGGACATCCTTGTCTTGTTCCTGATCTTAGAGGAAATGCTTTCAGTTTTTCACCATTGAGAATGATGTTTGCTGTGGGTTTGTCATATATGGCCTTCATTATGCTGAGGTAGGTTCCCTCTATGACCACTTTCAGGAATGTTTTTATCATAAATGGGTGTTGAATTTTGTCAAAAGCTTTTTCTGCATCTATTGAGATGATCATATGGTTTTTATTATTCTCTTTGTTAATATGGTGTATTACATTGATTGTTTTGTGAATATTGAAGAATCCTTGCATCCCTGGGACAAATCCCACTTGATCATGGTGTATGATTTAATGTGCTGTTGGATTCTGTTTTCTATTATTTTGTTGAAGACTTTTGCATCTGTATTCATTAGTGATATTGGTCTGTAATTTTCTTTATTTGTAGTATCTTTGTCTGGTTTTGGAATCAGGGTGATGGTGGCCTTGTAGAATGAGTTTGGGAGTGTTCCTTCCTCTGCAATTTTTTGGAAGAGTTTGAGAAGAACAGGTGTTAGCTCTTCTCCAAATGTTTTATAGAAGTCACCTGTGAAGCCACCTGGTCCTGGACGTTTGTTTGTTAGAAGACATTTAATCAGAGTTTCAATTTCATTACTTGTGATTGGTCTGTTCATATTTTCTATTTCTTCATGGTTCAGTCTTGGAAGGTTATACCTTTCTAAGAATTTGTCCATTTCTTCCAGGTTGTCTATTTAATTGGCATATATTTGCTTGTAATAGTCTCTTATGATCCTTTGTATTTCTGTGGTGTCAGATGTAACTTCTTTTTCATTTCTAATTTTATTGATTTGAGTCCTCTCCCTCTTTTTCTTGATGAGTCTGGCTAAACGTTTAACAATTTTGTTTATCATCTCAAAGAACCAGCTTTTAGTTTTATTGATCTTTGTTATTGTTTTCTTTGTTTCTATTTCATTTATTTCTGCTCTGATCTTTATGATTTCTTTCCCTCTACTAACTTTGGGTTTTGTTTGTTCATTTTTCTCTAGTTTCTTTAGGTGTAAGGTTAGATTGTTTATTTGAGATTTTTCTTGTTTCTTGAGGTAAGATTGTATTGCTATAAACTTCTCTCTTAGAACTGCTTTTGTTGTATCCCATAAGTTTTGAATCATCGTACTTTCATTTTCATTTTTCTCTAGGTATTTTTTGCTTTCCTCTTTGATTTCTTCAGTGATCTCTTGGTTATTTAGTAATGTACTGTTTAGCCTCCATGTGTTTGTGTATTTTACATTTTTTCCCTGTAAGTTATTTCTAATCTCATAGTGTTGTGTTCAGAAAAGATGCTTGATATGATTTCAATTTTCTTAAATTTACCGAGGCTTGGTTTGTGACACAAGATCTGTTCTTTCCTGGAGAATGTTCTATGTGTGCTTGAGAAGAAAGTGTAATCTGCTGTTTTCAGATGGAATGTCCTATAAAAATCAATTAAATCTATCTGGTCTATTGTGTCAATTAAAGCTTGTGTTTCCTTATTTATTTTAATTTTGGATGATCTGTCCATTGTTATAAGTGAAGTGTTAAAGTCCACCACTATTATTGTGTTACTGTCGTTTTCCTCTTTTATAGCTGTTAGCATTTGCCTTATGTATTGAGGTGCTTCTATGTTGGGTGCATATATATTTATAATTGTTATATCTTCTTCTTGGATTGATCCCTTGATCACTGTGCAGTGTCCTTTTTTGTCTCTTGTAATAGTCTTTACTTCAAAGTCTATTTTGTCTGATATGAGTTTGCTACTCCAGCTTTCTTTTGATTTCCATTTGCATGGAATATCTTTTTCCATCCCCTCACTTTCAGTCTGTATGTGTCCTTAGGTCTGAAGTGGGTCTCTTGTAGACAGCATATATACAGGTGTTGTTTCTGTATCCATTCAGCCCGTCTGTCTTTTGGTTGGAGCATTTAATCCATCTACATTTAAGGTAATTATCAATATGTATGTTCCTATGACCATTTTCTTAATTGTTTTGGGTTTGTTTTTGTAGGTCCTTTTCTTCTCTTGTGTTTCCCACTTAGAGAAATTCCTTTAGCATTTGTTGTACAGCTGGTTTGTGGTGCTGAATTCTCTTCACTTTTGCTTGTCTGTAAAGCTTTTGATTTCTCTGTCGAATTTGAATGAGGTCCTTGCCAGGTAGAGTAATCTTGGTTGTAGCTTCCTCCCTTTCATCACTTTAAATATATCATGCCACTCCCTTGTGGCTTGTAAAGTTTCTGCAGAGAAATCAGCTGTTAACTATGGGAGTTCCCCTGTATGTTATTTGTCATTTTCACTTGTTGCTTTTAAAAATTTTTCTTTGTCTTTAATTTTTGTCAATTTGATTACTGTCTTGGCGTGTTTCTCCTTGGGTTTATCCTTCCTGGGACTCTCTGCACTTCCTGGACTTGGGTGGCTATTTCCTTTCCCATGTTTGGGAAATTTTTGACTATAATCTCTTCAAATATTTTCTCAGATCCTTTCTCTCTCTCTTCTCCTTCTGGGACCCCTATAATGTGAACTTTGGTGCATTTAATGTTGTCCCAGAGGTCTCTTAGGATGTCTTCATTTCTTTTCATTCTTTTTTCTTTATTATGTTCTACAGCAGTGAATTCCACCCTTCTGTCTTCCAGGTTACTTATCCTTTCTTCTGCCTTAATTATTCTGCTTTTGTTTCCTCCTAGTGCATTTTTCATTTCAGTTATTGTATTGTTCATCTCTGTTTGTTTGTTCTTCAATTCTTCTAGGTGTTTGTCCTTTAACTCTTCTAGGTCTTTGTTAAAATTTTCTTGCATCTTCTCGATCTTTGCCTACATTCTTTTTCTGGGGTCCTGGATCAACTTCGCTATCATTATTCTGAGTTTTTTTTTTCTGGAAGGTTGCCTATCTCTACCTAATTTAGTTGTTTTTCTTGGGTTTTATCTTGTTTCTTCATCTGGTGTATAGTCCTCTGCCTTTTCATTTTTGCCTATCTTTCTGTGAATGTGATTTTCATTCCACAAGCCTCAGGGTTGTATTTTTTCTTGATTCTGCTGTCTGCCCTGTGGTGGATGAGGCTATCTAAGAGACTTGTGCAAGCTTCCTGATGGGAGGGACTGGTGGTGGGTAGAACTGGTTGTTGCTTTGGTGGGAAGAGCTCAGTAAAACTTTAATCTGCTTGTCTGCTGATGGGTGAGGCTGAGTTCACCCCTTGTTGGTTGTTTGGACTGAGGTGACCCAGCACTGGAGGCTACTGGCTCTTTGGTGTGGCTAATGGCAGACTCTGGGAAGGCTCATGTGAAGGAGTTCTTCCCCGAACTTCTGCTGCCAGTGTCATTGTCCCTGTGGTGAGCCTCAACTTCCCCCTGCCTCTGCAGAAGACCCTCCAACACTAGCAGGTAGGTCTGGTTCAGTCTCCTATGGGGTCACTGCTCCTTTCCCTGGGTCCCAATGCATACACTACTTTGTGTGTGCCCTCCAAGAGTGGAGTCTCTGTTTCCCCCTGTCCTGTCGAAGTCCTGCAATCAAATCCCGCTAGCTTTCACATCTGATTCTCTGGGAATTCCTCCTCCGTTTGCTGGACCCCAAGTTGGGAAGCCTGACTTGGGGCTCAGAACCTTCACTCCAGTGGGTGGAGTTCTGTGGTATAATTTTTCTCCAGTTTGTAAGTCACCCACCCAGCAGTTATGGGATTTGATTTTATTGTGATTGCACCCCTCCTACCATCTCATTGTGGCTTCTCCTTTGTCTTTGGATGTGGGGTATCTTTTTCAGTGAGTTACCTTGTCTTCCTGTCAATGCTTGTTCAGCAGTTATTTGTTATTCTGGTGTTCTTGCAAGAAAGAGTGAGCTCATGTCTTCTACTCCGCCATCTTGAATCAAACTCCAGTTTTTTTTGTTTTTTTTTTTAACCTCAAATCCCAAACTCTATTTAACCAACAGGAATTATTTTTCAAGTAGTGCATTAGACAGACGTTAGAAATAAGACTCTATGTTTTCTTGATGGAAAAAGAGAGCACATGCTTTTAGTAGCTGCATTCTTTTGATATTATATGCTAACCATGTCATAAAGAAACAAGTTCAAGAAATTCATATCAAGCATGACAGAATGAATCAGACACACATACAGATTTATGAGTTTGAAACACATGGTCTCAACACCCTGTGAACTGAGTCCTAGATAAAGAAATGTCCTGTTTTAAAACCAAGGGAAATGAGTCATTATAGATTAAATCAGTAAAATAAATTTACTGGCTATAAAGCCACTACATTTTTTAAAGAAAATAATGAGCGTAGTTAAGATATACATTACATTTTCAAGTGATCAAGGAGAAGCACTGATTTGCTCTACAAATGGCCATTCACTGTACCATAGGCAGGATAGCAAGAAAAATATCTGATAGTTTGTTCTGATTCCAGGTTGTTCCTTTGAATACATTTTTCAAAGAAAGAAATAAACCATTGCATAAAAATCCTTAATATGTTAATAGTTCAGCTGTAATTTTTTACTACACATACACATACACACATGTGTAACAGGCAGATGCTTCAAAAATATGATTATATATTTTGCACTAATGGCTGGATGATCATTAGTTAACTCGAACAAGTTTTAATTATTCAGGAGCAGTGCAATAATTAGAAAAGTTTTAGAATATTTTACTTATGCTTCAGTGTTCATTTTCAAAATTCAGCAAGATTTGGAAGAGTGAAATTAGTCTCAAAATAAAAATAATACAATTTAGTATGCTTGGAACTCTTCAATTAAAAATTGAGTATTTTACAATCATTATATTCTTTGACTTTATCTCTTCATATATATATATATGATATGCTCAGAAAAGACAGAGTAGAATTTAAACAAATGGGTCTATTTTGCCTAAATATGTATTTTATCTCTTGTGAATTACTAATAGACCACAGATTTTTTCACATACAAGCCCTGATTCAGTTGCATAATGTAATTTAGTAAGAGATTCTCTATTTATTGTTCACAGGCTACTAAATCTCAATACCTAAACACCATTAAGCTCAGACTCATTCCTGTAAGGATTAAAGGTTAAATATGCAGGGCACACCACACAGGTTCAGCTCATTAGGGCTGGCAATGCAGCAAAGGTAACAAAGACTTATAGCCAAAGAATGTCTGGTGCTTTTGGCCAGTTTACAGACTTTCGTTTCCAAGGCTGAGAATCTGGTGTGATGAATACATTTGGAAAAAAACAATACATCACCTATGCCTGGCACTGAAAACAAAGTCTGTATGTTAAAGTTTAAAACTAACTTTTTGAAGTTTTATAAAATAATAGTAGCTTCAAACTTATTGACATTATAAAACTATAGGCATCTTAAAACTTTGAATTTGTCTACAATTGTTTTTTGTGTTGTTTTCAAGAGTAGTAATATATGTTTTTCCCAGGTTGTAGAACAGAAAACAGCAGATAGGATCTCTAAATAAAGAGTGGGATGAGCTCTTGATAGATCTGTTGGTGGGGGAAGGGACAATTCAGCCTTGCACATTTACACAAATTTCCTTAAACTTCCCAACCTAACACAGCAGAATACGAAGTAGCCTTGGAAAATGGGTTTCAAATTAAGGAGTCACAAGAGCAAGTTTTTTAAAAAGGTTAGAAATTATTATTTCCAAAGCTTGATTAACAACTCAATTCATATCTGTTTACTTCATGCAGTCTAGATTGTTCAGACACATTTTATAAAGTAAGCTTGCAAAATTTAAATTATTGTAGAAACTCAGATGAGAAGGAACATTTCTGGGGTGTAACTTGATGGAGGATGATGTAAGATTGTTGCCCAGGAGTAGACTAAGAAGAGAAAAGGACATGGAGATATGGAAGGTGGGATGCCAAGGGAGCAGGTAACTCCATATATTTGCCCTTAATTCCCCTTCTCTGTCACTGACCAAAGGGATCTAATTTGAAGTCATTCAGTTGAATTCAGCATCTAGTATGCAGGTGACAAAGATGAAAGAGATAACTTCTCCTTAAGCAGGGCAGAAAAGTTCAAAGATAAATTCACTAGCTCTTGTACATATGTCTTTGACTTGATAATAAAATACATTAAGGTGGTCTATTTTACATTTTATTTTAAAGGTTGCCCTTATTCATTTATTTCTCCTATTACACCTATGTAATAATGTCTATAGATCATATGTATCTGAAAGTCAAATTTATAAAACGTACTTGATATGTAATTACTGCTGCAAATCAACACATTTTTTGATCAAATGAAGTTAGTTAGATTTCTGCTACTGATATTTTGTAAATGATATGAAAATGAATTCTTATTGTCTTATTTTTACCAAATAAAAAATTTAAATGTTTTCAAACATTGCTGTCTCACTAATATGTTTTCTTTTTGATGTTACATTTGTTTTCCAATTTTGAAGCATATTTTCAGTTTGGCAATAGACACAATAAATATTTCACATTCTGTTATTTGATTGGAAAGAAAAATAAATAATATTTTGTCTTTGAATACAGAATGTGTGTACCTTGTTTCAAATGAAAATAAGCCACTTATTATCATAAAACAGCATGGCCTGAAAGGATTTCATGGCTACAGTGCTCAGTGGGAATATAACATCTAAAAATGTATTAATCTTCTGAAATGTGAACAGTTGCACCTTTGTATTTTCTCCTTAAAATATGGGTTACATTTTTCCATGTACCACCTTATCTTTTAAAAAAATATTAACAGCTTGCCTCTTCATACCAATGCCCAGTTACAAATTCCAAATGTTTTGTCACATTTCTTGTGAGCAATACCATCTGCCAGAGGTGGCATTTCATGGCTGTTTACCCTGACTCCCTCCAAGAATTCATCTTCTACTATCTAATTCTGCCTGAATAAAGGGGATTAAGACTCTGATGCAAAAGAGACTATTGATAATTTGATATAATTGGGAAGAAATGAAGATAAATGAGGTTTAGGATGGAGAGGCAATTAGTTGAGCTGCCTGTACAGCTGTGTTCTCGGCCTAGCTCCCCTGGCCTTTTCTTCAGTGAGGTATGTGCAAATTAACTATAATGACAAATACACACTTCCCAAAGCTCTCGTACTTTGTAAAACTTGAGAATTCACTTTTTGCTTCTGATAACTGAGTTGGTTGTTTGGTAAAGTTGTTTTAACATGGTCTCCTAATGTCCTTATCACACAGGACTACTGTACCTGCTATATTTTAGGAATAATGCCCCCCCATACACACACACCCCATATTTTGCTTTCAGTTGATGTCAAACTACTATTTACAACCTGAGTATGTTGAAGACCCAAAGCCTATTTTAACTTAATTGTTGGCCAATATTTAGGACAGATTGGCAATGTTTTCATTTTTACATGATTAAAAGGCAAGAGGACTCTTTAGTCAATGGAAAGAAGCTTCTCTTTTAATTTTAGGAAAATAGTCAGAAAATAGCATTCTTTTTGATAGTTTTCAATGAAATGGCAGAGCTAGCTTTTCAAAGAAGCTTTAAGGGATCTTTAGAGATTGGCAAAACCAATAGTTTCAAGGATAAAATTTACATATTCTTATTAAAATTTTTATTGTCATTATTATTATGCTTCCTAAATGAAAATGGCAACTCAGGAAAAAGTTATCTGTTAAAATGTTTAGGAACTAATTAACCTAATTCTAAGATCCTTTTTTCTAATCACAAAAATGGTTATGCAGGGTATTTAGTTAAGGATGCTATCATAGGAACTAAATATTTTGAGGTCCAGTATTTCTATTGGTAGGCTTTCCTCTATTTTGTCTTTGAAATTATTCTTATTATTCCTTGTATTAAATGAGAATCATATCACTGTGTTCCTCTCTGTTGTTACTCCTTGTGAGAAAATGACAACTCTACACTAATAAATTTAGAATATGTAACTGTACTAATAAAGTGTGGGGTGATGGATGTCTTTCCCAATTCTATGAAAAGAAATGTATAAAGGTAAACACTTTTTCAATTTTTTATTTATTTTACTTACATAAGAAACTAACCTAAAATTATTTATTTTAAAACAAACATTATAGTCATTACAAATGCTTATCTACTCAGACGAATATGTCCATTAGGATGTCTCTTTATGATTATATCCTTATTTCTTGAATATAGCCAAGTTAACCTTTTATTAATTTTTATCTGATCTTTCCACTATGGTATCCAAAAGCTACATGTTGCTATCTAAGTTATTAAAATAAATTAAATTAATAATTCAATGCCTCAATCTCACCACATTTCAAGAGCTATAGAGTCATGTGTGTCTAGTGTGGACAACATGTAAACACATTTCCATCATCATAGAAAGTTCTACTGGTCAGTGCTGGCCTATATTTCAGACTTACTACCTCCTTATTAATACAAACTGGTGAGATTCAACTTTAGGCAAAACTATGAATTTAAGAACAGATAAATCAAATACAGGGTCTTCAATTTACAAAAGGATTCAGAATTCTTTTAATTTAATTTCCTCAGTAGGAGGGCAAGAAACTCCAATTTAAATAGACTCAGATGATAAACAATTAGAAACACATTATGATAAGTTTACAAAGCACCAGTGTCTTTCTTTTTTTTTTTTTAACCTCTTTATTGGAGTATAATTGCTTTACAATGGTGTGTTAGTTTCTGCTTTATAACAAAGTGAATAAGCCATATATATATATATATATATATATATATATATATATATATATATATCCCAATATCTCCTCCCTCTTGCATCTCCCTCCCACCCTCCCTATCACACCCCTCTAGGTGGTCACAAAGCACCAAGTTGATCTCCCTGTGCTATGTGGCTGCTTCCCACTAGCTATCTATTTTACATTTGGTAGTGTATATATGTCCATGCCACTCTCTCACTTTGTCCCAGCTTACCCTTCCCCCTCCCCGTGTCCTCCAGTCCATTCGCTACGTCTGCGTCTTTATTCTTGTCCTGCCCCTAGGTTCTTCAGAACCTTTTTTGTTTTTAGATTCCATATATATGTGTTAGCATATGGCACTTCCTTTTCTCTTTCTGACTTACTTCACTCTGTATGACAAACTCTAGGTCCATCCACCTCACTACAAATAAAATTTAATTTCTTTTTATGGCTGAGTAATATTCCATTGTATACATGTGTCACATCTTCTTTATCCATTCATTTGTCAATGGACACTTAGGTTGCTTCCACCTCCTGGCTATAGTAAATAGAGCTGCAATGAACATTGTGGTGCATGCCTCTTTTTGAATTATGGTTTTCTCAGGGTATATGCCCAGTAGTGGGATTGCTGGATCGTACGGTAGTTCTACTTTTAGTTTTCTAAGGAACCTCCATACTGTTCTCCATAGTGGCGGTATCAATTTACATTCCCACCAACAGTGTAAGAGTGTTCTCTTTTCTCCACACCCTCTCCAGAATTTATTGTTTGTAGATTTTTTGATGATGGCCATTCTGATTAGTGTGAGGTGATACCTCATTGTTGTTTTGATTTACATTTCTCTAATGATTAGCGATGTTGAGCATCCTTTCATGTGTTTGTTGGCAATGTGCATATCTTCATTGGAGAAATGTCTATTTAGGTCTTCTGCCCATGTTTGGATTGGGTTGTTTGTTTGATACTGAGCTACATGAGCTGCTTGTAAATTTTGGAGATTAATCCTTTATCAGTTGTTTCATTTGCAAATATTTTCTACCATTCTGAGGGTTGTGTTTTCCTCTTGTTTATGGTTTCCTTTGCTGTGCAAAAGTTTTTAAGTTTCATTAGGTCCCATTTGTTTATTTTTGTTTTTATTTCCATTTCTTGAGGATGTGGATCAAAAAGGACCTTGCTGTGATGTATGTCATAGAGTGTTCTGTCTATGTTTTCCTCTAAGAGTTTGATAGTCTTTTTAAGACTCTGAAAAACTTTAGCAAGACTATTTAGCTAAATCAGTGCCATCTTACTCACAATGCCCCCTAAACGAATCCAGTAGCCAACATATGGAGTGTGAAAATGACAAAGCATCAGAAAGAAGTCTTTAGTTATCAATTCTATGAGAAGATGACTGTGATAACAAAGAAATAATGTGCTACAATTTCTAGGAACAGTTTTGGAAATTAATACTCTGCTTCGCTGGTCTGAATTCTCAGACCACACACATACTTGAACTTATCACATTAGTTCAGTAGTTCATCATGCTATTTTAGTGTATGCAGCAGTATAATTCTAAAGAAAATGAGAGCAGATTAATATTTTCATCAGGAGTTATTTTTCATTGAGATATTTCTTTTATAAGAAATTACTGCACATTGTAAAGTTTGCTCCTTTCCAATGGGACTGATGCTGTGTTTATAATATAAATAAGAGACTAATATACAATGTATACCACTTTAATTTATAAGCAGTTTTTCTGAAAATATGTCCTTATATAATTTTTATATTTTTAACTTACCAAGACTCCTAATTTGCGAACTATAACACCTAGTTTTATTGTTAAGTTTTTCAATATCAATTATTATGATTGTGGTTATCACTGATTGGATAGTAGATTCATAGAATATTCCCTTTTTCCAACCTCCAAATGATGATAATACTCTCACTTATAAGCTAACATCCTCATTCCACCTTCTATGGATTTTGTTTTTTCTTTATATAAAGTAATGGAGTTGATCTGGATGATCTCAAAGGAGCATTCCAGCTCTGGCATTCTATGATTCTGTAAGTTGTTCCTATAAATAAATATTTCCTTTAAAGTAAGCAGTTTAAAAAAAATGAGGAGTTAAACACAAAATATTGGAAATGCTTACTGTTGGTGGAGAGGCAGAAGGATGGGAAAAGAGATGGGCACATAAATAAATGCAAGTTTTGTATGTTTTAATTCTTGAGTTGCCTGGTGGGTTCACTGATATTTATATTATTATACTTTATAATTTACATATATGCTACATATTTGTTTTCTGTATTTCAACTCTTCTTTAAAAATAATAAAGGGAGGGGCTTCCCTGGTGGCGCAGTTGTTGGGAGTCCGCCTGCCGTTGCGGGGGACGCGGGTTCGTGCCCCGGTCCAGGAGGATCCCGCATGCCGTGGAGCAGCTGGGCCTGTGGACCATGGCCGCTGGGCCTGCGTGTCCAGAGCTTGTGCTCCGCAGCGGGAGAGGCCGCAGCAGTGAGAAGGCCGCGTACCGCAAAACATAAAAAAATAATAAAATAATAATAATAATAAAGGGAAAAATACACACAATGACCTCTGGTTACTCTATTTGGTTCTAAGACTCAAATTATTTAATGTTAGGATGTGCTACATGAACTTTAGGGCAAGACTTCTTTTAACCAAATACTAATGGGAGAGGAGTAGATGTATCCAGGTTTCACAAAGTGAACAAAACTAGCTTAAAATACCTGTCATTTTCTTATGAGGTAGAAATCTTGTATTTTTATCAATTATCAAATAAGACAAGCCAAAATGCAGAAGAGTGACTGATTTTTAATTTGTGCAATGTCATTACTAAGCCAGAGAAGATAAACACTGAAAACCCAAAAGATTTCTATCCACAATGACGTTACTTAACCTTAATAAGTACAACATCGTAATGAGTGGGTCCTGATTTATATCAAATGTGACGCTATTCTGCACTTTGGACCATTCAGCTGTAAAAGATCAAAACCAACTGTATGTGTACACCAATAAAAATCAATTCAAGATAGAACAAGCTTGACACTGGGGCCACAGCCTTCTTTGCTGGTAGAACACTTGGACACTTATGGTTTCTAAATTTCCAGTCACATATTTCCTGAACCCTGTGGCTAATAAAGTCCAATAAATTGTGAATTCCAAAGTTGTCAAATGTGAGATTGTGGCTAGGTAGAGGCAAATGGTTTCTCTTTTGAGAGTCTGTGAAGGTGACTTCTAAATAAGAGTAATAAAGGATGCCCTCTGAATACACATGTAAAAATGAACCAATGATGAATTTTGGCTCTATCTGAGAGAGCAAAGAAAAGAGCAGAGGTTTGCAAAATGTCTTCAGAGTTCTGAGGAATTATGTAGGGAACAAAATTATCCAAAAATTATCCTCTATAACACTTTTGGTGTCAAGGTTAATGAGCTAGAACTAGTCAAATTATTATTAATAAATTAATGCCTTTAAAATTTAATAAATTAATGATAGTAAAATGCATGGATTTTAACAAGCTAATGTGGAATATAGTTAATCCTACTTGAATTAGAAGGTATTACATATATACAGTTAAGATGACTGAGAATTGTAGTGCTAGAGAATAATTATATTTATTATTTTTTTTAATTTCATCTATTTTCTACTCATATAGTAGATATGACATACAGAGTTTTTTGTCACTGTACCAAATGAAATTCAATTGTTATGCTGCTAAAACAAAGGAAACAATTCAATCAAATGAATACACATTAAAAATTTGGATTGTGAGGCCATTACTATTGTCATCTTTAGTATATCTTATTGAAAACACTCCTCCCGCATTGATTTCTGTCACCAGAAAGTCTATCTGCACCAAATAGCTAGGTAGCAGTAACTCCTCAGAAAAGACAACTGAGACACAATAAGGGGTGAATTAAAATATACTGGCTAGTTTGGTAACTACAGCAGTGCCCATACCCTATTCCTTCATGTTAAAAGTAAAATGAGCAACAAAAAATTCTCATTTGTACTTATAGTAACAGTATATTTCAACTGGAAGGAACTTTTTTTTTTTTTTTTTTTTGCGGTACGCGGGCCTCTTGGAAATGCTTACTGTTGTGGCCTCTCCCGTTGCGGAGCACAGGCTCCGGACGTGCAGGCTCAGCGGCCATGGCTCACGGGCCCAGCCGCTCTGCGGCATGTGGGATCCTCCCGGACCGGGGCATGAACCCGCGTCCCCTGCATTGACAGGCAGCTTCTCAACCACTGTGCCACTAGGGAAGCCCCTGGAAGGAACTTTTAAAATGATCATTTTTAGATGGGAGAAACAGAGATTCACACAGAGGTAGATCAAGATCTCACTGTCACTTAGTGGCTGGACCATTAATTTACTGCTAAAACCTGTTTCTGTTCATCAGTCAAAAAATATAAGGCAGAAGTGTACTCTGCACAAGGATGCAGGGTCAGAATAGGTATCGAGCTTAAGTGGGGAACTAGGGTAGATTTCACAGGGGATATGAAGGTGATATCTCTCCTCTGGGAGAAAAACAATCTCCATTCTTAAAGTAAGTAAATAATTACCCCTCACATATGTTTGACAATTAGAATCTATAAAAGTATATTTCACATGCATAATTTCATTTGATTTTCACATGAACTCGTGAGAAAATGGATATGAAACAGCTTTGAAATAAAAGTTCTATATAACCTATATAACTACAAAATATTACTGCAGTTATACAGAAAAGCATTCTATCCACTTTTCCTCCCACATTTATTTCCCAGAATTACCTTAAAAATTAAGAAAAAGATAGTCACGAGGCCTAATTCATTCAAATGAACTGTCTGTATACACTATCCAAGTTTATGAGATAGTCATCACACATCCTGGGAGTTTGTAATAACAACACTTAGCATTTATAAAGTACTTGTAGTTTTTGAAAGCACTTTCAAAGCCATTATTTCATTTTATCTTCACAACTGTTCTATGAGTATCTCTAGGGAACAGACTCTTCCTTTCCTTACCATCAATGTCACAGAGTAGGCAATCAATAAATACTTATTGAATGAATACATGAATTAAAGGAAAGAAGAATAGACAGATTGTGTGAAAATAAATAAAGGAAACCTCATTTAAAATGGAGTCAGAAAGCCCTGAAGGCGGAGCTTTCAGGCACCACCACTCAGACCCCACCAGGAGGAAAGAATTTCTCCTTGCCCGGCAACAGCCCAGACAATTAGAATCTATTGCCACCCTCTTAGAAATAGCCACTCCCAACTTACTCTTTTCCTCTATAAAAGCAAGTCCCTTCCTCTGTTCTTCGGAATTCCCTATGGTTGGCCATAGTTTGCTTGTCCCAAATTACAATTCTCTGCTATTCTTGAATAAACACATTTTGCTGGTAAAGAACTGGCCCTTTTGTTTTTTAAGGTCAACAATTGTGTGGATGTGTAAATGAATAAAAAAAGAAGCAGTTTGTTATTTATTTTTATGGTATTTCTTGGCAATGTATCTATAATCTGTCTCTCCAATTCTACATATGTAATGATGTTTCAGATGGTTAAGTATACAATCTTGCCTGTATTCTTCTTTAACATTATAGTTTGAGAACTATTTCCTTTCTGACTTATATTGCATTCCTATCTTTAAGAATATCCTAATTCAGTATACTTTGTGTAACTGAATTCAACTCAGACATGAGATTCTCTAAATGCTTCCATAAACGGGTGAAAAATGTAGATATGCCTACACTTGCTTTTGTTTTTTCTCTTTGCTTATTTTACTGACCATTCTAATCCAGTATTCCTGGATTTATTTTATTTGAGCCTCTTTTATATTCAATATCATGACTTTTCACAGATTTCCAATGACTCCATTTCCACCATCACTTGACTTTTGCTTTTGGGATAGCTAGGTTCCACTGGTTTGGTTTATGTTGTTCCAACTCTGTCTAGCTTTATGTCTACTGGCCAACACCCACCACTGCCCTCTTCCATTTACTCTGACACATGCTATCAAAACTATCAGGAACAGGTCAAAATATATTAAAATTTAGTGCTCTCAGTGGTTTGAATTTTTTCCAAATTCTTTATGATCACCTTTTTATGTTACCTTCCATGCTTAATACCTAAATTTTCCTGTACTAATGCTCCCATCACTAAGACAACTTATCTTTCAAATTGGAAGTGATTCAAAATAATCCATTGATAAGTACTTTGTAACTGACTTTGTTTGTGGTAGTAAATCACGGCAACAAATTCAACATTTTCCTTTGAAGTTTTTAAGTTGAAACTTATAATTGTTCATTATAACTATTTTACTTTTAGGTATACTTTTCTGTAGGCTGCTTAGAAGGTGAAATAATGTTAGTCATAACATTTTCATTTATATATTTATTTTGGACTTTGCAGGGAAATGCAATTTTTTGTGTTTTTTGACAAAAGTATCTTTGTCAATGATGAAGACAGAGCTAGAATGACAATATAGTGTAGTAATCCATAGGACTCCAGTGTAATGTATAGAATAAGATGCACACTACATAATCCGCATTCAGTAAATATTTATTGAGTACCTACTACATGCTAGGAACATCTGTTAAAGTTGATAATTGATCCATCCTTTATGTATTTATCATACCAACTTTATATTAAGATATTATTCTAAGCTAATGAATATAAACAGGAAAATGAGACATTTACTGTATTGCTGCATAAGTGTAAAGAGTTTTCTAGTATTTCATAATAAAGCACTAGAATTCCTACAGTTAATTTGTACTTTTGAACTCAAACAGGTCATTTTATTAGCCCTTATAGCTAACTGATTACATGTACAAATAACAAAGAAACTGATATTTTTAAATTAGGAAAAGAAAATCTAATGAAAACCTTCAATACAAATATGTTGGTGTTTGCAATAAACTGCAACAGGAGAAGTAAAGTGCACGTCTTTTTTTTAATCTTAAAGAACAAGGATTTTATAATTGTTGCTTTGTCATTGATATGATCTTTGATTCCTTTTGCAAGGAGAGGGTAGGGAACCCAGTGGTGGTCCTACGTTTCATGAAAAAAATATGCTAGTTAACACAGCACATAAAATATTCTGTTTACCATCAGCAAATTGAAATCCACTCCATTGCTCTAAAATGTGAGCAGAGTTACGAACCCAAGGTTTGGGAAACTTTTCTAATTACATTGTGTTCTTATCCATCATGGAGTCACCAAAATCTATTAACCTGTATATTGATGGAACCATATGTGTTCTCGATTTACTTTCTTCACAGTGAGTAATTTTGTCATGGAAGAATGTTGGCTTTGGAGTTAAAAGTAATGTAATTGAACACATACTATCTGTTTGAACTTAGCCAAATCTTTGAGACTTTGGGGACTTTGGTTTCTTCAACTACCAAAAAGGATAATGATAATACCTGTTCTGCTTACTTTACAGGAGTTTTGCGATAACCAAAGGAAATAAATAGATATGAAAATCACTTTGTAAAGTAAATCGTTAAAAAGTTTGAGCTTCTGAGGAAATGATTCACAATATTTTTTCTCTTTTGACAAGTCTTAGATCTACTAAGAAGACTCCAACACGTGAATTAGAAAGCAAAGGAATGCAGTAACATCTCAATTGATGAACATATACTATTAAGTACATACTAATCAAAATCTCCAAGAAAATGTTCAAACGTTCTTACTATTATAAATGGCAATAGCATTGCCATTTGGCAATGGCCAATGGCAAACACATGCCAATAGCATGTGTTTGAAGAGAAGATGAAACCTATCCATAACACAACTAATTTCTTTGTAAGTATTTTTGTGGCTCCTGCAGTCCATTAGCATTAAATGTAAAAACATCTAATATCTACAAACATTACTAAATCTTCAGTGACCTGAATGATTTGTGATGGTAGCATTTACTGACAATGAAGAACATGATGTACAGAACAGCTGTTGCTTTCAGTCTGCCCACTCTTTAAATTCTTTGTTTAAATATAAAATTTGTTCTTTAAAAGATGATATTAATTATTTTGTATAATCATCCTAACATATAATACATGCTTCAATGATATGATCTCTGTCACTTAATTAAACTTCTCTACCTAGTCTTTGCAATAACGTTCAAAGATCATTATCAGGAACAAAACAACAAATCTAAAATCCTTGTTTCCTAAAATTAAAAACAAGGTATGTACCCTTTCCCTCCCTCACTACAATATATTGAAAGTAACATGAAAATATTTGGATTGGAAGGTTTTATTAGACCTTATTTTCCTCTTTTTTAAAATCAATTTCTTTGTTCCTTGCACATATCTCCTGTCAATAAAATGAACAATTATATAGATTTAGGAGGATAGTGGTCTCAGTGTAGCATCTCTCATATTATTATTCCACTATCATCTGTTACAAAGTAAGACCAATTCCCACATCTAATTACAAACAGGATTTCAGAGTCATTAAACAAAATACATTTCCATTAGTGCTGCTGTAAGAAGATAGGGAGAAAAATGAAGATTAGTTCATGCTACAACTGTTTTTTAAGCTTTGAAGATTTCGACCTCTGTACTCAGAGCCCATAAATTTGTAGAAGATCAGCAAGGTGATAGACATGTAAAGTGCTTCATTCTAAACAGTTTAACTGTGCTGCTTACATTTTTATCATTAGTTTTTGTTGCACTGCCTTTAGTTCTTGTAGTAAATATAGCAAGAAACTGAAAGGTTCCTTCCCTGTTACTTGGCAGGTGCCTGGAGGTATTTCCTTGTGTTCTACAAAGACATATTCCTTATACTTCAAAGTAAATTTGGTACAACAAAGCTTACATATGAAAATAGATTATTTGCAAGCAGGTAATTTTGATTCAATGAGACAAAGTTATATTTTCTGCTATTAAAACACAGTGCCAGTTCCTAGAATGCAAGGAAGGTTACAGACTAGATAAATCAAGTAAAGTAGATCATGTAATATGCCTAAATGGCTGAAATACAAAGGTATATATTTTCCTTCAATGAGTGCATGCAGTTCCCATTAACGTTAATGCATCCAGGGAAGACTATACCCTGAAGCACTGCTGAACAGCTGAAGTGTACAATCTATTGTGCTTTATTTAGTTACAACTTTTCCCACAGATAGTCTGTTCAGGTAGTTCAAAGAGAGCTTTAAAGTGTTGCTGTTCATAGTATGTTAAGCCATATAGCTCATGGAAATCAGAATTCTTCTAAACTGAAGGAGATAAATATAATTGACCTGGTCCTACAAGCAAAGGAGTTAGACGGCTTCTCATCTGAGTTTTAACTCTTTCAAGACAGTGACAAACCCAATTCTTCTTCTGGCATATATTATATTAATACTTTTACCCTTTTATTGTGAGGGCAAGGGGATTTGGGCCAGGGCCACTTTCTTTATCATGTACTGTTGAGAAGCAATACACAGCAATTCAGTGTCATCTAATCTGTATGAAGAAGATGTACTCTAGTTACACTAAAATTCTAGGAAAGTAACAGAGGGTTCACAATAAAACCATATCTGCATTATTAGTTTTCTAAAATCTATTTACAGGGAGTCTCTGAACTAAACAGCCACACTTACCTATATATAGAACACTTCTCTTGCCCCCTTCTGAAATTAGAGTGCCGGAAATAATTCTACCCTGTGCACAAAGGTAGAATTACCACAGCTGGAATTATCCTTAAATGTCATCTAGTTCCACTTCCTATTTTTACACATCGAAAAGCACAGGGTCAGATACAGGAAGAGAATTGTTTAAGGTCTCACAGCTACTTCTTGGCAGAATTGGTTCTAGAACCCAGATCTCCTAACATTTAATGATCTGCTGGCTTTGTCTGCAACTTTACAACTTAACCTCAAGTGCACTCTCTTATTTTTCCTCATTTCCAAACCATCCTGGCAGTTCTTGTTTCTTGCTTGAGGGCAGGGCTTCAGTTTGATCAGATATAATCCAGTTATCTTCAATCAACACAACTATTTCATAAAATGCAGTATGTACCAAATATATTTTGAAAAATAACTGTAACAGATAATGATACCAAAGTGGGAAATAATCAGAAATAGTCAGGAAGACTTTGCATAGGAGGAACATCTCTCTCTCCGTCTTCTCTTTTCTCTTTCTTTCTTTCACACACACCTCCAGAAACATTACTGCAGGATATGAAATGCTCTTATTAATGTAGATGGCCATTAATTCAAAAGGTAGACACAGCTCAGAAGGAGGGTAAAAAGAGGTTGGTGAAGAGGAAAAGGAGAGTTAGAAAACATCAACAAGAGACAAAGAAGCTAGATAAAGTGGTAATTTAGACCTCAGATCATTCCACAGGTAGACTGAAAATATTAATTTAGCTCCCTGAGAATTTCACTTATTGTGATTTAGTCAGTTGAAATAGCAGGTAATGGTAATGATGACGAGTTTTCTGAAAATAAGAAGTATAAATTGATGATCGTCCCAAAGGAGTCTTTGTAACACAAAACCCATAAGAACTTATGAAAAGAAAGTTTAAACATCTATATGGCAAAATATGCACATCTCTCTCCATAGAGAGGCTAGAGATGCAGAAAACAAGGAATAACATGCATTCTATAAATTACTCGTATTCATTATTTCCAGTGGTAATAACATCAAAGGTTTATAATTTTCTACCAAAGTAAGGTGTAGTTTTAAACTGGACCTCATTAGCAATTTAACTTCTACAACCTATCCGGACAGACTTTTCCAAAATATAGATGACACTGAAAATCTTATTTTCCAACTTTATGCCATTACTCTTGGTCAGCTAGTTATGTGATTCTTTCTTCATTGATTATAAATTATCAGCTAATATGGAATAGGAGATTTTATTAAGTGTTTTCTGGCACAGAGACAAATTAAACCCATAAATGCACAGCAACTTACAAAGAAAAGTCTGGATGTAACAGTAGCATAGAAAGCCCACTAGGCTCACTATGTTGAAAACATAAAATCTTGTCTCTATTACCATTAATTTTCTCCTATTGTAAAACTCTGTAACCTTAAAGAAGACACTGGATTTGTTTGTGCCTGTCTTTTATACAATAACAGGAAGAGTACTGGCTTCTTACTTGCCTCACAGGAGTAATGCAAGGGCATGAGGAGGTCAAGAACTATATTTTGCAATATAGTACTAGAAAGATGACACCATTATGTATTTAATAGAATTATTTTAAGTGTTCATATATATAGTATCTATATATTCATTTTATATTAGTAGAGGATAAAACTTTCCATGTTTATAAATGGTATGCTAGTGTGGTTAAAGCATTAAAACAAAGTGTCTCCTGTTTGTTGAAAGGAAAATGGTTAAAATAATACTCTGTCCATGGGATAAATGTGTAAAAATAATACCTACCTTAACAACCCTAAAACACTCCTGGGAAACATGCACAGCATTCATAAAGATGAAAACCAGTCTTTCTTTGGTCTTGTCATCTTTAACACTAAAATAACAGCCTAGATAGTTTGCTTTTTCAGAATAAAAGACCTACCTCTTTTGTCTTTTGAAGCACTTGAAAATTTAGAAGAGAAAAACTCAAAAATGCTGACCGCATAATAGCTGACTATTCATGGTGGGTGTAGACATGAAAGGTTACAATATGGATCTGTGCCTACGCGTTTCTTTCAACTTGAGCAGCATCCTCCTGCTTCTGCTAACTCGGCAATCATACAGCTGACAGATTTCTGGGTTTTCTAAATAATGCATGGGCTTTTATTTTAACATGTCAGTGCAAAAGTATCAATTCTGCCCCGGTGCCGTTTGTGATGTTGATTTGACTTGACAGCATTCCATTAAACCAATGAGTTTTTCCCCTCCTGATGATTCCTTAAATATTCCTCTGAGTGATGTATTTGTTTTTTTTTTAAAACAGATTGTGAAGGATGTTTGCATTTATGAGAAAACTCCATGGCAGGTAGATTTGGAAAAAAGGTACAACAACAATAAAACTTTATAACAGGACACTTCTCCCCATTCTCTGGATTCCTCAAATGTCACCCATCTTATCCTCTCCAAAAAAGGTTCACATTCAAAACATTTGAATTTCATAAGGAAATACCACTGAAATATTTAGTACTGCTTAATATCTCTACTGGGAATACAAAAACACATTTATTAAACCATGCACGTTAACTTCAGAGTCTACACAAGGAAAACAAATGCTTTGTTCCTTGCTCAGTCCTTTATGGGAGCAGGTTTGGTCTCCAGTACAATGCATCGATGCTCCATTGATTATTTCCCAGAAGGATAAAGCAGTCTAAATGCCAGAAAGTTTGAAGGGAAGAGCATTTGTGCTCTATTTTTATAATGAGGTATATATTTTGCACAGAAGCTACTGTCCCATAAAATGCAAACCTTGAACATCTGGAGAAAAAACTTTTGCCTCTTGGTTAAAAATGATTTAGATGCAAATAAGTCCTGGTGGTTTCTAGAGGTTGCTTCACAAATTTCTGCAAGCCATTTAAGATAAATATTAGGATCTTATAATGATCACCTAGAGAAGGTATTTGTAACTATTCATGACCCAGCTAAAGAGGCTTGACAATTTGATTCATATAGAAAAAGAAACGTGGACTGGGAATACATTAGGTAAAGTAGACATGGACTCAGTTTGCATGTGGAGAATAGTCCTTGTGAAGTAACTTTCATTTTTTTGGCAAGAAAGACAAGTTAGGCATTTTCAAATTGAGAAATTTTTAAATTTAGATATACCTTTCCTTAGGAAATATTGTGGGTTCAGAAAAGAATGAGGTGAAATGTGAAAGTGTCAGACTAAGTGTTTGGGGTCCTAACCTTCAGTTCTCTCTTCTGGTTGCACACAACCTCTAGCTGTTAGGCTTTGCCCAGGGAACTCCCTCCTGTCATCAGTAACAGCTCTCAAACTTTCATTCACACTAAGATATAAACAACTGATAAGTGTGAAAATTATAATGCCCTGGGGAGCTTTAAAATGAATTTATAGTTTGTATTAGACAGGTACTAGGAGAGTTGACAATGGCACAAACACTGATGTGATTTCCCAGAGTCCATGAAATCATCTTACTTACAGATCAGACCAGCTCTGATGAAGTGTTTTATATTACTTAATTAATTGAATCTAATTTTGCTAAAGGAAACATGCTCTATGAGAATCCATGCCCAATCAACTTCTCTCAGTAAGTCAGAAACCAAAACTCTCACACATAAGTGAAATAAATATTTCCTACAGTGAGTGCCTACATTAAGTTTCTACACTGATTTTCTACCCTAAGAGCCAGTGGTCTTAATTGAGATTTCTGGAAATGTTCTCCAAATATATTCTTCTTTTACTCCTGAAGATCTACTCATTTTCACTGTGTGCACTAAGATTTGTGTTTTGCTTTGTTTTTCCTTAGTTTTCTATGTTACCACTTAATTATTTGTTAATAAAATTTAAGCAGAAATATACTGAGAGTATTTTAATAATTACTTATGTATAAGCCTTACCCTTTTATCATTAGGATGATACATGTGCTTATATACAGATAAAAATAAATGTATGTGTGATTTTTGGTGTGACAATTCCCTTGAAAGTGCTCTTATTTAACTGTTTTAAGGTTTAAGATTCAGGCCTAATTCTACATGGTAAACTGGGAGAGAAAGGAAAAGTCCTAAGAGGATATAACTCCTTTGAGGACATACCTGAATCCATAAACAATGTATCTTAAGACTTTTCAGCCAGTGACAAACTCTCCAGTATATGAATTTTTCTTGCCTTGTTCATGCTATTTCAGTAGGAAAGTCTTGCACAACCCTCCTTGCTCCCCCAACCCAGAGTCAAATAGGCATGGCTTTATCCTTGCTAGTAGTACTCTTCTCACTCTTTTGACTAACCTTTTCCCCTCTGAACAATCTTACCTCCACCTGTGACCAGTAGCTAAGTTTTAGAATGTCAGTCTAATTCTAGGACGATTTTGTCTATGAAAGCACTGGTTTTGATGACAATACAGCTATAACTATCCCTTTGTGGTATGATTTATTTCTCTGTTGTAAATTTATGTACTAGAAACTTTAGAAAAGTCAAAGGTCAATTCCTCTCTCCCTACATCAACCGAACTATCATATTTCACTTCTTAAATTCTCTTTAAAGTCACAACCTTTGCTCTTCTTAACATTCTTGGGGGCACTGGAGTTACTGCTACTCAGCAGGATCAGCTTCCCTTTAAAACGGGAATTTTAACGTTGGAATGCTATGGAATTTACACAACAAAGACCACAGAATGAAGAGTATCCAAACAAATGTATGATATATTAAAGTAATTTTTGAAACCAATCTGTGGATATATAAACCACAAATTTACTTTAGGAATGTAAAATGTTGCAGCCATTTTGGAAAAGTTTGGGATTTCTTCAAAATGTTAAACATAAAGTTACCATTTGACCCAGCAATTCCACTTCTAGGTATATATGGAAGAAAAATGAAAACATGTGTCCACCTAAAAACTTGCACATCAACATTGATAGCAGATAGAGAATGGACTTGAGGACACGGGGAGGGGGAAGGGTAAGCTGGGTCGAAGTGAGAGAGTGGCATGGACATATATACATTACCAAATGTAAAATAGCTAGCTAGAGGGAAGCAGCCACATAGCACAGGGAGATCAGATCAGATCGGTGCTTTGTGACCACCTAGAGGGGTGGGATAGGGAGGGTGGGAGGGAGACGCAAGAGGGAGGAGATATGGGGATATATGTATATGTATAACAGATTCACTTCGTTATAAAGCAGAAACTAACACACCATTGCAAAGCAATTATACTCCAATAAAGATGTTAAAGAAAAGCAAAGAAAACATTGATACCAGAATTATTTATAATAGTCAAAAAGTGGAAACCACCTAAATGTCCATCAACATATGAACTGTGAAACAAAATGTAGAATATTCATTCATATGATGGAATATTATTCAGGCATTAAAAGGAATGCTAAAGTATGATGAACCTTAAAAACATATCAAGGTAAAGATGTCAGACTTAAGAGATCACATGTTGTATGATTCTATTTATATGAAATATCTAAAATCCATAGAGACAATATAATGCATTAGTAGATTAGTGGTTGCCAGGGGCTGCGAGTAGGAGAAACAGGAGTGACTCTTAATAGCTATAGGGTTTCTTTCAGGGGTGATACAAATTTCTGGAATTAGATAATGGTGATAGTTGCACAAATCTAAACTTACTAAAACAACCGAATTGTATACTTTAAAAGGGTGAATTTTGTGGTATATGAATTATAGTTCAATAAAACTTATAAAAAATCACTTTGTGACAACATGGATGGACCTTGATGGCATTATGCTAAGTGAAATAAGTTAGACAGAGAAAAACAATTATACTATGATCTCACTTATATATGGAACCAAAAAAAAAAAGAAAAAAAGAGCTCATAGATACAGGGAACAGAACAGGTTTGTAGTTGCCAGAGGCAGGGAGGGGTAATGTGCAAAATGGGTGAAGGGAATCAAAAGGTACAAACTTCCAGTTATAAAATAACTAAAGTCATGGGGATGTGATATACAGCATAGTGACTATAGTTAATACTATATTGCATATTTGAAAGTTGCTAAAGAGTATTAAAAGTTCTCAACACACAAAAAAGTTTTGTAACTATGTATGGTGACAGATGTTTACTAGATTTATAATGGTGATCATTTTGCAATATATACAAATATCAAATCATTATGTTACACCTGAAACTAATATAATGTTATATGTCAATTATATCTCAATTAACAAAGGTTAAATAATTATGTTTTCTAGTTCCAAAGTGCAGAAAAGAGTATTTGTGGTTGATAGACTAACATTAATTTGAGCCACAAAATGATAGAAACTTTCTGAACAATTGCTTTCAAAATTGTTTCTGTATAGTAAAAGCTGCTTTTAAAAGACAAAAAATTCACTTTTGGTGCTAGACAATTTTTAAACTTTCCAAAGGAGACACAAGTATTTATTGAACCTCAGTTCAATGCATGCATTTAGGTTCATTGCATACACTGGTCATATTCATACTGAAGAACTGATGATATCCAAGTACCACATAATTATAAAGGATAGAATTTAGAAAAAAAAGTGATTATTTCCGTGTCCCTTACACTAATGTGTTCACTAAATGTGAATATTCATTAAATGTGAGAAAATATTTAATGTGCCCAGTTCTATGTAAAACTTTATGTATATTAAGCTGTCATTTATAAAAGAAATAGGAACAATAATGACAATTTATAATAACTATTATTTTAATTTTGTAGTTACACATATACTTTTAAGAGGTAGATATATGCTGTAAGTCAGCTTTTGAAATCTGGCACTGTAATAAGCAAATTACTATCGAATTTTTTGTCAAGTTCCAATTAATTCACAAATGACCTTTAAAATGATAAAATGTACAACAGTCAGCTATTATAAACTCCATTTATGAACACAATCTCTCAAGCAATATATATAACAAATTATTTACAATAATTTCTCCAAAGGTTTTAGAGAAAACAATTAAAATTCTATTTTTTGGTCCAGTTTAAGAACTATTGCTTACATTTTCCTTTTCTGTTACTTTTCACCTGTTTGCATTTAATCTGTAAGGAAAACATGTGTTTTCTAGATGATACTGCAAATCAATTTGCAAATACCTTGAAGAGAAAAGTATGCTGGGTAAACCCAGCATAGCTTCCTAGAGATCAAGTCTTGTCAGACAAATCTAATCTCCTTCTGTGACAGAATGACAGCCTGAGAGATAGAGGGGAAGCAATAGATGCAATTTATTTTGACTTTATCAAGGTTTTTGAGACCAGACTAAACAATTGGCTCATCAATAAACTGTGAAAATCCAAGCAGGTCATACATCTACATAGAGTTCTCAGGAGGCAGGAGAAGGGCATTCTAAGTGTGGTCACCTCTGGATCAATGTCAGTCCGGGGCTACAATACAAAATATCTCCCAGATTCCCAGGCAAATGTCTGTATCAGTGCCCTGAATATGGACATAGGCATAATTTTGATCAGGCGACACTAGTCCAAAACTTCTGAAGATGAATTCAGAATCTGAAGTGACATCACTAAATGAAGACTCAATATGAAATGAATGATATGGAATGTCAGAGCACTGGATTCTGGAGAGCACCTGTTAAGTAAAAACAATACAAGCAGACTATGGGTGGGTACAAACAGATGATGTTTGAGAATCATAGAAATGAAGATTAGAATTCAAAGGCAATAAATAATATTTCAAACTCCTTCATTATATCTAAGGCCCAAGGAGAGGAAAGGACTCATTCAAAATTACAGGACAAAACTGTACCAGAGCTAGGTATTTAGTATTAATGCACACACAAAAAAGAAATGCTTAAGGAGTATATAACATGTAGGAACCAAGACAGTAGACCCAACACTGGTTAGATTCTTCCTCAGAAGTAGATTTCTGCCCTTTGTCTTAATGATATTCTATATGGGGGCAGGAGGAAGGTGGAAGATTAAGGGAAAAAAACAGAATGATTATAGGTTGGCAAATAAGATCTATAAGGAAATATCACATCATTTCAAATTATTCACTGTAAAGAAGATGAAATGGTTAGGATTAACTTGGAGGTATTTTTATACAAACTGCCTTAGTAACACTGACAAAACAAGTTCTTAATCCACTACGTGAATTATTAAGAGTAGATATCATAATTCTCCAATAGTGAGAGTTGCTTATTCCTGGAATAAATTTGTAGAAGGGTCTTTAAAAATATGAGCTCTCCTTGTTTACATCCTTTTTAAGGGGCCATAGGCATGGAAGAAAGATGGATAGTGTGCTAAAAGTTTAGAGTTCTATGAGAAAAGCCATCTAAAAACAGTTCTTAGTGTCAGGATCTAATGAAAACAAGCATGCCTCACTTGATTATCTAGAAACATCTTGCTCCATATCCAATGAGGTGTTTGGATAAAATAAAGCAAAAAAGGTAACCTTAGGATTTTCTAATTCTACTTTGCAAGTTAATCAACCACATGTACGTTGATTCTTTCCACTATAAACTATATTTTCTAAAGGTAAAATACTTAACATCTGCTCAGAAGCTAAACCAACACAAAAGTCAGAGCAAGCAGGGACTCAGAAGATAAAGATTTACATGAAAATCATCTTGAATTCTCCAGAGGAAGTCACTGTGCAAAATTCCTGAAATAAGCAATGCAGTTTTAAAATACTCCATTTTTTTCTACACGTAAATGGGAAAATCTTGAAATCTTTGTTACAGTAAAAAAAAAAAAAAAAAAAAAGAAGGACCTGCTGCTGTATAACTATATTTCTGATTTGACAGCTACAATTATAATCATTCAAGCATCTATTTCCCACAAACTCTCCACAGCCATAACCTTTAGTGTGATTAATTATAAAGCTCCAGGAGCAATAGTACACAGACTAATTTCCTAAAACAATAAAAGACAGAATTTCTCATTTGGAGCTAAATGAAACACGAACATGTTGTTATTCATGCTGAACTCTTGATGCAGAGTCGTGGTGCAGACATTATAGAAGCTATTAAACAAAACCTTGAATCAAAGAAACTATAGGTCTTCAAAAGAGAAAATGTTGTTCTTGCCTAAGGATCCTCTAACATCTATGTTTACTTTTCCTTTTAAAGTCTAGTGTTATGAACTGTAACTTCATATTATTTTGGCTCTATTATTACAGAATCATCCAAGAATATCAATTTTAACCAAACAGAAGGTGATATAAGAATTCATAGAAGGAAAATTCCTGTTTACTCACATTCAAATATCTCAACTAAATACAGGCTTCCTGTCCTGCTTATTTCAGGATATGTCAATAGATTTGAAAATTACCTTGGGTCATGGAGCACGTGCTCTGTGACTACCCTTGTTGGTTATCTGAAGAACAAAATAGGCAATGGTTGATCCCATACCCTGGAGGAAAATGTTACATTCTGCACATTTTCCTGTTAAGTATGGAAAAGGTGATGTTTCACTCCTTATTTTGATAAAATTTATCATAAACAAAAGTTAAATGACAAGAGTCAAGCATGTAATGGGGGTTGGAATAAAAAGTTATGAGAGGGCTTCCCTGGTGGCTCAGTGGTTGAGATGTCCGCCTGCCGATGCAGGGGACACGGGTTCGTGTCCCGGTCCGGGAAGATCCCACATGCTGCGGAGCAGCTAGGCCCGTGAGCCATGGCCGCTGAGCCTGTGCATCCGGAGCCTGTGCTCCGCAATGGGAGAGGCCACAGCAGTGAGAGGCCCGTGTACCACAAAAAAAAAAAAAAAAAAAAAAAGAAAAGAAAAAGTAAAGTTATGAGAAATGTGCAAACTAAAATATAATTATTTTTTAAATGACAAAATTGTAAACATATTAACACCAATACAAAATTTTCATTGACTATTTGATATATTTTTACAGCTGTCATACTTTCAGGGATTTAGCAACTAGTAACAAGGATGAAATTGAATGGCAATTGTGCCACAATATGATGTTTAAAATAGAGCACGTTCCTTCTGAAATGAAAAGAATTCTCCTCCTTTCTTGAGTTTTCTGATTATATAGATGGTTGTGAAAATGGCTTATGGGAGCTAAACATCTTCCCCTAAGGTAAAATGCTCACACGGCCACAGATAGATGGGATTAAGAGAGATTATTCATTTCTATTTACAATTTTGCCTTATAAAAACAAATGTTGCCCATGAGGGAAAAATTAAAACATTCACTCAGATTGATTTAAGAGCTGAGATATAAATCATTGAGCTATAATTTTTAAAATGATAGAAAATTCTAAATCATTTTTCATCATTTGGAATATTTGTGAGTTTAGCATATTTTAAGCCTTAATTAATTGGACCCAGTTTCAGAACTATAAACACTTCTGTTCTATACCACACTTAATTTATGAGAAAGAAGATAATACAAAGAAAGAAAACCTGTCAGAAATAGAGTCAAAATAGTAATGCCCACAGTAGATCCTGAGGTCAGGTCAAGTCTGACCTTACGGCTGACCATGTAAATAGAACTTCGGTCAGTCTAAATTAGGGACAGTCTCCTTTATCAGCTGCATCTCCATCTCCAGGCTTATTGATTGATTAAGACTCAATATAAAGGAAATAAGTTTTATTATATACCTTAGACTATTCTGGTAAATCAGTTCAAATATCAGAAGCATAATGTTATAGCAAAAAGATCACTGCCAGCTCTTTCATTACCTATCTGTGTGACCACAAATAAGCCAATTTCTCATCCTCCAAGCATCATCTGTAGTATGAGGGGACTGTACTTTATTTCAAGTCACTTAGATCTCTAAAATTTAATTTGAGAAATACTTGCCAATAAAAATGTAAACAACAGGTGCTTTATAGTTAACCTAAGAATGCAATTAATTAAAACTTTCTGGTTATCAAACATAATATTTCCTCAAGCAAAAAGTCAACTCTTACCCAACTCTTAGAGATAAGCCAAGGCTCTGAGAACCACTATTTGAAAATGACTGCCCTGGGGAATCACTCATACAGTCTCCTTAACACATAATTTAAATCTATCCATTTTTCTCATTTTCAATTTGACATCCTTCAAAGAAGAGTTCAAATGTCACATCCTAAGCTTGAATTCCTTCCTGATTCTCTTATTCAGAAGAATTTTCTTCTTTCTCTATATTCTCACAGTTCTTTGTTCCTCTCATTGCTTTTATTACATATCTTCTCAGAGTATGGTCATTTATTCATTGATTCACTTTAATGTTTCTTCTCCTAGATCATAAACATATGAAAGTCAGTAATTTTTGTCTTTTCTCCTCACAGTGTCAATGTATTGCTTTTTTTCATTGTTGGAATATTGTACATTGTGGATGAAAATTGAATTTAGTTAAAAAACTATTCAAGAATTACTATAATCCCTTATGGAGTGGCAATTAATGGTCACTAGCTACATGGCTTATTTTATTCACATACTGGACATTTAAGAATGTCTATCATTTGCTAGTCACTTCAACCATACCACTGGAATTCATAATCACATTAGATCATAATTTAATGCTCAGATTCTAGGTGAATATACAAATTATATAAAACATTCAATATGTTTTTTTCCTCATATGATACCTCACAATTTAATTGAATATTATAACTGCATTAACTGATTTTTCTTTGCCTGATTGGATCTAGTACCTATCTTGTAAATAGAGCCTTTGTATTGCTCCAGTTTTTTTTTTTTTGGTTTGAATATCTGATTTCCCATTAATGCTTGAACCAAAACATTCAGAAAGACCATGTCCATTAACAGTAATCAGACTTAAATGCTGTTAACTGATGTCTTCCTTTTCACTGTCTACCTGCTTCTTTCCTTTCTTGGAATACATTAAAATAAACCAAAGGTTATAACCATGGAAATTTTTCAAAAAGAGAAATCAAGCCCAGCCTTTTACCTCAAACAAGTTAAAGAATACAACCAGTTTAAATCTTGTAATAGGATACCCAAGGGGCATCAAAGATATACTAGTACATGGATTATCAAAAATTTTCATATCTAACATTCTTGATATGAATTTCCATTTGTAAATGATCACTTTGAAACTGAGCTTATTATTTTCCAGTGAACACAGATTTCATTTATCCAAACTTTCTTCCATTTAATGAAGTATAATTGACAAATAAAAATTGTATATATTTAAGATATACACTTGATTTGATATACATATACATTGTGAAATAATCACTATAATCAAGTAAATTAACATATCCATCACCGTGTATAGTTAGGATTTTATTTATTTTTTTCACTTTTTGTGGTGAGAATACCTAGCAAATTTCAAATATACAATTTAGAATTGTTAACTGTAGTCACATAGCTATACATTAGATCTCCAAGTTTTTCATCTTGTAAAACTGAAACTTTGTACACCTTGACCAAGATCTCCCCATTTCCCCCACCCCCAGCCCCTGATAACCATCACTCTACTCTCTTCTTCCATGAGTTAGACTACTTTATAATCCAACGTATGAATGAGATCATGTAGTATTTGTCTTTCTGCATCTGGCTTCTTTCACTCAGCATGTCTTACAGGTTCATCCATGCTTTTGCAAATGGAGGGATTTGTGGTTTTTTTAAAAGGCTGAATAATATTTCATTTTGTATATATATACAAAATTCTTTATCCATTCATCTTTGGAGAGACATTTTAGTTGTTTCCATATCTTGGCTATTGTGAATAATGCTGCAATGAATATGGGAGTGCAGACATCATTTTGAGATCCTGATTTCATTGCCTTTAAAAATATACCCAGAAATGGGATTGCTAGATTATAAACAAGTTCTATTTTTAATTTTTTGAAAAACCTCCATGCCATTTTCTATAATGGTTGTACAAATTTACATTCCAACCAGCAGTGTACAAGGGTTCTCTTCTTTCCACATTCTTGCCAATACATATTATCTTTTTGTCTTTCTGATAGTAGCAATTCTAACAGGTGTGAGGTAATATTTCATGGTTTTGTTTTGCATTTCCATAATGATTACTGAAGTAGAGCATAATTTTAAATACCTGTTGGTCATTTGTATTTCTTTATTAGAGAAGTGCTTATTCACATCCATTGCCCATTATGGGGGAGGGGTGTTATGGCTATTGAATTGTTTGAGGTCCTTATATATTTTGGATTTCAGCCCCCTCATCAGATATATAGTTTGAAAATATTTTCTCCCACTTCATAGACTGGCTTTTCACTCTGTTGACTGCTTCTTTTGCTGTGCAGAAGCTTTTTAGGTTTATGAAATCCCATTTGTCTATTTTTGCTTTTGTTGCTTTTGTTCTTGGTGTCATACTCAAAAAATCATCTCCCAAATCAGCATCACGAAGCACTTTTTCCTATGTTTTCTTCTAGTAGTTTTACTTTTAAAGGTCTTACATTTCAGAGTTTATCCATCTGAAGTTAATTTTTGTATATGGTGCAAGATAAGGATTCAATTTTATTAATTTCATATGGATAACTTCTCCCAACACCATCTATTAAAGACACTATTCATTCCCCATTTGTGTGTTCTTGGCATCTGTGTCACAGATCAGTTGACTATAAATGCATAGATTTATTTCTGGTCTTTCCATTCTTTTCCTTGGTATATGTGTGTGTTTTATGCCATTACTGTGCTGTTTTGATAATTATAGCTTGGCAGTATATTCTGAAATCAGGCAGTGTGGTGTCTCCAGATTTCTTCTTCTTTCCCAAGACCACTTTGGCTATTCAGGGTATTTTGTGGTCCCATAAAAATTTTAGGATTGTTTGTTCTATGTCCATGAAAAATGACATTGGAATTTTCATAAGGATTGCAATTGAATTTGCTGATCACACTGGTTAGTATGAACATTTAAACAATACTAATTCTTCTAATCCATGAACATGGGGTATTTTCCCACTTATCTGTGTCTTTAATTTCTTTCACTGTATTGTAATTTTAAGTGTACAAGTCTTTTACCCTAATCAATAAGTTTATTCCTAAGTATTTAATTTTTTTTTGGCTGCACCGCATGGCATGAGGGATCTTAGTTCCCTGACCAGGGATTGAACCTGTGCCCCCTGCAGTGGAAGCTCAGAGTCTTAACCACTTGACCGCCAGGGAAGTCCTTATTCTTTTTTTTGCTATTGTAAATGATTGTTTCTTTAATTTATTTTTGGATACTTTATTGTGTGTGTATAGAAACACAGCTAATTTTTGTATATCAATTTTTTTCCTTTTTATACTGAATTATAGTTGATTTACAATATTATATTGGTTTCAGACATACAGCTTAGTGATTCAATATTTTCATAGATTATACTTCATTTAAAGTAATTATAAAATACTGACTATATTCCATGCTGTACATTACACACATTGTATCTTATCTATTTTATACATAGTAATTTGTATCTCTTAATCCTATAACCCTATCTTGCCCCTCTCCTTTTCCCATTCCCCACTGGTAACCACTAGCTTGTTCTCTATATCTGTGAGTCTCTTTCTTTTTTGTTGTATTCACTAGTTTTCTGTATTTTTTAGATTCCACATGTAAGTGATATCATATAGTATTTGTCTTTCTCTGTCTGACTTATTAACCTAAGCATAATATTTTCTAGGCCCAAGCATGTTGTTGCATATGACAGAATTTCATTTTTTTTAAAAAAAGTCTGAATAATATTCCTTGTATATGTATCCCACATCTTCTTTATCCATTTATCTGTTGATGGACACCTGGGTTGCTTCCATATACTGGTTATTGTAAATGATGCTACTATGAACATTAGAGTGCACGTATCTTTTTGAATGAGTGTTTTTGTTATCTTCAGATATATACCCAGGAGTGGAATTGCTGGATCATATGGTAGATTTATTTTTAGTTTACTCACAATTTACATTCCCACCAACAGTGTTCAAGGGTTCCATTTTCTCTGCATCCCCACCAATATTTGTTACTTGTGTTCTTTTTCATGATAGCCATTCTAACAGATGTGAGGTAATATCTCACTGTAGTTTTTTTTTTTTTTTCGGTACGCAGGCCTCTCACTGTTGTGGCCTCTCCCATTGCGGAGCACAGGCTCCGGACGTGCAGTCTCAGTGGCCATGGCTCACGGGCCTAGCCACTCTGCAGCATGTGGGATGTTCCCGGACCGGGGCACGAACCCATGTCCCCTGCATCGGCAGGCGAACTCTCAACCACTGCGCCACCAGGGAAGCCCTCACTGTAGTTTTGATTTGCATTTCTCTGACAATTAGTGATGTTGAGCATCTTTTAATGTGCCTGATGGCCATCTGCATGTCTTCTTTGGAAAAATATCTATTCAGGTCTTCTGCTCATTTTTTGATTGGGTTGGATTTTGTTGTTGTTGTTGTTGTTATTGACTTATATGAGCTGTTTATATATATTGGATATTAACCCCATATTAATCATAACATTTGCAGATATTTTCACCCATTCAGTAGGTCGTCTTTTCATTTTGTCAGTTGTTTCCTTTTCAGTGCAGAGGTTTTTAAGTTTAAGTCACATTTGTTTATTTTTGCTTTCATTTCTTTTGCCTTAGGAAACAGATTCAAAATAATATTCCTATAATTTATTTCAAAGTGTGTTTTGACTATATTATTTTCTAGTTTTATGGTTTCAGGTCTTACATTTTGATCTTTAATAAATTGTTTTTTTTTATATAGTGTGAGGAAATGTTCTAATCTCATACCTTTACAAGTAGCTCTCCAGTTTTCTCAGCACCATTTACTGAAGAGATATTCCTTTCTCCATTGTACATTTTTGCCTCCTCTGTCATAGATTAATTGACTATAGGTGTGTGGATTTATTTCTGAGCTCTCTATTCTATCCCATTGATCTATGTGTCTGTTTTTGGTGCCAGAACCATGCTGTTTGTATTACTGTAGCTGTGTAGTATTGTCTGAAGTCAGAGAATGTGATATCTCCAGCTTTGTTATTTTTCTCAAGATTGCTTTGGCAATTAGGAGTCTTTTGTTGTTCCATATAAATTTTAAGATTAGTTGTTCTAGTTCTGTGAAAAATGTCATGGGTATTTTGATAGGGGTTGCATCAAATCTGTAGATTGCTTTGGGTAGTATGAGCATTTTAACAATATTAATTCTTCTAATACAAGAGAATAAGCTATCCTTCTATTTCTTTGTAGCATTTTCAAATTTCTTCATCAATGTACTATAGTTTTCAGAGTATAGGTCTTTCACCTCTTTGGTCAAGTTTATTCCTGGGTATTTTATTCATTTTGTTTTGTTTTGTTTTGTTTTGCAGTATGCGGGCCTCTCACTGTTGTGGCCTCTCCCGTTGTGGAGCACAGGCTCTGGACATGCAGGCTCCAGACATGCAGGCTCAGCGGCCATGGCTCACGGGCCCAGCCACTCCGCGGCATGTGGGATCTTCCTGGACCGGGTCACGAACCCATGTTCCCTGAATCGGCAGGCGGACTCTCAACCACTGTGCCACCAGGGAAGCCCTATTCGTTTTTGATGCAATTTTAAACTGGATTGTTTTCTTGCTTTCTCTTTCTGATAGTTCATTATTAGTGCATAGAAAAGTAACAATTTTCTGTATATTATGTATCCTGCAACTAAAATGAATTCAATTATTAGTTCTACTAGCTTTTTGGTATAGGCTTTAGGGTATTCTGTGTAAAGTATCATGTCATCTGTAAATAGTGACAGTTTTACTTCCATCCTTCTAATTTGGATGAATTTTATTTCTCTTTTTTTTTGCCTGATTGCTGTGGCTAGGACTTATACTACTATGTTAAATAGAAGTGGTGATAGTGGTCATCCTCCTATTTTTCCTGATTTTAGATGAAAAGCTTTCAGCTTTTCACAATTAAATATGATGTTAGCTATGAGTTTTTCATTAATGGCCTTTAATATGTTGAGATATGTCCCCTCTATACCAACTTTATTGAGAGTTTTAATCATGAATGGATGTTGAATATTGCCAAATGCTTTTCTGCATCTGGTGAGATGATCATATGACTTTTAGCCTTCGTTTTGTTAATGTGGTGTATCACATTGATTGATCTGTGGATATTGTACCATGCTTGCATCTCTGGAATAAATTCCATTTTATCACAGTGTATGATGCTTTTAATATATGGTGGAATTCAGTTTTCTAGTACATTGTTAAGAGTTTTTGCATCTACAGTAGTCTGAAATATTGGTCTGTAATTCTTTCTCTCTTTTTTTTAATAGTGTCTATTTCTGATTTGGTATCAGGGTAATGGTGGTCTCATAGAATGAATTTAGGAGTGTTCCCTTCTCTTCATTTTTTGGAATAGTTTGAGGATAAGTATTAACCCTTCTTTATATGATCTGTAGAATTCTCCTGTGAATCTGTCCAGTCTTGGACTTTTGTATGCTAGCAGTTTTTTAATTATGGATTCAATTTCAGTACTAGTAATTGTTTAGATTTTCAATTTCTTCCTCATTCAAGCTTGGAAGTTTGTATGTTTCTAGGAATTTATTGTTTCTTCTAAATTGTCCAGTTTGTTGGCATGTAATTTCTCATAGTATCATCTTCTGATTGTCTGTATCTCTGTGCTATTTCTCCTCCTTCATGTCCTATTTTGTTTATTAGTGTTCTCTCAATTTTTTTTCTTAATGAGTCTAAACACTTATCAATTTTATCATTTCAAAAAGCTTCCCCTTTTCTGTTGTTTTCTTGGACTCTATTTTATTTATTTCCTCTGTGATCTTTATTATTTCCTTTCTTCTGTTGAATTTGGGCTTTGTTTTTCTTTTTCTAATGCCTTTAGGTGGTAGGTTAGCTTGTTTTTTTTTTTTTGAGCTTTTTGTTTCCTTAAGTAAGCCTATATTGCTATAAGCTTCCCTCTTACAACTGCTTTTGTACACCGCATAGATTTCAAAAAGCTATGCTTTCATTTTCATTTGTCTCAAGGTATATTCTGATTTCCTCTTTGATTTCTTCATTGGCACATTGTTTTTTTTAGTAGCATATTGTTTAGACTCCACTTGTTTGTGTTTTTCCCATTTTTCTCCCTCTAATTGATTTATATTTCATACTGTTGTTGTCAGAAAAGATGCTTGATATAATTTCTATGCTCTTATATTTGTTGAGACTTGTTTTGTGACCTATCATGTGATCTATTCTGGAGAATGTTTAATGTGCTCTTTAAAATAATATGTATATTGCTGGTTTTGGATGGAATGTCCCAAAGAAATCTATTAAGTCCAACTGATCAAATGTTTCATTTAAGGTCACTGTTGACTTACTGATTTTCTGTCAGGATGATTTGTCCACTGATACCAGTGGGGTGTTAAAGTCCCTGACTATTATTGTGTTATTGTCAATTTCTCCCTTTATTTCTGTTAATATTTCCTTTGTATATTTAGGTGCTCCTATATTAGGTACATATATGTTTATGAATGTTATATCCTCTTCTTGTATTGATATATGTATCATTACTAATGCAATTCTTTGTCTTTTGCTATAGACTACGTTTTAAAGTCTACTTTGTCTGATATGCATATTGCTACCCCAGCTTTCTTTTCATTTCCATTGGCATGGACTATCTTTTTCCACCCCCTCACTTTCAGTTTGTGCATGTCTTTACCTCTGAAACGAGTCTGTTTTAGGCAGCATATAGATGGATCTTGTTTTATTTATCCAATCAGCCACTCTGTGTCTTTTGATTGGAGCAATTAGTCCATTGACATATAAAGTGACTACTGATAGGCATGTAGTTATTGGCATTTTTTTAACTTGTTTTCTGGTCATTTTTGTAGTTCTTCTCTGTTCTTTTCTTCTTCTTTTAGTCTCTTCCTTTGTAGTTTGATGATTTCCTTTAGTGTGATGCTTGTGTTCCTTTCTCTGTAGTTTTTGTGTATCTATTGTAGGCTTTTGATTTGTGGTTACCATGGAGGTCATATACATTGACCTCTAACTATATTTACTTGTTTAATCTGATATTTCTGTTCAAACACATTCTAGAAGAGCTATATTTTTTGCTCCCCCATCCACTTTTGTGTTTTTGATGTCATATTTTACATATTCATGCCTATCCCTTAACTGTTAATCAATTTTACAATTTTTGTCTTTTAACCTTTGCACTAGCTTATTTAAGTTGTTGATTCACAGCCTTCACTATATATTTGCCTTAACCTGTGGGATTTTTCCTTTCCTATAATTTCTTGTTTCATACTGTAGCCCTTATGTTTTCTCCTAAAGAAGACCCTTTAATACTTCTTATAAGGTTGGTTTAGTATTGATTAGCTCTTTTAGTTTTTGGTTGTTGGAGAAGTTCTTTAGGTTTCCTTCAATTCTGAATGATAACCTTCCTGGATAGAGTGTCCTAGGTTGAATTTTTTTCCTTTTCAGCACTTTAACTATATCATGTCACTCCCTTTTGGCCTGCAAAGTTTCTGCTGAAAAATCAGTTGATAGACTTATAGGAGTTCCCTTGTATGTGACTCTGTTTTTCTCTTGCTGCCTTTACTATTCTCTCTTTATCTAACTTCTGCCATTTTAATTATGATATGTCTTGCTGTGGGTCTCTTTGGGGTCATCTTGTTTGAGAACTCTGAGGTTCCCGTAGCTGAATATCTGTTTCCTTCTTCAGATGTGGGAAATTTTCAGCCATAATTTAATGAAATATATTTCCAACTCCCTTCACTCTCTCTTTTCCTTCTGGAACCCCTATAATGTGAATATTAGTACTCTTGATGTTGCCCCAAAGGTCCCTTAAACAATCCTTATACTTTAAAATTTGTTTTTCTTTTTGCCCTTCTGATTGGGTGATTTCTGTTATTCTATCTTCCAGATCACTTATGCCTTCTTCTGTATCACCTAATCTGTTATTATTTCCTTCTAGTGTATTTTTTATTTCAGTTATTGTATTCTTCAGCTCTGACTGGTTATTTTTTAATATTTTCTAGTTCTTTGTTAAAATTCTCACTGTGTTCATCTATTCTTTTCTCAAGTTCAGTTAGTATTCTTATTACTGTTGCTTTGAACTATTTATCAGGTAAATTATCTCTGTTTCATTAGAGTTTTTCAGGTTTTTTTTTTCTTTTTCTTTCATTTGAAACATATTCCTATGTCTTATTTTGTTTAACTTTCTGTGTCTCTATGAAATTATGTGAAACAGTACCTATCCTGATCTTGAAGGCATGTCCTTGTGTGGGAGCACCCCTATGCAGTCTGTGTGTCCTGTGGCTTTGGTCAGAGAGCTGGATCTGAAGTGAGCACAGGCTTTGTCTTCCCCTTGGATGTCCAGCCACCACCTTGGTTGGTAAGACTGGATTTGGAAAGGCTAGAGCCAGAGCCAGGTGTGAGTCAGGGCTTCTCCTAGGCTCAGTGGCCATTACCACTTTAAGGACTGGGGCTGGGGCAGGGACCAAGGGGCCTGTAGCATGAGCCCTGAGGTAGAATTTTTTGTCTCCAGGTTTTGTTGTTAGTCTCTTTCTAGATTGGGGTGATGACTGGGTCCCGAGGGCTTGGTGCTGCACTTCTGTGCTGGCTTAACTTTTTCCTCACCATGTGCACCTTAGATAGAGACTGGGTTGGAATCAGAGGTTTTGGTGCCACACTACTGAGATGGTTTCAGTCCACTGGGAATGGCGGTCTCCACCCTGGAACCAATTTTGTTCCCCACAAAAGGGGCAAGAACACACCTGCTAGCAATGGCTGCTTCCACCCTTGTCAGAGACAGGGCCAGGGTCCAAGCCAGCGTCATTCCTTCCAAGTGTGCACTCTCTCATTAGCAATGGCAAGAGAGACTGGAGTAAGAGCCTGGTGCAGGCTCGGGCATACTGGGGTTGTCCTGGCAAGCCAGCCAGAGCCCCAGACACTTTTCAATCTGTTGTCATCACACTGTGACCAGGAGTAAGCAAGCTTGTGCATGGGCTCTTCAAGAGCAGTCTTGGTTTCTTATAGATCTCCAGTAAGCCTCACTGGTTTTCAAACAAGCTAAGGGAGCTCATCTTCCTTTGTCAGACTCCATGGCTGGGGTGCCTAATATGTGGCTCATACCCTTCACTCCCCAGAGAGGATCCCAGAGCCCATGATATCCTCCTCCTTTTCTGGGTCCCCAGCTAGGGATGTGGGACCCAACCAGATCACTTCTCCTCCCTTCCTGCCAGACTCTGCATGGATCTCTCTTTACAGCCCTGGTTGCAGAAAAGCCATTCTGCCAATCTCCAGCTCATATTCAGAAAGAGCTGCTCCCCATGTAGTTGTATTTTTGATGTGCTCGTGAGGGCAAGTGAGCTCAGTGTCCTCCTACTCTGCCATCTTAACATATTGTATTGATTTTGTATACTGCATCTTTACTGAATTCATTTTTCAGTTCTAATTGTTTTATGGTCGTTGTTGAGTTTTCTACATATATGATCATGCCATCTGCAAATAGAAATAACTTTACTTCTTCCTTTCAGATTTGGGTGCTTTTTATTCTTTTTACTTACCTAATTTCTCTGGCTAGGATTTCCAGTAATATGTTGAGCAGGTGTTGAGAGTGGGCATCCTTGTTTTGTACCAGAAAGGTACAAAGGGAAAGCTTTATATTTTTCTCCATTGATTATGATGTTAGCTGTGGGCTTTTCATATATGGTCTATAAGCTGTGAGTTAATTTTCTTTTACACCTTTTCGTTGAGTTTTAATCATAAATGTATGTTGAACTTTGTCAAGTGCTTTTTCTTTGCCCATTAAGATAATCGTGTGGTTTTATTCTTTCATTTAAATTTTTTGTATCACACTGATTATTTGCATATGTTAAACCAACATTGCATCCCAGGGATAAATCCCTCTTGGTCATGGTGTATGATCCTTTTAATGTGCTGTTAAAATTGGTTTGCTAGTATTTTATTGAGAATTTATGCCTCTATACTCATCAGTAATATTGACCTTTAATTTTTTTTCTTGTAGCGTCTTTATCTGGAATTATTATCAGTGTAATGCTGGGCTTGTAAAATGAGTTTGGGAGTACTCCCTCCCATTCAATTTTTGGAAGAGTTTGAAAAAGATTGGAGTTAATTTTTTAGACATTGGTAAAATTCAACAGAGAAACCATCTGGAGCTGGGTTGTTGTTGTTGGTGGTGGTGGCTTTTTTGTTTCTTGTTTTTGTTTTTTGGTTGGGAGGTTTTTGATTACTGATTCAACTTTGTTAATAGTAATTGATTTATCCATGTTTCTATTTCTTCTTGATTGAGTTTTGGTAGGTTGTATATTTCTAGGAATTTATCAGCTTCCTCTAGGTTATCCAGTCTGTTCATGTATAATTGTGCTTATTAGTCCTGTGTGATCCTTTATATTACTGAGGTACCATTTAAACGCCTGCTCTTTTATTCCTGATTTTATTTATCTAAGTCTTCTCTCTTTTATCTTTGTCTAATTAAGGTTTTGTTGATTTTATCTTTTCAAAAAAAACCAACCTTAGTTGTGTTGATTTTTTTTCTATTGCTTTCTTATCCTCCACTTGATTTATTATTTATTTATTTAAACTTATTTATTATTTCCTTCTGCTAACTTTTGACTTGGTTTGTTCTTTTTCTAGTTCCTTGAGGTGTAAAATTAGATTGTTTATTTGATACTTTGTATTTTTTAAATATAAACTTCCCTCTTAGTACTACTTTTGCTGCATTCCATAGTTTCGGTATATTTTATTTTCATTTTTATTTCTCTCCAGATACTTTTTAAATGTTCTTTTGATTTCCTCTCTTGATTTTCCTCAATGGTTGCTCAAGAGAGTATTGCTTATTTTCCACATATTTATAAATTTTCCCATTTTCTTGCTGTCATTGATTTCTAGTTTTATTTCACTGTGGTTGGAAAAGATACTTGGTATAATTTTAATCTTCATAAATTTGTCAAGACTTGGTTTGTGACCTAACATGGGATATATCCAGAAAAATGTTCTATGTGTGCTTGAAAAGAATGTGTATTCTTCTGCTGTTAGGTAGAAATTTCTGTAAGTTTCTGTTATGTCCATTTGGTTTATAGTGTTGTCCAAGTAAGATTTTTCTTTATTGCTTTTCTGTCTGGATGTTGTGTCCATTATTGTAAGTGGGATATTGAGTCCCCCTACTATTATTGTATTGCTGTCAATTTCTGCTTTCAGATCTGTCAATGTTTTCTTTATACATTTAAGTGTTCTGCTACTGGGTACACATATATTTCTAAATGTTATATCTTCCTATTGAATTGACCCTTTTATAATTATATAATGACCTTCATTTCTAAAAATAGTTTAAGACTTAAAGTCCATTTTTTCTGATATAACTATAGCCACTTTCACTTTATTTTGGTTACCATTTGCATGGTGTATCTTTTTCCATCACTTCACTTTCGACCAAATCATATTGCTGGATCTTATTTTTTTATCCATTCATCCATTCAGTGCATTTTAATTGGTGAGTTTAATCCATTTACATTTAAAGTCAAGCACAGTGACTACTCTAATTCCATTTCTAAAACATCAAGTATAACATACATAGATCGAAACCTACTACTTTCTTTTTTCACAAAGATGGATACCTGGAGTTAAGTCAGCTTATAGTTAACCAGGAAAATTAACCATTTACTAAGTTAGAAATTAGGTAACCAGTATAGCTCTCAAAATATTTTTTGTTGTCTTGTTATAAAGGAACAACAGAAGTTTTATTGAAAGTCTTTTTCAGAAACTGGTATACCTGAGAAAAACATGACAGAAGTTATTCCTTGAGATCCTACTAATTTTTATTGGTACAAAAAATTCTTTTTATTTGCAAGTGGCTTCCTGTAAAATGTTGGTCACTTCCGAGACACCAAAAAATTTTAAAGCCAGTATCAGTTAAGAGAGGCGTTAAGACTAGGAAATTGATCATAAGTTTATTACTGTATCCTCATCGTAAAAACAACTTTATTCCAGAGGTTAAATAAAATAAAATTCCTGGGTTTCCCTGGTGGCCCAGTGGTTAAGAATCCTTATGCCAATGCAGGGGACATGGGTTCAAGCCCTGGTCCAGGAAGATCCCATCTGCTGTGGAGCAACTAAGGCCATGTGCCACAACTACTGAGTCTATGCTCTAGAGCCCATGAGCCACAACTACTGAGCCAGTGTGCCACAACTACTGAAGCCCACGTGCCTAGAGCCGGTGCTACACAACAAGAGAAGACACCACAATGAGAAACCTGCACACCACACTGAAGAGTAGCCCCCGCTCACCACAACTAGAGAAAGCCCATGCATAGCAATGAAGACACAACACAGCCAAAAATGAACATAAATTTAAAAAAATTCCTGTTGCAAAACAACATTGAAGTGGAGGAAGAATGTGAAAAGATTAAACATTTTGGACTTAACCATATATGGGATTGAAACTTAGCTCTGCCACTTACTAGCTTTGCGATTATGGGCAAAGCCAAAACACTCTGTTCCTCTGTTTCCCAATCTGCAAAAATTGGAATATTAAAATTTCCCTTTTTTCCAAAAATTTGGTAAAAAATAAATGAGTTAACATGAGAGATAGAAGATGAATAAATTTGGGGGATGTAATGTACAACATTGTTATTAGCGTTAATGATACTCCATTAAATACTTGACAGTTGCTAAGAGATAAAATCTTAAAATTTCTCACTACACAAAAGAAATGATAATTATGACATGATAGAGGTGTTAGTTAACATGGTTGTGATAATCATATTGTAATGTATAAGTGTATCAAATCAACACTTTGTACACCTCAAACTTATACAATGTAAAACTGAGCATGTTTCCATTTATTCCCCATTGTGAGCACTGGTTGAAGACCATTCTCACTCTATAATTCACCATGAAAACTTCAGCTTTAAATGAGTCTATCATACTGATTTAACTCAATAATGTCCCTTTTTAATTCCTCTCTCCTTTTCCCTCCAAAATAAAGACTTACCATGCTTGAAATTCTAGAAGCTGAAAAGAAGAGAGAAAAGGCTGCTACTTGTTTACCTATCACATTATATTGAATTTAACTGCAAACGCAGATTGGAAGCCTGTGGCTCCTAAGACCATCCTAGGTTGCCCCTTATTATTCCCCACTAAAATTATATTTTATTTATTTATTTATCCATTCATGTATGTTGATAGTTATAATCCCACCTACTTCCAAAAGAGATCTCAGGGGTGATCTTATGATCAAGTCAAGGTACAGTTATCACAGGGTCAAGGAAAAAAAAAAACAGTTACTAAGAAAGGAGGGGACATTCTATTCCACAGGCATCTTTCTCTTTTCTCCCCTTTTTCCATCTCTTTTTCTTTTTTTCTTCTTGTTCTACATCTTTAGCCCCTGCCAATAATTCCTCAAGTCTCCCAGCACCCTCACTTATCTAAGGAGGTGGTACTCCAGCTTGAAGCAAAGGTGGATTCTCAGAACTGCATTTCAGTGGCAAATTATTTAGAGAAAAATTAAGAAGCCTGAGGTGAAATTGAAGGAGGCAGCTTTTAGCAATCAAAAGGTGCAATAGTTAGCACTATAAAAATTAGAATTTAACCCCACCACAACAAAACAATAGAGATAAATCAATGTTTCCTGAAATGGGATTCTGACCCATAATAGTTTTCTAATTTCAATGTACAAATTAGAGGTAGGGTTAAGCCTCCTTTTGTACTAACTGCTGATAATCAAAGTATACATATTATTCTCTCCTCTCCTCTCAGCCCTCCTCTCTCCCTTCCCAGAATAAAGCAATGAGAGTCACCTGCTTTGCATTCCTGAAGACACTCACCTGTATTAGAATTAAGATCATCAGGCTCTGATTCGGTCCCATTTTGGCTTCCATTTCCCTGAAGAGTGTTCATAGCCATAAGCTTCATCTTCTGCAGCTTCATCGCCTCAGCCATTGTTGCAGCTGTTATACCTAAAACCATAACCATTCTTTTAAAACAAGGGCCATTTCTTAATGTAATTGAAGACTGTATACATTTCTTTAACAGGCCTATGCTGCACAGCACAAGCCAAAAGTAAGCCCAAGTCTAATTTATGAATAATATTCTTTACCAAAGTAATTTTCAACTCCTCTAATAACTTCTTACAATGGACAGTTTGAACATCTGAAAAAGCATTAAATATGGGTCTGATTCCCAATTGAAAACAGCACAGAGAAAACAAACAGCATAATGTGAAAATTGTCTGAGAAATTTCAAAACTCTTGCTAATGTGTTCTGGTGTCTATTAAGAGCTCTGGACAGTTGTTTTAGACAGAGCTCACCATGCACTAAAATCCATCTAAAACAACATTGTCAGAGGAAGCACTCTGAAATGCTAGAAGGAACAACTTTCTAGTGAATATCCTTGCTAGCACTTCTACTAAAGAATGGGCTACCTTCCTTATGAGAGTTACCTTAGAAAGAAGAATTAAGGGGAGGAAACACAAAGTTGTCTTTATACCTTTTTACTGACCTCCTTCTTATATACTGAGGGACCAAATAAATGAAAACATGGCAGGCCACCTCTGAAAGTGTGCCAGCCCTTGTAGTATAATTACATTCTTTTGTATTAATATAAGGCAATTTTTAAAACTCTATATAATGGTACAAAGAGGTAGGAATAAAAAACCCAAAGATAAAATATGAGTGCATAAGTTTGAAATTCTTCCTCCTAGGAAGTCTATATCCAGCAAAACCATAGAAATATAACCGGAAATTGGTACTAAAAATAGATCAATTTGTACTCCACCAATGCCCTTCAAAATGTATAGTGAATTCAACTAAATTATTTTTAAATAGTATCGAAATCCCTAACCATCTACTGGTGCACTGGTACCACGGGCCAAAAAGAAAAAGAAAAAAAACTCTGGCAGATTTAAAACAGTATTTTAGAATTCAGTGAAATCATTCTCCCCTGCAAATGCAAATCAAAGAAAAGAAGGCATGTATTGGTTGCTGCAAAAGAGTGGAGGTTCCTTAAAAAAGTAAAAATAGAACTACCATATGACCCAGCAATCCCATTACTGGGATATACCCTGAGAAAACCATAATTCAAAAAGACACACACACCCCAATGTTCACTGCAGCACTATTTACAATACCCAGAACATGGAAGCAACCTAAATGTCCACCAACAGATGAATGGATAAAGAAGATGTGGTACATATATACAATGGAATATTACTCAGACTTAGAGTGGTGAAAATAGTTCTTAAGAGTCACAAGAACTTTAATGAATATCTAAACCAACCCTTCCATTTTACAAATGAAAAACTGAATCCTAGAGAGGAAAAGTGAGGGACTTAATACAACACAGACAGTAGAGCTAGGATGAGAACTCGTGTCTCCTGACATGTACCCTTAGTGCTTTGTCCACTAAATCCCACCTTCTTAATCTTGATTTTAATTTCTTTAAAACTCTCTAAATGGGTTTGAAGAGAGGCATTATAAGTCACTGACCAGAACAAGGGAAAAATCATGTCATATAACTTCTCAAGGATTCAGATTACTCAATATGAAAAATGAAAGGGTTGGACTAAGTGGTCTTTACAGTCCTTTATGAAGCAATAATTCTGACTAGATTTACTTTGTACTGTATAGTTTTGTCATACTTCTGGTTTTGTATAGATGTTATCCATGCATGCTCTAAAGCAAAATTTTTCTTGGACTCCTTTCTCACTAGTAAACAAGCATTAGACTTATAAATTTATGTGATCTATAGTCCTTAACCTAGAAGTGCAGTGGGGAAAAAAATCCATGCTGCGTAGAAAAATTTACAAGGGGAAAAATGTGAATTTGGATTTGCAGCAGTGATTGAACAAAAATTAAGGCAATTTTATAGTTTCCTAATTGGTTATACTGTGCCTATCTCTTCATATTAGTTTGAAAGCTTTTCTGTCAAAACTGTGAATAAGTAAATTAACTAAAGGAGAACTATGAGTAATCAAATCTTGAGGTTTACAATTAAATGAAATGGTGGGTCAGTTCACTGCAACATGGTTTTATATTTTAAAAATAGCATTTAATTAAATTAACGAAGTGTTGCTTTAATAATATCCCTCCAAAAAAGAAAAGCAGTTTAGAACAAAATTCCAGGTTGCCAAGCAACTGTTTATTTTCCTGTAGACGCTTCTGAAAATGCATAAAAGGCATTTTAAATGTCTTTGAAAGTCTAATAATCTCTTCAAATGTTCCAATTATATCTAATGTTAAAAGATTAAAAGCAAGAAAGAAACATCCTATTGAACCTATACCAACATCTTCCAAATTATTTTCCATTTGCCTGCTTGTTTCATAAAATGTTAAAAGAGAATTGTTTTTAAAAAAAGGGGAGGGGGGAAGACGGCAGAAGAGTAAGACACGGAGATCACCTTCCTCCCCAAAGATACATCAGAAATACATCTACACATGGAACAACTCCTACAGAACACCTACTAAAAGCTGGCAGAAGACCTCAGACCTCCCAAAAGGCAAGAAACTCCCCACGTACCTGGGTAGGGCAAAATAAACAGAGACAAAAGAATAGGGACGGGAACAGCACCAGTGGGAGAGAGCCGTGAAGGAGGAAAGGTTTCCACACACTAGAAGCCCCTTCATGGGCAGAGACTGTGGGTGGCGGAGGGGGGGACCTTTGGAGCCGCGGAAGAGAGCACAGCCACAGGTGCAGAGGGAAAAGTGGAGAGATTCCCGCACAGAGGATCGGTGCCAATCTGCACTCACCAGCCTGAAAGGCTTGTCTGCTCACCCGCCGGGACGGGGGCCGGGGGCTGGGAGCTGAGGCTCGGGCTTCAGTTGGAGTGCAGGGAGAGAACTGGCGGCCTGAACACAGCCTGAATGGGTTATTGCACCACGGCTAGCCGGGATGGAGTCCAGGAAAAAGTCTGGAACTGCCAAAGAGGCAAGAGACATTTTCTTCCCTCTTTGTTTCCTGGTGAGCGTGGAGAGAGGATTTAGAGCACAGCTTAAAGGAGCTCCAGAGACGGGCGCGAGCCGTGGCTAACAGTGAGGACAACAGAGATGGGTATGAGATGCTAAGGCTGCTGCTGCCACCAACAAGAAACCTGTGTGCGAGCAAAGGTCACCCTCCACACCTCCCTTCTGGGGAGCCTGTGCAGCCCGCCACTGCCAGGGACCCGGGATCCAGGGACAACTTCCCTGGGAGAACGCATGGTGCGCCTCAGGCGGGTGCAACATCACGCCGGCCTCTGCTGCCACAGGCTCACCCCACACTCCGTACCCTTCCCTCCACCCAGCCTGAGTGAGCCAGAGACCACGAATCAGCGGCTCCTTTAACCCCGTCCTGTCTGAGCAAAGAATAGACGCCCTCCGGTGACCTACACGCAGAGGCGGGGCCAAATCCAAAGCTGAGCCCCTGGGACCTGTGAGAACTAAGAAGAGAAAGGGAAATCTCTCCCAGCAGCCTCAGGAGCAGCGGATTAAATCTCCACAATTAACTTGATGTACCCTGCATCTGTTGAATACCTAAATAGACAATGAATCATCCCAAATTGAGGAGGTGGACTTTGAGAGCACTATTTATTATTTTTTCCTCTTTTCCTCTTTTTGTGAGTGTGCATGTGTAAGCTTCTGTGTGACATTTTCTCTGTATACCTTTGCTTTCACCATTTGTCCTAGGATTCTATCCGTCCGTTTTTTGGTGTTGTTTTGTTTGTTTGTTAAGTTTTTTTAAAAAAAAATTCTTAAAAATTACTTTTTTCTTTTAATAACTTTATTTTATTTTACCTTATTTTATTTTATTTTATCCTTTTTCTTTCTTTCTCCTTTTTCTCCCATTTATTCTGAGCCATGAGAATGGAAGGCACTTGGTGCTGCAGACAGGAGTCAGTGCTGTGCCTCTGAGGTGGGAGAGCTATCTTCAGGACACTGGTCCACAAGAGACCTCCCAGCTGCACGTAATATCAAATGGCAAAAATCTCCCAGAGATCTCCATCTCAAAACCAACACCCAGCTTCACTCAACGACCAGCAAGCTACAGTGCTGGACATCCTATGCCAAACAACTAGCAAGACAGGAACACAACCACACCCATTAGCAGAGAGGCTGCCTAAAATCATGATAAGTTCACAGATACCCCAACACACACTACCAGACATGGACGTACCCACCAGAAAGACAAGATCCAGCCTCATCCACCAGAACACAGGCACTAGTCCCCTCCACCAGGAAGCCTACACAATCCACTGAAACAACTTTGGCCCCTGGGTATGGACACCAAAAAAAACGGGAACTATGAAACTGCAGGCTGCAAAAAGGAGACCCCAAGCAAGTAAGATAAGCAAAATGAGAAGAAAGTAAAACACACAGCAGATGAAGGAGCAAAATAAAAACCCACCAGACCTAACAAATGAAGAGGAAATAGGCAGTCTACCTGAAAAAGAATTCAGAATAATGATAATAAAGAGGATCCAAATTCATGGAAATAGAATAGAGAAAATGCAAGAAACATTTAACAAGGACCTAGAAGAACTAAAGATGAAACAAGCAACGATGAACAACAAAATAAATGAAAATAAAAACACTCTAGAAGGGATCAATACCAGAATAACTGAGGCAGAAGAATGGATAAGTGACCTGGAAGATAAAATAGTGGAAATAACTACTGCAGAGCAGAATAAAGGAAAAAGAATGAAAAGAACTGAGGACAGTCGCAGAGACTTCTGGGACAACATTAAATGCACCAACATTAGAATTATAGGGGTTCCAGAAGAAGAAGAGAAAAAGAAAGGGACTGAGAAAATATATGATGAGATTATAGTTGAAAACTTCCTTATTATGGGAAAGGAAATAGTTAATCAAGTCCAGGAAGCACAGAGAGTCCCATACAGACTGGCTGAATGGATATAAAAACAAGAACCATATATATGCTGTCTACAAGAGACCCACTTCAGACCTAGAGACACATACAGACTGAAAGTGAGGGGATGGAAAAAGATATTCCATGCAAATGGAAACCAAAAGAAAGCTGGCATAGTAATTCTCATATCAGACAAAATAGACTCTAAAATAAAAACTATTAGAATTGACAAAGAAGGACACTACGTAATGATCAAGGGATCGATCCAAGAAGACGATATAACAATTGTAAATATTTATGCACCTAACATAGGACTACCTGAATACATAAGGCAAATACTAACAGCCATAAACGGGGAAATCAACAGTAATACATTCATAATAGGGGACTTTTACACCGCACTTTCACCAATGGACAGATCATCCAAAATGAAAATAAACAAGGAAACACAAGCTATAAATGATACATTAAACAAGATGGACTTAATTGATATTTATAGGACATTCCATCCAAAAACAACAGAATACACATTTTTCTCAAGTGCTTATGGAACATTCTCCAGGATAGATCATATCTTGGGTCACAAATCAAGCCTTGGTAAATTTAAGAAAATTGAACTTGTATCAAGTATCTTTTCTGACCACAATGCTATGAGACTAGATATCAATTCCAGGAAAAGATCTGTAAAAAATACAAACATATGGAGGCTAAACCATACACTACTTAATAACGAAGTGATCACTGAAGAAATCAAAGAGGAAATCAAAAAATACCTAGAAACAAAGGACAATGGAGACACAACGACCCAAAACCTATGGGATGCAGCAAAAGCAGTTCTAAGAGGGACGTTTATAGCAATACAATCCTACCTCATGAAACAGGAAACATCTCGAATAAAAAACCTAACCTTGCACCTAAAGCAATTAGAGAAAGAAGAACAAGAACCCCCAAAGTTAGAAGAAGGAAAGAAAGCATAAAGGTCAGATCAGAAATAAATGAAAAAGAAATGAAGGAAACGATAGCAAAGACCAATAAAACTAAAAGCTGGTTCTTTGAGAAGATAAACAAAATTGATAAACCGTTAGCCACACTCATCAAGAAAAAAAGGGAGAAGACAAATCAATAGAAATGAAAAAGGAGAAGTAACAACTGACACTGCAGAAATACAAAAGATCATGAGCGATTACTAAAATCAACTCTATGCCAATAAAATGGACAACCTGGAAGAAATGGAAATATTCTTGGAAATGCACAACCTGCCAAGACTGAATCAGGAAGAAATAGAAAATATGAGTAGACAAATCACAAGCACTGAAATTGAAACTGTGATTAAAAATCTTCCAACAAGCAAAAGCCCAGGACCAGATGGCTTCACAGGCGAATTATATCAAACATTTAGAGTAGAGCTAACACCTATCCTTCTCAAACTCTTCCAAAATATAGCAGAAGGAGGGACACTCCCAAACTCATTCTACGAGGTCACCATCACCCTGATACCGAAACCAGACAAGGATGTCACAAACAAACTACAGGCCAATATGACGGATGAACATAGATGAAAAATCCTCAACAAAATACTAGCAAACAGAATCCAACAGCACATTAAAAGGATCATACAACATGATCAAGTGGGGTTTGTTCCAGTAGTTCAAGGACTCTTCAATATACGCAAATCAATCAATTTGATACACCATATTAACAACTTGAAGGAGAAAAAACCATATGGTCATCTCAATAGATGCAGAGAAAACTTTCGACAAAATTCAACACCCATTTATGATAAAAACCCTCCAGAAAGTAGGCATAGAGGGAACTTACGTCAATACAATAAAGGCCATATATGACAAAGCCAGAGCCAACATAGTACTCAACAGTGAAAAACTGAAAGCATTTCCACTAAGGTCAGGAACAAGACAAGGTTGCCCACTCTCACCACTCTTATTCTACATAGACTTGGAAGTTTTAGCCACAGCAATCAGAGAAGAAAAGGAGATAAAAGGAATCCAAATCAGAAAAGAAGAAGTAAAGCTGTCACTGTTTGCAGATGACATGATACTATACATAGAGAATCCTAAAGATGCTACCAGAAAACTACTAGAGCTAATCAATGAATTTGGTAAAATAGCAGGATACAAAATTAATGCTCAGAAGTCTCTGGCATTCCTATACACTAATGATGAAAAATCTGAAAATGAAATTAGGAAAACACTCCCATTTACCATTGCAACAAAAAGAAAGAAATATCTCAGAATAAACTTACCTAAGGAGACAAAAGACCTCTATGCAGAAAATTGTAAGACACTGATGAAAGAAATTAAAGATGGTACAAATAGATGGAGAGATATACCATGTTCTTGGATTGGAAGAATCAACACTGTGAAAATGACTATACTACCCAAAGCAATCTACAGGTTCAATGCAATCCCTATCAAACTACCACCGGCATTTTTCACAGAACTAGAACAAAAAAAATCATAATTTTTATGGAAATACGAAAGACCCAGAATAGCCAAAGCAATCTTGAGAACGAAAAACGTAGCTGGAAGAATCAGGCGGGAGAGCAGGAAGATGGCGGAAGAGTAAGACGCGGAGATCACCTTCCTCCCCACAGATACACCAGAAATACATCTACACGTGGAACAACTCCTACAGAACACCTACTGAAGGCTGGCAGAAGACCTCAGACCTCCCAAAAGGCAAGAAACTCCCCACGTACCTGGGTAGGGCAAAAGAAAAAAAAGAATAAACAGAGACAAAAGGATAGGGACGGCACCTGCACCAGTGGGAGGGAGCTGTGAAGGAGGAAAAGTTTCCACACACTAGGAAGCCCCTTCGCGGGCGGAGACTGCGGGAGGCGGAGGGGGGAGCTTCGAAGCCGCGGAGGAGTGCACAGCAACGGGTGCGGAGGGCAAAGCGGAGAGATTCCCGCACAGAGGATCGGTGCCGACCGGCACTCACCAGCCCGAGAGGCTTGTCTGCTCACCCGCCGGGGCGGGCGGGGCTGCGAGCTGAGGCTCTGAGGCTCGGGTTTCGGTTTCGGACGGAGCGCAGGGAGAGGACTGGGGTTGGCGGCTTGAACATAGCCTGAAGGGGTTAGTGCACCACAGCTAGCCGGAAGGGAGTCCGGGGAAAAGTCTGCACCTGCCGAAGAGGCAAGAGACTTTTTCTTCCCTCTTTGTTTCCTGATGCGTGAGGAGAGGGGTTTAAGAACGCTGCTTAAAGAAACTCCAGAGACGGGCGCGAGCCGCGGCTGAAAGCGCGGACCCCAGAGACGGGCGCGAGCCGCGGCTGAAAGCGCGGACCCCAGAGACGGGCGCGAGCCGCGGCTGAAAGCGCGGACCCCAGAGACGGGCGCGAGCCGCGGCTGAGGGCGTGGACCCCAGAGACGGGCGCGAGCCGCGGCTGAGGGCGCGGACTCCAGAGACGGGCGCGAGCCGCGGCTGGAGGCGCGGATGCCAGAGGCGGGCGGGGGACGTTGGGGCTGCTGCTGCCGCCATCAAGGGGCCTGTGTGCGAGCGCAGGTCGCTCTCCACGCCCCTCTTCCGCGGAGCCTGTGCAGCCCGCCACTGCCGGGTTCCCAGGATCCGGGGACGACTTCCCCGGGAGAGCGCACGGCGGGCCTCGGGCTGGTGCAGGGTCACGCCGGACTTTGCCGCCGCAGGCCCGCCCCGCATTCCGTGCCCCTCCCTCCCCGCCGGCCTCAGTACGCCAGAACCCCCGAATCAGCGGCTCCTTTAACCCCGTCCTGTCTGAGCAAAAAACAGACGCCCTCCAGCGACCTACACGCAGAGGCAGGGCCAAATCCAAAGCTGAGCCCCTGTGAGCTGTGAGAACAAAGAAGAGAAAGGGAAATCTCTCCCAGCAGCCTCAGAATCAGCGGATTAAAGCTCCACAATCAACCTGATGTACCCTGCATCTGTGGAATACATGAATAGACAGCCAATCATCCCAAATTAAGGAGGTGGACTTTGGGAGCAAGATCTATGATTTTTTTCCCTATTCCTCTTTTTGTGAATGTGTATGTGTATGCTTCTGTATGAGATCTTGTCTGTATAGTCTTGCTTCCACCATTTGTCCTAGGGTTCTATCCATCCATGGTTTTTTCTTAAAACTTTTTTCTTAATAATCAATTTTAATTTTAAGAACGTTATTATACTTTACCTTCGTCCTTTCTTTCTTTCTTTCCTTCCTTCCTTCCCTCCTTTAGACAACGAATCATCCAAAATTGAGGAGGTGGTCTCTGACAGCAAGATTTATGATTTTTCCCCCTTTACCTCTTTTAGTGAGGGTGTATGTGTACGCTTCTGTGTAAGATTTTGTCTGTATAGCTTTGCTTACAACATTTGTCCTAAGGTTCTATCCGTCCCCCCTTTTTTTTTTTCCTAAATAAGAATTTTTTAATTCAATAACTTTATTATACTTTATTTTATTTTTACTGTATCTTCTTTCTTTCTGTTTTTCCTTCTTTCCCTCCTTCCTTCCTTCCTCCCTCCCTCCCTCCCTCCTTTCGTTCCTTCTTGCCTTCCTTCCTTCTTTGCTTCTTTCTTTCTTCCTTCCTTCCTTCCTTCCTTCCTTCCCTCCTTCCTTCCCTCCTTTCCTTCTTTCTTTCCTCATACTTCTACTAATTCCCTCTACTTTTTCTCCCTTTTATTCTGAGCCGTGTGGATGAAAGGCTCTTGGTGCTCCAGCCAGGAGTCAGGGCTCTGCCTCTGAGGTAGGAGAGCCAACTTCAGGACACTGGTCCACAAGAGACCTCCCAGCTCCACATAATATCAAACGGCGAAAATCTCCCAGAGACCTCCATCTTAACACCAGCACCCAGCTTCACTCAACGACCAGCAAGCCACAGTGCTGGACAACCTGTGCCAAACAACTAGCAAAACAGGAACACAACCCCACCCATTAGCAGAGACGCTGCCTAAAATCATAATAAGGCCACAGACACCCCAAAACACACCACCAGACGTGAACCTGCCCACTAGAGAAACAAGATCCAGCCTCATCCACCACAACACAGGCACTAGTCCCCTCCACCAGGAAGCCTACACAACCCACTGAACCAACCTTAGCCACTGGAGACAGACATCAAAAACAGGAGGAACTACGAACCTGCAGCCTGCAAAAAGGAGACCCCAAACACAGTAAGATAAGCAAAATGGGAAAACAGAAAAACACACAGCAGATAAAGGAGCAAGATAAAAATGCACCAGACCTAACAAATGAAGAGGAAATAGGCAGTCTACCTGAAAAAGAATTCAGAATAATGATAGTAAGGTTGATCCGAAATCTTGGAGATAGAATGGACAATAGAATGGACAAAATGCAAGAATCAGTTAACAAGGACCTAGAAGAACTAAAGATGAAACAAGCAACGATGAACAACACAATAAATGAAATTAAAAATACTCTAGATGGGATCAATAGCAGAATAACTGAGGCAGAAGAACGGATAAGTGACCTGGAAGATAAAATAGTGGAAATAACTACTGCAGAGCAGAATAAAGAAAAAAGAATGAAAAGAACTGAGGACAGTCTCAGAGACCTCTGGGACAACATTAAACGCACCAACATTCGAATTATAGGGGTTCCAGAAGAAGAAGAGAAAAAGAAAGGGACTGAGAAAATATTTGAAGAGATTATAGTTGAAAACTTCCCTAATATGGGAAAGGAAATAGTTAATCAGGTCCAGGAAGCACAGAGAGTCCCATACAGGATAAATACAAGGAGAAATACGCCAAGACACATATTAATCAAACTGTCAAAAATTAAATACAAAGAAAGCATATTAAAAGCAGCAAGGCAAAAACAACAAATAACACACAAGGGAATCCCCATAAGGTTAACAGCTGATCTCTCAGCAGAAATCCTACAAGCCAGAAGGGAGTGGCAGGACATACTGAAAGTGATGAAGGAGAAAAACCTGCAACCAAGACTACTCTACCCAGCAAGGTTCTCATTCAGATTTGATGGAGAAATTAAAACCTTTACAGACAAGCAAAAGCTGAGAGAGTTCAGCACCACCAAACCAGCTTTACAACAAATGCTAAAGGATCTTCTCTAGGCAAGAAACACAAGAGAAGGAAAAGACCTATAATAATGAACCCAAAACAATTTAGAAAATGGGAATAGGAACATACATATCGATAATTACCTTAAATGTAAATGGACTAAACGCTCCCACCAAAAGACACAGATTAGCTGAATGGATACAAAAACAAGACCCTTATATATGCTGTCTACAAGAGACCCACTTCAGACCTAGAGACACATACAGACTGAAAGTAAGGGGATGGAAAAAGATATTCCATGCAAATGGAAACCAAAAGAAAGCTGGAGTAGCAATTCTCATATCAGACAAAATAGACTTTAAAATAAGGACTATTAAAAGAGACAAAGAAAGACACTACATAATGATCAAGGGATCGATCCATGAAGAAGATATAACAATTGTAAATATTTATGCACCCAACATAGGAGCACCTCAATACATAAGGCAAATACTAACAGCCATAAAAGGGGAAATCGACAGTAACACATTCATAGTAGGGGACTTAAACACACCACTTTCACCCATGGACAGATCATCCAAAATGAAAATAAATAAGGAAACACAAGCTTTAAATGATACATTAAACAAGATGGACTTAATTGATATTTATAGGACACTCCATCCAAAAACAACAGAATACACATTTTTCTCAAGTGCTCATGGAACATTCTCCAGGATAGATCATATCTTGGGTCACAAATCAAGCCTTGGTAAATTTAAGAAAATTGAAATTGTATCAAGTATCTTTTCCTACCACAACGCCATGAGACTAGATATCAATTACAGGAAAAGATCTGTAAAAAATACAAACACATGGAGGCTAAACAATACACTACTTAATAATGAAGTGATCACTGAAGAAATCAAAGAGGAAATCAAAAAATACCTAGAAACAAATGACAATGGAGATACAACGACCCAAAACCTGTGGGATGCAGCAAAAGCAGTTCTAAGGGGGAAGTTTATAGCAATACAAGCCCACCTTAAGAAGCAGGAAACATCTAGAATAAACAACCTAACCTTGCACCTCAAGCAATTAGAGAAAGAAGAACAAAAATACCACAAAGCTAGCAGAAGGAAAGAAATCATAAAAATCAAATCAGAAATAAATGAAAAAGAAATGAAGGAAACAATTGCAAAGATCAATAAAACTAAAAGCTGGTTCTTTGAGAAGATA